>NC_085842.1:171061869-172561869 GCF_035594765.1 Anolis carolinensis | reverse complement strand
GGGGTGTCCAAGCTCCTTGCGCTCTTATCATCAAAAAATATTTGAGGGCTAAAAAGATAAACTGTATTCATGGTATTGCTGTCTTCTGCCTGCACAGATGCATGCACATGCATACAGCCTCTTTTTCTGTGGTCAGTCTCTCCCAGTGCGAAGGTTCATAGAGCGGTGGAGGCAGTAATGTTGCTCCAGGGAAGCAAACATAATAATAGCAACATTACAATGTACCACTTTAGTACCATAGCCTGAAGGGGGGAAATTGTTTTTAAAAAAGTGTAAGGAGTAGGGTTGAGCAAATTTTTCGTTTGTCCGTTAAATTCGTTTAAAATTCGGTTCGAAAGCACTTTTGCAGTGATTTTTGAAACATCTGCTCACTGCCTTCCAAATATTACAAATTTGAATCAAAAAGTACCTTTTTTTCATCTGTTTCTGATGTCTTCGGATGTAGCTGTAGCCCCTCTGAGAGGAGAAGCCATGTTGGCATGCCTCTCAGCCAATCAGAGCAGAAGGGAGATGGAGGGAGAGGCGTGGCCATCATTCTGCTAGCATTTTTTAAAAATGTTGTTTCAAAATTCCCCAAAAATCAGTGGATGAGTCAACATTATGAAACTTGATAGGCAAAGAGTGGTTAATTTTTGCTTCCATTCTGGCAAATTTCATCACAATAGCTTTCAAAAAGCAGGAGAACAAAGCCTCTGAATTTTCACTATTTATAAAAGCATTGTGCTGAAGCAGACATTTCTCCTATAGTACTATGCCTGCTTTAAAACTACAATTCCCAGGTGTTCCAGGCCCTCTCTCCTCTTAACATTCCCCACCCCCTTTTGTCCTCACTTAGAATCATAGAGTCATTGAACAGTAGAGTTGGAAGAGACCTCACGGGCCATCCAGTCCAACTCCCTGCAAGCAGGAAAATCTCATTCAAAGCACCCCCGACAGATGGCCATCCTACCTCTGCTTAAAAGCCTCCAAAGAACGAGCCTCCACCACAGTCCGGGGCAGAGAGTTCCATAGCAGAACAGCTCACAGTGAGGAAGTTCTTCCTAATGTTCAGGTGAAATCTCCTTTCCTGTAGTTTGAAGCCATTGTTCCATTGCGTCCTAGTCTGCAGGGCAGCAGAAAACAAGCTTGCTCCCTCCTCCCTATGACTTCCCCTCACATATTTATACATCATGTCTCCTCTCAGCCTTCTCTTCTGCAGGCTAAACATGCCCAGTTCTTTAAGACGCTCCTCATAGGGCTTGTTCTCCAGACCCTAGATCATTTTAGTTGCCCTCCTCTGATCATCTTGACCAAACTTTCATATGTTATGTGAATTCTTGGAAGGTATGAGAAGTTTAGAGCGAGAGAGGGAGGGAGAAGAGAGGGAGGGAGGGAGAGGTTTGAGTGTTGGACTCCGATTGTGGCTTGATTCCCCACTCAGCCACCCACTTGGGCAAGTCACACACTCTCAGCCCCAGAAAAGCCAATGAAACAGGAAATATCCCGATATCTGCTGGAAAACAAACTCAGCCAAGAGTACAAAGTCCAACAAATTCCTCACTTGCCTTGCAGATAATTTTATGGTCCAGAAGGTAGAAGAGGCAACAAGGGGATCAGCAACTCTTGATCTAATCTTAACAAATGTGGAAGACCTGATCAATACAGTTGAAGTGGTTGGATCCTTAGGGGCAAGTGACCATGTGCTCCTGCAGTTTGCAATACAAAGGAATGCTGAAACTAAGACAAGTCAAACACGCATTCTGGACTTTAAGAGAGCTGACTTCCAAAAAATGAAGGAATTACTGAGCGGCATTCCATGGACGCCGATATTAAAAAACAAGGGAGTTAAGGATGGATGGGAGTTTTTCAAAAGTGAAATACTCAAGGCGCAAATACAAACAGTGCCAACAAAGAAGAAAAATAAGACAAGTGCAAAGAAGCCAGAATGGATGTCCAAAGAACTTCTAACTGAGCTAAAGCTCAAAAGTGACATGCACAAGAAGTGGAAAAGGGGAGAAATCACCAAAGAAGAATTCAAACGTATAGCCAACACCTGTAGGGAAAAGGTTCGCAAGGCTAAAGCGCAAAATGAGCTCAGGCTTGCCAGGGACATAAAAAACAACAAAAAAGGCTTTTTTGCTTACGTTGGTAGAAAAAGGAAGAAAAAGGAGGCGATAGGGCCATTGCAAGGAGAAGATGGGGTGATGGCGACAGGGGACAGGGAAAAGGCAGAACTACTTAATGCCTTCTTTGCCTCGGTCTTCTCAGAAAAAGAAAGCCATCTTCAACCTCAGCAACACGGAATGGACGAAGGATTGGGGGAAATCCAACCCCAAATAGGGAAACAAGTTGTCCAGGAACACTTGGCCTCTCTAAACGAATTCAAGTCCCCAGGGCCAGATCAGCTACACCCAAGAGTACTGAAGGAACTAGCGGAAGTTATTTCAGAACCACTGGCAATTATCTTCGAGAGTTCTTGGAGAACGGGAGAAGTCCCAGCAGATTGGAGGAGGGCGAATGTGGTCCCTATCTTCAAGAAGGGAAAAAAGAACGACCCAAACAATTACCGTCCGGTCAGCCTCACATCAATACCAGGCAAAATTCTGGAAAAGATCATTAAGGAAGTGGTCTGCGAACACTTAGAAACAAATGCGGTCATTGCTAATAGTCAACACGGATTTACCAAAAACAAGTCATGCCAGACTAATCTGATCTCTTTTTTCGATAGAGTTACGAGTTGGGTCGATACAGGGAATGCTGTGGATGTAGCGTACCTGGATTTCAGTAAGGCCTTCGACAAAGTCCCCCACGACCTTCTGGCAAACAAACTAGTAAAATGTGGGCTAGACAAAACGACGGTTAGGTGGATCTGTAATTGGCTAAGCGAACGAACCCAAAGGGTGCTCACCAATGCGTCGTCTTCATCATGGAAAGAAGTGTCAAGTGGAGTGCCGCAGGGCTCCGTCCTGGGCCCGGTTCTGTTCAACATCTTTATTAACGACTTAGACGAAGGGTTAGAAGGCACGATCATCAAGTTTGCAGACGACACAAAACTGGGAGGGATAGCTAACACTCCAGAAGACAGGAGCAGAATTCAAAACGATCTTGACAGACTAGAGAGATGGGCCGAAACTAACAAAATGAAGTTCAACAGGGACAAATGCAAGATACTTCACTTCGGCAGAAAAAATGGAAATCAAAGATACAGAATGGGGGACGCCTGGCTTGACAGCAGTGTGTGCGAAAAAGACCTTGGAGTCCTCGTGGACAACAAGTTAAACATGAGCCAACAATGTGATGCGGCTGCTAAAAAAGCCAATGGGATTCTGGCCTGCATCAATAGGGGAATAGCGTCTAGATCCAGGGAAGTTATGCTCCCCCTCTATTCTGCCTTGGTCAGACCACACCTGGAATACTGTGTCCAATTTTGGGCACCACAGTTGAAGGGAGATGTTGACAAGCTGGAAAGCGTCCAGAGGAGGGCGACTAAAATGATTAAGGGTCTGGAGAACAAGCCCTATGAGGAGCGGCTTAAAGAGCTGGGCATGTTTAGCCTGCAGAAGAGAAGGCTGAGAGGAGACATGATAGCCATGTACAAATACGTGAAGGGAAGTCATAGGGAAGAGGGAGCAAGCTTGTTTTCTGCTGCCCTGCAGACTAGGACACGGAACAATGGCTTCAAACTACAGGAAAGGAGATTCCACCTGAACATCAGGAAGAACTTCCTCACTGTGAGAGCTGTTCGACAGTGGAACTCTCTCCCCGGGGCCATGGCGGAGGCTCCTTCCTTGGAGGCTTTTAAGCAGAGGCTGGATGGCCATCTGTCGGGGGTGCTTTGAATGCGATTTCCTGCTTCTTAGCAGGGGGTTGGACTAGATGGCCCATGTGGTCTCTTCCAACTCTACTATTCTATGATTCTATGATTCTAAATAGCACTTTCAAACCAGGAATTGATTTCTGCCATTATTAAAAAATGGTTTATTATAAAAGCTATGAAAATTCACCAAAAACCAGAGGATAAGGGAAACATTCTGAATTTTGGTGAGCTAGCAGTGTTAAATGTGTTCTACCACTGTACAAAGTTTGAAGAAGATAGCTCAAAAAATGAGAGCCGGAGAGTCCTGTAAAGTCCCCCCCGGTGCTGTTTTTTGGCCACGGCGCATGCGCGTCCGCTATTAACGAATTACTTTTGAAATTAACGAATTTTTGTTACATTTCGAAATTTTTGAAGGCAAAATTCGGAAATGACATCAGAAATGAAAAGCTAGCGCCCCCTACTTTTGAAGCGAGCTTAGAATCAATTTTTTCATGGATCACTCAAGCCTAGTAAGGAGGGCCGGAGAAGAAACAGAAAGAAATTATGTTGATTTGGAATTTAAACCACACTAAACTGAGAGAATCCAGTTTGGTGAGCTATGCCAAACATAATTAATAACCAAAGTTCCAGATTAAAAACTCACCAGTGAAGTGAAACCATAGGACAGAGGCATTGTAATGCATTCTGGGCAAAATGGATGCAAGTAGGGTTCTTGCCCAAAAGGTACAAGCATAGAGAGCTTGTGCTCTGCACAACAGTTTTTATACAACCAGGTTCATTGTTCTAGTTTGCATCCTCCCACTTTTGTTTCTGGTTGGCCAGAGAAAAAGGCGCCTTGAATCCCCACGGGGAGAAAGGTGGGTATAAATAAAGATAATAAATAAATAGTAAAAATAAAATGAGACTTGGTAGGATCTATGTTGGGACTGGTCCAGAATGGTGACTGCAAGGCCATCTCATGGGAGGGCCCAACTTGGAAATGTGTCTTAGGCAGGGTTTTTAGGAAAGAAAAAAAGAAGTGTATCCAGGCTTTTGTTCCAAGAAGCGGACAAACAGGTTTTTTCAAGCAAACAAAGGAAAGTATTTAGGCAGTCCATTGTCTGAGGTTGCAGTGGAGCCACTGCCTGGGACTGAGTATCTTTCTGACTGGCTTTTTATTTGAGTACATTTAAGAATAAGTCAAAATAAAAGCACAGTTTATTCTGGGAAAGAGACTTGGGAAAGAGATCCGTTATGAAAAAGGATACAAGTTACATAGAAAGGGGTAAATATAAGTTCTGGCTTTGGATGTCTAAGCATGATTATGTCTTACCTGGTTTCCCCGAAAATAAGACATCCCCTGAAAATAAGACCTAGTAGAAGTTTTGCTGAATTGCTAAATATAAGGTCTCCTCCGAAAGTAAGAGCTATCAAAGTTTTTGTTTCGAAGCATGATTGCCAAACAGAACACCAGAGCATACAGGATTGGTAAATATACGTACCATAGATTGTTGTACATGAAAATAATGGTAGTAACAAGAAATTCTTGATAGGATTCAGTTTGTCTGGTCATGCTGGTTTGTGATGACAACTACTGTATAGAATATAATACATGTTCAATTTTTTTGTTCAACAATAAATGTGAATTCTTCTTCATGGAAAAATAAGACATCCTCTGAAAATAAGACCTAGAGCATCTTTGGGAGCAAAAATTAATATAAGACACTGTCTTGTTTTCAGGGAAACACGGTATTTCCAGAGCAGCCTGATAAAAGATGTTGCAATGACCCAAAAGTCTCCTTTGTCTGAAGCTACACCTTGGGGCCATTTCTCAATGTGAATCACTGGAATTTGCTTCCTAGTCGAAGTCAGGCAGAGGTTAATGTTTTTTCTGTCCCAGAAATAAAATGCAACATGTTTAATAGATTTATAAGAATCAACATGGAATAAAATATATATAGAGGAGAGAGTGAGCGATCTGGAATTGATGGAGAGACCTGGGAGTTTTATGTAAAAGAGAGGACGCCGATGTATCTCATTCTGGCTTGGTGGCCTTGGAAAACTATAAATCCCTATCTATAAATCCTTTTTTATCAGAGGTGGGGGTAGTAGTGTTTGATAACAATATGAAGCCTGCAAAGTGGAAATGCATTTGGAAGCAAAATGGCAGGCAATGGGGGAATCAGACACAGTGATACAAATACCTTACCTTCCACAGACAATTATTTCCTAGCAAACTACACATATTATATCACTAGCTAACACCCCAGCTTCACAAGGGCCCTCTTGGCCAGTTTATCATATCTCCTTACTGATCCCGAACCAGCATCACACTACATCCCAGTAACTGCCTCCATTTTTCATATATCTACTTACCTTGGTTTTGGGTATCACCTTTCCTCCTAGCTTTGTTTCCAACAACAATCCTGAAATCTGAAGCTGTCATCTCATCACCATACCGACATGTTTTGCATTTCTATTGCTATTCTCACATATAACCTGTTTGTTCATTGCTATAGAAGTCTGTACTTAGGCACCTCACTCCACAAACCTGACAAAGTAGACTTAGATCTACAAAGTTTATTCTGCCATTGTCATTCTCTCAGTCTACTCTAAAAGGTGCTACAAGATCCTTCTCCAGCATTTAAGAGAAATAGTGTTAAGGTTCTAGACCAGTGGTTCTCCACATGGGGTCCCCAGATGTTTTTGGCCTTCAACACCCAGAAATCCTAACAGCTGGTAAACTGGCTGGGATTTCTGGCAGTTGTAGGACAAAAACATATGGGGACCCTAGGTTGAGAACCACTAGTCTAGACATATTTTAAGGGGGGCAGGAAACAGACAGAAAAAGCATTGCTTTGGATTGCTTTGAAATGAAAGATGGAGAGCATGGTTCACATTGTTGATGGTTTTCCTCTATCTTCCTGTTTCTACATTTCTTATCAGAGGAGTGGCTATACTTGCCTCCTTTATCCATATCATAGAAAGACCTCCTCTTTCCATTGTAAAATGGAACAAGAAAGCCTACAGATAACTAATTAAAATTAATACACAGTTCTCTTTACAGCATACAGAAGAAATTGCATCAAAACAAAATGAAATTAACCATCAAAATAGTTATGGTTCACGTGTAGATTTGTAACTGAAAAAGTCTTCGGACTGTAAAAAAATCCCTGATTCAATCATAGAGTAAAATATTTCAGTTGTTGATGAGAATTATCAGGACATATACCAGGACAAGAAAGCCCATTTGGATCTCTGAAATCAAGGCACTAAGTGAAGTAATGAAAACTGACACATCTAGAGACAATACAGCCAGTCGGTATGAGTCCGAAATCATACTTTTCCAGCACAGCTAGGAGTTGTATCTCTCAGGACTACTATATCAAGTGATGGCTTGCATGTGCGAATGAATTCATCAAAGATCCATTGCCACAAACAAAACTGTTATATTCCACATCATCTTGAAAATCAATTTTAGCACACTTTTTAAACCTCTGACTCCCACAAAAATAATTGCTTTTGTCCCATATTCCAGAATGAGTGAACATTTGGCTCATCTAAGTCATCAACTACTATAAGTAATCAGTTGTGGATTAGTATGGTTGTCTTCCAAGGGCAGAGTTTTGGTGGAAGGCATTGTATTTCAGCGTCAATATCAACTTTTGTGAAGCAGTGGCTACCTAAGTAGCTGAAATTGTCAACATTTTCTAGCATTACATCATTAAGCTGTATTTCGAGCATTGCAGAGGGATTGGTTGGTGTCTGTTGGTAGAGGACTTTAGTTTTATCAATACTTAGTGAGAAGCCAAACTTTTTGATGTTTAGAGTGGCTTGTAGGTCTTCCTCTGAATGAGCACAGACTATATTATCATCAGAATATTGGGGTTCTATAGCAGAAGTTCCTATTACCTTACTTTTGACTTTCAATGTGCTTGTGTGAATGAAGCCATCAAAGATCCATCACCACAAACAAAACTGTTACATTCCACCTAACTTATTAAATCAATTTTTGCACACTTTTAAAACCCCTGCCTCCCAGAAAAATAACTGCTTTTGTCCCATATTCCAGAATGAGTGAATATTTGGCTCATCTAAGTCATATACTTAGTAACGGCGCTTCATGCAGTCATGCCGACCACATGACCTTTGAGGTGTCTATGGACAATGCCGGCTCTTCAGCTTAGAAATGGAGATGAGCACCAACCCCCAGAGTCAGACATGACTGGTCTTAACGTCAGGGGAAAACTTTTACCTTACTTACCTTAAGTCATATACTAATACAGGCGATCACTTGTGGATGATTGTTGCCAATATGTGATTTCCACAACACTGGGAAACTTCCTGTCAACAAGGTGTAGAATCATAGCTATGAAGATGGAAAATAAATGAAGCAATAACACATCTCTGTTTGACACCTGATCCCACTTTAAGTGGGTCACTTTGGGAGCCATTGCCATCCAGGACTGTTGCCATCATGTCATCATGAAGGAGCCACAGGATATCCGAGCATGCAATTTTCCAAAGGATGGTCCAGAGGCCATTACGATTCATAGTGTTCAAGTCCTTTGCAAGTCGATGAATGCCATGTACAAAGGTTAATTTTGTTCCTTGCATTTTTCTTGGAGCTGTTGTGCAGTAAAAATCATATCCACTGTTTCTCTGGAGGGGCGGAAGCTATTCTGGGATTCAGGGAGGCTAAACTTACTGGATTCATAATTTCATGACATGGGAAACCAAACACATCTGGTTATATAAATAAGCTGGGTTCAAAATCAGATGCCACATGAAGTAGAAGAAGAGGCCAGTGAGGAAATCCTTTGTTTAACTTTTTTTTGCTATCACCTTGCTGCTTTTCCACTGAAAAGAGAAAAAATAGCCCCCATCTGCTTTGTCACTTAGATGCAATGACTCTCTCCAAGTGGAGATTAACAGATGCCCAGTGAACTTACTAAGTGGGTATAAATATCATACTACTGATAACAATTTATGCCACAGAGGCATTACATCAGGCAGTAGAAATGCTGGTAATAGCTAAGGGAGGTTTATCTTAATCTGAGTCAGGGACTAACTAGTTACTAACACAATCTTATTGGTAATTGATCCCTTTTTGCAACAGCTAAGACACAGTAAAGTGAAAGGAATAAATATCTTCACTCCTTTCACAGTGCAACTAGTGGTTTTTATCATGCCGGCATATGTGTGTGCTCTGTTTAAGCATGATTTGTAGCATAGGCGTGCTGTGCTCTGATGTGGTTTTAAATAACTAAAAGTAATTTCGGTTAAATAGCATGAAAGTAAAGAGTTACTTTGAAACTTGATTATGATAGGAACTGGCTGCCAGAGACACATATACTTAGAATGATAACTGTAACCAATTACTCATTTAAAATAACTCTTTAGGGTCTGATTATAGTAAAACTGTGAGGCAGGAAAAGTGTTACATCCCTCACTAAAGCGATTTAGGAACTGGTCTTCCTCTTCTTTTACTTCCTGTTTCCTGTAGTGTCAAACTACATCTCGGCAGCATATTTTATTGGTGGTAGACACTAGTATACTTTAGGATCTCAGAGATCTATAATTCATACTATCTACTTATTAAACATAACAAAAGAATAACACTACATGAAATCAAGAGGACTGCATGACTGAGAGTGACAAAATATAAGCTTTTCCATGTAAAAAATTTATCTATAAGATTATTCCATAAGCTTTGAAAATGTAAAGGCATAGAATTACCGAAAAGTGGATCCAAGATGTCTGGATTCTTGTGAAGCAGTTGAGAAGTTCTAGCAGTACAACATTTAATATAAATGTAGTATCCTGTCAAAGAAGATCCCTAGTAGCTTACCTGAAATTTTATAATACTTATACAGAATCACAGACATGCAGGTTAAGCAGAAGAGCAGACACAGCTTAAACATTCCAACACATAACAAAAATCTATTGTTCTCATACCAGATCTTTCAGGGAAATACTCTACAGCTAAAATATAGGAAACTTATTCAATAGCAACCATACAGCAATATAAACTAGTGAGACCTTTATGGCTCCAGAGGAGCTCCCTGGCTTGGAAATTCCACAGCCCGTTCAGCAGTGGAACTCTCTGCCCCGAAGTGTGGTGGAGGCTCCTTTTTTGGAGGCTTTTAAGCAGAGGCGGGATGGCCATCTGTTGGGGATGCTTTGAATGCGATTTTCCTGTTTCTTAGCAGGGGGTTGGGCTGGATGACCAACAAGGTCTCTTCCAACTATATGATTCTATGATTCTATAAAATCTAAAGAACATTCCCTGGACTGTCAATCCAGGCTTGGAAGCATAGACAGAAGTAGAACCAAAGTGTCACAACTGGATACAGTATGACCCCTGTATCCATATTTTATTTATTTATTATTTACAGTATATATATTCCACTCTTCTCACCCTGAAGGGGGACTCAGGGTGGACTGCAACGTACATATACATGGCAAACATTAGACATACGACACACAGAGAAAGACACAGAGGCTATTTAACATTGTCCAGCTTCCAGCTTCATGAGGGTATGCTCAATTCCAGCCACAGGGAGCTGCTTAATCATCCACTGTGACACCGAGTCCTTAACGGAGTACTTCCTCATTCTTCTGCATGCATTGCTGGACATTTTTATGGTCACGTTAGTTAAATTAGCCTCCCTGCATAAGTGCTCCCTAAATTTTCCTACTTGACAGATGCAATTGTCTTTTGGTTGCTTAAGTCAACAACAAGCTAGGCTATTTAATGGTTGGGCACTCAGTCCGACCCTGGCTGGTTCCGAACTCATGACCTCTCGGTAATTTATTGCAGCTGGCTACTAACCAGCGGCACCACAGCCTGTCCCCATAGGAGATACGTTCCTCTTTAGGAATTTTCTAGGTCCTCTAGAGCTACTCTATGGTATCTTCTGGTGGAAGCATATCATAGAATTGCCTGAAGGACCTAGAAAACAGAGCACTTTTTTTTTTGGATGATGTAAAGGCCCAACATCAACTTAGTAGCATCACTATGACCAACCACCTCTCTCAAGATCTGATTTCCTAAACCAGTGGTGAATAGAGGAGAATGGCCCTGTTAAACTGTAGCTTCAAGCATTCCTCATCATTGTTTAAGGTGACTGGAGCTGTTCTAGGTCACTGCTTCTTCAACTGTGGGTCCCAACCCCAAATGGAGTCCCCTTAGCTCACTATTGGCAACAGTAAAAGGTTTCTGAATGCCACCTGTTGACATTTTCAGCATGGGTCCACTTTAAATCTGCTTTCTGCCTCCTGCAGAATTCTGATGTTTGTAGTTTAGTGAAGTCCAGGACTTCTCTGGCTGAGCAGTTTAAAAGCCCCTGCCTAAACTACAAGCCCCAGAATTCTGCAGGAGGCAGAAACTGGATTTAAAGTGGATCTATGATCTAGTGTGATGAGGTTGATAATCTGTTAGCAACAACATACAACATTTACAGTAGACTTTACAGAAAATGTTTCGGTGTACTTCATAAAAAGGAAAATCCAGCAAGCCTTGCAATGGACTGGATGAGGATGAACAAATTGAAAATTAATCCAGTCAAGATGGAGGTGTTACTAGTCAGTCGTAGGGCTGATCAGGGTATTGGGCTTTAACTTGTACTGGATGGGGTCACACTCCCTTTGAAGGCACAGGTTCACAGTCTGGGGGTCCTCCTGGACTCAGTGCTGACCCTGGTGTCGGTGGTGGCGAGGAGGGCCTTCACACAGTTAAAGCTTGTGTGCCAGCTGCGCCCATACCTTGAGAAGCCCGATCTGGCCGTGGTAGTGCATGCCTTAGTCACATCCAGACTAGACTGCTGTAATGTACTCTATATGGGGCTGCCCCAAAATAGAATTCGGAAACTTTAACTTGTTCAAAGATCAGCTGCTAGACAACTTATGAGAGCGGAATATAGAGTAAGAACTAATCCGCTCCTGAATCAACTACACTGACTTCCAGTTTGTTTCCGAGCACAATTCAAGGTGCTGACTTTAGCCTATAAAGTCCTAAACAGTTCTGGCCCAGCTTACTTGAGGGACTGCATCTCCTCCTACCAACCCATTTGAGCCCTGAGATCATCAGGAGAGGCTCTTCTCTTGGTCCCACCATCATCCCAGGTGTGTTTGGTGGGAACAAGAGAAAGGGGCTTTTTGATGGTGACCCCGCAGCTCTGGAACTCCCTTCTTAGAAAGGTACAATCAGCCCCCTCCTTATTGACCTTTCAATTACAGATTAAAACTTTCCTGTGGAGCCAGGCCTTCCCAGATGAATGATAATAGGCACTGCCGGATAACTGCTGGTAATATTTACCTCTGAATGCTTTATTGGTCCTGGCAACTGCGACATGGCCTTTGAATATGGAATCTCTTAGGAGCTGCATAATTTATTTTTACAAATAACCTCAGTGGCCTGAGGTTAGGGAAAAAAATTTAATGGTACAGTAGAGTCTCACTTATCCAAGCTAAACGGGCCAGCAGAAGCTTGGATAAGTGAATATCTTGAATAATAAGGAGGGATTAAGGAAAAGCCTATTAAACATCAAATTAGGTTATGATTTTACAAATTAAGCACCAAAATATCATGTTATACAACAAATTTGACAGAAAAAGTAGTTCAATACGCAGTAATGTTATGTTGTAATTACTGTATTTACGAATTTAGTACCAAAATATCATGATATATTGAAAACATTGACTACAAAAATGGCTTGGATAATCCAGAAACTTGGATAAGCAAGAGTGAGACTCTACTGTATTTGTTGTAAGTTATTAATTGTTGTATATGGGGTGTTCAAATTGTTTTTATTCTTTAAATTGGTGTATGATGTTTTTAATTGATTATGTATTATGTATTGATGTATATGTGTATATGTATGTTTTAAAGTTTTGTACACCGCTTTGAATCCTGAAAGCAGGATAGAAATGAAATAATAATAATAATAATAATAATAATAATAACAACAACAACAACAACAACAACAACAACTTATGCCTCAAGTACCACCTCCCAGCAGTAAAGAACTGGTGGGACCACAAACCTGCAAAGGTCATGGAAAATGAGCACGCAAAGATACTGTGGGACTTCCGAATCCAGACTGACAAAGTTCTGGAACACAACACACCAGACAGTTGTGGAAAAGAAAAAGGTTTGGATCATTGATGTCGCCATCCCAGGTGACAGCCGCATTGACGAAAAACAACAGGAAAAACTCAGCCGCTATCAGGACCTCAAGATTGAACTTCAAAGACTCTGGCAGAAACCAGTGCAGGTGGTCCCGGTGGTGATGGGTACACTGGGTGCCGTGCCAAAAGATCTCAGCCAGCATTTGGAAACAATAGACATTGACAAAATTACGATCTGCCAACTGCAAAAGGCCACCTTACTGGGATCTGCGCGCATCATCTGAAAATACAACACAGTCCTAGACACTTGGGAAGTGTTCGACTTGTGATTTTGTGAAACGAAATCTAGCATATCTATCTTGTTTGTTGTGTCATACAATAAAATAATAATAATAATAATAATAATAATAATAATAATAATAATAATAATAATGTCAACAAATGTTTGGTTTTATACCTGTTTTATATGCTTATATACCTGAGGACATGGGGGGAAAATTGGGGTGGAAAGGGATTGCAAGTGAAAAAAATTAAGAAGCCATGGTCTAGGTTACAACAAATCACAAGAAGAGAGTTTCCACCTAAACATTAGGAAGAACATCTTGGCTCTAATTGCTGATGGACAGAGGATTGCACTGCCTCAGAGGGTGATGGACTCTCTTTCTTTGAAAATCTTTAAACAGACAAGAGTAGGGCAGCTTTCATGAATGCTGTAGTTGTGTACTCTCACATGCCAGGGGTTAGAATAGATGACCCTTTGTGATTTCTGAGTTGGCAAGGAACTAATGGGAGGCTGAGAACAGAGCCTTCAATGTTTTTAAGCTAGGAGGAGATGGGGGGGGGGGGGACTTTCCTGGAGAAGTACCTGTAGCATGTAAAATCAAATTAAGGTAGATATGTTTTAATGAATTGGCAGGCAAGTTATAAACGTAGTAGCAGCTCCAGTTCTCCCCACCAGTGGACTCCAGCAGTCAAGCGCCCCCACTTTGCCCGCAGCACCAGTGTTTTCGCCTGGCACTGTTTCTCCAGGCTCTTGTGATGAATTATTGAAGCTGCAAAGAACAGGCGGTGACAGGGCAGCGCTAAGTACATACCCAGCATGTCAACCTTTGATCAAGCCGGAGAGTGTACAGATCAATTCTTCAAGACGAAGCACAGTTAAAAGGGAGGCAAGGCTATGCCGGGAATAATGCAGAAGGGGGAGAGAGGCTTTCCACAGGGTTATCAGAATGAAGGGCAAAGGTGTACGCAGGGGTTGGGGAGGGGGCACGGGTTAGGTTTCGACATGGCACCCAGGAATTACTTAAGATTGTTGGCCCTTCCTTCTAGAAGTATTCTGTCAGTGTGGGAATTTTCTAGGGATTTGTCCCAAATGTTCACCCAACTCAGGGTTGGGTATAAAGGTAGTGACTTTGAGGGGTTTTGAACACTTCACAATAAAATGCTCTGTTTCCAGCAACACTTCTGCTAGCATCCTCTAAGGGCCCTTCTACACAGCCATAAAAGGTAAAGGTAAAGGTTTCCCCTGATGTTAAGTCCAGTCGTGTCCGACTCTGGGGGTTGGTGCTCATCTCCATTTCTAAGTCGAAGAGCCGGCGTTGTCCGTAGACACCTCCAAGGTCATGTGGCCGGCATGACTGCATGGAATGCCATTAGCTTCCTGCCAGAGCAGTACCTATTGATCTACTCGCATTTGTATGTTTTCGAACTGCTAGGTTGGCAGAAGCTGGAGCTAACAGCGGGCACTCATTCCACTCCCCGGATTTGAACCTGGGACCTTTTGGTCTACAAGTTCAGCAGCTCAGCGCTTTAACACACTGAGCCATCGGAGGCTCCATCCACAGCCATATAACCCAGAAAATCCCAAAATATCTGCTTTGAACTGGGTTATCTGAGTCCACATTGCCATATATTCCAGTTCAAAGCAGACAATGTGGGATTTTATTCGACTGTGTGGAAGAGGCCTAAGAAGCATTCTTGTTCCTGTTGTTTTGTCTTCAAGTTGTTCCTAACTTACAGGACTTTTCTTAGCAGGATTTGTTCAGATTTGGTTTGCTTTTGCCTTTCTCTGAAGCTGAGAAAATATAAGGTGCCCAAATCACTCACTGGGTGTCTATGGTGGAGTCGAAATCCAAACCCTAGCCTCCAGAATCAAAATCCACTGCTCAAACCATTCCTACCCCTTGGCTCTTTCCTACTCAAACATAGGTTGCACTGTACATGTAAAGGATGTGAAGAACCCTGCTAATAGTGTTGTACATAAATAGAGTTTTGCATGCAGAAACATTGCATTTGCAATAGCATATGAAAATAACATGCTTTGGGAACATGGATCACTGATGTAGGTAGATTCATTGGCAAGCACAAGTCTAAGAATTGTTTTTGGTCTTTAAACATTTCAGGAGCTGGGTAACTTGGGGTTACTTCTCTCATCTTAGTCTGCCCAAATACTAAGATTTTTCCATTGAGACAATTGTCATTGTCTTCAGAGATTAAGTGGATAGCAACTAAGAAAAGTGTTGTCGAAGGCTTTCATTGTTGGAACCAGGGCCGGCCCCACTCATGCGGCAGCTGACGCCGCCGCCTCGGGCGCAGGCCCGGGGGGGCGCCGTCAGGCTGGGCGGGAGGCGGGGCACCGCCCTGACGGTGCCCCGCCTCCCGCCCAGTGCGCCCTGGCCCGTCTGGCCTGCTAGAAAAGGCCAGACGGGCGAGCGGGGGTAACGTGGGAGGCGGGGCCAGCTCTGACGCCGCCCCCCCCGCCCAGCGTGCCCTTGCCCCGCCTCCCACGTTGCGTGGGGCAGGGCCAAGGCACGCTGGGCGGGGGGGGGGGAGCGGCGTCAGAGCTGGCCCCGCCTCCCACGTTACCCCCGCTCGCCCGTCTGGCCTGCTACACAAGGCCAGACGGGCGAGCGGGGGTAACGTGGGAGGCGGGGCCAGCTCTGACGCCGCCCCCCCCGCCCAGCGTGCCCTGGCCCCGCCTCCCACGTTGCGTGGGAGGCAGGGCCAAGGCACGCTGGGCGGGGGGGGGGAGCGGCGTCAGAGCTGGCCCCGCCTCCCACGTTACCCCCGCTCGCCCGTCTGGCCTGCTACACAAGGCCAGACGGGCGAGCGGGGGTAACGTGGGAGGCGGGGCCAGCTCTGACGCCGCCCCCCCGCCCAGCGTGCCCTGGCCCCGCCTCCCACGTTGCGTGGGAGGCAGGGCCAAGGCACGCTGGGCGGGGGGGGGGGGGAGCGGCGTCAGAGCTGGCCCCGCCTCCCACGTTACCCCCGCTCGCCCGTCTGGCCTGCTACACAAGGCCAGACGGGCGAGCGGGGGTAACGTGGGAGGCGGGGCCAGCTCTGACGCCGCCCCCCCCGCCCAGCGTGCCCTGGCCCCGCCTCCCACGCTGCGTGGGAGGCGGGGCCAGGGCACGGGGGGCGGGGCCAACTCTGGCCCCGCCCCCTCACTATTCGCCCTGGCCCCGCCTCCCACGCAGCGTGGGAGGCGGGGCCAGGGCACGCTGGGCGGGGCCAGGGCGCCGGTGGCGGGGGCGCTTTTCAGCGCCCCCGCTTTACATCAAAAAATATCTCCGGCCGGCCCTGGTTGGAACCACTGGGTTGCTGTGAGTTTTCCAGGCTGTATGGCGATGTTCTCTCCTGACATTTCACCCACATCTATGGCAGGCATCCTCAGAGGTTGTGAGGTCTGTTGGAAGCTAGGCAAATGGGGTTTAGATATATGTGGAAGGTCTAGGATGGGAGAAAACTCTTGTCTGCTCGAGGCAAGTGTGAATGTGGCAATTGGTCGCCCTGATTAGCATTGAATAGCCTTTCAGCTTCAAAACCTGGCTGCTTCCTGCCTGAGCGAATCCTTTGTTGGGAGGTGTTAGCTGGCCCTGATTACTGCCTGAAATTCCTTTTTTTCTGAGTGTTGTTCTTTACTTACTGTCCTGATTTTAGAGTTTTTTTTAATACTGGTAGCCAGATTTTGTTCATTTTCATTGTTTCCTCTTTTCTGTTGATTCATGTTTATAAATAAAGAACAAAGTTTACATAGTTAAAATATAACACACTAAAATACATAAACAATATCATAAAACAACAACAATTATAACAGAATAACAATTATAACAGAATAAAAGGCAACTATCGAACTGACAACCAATGAGCCTGAAATAAAAGTCAATTTCTGGCATGGATGGGCAGACTGGTGCAAATCAGTTTTGAGGATAGGGCTGATGGATAAAGTGCATAAGTCCGGTGGCAAAATTAGGGATGGAGGCAATGTAAAATGGGGAATACTATCTTTGGGTAGAGAACAATAGTAAAATGTAAGGATGAGATTTTATGTCCTAATTGGAGCCAAGTCATCTAAGGGATTGTCTGATCAAAAGCACAGCAGAACATCTACATTTTGTTTATAGAAGATGGACAGGGTGGATGCTAGCCTAAGATAAATATTATGATGGATGACAGAAAAATGTGTTTAGCTGTAGTCTTCTTAATTTCTTGTGCTCTGGGATCAACTTGTTCTCTTGGTCATATCCTTTCTACTCCACAATGTGATTCTAACCTATCTGAGAAATATGGATGCCTATGGGGGGAAAACCTATATTCTGATCCAATATTCCATCCCATCTTTTTTTTTGGGGGGGGGGGGAGGGAATCAGATCCTAACCAATTTTCCACACATCTTATTATCCTTTCATATAGATCAGAGCTGCGGGCTGCATGTGACCCACTAATTCATTTTTGTTGGCCCTTGCCCTTCTAACTGGAAAAATATTTTAATTATGTAATTCAATATTAATTATGTAATTTGTTTTCTTTCTGGAATGCCTCTGGCCTTAACATTCCTATACTAAAGTTTAAATGGCTCTCGGATAACTAAAGGTTGGTTCACACTGATATAGATCATAGAATAATAGAGTTGGAAGAGACCACATGGGCCATCTAGTCCAACCCACTGCCATGCAGGAAAAGCACAATCAAATATATTACTGAATGTTTAGAATGATGGGGGTCTATTTCCTTGAGAGAGCTCTGAAATGTTTTTCTTTTCTTTCTCCTTGACTATAGCTTCCAGAATAATCATGCTGGTTTGCTGGGTATTTTCTGGGAGCTGCAGTCCATAGAAGTACCTTTATCATTAATGCTGTACAGACACAATGCATAAGGGAATCTAAAAGTTATTGGCCAGATAGGGAAAGTAATGTTGCACATGAACACGAGATGAAAACCTTCACTATTTAGTACAGCACAGTCTGCTCAAGACTATATTCTACCTCTAGTCATGGCTGATTCTGACATTTTAAAATGGAAAATGGAGAAAAAAAAAACCTTCCACAGAATCCTAGGAGGAAAATAAGTCTTGATCTCCAGCAGGTTTCTGCCAAGACATTCGATTAAAAGTCTTCATACAAAGCCCTCATAAATTCAGCCAGATCACTTGTAAATCAGATGAAGTTCTTTGGTTCCACATCTACTCCCAGGAACAAATCTGCCCTCATCCATCCAAATGTATTCCAGCTCTACTATATTATTCAACCTTAGACAGGCAAGCCACCTGTCTCATTTGCTCAAAACCCCTTTCCTTCCAGGATAACTAGGTGCTACCAATGCAATCCCAGGGAAATGCTGCAGAGGTTTGTAGGATAATGCTTGGAGTTCTACGGGATTCTGCCAAATGGAAATTTTAAAATGTAAGGGGCCATATACGCACAAAAAGCCTGGCTGAAAACACTTATGATTTTTACCAATGTTCCCTTCAACCGCACTGAATAAGCCAATGACTCATATCTGCTATCTCCAAATTGCATACATGATCTGAAAACAAAAAGGAAGGCTCAATTGCTGGAGCAGTTAAAATACCAACTCCCCACAGACATAAAGTAAAAAAGAAGAAACATTGAGTATAGGCCTCAAGGAAAGACTGTCGCCATTGTCAAATAGGGTTCCAGGTCAGGACTATCCCAGGTCCATGTTTTGCGGACCTCTTGGGCAAATTTAGTACCCAGAGAAGCCCTTGTTTTTTGAAACAAGCACTGAATAGGAAATGGCTTATGCTTCCTGTACTTTAAAAATAACAGATCTCTCCTGGGTCTAAACTGGGCCATGAAGACCCCCAGACATGGGGGGGGGGGTGCTCTCTATGTCCCAAGAAGGCATTTGGGGGTGAAAAGAGTTTTGATTGATTTGATTAGTTTTTTTTACATATTGGGGTATGTGAGAGTGAGATCTGCCAAGGTTTCCTGTGAGATCAAAGAACCCCTTAGCCTCCCACAGTTGCCTGCTCCTAGGTTTTGTGAGTATAATTGTTAGACCAGATCTAAAATATTAGACCTCCCTCATATCACCACTTTAAATTTTTAAATATGAAACCCTTAGAAGTCTGTGATCCTGGACATCCTATCAAAATCTTTTCTATTTCTGTAATTCTTGACTTAAAATGGGCTGCCCACTACTACCAGTTGCCTGAGGCATACCTAGACAGGAGTTAGTATTTCTTAATAATTCAGCAATGCTTTCAAGTACCTTCTTTATTCTAGGGATTAAAATGGGAGCATCCAGTCAATGGCTTTATCAATAGCCATGAACTGTTGAGGAATTGGGAGCCAGTTTCGAGAAGGGTGCATGCATTCTTACTTATTATTACTTAATATATTAATGGAGCCCCTGGTGGTGCATCAGATTGAACCACTGAGCTCCTAAACTTGCTGACCTAAATGTTGGTGGTTTGAATCCAGGATGAGCTGCTGCTATTAGCCTCAGCTTCTGCCAACCTAGCAGTTTGAAAACATGCAAATGTGAGTAGATCAATAGGTACCTTTCAGGCGAGAAGGTAACGGTCATGCCGGCCACATGACTTTGGAGGCGGCGACAGACAACGCCAGCTCATCAGCTTAGAAATGGAGATGAGCACCATCTCCCAGAGTTGGATGAAACTAGACTTCATGTCAAGGGAAAACTTTTACCTTTACCTAATATATTAATGTATTGGTTATGTGTTGTCGAAGGCTTTCATGGCTGGGATCACAGGGTTGTTGTATGTTTTCCGGGCTGTATGGCCATGTTCTAGAAGTATTCTCTCCTCACAACCTCTGAGGATGCCTGCCATAGATGTGGGCGAAACATCAGGAGAGAATACTTCTAGAACATGGCCATACAGCCCGGAAAACATACAACAACCCTGTATTGGTTATGTTTATATTCTGTCTTTCTGAGAAAGAGTTCAAGGCAGTCTGCTTAGCTGTCTTCTTCCTCACATTATCCTCACAACAATCCTGCAAAGTATATGAGACCAAGATAGAGCAACTGGGTCAAGATCATAGCTAGAGCTCCCAAATCCTAGTTGGATATTCTGACCTCTACATCGTATTATTTCTGCATCCAGCCCATCTCCTTTCTCTTATGTGGTTTTGTCCATGTGAATGTTGATGTATGCTCATGCATGCGCAAGTAAAGAAACTGAAATTGGGAGAAACGATAGCCAAGAAGAGACAGAGTTGTCTTTAGCTTGAGAAGCGAAGTAAAACACTGTCAACTCCGTTGGAAATCCGGCATGGTAAAAATAAACTTTGGAACTTCCATCAGTGTGTTTAATAGTGTACCGCCACTTACCGCAACTCATGCTCAACCTGTATTTTCGTAAACCTCATCATTTTTGCAGATGCCCTGAAGCCACAGCCTAATCACAGCTCACTTCTGTGCCCTCAGACTGTATACTATTCAGTAAGAAAACACACAGCTCAAGCTGCTTCGGGGTCTGCTGTGGTGCAAATATGGAGATCCAAGGCGCAAATCCTCATGGGTGTGCATGCCTTTTATATGAACACACATAAACAATGTTAGCGGCCAGCCATACATGCCAAACTCCTTCCCATATTACAGCAGGGAGTGGATGGCTTTGGATCTCTAGCCCCAATTTGGTTCACATACTATATGCATCTCATGGGCTCCTTCCCAGGGTCGGGGGGTCAAAATGGAAGCCATCAGATCCAGTGTTGGAAATAGTTTGTAGCTGCTGCTGTTGTTGCCACACACACACACATCCAGAGAGAGAGAATGATTGAAGACCTATATAATCTCTTGACTTGGCTGGCCTGTGTCTGACCTAAAGGCAGACCTTTCTTCGTCTCGTTTGCTGGAAAGCTTATGGCATGCTGGAACTTTCCGCCAAGTGCACAAGGTCTATAATCAAAGTTTGCTTTAAGTCGGAGAGACACAGTTGTTAAAAATATATAGTATCTCCTGGCTTCCAGGAAAAGTATTGATAATGATAAAACGACAGGTTGAAAAACTAGGGCATTTCCTCAGATACCACTGAATTTAGAAGCTCCGATTGGTCAGATTAATTACAAACCATTCTCCTGAACTTTTGAACTATGCTTTAATTTGGAGATGATGTGGGATGTGTCTGCTTGGCATGCTAATCAAGTGAAATAGCTGATCGTTTTGATCATGCATCTGTTTGCACCATCTGAAGTCAGTGGATATATATACACACACATATGCGCGCACACATAACTAAATAAAAATACATCCAGAGTACCACAGCAATTTACTTGCATGATATGGTTAGTAAATATATATTATTGGGAGTTTTGTATTAGATCCATGCATTATTTAGATTATATGTCTAACAATAAAATGAACATCGGAGCCTTTGCATTGTATCTCCAGCTTTCAAAGACCTCCCCAAGAGCACAGATGTGAGTTGTGACTGACAGTGGATTTTTGAAGACACCATGGGAATTAACGTGGATGTGTGCTGAAGATTTATATTTTTGATCCATGGAAGCATCCAAAAGCCCTGGATTTGTGTGTGAGCGTGTGTGTGTTTTGAGTGTACTTTATTTTAAGTTAAGTCTGTGAGCGTAGATGCATGTCAGCTGTGATCAGAAAGCAAATTCTGGAGCTCTCTCTAGGAAAGTTGGGAGAATTCATGACTCAGATCTGTGAGCTGGAACCAAAGACTTCTCAACTAGAAGCTGCTTATACAAGGATCTTTCCTTGTGGAATTAAAAAGGCAATTGCCCCAAATTGAGTGGAGATCCTGTTGCCAACTACTATAGCAAAACAGCCTGGATCAATACTGCTCTATATCGCAGGATCTGATTCCAGATTATCTGCTTTGAACTGGATCATATGACTTTACATTGCCAGATAATATGAGATAAACAGATAATGTGGGATCAGATCTTGGGATATAGGGCAGTGTAAATCGAGCCTTAGTCACCCCATCTAACTGGGGACAATTGCTCATTTTTTTTCCTCTTCTTCAACAGTTTCTAGACCATATTCTTCTTCTTTGAGGCCTGCTGGTAGAACCTTTAAAAAAACCATCAAGGATGCATGTTTCCTTGGCATGGGATACACTTTCTGTGTATATCATTTATTGTATCCATTTGTTTGGTTGCAAGCTGTTCCGAGTCCCTCCGGGGAGATGGGGCGGGGAATAAATAAAATTATTATTAACCAGCTTTTCACATCCTAGTTTTCAACAACAATTGTGCTAATAATGGACTCACTAAATGCCTATATTTGAGGTTCCGATCATTGAAACAATTTACAAGAAACCACTTGCTTGGTTATAAGGTAGGTAAGATAAAGGTTTTCACCTGACATTACATCTAGTCATGTCCAGCTCTGGGGGTTGGTGCTCATCTCTGTTTGTAAGCCAAAGAGCCGGCGTTGTCCGTAGACACCTCCAAGGTCATGTGGCCGGCATGACTGCATGGAGCGCCGTTACCTTCCCGCCAGAGCAGTACCTATTGATTTACTCACATTTGCATGTTTTTGAACGTCTAGGTTGGCAGAAGACGGGGCTAACAGCAGGCACTCATCCCTCTCCCCAGATTCGAACCACCGACCTTTCAGTCAGCAAGTTCAGCAGCTGAGCGGTTTAACCCACTGTGCCACTGGCAGGTTTTTGTTATGCTGACCCACAAAACCTGCTCACCCACAAAGCTAATGCATCCAAAGCAACAACTGAAACTACACTGACCATGTCAACTGAGCCTAGTAGCACAGCCTATCTTTAGCTCCAGTGACTTCTTCAGTATGTATTCCTCAACAAACAATTTGGACTCTTTAAAATGGTTCTTTGAGTAGCCAGTAGGCTTGAGCAAATTTTTCGTTAGTTCGTTAAATTCGTTTAAAATTCGTTTCATAATTACTTTTGAATTGATATTGAACCATCTGCTCACTGCCTTACAAATATTACGAATTTGAATAATAAAAGTACCTTTTTTTCGTTTGTTTCTGATGTCTTCGGATGTAGCTGTAGCCCCTCTGAGAGGAGAAGCCATGTTGGCATGCCTCTCAGCCAATCAGAGTGGAAGAGGGAGGGAGGGAGAGGCATGGCCATCGATCTGCTAGCATTTTAAAAATGCCATTGAGACGCCCCCCCCCCCCCCCCCCCCCCCCCCGCGGGGACCACACCGGCTCAGTAGAAGCCTTCCGCGAAGCAGGGAGGGAGCGAAGAGAAGAGAGAAGAGACATGCCTGCCTGCGCTTGGCCTTCTCCTCGCCCTGCCTCGCCCTGGAGCCGCCATTTGGTTTTGCTTCTTCAGCCAGGCTTAAAGGGGAATACCAAAACCAGGCTTGCCTTCCTAAACGGAATCCTTAGAGCCAGAGGATATCCCTTTAAGAGATATCTCCAGGAGGAGATCTCCCGGAAAGGATTCTGGCACCAGCTCAATTGCAACAGATTCAGTGCCATGTCATGTGAGCTGTAGTTTTACAAAGTCCCTAGCCTTCCCTGCAGAAGAGAGCCAGTACCATGCCAAACTACAACTCCCAGTTTTCTGTCAAATTGTTTTGGATTTCAACTCCTACAATTCCTAACTCCAGACATGGGCAAAGTTTGCCCTTGCCTGGTATAGAAGCATTCTATTCTTCTCCAGACATGCCAACAGTATTAAGTGATAAAATCTTGGGCATTTTTTCCTTTAATGCTAAAAGTTCATAGGTTGTTCAGCAACAGCCTACTGGCTGGGTTGCTATGAGTTTTCCGGGCTCTATGGCCATGTGCCAGAAGCATTCTCTCCTGACGTTTCACCCACATCTGTGGCAGACATACTCAGAGGTTTTGACGTCTGTGCGAAGCTAGGCAAGTGGGGTTTATATCTGTGGAAGGTCCAGGGTGGGAGAAAGAACTCTTGTCTGTGGGAGGCAAGTGTGAATGTTGCAATTGGTCACCTTGATTAGCATTGAATAGCCTTGCAGCTTCAAAGCCTGGCTGCTTCCTACCTGGGGGAATCCTTTGTTGGGAGGTATTAGCTGGCCCTGATTGTTTCCTGTCTGGAATTCCCATTTTCTGGGTGTTGTTCTTTTACTGTCCTGATTTTAGCTTTTCTGTAGCTAAAAATGCATATAAAATTGATTCTATAGGGAGGATAAATGATTGGATTTCAACTCCTACAGCTTAGCTTTCTCTGCCAATAATGGTACCATACCAAACTAAAGCTCCCAAGATTCTGTAGCAGTGAGCCATCTTGGATATTGTAAGGGATTTATTATTATTATTATTATTATTATTATTATTATTATTATTATTATTATTAGACCTTGCTCCCAGGAAGGTGCCTTCGCTGTGGCTCCCAACTTATCTATCTACCTTTCCACATATTCTCCACATTGTGTATGTGTATGTATATTATATATACATGAGCCCCGATGGCGAAGTGTGTTAAAGCACTGAGCTGCTGAACTTGCAGACCGAAAGGTCCCAGGTTCAAATCCCAGGAGTGGTGAGCTTTTGGTGAGCTATCAGTGTTAAATGTGTTCTACCACTGTACGAAGTTTGAAGAAGATCACTCAAAAAATGAGGGCGGGAGAGTCCTGTAAAATCTCCCCTCGTGCTGTTTTTTTTTTGGCCACTGCGCATGCGCGTCCACCATTAACGAATTACTTTTGAAACTAACGAATTTTCGTTAAATTTCGAAAAATTTTGAGGGCAAAATTCAGAAATGACATCAGAAACGAAACGCTGGCGCCCCCTACTTTTGAAACGAGTTTAGAATCAATTTTTTCATGGATCGCTCAAGCCTAGTAGCCAGATAGCTCTGGATATGGGAAAACATAAGGCAATACTCAAGAGACTTACATCCATGCAAGGGGTCAGCCTGTAAAATTCATCTTCTAGAGCAGTGGTTCTCAACTTTTCTAATGCCATGACCCCTTTATACAGTTCCTCATGTTGTGGTGAACTCCAACCATAAAAATATTTTCATTGCTACTTCATAAGTATGATTTTGCTACTGTTATGAATTGCAATTTAATATCTGATATGCAGGATGTATTTTCATTCACTAGACAAAATTTGCCACAAATACCCAATAAGACCAAATTTGAATACTGGTGGGGTTGGGGGTGTGTGATTTTGTCATTTGGGAGTTGTAGTTGCTGGGATTTCTAGTTCACCTACAATTATACAGCATTCAGAACTCCGCCAACAATGGAATTGAACCAAACCTGGCACACAGAACTCTCATGACCAACAGGAAATATGGAAGTGTTTGGTGGGTATTGACCTTGAGTTTGGGAGTTGTAGTTCACCTACATCTAGAGAGCACTGTGGACTCAAATAATGATGGATCTGGACCAACTTGGCACAAATACTCAATATGCCCAAATGTGAACACTGCTGGAATATGGGGAAAATAGACTTTTACATTTGGGAGTTGTAGTTGTGGGATTTATAGTTCACCTACAATCAAAGAGCCCTTGAACCCCACCAATGATGGAATTGGGCCAAACTTCCCACGCAGAACCCCCATGACCAACAGAAAATACTGGTCTTTGGTGACACCGCTGAACCCCCCCTCACAACCCCACCCCAGGGGTTTCAACCCCCAGGATGAGAAACGCTGTTCTAGAGCCCAATGGTTTGTAGAGCAATTGAGTTTAATTTAACTCTACAGGACAAAGTGTGTTAAAGCGCTGAGCTGCTGAACTTGCAGACCAAAAGGTGCCAGGTTCAAATCCCAGGAGCGGAATGAGCACCCGCTGTTAGCCCCAGCTCCTGCCAACCTAGCAGTTCGAAAACATGCAAATGTGAGTAGATCAATAGGTACCGCTCCGGTGGGAGGGTAATGGCACTCCATGCAGTCATGCCGGCCACATGACCTTGGAGGTGTCTACAGAAAACGCCGGCTCTTCGGCTTAGAAATGGAGATGAGCACCAACCCCCAGAGTCGGTCACGACTAGACTTAATGTCAGGGGAAACCTTTACCTTTTTTACAGGACTCTAAGCCTGATCCCAATAATGGGCCCAGCACCTTGGATAATTCCTTGAAAGAACCCATGGACATGTGTGGCCACCAGCTGCCCTTGGTTGAACTCTCACTCCTTTCCCAATGAAACATCTCAGGCATAAAGAAAGGCAATTTTTACGTGGCTAGAACTGAATCAAAAATCATATTCCCAGTGTATTGGATTACACTTCTCAGTTGCATAAGCGATTTGTTCTGCTGTAAGACAGTATGTTGCACTGGTAATAACAAACAATGGAGAAAAGTAGACAAATAGAGGTGTGCATATGCCCACACACACATATACTCCAATTACATAATGGAAAAAGAAGTTTAAATAGGTGACTTAAATTGGCCTTCTCTTCTCACTGATGAAGACCACCTTGACTCAAGCCCCCTCTAATGCAAAGAACCAGAGAGAGCTTTCATCGTCCTACCAGATGAGGCCTGTCATCTTTTGCGTGTAGTTGGCGCACAGCTTCGCTACCTTAGGGGCCACGGAAGAGCTGTGCAGGCGTGGCAACGCACATCAGATAATGAACTAATGGATTAGAGCTGGTTTCCCCCCACTTTCTTTCTCCCATTTCAAGTATAAAGGCAGGTTCACCCATTCCGCCGCCACCTTCTCCTGCCTGTCTCGCCAGCCTTTCTCTCCCCAACGGGGTGTTCAGGGGGCTGCAAAAGATTGTCATAATTACTTGAACTTAGAGACGGTTTTATCAGCACTTGAGGATTTCTTACGCTCAGCCTTTTTCTTTTCATTAAAGCACATTGAAGGGGGAAAAGAGAGAAAGCCAGAAAAGGAGGAAAGGGGGGCAAGCGCTGGAGTTCAAAAGCACCCGGCGCTAACAAGCTCCAGGGGATTGTTGGTAGGGCCCTTAGCTGGCTTGGAAGCCAGAGACAGAGAAGGGACCCTTTGTTAAGGAACAATGAGACTCAGGTGGAAAGACGTTTGGTTGGGAGAAAGGAGGAACACCCCCAAGTCCAAAGACATCTCCACACTGCCTCCTGATGGCCAGAGGCTCCCAGGCACCAGGTTATTTATTTTGTGTCAAAAGCATTGCATAATAAATAAATCTAAAAGTGATGAAATAAAGGAAATCACAAGCAGCAAAATAGTTTTAGACCAAAAGCAGGCAACAGCGACCGCATTGTCCGTAGCTTTAAACATCTCCTCCTCCGTACATGAGGCAGGGCATTGTGGGCAAGCATACATATGAGGAGTTGTTTGTTCTATTCCACATTCACACAAGGTGGAGGATTCCTCCAGGTAGTGCCACCTTGCCAAGTTGTCTTTTGATCTGCCCACTCCGCTTCTCAGTCTATTTAGGGATTTCCAAGTTGCCCATTCTTGGTTTGCCCATGGGGAGCCATCCAGTTAGAATTGCCAGGTTTAGCTGCCCAGAGGGACACCCTTGCTGCTGCTGGAGGAACATCAAGAGGAGTGGTGGTTCTCATGAAGCCCTTCCTTGATTTGAGTCTGGTGGGAGGAGGCTGATAGTCATGCAGTGGGTGGCTTTCACAGTGTTTGACTTTATTTCTCTCACAGTTAGCAACAACTTCCCGTCGCATATTGGGGGGGGGGGGGGGGAGCAATGCCAGCTAACTTGTAGAGTTTATCAACAGGTGTGGGTTTGAGGCATCCTGTGATTATTCTGCATGTTTCATTCAGTGCTATGTCCACCTGCTTCGCATGGGCAGAACTTGTGCCAGACAGGATAGGCGTACTCAGCAGTTGAGTTATTTATTTATCTATTTCATGTCAAAAGCATTACATAATAAATAAGTTAAAAAGTGATACATAGTTTTAGACCAAAAGCGGGCAACAGCAATCGCATTGTCCGTAGCTTTAAACAACTCCTCCTCCGTACATGAGGCAGGACATATGCGGAGTTGTTTGTTCTGCTCCACAGTCACACAAGGTGGAGAATTCCTCCAGGTAGTGCCCCCTTGCCAAGTTGTCTTTTGATCTGCCCACTCCACTTCTGAGTCTGTTCAGGGACTTCCAAGTTGCCCATTCTTGGTTTGCCCCTGGAGGAAGACCCTCATGGGGGGCCATCCAGTTGGAATTGCCTAGTTTAGCTGCCCAGAGGGACATCCTTGCTGCTGCTGGAGGAACATCAAGAGGAGTGGTGGTTCTCATGAAGCCCTTCCTTGATTTGAGTCTGGTGGGAGGAGGCTGATAGTCATGCAGTGGGTGACTTTCCCAATGTTTGACCTTATTTCTCTCACAGTTAGCAACAACTTCCTGTCGCACGTCAGGGAGAGGGGGGGGGGGAGGCAATGCCAGCTAACTTTTAGAGTTTATCAACATGTGTGGGTTTGAGGCATCCTGTGATTATTCTGCATGTTTCGTTCAGTGCTATGTCCACCTGCTTCGCATGGGCAGACTTGTGCCAGACAGGACAGGCGTACTCAGCAGTTGAGAAAGACAAGGCCAGGGCTGATGTTCTTATTACTTGTGGGTCTGCACTGCCATGCACTGCCAGTAAGTTTCCGCAGAATGTTGTTGCGTGCAGTTACTTTGTGCAACTTCAGAGCCTCCATCCCCATAGGCTTCCCCCCCCCCCCCATTTTCCTGCCCATTTGGCACTCCTGCAAAGCCTAGGGCTACCTACACTGTCATGCTTTTAAAGGCAGAAAGAATAATTGCAAAGGACTGCAAAGAAAGCCAATTATATATTGAAAGAATTGTCCAAATATTTTAAAAGTTGTAATATAATAAACCGCCTCTGATTATTCCTTCCCTAAGAAAATCATATGCAGTTCGGTGGGTTGTCATAAGTTGACAGGTGACCTGAAGATGCATTTGTCACTGTTGTGTGCTTTCAAGTCATTTCTGACGTAAGGCAAATCAACCATGGCAGAATTTACTCAGATGGGGCTTTCCTTTACCTTCCTTTGAGATGGAGAGAATGTGGCCTGCCCAAGATCACACAGTGGGCTTCTATGGTTGAGTGGGGTACTGTATCTTACAACTTCATCCCATGGGATGGAGCCCCCAGTGGCACAGTGGATTAAAGCCTTGTGACTTGAAGGTTGGGTTGCTGACCTGAAGGCTGCCAGGTTCAAATCCAACTCGGGGAGAGCGCGGATGAGCTCCCTCTATCAGCTCCAGCCCCATGCGGGGACATGAGAGAAGCCTCCCACAAGGATTGTAAAAACATCAAAAACATCCGGGCGTCCCCTGGGCAACGTCCTTGCATACAGCCAATTCTCTCACACCAGAAGCGATTTGCAGTTTCTCAAGTCGCTCCTGACACAAAAAGAAATCCCATGGGATAATAATAATAATAATAATAATAATAATAATAATAATAATAACTTTATTTGTATATCCCGCCTCCATCTCCCTGCAGGGACTCGGGGCGGCTAACATGGGGCCAAACCTAGATAATCACAATAAAACAGTATAAAATACATACAGAACAAAACAAGCATAATCAACGAGAAAATTTAGACCGAATAAAACACCATTTTAAACAGTAACGTAGTGATTAAATAAAAACCATATAAGAGCTAAGCATTTGGTATTGGCATTTGGGATAAGTGAAGCATTTGGGATTGTTGGTTTTCCCTTAAGCTTTGCAATACCCATTTGGAAATTAAATGGATGATATTCCTAACCCCATCACACTCCTTTTCTCCACTTTCTTTAGGATTTATTCATTTGATTTGTCATCACACAGTAGAGATGTGTGTTCCTCCCGTTGTCCTTCCAGGATTTTGATTATGGTATTTAACTTTTTTTTAAAAAAAACAAAAAACAAAAACATAATCCCGGATCATAGGAATTGGTTTAAAATTAACCCTGATCTTTCCGCAAGCCTCTGCATTGGCAATCATAAGACGTTTAAAATTTGGGGAAATTGGCATTTTGGCTCCTCCCACATACTGCATCATTGTTTTATTTACAAGCGGGCAACAGGGATTAACATCACATGGGGAAATGGGCCATTTTGTCTGTCTTTATGTGGGGAATTCCCAACCAGCCTAGGACTCACTGGGGAAACCAACACTTCAGAAACGGCAGAATACCTCAAGTTTGCATCATGTGAAGGGCACTATGGGGTGCCATTTCTTAAACGTGTAGAAACACTGATTTTACTGTGTGGGATTATTATTATTTCATGTCAAAGCATTGCATAAATTAGTCTAAAACTGATAAAAATAGAAGCAGAAGCAGCATCTTTTTAACCAAAAACGGGCAACAGAGACTGCATTATCTGTTGCCTCAAACAACTCTTCCTCTGTACATGAGGCAGGACATTGCGGACAAGCATACAGATGCGGAGTTGTTTGTTCTGCTCCACAGTCGCACAAGGTGGAGGATACTTTTAGGTAGTGCCATTTTGCCAGGTTGTCTCTTGATCTGCCCAGTCCACTTCTGAGTCTGTTCAGGGACTTCTAAGTTGCCCATGCTTGGTTTGCCCTCGTGGGAGGCCATCCAGTTGGGATTTCCTGGTTTAGCTGCCCAGAGGGATGAAGTCAGTCCAGCACAGAAACCACTACATCACCATGCTGGTTCTTGAAGTTACATACACACAATATATATTTGCTTCCCTATTAAGTAAGAAGACAATAACATTAACATATATAGGAAAGGTGTTCTTACCATACATCAAGGGAACCACTGACCGCATAGGCAAGCTGATGAAGAAGCACAACCTACAAACTATCTACAGACCCACAAAGACAATCCAACAAATGCTACGGTCAGCGAAGGACAAGAGGGATCCTCTCTCTTCTGCAGGAGTCTACCGGATACCATGCAGCTGTGGACAAGTCTACATAGGGACCACCAAACGCAGCGCCCAAACAAGAGTCAAAGAAAATGAAAGGCACTGCAGACTAATTCAACCAGAGAAATCAGCCATAGCAGAGCACTTGATGAACCAGCCTGGACACAGGATATTATTTGAGAACACAAAAATGCTGGACCATTCCAACTATCATGTCAGATTACACAGAGAAGCCATTGAAATCCACAAGCATGTGGACAACTTCAACAGAAAGGAAGAAACCATGAAAATGAACAAAATCTGGCTACCAGTATTACAAAACTCCAAAATCAAAACAGTAGATGGGAACCAACACTTTGAGGGCTTGACTGAACAAAGGATGCCCCCAAGCAAGAGACAAAACATTTCCAATGCTAATTAGGGTGATAAACTGAAACATTAATGCTGGCTCCCAGTGACAAAGGACTCTTGCCACACCCTGGACTCTACACAGATATATATTCTTTCCTTTCCTTACTTAGTTTATCCATACCTCACAACCTCTGAGGATGCCTGCCATAGATGTGGGCGAAATGTCAGGAGAGAATACTTCTGGAACATGGCCACACAGCCCGAAAGACATACAACAACCCATTAACATATATGTTTATAAGAAGACATGATTCGCTAAAAAAAGGCAACAATATTTGGCAAGGTAGAAGGCAGGAGGAAAAGAGGAAGACCATATTACAGATGTGTGTATGTAATATATACATTCAGGTATGTGTGTATGGTGTTCCTATGTGAAGGTTGTTTTTGTTTAGCTTGGATGAGAACAATAATCTGGGGGAATGACAAGGCAACACCTGTGTCTTGCTGGATAGCAAATCAATTTAAGGTTTTGATTTCAATGGGTACAAGTGTTGAAACCTCCAATTCTCAAAGAGATATTGGTGCAAATGAGAGAGAAAAACATCCATAGCTGGCTTTACAAGACCAGGATATGTTTCCCTTAGGGGACACCAGGAGTGTCCAAAGCTTTTTGATAGTCTGTAAGAATGGGGTCAAGGAGGTCAGTGTGTGTCTCTGAATCTAGAAAGAAGAATTTCCAGACAGTATCTCCAAAGCATCATTTGTAAAACCACCAATCCACCTGGAATGCAGTTCCATGGGACAGATACATATCCATTTCTCCCAACACTTAGCACTTATATAGTGCTGTCAAAGATTCAGAAGCATTTAACATACACAGTTAAGAGTAAATAATAATAATAATAATAATAATAATAATAATAATAATAATAATAATAATAATAATAATAACTTTATTCTTATACCCCACCCCATCTCCCCGAAGGGACTCGGGGCGGTTTACATGGGGCCATGCTCGGACATAACAATATAAAAGCAAACAATGCAATAAAACAAATCAATCAACAATAAAAACAACAACAGTCATAAAAAGTCAGCATACAAAATAGGTATTAAAAACATGAGTTGAATTCACAGAGTAATTCTTAGAACCCTTCTGTAAGGAAGTGCATAGTCTAACAGGAATCCTCAGAACTCTTCTGTAAGGAAAAGTCCCTGTAACTAACTGGAGGGAACTAGACAAGATCCAGAAGTGTGAAGACATATCATTGAATAGTAAATTTAGAATCATTCATGCCACTGTATTTCTACTTTCCATTTATGGTTGTGAATGCTGGACAAGTGAAGAAAGTTGACAGGAAGAAAATCAATTCATTTGAAATGTGATGCTGGAAAAGAAATCTACATATATTCTGGACCAATAGACCAAAGCGAGCATGAACCCTCCCTAGAAGCTAAAGTGACTGAACTGAGACTCTTCTACTTTGCCCAAGTTGACGTTATTCACTAGAAAAGGTGGCAATGTTTGGCAAGCTTGAAGGCAAAAGGAAAAGAGGAAAACCATATTACAGATAGATAGACTCCATTAGGGAAGCCATGGCCCTGAGTAGACAAAAACTGAGTGAGGCTGTTGAGGATAGGATGGTTTGGAGGTCTCATATTCAGTAAGTTGTCATAAGCTGAAGTTGATTTGACAGCAGGTCCTCTATTTCCCTGAAAATAAGACCTAGTAGAGGTTTTGCTGAGTTGCTAGATATAAGGCCTCCCCCGAAAGTAAGACCTAGCAAAGTTTGTGTTAGGAAACATGCCCGCCAAACAGAACACCAGAGGATGCAGGATTGGTAAATGAATGTACCATAGATTGTTGTATGCGGAAATAATGGTAGTACAAGGAATTCTTGATAGGATTCAGTTTGTCTGGTTATGCTGGTTTGTGATGACAACTACTGTACAGTATATAATGTTCATTTTTTGTTCAACAATGAATTCATCTTCATGGAAAATAAGATATCCCCTGAAAATAAGACCTAGTGCTCCTTTGGGAGCAAAAATTAATATAGACACTGTCTTATTTTTGGGGAAACACAGTAACAACAAAAGCTGGCTGGGGGTTCTGGGAGTTGTTATCATTAAAAAATAAATTTCCAAGCTTTGTTTGAATGCGGCCTCAAGATGGAGATTTCCCTCTCTCTGGAAAGTGTTCGTATTCACTAAGAAAGCTAGCCCTCTTCTGATCTCTATTGTAACAGAGATTACAATATCCAGAACCCTCCATTTAGTATGTTAAACTTTCCAAGCTCTAGCTTTGAGAACCTAGGACTTTGGGAACCTTTGATAGGCTTGTTCTTTATTGTACTGTATCAAAATGCCTGTCCTTCACTTTGCATATCATCTGCCTGCAAGTCAATTCTGACTTTAAAGGGACACTATTATAGTGTTTCCATGAAAAGATTTGTATAAAGGGGTTTGCACATGACCTTCATGAGGATAAGAGTGTGTGCCATGTCCAAGATCAAATGCTGGTCTCCCAGTGTCCTAGTTCAACACTCCAGAACCACTATACCATGCTGCCTCTCTAGACACTCACTATACTGAGGAAAGTGAAAAGACTGCATTTAAGAAAACTTTTTTTTTTGTGCCAGGAGGGACTTCAAAAACTGCAAGTCACTTCTGGTGTGAGAGAATTGGCTGTCTGCAAGGACATTGCCCAGGGGACACCCAGATTTTTTGATGTTTTACCATCCTTGTGGGAGACTTCTCTCATGTCCTCGCATGGAGCTGGAGCTGACAGAGGGAGCTCATTTGTGCTCTCCCTGGGTTGGATTTGAACCGACAACTTTCAGGTCAGCAACCCAACCTTCAAGTCAGCAGTCCTATCGGCACACGGCATTAACCCATTGCGCTACCAGGGACTCCAATTAAGGGGAACTTAATTTACAGCAGAGGATGCAAGTGACACCCACCATGCTGCTACCAGCAGGTATTCGATGCATTGCCAGGTAGGTCTAGACTGCCATTTCTCTGTTTCTCCCTCCATGCCAGGAATGTCACAACCACCACATACATCTTCCCTTGCAGAACCTGTGCCTGTGTGTGAATGTGCCCTCAAGTCACCTCTCAATCTGTAACGCCCCCATGTATTTTCATAGTGTTTTCGTAATCAAAAATCCCCAGAAATGGTTTTGCCAGTTTCTTTGAAATACAGCCTACAGTATCTGGGGGCTCCAATCCCAGTAGAAGAGAAAAAACAGGGACCTTTTCATAAGAACAGATCCTACAGCTAGATAAGCTGTCAGCATTCAAGACACAACTGAGGGCCTATCTCTTCTGGCACACCTACCTAGTCAGTTTTAACTATGAATTTTAAAATCATATTCTATATTTATCGTGTTTTAACTTTTGTTTCATCTATTTCAATATGTGAATGTTTTAATGTATGCTTTTATGGATGTATTTTAACTATGTTGTGTACTGCCTTGAGCCGTAAGGTGCGGCAGGTAATAAATAAATATTATTATTATTATTATTATTATTATTATTATTATTATTGACACAACAACATAGTATGACACAGCAAACAAGATAGATATGCTGGGTTTTGTATCACAAAATCACAAGTTGAACATTTCCAAAGCATTTATGACTGTGTGATGTATTTTCAGATGATGCGTGCAGATCCCAGTAGGGTGGCCTTTTGCAGTTGCCGGCTCGTAATTTTGTCAATGTCTATTGTTTCCAAATGCCAGCTGAGATCTTTTGGCATGGCACCCAATGTGCCCATCACCACCGGGACCACCTGTACTGGTTTCTGCCAGAGTCTTTGAAGTTCAATCTTGAGGTCCTGATAGCGGCTGAGTTTTTCCTGTTGTTTTTCATCAATTCAACTGTCACCTGGGATGGCGACATCAATGATCCAAACCTTTTTCCTTTCCACAACTGTGATGTCTGGTGTGTTGTGTTCCAGAACTTTGTCAGTCTGGATTTGAAAGTCCCACAGTATCTTTGTGTGTTCATTTTCCATTATCTTTGCAGGTTTGTGATCCCATCAGTTTTTTACTACTGGGAGGTGGTACTATTATTATTATTTGAAACACAACAAGATGAGTCCACAGCAGACACGCTGCTGGCTTTTGTATTGGATCACATTTTGGACACTTCCCAAGTGTCTAGGACTGTGCTATGTATTGGCAAATAATGTGTGCAGATCCCAGTAAGGTGTCCTTCTGCAGCTGGCACCTGCAGCTGGCAAGTGGTTGTTGTTGTTGTTGTTGTTGTTGTTGTTGTTGTTGTTATTATTATTATTATTATTATTATTATTATTATTATGAGACAGCAAACAAGATAGATATGCTGGATTTCGTATCACAAAATCACAAGTCGAACACTTCCCAAGTGTCTAGGACTGTGTGATGTATTTTCGGATGATGCGTGCAGATCCCAGTAGGGACTGTCACCTGGGATGGCAACATCAATGATCCAACCCTTTTTCTTTTCCCAACTGTGATGTCTGGTGTGTTGTGTTCCAGAACTTTGTCAGTCTGGATTCGGAAGTCCCACAGTATCTTTGCGTGTTCATTTCCCAATACTTTTGCAGGTTTGTGATCCCACCAGTTCTTTACTGCTGGGAGGTTGTACTTGAGGCATAAGTTCCAATGAATCATTTGGGCCACATAGTTGTGCCTCTGTTTGTAGTCTGTCTGTGCGATTTTCTTACAACAGCTGAGGATATGATCAATGGTTTCATTGGTTTCCTTGCACAGTCTGCATTTTGGGTCATCAGCTGATTTTTCGATCTTGGCCTTAATTTGTTCTGATGGCTTGCTCTCCCCCCCCCCCCCCCCCGTAGGTGCCACCTTGGGGGCTTAACCATTCAGAGGATGCTGAGGGCTGTGCTGGCGGTAGTGTAACTACCGGCAGGTCCAACCAGGCCAGAGAGGCCTCAGCTAAGAAATGGAACCAAGAGCACCTAACCCATTAGCATTATGGAGAATCAAACCAAAATGAAGTCTATACTGGCTCGGTCGTCACCCAGGATAAAAAGGACCACGGTGGATGCTGCTGATTCTGGACATCCATTGACAAGTGGGCTATGGAATCAAAATACAAATGAACATCACTGAAGCAGCAGAAATATACAATGCCAGAAAAACGTACAGTTATGAAATGCTATTACAACTCTGAACCTGAAAAGTGCGGCTACCAAAAAATGATGATAATAATAATAATCTGGTGGGATCACAAACCTGCAAAAGTATTGGAAAATGAGCACACAAAGATACTGTGGGACTTCCGAATCCAGACTGACAAAGTTCTGGAACACAACACACCAGACATCACAGTTGTGGAAAAGAAAAAAGTTTGGATCATTGATGTCGCCATCCCAGGTGACAGTCGCATTAACGACAAACAACAGGAAAAACTCAGGTGCTACCAGGACTGTGGCAGAAACCAGTGCAGGTGGTCCCGGTGGTGATCAGCACACTGGGTGCCATGCCAAAAGATCTCAGCCAGCATTTGGAAACAATAGACATTGACAAAATTACGAGCTGGCGACTGCAAAAGGCCACCCTGCTGGGATCTGCGCGCATCATCCGAAAATACATCACACAGTCCTAGACACTTGGGAAGTGTTCGACTTGTGATTTTGTGATATAAAATCCAGCATATCTATCTTGTTTGCTGTGACATTATTATTATTATTATTATTATTATTATTATTATTATTATTATTATTATTATTGCAGTACCAATCCTGCTTAGCTTCCAAAATCAGACGGAACGGGTGCCTTTAGGATATTTCAATACATAGGCTAAATCTTGCTTTTTTGTAGACACAGTCATTCTCCTCCTTCTTCACACAACACCTTCAAGGGCCCAAACAGCACGCCGCCTCTTGCTTGCTTCTCCCTTGCCCCATAAACCCAGGCCCCCCATGCAAGCCAGGGATGTGGGGGGAGATGGCTGCCTGCCTCTGCCAGTGCAATCTGTGGTGGGCTGCAACAAACCGGCCCCTGGGGGACTGCTCGGGGATTCTGTGAAGGCTGCAATTTGCCGGCAATAAGATTACAAGAAGGTATAACAAAGCTGGCTAATTTAATTAGGCTCTTGATCGCAGAAAGATTAAAGATGTGACAGACTGGCTGAGCGTGGAGAGAGAAGCACTGGGACGGCGTGTATGCAAAATCACTTGGGGGAGGAGGAGGAGGAGGAGAAAGAGGGGGGAAAGATAGTATTCTGTTCACAAGCTGACAGCACGGAGAGGGCTGCATGACTCAGGGTGAAGCTGTGGAAGCGAGACAGGGGGGGATGGCAAGGTGGGGAGGTTGTCGGATGAGGCCCTGAGCAGCCACAGAGGTTTTGGTTGCCTCTCCCCACTTTCTCTATCAAAAAAGCACCCAAAATCCAAGGGATGGGGAAATAGGAGAGTCGCATATCCAGACTGCAGGGCTCTCAGCTTACCCGGACTTCAGCTTTTTGCAAATAGGGAGAAGGCAGATAGGGAGAAGGCTTAAGTTAGGCCCCTTCCACACAGCTGTATAAAATCCACATTTATTTATTTATCATATCAGAAGTGAATTGAGGCTACAGTTATAATGTATTTAAAAACACATATAAAGTTTTAAACTTAAAGAATCATAGAATCATATAGTTGGAAGAGACCTCATGGGCCTTCTAGTCCAACCCCCTGCCAAGAAGCAGGAAAATCGCATTCAAAGCACCCCCGACAGATGGCCATCCAGCCTCTGCTTAAAAGCCTCCAAAAAAGGAGCCTCCACCCAGGGCCGTAGCCAGAAAAAAATTTCAGGAAGGGTTTTGAAAATTTGGGGGGGGGGGGTTTGAACTCCTAGCACCCCCCCCTCCCCCGCTACAAACCTGTTAATATCTTCTTGAGATAGTGCCTGGAGGGATTCTTAATGTTTTGCGTCTCATAGACTTAGCATGGGGATTTGGTTAACCAGTTAAAATTCATGAGTAAACCAGTTTTTGGGCCGTGGTGGAGGCTCCTTCTTTGGAGGCTTTTAAGCAGAGGCTGGATGGCTATCTGTCGGGGGTGCTTTGAATGCGATTTCCTGCTTCTTAGCAGGGGGTTGGACTGGATGGCCCATGAGGTCTCTTCCAACTCTTCTATTCTATGATTCTATGATTCTATGATTTTATAACCTGAAAAATTTCGGGGGGGGGGGGGTTGAACCCCTAACCCCCCCCCCTCGCTATAGGCCTGCCTCCACCACACTCCGGGGTAGAGAGTTCCACTTATACCAGATTTCCTTTGTCCAGAAGCTGGCCACTTAGAGTGCCTCTGGTGTCACTGTGAGAAGGTCCTCCATTGTGCATGTGGCAGGACTCAGGTAGCATTGTAGTACGTGGTCTGTGGTTTGTTCTTCTCCACACTCGCATGTCACAGACTCCACTTTGTAGCCCCATTTCCTAAGATTGGTTCTGCATCTCGTGGTGCCAGAGAGCAGTCTGTTCACTGCCTTCCAAGTCGTCCAGACTTCTGTGTGCCCAGGGGGTATCAGACACTGATTGAAGTTCTGGGTTTTAGCCTGCCACTTTTGGACTCTTGCTTGCTGAGGTGTTTCTGCAAGTATCTCTGTAGATCTTAGAAAGCTGTATCTTGATTTAAAGCATTGGCATGCTGGCTGATATCCAAACAGAGGATGGTCCGGAAATGTCACTGCCTTGGTCCTGTCATTACAGACTACTACTTCCCGACGGATGTCAGGTGGTGCAATACTGGCTAAACAGTCTAAGCAGTGTAAGGCATAGACATCCTGTGATAATGCATCATGTCTCTTTAAGAGCCACATCCAGTGTTTTAACGTGGCATGATGCCTTACACACTGGGCATGCGTATTCAGCAGCAGAGTAGCAAAGTACAAGCGCAGATGTCTTCACTGTATCTTGTGATCTCCAGGTTGTGCCAGCCAGTTTTCCTATGATATTATTTCTAGCACTCACTTTTTGCTTGATATTCAAGCAATGCTTCTTATATTCAAATCCAGATTGAAATGGATTATATGGCAGTCAGGACCCTGATAATCCAGTTCAAAGCAGATATTGTGTATTATCTGCCTTGATATTCTGAGTTATATGGCTGTGTGGAAGGGCCCTCAGTCACTCGATCTCAGACTGGCCTAACTCATAGGATTGTTGGGAGAGGGGAATGTTAACAAAGAAAGAACACAGCAGAAATAAGAGTTCTAGGTGTGAACAATTTTGAGCATCTCACTCTCTACTATGCCATGGGAACCCAAAGAAAATTTCACAGGATAAGGATATTTCCATTTAAGAAATATTATTAAAAACAATATAACTCCAGAAAACTGAATGGAACAAAGTTGAATGTAGAACCTGATGGCATTCCATACCAAAGTATAGAATAATGACGTATAACATACTTTTTCTAGTCTTCCAATTAAGATAGCATTCCCAAGATACTGCATCTCCCAGGTTAGAATGTTTGGAACCAGAGTTTTTATTTTTCAAATCTGGAATATTTCCATATACAGATTTGGAGATTTTAGCCCAAGACTAAACAGAAAATTCATTTATGTTTCTTATATATCTTAGGGCCCTTCCACATGGCCATATCACCCAGAATATCAAGGCAGATAATTCACAATATCTGCTTTGAACTGGATCATCTGAGTCCACACTGCCATATAATCCAGTTCAGTGTGGATTTTATACAGCTGTGCGTGGAAGGGGCCCTATACACATTGTCTGAAGGCAGTTTTATATGCAATATTTCAATAATGTTGTGCATGAAACAAAGTTTATGTACACTGAATCATCAGACAGCAAAGGTCACTACCTCAGCCACCTATGTGGTTAATTTTGGATTTTGGAATATCTCTGATTTTCAAATAAGGGATACTCAACCTGTATTGGCTATGCTAGCTAAAAAGTTGCAAGCCAACAAGCGCTGGGGAAAATGATTCCAATAATTATCACAACAGCTTTAGGCAAAAAGGCTTTTTTCAGACTTCTGTCTGAAATGTTTATTTCAGCATATAAAAAAAAATGAGACTGTGTCCAAATCTCACTGTTCCCTGGGCTTGATGCCTTTCCTCCATGTGGGTGGGAAGATTTTGAAGTTGCACAGTGGCAAGGGAAACATGCTCTACATTTGCTCAGGAGCAATTTCACCTCTCTTTAAAATCTTCTTTTCAGGTTTGAGCCCAACTAGTGTTTATGGAGTCCCTTCACTTAATCCCTGGTACATCTGGAGTGGGATTTTCTGCGGCCATAGCCATAAAACTGGGCAAGCGACCCAAGAAACTCATTTCTTCTCAGACTCATAAGATTGTGGCGAGGATAAAATGGGATGCAATGAGAGTCCTAAAAGTATTTTGAACAGCAATACTGATATTAAAACAGCAGATTAAAACTACAGGAAAATGCAGTCAGCAGTTTCAACTGGGTGAAAGCTTCTACCAATGTTAAGATTTTGTTAAGATCATAGATTGCTCTCTGGCTTCAGGAGCAGCCTTTTTTGGGCTCCAGGTGCCAGAAGCTCCATTCATTGTGACCACTGGGTGTGAGACCTGCAATCCAAAAACTTCTGAAATGTATTGGATTGGCTATCCCTCGGACTGACGAAAGGTCTCTGAACATCTTCCTGAACACCTATTCTAAGTAACTGCTCCAGATGAAGTAGTTGACCCTTGGACCTTTTACATTAAGGATGAGGAAAGCATGATCATCCTGATGTTGTATCGGGCTCTTCCACACAGCCATATAGCCCAGAATATCAAGGCAGATAATCCACAATATCTGCTTTGAATTTGATTATCTGAGTCCACACTGGCATATAATTCAGTTCAGTGTGGATTATATATATCTGTGTGGAAGGAGCCTTAGATGTTTGAGTCATGAGGGCCTTGCCCACATGACAAAGCAGCCAAGCAGGTTCCTACCAAAGATAAACTTATTTATTATGCATTGCTTTGGGCACAAAATAAATAAAGCCTCAACCAATGATTGTTCCCCAATAGGTTGATTGAATAATGTGCCAACAACAACAATGACCTCTTTCTGTTACATTTTGAACATTTTGGGTTCTTGTTCAAACATCTTCTTAAAATACATAGATGTGCGATCTTCCGAAATACAACTGTGTGGGAAATGAAGACACATTGATTAGCTACTGTGCCACCACAAACAATAATACTTCATAAGGTAGAAAGCAATAGGGAAAGAGGAAGTCTACATTAGTTACCAATAGATAGACTGGAATTTGGAATATTTCCATATACAGAATTGGAGATTTTAGCCCAAGAGTAAACAGAAAATTCATTTATGTTTCTTATATATCTTAGGGCTCTTCCACACAGCCATATAACCCAGAATATCAAGGCAGGAAATCCCACAATATCTGCTTTGAATTGGCCTATCTGTGTCCTCACTGCCATATATTCCAGTTCAAAGCCGATATTGTGGGATTTCCTGCCTTGATATTCTGGGTTATATTACTGTGTGGAAAGGCCCTCAATCAAGAATGCCATAGCCCCGAGTTTTCAAGACCTGAGCAGGGCTCTTGATGACCAGATGACTTGGACCCTTTCTAGACGGCCAAATAAAATCCAGATTATCTGCTTTGGACTGGATTATATGGCAGTGTAGACACATATCATCCAGTTCAAAGAAGATAATGTGGATTATCTGCTTTGATAATCTGGATTTTATGGCTGTGTAAAAAGGGATTTGGAAGTTTCTCATTCATAGCGCCACCATAAGTCGATATCACAATTAAAAAATCTGTGCAATCCATGCTTTGAGTGTGCTTTCCTACATGGCAGCAGGTTGGACTAGATGGCCCATGTGGTCTCTTCCGACTCTTATTCTATGATTCGATGATTCCTGTAACTTCTTAACAATTGTCACTGATTGTGCTACTATAGCTTCCATTGCCCAGTTTCCCAGTACATTAGAGTCTCGCTTATCCAACGTAAACGGGCCAGCAGAATGTTGGATAAGCGAATATGTTGGATAATAAGGAGAGATTAAGGAAAAACCTATTAAACATCAAATTAGGTTATGATTTTACAAATTAAGCACCAAAACATCATGCTATACAACAAATTTGACATAAAAAGTAGTTCAATATGCAGTAATGCTATGTAGTAATTACTGTATTTACGAATTTAGCACCAAAATATCATGATATATTGAAAACATTGACTACAAAAATGCGTTGGATAATCCAGAACGTTGGATAAGCGAGTGTTGGATAAGTGAGACTCTACTGTATTTTCTTCCAGCTGCTGATATACAGGAAAGTCCAATTTTGCCCATAGCTACTGGAGAAGGAAAGACAAGGAAATGGGTGAGAGAGGACTATAATCAAGTGAAGCTGTGAATGCACTGCCTTCTCTACTAGTAATAACAGCAGCTGGTAGTAAGTCATAGTATTTGTTATGTTTATGTAGTTCCAACAGCAATTACTCTGACAAGTACATGCAGCATTTTTGAATGGAAGCTGCATAAATTCTACCTGGATCCAGGATTATGGGAGCAGATGTTCCTACAAATCAAGCTCAGCTCTGCAAGGGTTGACCAGGGTCTCTAGAGTTATTTTTTGAGTTTAGGTTGCCATCTAGTGGGGAAAGGGTGAAATATCTGATCTCTACCTGGTCCCTAATAAGGGGTTTTCAAGAGATCAGTCTCAGGGCCCTTCCACACAGCCATATAACCCAGAAAATCCCACAATATCTGCTTTGAACTGGGTCCACACTGCCATATATTCCAGTTCAAAGCAGAACATGCAGGATGTTATTCCATTGCGTGGAAGGGGCCTTAGACTCCCTCTTTCTTTTCCTCTCAGGCCCCTTCTACACTGACATAAAATCCAGATTATCTGCTTTGAACTGGATTAAATGGCAGTGTAGGCTCAGATAATCCAGTTCAAAGTGGATAATGTGGATTATTTGCTTTGATAACCTGAATTATATGGCATTGTAGAGGGTGCCTCAGTCTCTTCATGACACTTTCCCTCTAATGAATCCCTCGGCAAAGTTCTTGGGTACTCAAATGTTGTTCCTCCAGATGTTCTGGACTTCAGTTATCAAAATCCCTGGCTATTGGCCAAGTTGGCTGGGACTTCTAGGGACTGAAATCCAAAACATCTGGAGGAGCAAAGGTTGGGAATTACTGCAATGCAATGTGGCAATGTTGTCAACTCCACTGGAAGTTGGAAAAGACTGGAAATTGCTGGAACGGGGTTAGAAAACATTTGACTCTCTAAATTCCGTTGGATTCCAACTCACATCATCCCTTGCCAGTAAAGTCAGTAGTGATGGCTAATGGAATTCAGTTTCCAGAAATAGCTGGAAGGCCACAATCAACCTTTGGCAGCTGATAAAGAGGGTTGAAAAATAATCAGGTGCGGTGGGAATTTAGCCTATGTATGGATTTATTCTTCCAGTTTATTTATTTATCATGTCAGAAGCAAATTCAGGGTACAGTTTTAATGTATTTAAAAACACAAGCAAAATTAACTTGGCATTATATTAAATGTCTGGCCACTTGGAGTGCCTCTGGTGTCACTCTGAGAAGGTCCTCCATTGTGTACACAGCAGGGCTCAGATTGCATTGTAGTAGGTAGGTGGTCTGTGGTTTGCTCTTCTCCACACTTGTATGTTGTGGACTCCACTTTGTAGCCCCATTTCCTAAGATTGGCTTTGCATCTCATGATGCTAGAGCACATTCTGTTCAGTGCCTTCCAAGTCTTCTGTCTTCTGTGTGGCCAGGTGAGAGTTTCTTATCTGGTATGAGCCATGGATTGAGATTCTGGGTTTTAGCCTGCCACTTTTGGACTCTCAATTGCTGAGATGTTCTTGCAACTGTTTCTGTAGATCTTAGAAAGCTGTTTCTTGATTTAAGGTATTGGCATGCTGACTGATATCCAAACAGAGGATGGGCCGGAGATGTCATTGCCTTGGTCCTTTCATTACAGACTACTACTTCCCGACAGATGTCAGGTGGTGCAATACTGGCTAAACAGTGTACATAAACTGTGTTTCATGCGCAACATTATTGAAATATTGCATATAAAACTCCCTTCAGACAATGTGTATAGGGCCCCTTCCACACACAGCTGTATAAAATCCACACTGAACTGGATTATATGGCAGTATGAACTCGGATAATCCAGTTCAAAACAGATATTGTGGATTATCTGCCTTGATATTCTGGGTGATATGGTCATGTGGAAGGGCCCTAAGATATATAAAAAACATAAATGAATTTTCTGTTTAGTCTTGGGCTAAAATCTCCAATTCTGTATATGGAAATATTCCACATTTGGAAAATAAAACCTCTGGTTCCAAACATTCTAACCTGGGAGATACAGTATCTTGAGAATACTACCTTAACTGGAAGGCTAGAAAAGCAAGTATGTTATATGTCAGCATACATATGGGGATGGACCAGAGATGTCAATGTCTTGGTCCTTTCATTACAGGTTGCTACTTCCCGACGGATGTCAGGTGGTGCAATACTGGCTAAACAATATAATTTCTCCAGTGGTGTGGGGCATAGACATCCTGTGATAATGCAGCATGTCTCATTACGAGTCACACTCACTGTTTTAACATGGTGATATGTGTTTCACATTCTTGCAATAAGAAAACGGGAATGCATCTTTTAAAAAAATCTTTTGTATAATTCACTGCATATCTGCTTTGATGTTCTGAGTTATATAGCTGTGTGGAAGGGACATAAAAGGCACAAAAGGGACAAACAGAAGCTGCTGGTGTCCAATTATACTAGAAGGATGCCACCACTTTGAGGTCCTGCTTATGTACTTCCCATAGGCAGGCCATTCTGTGGACAGAATACTTTGCTCTGACTCTGTATGGTTCCAACAAAATTCTTAAAGCAACCTTTGTTTTTCTCCTTTAGTCTGTGCCATTCTGCCTATTCTCATTCTCTTCCAACCCCAAGCCCACCCCATAATTAGAAAATTGACCCTGTTTCAGATCAGCCTGTTCCTCACCACCACACCTCACTAATACGACTGCAAGCGACCTTGCTTTATTAGCAAGATTGGCTGTTAATAGCTGAAAGATGTTTCCTGAATAGGAACTAATAGCTGGGAAATAACTGGGAGATTTAACTTAAGTGTTTTGAATAGGATATGCTATCAGAGTTCAAAAGGTGGCACATCCTTCTCCTCTAGTTAAGGGATGGGGACTGGTACTGAGAATGAGTAGATGTGTGTGTGTGCACATATTACAGAAAGGGAAAAGAATAAGAGAGAGAGAGACAGAGAGAAACAGAGTTAAGTGAAAGCATTTCAGTAGAGTGCTTCTTTCTTGAACATCTTGATGTGGGATTAGCAGATCTATTGCCTGGCAGGAGTACAGATGCAGCCTGCCTCTGTGTTCAACTTGGATTTCTACAGTTATATAAGTGAACGTCCGTCTGACTCCACCATGGCCTCAAGACGTAGAAACCTGGACAGATACCAAGACTGTATCAAATGCTGTAATTAATTAAAATCTATCCGAGAAGACTGACAGGTGACATGATAACTGTCTTTAAATATCTGAAGGGATGTCATGTAGGAGCAAACTTGTTTTCTGATGCTCCAGAGAACAGGAAATAAACCAATGAGTTCATATTACAAGAAAAGAGATTTTGTCTAAACTTTGGGGATAAACTTTTTACTGAGAGTTTCCCGGCTGTGGAAGAGTATGCTTCATGGACTGGAGTGGTCTCTCCTTTTTTGGAGGCCTTTATAGTTGGATGGGCTTTTCTTGGTTTTCTCATGGTAAGGGGGCTCAAGTAGATGGCCATTGCAGTTCCTTCCAACTCTATAATTCTGTGCTTCTAGGAAGGCAATGGCAAATCTCTTCTTGACAAGTAAACCCGTTGAAAGGGTGGCCTTAGAGTCATTATCGGTGAGGAATGACAGGGCTCCCCAAACTAAGGCCCATGGGCCGGATGCAGCCCTCCCAGGTCATTTACCTGGCCCCTGTTCTAAACTTTAGGCTTAGAATTGACCTAAGTCTGAATCTACTTGAAGGCACACAACAACAATAATCCTAATTTTGGACTATTTCATCATAGTCTGGCCCCTCAACAATCTGAGGGACCATGAACCGGCCCTGCACTTAAAAAGTTTGAGGACCCCTGGACCTGAAAGCACACTACTACTATCAGCAACCCTAGTGTCCTCTTTGGTTAATAGGTGGCAGACTTCCCTACCTTCTTTAACGCATACAGAGAAAGCTATGGCCGAGTCCATGTATTCATTTTGATTGATCACCTGTAGGTTACTTCAAGTTCTGCCTTCCTCCCAGGGCCTCAAACGATTTAAAAAATAAAAGACAGAAACTATTACTGTTTGGTAGAGGAGAGTAAGCAAAGCATGAATTGGCATTGTGGGAGGTAAAGTCAATAAATAATGTAAAATAAAACTTTATTTATATACCGCTCTATCTCCTCGAGAGGACTCAGGGTGGTTTGCAACATGTATGCAAAACAGTCAATTGCCAAAACGACATACAACAACTTGAAACACAGCAAACATATGAAACAACATCATAACAAGGCAAAACAGTTCAGTTAAAATAGACATAGTTACAGTCAGAACATTCCATTGACGGATCGGGAACCAAGGTTTCCCCTTGACAGTAACTCTAGTCGAGTTTGACTCTAAAGGGTGGTGCTCTTAAGCCAAAGAGCCTACATTGTCTGTAGACGCCTCTTAGGTCATGTGGCTGGCATGACTGAATGGAGACCATTACCTTCCCGCTGGAGTGGTACCTACTGATCTACTCACATTTGCATGTTTTTGAAGTGCTAGGTTGGCAGAAGCTGGGGCTAACAATGGGAGCTCACCCTGTGCTGCAGATTCAAATAGCTGACCTTCCAATCAGCAACTCCTGCAGCTTAGTGGTTTAACCTGCTGCACCATCATGGCCCCTTGTGTCATTGTGGTAGAAAGAGAAAAAAATCTGTGAGAAAGAAAAATTTGGAATGGGGGGGGGAATAACACAGGATTAGCTATTTCTAACTCTTGCTAATCTGAGTATAATTTATAAATAAATTAAACAGAACAAATATATATTTGCTCTCTCCTTCACAAAAGCCAAATTCAGGTAGTGTTAATCCTGGAACTTCTTGTCACAATGTAAGGCTAAGGAGTAGTAAAATAAAAAGCAAGTTTGTGACAACTCCATTCTTCCAAACACCCCAGGTGACCTTGTCAACATAGAACAAGAAACAATCTGCCACTAGCATTTCCAGTATATGGCCAGGAAATAAAAGGAACTAGAGTCCAAACCTTTGTCATCTTCTTAGCATACACATAGAAATTCTTAGCACACACACAGGGGTGAAGTTGAACTGTTGATCTAGATAGTTCTAGATAGATATTGCCTTCACTCAGTGTATGTGTGTGTGTGTGTGTGTGTATCTATCTATCTCCAGAACACAGTCCTTTCTTGGAGAATGTCAGGGACTAGACCTAGAAACATTTTAATGCAAAATGGAAGCTTTACTCCTGTTGCTTTGGGCCAAACTGTGGAATTCAGTACTACAAGACATAGCGTTGAACAGAGAGTTCCAGTGCTGAACAGCTCTCAGTTAGGAAGTTCTTCCTAATGTTCAGATGGAATCTCCTATCCTGTAGTTTGAAGCCATTGTTCCCTGCCCTGGAGGCTAGGATGCAGAACAACGGCTTCAAATTACAGGAAAGGAGATTCCACTTGAACATTAGGAAGAACTTCCTAACTGTGAAAGCTGTTCAGCAGTGGGACTCTCTGCTTCGGAGTGTGGTGGGGACTCCTTCTTTGTAGGCTTTTAAGCAGAAGCTGGATGACCATCTGTCGGGGGTGCTTTGAATATGCTTTTCCTGCTTTTTGGCAGGGGGCTGGACTGGATGGCCCACGAGGTCTCTTCCAACTCTATGATTCTATGATTTAAGAGGAACACTTCGTGAATTACTCCTGAACTGGCTGCTTCCTTCTGGCCAATGGTTGGACCGTCTCTGCTTCTTCTGTTTTTAAATGAAAATGTTAGACAGACCAGTGTGCACACCTTCCAATGTTGCACAAATGAAAACCAAGACACATGTGGCTAAGCAGCATCAGCATGTGATCAAGGTAGTAGAAGATATTGATCGCTTTTGCCAAAGTCTCCTATGAAAAGCAAGATCTTGCCCTTTCCTCTCCATCAGTTGAGTTAATAGAGATCTACTCTTGCACTTTTAATTTGATTGCAGCAGTTGTGGGAAGTTAAGGGCAAAGGGGTAAACCAGGGAGAGAAAAGAGAAACTGGGACCTTTTGAAAGTATCTGATTGAATGAAATAACATTTGACTATCCCTGCCAAGCTGGAACATATGGTGTACTATATTCATGGGCTGCTCCAGCTGCAGCTTCAGTGGCAATGCTTTCCGCAGCACTGTTCACATGGGAACTAGTCAGCAGGCTCTGCCTGTTACAAACCTGTGAAATCATCAGGAGCTCTGCATTCATTTCTGGACCTTGCGGCTTGGATAGGTTGTTGAGAAATCGAAAATAAACAACTGATGAGTTAGAGGAGATAAAAATTAGAAGATGAAAGGCTGGAATAGTGAATCCTATGGGGGAGAAAAAGGATTAAGGAAGGGGCTATGATGACAATACTGAAATATTTACAAAGAGAACATCAAAAGGCATTAAAGGGACTGTTGTCACACTTACTGCAGATTGGGCAAAAAGCAATTGGAACAACAGGATGGGAGACTCAGGTTCTATATTAGGATGAAATTACTAAACAGAAGTATAGTTTGACAACAGAACAGAACTGCTTCGTGAGTCGCTGACATCTCATCCTATGGACATTTTCTACAATGTTCTGGAGAACTAGGGCAAAGTTTTAAAAATAAGTTTCTTTGGCCACCTCTTGACTATTAGTTGCCTAAGTAAAACTCTATGAAATTAATGAGATTGCCATAATTTGATGAGTGACTTCAAGAAACACACAAATGCAAGATTCTACATTTAGAAAGGAAAAAAATCGAATGTGAACATGTAGGTTAGGCTTGATAGTAGTGTGTGTGGAAAGGGCCAATGGGTCTGAGCAGACCACAAGCTACCACTGACTCAACAGTGTGATGCAACTAAAGACCAGTGCAATTTTAGGCTGCATTGAGAACAATAATAGTACCACCATTACCTTGGTAAAATGTATCTACAGAATAGTTTCCAGTTCTGGACTTCACAGTTTAAGGAGACTCATAGTGGCGCACTAGGTTAAACCGCTGAGCTGCTGAACCTGATGGCCGGAAGGTTGGCAGTTTGAATCTGCAGGACGGTGAGCTCCTGCTGTTAGTCCCAGCTTCTGCCAACCTAGCCGTTCAAAATCATGTAAATATGAATAGATCAATAGGTACCACCTCGGTGGAAAGGTAAACTGCTCTTCAAGCAGTCATGCCAGCCACATGATCTAGGAGGTGTCTACGGACAATGCAAGCTCTTCGCCTTAGAAATGGAGATGAGCACCAATCCCCAGAGCCAGAAGGGGAAACCTTTACATTTATCTGTGTTTGTTGTTTCTAGGCATTGATTGTTTGCCTTGTGTCCTCAGGGAGATAGGGAGGAATACAAATAAAGTATTATTATTTTATTATGGCACAGCAAACAAGATAGACATGCTGGATTTCGTATCACAAAATCACAAGTCAAACACTTCCCAAGTGTCTAGGACTGTGTGATGTATTTTCGGATGATGTGTGCAGATCCCAGTAGGGTGGCCTTTTGCAGTTGGCAGATTGTAATTTTGTCAATGTCTATTGTTTCCAAATGCCGGCTGAGATCTTTTGGCACGGCACCCAATGTGCCCATCACCACCGGGACCACCTGTACTGGTTTCTGCCAGAGTCTTTGAAGTTCGATCTTGAGGTCCTGATAGTGGCTGAGTTTTTCCTGTTGTTTTTCGTCAATGCGACTGTCACCTGGGATGGCAACATCAATGATCCGAACCTTTTTCTTTTCCACAACTGTGATGTCTGGTGTGTTGTGTTCCAGAACTTTGTCAGTCTGGATTCGGAAGTCCCACAGTATCTTTGCGTGCTCATTTTCCAATACTTTTGCAGGTTTGTGATCCCACCAGTTCTTTACTGCTGGCAGGTGGTACTTGAGGCATAAGTTCCAATGAATCATTTGGGCCACATAGTTGTGTCTCTGTTTGTAGTCTATCTGTGTGATTTTCTTATAGCAGCTGAGGATATGATCAATGGTTTCGTCGGTTTCCTTGCACAGTCTGCATTTTGGGTCATCAGCTGATTTTTCGATCTTGGCCTTAATTGCATTTGTTCTGATGGCTTGCTCCTGGGCTGCTGCTGCTATTATTATTATTATTATTATTATTATTATTATTATTATTATTATTACTACTATTACTATTATTATTAGGAAGAAGAAGTTGGGATATGTCCAGGAGAAGGCAACCAAAATGGTAAAGGGTTTGGAACCCAAGCCCTTTGAAGAGTAGTGGAAAAAAGTGGATGCGTTTAACTATAGAAGGAAATGTTGAATAGTGCTATAGCTGTTTTTGAATATCTGAAAAGGTATCATACGCAAAATTTAGTATTTTTATTTTTCTGCTATTCCATACGGTACGGCCCAAAATGAATTCAAATTACAAGAAATGTGATTCAGTTTTGGTTTTGGTCATGATGCATCTTGTGATTGTGTTTTGCCAGAGCAAGCTATAAAATACCTCGGGTTTGGCCTGGCCATAATACAGTTTCTTAGAATTCAAGGTCCATAGAATCATAGAATAGTAGAGTTGGAAGAGACCTCATGGGCCATCCAGTCCAACCCCCTGCCAAGAAGCAGGAAATCGCATTCAAAGCACCCCCGACAGATGGCCATCCAGCCTCTGTTTAAAAGCTTCCAAAGAAGGAGCCTCCACCACAGTCCGGGGCAGAGAGTTCCACTGCCGAACAGCTCTCACAGTGAGGAAGTTCTTCCTGATGTTCAGGTGGAATCTCCTTTCCTGTAGTTTGAAGCCATTGTTCTGCGTCCTGGTCTGCAGGGCAGCAGAAAACAAGCTTGCTCCCTCCTCCCTATGACTTCCCCTCACATATTTGTACATGGCTATCATGTCTCCTCTCAGCCTTCTCTTCTGCAGGCTAAACATGCCCAGTTCTTTAAGCCTCTCCTCATAGGGCTTGTTCTCCAGACCTTTGATCATTTTAGTTGCCCTCCTCTGGACACATTCCAGCTTGTCAACATCTCCCTTCAACTGCGGTGCCCAGAATTGGACACAGTATTCCAGGTGTGGTCTGACCAAGGCAGAATAGAGGGGGAGCATGACTTCTCTGGATCTAGATCAGGGGTCCCCAAACTAAGGCCCGGGGGCTGGATGCGGCCCTCCAAGGTCATTTACCTGGCCCCCGCCGTCAGTTTTATAATAAAATATTTTTATATTATTTTAAATAATATAATATATTGTATATACATATAATATTGATAATAATATTATAATGTTATACAATATAATACTAATAACAATAGCATATAATAATATTAATTATATGTTATAAAAAGTTTTCCCCTGACATTAAATCCAGTCATGTCTGACTCTGGGGGTTGGTGCTCATCTCCATTTCTAAGCCGAAGAGCCGGCATCGTCCGTAGACACCTCCAAGGTCATGTGGCCGGCATGACTGCATGGAGCGTTGTTACCCTCCTGCCGGAGCGGTACCTATTGATCTACTCACATTTGCATGTTTTCGAACTCCTAGGTTGGCAGGAGCTGGGGCTAACAGCGGGTGCTCATTCCATTCCCGGGATTTGAACCTGGGACCTTTTGGTCCACAAGTTCAGCAGCTCAGTGCTTTAAAACACTGTGCCATCAGGACCCCCCATTATATGTTATATATTACATATAATATTACAGTATAGTGGTATAGTTCAATATAGTAATATATAATGCTAATATTGTGCTCAGCTGCTCTGAGTCCCCTTCAGGGTGAGAAGTACGGGATATAAATGTAATAAATAAATGTAGAAAATGAATAAATAAATAATTTTAGACTTAGGCTCACCCAAAGTCTGAAATGACTTGAAGGCACACAACAACAACAACAACAATCCTAATTAACTTGACTATCTCATTGGTCAGAAGCAGGCCCACACTTCCCATTGAAATCCTGATAGGTTTATGTTGGTTACAATTGTTTTCATTTTAAAATATTATATTGTTCTTTCATTTTTGTTGGGTTTTTTTCACTACAAATAAGACATGTGCAGTGTGCACAGGAATTTGTTCATTTTTTTTTTCAAATGATAATTTGGCCCCTCCACAGTCTGAAGGATTGTGGATCGGCCCTCTGCTTTAAAAGTTTGAGGACCCCTGATCTAGATGCTATACCCCTATTGATGCAGGCCAGAATCCCATTGGCTTTCTTAGCAGCCGCATCACGTTGCTGGCTCATGTTTAACTTGTCCACAAGGACTCCAAGATCTTTTTCACATGTATTGCTGTCTAGCCAGGCGTCCCCCATTCTGTATCTTTGCATTCCATTTTTTCTGCTGAAATGAAATTCTGCTTTGGTCAGACCACACCTGGAATACTGTGTCCAATTCTGGGCACCGCAGTTGAAGGGAGATGTCCCATGAAAGTCTTCTTCCCAAAGCTCTGTACCTCTTTACACAAAACAATAAAGAATCACCTGCCATCGTAAATGTTTGGATTTATTTGGGCATGTTTTGTTGTTGTTGTTGTTGTTGTTGTTGTTGTTGTTGTTGTTGTTAGCTTGGGGACCCAACAGTACCAGGGTTATTAGAAGAATGCATTGTTTATTTTGGGATGTTAGGTAATATCACTGAAATTTGGTGGAAATCTGTCGTTGGCTGGGTTCATTGCTGTTTGGATAAGGGTGAACTACAACTCCCAGATTCCCAGGGCAATCACCTCCAAACCCTGACAGTATTCGCAGTTGCCCATGTTGGGTCTGTGTGCCAAGTTTGGTCCAGATCTGTCATCGGCTGGGTTCAGGGCTCTCTGGATAAGGTTGAACTACAACTCCCAGATTCGAGGTTAATCACTCCCAAAGCAGGGCTGTATGCACAGTTGGTTATCCTGGATCTGTGTGCCAAGTTTGGTCCAGATCTGACGTCAGCTGGATTCAGTGCTTTCTGGATGCAGGTGAACTACAACTCCCAAAATCAAGTTCCATTCCCACTAACCCCTGCAGTATGTTCAGTTGATCATGGGGCTTCTCTGTGCCAAGTTTGGTCCCAGTTCATTGTTGGTGGGGCTCACAGTATCAGTGAAGGTACTGCATATCCCATCATCCATGGCAAGTTTGGTCCAGATCCATCATTGGTTGTCTTAACAGTGCTCTCTGGATGTAGGTCAAGTACAACTCCAGGATCGTTTAAAATGTAATTTAAGCATTAGTTACTTTTGGTATTATGTATATTGAAATAAGACATGAATCGCAAAAAAATGTGTTAATTGTTGGAATGTATCAAATAATAAATAAATAAAAAGTACAACTCCAGTAAATCATGGCGAATTCTCCCCAAACCTATTGTTCAGTTGCTGATCAATTTATCTGTTAACTGTGTGCCAGGGTAGGAAAGGGTTAAGGTAGAGGCAGTGGGTGGGGTCATGCAAATTAAGGAACCCTAGGATGTCCATTTTGGAGGAAAAACAGAACATCTAGGATGAAATTGTCCCCACATAAAAGCCTTCACTTGCTCAGGGACAGAATGACGTTTGTGGAAGACTCTGGCAGAGTTTGGGCTACATGTTCATGGCACTCACCATAACCTGCATGTCAGTGGAAGGAAGGCCATTGGTGTCTCCTGCTCAGTGAGAACTATAGCTGTTTGTGGAAATGGGAGGCTGTCTGTGTAAATGGACCTCCTCCACATACACATGTACACATTTTTCACTGTTATTATGTGTATAGATTGTTGTTGTTGTTGAGGTTGTAGCAGCTTATTTCAAGATAACATCAGCCAGAATTTCAGCTACACGTAAGCAATAAACATAGCAGTGGAGTTGTGCAATCAGTGACTCTGTATGTTGCTTTCACCACTAGACTGTCAGAGTAGAATTCCTGGTAATGGTTAGAAAATGATAGTTAGGGTGAAATTGAACTCACTTCCATCCTTGAACCTTTGTGAGAAAAGAAAGTACCTTCCACTGTAAGAGCCTACCCACGGTTGCCCTCACACTCAACCCATAGAAGAGGCCAAGGGGGTCACAAGTCCTGAGATTCTGCTATAGTGTGTGCATTCATGTGCCTTCAGGTCACCTGTTGACTTGTGGCGACTCTATGAATTTCAGAAGGCTTTCTAAGGCAAGGAAGACTCAGGGGTGGTTGGTCATTATCTTGATCTGAAATATAGCCTACAGCACCTGCTATTCCTTGGCGGTCTCCACCCAAGCACTAGCCAGTGGAAGACTTTAATCTTTTTCAGAAGAACTCTGTTTGTAAAAACCTTCCAGAATAGTAACTCTGTGAGTAAGCTGTGGAGGGAGGGCGTTTGTGAGTCTGTGCCTGGGAGTAATTGCCATGATGCCTCATTACAGGTAAGGACTTACTTTTGGATCATTTATTTTTACTAAGGTATAATCATGTTGCATTATAACAATGTCATTCCTTTTACTGTATGATTATAACATCTAGTTATTATTATAATAGCTGTGGGGACTGTGTGCTGTGTTTTCTACTATATGCCAGGAGACTGCAGCACTTTTTTTAAAAAAATAAATAAATAACAAAACAATATTTTAGGTACCTTTGAATAATGAGAAAAAACATTTAAATGTTTTTTAAAAATCATAACTGTAACGGTAACTGACTGATCTTTAAATGGATGGAGTTATAGTAACAATCTTTCCCAGTCCATGTTTGTCCAAATCAGGAATGGGGATGGGTGGCACTCTGACACTGTGGAGAAGGCCCTGAGTTTTCCTCCCCTTACTAAATAGACGGACACCACATACTGTTTGGTCTTGGAAGCTAAGCACAGTCAGTCTTAGTTAGTACTTGGCCCAGTTTATCTGTCCGAACGTGTTTCCCACTACGACCCACCTCGAAGCTTAAGATCATCAGATGAGGCCCTGCTCACGGTCCCGTCAGCCTCACAGGTGCGGCTGGCGGGGACGAGAGACAGGGCTTTTTCAGTAGTGGCTCCCCGCCTATGGAACGCCCTCCCCATTGAAGTCAGGCAGGCTCCCTCCCTCCTATCCTTCCGTAGGAAGGTTAAAACTTGGTTATGGGGCCAGGCTTTTGAATAATAATTGGCAGCGTTAATTATTATCATGTACGCTGAACTCAGTCGACAGACCCAGTTTTTTTTTTTGAACTGAACACGTCTACCTATATTTTATAATGTGTTTTTATCTTATAATGTGTAATCTAATCTCACATATCTACACTGTACATTTTATAATATGTTTTTATCAGTTATAATTTTTTAACTGATTTATATTGTACTGTATAATTTTTTATATATGCGTTTTATTGTAAGCCGCCCTGAGTCCCCTGTTGGGTGAGAAGGGTAGGATATAAATATTGTAATAAATAAATAAATAAATACTTGGATGGGAGACACACACCCCTCCAAAAAAATCCAACTTAAGTTCTGTGAGCTATATACTAGAACAGTGGTTCCCAACCTTTTTTGGATCGGGACCCACTTGACCAGGTTCAGTTTGGTTATTTGGTGTGCTTATTCAGAAAATTGTATTGGCTTGACCACATCAGCTCTAGTTTCTGATATAGAACATATCCCATCCAGTAACTGCCATCTGCTCGCCCACAGAAAACCATATGTAATAATCTAGAGCTGCTGTGGTCTATCCAGTGCAATGGTCAGCTCTGCGGAAAGGAGCGGGGATGAAATAAATAAATTAATTAAGAGGAAGGAGTTTCACAGACCAGATTTTCATTCTCGTGGCCTACTGCCGTGGCCCACAGGCTGAGAACCAGTGTACTAAAAGAAGGAACTAGTAAAACAGCTCTGAGTATACCTTGCCTAACAACCTCATCACATTGAAAGGGGAAAGCATGGATGACCATCCTTTTACTGTAGAGAATCGTCCCTCTTATATCATCAGCAGCCCCATTTGGAGTTCTGCCTCCCCATGACATTCACACATGGAAACTTAAGAGCTGGCAATACATTCATCTTTCATCACAAGCTCAATATTACTTTTTTTAATCAGGAGAAACAACAATATCTGAAAACCAAGCGATCCCTTGCCCTGCTCAAAGCCCCTTACCTTAAAGGATACTGACACCAGTTTAAAACCATTTTTCCCCCATTGGATCCTATTGTTCTGCATCGAACCCCCATAGGATACAAGAGACAGTGGTCCAGGTTAAAACCATTGCTTTCCATGGGATCCTATGGTTCTGCATCAAAGCCCATAGGGTATAAGAAACTGCTGTTAGTGCAATGAAACACGAGTGAAACAGGAGGGAAAACTTCGATGGTTCCCACCCCACCTGTTTTTCAGTTGTAACCATGTGAGTAAAGCAGGATAGGAGGTAAGAGCTCTGAACACTATTGCTGGCCTGTGTTCAGAGTTCCCTTCTTTCAGGGCATTTCTGCGTCATACTCAACTCCTAGAACGATTCCATCAGCGTTGCCTCCGAAAAATCCTGCAAATCTTTTGGGAAGACAGGCGGACAAATGTCTGTGTGCTGGAAGAAGCAAAGACTACCAGCATTGAAGTGATGCTCGTACACCATCAACTTCGGGCTCGGGCTGTGGCACAGGCTGGAGAGCAGCTGCCATGAATCACTGCAATGAATCACTCTGACCAGGAGGTCATGAGTTCGAGGCCCGCTCGGAGCCTATGTTTGTTTGTCTTTGTTCTATGTTAAAAGGCACTGAATATTTGCCTATATGTGTAATGTGATCCGCCCTGAGTCCCCTTCGGGGTGAAAAGGGCGGAATATAAATGTTGTAAATAAATAAATAAATAAACTTCGCTGGACTGGCCATGTTGTCCGAATGCCTGATCACCATCTCCCAAAGCAGTTGCTATACTCCTAACTAAAGAATAGAAAACGGAATGTTGGTGGACAGGAAAAGAGATTTAAAGATGGGCCTAAAACTAACCTCAAAAACTGTGGCATAGACATTGAGAACTGGGAAGCCCTGGCCCTTGAGCGCTCTAACTAGAGGTCAGCTGTGACCAGCAGTGCTGTGGAATTTAAAGAGGCACAAATGAAGGGCGAAAGGGAGAAATGTGCCAAGAGGAAGATGCATCAAGCCAACCCCAACCGGAACCTCCTTTCCACTTGGAAACAGATGTCCTCACTGTGGAAGAACATGCGGGTCAAGAATAGGACTCCATAGTCACCTACGTATCTATGTCGACATTACACTTGGAGGCCCATCATACTTGGACAAAAGGGAGATAGCCTAAGTAAGTAAGCCTCTGTGTTGTCGAAAGCTTTCATGGCCGGGATCACAGGGTTGTTGTATGTTTTTCGGGCTGTAAGAAAGCCTCTTTTCAACCTTGGAACATGTGATGAGCTCCATGCTTCTCCACTTGAAAAGAGACTGAAGTGTCTTGAGGGGGGGATTCTCAATGTGATTATAAGGTGGTTAGAAAACTGTGAAATTCATTGAGTTGTCATAAGTTGAAAAGCACCCAGAAGAAACAGACATACACACAGGTTCACCCAGTCCAACTACGGAAGCTGAGTAAAGGCAAGTATACTTAAAAGCTGGACTAGGGGATGGAGTAAAGAGACAAGCTGGAAAGAATAGAAACAATACTGTTTTACAAGGCTGACTATGCAAGTCCTGAAGGGTAATAGTGCCGCCTTGAGGCGCATATTTATATGACAGGTACTCTTCATGCCTTGAGTGCCTCCTTGATCCATAGCTGCCATTGAGGCAGGCAGCACCTGTTCACCGAGGGATCAAGCACTCTGATCCTCGCACTCCGTCCCTCTCTTTCCCCAGTCTTTGAGTCCATTAATTTTCCAGTGACTGAAACTGTGGAAAACAACAAACTCAGCTGCACCTGTTTCTCCACCTCATGGGCATAGCAGCCGCTCCGCAGGGCTCCAGTTTCCAGGAAAGCTCTCTGGTTTCATGTTCTTCTCAGGGACATGGCTTCAGGCATATTCATTCCCACTAGGCATGGAGATGCTAGCAGGGGGAAGGCATTTGCAGTTGAACACAGATCCAGTTGAGAAAGAAAGAAGGAGAGTCCAGAGTTTGTACAATTCCATGGTCTAGCACACCACAGTTTTCTGGAGCTCATTCTGGGAAAGATACTTGTAAAAAAAAAGATGCTTGGAAAGTTACTTGTAAAACGGAATTAGTATCAAAGAGTCTTCCAAAGATTCCTCATCTTATATTATGTACTAGCTTGGGGACCCGGTGGTGCCTGGGTTATTAGAAGAAATCATTGTTTGTTTTGGGATGTTAGGTAATATCACAGAAGTTTAGTTCAGATCCGTCATCAGCTGGGTATATTTTTTCCACGTTGATTATTTTAAAAAGCAAGACAATCAACCAAGATAAGTCTTGAAGTCCTCAAACTTTTAAAGCTGAGGGCCGGTCCACAATCCTTCATACTGTTGAGGGGCCGGATTATCATTTGAAAATAAAATACAAACAAATTCCGATGCACACTGCACATGTCTTATTTGTAGTGCAAAAACAACAACAAGAAGAACAATGAAAGAACAATACATTATTTAAAAATAAAAACAATTTTAACCAACATACATTTATCAGGATTTCAATGGGAAGTGTGGTCCTGCTTCTGGCCAATGAGATAGTCAAGTTAATTAGGGTTGTTGTTGTTGTTGTTGTTGTTGTTGTGTGCCTTCAAGTCATTTCAGACTTTGGGCGAGCCTAAGTCTAAAATTTATTTATTTATTATTTATTTATTTACTGCATTTATTTACTACATTTGTATCGCACCCTTCTCACCCCAAAGGGGACTCAGAGTGGCTTACAAATTATATGTACATACAATATATTATATTATTAGCATAGCAGAATATTAGCATTATATATTACTATACTGAACTATACCACTAACAATACTGTAATATTATTAGTAATATTATATGTAATATAGAATACATAATTAATATTTTATATGGTACTAGCTGTGCCCGGCCACGCATTGCTGTGGCAAAGTGGTGGTGGTATTGGTTAAAAATTGTTGTGTAATTTTTATTTGACATTATTTGTATTTTTTAATTAATTTTATTGTAAGTTATCTTTTTATTTATTATATTTTATTATTTTCCTGTATTATTTTTAGCTATTTTCTGTTATTATAGTATTTTATTGTATTAATTTTTTAGTGTTTTTAATTATTTTTAGTGTTTTTTATTATTTTTTATTGGGTTGCTAGGAGACCAAGTTGGAGGAGCTTAGCCTTCTAACTGGCAGCAATTGGATAAAAGCAATTATTCCTCTCTCTCTCTAATTAGGACTTTATTTTTCTTTTCTTTTTGTTGTATCAACCTAGAGCCGTGGATGATGGGTTGTGTTGTCAAATTTCGAGATTGGGGGGGGGCGTGTAGTTTTGTTGTTTTGTGGGTCGCCGTGATGCCATCACTCTTTTATATATATAGATTAGTGTTATATTGTATTACATTATAATATTATCAATATTATATGTATATACAATATATTATATTATAAAACTGAGGGCGGGGGCCAGGTAAATGACCTCGGAGGGCCGCATCCGGCCCCCGGGCCTTAGTTTGGGGACCCCTGCACTAGAGCATGTGCCACCACGTCACATGTCAACGTAATTTGCATAGGGTTTTCTTAAGCAAGGAATACTCAGAGGTGATTTTGCTATCCAGTCTATTTTTCCTCTTAAAGATAGAATAGAGCACCAGTTGTTCATTGATGGTCTGATATCCATGTATTAACCAGGCTTTATGATATTTAGGGACATGCTGAGAAAGCCTAGATGGAACCTTTTGTATAGATCCCATAGCTCTACACTTGAGAGTCATGAAAAGAGATAGCAAAGGGCTCTTAAATACAATCATTAGCTTCCGAGATCAGACAGAATCTGGTACCTTCAAGATATTCAGTCTGTCAGTTACAGACTGAAAGTGAGTAACTTTGCCTATTTCTTCAAAGTGACTGTGGTAATTCCTTTTTGGGTGTAACCTCCATATCTGCAGGGATACATTCCTGGACTTAGCATGGAGATGTGAAGGAGCAGTTTACAAGAGAAAATACCTGGAAATAATATATTTTGGAGACATAATAAGCGAAATTGCAGGTACTATACCGGTTCCGCGAAAACAGGAGTTATACTGTATTCCTTTTTATAAAAGAACATAACATTACAAACCACTGGTCTCTCACACACATTCTATGTAAAAATAACACTTAAAGCAGATTACAGTTACACTACAAAATTGCAACTTAGGTTTTGCTTTAAATATTGAAAAATAATTAGGGTAACACATTGTTTCTAGTGAGCTATTTCTGAGTTCTTACAAACCCATAAACATTATGTGAAACCTCATAATTTGAAAAACGATAGGACTCAAATCTGTATATGTGGGATGACTGTACCTCAGGACTGTGCCTATTTCTGCACCTGGATCGACCAAATTCTGAAGCAAAGAAAAACCCCTGTGACTAGGGGCGGGCTGTGGCACAGGCTGCTTAGTAGCCAGCTGCAATAAATATGACCAAGAGGTCATGAGGTCGAGGCCAGCCCGTGTCGGAGTGAGCATCTGATCATTAAAATAAAAAATAGCCCTGCTCGTTGTTGACCTAAGCAACATGAAAGATAGTTGCATCTATCAAGTAGGAAATTTAGGTACCACTTAAAGCTAATTTAACTAATTTATGACACCATAAAAATCATCCAGCAGCGTTTGGAATGAGGAAGTCGGCATCACAGTGGATGATGAAGCAGCTGCTCCCCCTGTGGCTGGAATCGAGCATACCTTCAGGAAGCTGGAAGCTGGAGAAGGTTAAATTGCCTCTGTGTGTATCTGTCTCTATGTTCATATGGCATTGAATGTTTGCCTCGTATGTGTACATTATGATCCGCCCTGAGTCCCCTTTGGGGTGAGAAGGGCGGAGTATAAATACTGTAAATAAATAAATAAATAAGATGTACAGATACCCATTTTTGTTTACTGCGATCATATATTTTATTCTGCTCCTAGGAAGTAAGAATACTGACAAGTCATGCCATGTCATGACATCTAGAATTCCTGCTCAGCCCCATATCAGTTTCAAATCCCACAGGGCAATGATCAGACATTGTTTCAAGTTTATCTCTAATGGAGTTTGTGGATTGGAGATTTTCATATTGAAAACAAAGACAAAAATGAATGATTGAGAATCTCAAGATGCTTACATTCTACTCCAGACACCAAATCCCCCACTGTTGTGGGGACACTGTAGACAGATACATTTATATTATATCCTTAGCTTTATATATGCAATTTTATATAGGTCTATGTCCTCAGACATTTTTTCAAATATGTTCACACCCCCAAAAACCCCAGTAGCATCTCATCTCCTGCTTCTTATCATAGAATCATAGAGTTGGAAGAGACGTCACAGGCCATCCAGTCCAACTCCCTGCCAAGAAGCAGGACAATTGCATTAAAAGCACCCCTGATAGATGGCTATCCAGCCTCTGTTTAAAAGCCTCCAAAGAAGGAGCCTCCACCACAGTCCGAGGCAGAGAGAGAGTTCCACTGCTGAACAGCTCTCACAGTGAGGAAGTTTTTCCTAATTTTCATAATGCAGTCCTTCAGGTTCTAAGAGACAGCTGTAAATTTGCAGATATTGGGATATGCTTGTATTCGAGGCAATATATGCTCAAATTCTCTTGCCTTACCCTAATCTAACTCCATCTTAACTGTCCATTTCCCCATCCCATCACCCACTCACAGAAGTACTGAAAAGATTTCGGAGATGTATATTCAAAGTAGTTTCAAACACCCTACTTGTACGTGTTTTCTTTGCTCAAGCCATCTCATCTGATCAGAGAACTATGCAAACACTTCCTGCACACATCTCTTAAGAAGTGCAAATTAACCCTATTTGCCAACTTCTCCTCCTCTTTGCCCACACATGACTCAGATCCCAGCTCAGTTAAAAGGCAGCATAGGCAAAACCAGCCAACTCAAATGTCACATAGGTTCACAACATTGCAAAAGACAAAAACTAATAGAAGTCCATACATCTATAGCAGCAAGTAGTTCTCCTTTGTTCTTAGGATAATAGAATCATAGAGTTGGAAAAGACCATGTGGGCCATCCAGTCCAACCCCCTGCCAAGAAGCAGGAAAATCACATTCAAAGCACCCCGACAGATGGCCATCCAGCCTCTGCTTAAAAGCCTCCAAAGAAAGAGCCTTCGCCACAGTCTGTGACAGAGAGTTCCACTGCTGAACAGCTCTCACAGTTATGAAGTTCTTCCTAATGTTCAGGTGGAATCTCCTTCTTTTGTCCCTTTCCCCAGCTTACCTAATTGGAATTGCCAAGTGCTCGTGGTGGGGTTGTTTCATTAGATGGAGGGATCCCTCAGTTTCCATTTTCCTGAAATCTGCCTGAAATTCTTCCTAATTATTACATAGTACATTCAACACAGGTAGACCATGTACATATATACACCAATCCTTGAACTGTACTCCAGGAATGTGATTTGCACATAGCATTTCACAACGTTTCCAAACTGTTTATTTGTACATTGGTTCAGTGTGGTGTTCACACTCTACACATGTTCATGAGATTATCTCTTATATCAAACCTTCTACTTTGATCACTAACATTTAACATCAAACCTTTGACAGGTTTGGGTGCACCTTACCTTACATACCTGACTTTATTTCTCCTGCTTTTTCTAAATAAATAACTTTTATTTCTTATGCATATTTTGTGTTTTGACTGAGGAATTTAGTAGATCCTGTTTCAGTCTTAAAAGGTGGGCAGGTAAGTGTCTGCCTGTCACTTTTAGGTTCGTTGATGAATGAATGACAATTCCGATTATTCTCATCTAATAAGCAAATAATTCTAAAATGCCCCTTTTTATACAACCTCAGTGCCATTCCAGACAGGCCCTATATCCTAGGATCTGATCCCAGGTTTTCTGTTTATCCCAGATTATCTAGCAGTGCGGACTCATATAATCCAGTTTAAAGCAGAAAACCTGGTATCAGATCCTGGGATATAGGGCCTGTCTGGAAAGGCTGTCAGCATTCTTCATTTCTTTGGGATAAATTGGGTGCAGGAGTAGTAATAAGCAAACGTGTTTAAGTGACTGAAAAAGCATTGATTACTTCTGATTGAGTCCTTATCCATTAAAAGTGGATAAGGACTCGATGAGAGACAAGGAAAATTTGCTTAACTAGATTAGACACCTACTCTATAACACAAAAAGTACACTCCACTATATATGTGTACATCATAGGATTTGGAAAGAGATAAGACTGAAACAGATAACATTTCTACACAGCAGATTCTTTTGGGTGTGTCAGCACCCTCTTGTGGGCACATAACAACATGAGAAAAGTACTCTACCTTTAGCCCTAAAACTGTCATAAAATATGATGAAAAAAAATACTCAAGGACTTAAAGACTGGGATTATTTATTGGTCTATGTGACTTCAAGCCACCTGTCAACCTATGCATTTCATAGGACTTTGTTTCTTACTCAGAGATGGTTTGCTAGTTCCTTCCTCTGAAATATAGCTTACAACACCTGGTATATGTTGGTGATTTCACATCAAGGGCTGACCCTACTTAGTTTCTAAGATCTGTTGAGATCTGGTGCCTTGAGGGTATTCACAGTCAGTGAATAACCAGGGTACAGTAAAACCCTCTGAACTAGAAGTAGTCCATGGATGTCTCTGAACTAGAGAAGTTCATGGATGGCTGTGAAGACCTGGTTAATGAGATGACAATATGGGAGGGGAAATTGGAAACAACTGCTGCTATCTTGTGGAGGTCTGAACACTCCATATTGGAAAGAGAACTACTACCAAGTACAATTTACATATGTACAAAGAAAGTAAGCATGATTTGGGACAAGGATGCTATGGTGGGTGTTACTAGCTGAAAGCCATGGCCACTGTCTACAATCTTGATGGTCTTCTTGGCCTTCATGAAAACAAGCATGAATACATCAATGGAAAAGGATGAAAACAAAGCTTGGCATGCAACCTTTGAGCATAAGGAATATGGATTTTACTATGCAAGCACTCATGAATGGAAAGAAGGTAAGGGGTTGTGTTCCACTAGGGTGACTGAACCTTGTGCCACCTCTACACAGAAGTCCTATTTATCAAGTAAACTCTCTCAGCAACCCTGAAACTTGCAATATCTTGGTGCAGCCTGCTCACATACCAGGTTCCAGAGCACTATCATTACCAACACCAAGTGCTCTCCAATAGCCCAATTAGAACAATAAGTATCCCTCCCAATCATAGTGTTAATCCTATCTCAGAGATGCAGGTCTTGGTGGGATATCTCAGTGAGATAACTTCAGATATTACAAATATGCGTACTACAGAATTTGCATGGGGGAGAATCTCTTGATGTGGGAGAACCTCTCACCATCTCTCACCACCAAGAGATTTATGAGTTCCAGATATGCATAGCATCTCTTTCCATTGAGAGAGATGTACAGATGGCCACTTGAGATATAGCTTCAGTAGAACAAAGGGAGGGTGTCCAGGTATCACTTAGTTACCTTCTGTGGCCTCATTCTCTTAACATCTGGAAATCTCCTTACAAGATTCTAGGTGCTCCTGAATTGTCTCAAAGTGCAGAAGCAGAAAGTATTCTTCTTCCACACTTGGCTGCCCTCATTTTACTATGGTCGGGTTATTGGTGACTACGGACCTCATCACATTGATGAGGTCCTCCAGATCAATTTGCCAGCCTGTGTGACAAATCAGGGGGCAACAGGGCAATCCCGGCACTCCACCTCACCAGAAGCTGATGCTTCCCCATCACGTGGGAAGTGTCACCACGTGGCTTCCCTTTGCGATAGCTCTGTTCCAAATGGAATGCAAGGAGGCTCTGGTGTTGGTGGCACAGCATCCAAGGATGCTTCTAACCCATTTGAGCCACAAAACCCCACGAGAAGTGAGTCTATGCCATGTGAAGGGTGGTGTGGGGCTCTGTGGCAGAAGCATCCTAGAACACTAAAATTTTCACATGTGATGAGGTCATTAGTCTACCCTTTTCCCAATCATGTGTCAACAGATGATGCCATGACCGTGGATATATACAAAGAAAGGTATATAAATGTATGCTGCCAAAATTACTATTTTATATGACATCAGGTCTCTCTCACAGCCAAAACCAGTACAATGGTAAGAAAATATATGAAGAGGATAATGAGAGAGGTGTATTATTTCAACATAACTAGAGTTGAGCAGTCCATAATCCTCCCAAACAATTCAGCCATTTTGTTGGATGATCATCTCAAACCTTCCACCTTTATCTCAAGGTTGGTAGGACATTGCAAAATCAAGAGAGATAACATGTAGTGGCAAAACATGACAAAAACAAAGCAACCCAAGTACCGCCAGGAGCCAGACCTGCCACTGTCAGAATAAGGACAGCCACTTGAATTGTCTCTTGAGTAAACACAAGCATGCACACACAAGCAAGGTGCCACTTGCAAGGGTCAGGAGCAGCAAATGTCATTTTGTCAAGTCCGGCAGTCAACGTGAACAATCACTATCCACTTTCATTTGCAGACAGGAAGCATTACAGCTTTGGCTGCATCCTAGCTCCACCATGGCTACATCATCAAGGGACAATGGTTAAACCCATTCAGGAATCTGTCACCCAACCAGAGTTCAAGACCCTTCAGATGTGCACTCTTTTCCTTGAATCCTATCTCAGAGATGCAGGTCTTGGTGGGATATCTTCACTCTGGGCCACAGGAACTCACAGAACCCAACTCCACTGCAGAGAGTTCTTGGCAGCCGGGAATCTCTCTCCAAAGAAACAACTTGGCCTTCCTTGGCCCTGGCCACAAAACCATTGCAAAGGGCAGAACAAAGCCTCAGATTTCTTGAAGGAAGTCGGCAGGAAAGAGCCCCACCTTGCGGCCTGTGTAGACCTTCACGTAGCCATTCAGTTCCTCACCTTTCTGCACCACAATCTGTAACAAAATTAAGTGAAAAATAGTATAGGTGAGCTGGGCTAAGGTCAGCTGGATGTGTTGCTTGGGGTTATAAGGTTACATGCTCTCATAAATTGGTGGGGAAAGATCTTGTCCACTGCAATACATTTAGGTACAAACAACAAAGCAACATGTGTGACTTGAGTTTAAAACAGATTCAAGATATGGAGTGTGTGTGGCCACCAGACATTGTTGGAGTAGAATTCCCAGAATTCTTTAGTTAAGCTAGCTAGGGCTGATGGCAATGGCAGTACAGCAACATCATATTTCCTCAGCTCCAACTTGAAGAAACAATTTCTCGATCTTCAGACAGCCCAGATTACATAAACCAAATGTAACTACAAATATATGCGGGCTTCCTCATTTCTTAATTTCAGAAAAGCATGCTGTTTCCCTCACAACTAGCCAGCCTTTTCTGCCTAGCCCCTAGACAGGATTACTTCTTTAGGCCAACATAATGTAGACATGAGCAAGCTGGATTTTATTCACATGGGAGGGATGAGTGGGATTGATCTGCCCATGAGAGAGATGGCTGGGCAAGGTGAGGCTGTTATTTTGGGAAGGTGATTTAGACATCATAAAAGGGTAGAACATTGTGGATGCTGTTGTTATTGCTAAAAATTGGAAAAATTGTCTGAAGAATTTTATGATTCAGATTGCAAAGTAACTTGGATTGAATGTACTTTGATTTTAGGATATGGGGAGGGAGCGACTGCTCTTTGCTGTTTTGTTTTATGCAACCAAATGCCTTGGGCAGACCTGTGTGGTGGCAATTCAAAAATGCCTGGGAGGAGACGGGTATATCAGTCTTTCGAGAAACGAACAAATACACATTTCTTGGGATTTGGTAGGGTTCCATATAGTGCACAATTTCTACTTTGGATTCTTGTGAGAGAATTAAAAAAATAACAAACGTGCTTTCCTCTGATTTTAGATGTGTATGCATGTGTGTAGTATAAACAGAAACCTACTGATTTCTGCCACATTCTCTCCGCCTCAGAGCAAGACAAGGGCAAACAACTTCTGAACAACTTCTGTCAAGAAAATCCTGTGATGGGTTCAATTAAGGCAGTGTTTCTCAACCTGGGGGTCGGGACCTCTGGGCGGGTCACAAGGGGGTGTAGAAGGGTAGCCAAAGACCATCAGAAAACACATATTAATTCACAGTGCTCTCTGGAGGTAGGTGAACTACGTCTCTCCTAAATCACTGTCAATTCCTCCCAAATCCCTCCAGTATTTTCTGTTGGTCATGGGGGCTCTGAGTGGAAAGTTTGGCCCAATTCTATCATTGGTAGGGTTCAAGGGGCTCTTTGATTGCATGTGAACTATAAATCCCAGCAACTACAACTCCCAAATGTCAAGGTGTATTTTCCCCAAACTTCACCAGTGTTCACATTTGGGCATATTGAGTATTCGTGCCAAGTTTGGCCCAGATCCATCATTGTTTGGAGTCCACAGTGCTTTCTGGGTGTGGGTGAACTACAACTCCAAAATTCAAGGTCAATGCCCACCAAACTCTTCCAGTATTTTCTGTGGTCATGGGAATTTTGTGTGCCAAGTTTGTTGGTGAAGTTTAGAATACTCTTTGATTGTAGGTGAACTATAAATCCCAGCAACTATAACTCCCAAATGGCAAAATCAATCCCTCTCAACCCCACCAGTATTCAAATTTGGGTGTATCGGGTATTTGTGCCAAATTTGGTCCAGTGAATGAAAATACATCCTGCATATCAGATATTTGCATTACGATTCATAACACTAGCAAAATTACAGTTATGAAGTAGCAACGAAAATAATTTTATGGTTGGGGGTCACCACAACATGAGGAAGGGTATTAAGGAGTCATGGCATTAGGAAGGTTGAGGACCACTGACTTAAGGTTTGGCATAATTTCAGAAAGCTGTGAAATAACATCAATGGCTTTTATTTCCCTGAGAAACACCTGGGAGGATTCATTGGGGGGAGTGAAGCAAAAAGTGAAGGAAAAAGCTCTTTTCAAACAGGCAGCTGAACCACCACCTCCTTGCCCACATGTCTCAAAACATTTTATCCAAAATTATACTACTGCTTCAGTTGTTCAGAGCAAGATGTGTATGTGTGTGTGTGTAGTGGTAGCAAAGTTTTGATTTGACAATCCTTCTCAAAGTGACATACCTGATCTTTTTTAAGTGTGATCTGTCCAATCTCTTTGTTGCCCACGAAGGAACGCAGCACCTTGTGTACCCGTTCTCCTGCACGCACCCGGATAATGAAGTTTGGTGGGAAATATCCAATTTTGTCCCCAATGTCTCCAACTTTCTTGCCCTAGGAGAGCCATACAGGAAGGTAAGTTGTAAAGAAGTCAATGTGTCAAAATTCCCGATATCCCATCCCCACCGTTTATTCCCTGAAACGCAGATATGGACAGTCCTTCAAATCCCTCATCTCTCTCTCTCTCATTCTCTCTGTGTGTCTCTTATGTCTTCCTGCCCTAACAAGTAAAAACGCATAATATAACAACTATATTTTCAGAAAACACTTCTCTTGCTAATGTGAAATGTCTTGATATCTTCTCCTCCAGGGTTATACATGGGCACCCATCCAGATCTCTCATTACATTATTTTCAGTGTAGTAGCTCTGTTCAAATGGTGTAGTAGCTCTGTTCAAATGGACAACACTGAAAAATATTGCCAAGAGAAAAGCCATTGAACCTTAACAAAAGCAGCATTATCAGTGGGGAGAGACTTAAAATTAATTTTGCCGATTTCCATGAACCGCTTTGCAAAAATATTCCGTTTATTACCACATAAAACAGGACAGACTTTATATTCATAACAGGTTATTGGCTGAGGATGAAATTGTGTGTTATGCAGCATCTATGAGGTTTGCAATCCTGCATTTGCTACTCATGATAACCACAGGGAAAGGGGGGGGGGGTTACAGAGAGTACAAATGCGGCAGAAAGAGATGCTTAACCCTTCCTTTCCACCCATTCTGTCCCACTCTTTCTCAATTAATATGTTCGCCCAAATAACAACTGAGGCCAGAAATAAATTGATTGGAAGAGTGAGAATTATGTACCCCATATTTGCTACTCCCTGCAAATGCTCCCTATCTAGGAAACGAATCCCAAAGCCCTTTCCTCTGCTGAATCTCTTCTTAAATGCTTCTTTTGTCTCTGCTGCAATGCTCAGTTGAACTCCATTGCACACCATAGCTGTTGTTATGGGCTTTCAAGTTGTTTCTGACTTATGGAAACCTTAAGGCGAGCCTATCACAGAGTTTATTCAGAGGGATTTGCCTTTGCCTTCCTCTGGGGCTAATGGAGTGGGACTTGTCTGGCTCAGCCAATAGGTTTCCATGGCAGGGTTTCAAACCCAGGTCTCCTACAATCTTTATTCAACACTTTCTGCCTCATCATACCAGAGCATGGATCCACTTTAAATCTGGTTTCTGCCTCATACAGAATTCTGGGGTTTGCAGTTTAGTGAGGCCCAGGACCTGTCCGGCTGAGCTATTTGAAGACCCCTTCCTTCAGGAGGCAGAAACTGAATTTAAAGTGGGTCCATGCTCTAGTGTGATGAGGTCCTTAAATCACTAAACTACTTCAACTCCCCCACCAAACACATTGGTGGTAATATGCAGTGAGCCCATTAAGGTAGCATTTCTCCGCAAATGTAATGCACATTAAAATGGTGCAGCTGGCATGGCACCTTCCAAGACATCATGAATATCATAGCAGAAAATGAAAGATCCCAAGCCTACATTTACAACTTGCCCTCAACATTTGTGGATTTGACTTTTGAAGATTTGAATAATTGCAGTCTTGGTTAGCATATTCTTTCTAGAAATCTCTAGATTTCCCAGAGCAAATGTATAATGGAAGAACACCTCTCTAGGAATCTCAAATTACCTTATCACATGGAGTGGAAGAAGCATTCTAGGATGCTTCTGACCCAGTTTCCCATGGAGCCCCATGTCACCCATCATATGACATAGGGCGATTTCCAGTAGGGCTCTGTAGATGAACTGAGGTGGCAGCATGGTGGGATGCTACTACAACCAACACAGAAACCATCCTGTGTTCTGTGTTCAGTGGAGTTGCAGTGTTTTCCCATGTGGGATTGGAAAGCGTCAAATTGTCCTGCTGCCACCCAGATTTGTCACAGAGGCTGACAAATCATGACGCTGGACCTCATCGATATGATGAGGTCCATAGTCCTCCACCTTGTTTTGCCGATTTGCAGAGGGTAGGGAAGGTGTCCAGGAATGGTAGAACGAACTAGACATCCAAAATCAGGACATGGATTCATAAAAACACATGTGCGGATTATGACCCACAGGTCCTCAGCCCCTGCTCTAAAGCCATAGTGTTGTCAGTGCTTTGCAGACTCATTGGTCTTTGAAGATAAGTTTATCTTCTCCAAGACAATAATAATAACAACAACAACATAAACAACAACAGTCCTTTCAAATAATCAGATTTAACCTGTAAGCAGAAACAGTCCTCTTACCCGCCACCATTCTTCATTGGAGTCATCCACAATGACAATTTTGTCCCCGGGACTAAAAGAGAACAGAGGTTCAGGGTGAAGTATATGACTTGCAAGCAACATGATATCTGCATGTTCTGAGCTGCCCATAGGAGTCAAAGGGTGCATCTACACTATAGAATTGATGCAGTTTGACACTGCTTTAATAGTGGCATCTCAATGCTGTGGGATCATGGAAATTGTAGTATGCTGAGGCAGCAGCACTCTTTGGCAGTGAAGACCCAAGATCATTCCCAGGATTCCATAGCACTCTGCTATGGCATTTAAAGTACTATCAAACTGTATTATTTCTACAGTGTAGGTGTGCTCTAAGATTCCTTCAGTCTCTTTCCCCAATCTGAACACTTGGAACATGACAAAACTAATCTCATCTGCTAATGTGAGGGCTCATGCAAGTCAAGGACGATGGGAGTTGCAATTCAACACAACACAAGAGCCACTCTACAGGGCCTAGTGTTTGGCACCAAGTTCATCTCTGTTGGCAGAGATTTCAATGTCACCCACATTTGGTATATTCTGGCCAACAACAGGGTTGTTCCCCATCTCCACCACTATCACCACTACGCACTGAAAATCCAGGTCATCCTTCTCCAAGGCTTTGAAGCGATACAATGCAATAAAATAGTGTGACTGTTGGAATCCAGGTTGCTGCTTCTTATTCTGTTCAGGAAAAGAAAGGAAAATTTTATTATTAAGCATTGGCGTTCTTGACAGCAACCACAAAACCCTTTCAAGTAAGAACAATTTTCTCCCAAATAGCCAAACATTCCCTCAAATGACCTGACAAAATAACATTTCTGAAAGAAGTAGAAATTACTCATTATACCTAAATGGTAACACATTGTTCTTACTTTTAAAACACATAAAAAGAACATTGGCTTGTGGGAAGTATATTTGAGAAACTACCTGCTCCATTATGAGCCTGGCTAGACCAAACACAATGGGCCTTTGGTATCCATAGAGGTTTGGTTCCAGGACACCCATAATTACCAAAGCCCATGTATGCCCAAGTCTATACAATACTGTTTAAAAAGAGTGGCAAAATCAAGATTTGTTTTTTAAAATATTATTAAGCCATGGACAGTTGAAATTTTGGGTATAGCATCCATTGGTATGTCTAAAGATTATGATTCCATGGCATGGAACCAACGTGAAAACAATGAAATCCTAGACTTACTTTACTCTAAGTCAGTGGTTCCCAACCTGTGGTCCATGGACCACCAATGGTCCCCAAGAAGTAAAATATGGCCTCACCGTTACTACACCATTACAACGAGAGTGACTGGTCATGTAAAACCCACTTATAGTGCCAAGGCAATGGGGATGTTGGGAAGGGAGAGGCTGACTACCCATGAAAGGTGCAACAATAAGCCTCCTGACTGCTGCTTCTCCTCCTCCCTCCCTCCCCCTGAGCTTGTGGCACCTGGAAGGGGGTGGATGGGCGGGCTTGGTGTTTAGGCCTGTTCCTGGATTATTTGGGATACTGCTTCAGTAAATTGAATTGCATAGACCACATCAGCTCTAGATTATTAAATATGGTTTTCTGTGGGCAAGCATATGGTGACTACTGGATGGCATATGTTCTATATCAGAAACTACAGCTGATGTGCTCTATCCAATGCAATTTTCTGAATCAGCAACCCAAATAACCAAACCAAATCTAAAGTTGACCAAAAACTGATTCGTAACTCTTTTGGTACTAGTGTTGGAGAGTGGTCCCTGGTCAAAGTGGTTCCTGGTCAAGTGGTACCTGGTCAAAAAAAGGTGGGGAACCACTGCTCTAAGTCAATATCATTTTGCACAATGCTCTGGTTATTAAACCTTTGAGGTTTACTTAAAAACACATATACATAGGTAGATCATTGACACCCGAGATTTGTCCATGCCATAATTTACTCCAGCTGAACCACAGTATTTTAATACAGTTTCAGTCTTAAGAGAGGTGAAAAAATAAAGTAAAACGAATTAGTTCACTACCCTGAGTTCCTTTGAAGAGATAGGATGGTATATAAATAAAGTTTTATTATTATTATGATAGTTCAACGCTCACATGCCACTTGGCACCTTTTTGCATCGTTTCTTCTACGATTATGAATTGTTAGGTTCATGGTGATACTTCCAGTACACTGTTCCCAGCCTGCTGCTGTTTCAATTATCCCAGCGAAAGGTACACTTGAGTAACTCCTCATACTTCTAGGAATTAGTAACAGAAGAATGGAGGCTGGCATGTCAGTGTGCTTGACTTCCACCCAGACCTGAGTGCTCCTGGCACCTCTTTTCAAGAATGACACGTTATGCCCTGACCTTTTACTCTCCCGCACCCCTAAAAGGAGGAAAGTGGCTGGTGGTCAAGCACCTTGTCATCGGGGGCATTCTTCTCAGGCTTCTGGCCTTCTGGATTTCCTAGAGGGGAAAAAAAGAAAAGAAAAACCATGTATATTAATGGGTGGAAGATACATGGAAAGAGTTCAGAAGTATCCAAAATAATTTCTCCCAATGTACCATACTTTATCTTTCTGATTTTTGCTTTGTATAAAAAGTCCAGTTAGCACCACAGCTCTCACCAGTCGCAAGCAACATGGTCATGGCCATGCTGGCTAAGAGGATACTGATAAATGTAGCCCTGGATGTCGACTGGTTAATACTAATATAATAATACTTTATTTATATCCCACCCCCATCTTCCCAAAGGGCTCTCAGTGAAGATGAGTTTGACTATACTTATGGCAGTGTCAGAAGGCCCAGAACACAAAATCTGGCATGAAGTCCCTGAAGTGTTGGGGAGAATGCCACCTGCCTTAACCACTATTCAAAGAGCAACATCGTGTACTGCAGTGGTTCTCAACCTGTGAGTCCCCAGATGTTTTGGCCTCCAACTCCAGGAAATCCTAAGGGCTGGTAAACTGGCTGGGATTTCTGGGAGTTGTAGGCCAAAACACCTAGGGACCCACAAGATGAGAACCACTGGCATACTGGTTTGAGTGTTGGACTAAAACACCAATAGAACAGAGTTCAAATCCTTGCAGAAACCAATTGGGTGATCTTGGGCAAGTCACACAGTCTCAGCCTCAGAAGATGTTCCCTCAGAATGAACCTTGCCCAGAAAACCTTTGGGTGATCAGAAATGGTTTGAAGTCACACAGCAACATAATCACTATGAGTTTATTCAGGTTTTTAAATAAAATAAATAAATAAATAAATAAATAAAAATGAAGCAAAAAAAACCCTGAAAGACACCTAACACGAAAACCAAAAAAAGGATATTGACTGTTGACTGGAAGAAACTGGTGTTTTTAAAATGTTTTCTTCATGGTAGACAATGTAACTGAAATCCATTAATAGTTAGGAGTTCTTTCTGCATAGTTCTTTATAATAATATTTCTGTTTGATCTCTGTTCCATCCATAATCTGAGGAACGGCTTCCACAGCTATAGCTGTGTTCAGCCCTATTTGTACAGGTAATGCAATCTTGACATATTGCATGAGCATCAGATATTTTAGATTACCCTTTGACTATTTTAATTTGAGGGCTCCTCTCGCTGCCATGGCTATTTGCCAGAGCCTTATCTTCCAAGAATTCAGTGTTATGAGCTTTTGTGCTTTCCGAGTGTTCAACTATTCCCCGGCAATCTGCCATTGTCATGAAGACTTTTAATTCCTCTGATGTTTATAAAAAATATTCGCGTGTTCCTTTTCAGCCCAGAAGAGTCCTCAAGGTGACCTGCAATTCCAAGCTTAAAAGCCATTCAGAAAGTTAAAACATTACCAAAAGCACATTTAAGAGGAGATAAGCGTCCATCTTTGCTGATATTACCATGAATTGTCAGTTGGGGCTGCTTCTCGGGGTATATTTTTTCAGAAGAAAGTTCTTTATGAGTCATTGCCTTGAAGTAATATTCATCAGACATTGCACAGTCATTTTAAGGCCTACTTTTCCTTGAGCTAGCATTAGATGGCAACTTGTGTGTATTTCTATTTTAAAATCAAAGCTGAGAATCACAGGACGCTAAACGATTCTACTGACTGTTCTTTGTTTATGCCCAGTGTTTGCACTGAATGGCAGATCCCAAACATGTACAAGTAATGTCTGCACATACTGTACATATGCAGTGCTTTTAACACAAGGCTACTTGGGAATTAGCTCTGAGTTTTGAGAAAATTGTTCATAATTTCCATTGCCATGGTTTAGCATCATAATGCTAATAAGAGCCCCGGGTGGTGCAGTGGGTTAAACCCTTGTGCTGGAAGGACATTACTTGAAGGTTGGGTTGATGACCTGAAAGTTGCCGGTTCAAATCCAACCTGGGGAGAGCACAAATGAGCTCCCTCTATCAGCTCCAGCTCATGCGGGGACATGAGAGAAGCCTCCCACAAGCATGGTAAAAACATAAAAAAAAATCTGAGCATCCCCTGGGCAACGTCCTTACAAATGGCCAATTCTCTCACACCAGAAGCGACTTGCAGTTTCTCAAGCCGCTCCTGACACGAAAAAAAGCATAATAATTCCTTCTATACAGTGCAGCTGAAAGAATCTACTAAAAAAAAAAACCTTAAACTTCAAAATCCGGTCAAACTTGTGAATGAAATCTACTTTGACACTGGAATACACCATGCACATTATCTCAAGATGGTATAGTTTTGCTGGTACGAGCTAGGCTACAGGGAAAATACAGATGTTCTGAGTGAAGGACTTCCAATTGAGGTTACATCCATTCCCCAGACTCAGTGCCCTTCCACACAGCCATATAACCCAAAATATCAAGGCAGAAAAATCTCACAATTTCTGCTTTGAACTGGGTTATCTGAGTCCGCACTGCCATATATTCCAGTTCAAAGCAGATAATGTGGGATTTTATTCAGCTGTGTGGAAGGGGCTATCTGACCTTAATAGAAGGATCGGGCCAGATGGCAAACCATTTCCTTTTTCTTATGACTGCATATCTGCCTTTTCTTTTGTTTAGCAAATGTTTGGATTGCAGAGCCTTTTAGGGTTGAATTCACACGAGGGGTATATCCCAGTTCCAGTGTACAGTATCCTACCTCAGTTTGATTTTGGCCACATCTACACTGCAGATAATCCAGATTATCTACTTTGAACTGGATTATGAGTCTATATTGCCATATAATCCAGTTCAAAGTAGATAATCTGGATTTTTTTGTGGCGGTGTAGAAGGGTCCTTTGTTAATGTCACCTGTTTTACTCCAAAATTGAATTAGTCTTAAAAATTATACAGTTCTCGTTCTCTGAAATCACTTTGGTACAAGACAGTAGTTCTACCATGTTCATGTTCACTGTAAAGGGAAAGGGAACGGTTTTATCCCTGACATTAAGTGTAGTGGTGTCCGACTCTGAGGGTTGGTGCTCATCTCCATATCTGAGCCGAAGAGCTGGCATTGTACATAGACACCCCCAAGGTCATGTGGCTGGCATGACTGCATGGAATGCCGTTATCTTCCCACCGGAGTGGTACCTATTGATCTACCCACATTTGCATGTTTTTGAACTGATAGGTTGGCAGAAGCTGGAGCTAACAGCGGAGCTCACCCTGCTCCCCAGATTCGAACCGCTGACCTTTCTGTCAACAACTTTAGCAGCTCACCGATTTCACCCACTGTGCCACCAGGGGCTCCTCATGTTCACTGTATCAGATTGTTTTAGGTCACACGACTGCAGCGGCTAAGGGATATTTGGCTTCCTGGCTCACATGTGATTACACCAGTGTGTATATCCACTTATAGATATCAGCTTTGTTTTGCTGTCAATCTTCCCATCCACTTGTGGACCCACTGGATGGCATGGACATGGTTCCTTTGCCCTCTTGCCTCTGTAATCCCGTGTAGACCTTTCCAACCCAAAAGCACATGTCTGTTGAAAGAAGTAAAAGCCTCTTCATTCAATTTTGGCGACAAAAGGGGAAGGGGATGGGACAGGACGAGTGGCAGAAGGAAGGGTGCACATGGGACTCTAGAGTAGATGAAGGTAAAGGAATGGAGGGTGCAGGGCAGGGGAAAGAGAGCCAGGACAGGATGGTAATATCAGGAGAAGAAGGGCCGTGGGAAGGGACTGGGAGGCTGTTCCTATGATGGTGCCCTCAGTGGATCTGGACTTAATTGGTATTGCACAGTATGACCGTCATACCCACTATACCAGTGGTTCCCAACCTTTGGTCCTCCAAGTGTTTCACACAAGTGTTCCTAACACCTGGGATTTCTGGGAGTTGAAGTCCAAAACAACTGGAGGACCAAAGGCTGGGAACCATTGCACTATATCATACTTGCACTTTTATCTACCTGTATCTGATAAAAGATGTCCTTTCTAGGAAGGTTCTGGGTCTTTCAGGTATTCTCTTCTCTATTTCTGTCAGACGTTACCATAGAATCACTTTGGAGGATGCAGCAAATTCCTAGATAGCCACACACCCCAAAAAGCAGAGCTTTGGGTATATTCTGAATGGCTTAAAATGGTGATATCATGCTTGCTGGATGAGGATGTCAAGGTAATGATCACCCACCAACCTATCCTGTCCGTCCGTCATCCCCCCCCCCCAACTAGCCCACCTTGATTTGGGCATAGGACATGCTGCAAAAAAGGTTATTTTCCTGGAATGAAGAGTAAAAAGGGATTTGTTTGTTTTTATAAATCACGTAATCCACTTTGAAACAGCCTAAGAGTGGGGCTGTGGTAGCGCAGTGGGCTAAACCGTTACCTACAGAATATCTGCTGATTGGAGGGTTGGCAGTTTGAAGCCGCGAGTCGGGGTGAGCTCCTGCTGTCAGCCCTACCTTCTGCCAACCTAGCAGTTTGAAAGCATGCAATGCAAGTAGATCAATAGGTATCACCTCAGCGGGAAAGTAAAAGGGGCACCCCATGCAATCAGAGATATCTATAGACAACAGGCTCCTCGGCATGGAAAAATGGAACAAAAGCACCTCCCCATGGCTGGAGTTGAGCATCGCTTCCAGACTTCAGAGATGAAAAAGGGAACGGCCTTTACCTTTGTTCTATGTATGGTATGTCATTGTGTTCACTGTGTAAAAGGCATTGAATGTTTGCCTTGTTTGCTCTGAATCCCTCTGGGGAGATAAAGCGAAATATAAATAAAGTGTATTATTATTATTATTATTATTATTATTATTATTTTATGACACAGCAAACAAGATAGATATGCTGGATTTCGTATCACAAAATCACAAGTCGAACATTCCCAAGTGTTTTTTATTATTATTATTATTATTATTATTATTATTATTATTATTATTATTATCTCCCTAAGGACTGGCACTTACCTTCCTCTGGTTTGTTACCCTCTTCCTTAGGGGCCTCTGTTTCCTCCTCCATCATAGCAGCCAATGGCTAAAAAGCAGATAAGGAAATTAATCAAAAGATATTAGTATATCCTTTGCCACATCATTAAGCAATGTGTGTCCAGCATGCCCATTCTTACAGCCTCCACCCCTACCAGCATTTGTCACCACTGGAGATAGTTAGATGGTGGATTTCAGCAGATTCCTTCTCACACCAATCCCACTGCAGAAATCCCCTTTTCTGCACAACCATTGAAAGGAAAAGAACCTTGTTGTATATTACACCTGGAGAAGGGGGCACTAACATACCCGTGGACTCCTACCTCTGTCCTAGGCCTACTTCAGTCCTAATCCTAGCGCCCCAACCTTCAGGTTACTACATTATGAAATACTAAAGCCAGGCACACCCCTTGTGTCCTGACACTTCTCCACACGTAAGGCTTACGTTCTTTTTGTCGTCCTGTCCTTTCTTGCGCTCTTTATTTGCCATGACAACACCCGTCCGCAGCGTCTCAAACACAGGGTCACCTCGGTTAGCTGTGGATTGAAACGGCAAAGAAAAGAATGAGGACCGCAGCTTGCAGTGATGGAAGTTCATCATGGGAGGGCCACCAGAAGTCCATGATGGGCAACTTACCAACTTGTTGGGCACTGTACAACGGGGAGCTGTAAGCACGACGGAAACCTGGGGGCTGCAGAGCAAAGATGAGTGTTAGGCAGCAGCAAATATAACTATGGCAGTGATGAAGACAGTGGCCAACAAAGCCACATCTTGTTCTCAGCTAGCCTTGGAGTGGATAAAAAAGTGTCACTATGAGATACAGTAGAGTCTCACTTATCCAACGCATTTTTGTAGTCAATGTTTTCAATGCATTGTGATATTTTGGTGCTAAATTCGTAAATACAGTAATTACTACATAGCATTAATGTGTAATTAAATACTTTTTCTGTCAAATTTGTTGCATAACATGATGCTTTGGTGCTTAATTTGTAAAATCATAACCTATTTTGATGTTTAATAGGCTTTTTCTTAATCTCTCCTTATTATCCAACATATTCGGTTATCCAACGTTCTGCTGGCCCGTTTATGTTGGATAAGTGAGACTCTACTGTAGTAGGGAAATGAGGGCACTGCTCTTCTAAATAAGAATACTTCCCCCCAAATGATTTTTCCCTTCAGTTTTCATATTTCTAACATTGTAGAGAGGAGGACACTGAAAATGTTTCGCATTTGCTGTACTCACATTCCCATGGTAACCTAGCCCAGCCTCCTCTTTCTTTTGGATGCCTACGTTGTGTTTCTAAATGCTCAACTGAACTTTTAAATTACTGCAATGCTAGGCATTTGGGAACTGCATGTAATTTTTTTTACAGGGGAAGAGAGAATTCCTTTTGGGGACGAAAATGCCCTCATTTTGTCCTATGCCTCTTGCTACACCCTTGCTGAGAGACAGATGTTGATTTATATCATTTTTTTACCATGTCAGAAGCAACTTGAGAACCTATTGCAACTTGCTTCTGGTGTGAAAAAATTGCCATCTACAGAGATGTTGCCCAGGGGACATCCAAATGTGTTAGCTGGGAGGCTTCTCTTATGTCCCTGCAAGCTAGAGCTGACAGACGGAAGCTCACCCCTCTTGCGGATTCGAACCGCAACAGGTCAGCAACCCAACCTTCAGATCAGCAATTCAGTCAGCACAAGGGTTTAAACCATTGCGCTATCGCAACTCACTTTTATATCCTATAGAACACAGAAAGTAGTCTGTTTTTAGAGGGTTTTTTTCCCAAGAAAGAAATTGAAGGGATGTAAAATAGTTTAGAAATCATCAGACCACAGTCAGAAGGGATCCTGAGGGCCATTTAGTCCAGTCCCATAATGCAGGAATCCACAACTAAAGCATTCACTTCTACTTAAAATCTCTGGTAAGTGCATCCTCTCCTTTACTTCACCTATTCTTATTGTTCAACCATATGATCATTTCTAGCAACTGTTATTCATATTTTACAGAATCCCAATTATCACAGGGACAGAAAGGCGGGGGGGGGGGGGGGTGTGAAATATTCTGAACTGGGGCACAGACAGCAAAACAAACACCACACAGGTGTTACCCTTCCCTATGATAGCCAAAGCTTATTTATTTATTTATTTATTCCCAGTATTTATGCTCTGCCCTTCTCACTCCGAAGGGGACTCAGCAGCTTTACAGAACATAGAACACATATACGACAAATATTCGATGCCAATTATACAATTAACAAGGACAGACAACACAGAAGAGGTAAAGGCAGCTTTTCCCATCTTATTTCCAGCGTCTTAGGAGGCTGTGCTCAATTCAGCCATTGGGGGGGGGGGGGGAATATTATCGCTCCATCCTCCATGCCGAGGAGCCTCCTCCCGATTGATGTCCTCAAATGTGTCTCTTTAACCTCCCCGCTAAAAGCGGTACCTATTTTATCTATTTGCATTTCCACTTTCGACCCTCTTAGGTGGGCAGGTGAGCTGGGGCTAATGGTGGGTGCTCATCCTCAACCTGAGCTCGAACTGCTGACCTTTTGATCAGTAGGATCTTTCTGCAGAACAGTGGTTTAGCCTGCTGTGCTAAGCCCGGCCCCAGTATATATATTGGGTTGGAGTTACACTTAAAAAATGTACCTATTCCGACTTACAGACTAATTCAACTTAAGAGCAAACCTACAACACCTTTATTGTTCATAACTTGGGGACTGACTGTATATCAGATCCACAGATATGGAAGTCATACTTATACATACAGACTCAAGCAGTGTGTGTTTAATGACATCAATATTCATGTTTGAGTGTTTTGAAGTCCATACTTTATGAAAGCTTAACTAAAATCGCTAAAAGTGGGCAACTAAACAATGCTGGCTGGTGTAGAGAGAGATACTGATGTCCCCAATTTTCTGATAACTGTTGTAACATATAGCAATATACAACTGTTTAGATTCCCCTGAAATACAAACAGACAGTTTAATTCTTCTCCATAACCACTGCAGTGATTGAACCTGGATTACAATTGCGTTATTGATGGTTCCAGAACAAAACTAAGCAGTTTCTATACTTTTTTCAAGTCTCATTCCATAACCTTGGCTCCAGCCAATTTTTTTAAGTTATTCAACTTCATGATGTACCACACCAAACATCTAACATAAACACACACAAAAAAAAACTTTTTGTTTGATTAAATAGATTCTTGCTGCAAATACTAAGGGATACATGGAATCAGATTATACTTATTCTGTTCCCATCAAAGCAACCAAAGTAATCATTCTTTTCTCAAATTAGCATGCCTTTGTATCTCCTTTGTTGAGAGATAAAGTGGGGTATAAAGAAATATGATGATGATGATGATGATGATGATGATGATGATGATGATGATGATAATAATGCTTCATTGGAAGATCTTATCTTCTTGTTAAGCCTAAACATTTTCCATCTTCATACTGTGGGGCTAATGCAGTTGCAACATTATGTTAGGGACAGCAAACAGCCAGGGCAAGAAACCTTGCATTCAGGGGGAACACTTACAATTTTGCCAAAGCAGCGCTGAAATTCTACATAACCTTGACACTGATGATGAATGTGGGTTTTGCAGTTCTTGCATCTCAGGCCGTATTTGTTGTTGACTACGCAGAAAGAGAGATGGAAAATTAGTTGGGGGCAAGATAGGTCAAGGAATCATGAAGTCTGAACAATTCTCTCTACTCTTCAGGACCAAACTATAGGTGACACCAACATTAAACATTAACTTTTAAAGGAACGCTTGTCTTTGAATCACATAGAAAGTAAAGGGTGTGAAAAAGCCACTTTAAAATACAAAACTAGCATTGCCAGTGGGAAAACTACAGATGGCTTCTATAACTTTAATGGTTGTGCAGAAGCGGAAGATTCAGCAGATTTTGTTTCTTTAATAAAGGTAAAGGTTTTCCCCTGACATTAAGTCTAGTCGTGTCTGATTCTGGGGGTTGGTGCTCATCTCCATTTCTAAGCCGAAGAGCCGCTGTTGTCTGTAGACGCCTCCAAGCTCATGTGGCCAACATGACTGCATGGAGCGCCTTTACCTTCCCACAGGAGCAGTATCTCTTGATCTACTCACATTTGCATGTTTTCGAACTCCTAGGTTGGCAGAAGCTGGGGCTAACAGCAGGAGCTCACCCCCGTTCCCCAGATTTGAACTGCTGACCTTTTGGTCAGCAGGTTCAGCAGCTCTGCGGTTTAACCTGCTGCGCAGAACAATAAGCAACACTTGCAGAATTTTCCGCTTTTACACAACCATTAATGGTACAGGAATCTTCTCCTGTTTTTACTCTGGCAACTCCATACAAAAGTGACAATTTTTTCCCCTTCCATTACAAGCCACTTACCTCCCAGCGAAGGCTTTTCAGTATCTCAAACTAACTAGACGATATTGAGATGGTGATAAGCACTAGAAATAATATTAGAAGAAACCCTAGCAAGGATACTGTATTTCACCACATAATAGTCATGTTTTTCTCCTTGGAGGGGGTGGGGAGTGGGATATAATTATTTTGCAATGGTGACTTACATGGTGAGTCCCTTTGAGGGCACAGCTGTGCAGGTGGGTAAAGTCTCACCCACCTGTGTGGCTGTACTCTGTAGCTATGGAAGGGAAGGTGAGCTCACCTGCTTTGCTGCCTACTTCGCCCCGGTGGCGAAGTGCGTTAAAGCACTGAGCTGGAGACCGAAAGGTCCCAGGTTCAAACACTGGGAGCAGTGTGAGCGGCCGCTGTTAGCTCCAGCTTCTGCCAACCTAGCAGTTTGAAAACATGCCAATGTGAGTAGATCAATAGGTGCCGCTCCGGCGGGAAGGTAACGGCGCTCCATGCAGTCATGCCGGCCACATGACCTTGGAGGTGTCTACAGACAATTCCGGCTCTTCGGCTTAGAAATTGAGATGGGTCAGACATGACTGGACTTAACGTCAGGGGAAACCTTTATCTTTACCTCTCCCCTCCAAGTTACGGTACTCTGTAGTTAGGAGGGAAGAGCCACTTGCCCACCCTCTTACCCCCTCCAAGTTACAGAGGGGACAGATGTGCAGGCAGGTGAAGCATTACCTGCCTGTGTGGCAGTGCCTTTTGGCACAGTATGGCTGGGAACCGAGTCAAGCTGTTGCACCAAAAGGGAAGTTGCCCCCTTAATTTACTCAGGCAGATGAGTTTACAAAGGGTGCAACTTTTATGCAGGGAAGAGCAAAATACAAATTTTGCCTTCCCCCAAATGGGTGGTGGCAGTGCAACTATTATGCAATAGTGAATATTATGCAATGAAATACAGTATATAACTTGCATTTTTTCCCTGAGGGTCCCATTTATACCTTTACTATAACCTTGATTTTACTTTAACTGTCAAGGCTACATCTTCTAGAATCACGGAGTTCATAGTCTGGTCACAGGCACCAGAGGACTTCTTTAGCTGAAAATTATCCGTCTCCCTTAACTACCAGCCCCAGCTTTCCATGGAATGTTGCCACAGCAGTCAAAATAGAAATATAGCCTTATAATTGAATAGTATGAATGGGCCCCACAATCACTAGGGCTAGAACTGCATGCATTCAATTTCCACATGTAGATCCTTTTCCACTTGGAACTATGAAGTAGATTTTTACACTTTGGACTTGGTCCAGCCACCCTGTTTGCATACTGGTCCCTCTTACATGGGAAGCCTATAAAAAATATCCTGTTAACTCTGGGGCTGATTGACCTAAGTACCAAGGGGTGTCTTTTCACGCCAGAGCTAACATTTGGTAGAGGGGAGCAACTGCCTCATATAGTAGATTTTGATTAGTATGATTAGTATGAATCTGCAGCAAGTTGTTATTGATTCATTTGTTTCTTTGGGTTGTTGTATGTCTTTCGGGCTGTGTGACCATGTCCCAGAAGTATTCTCTCCTGACGTTTCGCCCACTTCTATGGCAGGCATCCTCAGAGGTACCTCACAACCTTTGAGGATGCCTGCCATAGATGTGGGCGAAACGTCAGGAGAGAATACCTCTGGAACATGGTCACACAGCCTGAAAGACATACAACAACCCTGTGATCCCGACCATGAAAGCCTTCGACAACACATTTGTTTCTTTGTTTATTTACTATATCTTTACTCCAAGCAAGATGGCAAGTTGCTTGTGCTGTGGGATGTTGCAGTTTATGTGTCAAAATAACTTAGATATCATAGATAGCTTTAGATAGCATACACTTTGGTTTAGCAAGAATGCATTATTTGTGTTAAATGATCTGTGGATAAGACATTCATCTTCACAACATAGAATAGGTAGTGTGTGGTGAGAGAAGGGAAAATTATACTTTTCAGACATACTCTATCTACCTGTCTCTCTATCTCTCTATATACACACACAGCTCATACTTTTGCCATTGGTTGGTGCTCAGAGGCCTCCAAAGCTATATCTTCTCTGCTACTGAGGCCTAAATACAGTTGCTGGGCTCAGTTACTAGAACCAAAGCCACTTTTTGCTGAATGGTAAATCAATATGTAATCCTACTGATTCAAAACACAGCTGGATCAGCTATTGGATTTAGATTTAGATACTTCACTTTACCACAAAACCATATCTTCGCTGTTCTTGTTACCTCCAAGTACTTCCCCTCTTCTAACTCTGCAATAAGCTTTCCAACCCAATTAACTATCTTTGTACCGTATCTTTAAAAGCAAGATAGCATACAGAAGGGCATAAAAACTCTCCGCAGTGAAAAGAGAGATTGTGCTCTGCCCACTATGTCCTTGTAAAAGACCCTGAAATCCCATTATAAGGGGGGAAACAATGGAAATAAGGTAGGAACCTCCAACCACCACCATTCCCTCATAGCTTGGTTTCCTCAAGCAATAAGACTCACGGACAATCATGCGGGCACAGACGTCACAGAACTTGGGCTTCTTGAAGTAATGATCCTTGAACTTGTGAGGTTTGTCATTCACGGGTTTTTCCGGCTCAGGTGGTGGTTCAGGCTCTTCCTCCTCCTCCTCCTCTTCTTCTTCATAGATGTAGTAGATCGGTCCCCCTGAAGGGCTGACCAGCTCTCCATTGGCCTGTGGCTCCTCCGGGGCAGCATCTTCCTCTTCTTCATTGGGCTTACGTTGGAAAATCTGCTTTAGCCGCTGCAGCTGAGGATCCGGAGCGGGTGGGGTGGGGGGAAGGCAGGGCGGGATGGGGTAGGGGCGGATGGACAATCAGCGCTTGATAGATGCCAACAAGGAACCGTGGCAAGGCAACCACAGCCATTGGCATGCACACTCCCAACTTGTCCACAACTAGCTCAAAAAAGGAGGCAAACTAATACAGAAACAAAAACCACATTCAGGATATCCCTGTAGGACCCTGTGGCAAAAGGGGGGGGGGGGAGTATCCTGCAAATAGAAGCCCAAAAACTACATAATAAAAGCAGAGACACCATTTGCATGCAGCACTTTTTGCCTTCAACACTACTCAGAAGGTGGTCTGCAGCAATGAAGCCAGCTAGATGCAAATGGAGAACCACAGAGCAAGAGTAGCATTGTACACTCCAACCATCATGCCACAGAATTTTAAACTAGTGAAGAAAGGGAGAAGGATTCAGAGAGAGCTTCTGTGTGTGCATTTACTTTGCTTAACCACATGCTTGTAAACCAGTGATTCTCAACCTGAGGTCCCCAGATGTTTTTGGCCTTCAACTCCCAGAAATCATAACAGCTGGTAAACTGGCTGGGATTTCTGGGAGTTGTAGGCCAAAAACATCTTGGGACCCCAGGTTAAGAACCACTGTTGTAAACCAACTTTTTAATGTTACTTTCAAAGTCTAATAGGTGCTAATAACTGGAGTTTATGAACATCAATGATTTGGCTTCTATCAGGAAGATGTTGCCCAATAAAGTGTCATATTTCAATGTTTTTGTCATTATGCTGTTTTGATTCTATAAAAGGCAATTTTGTTAAAATATTTTATCAATCCATTTGGAATTGCTCAGGGCGCTTCCAGAAGTGCCAAATAGTGGGATTTCTAAGAAGGGCAAAAAATAATAAAATAAAAACAAAACCACTGAGCAGGTCCCCACACTGACCTGCTAGTCCCAGGATTTCTTCCCCTGCCATCCTCACTGGCCTTCCTTCTGTGTCTTGGGATAAAATGGAGGGCAGATGGGGGCATCCGCCTGAAGGTTTTTAAAATTTATATATATATATATTTATGATTATGCGCCGATCCATATATGTGCATATGCACATATTCTAATAGAATGACTACAAGCATATTCACATATGCGAACTGGGCATGTTTAGCCTGCAGAAGAGAAGGCTAAGAGGAGACATGATAGCCATGTACAAATATGTGAGGGGAAGTCATAGGGATGAGGGAACAAGCTTGTTCTCTGCTGCCCTGCAGACTAGGACGCGGAACAATGGCTTCAAACTACAGGAAAGGAGATTCCACCTGAACATCAGGAAGAACTTCCTCACTGTGAGAGCTGTTCGACAGTGGAACTCTCTCCCCCGGACTGTGGTGGAGGCTCCTTCTTTGGAGGCTTTTAAGCAGAGGCTGGATGGCCATCTGTCGGGGGTACTTTGAACGAGATTTCCTGCTTCTTGGCAGGGGGTTGGACTGGATGGCCCATGCGGTCTCCTCCAACTCTACTATTCTATGATTCTATGATATGCAAATCAGCACATAATGGAGGGAACTAAATATTTCTGCCAGATTTCTCCCTCCCCTAATTATTGATTAAAGTTCTGTTTGCAATGTTTACAGTGTTAATTAAAGAGTTTCAGAGAGTTCTAATGGTTCTCGGTCCGTGCTTCCTTTCAATCAGCTGTGTGTCTGTTTAACAGCTCAATCTGCTGATCAGCTGTTTCAGGCTTTTTAAAAGCCTGACATCAGCTGGGGCAGTTTCTATGGGCAGGTGGGGAAGGAAAGCATGTGTTTTTGGCATGCAAGGTCACACAGACATGTGAAGATCTGCATCTTTCAGCCAAAAATGGGATAAAAGGGGGCCTTTTTATCCTGTGGCTTCCCTCCTTTCTAGCTCATCGTTACGAGTTTTTCAGTGACATTGTCTAGCAACCCCCCCCCCATTTTGAAATGGAAGCTCTCATGATTAAGGTACTATGTAGATAAGGCCTCAGACTACCTATGATTGCTTTTAATTTTCTTAATCTTAATCCAAAATAGTGCAGCCTGTGCAATACACCAGGATGGAGTTGGGCAAGGTGAAGGAGTGTGCCTCTGATCCAGAAGTTGCTACTGCTGCCAGGGAGAGTGCAAAAAATCTTAGGACAGCAACAAGCTGGAAAGTGTGGAGTCAGCAGCAGGGAGACAGCCACACATCCCCTTTCCTAAGGCTATGATTGTTAATATGTCCATATCCCAGGGGAGAGAACCAGTCAACACATCCTTCCATATGTATGTGCACATTCTGGGAGTCTCTGGGGATCTTCAAAACTGGCTGTTTCATGAAATATGGAAAATCTTGCAGCCATTGGGTTGCTGCCCCAGCAGCTGTATGTATCACCAAAAGGCATTCCTGGAGTGTGTCCCATATATTTCCAAGTAACGTATTGAAATACTTAGGCATTGCTCATGGAAGCTATATAATCTTCAGAGCAATAGGGGAAAAAGAGGTTGCTGCTCCAGTTTACAATAGAGGTTGTAACAACAATAATAGCAACACACAATTTGTGGCATGCTTCAACAAGGGTCTGAGGATGTGGTAATCTCAAATCAGAATCAAATTAGTCAAATTGTGCAATTCTCTATATTTTGCTGGGAGCGGGGGCGGGGGTGTTGGACAGGGATGGGGGTCAATTCTATGCCTCAGACAGTCTCTGGGTATCAAACAAATAACCTTTAAAACTGTGGCATAGACACCGAGAACTGGGAAGCTCTGGCCCTTGAGTGCTCTAGCTAGAGGTCAGCTGTGATCAGCAGTGCTGTGGAATTTGAAGAGGCACAAATGGAGGGGAAAAGAGGAAGGTGCATCAAACCAACCCTGATCAGGACCACCTTCCACCTGGAAACCAAAGTCCTCACTGTGGAAGAACATGTGGGTCAAAAATAGGGCTATACAATCACCTACATATCCACCGCCAGGATACTACACCTGGAAGACAATCATACTCAGGCATCAAGGGATTGCCTAAGTAAGTAAGTACAACACCCATCAGAACTTGAAAGAATGAGCGCAGTGCAGCAACAATAAGGAGCAGAGGCACGTTTGAATTTAGAAACTGCCAGAGAACTGAAAATATATTGCTATAGGTTTAGCTGAATTAGAAGCAGATATATGGGCACCTTGGTGTTTTGTGCATCTACTGCAGAAAGAGTGGTTTTGCTATTGGTTTTCCCACTTGGTTTTACCTAGCTTCCCCTATGCTCTGCTTTTGTGTTTGTGAATACACGTGGATACTACAAAGACTGCAGGAGACTACAGTACTCTTCCATTCAAAGAAAATAATTCCTTGAAGTGCTACCCCCAGATCCAGTTTCACGGACGGAAGTGGAAGGCGAAACCTTAACATTTGCTTTTCATGTACGTGTGACTGTTTTGTTCAATCAAACTTATATCTTTTAAAGAAAAACTTCTGTAGTTCCTGGGAGACTTACTGGGGGGGGGGGGGGGTACTTCTCATTTCCAAGATTTCCTTGTTCTCCCAAGATCCTTAATTTACAAATATGTAAAGGTCTCTAGGAAGCATTTCCCTTTTGAGAGCCAAATTCAGAGAATGTAGTAATGGGTGTTATTTTCATAGACACATATATTTACTTGCAGATTATCCCTCATTTTAATCTCTCATTTTAAATATGTAAGGGGGGGCAACTTTGACAAAGTACGATTTTGAATGAGAGAATTTGTCCAGGAAGTTGAATCTAATACACCTAAAAGTGTCTTCAAATGTTATAGGCATCAACAGTGTGTGGTGTATGAAAGTGGATCATACACTATTTGCACTTCCATGTTCTTTTCTGAAAGGAAACTCAAACAAGGAAGTTACACAAGCTGTATTGCTAAAAAAAAACCTTTTCACTGTGTGAAAATCCTTCCAAATATGCCCAGTGGTTCTTCCTGTAATGCCCAAACCTTCCTAGGCTCTGCCAGTTCTTCCAAATTCAGAGCAACTTCTATAGAATTATGCAGTTTGAAAACATTTGTATGGCACAATATATAGTCTTCTTTTGCCTCCCATGCAGAACTTTGACCTCCTGTTGCAAAATTCCCAGCATGCATGGCATTCAGACCAGGATCCATAATAATTCAAACCCCTAAGAGCTATGGTTTTGCTTACTTTAAAGGGGTTTGGATTTGTGTTTCTTGAACAGCGAATTTCCTTGTGCCGCAACAACCCACAAGTGTCACAGACATGGCCTTTAGAAACATTTGGACTTAAAAACATTTTGTTTCTTTTCCCTTTTTAAAAATCTGGTATCTCATTGGAATTAGAGCTAAGGTAGCTGGTGGGAGACCAACCAACTTTAGTGGCTGAAGGAGCAAACTATATGGGAGGCAGTGAAAGGCTTCCTAACTATAGGTGAGATAAGCAGGACTGGATCTAAGAGGGTTAAGGATCGATTTTGATTGAACACAAACAGAAGCAACTTGAGGGTTAAAGTGTGACAATAGATCCAGATAACAGGGGAGGCATGGAGTCTTCTTCACTGGAGGCATTGAAGCAGCAGAAGCTGAAACAGCTTTTGGCGATTATCTATCTTTTGATCTTCTGCATAAAGAGGGTTGGAGCTAATGGTCTTTGATGGTAGTTTTCAACTTTTTGCCTGCCATCTTTTTGGAATCAAATTCCCCCAGTTCGGGATCTTCCAAGAGTTGAAGTACAGAATATAATGGGGGAGGATATGCACCAAGGTGAAGAATTACTGGCTGATAAGGGACCTCATCATAGGAAGAAATTTCAGCGTTGTCAGAGGCTTTCGCTCTAGTTGAGCCACAGAGCTTCACACCGCCCATCAGATGACGCAGGCTCACTTCTAGCAGGGCTCAGTAGCTCAACTGGGGTGAAAGCATCCTACGACACTGTGCTGGCAACATAGGAGTCTCTCCATGTTCCATTCGAAACAACGGGGCTAGTGTGGGGGCTGCCACATGGCAACACTTCCCCACATGTGATGGGGAAATGTCGCTGCTGGTGCGGATTGCCGGGATTGCCCCGTTGCTGATTTGCAACATCATCAATACAAGGACTCCTTTTAACTCAGTGGTTCTCATCCTGGGGTACCCAGATGCTTTTGGCCTACAACTCCCAGAAATCCCAGCCAGTTTATCAGCTGTTAGGATTTCTTGGAGTTGAAGGCCAAAAACATCTGGGGACCCCAGGATGAGAACCACTGTTCTAACTCTTCACTACTATAAATTTACCACCATGGTGACTTCTATTGGGCATGACAAGGCTGAATCTATACTTGTGTGCTCTCATGCAAGGAGAAATGTGGGGATTGTGCAATGAAAAAGGAGCAAGCAAAATCCTCATCACTGCTGATTATGTCACTCTGTAGCAGTGATTTTCAAATTCCAGTCCTCCAGGCATTTTGTTCTCCAACTACTAGAAGCCTCAGCTGCCTTGGCCAATGATCAAGGAGCCAAAGTTCAAAGCTTCTGGAGGACCAGAGTTTGCAAAACACTGCTCTAGATTGAAACCAGCCTAGCTTTTTAGCTTTTCATAGAAAAGATAATGACAATGCTTTTTTAAAAAAAAAATAGGACAAAGAAAATACAACCAGCTGGAGAAGGGCGGTTTAATTTTTACAAAATTACTAAAGGTTTTCAGGCTGTTTGGCAACCAAACAAGAGTAGCATCCAAAAGTTTGGATCATCCCAAAATCCTTGCTCATTGGCCACAATGAGAATGATTTATGGGAGTTGCATTTCCAAACCAGATAAGATAACCTACCCCTATCTAATGGTGACCTTCTGTTCAAGAAAACATGTTTGGAAAAATCCCATTAGACATGCCTGAAAAGGTTACTTTGGATCATGGCCATGAATGAGAACTTTGCTTTAAAATGTAAAGGCTGGACAAACTGGCCGAACAGAAGATCTAATGTTAAGGAAAACCACAAGACAATGAAGCAGCAATCATAATTTTTGATGTCACCAAAAGCATAAAGTAACAGAGAGGTGTTAGCAGGCAAATAAATGATTTTTGACATCACAAGTTGGGTTTGGCTTTAATGGAAAGGAGGGTATATGCCCTTCTTTGATTGGTTGCAGCCTTCATGATCAAACAGGCCACTTTCAGAAGGCTCTGGCATCAAAGGACATGCTGTAGGAGGACAGCATCTCTCCAGACAGACCTTATGGCTGATTGTGTAGGAATTGGGACACAAAGGTGGGGGTCACTCCCCATCCTCCTGGAATTAACCCACAACTGCACTTACCCCTTCTGTGGATTTCCCCCCTTCAGATGTGGGTGATGCGGGTGGCTCAAGGACCTCTTTTTCTGTCATACTGCATGGAGAAAAAAATATAGGCCAATGTGAAAAGGTAAATAGGCAACCCTCTCTTGTTCAAGAGTCGAAGTCATGTAGAAAAACCTCATTTCAAGATCTGTGCAGTTTAGAGATGGGTGAGAATTTATCCCAGTTTTTCCAACAAGGATTTACAAAAACATCTCTGCATATGCAAGGAAAGGAATACATTAACATGGGAAAATCACAAATGAATGTAGTCAGCATTCCATATTTGCTGGGTTTAGGTGCACAGTGTTTTTTTTTAATCTAAGAGAAAGTTTAGCTCTTCCAGTATAACTCTGTGGTCAACTTATCTTTACTTGTAAAGTAGAGGTACTTCAGCATTTAATGCATCCACAGGAGAAGACAGGCTTCCAGTGTCTTACTGAGATGGCAGCATATAGCCTTGGATATTTTAATCACTCATCGGGTTACTGTGAGTTTTCCGGGCTGTATGGCCATGTTCCAAAAGCATTTTCTCCTGATGTTTCACCCACATCTGTGGCAGGCATCCTAAAAATTGTGAGGTCTGTTGGAAACTAGGTAAGTGGAGTTTATATATCTGTGGAATAATGTCCAGGGTGGGAGAAAGAACTCTTGTCTGTTGGAGGCAAGTGTGATTAGTATTGAAAAGCCTTGGCACTTCAAAATCTGGCTGATTCCTGCCTGGGAGAATCCATGGCCATACAGCCCGGAAAACTCACAGCAACCAAGTAATTCCAGCCATGAAAGACTTCAACAGCACAAGATTTTTATCCTTTTGGTCTATATAGGTCCTTGCTAATCTATCACAACAATTTCAGTTTTCACAGGAAAACATTAATTTTTGCATTGTTTTACAGAAAAAGTCAGGTTCCCACATATTGTGGAATATGGAACTTTACCCCATTACTTCCAAAAGACCTCTTTCCCTCAGTAAATATTTTTGGAGTCTGGAAAGAAGACCAAATTCAACAGCAATTTTGCCATTGCAAGCAACTTCCTCCATATATTGAGTTCTGGGTAATAAATTTAACATTTGTTATATCTTTATTTATAACTAGCCTCCTTTTGTTTTGTGGAGACCTTCCAAAATATGAGCCATCAATGAAATTTATGAATGAGTAAGCAAGGTTACTCAGTGGTAAATAATCTCAACTCATGCTCACACATGATTGAAGAATCCCACTCTCGTTAGAAGGAAGCTTCAGCCACCAGCCCTTCCTTACAAAGCAAATTTGTGCATTGTTAAACAGCTTGACAATCTAGCCTATTGGTCTAACTGTGATCATAAATGAGTACTCCAGGGTCTCTTTTGCCAGAAGAGTCTTTCCAACTACCAGTAACTTGATCCTTGAAAGAAAAACCATTGGATTATTGAACCAGGGATCTTCTTCATGCAAATCATATCTCTCTCACAAATTGATAGTTTCCCCATCTCCTTTAAGATGTTAAATCGTGCAGGAAAGGTTTCAGGACTAGTTATGTAACAGAGACAACTTTGGTCACTATGGTGAATGACCTATGCAGAGAACTGGACAGGGGAGTGTATCCTTGTTGGTTCTCCTTAACCTCTCAGCAGCTTTCAGTACTATTGACCGTGGTATCCTTCTGGCTCACTCACTGAGATGGGACTTGCACTGTTTTACAATGGCTTAGTTCCTTCCTGGATGGGGCAAACTCAGAAGTTGGTATTAGGGGACACGTGCTTGAACCCCTGGCATTTGGCCTGTGGGGTCCCTCAGGGCTCTGGTTTGTCCCTATGTAGTTTAATATATACATGAAACCACTGGGGAAAGTCATTGAGAGGTCTGGAGTGCGGTGTCATCTATACGCAGATGACACCTAGCTCTTCTCACCTAAAGCCGAGGAAGCTGTCCTGTTCTAAACCAATATCTATCATCAGTAATGGACTGGATGAAGCCAAAAAAAACTTAATCCAAACAAGACAGAGGCGCTCTTAGTTAGTTGAAAGGCAGATCAGGCAACAGGGATCCAGCCTGTGCTGATAGAGTTACATTCCCTCTGAAGACACAGGTCCACAGTTTGGGGTTACACCTGGACTCAGCATTGAAACTGGAAGTGCAGGTTTTTGGCGGTGGCCAGAAGTGCCTTCACACATTTAAAACTTGTGTGCCAACTGCACCTGTTCCTTGAGATACCAGATTTGGAATGGCAGTACGTGCCTTACATCCCATTTGGATTACTGTAACACACTATACACTATGCATTTGAAGAGTGTTTCGAAACTTCAGCTGGTCCAAAGAGCTGTGGTCAGATTGCTAACTAGAGCTGGCTACAAAGAGTGTACGACCCCCCGTTTCAATAGCTCTGCTGGCTGCCAGTCTGTCTCCAGGCACAATTCAATGGGTTGGTTATGACCGATAAAGCCCTACATTGATCAGGTTCAAACGGAGCCCCCAGATGGCGTAGTGGACTAAGTGACTTGAAGGTTGGGTTGCTGACCTGAAAGCTGCCAGGTTCGAATCCCACCTGGGGAGAGTGTGGATGAGCTCCCTCTATCAGCTCCAGCTCCATGCGGGGACATGAGAGAATCCTCCCACAAGGATGGTAAAAACATCAAAACATCCGGGCGTCCCCTGGGCAACGTCCTTGCAGACGGCCAATTCTCTCACTCCAGAAGCAACTCCGGTTGCTCCTGACACGAAAAAAAATCAGGTTCAGACTACTTGACAGATCACACCTCCTGGTACAAACCTGCCCAGGCCCTGAGATCCTCAGGAGAGGCTCTTCTCTCAGTCCCACGACCATCGCAAGCACAGTTGATAGGACCGTGAGAGAAGGCCTATTCGATGACGGCCCTTGACTCTGAAACTCCCTACATAAGGAAGCCAGAATGATCTCCTGCTTGCTCTCCTTCCAGCAGCAGGCTAAAAAATATTCTCAGGCAGGCTTTTAAATAAGGAAGTTTTTAAGATCGAGCCAGAGTGGAGTGGGGTTTTATTTATTCTTAATAGGTTTTTAATGGTTTTAACTGTTTATTTTAAGTAGTATTTGGCTTAGTTCTATCTTGTTTATAGTCTTTAGGTTTGATATTGTATATTGCACTGTTTGTAGCACTGTATGCTGCTTTGAGTTTCTTTTAAGAGGAAAAGTGGCTTATAAATAAATATAACAACAAAAACAACAAAAATAAAAGAATTGAGAATAACTATAGGGAATTTGTTATCTATCTATGCCTTTGAAAATGTGCATGCACTTGCACACATGCACAGTCATCATTCCCTGTCTGTGTATGGGCTCTAATTCCAGTTTCTTCTGTTATCTTATGATTGTTAAAGTAAAATATCGGACTGAGAGCCCTTCCACATAGCCATATAACCCAGAATATCAAGGCTGAAAAATCCCACAATATCTGCTTTGAACTGGGTTATCTGAGTCCATACTGCCATATATTTTAGTTCAAAGCAGAAAATGTGGGATTTTATTCAGCTGTGTGGAAGGGGCCTAAGACACTAACTATAAAGTTTGGATTTGTCTCCCAGTATGGAACTATGGGGCCACCAGTGGCGCAGCAGGTTAAGCTGCTGAGCTGCTGAACTTGCTGACCGAAAGATTGTCAGTTCGAATTGGGGGAGTGGGGTGACCTATCACTGTTTAGCCCCAGCTTCTGACAAGCTAGCAGTTTGAAAATATACAAATGTGAGTAGATCAACAGGTACCGCTCCAGCGGGAAGGTAACGGCGTTCCATGTAGTCATGCCAACCAAATGACTTTGGAGGCATCTCTGGACAACGTTGGCTCTTTGGCTTAGAAAAGGAGATGAGCATCAACCCCCAGAGTCGGACACAAGTAGACTTAATGTCAAGGGAAAACCTTTACTTTTTAATCTATGGAACTGGAAAACCACCTCTGAGTATTCCTATCAAATGAATGGGGTTGCCTTTGATCAAGAGATGACTTGAAGGCACATATGGCGGTGCTGGGGCTGGGTAGCAAATAACATCCTTAACAAATTTACAACTAGCAAATCCTAGCAAAAGCTGACTTAAGGCCCTTCTACACAGCTGTGTACAATAACTGGATTATATGGCAGTGTGGACTCAGATAATCCAGTTCAAAGCAGATACTGTGGATTATCTGCCTTGATATTTTGGGTTATATGGCTGTGTGGAAGGGCCCTAAGAAGTTATAGTGATGTTAGTCATCTGCGTACTGGATATCAGAATGCCCTCTCTAAAAATACCAGCTGAATCACCTGAAATGTTATAGTATATCCAGTTTTGTAGAAATTGGTACAAAATGTCTGTGATCTTCTCTGGTCAGACTGAAGACTATTACACTGGGCAGAACTTTGGCCTGGCAGAAGCAAGATAAATAGCAGTCTGGTATAGCTAAGGATTTGAACGACATAGCAAATTAAATGCCAGCAAGAAAAAGGAGCATTCTGGCCCAAGGACACAGAAATGGGATTTTAGGACAGCTAAATGGGATTTTGCTTCCTCTCTTTTCCTCTCACTTCTCTGAAATCACCAATCATTGCAGGAACTCTTACAAAGCTACCTAACCCACCTTGGATGATTTGTGACAAGTTCAGGGAAATGTTTGATTATCCAGCAAAGGCCGCATACACGTATCTGTCAGCTTTTGCAGAAGGGATCACTCACATTTTCTGTGCACCCTCCCCAGAAAAGCTCCCATGCAGACGCCCACACAGCACATACAATTTAACACACTACAGAAAAGCAGCTCAGCAAATCAGGTTTGAAACATACTGGCAGCCCTCTAGCTCAAGCTGAACCCTGAAGGAGTAAATTCTTAGAGGAGGAGGACATGTAGGAGGACATGAGCACATCTGGGCTCCCCTTGCTGAGACTGAGTGGAGAAACCTCCCCAGTAGGCCTGATGCAAATTTCTCACCTCAGCTAGGAAGGTGAAACCTATATGGGGATATTTAGAGGACAAAGTAAAAGGAGGTTCTCCTGCATTCCCAATGATCTTTACTTGGGGTTCAACCTAACACCTTGAATGGTCATGTGTTCATTAGGCAGAAAAAATGTGGAAAGATCCAGAATGGGTGACATGTGGCTCAATAACAGCCTATGTGAAAAAGATCATGGGGTCTTAGTGGACGTGTTGAATGTGAGCCAACAAGGTAATGCAGCAGATAAAAAATCCAACGGGGTTTTGGGTTGTATCAAAAGGAGTATAGATCAAGGGAAGGCATGGCACCCCTCTATTCTGCTTTGGTCAGACCTCACCTGGAATACTGTGTCCAATTTTGGGCATCACAATTAAAGAGAGATATTGACAAGCTGGAAGGTGTATAGAGGAGGGTGACTAAAATGATCAAAGGTTTGGAGACCATGCCTTATGAGGAGCGGCTTTAAAAGCTGGGTATGTTTAGCCTGCAGAAGAGAAGGCTGAGAGGAGACATGATAGCCATATACAAATATGTGAGGATAGCTACAGAAGAGAAGGTTGAGAGGAGACATGATTCCCATGTTTAAATATTTGAAAGGATGTCATAAGTTAGATGGAACAGTCTTGTTTTCTTGTACCCTGGCGATTAGGACTTGGAGCAATGGGTTCAAATTACAGGAAAGGAAATTCTACCTGAACATTAGGAACAACTTCCTGACTGTACAAGCTGTTCAGCAGTGGAACTCTCTGCCTCAGAGTGTGGTGGAAGCTCCTTCTTTGGAAGCTTTTAAACAGAAGCTGGATGGCCATCTGTCAGGGGTACTTTGTGCTTTTCCTGCATAGCAGGGGGTTGGACTGGATGACCCATGCAGTCTCTTACAACTATATGATTCTATGATTCATTGCAAGATGTGCTTTACAATGAACAAAAGAGGCAGGGGAGCTACTGGTAAAACAGTAGTTCATAGGCCACCAGACCCAGTACCCTATATGATGATGATGATGATAATGATGATGATGATGATGTCAGCTGCAAAAGGCTACCCTACTTGGATCTGAACGCATTATTCGCCGATATATCACATAGTCCTAGACACTTGGGATGTGTCCAACGTGTGATCCAAAACAATAGCCAGTATAGTTATCTTGTTTGCTGTATACTAATCTGTTGTGTATCAAATACTACTACTACTACTAATAATAATAATAATCATCATCATCATCATACTTTATTTATAACCCGCCCTCGCTCCCCAAAGGGACTCATGGTGCCTATACCCCATTTTAAACAGTGCTTTCACTAACAATGCTAAAAGTTACCTTTAAAGCTGGATTACAGCACTAGAAGCAGGAAAGAGCTGATCATGAATCTGAACATGTATCATCCATCCAAACTTAGTTTTGGAATCAATTTAGACAAGCGCAATTATCAGAATTTAACTTTTTCACAGTCTGCAAAATTTGTTCAAATTGGTACACAGACAAAATTAGTTACTAATCAGAATCATGTTTTCAAAACAAATGGTTTTTCATTAATGGTAAGGAAGGACCTTTGAACTTAATTAACAGAAAATCTCCTCTGTCTCTAGCCACCTGTGGTGAACAGCAAACTGAGTTGTCCCTTTTCACGGGATGTAAAATAAATGTGATCACTATGCTCTATGCATTCATTGTCTTGTGGGAGTGTCAGCCCAAAACGAGGTAACAAGTGATGACAAAGACTAGAATACATATAATATAAGGAGCTCTCTCCCCCTTGATGGATTGTCACCTTGTCATGGTGAGGGGGCTTGTGTGTTCCAATGAACCTGTGGGCATAACCACCGGAGTCATGCACTATAAGGGAGGACCACAGGGGAGGTTCCAGACCAAGCACAATCTGAAGACCTCAACGGTGGATTAGGCGGAAGATAACATGGTACCTGTTACAACTGCTGTGAAGGCGGAAGAAGGCTGCAACAGATTGAGAAGCCACTATTGTCGTGTTAACCATGTCACTGGTTGGGACCCTCATTGTGTGAAAATTATGTGTTGATTGGCTGTGCACCAATCTCCACACATTAAAAGAACTCACACACAGGCATCTTCCAAGAACTTGGAAGGCCATCATATTCAGACAACAAGAAATCGCCTAAGTAAGTTAGGAGCTCTCTTTTTATAATCTTAATAAAGGATACTTTGCAGTGTTGTATGGGTTCCGGACTGTATGACCGTGTTCTAGCAGGGGAGGAGGGGAGAGCTTGGCCATTGCTAAGGGGAGGAGTCATCTGTTAGAACAGTAGCTAAGGGTGCAGGTGACTGATTGGCCATGCTTTGGGGCTTGTTTTTACCTTTCTCAGGTTGGTTAGGTTTGTGAGAGTAGGCTTAATACACTTGCCAGGTTGAATTTGTTGTGTCCAAATTTCATAGCCATCGGTGGAATAGTTTGGCAGATATGATGTCCCTAACGGACAGATATTACATTTTTATTTATATAGATGAGTATTCCTGCATTGCAGGAGGTTGGATTGCATGGACTTTGTGGTTCCTTCCAATTCTATGATTTTGTATCAGCTACCCTAAGATCACAGATCCGTGGAGTGTTGTTTAATCTGAGTGCTGAGAAACAAGTACCCTTAGCCTAATATAGCTATAATTTCCAGGGATCCTGAGAGTTTACAACTGTTGAACAAATTTAACTCTGTAATAAAATCTGTTCAAAGGATGACATCAGCCTTAGAATGCTATCACGATATGTTCCAAAGTGGAGTTTATCTGATCAAGTTAGACAGTACAGAAATTTCTCGGCAGACTGACGCTCTTGTTTTCCCCAAGAGGGTATGAGACAGAGTCTGGAAAAGTTTGAGCAGGGAGGTTAGATTACAGTTCACAAGACACACCAGCCACCAGCATGACCAAAGGGGAGTTGCCAGGAGTAATTCATTGTCCAAAGAAACTTGCACACGAACGATGTAATACGTTATCATGTGGTCATTAACATTTGATGAGTTCAGACAGCATCCATCACTGGAAAGGTACAAACAAGTATCACGCTCCTTTATAAACCAAATGATGAGAAGTCCAGTTCCTTAATCATGAGTGTGTAAGAACAATCTGTGCTTACTCAGAAGTGAGGAAAGGGCATTCTGCACACACTCAGAGGAACTCTTAATTATGATTACTCCAGATAATTTAGCATGGTGTCAAAAAATAGTGTTGATGCTTACTCAACACAATTTCGGTCCCAGCTAAAAATCTAAATATGTGCTCCTAAACATCCGACTAAGCTGAATGAAAATACATCAAGCTGCACAATTTTCCAAAAACCTTCAGAAAGTACTATTAGTAATGAACAGAAGAATAGAACCACAATGTCACACCTGGAAACAATTCTTGGCCCTCAAGGCAATTATTTTATTTTGCTTCCCAGTTTCACATTCCCCAAGCCTTTATAACAGCCAAGGAGTGGCTAAACATGACACTTGTGTGCCATTACCCACTTCATTGGTGGGACGTCAGTGGAAAAGCATTTTGGCTTTCCATTCTGTAACTGCTCTGGTGTCTGTGTGTCCACAAATGGATCCAAATCTCCTAGGAGCCACCCGTCTCAGGTTCCATCAAGGTTTCATCATGGCTGCCTGGAGCTCCACCAAAAGCTCTCCATTACAAGGTTGGACCACCAAAGAACAGCCTCCAGCGTAGAACGTAGAACATCACATGCACTACTTTTGTGTAAAAATGCAACATCTTGCTTTCAACATCCGAAATAGCTGCTTCCCCAAGGACAAAATCTTCCTTGCTTTTCAAAGTGAAAGGGCAAGTCCACATGTAATCTCCTCGGAGCTTCTACAAAGGACCAAAAATGACCTTCCTCCTCTTTCTTTTCAAAATGGCCAGTGACTGGGAGGTACAAAACACTTTCTGCTTAGATGCAAATTTCATTGGGAATTGTCTATCTGCAGAAGTCAGGAGGCAAAAATGAGCATGCTTTGGGAATGTTTCAATCTTCATTTCCAAAAGCTTTGGTGGAAGGGTTTCTGTATGTGTGAGAATCCCACAAATCCTTGGCTGATAAGCCTATAGGAAAATGGAACATTTCTGCAGTACTACCTCCCCTTTGTATCTCTTCCTACCCTCAGCCAGAAAAGGAGCGTCAACCATTTTATGTTTCCACAAACTGAAAGATATGCATTTATCCATTTTTTGAAACCAATCAGATTAAAATGGGGTAGAAGATACTGGCAATCCATAGGAATGCTTTTCGGCAGATTGTGTGAAAAACACCTGCCATGTTTGTAAGCATTAACACCCCCCCCCCCCCAAAAAAAAATCAGATCTCCATATAGGAGAAAAACAACCCATAGCGGTATCCAATGGAGAAAGATGAGAAAAGCACTTACCTCCAAGAATAAAGCTATCACTTTCCAGCAGATTAAATCTTTCTGAAAAATATCAGGCAATCCTTAAAAACTCACTCTCTTCGGTCTTGCCCAATATCTCACTTTAGAGATCCATGGGAGATAAAGAGTTTCCCCTTGCCAGGTCTTAATGTATAAAACTTTGCTGTCCCAGCACCGCGAGGAACTCAAGTGACAGGGCGAGAGGGGGAAAGACAGCTGCCATCCATTGGGAGGGCTGACACAGAGAAATTGGACACTGGAAAGGAGCTTTAGCATGAATAGTAGGCCAAACTGCCTGAGACAGTAATGCAACAGCTCAGTCCACTCCCTGGGGACTGGTAGGAACTGTCAAAATAGTGTGTATGAGAGGGAAAGAAGGAACCTGACTATGACTCATTTGCCTATGAGGTCTCAAAGAGACATTGCGGCCCGGATCCCACATTCACCAACTCAGATCTACAAATTTGCACCTCATCAGGTCATTCCAGAACAAGGCAGGGAGAGAAATAGGAACATGGGGAAGACTTTGGACTAAAGCAGTGGTTCTTAACCTGGAGTCCCCAGATGTTTTTGGCCTACAACTTTCAGAAATCCCAGCCAATTTACCATCTGTTAGGATTTATGGGAGTTGAAGGCCAAAAACATCTGGGGTCCCCAGGTTGAGAATCACTGGACTAGAGCTTTGAAAAACTGCTGGGGGTAGGGTAGGGTGGAAGGTTACAATTATCAACCTAATCCATTATGCTCCCCTGCATGTGGGCAGGATTCTGGGAGTTATAGTGCACAACACACACACACACTATCCGAATATTTCCTCTATGACCTTTTCCATCAAGCTCATCTTCCTTACACATAGAAGCGCTTCACAAAGTACAATGAACAATACCTCTACTTGGGGGAATAAAGATGTCATCCAAGCCGTCCACATGACCTTGGAGGCATCTACGGACAACACCAACTCTTTGGCTTTGAAATGGAAATGAGCACCAACCTCCAGAGTCGGACACGACTAGATTTAATGTCAGGGGACAAAATTGACCCTTACCAAGCATTTGCCCTACATACCAAGTCTTATTGGAAGTACAGTAGAGTCTCACTTATCCAACACTCGCTTATCCAACATTCTGGATTATCCAACGCATTTTTGTAGTCAATGTTTTCAATACATCGTGATATTTTGGTGCTAAATTCGTAAATAAGTAATTGCTACATAGCATTACTGCGTATTGAACTACTTTTTCTGTCAAATTTGTTGTATAACATGATGTTTTGGTGTTTAATTTGTAAAATCATAACCTAATTTGATGTTTAATAGGCTTTTCCTTAATCCCTTCTTATTATCCAACATATTCGCTTATCCAACATTCTGCCAGCCCGTTTATGTTGGATAACTGAGACTCTACTGTAAATCCTTTTTAAAAATCACACCCAATCAAAACACACAGGCTTTGTACCTATAATTTATTACTCTTATATGAGACAGCTTATGTAGTGGTTTGAGTGTTGAACAAGGTTCAGATTTCTGCTCAGACAGGGGAACCTTGATCAAGTCATACTCTCTGTCTTAGGGGAAGGCATGACAAAACCTCCTCTGAACAAAAATTGTCAAGCCCCTATGAGAGGGTTGTCATAAGTTGTGGTCAAGAAGGCATGTAGGAACAGCATTATACTTAGAATAACTTAGGGCCCTTCATATCAAGGCAGAAAATTCTACAATATCTGTTTTGAACTGGGTTATCTCAGTCCACACTGAAATATATCCCAGTTCAAAGCAGAAAATGTGGGATTTTATTCAGCTGCGTGGAAGGGGCCTAAGATAGTAATGGTGGGGTGGGCTGAGAAAATGTAGTTTCCTTATGATTACCTAGTAATTTGTCAGCAGAACAGACTGAAACCAAGGCGCACCTAAGTCAAATGTCAGGCTCTCAGGCGCCGGGGCTACAATCTTATAACTCTTACATCAGTGGTTCTCAACCTGTGATTCTCCAGGTTCTCCATGTGTGGGTTCCCAGATGTTTTGGCCTACAACTTCCAGAAATCCCAGCCAGTTTACCAGCTGTTAGGATTTCTGGAAGTTGAAGGCCAAAACATCTGGGGACCAACAGGTTGAGAACCACTGTCTTACATGGAAACAGGTCCCACTAAATTTAAAGGGACTTATTCCTGAAGGGACATTGAGAGCATTGAACTGAAAGCTAAATTTGCTATGTTCAGTAATGTTTTGGTAATGCTTAGCCCGGGTATTAGAGAAAGGCGATTAGTTCTAATGGGTCAATGATGCAATTTCATTGCTCTTCTAGATTTATGCCCCTTCTCAAATCTAGTAGAAGCCAAATTAATTATACAAAACAAGCATATGGCATTTTACTATTTTGCATAATTTATAAAGAATCCAAAGTTACTTGGCATGCAAATTCAATATGGTTGTTTTTAAAGCACAAAATATACTCAGGCATGAAACGGTTCTACAAATCAACATATTCTGACTTGCAGATCTTTTAGGTTAGGAAGATAGTATAATTGAATAACGAATCAGATAGCACTACCATCTGTCTTCTTAAGGACTAAATTAACTTCATCAGCATTCTTTGATTAATTTCTTCCAACAAGCAGAATAGATTGGCCGAAGTCTGTGTTTTACATTTCCATATAGTTAAGATCTGATACATTGATGAAATTACAGCCTTCAAACATACCTCATTTAGATATTTTATCTTGGTGAATATCTAAAATGAATAGATTCTAGAGCAGAAGCTCGCCTGGAAACCAGTCTCCAATCTGGATGTTCTTAACTCTCAATCTTATCTGTCGGTCAGTGCTGTGATGATCTGCATATTTGAGGAGAGTCATTTCATCTGTTATTCCAAGTTTGGTCCTTGACTCAAGTTAAAGCTTGATCCCCTTGAGTCCATCTCACTTCAAGATCCAGAAGAAAGTGAATTTGTGCCTGCCCACTGGACAGATTCTTTCACACCATTACTAAACACATAACAGCATCTCTTATGCGATCTACCAGGTTAAAAAAAATCCTTAAAGTTTGTCCTCAGATTACAAAATCACAAATACTCATTTTTGACCTAGTCAAGACTCTTTCAAAACACTTCTCAATTCAGTGGAGGTACAGTCAGCCCTCTGTACCTACAGATTATGCATTCATAGGTTCAACCATCCATGGCAAATACCAAGGATGCCAAATATATATATACACATTTTAAGATAGGAAAAGGCTGCATTAAAATTGTAATAATATATACCAAGAACAAAAGATAAATACAAGTCACATTTGGCTTCTGCAATTACAATAGGTGCTCAGTCGCTCCATCAGCTTCCAGACACTTTTGATTATGGTGGACTACTGCCTGAGCATCACTGACCAAAGTGTGCACTAGTATTGCTGTGCATGCCGTTTCAATTTATTCCCGAAGAATTGCCAGTGTAGTAGGTTTCTATAGTACATCACATCCTTTAAGGTCTCCATAGATAGAAGTAAAGTGGTGTTAAGTCTGGAGAATGTGGGAGAAACTCGGCCCCACCTCTTCATCCTTCTGTTCAATTTAAACCGTGCTTCATCAAACCAAATAATTTTCTCCACGAACTCATCCTCCCATACTATTTTTTGGAATCATTCACAGTACTGTACCCTGTGATCAGGGTTATCTTTATTCAGTTCATGTAATAATCTTGGGATGAAAAGTTCTATTTTGCTGTTTTAAGAATGTGCCGAATACTTGTTCCACTAACTCCTGTCTCACTTGCATATTGTTTGGTAGATGTCTCTGGCGAGCATGTAAACTGTTCCAGCATCATAGGAGTAGCAGAGCTTGTTGCTGTACAAAGTCTCCTGGATCTTCCCTTGTGCACAACACACACAGTACCATGCGTCTCAAACCAATCAGGAACAAGTGCAGTTGTTAAAACATGTTGGATGCCTCTATTGTTGCTGTACTTCTCCAGCATTCTCAAATTGCAAATAGCGTTTCAAAATGATCTTGTGCTCCTTAAACAACAACCATGCTTTCAACATTTTCTTTAACCACCTGCCTGGCACATAGTGACGATAGCATTTGATTAATGCTATCTTTTGAGTGAATTTCATACTACACATTGCTACTGTAATTCAACTTTGAAAAATAATACATAGACAATATCTCTTAAAATGTGTATACATTTTTGCACCCCATGTATTAAAAAAACCCCAAAAGCAAACCTTGATTGTTCTATTTTATATAAAGGAGTTTTACTACTCCATTGTACATAATGGGACTTGAGCATCCATGGATTTAAGTGATCACAGGGAGAACTTGTGTATTTCTGCAACTAGTTTTTATCATCAGCCCAATGATGCTGCTTCAAACAGCAGCCCTGTGTTGATTTCTCCCACCCTTCTCAGAAAGGTTCAAACATCCTTAAAAAATGACACTTCTCTATTCCACAAGTCAATGATGCAAAGTAGAGACAGGGAAACACACAGGAAATTAGGTCTACCTTCTTGTGTGGTTGTCCTTTTCAACAACAGCCTTTTGTACTGACATTATATAGTTATAATCTCCCCACCCAACCTGTACCCTGCCTGAATGATCTAACCTTTTGGCAGCTATGAAGTTGTCACCTGCTGCATAATGGAACCAAAGACAAAATCACCATTGATATGAATTTTGCAAATAAAATTATGGGACATGGCAAACACAAAAAAATAGTCATTGATTTTAGTTAAGCATATGGATATTTTGAGATATTGGGAAGGTTGTTGGGATCTGTGAGTGTTAGTATGCTTGGATGTAATACCAAGTTTAGTGCTATGTGAAGTTGCCTTGAACTATCTCCCTCTATGAACCACCTCGGAGATGAAGATCGTCTGGGGAGGCCCTGCTCTCGGTCCCAGCTCCTTCACAGGCGCGAATGGTGGGGACGAGAGACAGGGCCTTCTCAGTGGTGGCTTCTTAATTATGGAACTCCCTCCCCAGTGAGATCAGATCTGCCTCCTCTTTCCTGACCTTCAGGAAAAAACTCAAGCTTTGGGCCAAGCTTTTGACAAGCAATTGGAGAAGTGCAATATGTAACTATAAAACAATGTGATTTACAAATGGATTTTTTTGGATTGTGTTATTTTAATTGTTTTAACTGATGTTTTTAAAAATTGATGTTTTAATTATTGGTTTTAATTGTAATTGCTCATTTGATATGTGTGTGTGTGTATGGCATCAAATTGCTGCCAGTTGTAAGGCCTCCTTGAGTCCCCTCCATGGTTAAGAAAGATGGGATATAGTTATGGTAAATAAATAAATAAATAATCTCAGGAGTGTCTCTGCCTTCTTTTCTGATGTGCAGAAGGAAATCGGAACTAAGCATTTCAGTTTTAAATTAAGTTGCATCTATCCAGGAGCTTGTGTGAACAGTATGTGGAAGTCTCATAGAACACTTCTATCATTTTGTTTGTATGTGCATGTATATGTGTCCAGTAGCCAAAATCAAAGGGAAGATCTCTAAACAGCATTTTACCTGACTTTGGTAGGGATAAAATATTTAATTTGACTCCTGCAAAGGGATATAATTACTATCCTGCCACTTGAGCTTGACTTATCTCAGTTATATGCCTGTATTGTTGAAGGACAATGCTCTTCATGAATGATCATTTCTATCCTGACAGTACTCAAAGAGAATAAGAGAGGCAGGGAGGAAACAACTTTAAAGTGACAGACGATTTTTTTATATTTAAAAACCAAATAATATTAATAATAATAAACCCAGATTAAATAAAATGTACAGTGAACATACCCAGCCAACATCTGTATGTGCAATTAAATACGGCTGCGTACCGCGGCACAACGCTGAACAAAAACAATATACACGTGTTCCGGAGAAGGGGCAAGGGGTGGGACATGTTCCTTCACGCAAAATAAAAATAAAAACAGAACCCTCCCCCCAAAGCAAAACAAAAAAATCAATGTCTCTTCTCTTCATTCTTGTCCATATAAATATCTCCAGAAAGATTCTCCCCTTCCCCATCAAAAAAAAAGAAAAAAAGAGAGAGGGGGAGGTGTATGTGGAAATCAAGGAGGGGGGGAGGCAGAAGGAGGCCAGTCAAGGGGCTGAGAGGGGGCCGGAAAGGCCAGTCCAGTGTGCTTGTTGCCCCCCACCCCTCCTCGCCCCTCTGCCTGCCCCTATTGGGAGCTGGCACGCTCCAGGACACGCAGGTCATAGTTCTTTTTGGCCATACGCAATTTGAAGCAACTAAGGGAGTTGTTGAGACGCAGGGAGGCGTTCTGGGCTGCCAAGGGGCTGGGGAAGACGGCCACGATGGTGTATAAGGCAGCAAGGTCATTATGTCTGCCGTTCTCTGCAGTCCCGTGGTTGTTGTCACCGCCGCCCCCAGGACGCCCATGAGTCTCTTTGAGCCACTGGATTTTGGCACCAGACATGGCAAGTTGTGTGAAGAGCTTGTCAGCCTCTGTGCGCGTGATGCCCTCCGGTAAATCAGTTACTTCCAGGACACGGCCCAACACTGTTGAAGGAAGAACAGGGAGCAGGAGGTGGAAGAAATGTTGTTAGTATCATCACAACTCAATGAAGACAGCAGACAGGAAGTTAAGTGATGAAACCTAGACATCCATGGCGTCCACCATGGTGGCCAAAAGGCAAGCCTTCAGTAAGATATTTCGTTTGGGGTCTTTCAGGTGATTTAATAAGTGATGCTACTGAGATAGATATATGCAGGAATAGGTCAGGCCCTAACTCCTTTCCTGTTAGGGCTTATCATATCTTACCCTAACCATAATGACAATGACGACGATGACTACAACAACAACAACAACAACAACAACAACAAGCTTTATTTATACCCCACCCCCTCTCCCTTGTGGGACTCAGGGTGGCTGCAATAAGAACCTATCAGACAATAAGAACCTATCAGACATGAGAACTCTGGTCTGCCCACATTGCTGAAAATGAAGTTGCAATATAATCTGTTGCCTCTTCCTCGGGGATGAAGGACAGTGAGACAACAAACTTGTTACCTGAGTCAAAAGGCACAGTATCTCACCTGCCACTTCACTGATTACAGCCTGTCACTTTATGTCATTCAAAGCATTCTCACAGCATTGTAGGAAACATGTCAATATGGACCAAATTCTTCCCATTGGTTGTTGTGTGTTTTCTGGGCTGTATGGCCATGTTCCAGAAGTATTCTCTCCAGATGTTTCGCCCACATCTATGGCAGGCATAGATGTGGGCAAAACGTCAGGAGAGAATACTTCTGGAACATGGCCATACAGCTCGGAAAACACACAACAACCCTGTGATTCTAGCCATGAAAGCCTTCGACAACACATCTTCTCATTGATCTGCAGTTGTCAGCTTCATTTACAGTACCCAACTGTTTTTGTCCAAGTATAACCCTCAACCATCCCTTTAAAGAAACCCCTCTGTACCTGTCCTTGAAAGATTTTCTGTTCTAGATCAAGCTATTCCCACCACCATTAGAGATGGAAAGAATATCATTTGGTACTCAATTCCTGGCTGCAAAATTAGCTTTATGCCTATCTGGAAACCTGACTGAGAAGAACTATACCGTGGCAAGAAGTTTAGGCAATTTCATACATCATATTGTTTGGAAAAATTATTTTGAATAGAAATACACATGAGTGTTGAACAAGAATGATGGGGATTTTCACAATTTTGTGCCATTATTTTTTCCCTGCAAAACAGCCACAATATTTTTTGTGCATGGTTGCTGCTTTCTAGGCAATATAGCAATCTTTCACACCAAAAATCTTCCATATAATCTTGCACAAAAAACATTTCTTGCAACCCCCCCCCCCCCAAAAAAAAAAAACAGATTTAGTATATTTATTGTTCAAGATTCGTCCTTTATGCACAAGATTTCTGTTGTGGAAGAAAAGCAGCAATCTTGAACAAAGAAACCAATGCAGCTGTTTGGAAACATAATTTTTAAGCAGAAAACCACATGCATTTCTGCACAAAACAATCTCTTGAAAAATCTCAGGTTGACTGCTAGGTGAAAACAGAACATAAAAATTTGTTTCCTGAACAGCAGAAAGAAAACAAAAATATTCCTCCTTTACAAGGTTAAATTAGTTCAGCACTAACATATATACTTGTCACCAGTGACTGTATATGTTTCACAGGGCTTTTGCAGAAACATCCAAATACAGAAAAATGGCAAGGATGTATCTCCTCAAAAATCCTCAACAAAAAATTACTAGTCCTACAACAATCCTGCAATGTAAAATTTGTAACATAACATGAATTGTAATTCTTACTGTCAGTAGCTTCTGCACTGGCTTTTTGTCTGGTCTCAAATGTCAATATCGCATATACGATATATACCCAAAATTGTGGGCATACACATATCCTTGCTCCCACGCTTTATTAAAATATGTCAAGTTTTCCATAGCTTCAGTCAAACTCCAGTAACCACAATTAGTGTTATTTTGAATTATCCACAATGATTAGACTGTGGTGCACCCAGTCCACTCTCAGCAGTAGTCACCAGGGACTATGGCGTTCACTGGAAAAGTGTTGAGAATTTCATGTTGATGATCTGGTTTCATATGTGTAGCCAGACCAAGAAGATCAGAGGCTGGCTCTTGGAAAGTCAGTATCTTTCCATCTAGCTCTCAAATCAAATAATTACAAAATGGAATAATATTTCAGATCAGTGGTACCCAATGTCTACAGGAAAATCTCAAGGCCCAACCTCTTGACAAAGTTTATACTGATTTTTATGTTGCTTCAAACATGGAAAACTGAAAACCATTGTTTGATGTGAAGTACAGTTCTTGGGGTTCCCTTAAAAATGAGTATTCGTGAAATCAGGTACAGTAGAGTCTCACTTATCCAACATAAACGGGCCGGCATAATGTTGGATAAGTGAAAATGTTGGATAATAAGGAGGGATAAAGGAAAAGCCTATTAAACATCAAATTACATTATTTTACAAATGAAGCACCAAAACATCATGTTTTACAACAAATCGACAGAAAAAGCGGTACACGGTAATGTTACCGTGTTTCCCCGAAAATAAGACAGTGTCTTATATTAATGTTTGCTCCCAAAGATGCGCTAGGTCTTATTTTGAGGGGATGTCTTATTTTTCCATGAAGAAGAATTCACATTTATTGTCGAACAAAAAAATGAACATTTATTATACACTGTACAGTAGTTGTCATCACAAACCAGCATAACCAGACAAATTGTGAATCCTATCAAGAATTTCTTATTACTACCATTATTTCCATGTACAACACTATGGTACATACATTTATTGATCCTGCATGCTCTGTTCTTCTGTTCGGTGGGCATGCTTCCAAACAAAAACTTTGCTAGGTCTTACTTTCGGGGGAGGCCTTATATTTAGCAATTCAGCAAAACCTCTACTAGGTCTTATTTTCTGGGGATGTCTTATTTTAGGGGAAACAGGGTATGTAGTAATTACTGTGTTTACAAATTTAGTATCAAAACATCGCAATATATTGAAACATTGACTATAAAAAACATTGGCTACTAACAAATTGACTACAAATAAAGAAAGAATTGCATAAAATGAACTTGCAGTAACAACACTGTCGGAAGTTAAATCCGTAAAAAGTTCAGTCCTTGCTGCCTAGAGAAAAAGCTGTGGGTCCGGGCGGGAGGCAGACTATGTTAGATAATCTGGAACGTTGGATAAGTGAAGGTTGGATAAGTGAGACTCTACTGTACTATGATCTCATTGTTTCCTGAATGCTAATGTTGAGATAATGCCCATATGCCCACTTCATATTGAGATTATAACCATATCCCTGTACAGTACAAATATGCCTTTCTGCTTTTGCTACTTCAAAAACCAATGTGGATGTACTCGACTAGATAGCCTGCTAGTGAGTACAGGATAGATCCAACCTCTCTTCCACATCACAAGATAATTTCCATCACATTAGGTTGTCTGGTGAAACCCATGGTTGAAACAGAGTCCATCATACCTTCTATTCCTATCTCTATCTGTGAACTATAAAGATCAGTGTTGGATAGCTGTCATGAGAAAAGTAAATCAGGAGTGACGTATTGGGATGAATTTTCTCTTAAGACCAGGTTTTATGTGGACTTCAGCTTGGATCACTCAGGACTGCTACTCAGTCCAAAAAATGAACTGTTGCAAAATGTCTCTGGGTTGGCAGCAGCAGCTTTTATTCCTATATCTCTCACAACAAAAACGTATCAAGACTGAATGTTCTTTATTCTGGAGTCTTCAATCAAATTCTATTTTGAATTGACACTATGGTAAATTACTCTTTCATTCTCTTTCAAACTTTAATGAAATTTACACACTGCTTCCGAAAAATGTCCCAGTTCTTTCAAATGACTGTACCCTCACATACTCCTATGCATCTGTCTCCTATCTGTTTTGTGCCTACCCTGCAACAAGCTTAACAAGTTCCAACCTTTCACTAAGCAATTTATATGTGCTGATCCCAGCTCTTACGTATACCCCATACTACATGTCTAATTTACAGTATATTGGCTGGTAACAATCACAGTTCTGTGTGCCCTCTTTCTCCCTCTATACTATCCCAGTGGGGCTATGACCCAAAGAAATCACTAAGAGTCAGCATTCCGAAACCTAATTGGGCAAGCAAAACATTTGCTTCATTCTTCATGTCCCCCCTCCCTAAAGAGTGGGAAACACTGCTCTCAGCAGAAAAGAATGTTCCCCTCCAGTCAGCTCCAAATATGCTGCCAGTCATTTTTCACAGGTTCCTGTGCTCAGGGAATAGTGCACCACAGCCAACCAAAGCTGCATCTTGGCAGTCTCAAGCAAGGAGCAGCATGGCAGTTCTAGTTTCCAGATAGTGGCAGTGCAGATCCTGGCAGGCGGAATTCTTTGCTAATATTAATCAGGTACGTAACAAATATAGCAGGCCCACCCCGGGCAATTTTCCATTGAAGGGAGGAGGGAAGAGAGGTTTCATACTTTAAAGACTCTCAAAGGAACATGGGAACGTCACTGTGCAGTTTGTTTACAACAGCGTTTTCATCACTCCTTCATTTGCTGGCGGGTGGAGTTTCCTCACCAATTTAGCTCACCATGTCTAAATCTAATTAGCAAGCTTCAGCACATCTCAGATTACTAACAATATCAGAGAGAGAGAGAGAAATTGTCCAGCCAAGGTGAGAACTATCTGCTGTCTGTCCACATAAACTGGGGAATGGACAGTGTGTCCTGGAAGTGGAACAGACTCCTGCTCAGTTCTTGATATAACCATTTTCTAGGTCAACATTTACAAGGACATTAGCAGCAACTATCACTTTTCCAAGAATGTACAAGACTACTTCTCCCAACCTGGTGCCCTAGAAACTTCTTTTGACCTTAACTCCCAGAATTCTTCACCATGGGAATTGATGTCCAAGGCATTAAGAGCACACCCAGTCACAGATGACTCTTTTGTTCTTTCAATTGTATGCAATCAACACACAACCCATATATTATCCAATGGAGAAAAAAAAAAGAGGGACTGATACAGAATGGCAGTTGTCTGTGCTATCAGACCATGCCACAGGGTGACTGACCAGGCTGGATGTCGCAGATGACATTTGTTGGCCTAAAGGTTTGGAGGAAATACAAGAGATACATCTGAAGATGCTCAAAAGATGGCGTTTTTGGTAGAAAAGCCTAAATGCGTTCCAGTCTATGTGCATTCTTAAGGCCTTGAATCCACATAGGCTGAAACACATGTCAGGATTTTCTACCAAGAACTATCTTTCAAACATCTTGAGATGTGCCTTTTGTTTCTTCTTAGGATTCCATTGGCTGTTCCCCAGTTTTGCTTCAAAAGATCTGGCAGACCAAAGATTTCACACTTCTTGTCCTATAAGATGGTGCTGGTAAAGTAATTGTTAACAGCTGTAAAGAAAGGTGGCCTCCCTGCTCCAACTCATTAGACACCCTTTTCCTAGGGAGTGTAAAAAAAAGAAACTCAAGGAAACAATACTAATGATCCAGAGTATTATGGGATTTTAAAACGACCTGCCAAATGGCATTTCGCTGAGCAAAATGTCTGACAGAAGTCAGTATTAGAAGGAAAAGGGATTAGAGCCTTGGGATTGTACCTTTTAAAACCTATTAGATGGTATCTTACTTTCTACAAGCCCTATTATATATGAGAAGAATGAGTATTTTGCTTCCGATGCATACAAAACTATCATTTTACTTGGCCTTGACAACCTTGGTTTTGCCTCCTTAGCACAGGTGGCTGGACGATATGAAGCAACTGACCTTCAAAATCAAAGCATAGTGGTCTTAGCCTTTTTGGAATTAAAAAAACAAACAACAGATGTACCTAACCAGTGGTCCCACCTTAATTTCCCAGACACATTTGGTTACCATCTCCCACTTTCATACATTAGAAAACATGGATCTTGTAGTGGAATATCTGACGAACCACTGTTGTAGGCACTGGAATCAACAGTTGAGAATAAAGGAATGGAGAGAGAAACATTCAACATGAAATGAAATGGCTCCCTCTCTGAACACTCATTTAGTTTTAGAGTGAATTTTCTAGCAACTCCCTAATTATCCTTTTTCCCTTCAGTCCGATGCCAGTGGCAGTGGACATCCTTCCAAGAGGAAATGATGAAATAATGAAGTAGTGAATGGGCTCCCCATGTTCTCTGGCTGGACATGGAGTAGGAAAGCTGGGCCTGGTCCTGTCACAGCACCAGAGAACAAAATCTCAGAAAGACTGTGGGGACACTGGTAGCAACAGCTTCTTATCCCCAAACATTCTTCCAATTCCCAACCCTGATTTCATTTACAATGAAACAAGGCAATGCAAAGACATATACAGAGACTATGTGTGTGCATTAATAAAGTGCCAGAGGGATCAGACACTTGACACTTGCCTACATCGCTTGTTCCAAGGTCCGTGGATGCTGACTTCAGAGTCTGTTTCTTGCTTCGATTGCCATGCTTTAACCCCGTTTGTCCCTGCAATAAAAGAGCAAGAGAGTGATGGCATAGGAAATGCCTATGCTTGCATGCAGGAAATTCCTGGAATGCAAATCTGACCAGCACAGAGACCTGGAATACGGAATGGCTTGTCATTTAATTTTTCTCTGAGAGGGCAAAAGAGCAACAGGCACCTTAAAGAAACACCTTGCTGAAGGTCAGCAGCTGAGATTGGTCAAGAGGTTGTAGAAATAGAGAGGAGTATAAGAGTACTATAACCTGGAAAACTGGTGAAAAAGAGAAGAAAGGAATAAAAATGCAAACTAGGTTGAGAATTAACCAATACAAGATTGATTGTAGTTCAGTGTTACAGTTACAGGGAATAAAGTGATTTTAATATTTAGCAAATTTAACGACAAATAATGCTCCATATTTTAGCAGTAAATTTAAGTATGCAGAGTAAATCAAGTTTATAATATCTGTAATTCTGGAATTATTACTTGGGATTTAAAGATGAAAAGCTAAGACTGACTTTCAGAGTTCTACCTTCAGAAGCCAAGAAATAATTTTAAATAAACACAACAAAAATAAAATTAAGCTAATGAGGAATGGGATTTTTGTGTTCTAGTCCACTGCAATGAACCCAGTTTTCTCTGCAATACTATGCTGTTCCCTAGGTGGACTGATCAAGATAAAATGATGTTAAAAACTTTTGCCTTATAATGCGGCTGAGTGATTACACTGCTCTCCATAGGACACCTCCCATGACATCCATCTCCCCAAATTGTTAGCATTAACTTGCCATTTTGCTATATTTTGAGGCATTTTCCACCCCTGGTCCTATTTTTAGGTATGTGCATACCTAAACCTAAAGATGTAAGTTGAAAGAAGACTTGAAAAGGCAGTGGGCAGAACAGGAGGGAGGACTATGTGCAAAGAGGGTAAAATGGCTAACAGTAACCTGCTCCAAAGGCATGGGGGTGCTATCAGCTATTGAAGGCATAAAACCCAAATATCTGGAGGCTACAGGTCCCCTGTGGGAGCAAAATGGACCTCTATTTGCAAACAGTTGCCAACCTCAACTATTAGGGGAAAAAGCTACTTTCAGATTTGGCCTATGAAATAGGTGAAGACATTCCCTTCACCAGTGACTGACCTGTGCTGTGCCCATTCTCACCTGGTGTGCTGTATAGCTGGACTGGTTGTGCAACAGAGATGGAGGGCAAATGGAGAGATTGTACTGCAGTGGCTGGCCCAGCAGAGAATAGCGCCCATCACCTGGAAGAGAAACAGAACCAAACAGCATTCATTGGAGATACCAGGGTTTCATTTGGCCTCCTAAGCTAGACTTCAAAAATAAACTTAACTTTTCCCATCCTTTGCTCACTTTTTGGCAAATACAATTCATGTTTCAGTTCTTTTAAATTAAGGTTTTAATTTTATAGACAGTTCAAAACCATTTTAATCTTGATTATTTATGTGTGTGTTTTAGTTACATGTATTTTATTTATATAGTATTACTTTTATTGTTGTGAGGAGAAAGAGAATGATCATTATCATTATTATCATCATCACACCCCACTCCCTGCCTGCTCCTAATTAGAAAAGCAACACAATTTACAACAAATTACCAAAAACACTTAAAATCACCAAATATACAAGTTAAAAAGTGATTAACCATATGAAAACCAGAAAAAACAAACCATAAGAACATAAAAGTAAAACAAAAAGAACAAATATGAAACCCAACATAGTGTACAAAATTCCTACTGCCCAGACAATTCTTAAAAGTTCTGTTGAAACAGAAGTTTTCTTCTGCTTATGAAAAAAGAGTTGGAAGAATTCCAGTACAACTTATCTGGAAAAGCAGTTCCAGGTCTGAGAAGGGCTTGCCCAAGAAATCTCAACTCCTATTTCTTTTTATCCTACAAGTCTCCTTGAGCTTCAGGTTTAGGAAAAGACAATTATATAATTGATTGGCCAATCGATTGATGGTACCAAACTCCTACTGTTTCAAGAGTAGATAAAATGTTTCCATGAACTACAATGTACTTGTATTTTTTGCTTTACTTATAGAGAAACACATCTTCCATTTGGTCAAACATTCAACATGTGAACATTTGAATTACATCCATCTCAAGCTTCCCAAATTTGGAAGGATATACTATGCTATGCTATGCTATGCTGTGCTACACGTAATTACTCGTGGCCAAGTATGATTGTTTTCTTGATGGTGTGTCCATGAGGCACTGTGGAGACCTATACTGGATGCACATTGTCTTTCACAAGACATAAGGTTTTCAGATGGGAGGTGGTCCCAACAAGGGTTTACTTGACGCACCTTCTTCTCAGCCTGTTTCTCCCTTTCGCCTTCTATTCGTGCCTCTTCAAAATCCATAGCACTGTTAGTAACAATGACCTCCAGTTAGAGTGTTTCCCAGTTGTCAGTGTTTTCTTTTAGGTTAGCTTTAAGCCTATATTTCAATTTCTCTTGCTGTCCATCAACATTATGTTTTCCATTCTTGAGCTGAGAAGAAAGTAACTACAGTACTTTGAGAGATGGTGATCGGGCATTCAGACAACACGGACAATCCAGCCAAGTTGATGGAAGAATCATCGTTTCAGTGGTGGTGGTCTTAGCTTCTTCTGGAATACTGGTGTTTGTCCACCTTTCTTCCTAAGAAGTTTGCAAGATTTTTTGAAGACAAAGCTGATGGAATCATTTCAGAAGATGAGAGTGACATTTGTAGACCATCCACATTTTACAGGCAGACAATAGAGTTGGAAAGACAATAGCTTTATAAACAAGCATTTTAGTATCCCTATGAATGTACTGATCATTGAACACTTTCTGCTAAATTTCCTGGCTTGGTAGGAGAAATGGTCGACATTTTCTAGCATTATATCATTAAGCTTTATTTATGGTCTTGCAGAGAGTTTGGTTGGAGCCTGCTGGTAGAATACTTTGGTTTTCTTGAAGTTCACTGAGAGACCAAGATGAGGTGAAAGAGCTTGACACAAGTCCGATAATGTGATTTCCACACCAGTGGGAAGCTTCCTATCAACAAGGTGTACAATTATACTATGAAGATGGAAAATAAGCTTGGGGCAATAATGCATCCCTGTTTGACACCTGACCCCACCTTAAATGGGTCATTTGGGGAGCCGTTGCTGTCCAAGACTGTTGCCATCATGTCATCATGGAGGAGCTGCAGAAGTTCAGAAATTTATTAGAGCATCCAATTTTCATGAAGATATTCCAGCATCAAAGGCCTTTGCCATGTACAGGGGCTGATTTTGTTCAATGTATTTTTCTTTTGGTTGTTGTGCAGTGAAAATCATATTCACTGTTCCTCTGGAGGGGCAGAAGCCATTCTGGGATTCAGGGAGGATGTTTTCTGAAACAGGTAGAAGGCGGTCTGAGAGAACTCTTGGGAGGGTTTTTCCAGAGCAACTTAAAAGACAGATATCTTGATGGTTTCTGCAGTCAGTTCTTTCTCCCTTTTTTTTAAATCAATAATGTTTATTTATTTTCATTCATTCAAATATACATACATTACAAGTTTGTTGCATACAGTGCAATACTTTCATCTATTAGTCTTTCATAATAATTTCTCACACAATATATTTTCAATAAGGGGTCACAGTCTTCTATTTGTACAGTACATATAAAAATATTATAAGTTCCAAATTTATATCCGTTTCCTCCCTGCCTTCAGTCTATTAGCTTCCTCTATGTACATTTTTAGATTAATTTTACATTGAGATGTTGGATCATTGGTTGACATTCATTAACAAAGTTCTCTAAAGGTTCTCCTCTTAAGTGCATCGCTATTTTGTCCATCATCAGCAACTCGATAATATATTGTTCCAGTTCTGCTAAGGGAGGTACCTCTGAGGTTTTCCAATATCTAGCGTATACTATCCGAGCTGCCACTGTCACGTAAAACAAAATTCTTCCATATTTCCTTTCCAATTCTTCTTTCTCCCTTTTTGAAAAGGAGGATGATAATGGAGTCCTTGAATTCTGCTGGATCTTCTTGGTCACCCACATTTTTTTCAATGAGCTTGTGGTGTTGTGTCAGCTCAGACTCACCTTTTTAATGATTTCAGCAGGGATCCCATCAGGTCTGCTGGCTTTGTCATTTTAAATAATAATAATAATAATAATAATAATAATAATAATAATAATAATAATAATAATAATAATAATATTTATATCCCTCTCTATCTCCCCAAGGGGACTCTTGGTTGCTTTTTAGTTAATTGATGGCTTTGCTGACTTCCTCCAAACTAGGCAGTGCTGCAAGCTCATCCCTGGTTTGTTGTTGCGGGATTTGCGAGATAACCTTTTCAGCTATGTTAGAACTGTGGTTAAGGAGGTTATTGTAATGCCCTTTCCAATGTAGTGCAATGGAAAAAAAAATTTGTCCTTCACAGGCTGTAATGATAAGAGCACTTTAGTTTATTCTAATGTTCCTCAATATTTTCAGGGTGTTCTGTGGGTATATGATCCTTAAGTGTTGTTTGAAAGGATAACCAAATACACATCAGGCCAAATCAAGAAGAACTGAGACCTGAAATGGGGAAGATTGATAGATAAGAGTCAAAAGAAAAGGAAAATACAAAGAACTGAAACATACTATCTCCATGATCGTTCAACAAAAATAATATTTGAATGAAGGAAAGTACTGTTCTCAGAGAGTGGGAGAAAGCGGGGAGGGAGGGGAGAAATATCGAGACACAGGTGGGATTGGCAATGTTAAGAAAATTAAGAGAACAACATTCTGTTTGTATTTTGAAATGGTGACTGATCTTGATATTACTCTACCTGTGTTTACAATAAAAACATTATTTTTTAAAGTGTTGTTTGGAGAAGGCTCATTTAGAGGGCTCTTGAAGAGCTTGGGTGTTCATTTTACACCTTATCTTTATTCACTGGAGTCTATGTTTGGGCACAATCATGATGGCCATTGTGGATCAAATTGTGATCTGTCCAGAAGTTGTCATGGCTCTCGTGAGAAGTATATCATGGTGGTTTCTAACATGTATAATTATATAGTGTAAGAGGTACCAATGCTTCCATTATGCCTTAAACTTGTTTTTCTGGTGGAAGAATGTGTTGGTGATGACAAGGTTGTGTTTTGCACATTTGGTGAGAAGTAGGATGCCATTTTAGTTGTTGTTTTCAACCCCTTTTTCCCCTATAGTTCCTGGCTACAGGTCAAAATCTCACCCAACTTGCCCAATGCACATTAAAATTGCCCAAGAGGATGATTTTTTTCCTCCTTCAGTATCTCAAATAGGATGGTATCCAACTGACAGTAGAATTTCTTCTTGATGTCTTTGTCAACATCTAATGTTGGTGTGTAGGTAATTATGTTAGTTGCCTGTTGGTTTTTGTAAAGATTTTTGGAGGAATGGGAGTCATTCCTTCAATGCAAATGGGTGCTTCAGACAGATGCTTCACCAGATTGTTTCATACTTAAAAGCCAGCTCAATTTATTCCCTAATTTGGAAGATTATGTTGCTCACTCAAAGACATATTGTAGATCTTATGCATGTCAAAGGGCAATCTTAAGATGCAAAGTTTGCTTCTGAGCAATCACGGAGCTTCTTTTTCTGGGCATGTTTAGCCTGCAGAAGAGAAGGCTGAGAGGAGACATGATAGCCATGTACAAATATGTGAGGGGAAGTCATAGGGAGGAGGGAGCAAGCTTATTTTCTGCTGCCCTGCAGACTAGGACACGGAACAATGGCTTCAAACTACAGGAAAGGAGATTCCACCTGAACATCAGGAAGAACTTCCTCACTGTGAGGGCTGTTCGGCAGTGGAACTCTCTCCCCCGGGCCGTGGTGGAGGCTCCTTCTTTGGAGGCTTTTAAGCAGAGGCTGGATGGCCATCTGTCGGGGGTGCTTTGAATGCGATTTCCTGCTTCTTAGCGGGGGGTTGGACTAGATGGCCCTTGAGGTCTCTTCCAACTCTACTATTCTATGATTCTATGATTCTATGATAATAATGTAAATGGTCGCTTTAGGTGAGGAAAGCAGAATAATAATAAAAATTGCCTGGACTCTTCAGCTACAATAAAAGCTCTCCAGCATCCTCCTTACCTTGAGCTGGGCCCACGGGTCGAGGAAACTGTGTAAGCACTGGAAGGGGGCTGAGACCTGTGCAGACACTGTTGAGGTTAGTGACGGGTGATGGCGCAGGGGATTGTGTGGGGGATGTGATTGGGCTACTCATTTGGGTGCTGTTGGCCTGGAAATACACAGGAAGAAAAGGTTATAGGCTATAGTCAATGGCATCCATCCCAGCCCATTCCTCTTTCAGCAGATTCTTCCCCATCTTCTCTACCTGAGCACCGGTATCTGGATTGTAGATGTCTCCAGGCTTCTGACCTCGCTGGTCCAAGCTGTAGTACTTGCAGTGGTTCCATTGCACCATTGAAGGGTTCTGGGGAGGTTGGGGGCCATTGGGCACATTGAGTTGCATTACCACAACGCCAGGCCCTGTGGGAGACACCCCTGCATAGAAGACATTACAGAAAAAATGGACATCATATGGTTATGGATACATGTGAAATGTCAGTTCCTCTCCCTATTTTCACTTCCCGCCCACCCACTTCCCAACACCCCCATGAAACTCACAGTGCTTCATAAGGATCATAGCTATACTATTATTGATATAATGCCATAAATGTTCCTTTCAAAAACAGAGTAATAAAGGAAAAGAAAATATATCCTGCTGCTCCAAAGAAATCACAATATATGTATCAAAAATGCAAGAGAGAAAGGTTAAGTAAGTCAATTTTTTTTCCAGGGCAACTTTCCAAGTTATTTCCAAGACCATGAAGTTGAAGATTTAATAATAGAAGACAATATGCATATCAGATCATTAGAATTTGGTTTCATTTTGCCAGTTTTTATTATGAGATTGAGTGCATTGTGTCTGCTTGACACTACAGGAAACAAAATGGAGCAAAATAATTTATCTGCTTTTATTGGGTTCTGGGGGATGGGCTGCTTCTCAAAATGGAAAATGAAAGAAGCGTCTTATTATAGTTCAGGAGTACCATTACAGTTCAGTATGCTGTTGCTGGATGTGTGTGTGTGTGTGTGTGTGTGTGTATATATATATATTAAAAGAAATGTATTGAGCTGTATTGATATTTTGCATAAACTGTACTTTTAACATACCAAACACTATCCTTTTATAACATACATTTTACACACACACACACACACACACACAAGCATTCGTATTTTAGATTCCTAAAGTAACAAAATGAATTTCAAGCAGTAAGGAGTGATAATATTCAATTTTCTAACATTTCTAACAACTTCTGGATTTGGGGAGAATTTTTTTTCTAAATTCCCAGAAATTGTATGTTGACAACGGCTTACACTTAATTTTCAAAATCAGAATGTTTCAAGACACAACATAGAAATAAAAAAGTATTAATTGCAACCACAACTACCCTAACTTATATCAAATAGGTAATATTAGAAAAAGTAAGGTTGAGGCTCAACTTTCAGTGAAATACTTAGAAGTCCTTGTCTCCCCATTCTAGTCATTTCACTTCAACTAGACTGTTTTGTTTTTTTTAAGTCTCCAAAAAGAATGAAGATTTCATAAATAGTATGTACTTCTGCCCCTTGGTTTGAAGGAAGTGGAACAAATTCATTACTGAAAAGATAGAACAGCTTGTTTCATCCTCCTGAAAGAAAATACTAGACATTCAAAAATGTCAGATGTAATGTCAAAGACAGTGGAGCCAGTCTGTTAAGTGAAAAATGTGAGGTGTTTGGCTCGAATGACAAGTAAAGAGGTTGTGACACCTCTCTTGATTAACCAAAGATTTTAAAGAGACAGCTATAAATGATAACTGTGAAACCGAGGAGAAAAAAAAGGTGAGATATGCAAGCAAACAATTTTGAATTTGCAAATAAGACAGAGTGATAACTGGCATATAAACAGAGAAAAACAAGAGAGAAGAAAATAATCTTTAAAATACAAGAGGGAGAGGCAACAATAACTGACAATGTGAATATTCAAAAGGTGTTTTACTGATTTCTTGGCAAAGTTAGAAGAATATGCAGATAAAAAGAATTTACTTGTGATTTCTGACTCACAGAAACAGATGCATTGCTGATTGTCCCCCCCCCCTTTTTTTTGTGTGTGTCAGGAGCGACTTGAGAAAGTGCAAGTCACTTCTGGTGTGAGAGAATTGGCCGTCTGCAAGGACGTTGTTCAGGGGACGCCTGGATGTTTTGATGTTTTTACCATCCTTGTGGGAGGCTTCTATCATGTCTCCGCATGGGGCTGGAGCTGATAGAGGGAGCTCATCTGCACTCTCCCCAGGTTGGATTCGAACTGGCAACCTTCATGTCAGCAGTCTTGCCAGCACAAGGGTTTAACCCACTGCGCCACCGGGGCTCCATTGATTACCCCTGTAACCTGGGGCCAGATGGTCTGCTGTTTACTATAAACTTTTTAAGGAAGAGCAGTTATGATCTTTATAGAATACACTAAACTCAATTCTTCATATAAGAAGGTTTTCAGAGACATAGAAGGAGGCGAATAAAGTTCTGAATCCAAAAGAGGGTCAAGATTTGACAATAGTAAAATACTATACAACTATTTCATTACTGAATAAGGATTATAATTTTATAACAATGTTGGAAGAAAGCATGAAGATATTTTTATAAATCTTTATCCATATAAACTTTTTTTAACCAAAAAAATCTATGTGACAATACCAGATGTTTTTTTGATATTTTGAAATACTTAGAAGGAAATAATAAGAAACAGATGGTACTTATATTTTTAGATGTGGAAAAAGGATTTGTTAATTTGAACTTTTTTATTTAGAGTCCTAGAAAATATTAGCTTTGCTGACAAATTCATAACTTACATGAAGACAAGTTATTACAGACAGAAGGCAGAAATATTAGTTAATGGGAATTTGTCTTCTCTCACCACTTGTTTATTCTAGTTTTGGAGGTTTTAAATAAGGACACAAACTTTCTAAGGGTGTCCACTTTGATATTTCAGGCATCCAAAGGGATTGCCATTTTTTCTCCATATTTTTACTGCTAATTTTTAGGGCCTTCTTTTTATGCTTATCTCTAAGTTACTTGTAAATACTCCAAACTCTCTATTGTATGCTGCATCTTCTATTCTAGACCATTTTTCTTTTTTTGTTGTCTGTGTCCCTGTTCAGAAGATTTCACCTCACTTCCTGTCCCCATAACTGGATTTTTTTAAAAAATTCTTATTTTGAAAACAGTGATTTGGTGGTAAAGCTTCAGTGGAGACACCTTTTCCCGATGGTAACTCTTCCAGGAGTGAAATTCCCTTCCAAGAAATAGATTTTTTCTCACTTCCTGTTGTCTCAGCCCCGTTCTTAACTATGAGTAATTTGTAAGTCGGATGTTTGTAACTTGAGGACCCCCTGTATAGATGTTTTACTGGAGATATTCTTTTAAAAATTGAAGAATTGAGGTGATTTCAGATTATTCCACAAAATACAATTACATTAACAAAAATAATACATTAAAATAAATACACCTGGTGGAAAAGTTGGGCTTTAAAACTGAGAAAAAGGTGAAATGTTTGGATATTACTATGGCAAACATGAATTCTACATTATTGAACAACAGATGTGTAAACATATGGAATGATGTGAAGAAAGACTTATTAAAATGGAAGAAATTTAACCACCACTTTTGGAGAACCTCAGTGACAAAAATAAATGTTTGGCCAAGAATATCATTTTTATTTCAGACAATTCTGATTTTACTAATGGTAAGTTTTTAAAACAACAGCAAAAAATTGATTTACGTAATGGCAGAGATTCATACGGCAAGGGAAGAAACTGAAGGTTAAATATACCAGTATAATTTTTACATTGTGAAAACTTCTTTTGCAATGCAAAACAAAGAGACAGACTGGAATTATCAAGTGTAGTTTGGCATGGATACTTGTGGTACGAAAACTGAAAGTGAATGTAGATTTGAATTATCTTTTGTGAGATGTGCTGTGCTAAGAATATGGGATAAATATGGCCACAAAGATATGTTGGGAATGATAATTTTTGCATAAAATCAGAATATGCTAACTGTAGGTTTTGATCATTAATGGCTTTGATTAAATTGAAGATGTAAATAACTAGTAATTATAATTAAGAAGTTATTTTGCATAGTAAAATGTACAACCATCATTAGGACTGACAGAAGTCAAATGTAAATTCCTGTCTTTCTTTGCTTCTTTTTCCATTATTTTTTTCTTCTTTTTGTGTGTATATTGTTTCTTTTTCTTACCACTATGTATTGTATTTGAAATGATCTTTTTTTTAATCCAAAAGATTTAACCAGGTTTAGAAATACCTTTAAAATGTCTCAATACTAAATAAATTCTGATTTAATAATAAATTCCTGCATCTGAATGTTAAGTCTTTTATATCTTCCTCTACTTAAAACCACTTAAACAAAAAGGGATATGTTGGTGTTATATGGAAGGCTGAGGAAACATTAAGTACTATAAATGCTACAAGCAAATCCAGTGAGGACTTGGGAAATGAGAGCTAGTGTTATTACAGTTCTTTTTATTGTTTAAAAATGAATTATGAACAGTCTAAAAGTAAAAAGATGATTAAATGCCTTGCTTCAAATGATCAGATATAATATAGCATATGTTGTCACACCATTCAACCTAATTTTTGTGTGACTGTTGTTGTCTTTGCATATGCTAATCTCATCCTATTTCTCTGATGCATATAAACTGTAAACAGCTCACTAATAAATTTAATTACAAATCACATATCTTGATCCCAAGTACTTTCACAGGAAGCACAGACAGAAGCACGATACCACCCAAACATTGCCAATTAAAAACACAACCAAATGCTTGTGCGTCTCTTTCTGATGTGCCTCCTGACAAAGCCCAATCCTGCTCAATGCAAACATTCTGTGAACATGGCTTTTGTTTCCCTGAAATAATGAATAACTTCTTCTGTCTCCTGGAAAGCAGGGAGGAGAAAAAACTAAGCATTGTCACAGATGACAGACAGGGCAAAGTCTTGTGGAAAGCTTGCTAGGAGGTGAGCACTGTCCAACTGTAGCACCAATGTCTGCAGAGGTTTTCATTTCCAGGATAGGAAGTGCAATCAGCTGCTGTGTAACAAAATCAAAGAGCCAGATTCTAGGTACAGTAGTCTCTCTCTTATCCAAGCCTTGCTTATCCAAGCTTCTGAATTATCCAAGCCATTTTTGTAGTCAATGTTTTCAATATATCGTGATATTTTGGTGCTAAATTAGTAAATACAGTAATTACAACATAACATTACTGCATATTGAACTACTTTTTCTGTCAAATTTGTTGTATAACATGATGTTTTGGTGCTTAATTTGTGAAATCATAACCTAATTTGATGTTTAATAGGCTTTTCCTTAATCCCTCCTTATTATCCAAGATATTCGCTTATCCAAGCTTCTGACGGCCCATTTAGCTTGGATAAGTGAGACTCTACTGTACTCATGTAAAAGCCGCAGCTATAAAATGAGTAGAAATGAAACCATATGTTGCGAACCAGGCCACAGTGGTAGTAGTAGAAGGTGTCTAGTTCCCTGCTATTTTCCAGCATGAGCACACTTGTCCATTTACAAGAAGAGAGAGTTACAATGGCCCCAGAGAGTACTTCCTGTGACATGAGCAGCCCCTCTGGAAGTGTTTTCCTGTCCCCAACATTCGGAAAAAGCACAACATCAAGGAGGTATAACATGGCCATATGACAGGAACATGTTTGAGTCAGGCCACCTGTTCACACTTCTTTCTCTCAACATCAGTCACTAGCTCCCTTGGAAAGAAAGGACTTCAAGCCTGGATACTAATGCATGTGAAAAATAGATGGGAATTGTTGCCTGCTCATTCCGAACACTTCTATACACATTCTCAAATGAACCGTAGGCTTTATGCATGCAGAATCGAGTCTACACAATGTCTAGCTGACAAAAGCTTCTTTCCACCATTCCCAAGGGGTTCCTTCCTTCAGAAATAACGTCAGAAAAGCTCAAAAGGCAAGGCCAAAAACCCAGTTCTGTCATAGAGCATCTTTCTGCAAGTCTCATCATGAACCTAGGCAATCCCCACCCCCCACCTCCACACACAGGAACACAATTTGTAATATGCCATTGTCACCAGGAGGTGGTGCCACAAACCCAGCTGGCATGGTTTTTGAGTGGTGGGAATCCCATTTTGAGTCTAATTAGTTTCCACAAGGAAATTCAAGGCTGGAGAATCTGCGCATGAAGCAATCTCATATTTTATGTGCTTTCCACCCATAGAGAAGGACCTTAAAATTAGTCAGTCACTTCTATCTTTTCCCTTTAATCTGTCTCTTTCCTTTTCATAGAGGCCTAAGACATCTCTTCTACTTGTTCCTATTCTCTTTCAGGATGCATTGGAAGCCACTTCACATCTGGACTCCAATGCATCTGAGAGAGCAGACAAGTGAGCTTGGACCCGGATTTTGCAGTTTTGCGGTGGCATGGATCTTGGAAATGTCCTCAACAAGGCTAAGACAATATGCCAGTGTACTACACAGAAGATTATCCAAATCTACCCATTCTTGGTTAGGGAAATTCCTTCTCTGAGGCTCCATTAAGAATCGCTGTGGCACTGTTGTTACTGTTTGCAATACTGGCAAAACTAAAGCCAGCAACCAGACCAATTTATTCCTTCAGAAAGTATCAAACATTTGGTCTGGGATTGAATAAGAACTGGTGGCCTGTAATTTCCATGATTTATAAACCTGAGACTGGCCTAGAAAAAATAGTAATTGGTTTACATAAAAAATAGAGTGGCCAATTATGACCACTGCTGCAACTATGACAATATTTGTTTATTTTACATTTGTTTCCCCAGTATGAGACTCAAGAGAGTTTACTAAAGTTTTTAAAAATACAGCTAAAGCATGTAAATAAACCAAAAATTAAAATATAGGTGAACTATCATTAAAGAAAATAAAAGAAATTTAAAGCATTCCCATTAAAAAGAAAAATAAATGTTGGGGGAGAAAAACAGCGCACATGAAAGGAGCCTGCTCTCAAAGACTTGCTGAAACAAAAAGATCTTCCCTGCCTTCAGCCAGCAAGGCAGCTTCCTGTACTCTATTATTGTACTCAGGCATTACATAGTACTCTACTATTTCAATATAAATGAGATAAAATCTGAGCAATAACTACAGTTGGACAGCACTCCAGTCACAGAAACAGAAAGACAGGGAGGAGAGGGAGACCACATTAATGTACATAGAACCCAGAATTGGCCATCCCTATGTTGCATCACAACTCTCTCCTTTTATGAAATAAAAACCAAGATGTGTGTCCGTGAATGGGTTCGGCATTGTTATGTTTATTACTCTTTCTCTTAGGTTCCTTGGTCCAAGAAGAATGGGGGTGATAATGTCAGACAAAGAAGAAAGAGAGAGAAGCAGAATAATATCTTAAACTTAACTATTTCCAAATCTTCTTAGACAGATAGACAAATATCAGTGTTTTGGAATAAGCAAAGACCACCAGCACTGAAGTGATGATTTTTCTACCATCAACCTCACTTGACTGGACACATTGTCCAAATGCCCGATCACTATCTCCCAAAGCTGTTACTTTAGTCTCAGATCAAGAACAGAAAACGGAATGTTGGTACACAACAAAAGAGATTTAAAGATGGGCTTAAAGCTAAACTTAAAAAATGTAGGATAAACACTGAGAACTGAGAAGCTCTGGGACTTGAGCACTGTAACTCGAGATCAACTGTTACCAACAGTGCTATAGATTTTGAGGCGACATTAATAGAGGGCAAAGGGGAGACACGTGATGAGAGAAAGGCGTATCACGCAAACCCTTGTTGTGACCGTTTGCCAGCTGAAAATTTATGTCTTCAATGTGAAAGACCATATGGATCCAGAATAGGTTACCACAATCATTTACAAACCCATCGTCGACACTCTGCCCTTGGAAGACAATCATATTTGACCACAAGTGAATATCTATAGCAGTGGTTCCCAACCTGTGGTTCCCAACCAGTGGTCCGCAAGAACTAAAATATGGTCCACGGCCTCACGGTTACTACTGCGGATAATACCACAGCCCAACTAATTTTTTTAATTGGTGTCTTCGTTTTTAGGCCTGTTCCTGGGGTTATTTGGGGTGATGATTCAGAAAATTACATTGGATAGACCACATCAGTTCTAGATTATTAAATCTGGCTTTCTGTGGGCGGGCAGATGGCAACTACTGGGTGGCATATGTTCTGTATCAAAAACTAGAGCTGATGTGGTCTATCCAATGCAATTTTCTGAATCAGCACCCCAAATAACCAAACCAAATCTGAAGTTGACCAAAAACTGATTCATAATCTTTTTGGTACTAATGTTGGAGAGTGGTCCCTGGTAAAAGTGGTCCCTGGTCAAAAAAAGGTTGGAAACCACTGGTCCACAGTAGTAATACATCGCTGGTGCAATAAAACCTCCTCTTCATAGCACAGTGTTACCAGTGGCCATCCCAAGAGTGGGAGGGTGGAGAAAGAGGCAGACAAAACCAAACAGGTGATTGCATCGGGGCTTGTATGAGAGGCTGACACCACTTAGTGAAGCATTTTTACTTATTTGGTTGCTTTTTAAATATTTTGACTGTCTCAGGCTTCACATGGTAAAGGATTTTTTTCTTTAAATATACTTTTTTCTACAACAAATTGGCTCGTATTTTCAAGTAACAATAGACATCAAGCAGCAGAAATAAACTCCATTTTATTCCAATCATGTTGGTAGTACAATTTAAGTGGAAACAAAATTATAGCCTACATATGCTCAGACATGGTTATCAACTCTGTTAAAGCAACTCAAAAAAATCTATCAGGCTCAAGGAATAGTTGTAAAGTGTGCAGCAGTGGTCAGGGATTAGATTACAATGTATAGAAATAAGTTGTTCTCTATCCTTTAACTTCAAATCACATTTTAATGGTAAAAAATGGCAACCAAGCTTTCATGCAATCATACCAAGAAGCACAAAGCAGATATATTTTGATTTAAGGGCTCTCTGAAGGTGGAACAACCAGATCCTAACAATGGGAGTGGCTCCTCCGAATTCAGGATAAAACAATGTGCTTGATTTCATTATCCCCTCAAGTCTTTGACAGATAAAAAGTTCAGTTTATCATCTTTGCTGACTGATAGACAGCACTGACAATTCTGGCTTCAGCATTCTCTAAAAAAAAGTCAGTAAATTTGGGCAACTCAATGTGAGCAGTCTGTTGTGCATATGTTGTAAAGTAACCTGCCTTACCTGAATACTGCTGCTGCATCTGTGGCGGGCTGCAAGGAGATGGGGACTGAGGCATCTGATACTGCTCTGTCCCAGGAGGCTGCAGAAAGCCTACTGAAGGGCTGGAAAGTCAAAAGGGAGAGTTAGTGAGGCAGTAAAATGGGGATGACAAGTTTTACTCCTTCTAAGAGGCAGTCACTTCCAAGCTCAATGACATTGGACAACTGCCAGCATCATTCTTCTATTTAATGATTACTGATTAATTACTATAATTACTGAGAGTCTTACTCTGATCATTATTCAGTTAAGGGAGTACTTGTCCAATGATGTAGACAGTTGCCATTATGCCCAACACACAAAAGAGCATCCATTTCATCTAGAATAATAGAATCAGAGAACTGTAGAGTTGGAAGAGACCTCACGGGCCATCCAGTCCAACCCCCTGCAAGAAACAGGAAAATCTCATTCAAAGCACCCCTGACAGATGGCCATCCAGCCTCAGCTTAAAAGCCTCCAAAGAAGCAGTCTCCACCACTCTCCATGGCAGAGAGTTCCACTGCCAAACAGCTCTCAGTGAGGAAGTTCTTCCTAATGTTCGAGTGGAATCTCCTTTCCTGTAGTTTGAAGCCATTGTTCCACATCCTAGTCTGCAGGGCAGCAGAAAACAAGCTTGCTCCCTCCTCCCTATGACTTACCTTCACATATTTGTACATGGCTATCATGTCTCCTCTCAGCCTTCTCTTCTGTAGGCTAAACATGTCCAGCTCTTTAAGCCACTCCTCATAGGGCTTGTTCTCCAGACCCTTAATCATTTTAGTCATCCTCCTCTGGACACTTTCCAGCTTGTCAACATCTCCCTTCAACTGTGGTGCCCAGAACTGGACACAGTATTCCAGGTGTGGTCTGACCAAGGCAGAATAGAGGGGCAGCATGACTTCCCTGGATCTAGACGCTATACCCCTATTGATACAGGCCAGAATCCCACTGGCTTTTTTCGGCACCGCATCACATTGTAGGCTCATGTTTAACTTGTTTTTTCACACATACTGCTGTCGAGCCAGGTGTCCCCCTTCTGTATCTTTGCATTCCATTTTTTTCTGCCGAAGTGAAGTATCTGGCATTTGTCCCTGTTGAACTTCATTTTGTTAGTTTCGGCTCATCTCTAATCTGTCAAGATGGTATTGAATTCTCCTCCTGTCTTCTGGAGTGTTGGCTATCCCTCCCAATTTGGTGTCATCTGCAAACTTGATGATCGTGCCTTCTAACCTTTCGTCTAAGTCATTAATAAAGACGTTTAACAGAACCGGGCCCAGGACGGAACCCTGCGGCACTCCACTCGTGACTTCGTTCCTAGATGAAGAAGGGTGGTAGCACTTTTGGGTTCGTTCGCTTAACCAATTACAGATCCACCTAACCGTGGCTTTGCCTAGCCCACATTTGACTAGCTTGTTGTTTTGTGCCCGCAAGTCTTTCTGACTTTCTAAAGGAAACTGCATCACAGGGTTTTCCTGGCAAAGTTTATTCAGGGGACATTTTGCCTTTCTCTTCCTCTGACAGTAACCAGTGGGTTTGCATGGCTCAGTGAGAATTTGAGTCCTATCCTCCAGAGTAGTAGATACTGGTTCTATCCTGCTCTTCTATCTGACCGTATAAGAATGGTGTTTATAGTCAAACCTATACAGGCACATGGATTGCAGAAAACAAGGATATCTTGGATGGGAAGATATGAAGATATCTCTCAAAGCACTAATCAAACTAATCAAAGGTCTGGTCTCTCATTTCTCTCTGATAACTTTCTGACTGTTTCAAACTAGCCCACATTTCCTTGAGAAATTAGGCAAATTTGGAGAGCATCACACATTTGCCTTTGAGTTGAGGCAAAACTACTTGCAAACTTTATAAAGTTAGGTAGACCCCCACAAAGGCTATGAAAATTAGGCCTTTGAGTAACATGCTATTGTCGTTGGACAGAAAGAGAAAAATGGACAAATAGTGTCCCCTATTATTGGGGGATATGGATCAGGAGAGCAATATTCTGCAGAGCTCTTAAAACAGTCTCTAAAAGAATGCTTTCACCACTGTAGGTTTTTAAAAACTGTGCTTTTACTGCGATTTTCTATTGAATTTTGTAAACGGCTTTAGATACTATCTCTTTAATAGAAAAGCTGAGCAGAAATATTTTAAACACATTGCTACCCAATTGTCTTTGGCTCCCCGAGCTCTCATTTTATTTTATTTCTCCAGTTTCTATCCAATTTCTATCCAGCTTGTAAATAAAACCCTCAAGGCACATTATTGTAAAAAATAAATAGCCAAACAGAATAACTGAAACAATTTCTTAACTAAATGAAAACAAATCGGTTCATAAAAACAATTTACAATTCCAAAAATTCCCAATCTAACTCAGATAGAATGCAAAAGAGTGAAGTCCATCAAAGGTTAAAAAGCCCAGAAACTTCACAACAATCCAAATTTTTAACTTGCTTCCTAAAAGGCAGCAGGGGTAGACTTATAGATATCTTGAGAAAAATATTATTTTGGGGAATGGGAGCCAGATGTCACAGCCATCAAGTGTCTGCTCCAAGCAGTCACTGCAAAACACTCATGAACATAGATTTCATAGCTCATGCTGTTACCTGGTGCCATTTTGTTGAGTAGGTGGGATAACACTGTAGTAGACTGGCATCCCCCCAGGTTGCAATCCTCCTTGAACAGACTGGTTTGCTGGTACCAGAACGGGCTGCTGAAAGGGCTGCTGGACCACACTCTGAGACTCATTAGCCACAGGTACCTGCTTGAGGAAAACAGAAGCAGGAAGAAGAAAAAGCCTATTACATGGGGGAATTATGACAACATGGTTAATGGTGCTGATGAGCAAAGCTAGCTGACTTCAGATGTCAAAATCTGCTGGACCCTCAAGATTGATTTGGCCTTTAAATAAAAATCGTAACATTTATTTTTGGCAGGAGCACGTACCTACTTCTCATAGTTGTGGAAACTTGATGAGGATTTCACTTGATGTGGATTCTTCAATGGTTTATAAAGGATATTTTATATGGAGATGGAAGAGGACTTTATGTTCAGTACTGCAGTTCCTACTTTCCTCAGTATCTACCAGCCTTACTCCATCCATTCTATTCTCTTTCCCCATCCTGCTTCATGATTCCCAATCTATTTTACCAGATCTTATCCCAGTCCCTGACAAAGGACTGAAGATAAATTTCCATATGGTTTAGCTCAAATAAATGAAAACTAGGCATATCTCTACCTTCTTTTTCTTCACTGCATAATAATGTGCAAACATTTCAACAATTGCTGTACTTTGCCAAAGTGACTCCCCTAATACAGAAATGGTTGTGAGAAATGGAATAATTTGGACTGCTGAATTAATTAATGGCGCAGTTGCTCACTATAAAATACATACTCTCTCTTTGTAATAACAATACTAAAATGCTTGTGTTGCACTGTGCGCCTAACTTGATAAAGCTTTCTTTGTGTTTTCTACATGCTTCAAACAAATAAATGAACTGAACAATTGAGGCATTTAGATTATTTTTAACCTCAGAATTAGGGATTTTTAGACTCTCTTATTCTCTCTGGATTTCAAAATCTTTTAAACAAGCAGTTACTACTTTTGCCTGTACTGAAATGAGTTCCTAACAATAACAACATAATCATATTTTGTATACATACTGCACTGGCTTCCAATGTGTTTCCGGGACCAAACTGAAATGTCTTTTTTCAATTAAAGTTCTAAACACTTGAGGGCCAAGTATAGGAGGGCCATTTCCACTCATAGTCAACCAACCTGGAGCCATAATGCATTAGCAGAGGCCTCCACCACAAACAAGGTGGGCAAAAGACAGAGCTTTCTGGTGGTGAAAACATTTCCATTCTCTCATGTTCTTTAAGAACTCTTCTGGTGCATTTCAGACTTTGGGCTTTTATCTCGTTCCTTCAGGTTGTTTCTATCATGGATGACATCTTGTGTTTTGTTATCTGTGGGTTTTTGGAAATCAAGATCTGAAATGTTTTGATATCATTTTTTATTATTCTGAATTGCCTTAAGATGATGGGGAAAATGGATGAACATTTCAAATAATATTTTAAAATTAGATTTTAGACAATGTGGTCAGAATTACTTATCACAACAAAGAGGGGCTGCTGCCAAAAGCAGCAGTTTTGCATCATGGAAACAGCAGATAAGTTTTACTACATATCACACAAAATGGAAAGCAAAGCCTTTGTTTTCCAGTTATCATTAGTCTCGCCCCAAGAGCGATTAGTTCCATGAGTTATATCTCTGTCTTTTAAAAAGACCATCTGAGGATTTGAAGTCATTGAAGTATCACGTGTAGAAATTGTTCTTGCCTTACAAGTTATCCTGTGCTACAACAGCACAATTGCCTCTGTGACATTTCCCTATTTTACCAATAGATGTCATCTCTTGCCACTCACTTGATATGAAGGCAGTGGAGTGTACTGGACCATCAGGCCTTGCATCTGGCCGCCCATATTACCCCGCTGATTGTTGAGGAGGTTCTGGCTTTGAGACTGCTGCACACTCATCATGCTCTGAATTTGGCCGCCCATGTTGTTGCGCTGGTTGCTGAGGAGACTCTGGCCCTGGGACTGCTGCACTCCTATCATACCTTGGTATGTCTGCTGCTGGTTGGACATGATTGGCTGTAAACCTACAATGAGGCAGAAGGGTAATATACTTAATGATGGAGACACACAGTTCCAAGTGCCCCAGTTTAGTGTTCCAGGCAACTAACCATATCCTCCTTCATTTCACTCCATTCCATACTCCCAATTGTTTTCTATCACTCCCCTACACCATGACAGAAAGCATTCAGACATCACTGAGGATGCTCAGTCTTCAGTGTGGCATACTATACCTCATGTTTTTTTTTCTAAAAATTTTCCGACTTCTCCAAACACTAGGGTTCCTCTGAACATGCTAATAATATTCAATAATCTCATTCTGGCTTCACAGACATGGTTTGATATTCATGTATATCATGAGTGCACCCAGTACTAGCCTCTTTTTAGTCTTTGTTATCAGGGCAACTGCATAAACCAGAACTTGGAAAAGCTACCTTTTTAGAGTTGAGCCCCTTAAATCCACCTATAAGCATGCCCAGAAGATTCTTGGGGTTTTTTGCTTTCTAAATTACAAGATTTCCAGACTTTAAAACGATGTACCATTTTATTAAACTGGGAAAACACTGATGTTCAAATATGATAGACACCAAATATCACATTATGCTGTATTTTTGGCTGTTTCTTTGGCCCCTCCAACATTGCTACATGCCATTGCTACATTGCTACATACATATCATGACTTCCTACTTTCAACAATCACTGACTGCCACCGGAAAGGAAGCACTGTGTCATCATGGCATAAAACAATATTTTGCACATGCATGATCAAGAGGGAGAGAACCTGCTAAAGGAACAGCTGTCATTTATGGTGGTAAGTGCATGCTTAGTGTAATATATACTTTGGTTCAAACAGTATTCAATTTTTGGAAGCTCACTTGCTTGAGATATGTCATGCATATCTTCCTCGCAAGCAAGAGTTTGATATAACAGGAGATGATCTTTCAAAATTTACAAACCCAGCTGAAGATATTGCTTTTGAAACCTCAGCCATGATGTTTAATTAACCTCTCCTCTATTTAAATCCAATACTTTAGATACTGAGTAGGTACCATAGAAATGCTAGTTCTTGTGCACATACAGTATGTGTTTTGATTTAGTTAGCAAACCCAGGCCTTCAAAGGTAATAATACTCTTAAGTACTGCCAAAGCTGCCTACCCATGCCTTACAGCCAAGGTACCTTTACCATCACAAAGATCTTTAGCATGTACAAATTCCAAGCCCTATAAATAGGCCTCCCCTCCCCCCCAACTCCCCAGTCAGCTCCAGGAAATGGCAAAATCTCCCTAACAAAACTAAGTCACAGCTCCAACCACATTCTCCTGTCTTCTTGGATTCACTGTGTGTGCTGCTCACTTACCAGGCTGCTGTGACTGCTGAGGCAGCTGTTGGCTGCGCTGTGGGCTGTAGGCCACCGGGTGAGAAAGAGGTCGGTATTGCTGGCTAGAGTTTGGGTACTGCCCAGGAGGGTAGTAAGAAACCTGAATCTGTTAGGAGGATAAAAGGAGGAGTCAATAAATCAAGGTAGAAGAGGCTGGAGAGTAGAATATAGCAAATCTCAGTACTTCCAGGAGATAGATAGGGGGTGTAAGGGGGTTGGAGTCAAAGGGACATTATAGGCAAACAAACAGTCCCAAGGCAGACTAGCAACACAGAATCACCAGGATCCCCTGGTGGCGCAATGAGTTAAGCCCTTGTGCCAGCAGGCCTACTGACTGAATTAGGGAGAGAGCGGGTGAGCTCACTCTGTCAGCTCCAGCTCCCCATGAGATGAGCATCCTACAAGGATGGTAAAACATCAAATATTTGGGCATCTCCCGGGCAAAATCCTTGCAGATGGCCAATTCCCTCACACAAGAAGCGACTTGCAGTTTCTCAAGTCACTCCTGACACACACAAAAAACCCAGGCCCTTCAGAGGACATAACAGATGCAACGTTTTTCAGAATGACTACTTCCTCTCAATTCAAAAAAGCAAATCAACCCTCTGCCCATGCATTCCAGGATGTTCAATACAGACATGGGGATTTTCCCCTGAACAAGCAGCCTCTGGAAATTTGAGGGGTTTTGTCTTCATCCTCCTTCAATTCATCCTTCATAGCTGAGAAACCACTGTGCAGGCAATACAGGAGGGAATGAAGGGAGCACTGCAGGAGATATTTGCAAATTGGGCCTAATTCTTATCTTCCCCCAAATCCCAAGCTAATTAGAATGAACAAAATGCCTATATATATATTCTGTCTGGCTTAAATTCTGTTGGGGACAGATTTCTGTAATTTTGCTTTTCTTTAAACACTGCTTAAAAACACACACATGCACACCCTGTTACTTACTTGCTGGGGAGGCTGCATATAGCTTTGGGGCTGCAAGACCTGCTGGGCTGGTGCCGTGTGTCCCGAGGCAGAGTAGTTGGAGGCAGTGATTGGTTGCCCCGGGGAAGCCATAATGAAGCCCGTCTGCTGAGGATGCTGGGACATGATTGGTGGCTGGAACATGCCTGAGGACGGATCGGATGTCTCTGTGGAACCCTGGCGGCTGAGGCTGATTTGCCCAAAGGGGTTGCTGAGCTCATCAGCCTGTGACCAGAGGACAGGAGAAGCAGAAACTGAGTTAAATGGATTCCTGAGTTTTCTTCATCACCCACACACACTTCCTTCACAAGAACTGTCACACTTCAAGGAAAATAGCCTCAAAGAACCAAGAAAACACTTAAGATTAAAAAGTGCATACAACAGAACTAATGAAAATGGCCATGTGACCTAAGGCAGACATGCTGAAGAATTTTGCAAAAATCAGCTGAATCAGGAGGAATACCCAACAATCTATTCAGATCTTGATTTTCTGTCCTGCGAAATCACAAGACAATGGAAGTGACAGAGTTCTTTCTTTGCAACTAAGTGTTATCAAACCTAAAAACCTAACTCCAGCCATAACTCCTTCCCTACAAGAACAGTAACCAAGGGCTTATCGAATTCATTGCTCTCTCAAGTGATGATCTGTAGATCAGTGGTCTGCAAGATATTGGTTGCTGGCTCAAAGGAAATCTCCATGAAAAAAAAGAAAGAAGCAGTTGCAGCCAGTGGGTACAAGCCTTACTGTGCCTACCGTTGGTTGCCTCTAACATCTAGCTGCCAAATTGCCTTCAAGGACCCCTCCATCGTCCCTTTCTCCTCATACCTTGTGGGAAGAACTTTTCTGGGATCAGCTTACTGTAAAACCTGAGGCCTCCACCTGAGCCTGGGCAGAGAACACCATCAGTTGCTGGCTTATTTCCATTCCAGCCGGAGTGTGGGGCACAGAGTCACTGTGCCAGCTGCTGTTTTACACTGCTGGCCGGTTCCTGCAGCTGCTTCCTGCAGTGTTAGCCATTGCCTATCATTGTCGGTCAGTTTCTGCCAATAGCCACCATTTCCCACTGCACCGCTGTGCCAACCACCGTTTCCCGCTGCCGCCACCATTGCCCGCTGCCGGCCATTTCGCCTTGTTTTGCCATCATGGGCTTATTGACTGGACCCGGCTTGGAACGGCAGCTCCATCATCGCGGTGGGTGGCAGGATGATCTTCGTTGCTGCCACTGATTATCATTGTGGGCGCTGTGTGGAGAAGGAGGGCTTTTGGAGTCTAGCCGCCAGTGACCTGGCTGTGGTTTGTTTGTTTCATCTGGGCCAAAGACCTAACTATTGCTGTGTCAGCATGGGCAGTTTGCTACCCCCAGTTGGGGAGTTCCATCCTCCATCATCCATAAGACCGAAAGCACAATTCCACCCCTTGGGGCCCTACCACTGCATTGTGTTAGCCCGATAAGTAACTATATTGACTGGGTCTGAGCGCTGCCTGCCCCACCAGCCTTATCTAACCTTTTTTGGCTGCTTTGGTATCCGGGTTTACCTGAGGATATATTGATTTCATCTATTAGACCAACATCTGGACCAGCACTTTATCTTACTGCTATAATTGCTACAATTTATTGCTCTATTGTTTATTGCTGCTAACATCTGCTATGAAATTCCACCTGACTTTTATGAATTGTGTTTAGTCCTATAATATGACGCTGCTAGTGGAGGGCTAGGGAGGGTTGCCCGCGGAGTTTTGGGGAGAGGGGGCCTGTTACCGACCCAGTATATAGCCATAACCCGTCCTGATTTTTATATCATAGCACTGAGTCACTTTATTTCTTAAAATTGTATAACGCTGCGTTAGCTACTGGCATTTAATTGAGAACCCATTATTGTTTTTAGCTCTCCATGAGCCCCTCTCCCTGTGAGTTTTATGGGAACCTATGAACTAGACCCCCCTGTCTTTGCACTGTGCACTTTAATATCAAGCTAAGGAGGGGGGGGGGAGTTACAAAGCTTCTTAGTGCACTTTATTCTAGTAACTCCTAAGGGGGGGGGGGAGAAAGGAGTGGCTTGTCTACATCTATAGCCAGTGTTCTTGTCTCCAGCTATAGCCAGTGTTAGCCAGATGTTAGAGAATAGGGAGAGGGGCCATGTAGAGGGAGGGGGGATGTCCGCTAGCCGAGGAGCCCCCATTGAAGTTATTCAGGGGAGGAGATGCGGGAAAAGGAGACCAAAATTAATTCGGCCTAGGGAGAGATTTCTTGTAGATTTAAAACGGTCTCCTGATATGGTAAATTTGGATATCCGGGCTGGCGGTCCCTTCGGACTAAAGGTGGTGCTGTTGAACGCCAGGTCTGCAAATGGAAAAACCGCAATTATCCAGGATCTTATCCTGGATGAACGTGCAGACCTGGCGTGCATAACGGAGACCTGGCTGGATGAGGCGGGTGGGGTCAATCTCACCCAACTCTGTCCTCCTGGGTACTCCGTGCAGCACCAACCAAGATCCGGAGGGAGGGGAGGTGGAGTCGCAGTGGTCTACAAGGATTCCATCCCCCTGACCAGGTGCCCCATCCCGCAGTCAACCTTGTTTGAATGTGTCCACCTGAGGGTGGGTGACCGGGACAGATTAGGGATTCTGCTAGTGTACCGACCACCCCGCTGCACTACAGTCTCCCTGCCTGAGCTAGCGGGGATGGTCTCGGGCCTGGCGTTGGAGTCCCAGCGGCTTATTGTGCTGGGGGACTTCAATGTCCATGCGGAGACCACCCTGACTGGCGCAGCTCAGGACTTCATGGCCACCATGGCAACCATGGGGCTGTCCCAATTGGTATTTGGTCCCACCCACAGAGCAGGGCACACACTTGACTTGGTTTTCTGCCAGGGATGGGAGGAAGGTGGTGATGTGGAGGAGCTCACCATCACTCCTTTGCCATGGACCGACCATCACCTGATCAGGTTTAGACTCGCTGTGCCCCCCAACCTCCGCAGGGGTGGAGGACCTAATAAAATGGTCCGCCCCCGGAGGCTTATGGATCCGGATGGATTCCTGACGGCTCTTGGGGAGTTTCCCGCTGCCTCGGTTGGTGATCCTGTCGATGCTCTGGTTGCCCTCTGGAACAAGGAGGCGACTAGGGCAATAGACACGATTGCTCCGGAACGTCCCCTCTCGAGTACCCGAGCTAAACCATCTCCTTGGTTCACCGAGGAGTTGGCAGCGATGAAGCGAAAGAAGAGGGGTCTAGAGCGCGTGTGGCGTTTGAAGCAGAACGAACCAGACCGAGCACGGCTGTGCCTTTATTTAAAGGCATACGCCGCGGCAATAGATGCTGCTAAGAATGTTTTCTTTGCAGCTAATATTGCGTCCGCAAAGAACCGTCCGGCAGAGCTGTTCCGAGTTGTTAGAGGTTTGTTGAATCCCATCTCTCAAGATGGGATCCCTGACAACTCGGCAGCCCGCTGTGAAGCATTTGCTCAGTTCTTTGCGGACAAAGTCGCTCTGATCCGCTCTAGCTTTGACACCATATTAATGGCAGCTTCCGAGGATGTAACACGAGCTCCTGCTTGTCCTATTTTGATGGATTCATTTCAATTGGTTGAGCTCGAGGATGTGGACAAGGTGCTTGGAGAGGCAAAGGCTACCACATGCATCCTAGACCCCTGCCCATCCTGGCTGGTGAGAGAAGCCAGAGGGGGATTGGCCGAGTGGGTGAAGGTGGTGGTGAATGCCTCCCTTCGGGAAGGCATTGTTCCAGCGAGCCTTAAATTGGCTGTGATCAAACCGCTGTTGAAGAAGCCATCACTAGATCCCACTCAATTGGACAGCTATCGGCCTATTTCCAATCTCCCCTTTTTGGGCAAGGTCCTGGAACGTGTGGTGGCTGCGCAACTCCAGGCATTCTTGGTTGACACTGATTTTCTGGATCCGGCGCAGTCTGGCTTCAGGCCGGGGCATGGCACCGAGACAGCCTTGGTCGCCTTAGTCGATGATCTACGCCGGGAACTGGACAGGGGGAGTGTGTCCCTGCTGGTTCTGCTGGACCTCTCAGCGGCCTTCGATACCATCGATCACGGTATCCTTCTGGGACACCTCGCGGGAATGGGACTTGGAGGTACTGTTCTGCAGTGGCTCCACTCATTCCTGGAGGGTCGGTCCCAGATGGTGTCATTGGGGGACGCCTGCTCGGCCCCACAACCGTTGACTTGTGGGGTCCCGCAGGGGTCAGTACTGTCCCCCATGTTGTTTAACATCTACATGAAGCCGTTGGGAGAGATCATTCGGAGTTTCGGGGTCCGGTGTCATCTGTACGCAGATGATGTCCAGCTCTGTCACTCCTTCCCACCTGTTACTAAGGAGGCTGTCCAGGTCCTGAACCGGTGTCTGGCCGCTGTGTCGGACTGGATGAGGGCTAACAAATTGAAACTGAATCCAGACAAGACAGAGGTCCTTCTGGTCAGTCGCAGGGCTGAACAGGGAATAGGGTTACAGCCTGTGTTGGACGGGGTCGCACTCCCCCTGAAGACACAGGTTCGCAGTCTGGGGGTTCTCTTGGACTCATCGCTGAGCCTGGAGCCTCAGGTTTTAGCGGTGGCCAGGAGAGCCTTCGCACAACTCTGCCTTGTACGCCAGCTGCGCCCGTTCCTTGGGAGGTCTGACTTGGCCACGGTGGTCCACGCTCTGGTTACAGCTCGTTTGGATTACTGCAACGCGCTCTACGTGGGGCTGCCTTTGAAGACGGCCCGGAAGCTCCAGCTAGTACAACGGGCGGCAGCCAGATTAATAACTGGGGCGGCTTACAGGGAGCGTACTACCCCCCTGCTAAGCCAGCTCCACTGGCTGCCAATATGCTACCGAGCCCAATTCAAAGTGCTGGTTTTGACCTACAAAGCCCTAAACGGTTCTGGTCCAATTTACCTGTCCGAACGCATCTCCTCCTATGAGCCCACGAGAACCTTAAGATCATCCGGGGAGGCCCTGCTCTCGATCCCACCGGCCTCACAAGCACGGCTGGTGGGGACGAGAGACAGGGCCTTCTCGGTGGCGGCCCCTCGGCTGTGGAACTCCCTCCCCAGTGACATCCGGCAGGCTCCATCCCTTTTGGGGTTCAGGAAGAAGCTGAAGACCTGGCTATGCGCGCAAGCGTTTAATGAATGAACTCAGTTAGCATTGACATGGATCGGATTAAGGCTTTTGCACAAGGTCTGATGGATGATTGGTATATATATTTGGTGTTGCATTGTTTTAAATTTTTATATATTGTATTTTATTATGTTATTTAATTATTTTAACTGTTTTATTCTTATTTTATTGTATTATGATGTACTGGTAGTGATCCTACCAGTTGTGTAAGCCGCCCTGAGTCCCCTCGGGGAGAAGGGCGGGGTAGAAATATTGGAAATAAAATAAATAAATAAATAAATATATAGCACTGGTCCCTGGCACACTGAGAAAAAACTCTGATCACAATAGCTTAAGAAGCACCAATCCAACTGGCTGCATAAAAAGGCAACAAAAGGAGGAAAGTGCTTTGTGATGCAACCCTTAAGCAGGTTACAATGCATTGTTCCTCTTGCAATCCCCTCCTATAAAATCATCATCTAGGATGGTGTTGGCAACTGTAAAACGACTGGTGGCCAATTTCTGGCCCTGACACTCCCCAGGAGCCATTCAGAGTCCTGAAAATTGGGAGCGGGGGGGGGGGGGGGGTGTCCGGAACTTCAATTTCCTGATTTTGAAAAAAAAATCAGTTTTATACAATGTTGGACAGTACAGAATAGCCTTATAACCTATTTAAAAATTGAGCTGCTGAATCTAGAGGCTTTCAGAATAGTTAACCCACATTCCTTTCTCTTTTTTGATGGGGGATAGGCACAGAAATGTGGCCTGAACGGTATTGGTATCATTGGAGGTTATGAATTCAACACCAGAGTTCACACACAACCCAGGACCTTTCTTTACTCACCCCTATTAAGATTACTTTTACTGATTAGAGTAGTATGATTTTCCTACTATAAACATCTGAGTTGTTATAATTTTCCAGAGCTCACACTGCAATTATTGATTTTTACTGTGGCAGTGACAAAAGAAGCAGAGGAATCTGCCAATGTTTAAGCTCAAGGATAATATGAAAACAGTAGCATCTGGGAAGGCACGGGAAGCAAGGTAACCTTTTTCTTTGTTGACAGATAAACCACCTGCCTGAACTGCCCCAAGACATGTTGATGCCCAAGGCATGAAAATGCAAGCAACAGTTTCCTTCATTTATCCATGCTGGGTACAATTCACACTAAATGTCTCCTGAGTAAATCAGATTAAAAGGACCAGGAGTTGTGCAAGAAGAAGTCTTCTGCAGCTCTTGCTCATTTCAATGAGGCAGAGAAAGACTTGCCAAGGGATTGTGACTCATCCCAGCGATCTGTCCCCGTTTTCCATCTGCTGTCTTCAGTGTTGCTCTAAGTCTACATGCCTTTAGGTAGGACCCTTTGGGAATCTGACTATGAATATATTTCAGCCTAACAAAGGAGGTGGAAATGTGAGTCTGAAATAACATTATCTTTCTGATGTGTTGAACACATCTATAGGACTGCTGGAGGGGGAGATTACAAAGAAAGAAACTTAGTGAGATGAGGCAAAATCATCTATATACCAAATCTCCAGAGATCGCTCCAGAAATCAGTATGCTGTAAGCAAAGAACAAGAGGACTCAAGGTGAATCATGGAAAGATGCCTGCAAGACAGCATTATTGGACAATTTTGGATCCTTTAAACTGGGAGACTGCAGTTCTCACAATAAGCAGCTAGGATTGATGGGAGCTGTTATCCAATAATATTGGGAAACCTAGCCTTTCCATACTCCGGCCTATACAAGTAAAGTGTGGTGGGAAGTAACACATATCATATGTGCAAAGACTATGCCTAACTTGGAAGGCTTTCTCACCCCTCAACCTGTACTTAGGAATATCACGAGGGTGAAAAATAAACTATGCAAACTGAGGAACAATGCAACCTAGGGCAGAAATCAAGATTAACAAATCATTGGACATCAGAGCCATATTGCGAAGCTCACAGTCTCCATCTCCTGTTGTAAGTATTTTAAACAAACTGTTGCCAATATAAGGAGCAAACCAAGCATCACAGTCTCCTTAAAGACTTAAAAGTCACTAACCTTGCACTATTGGATCAAGCAGACTAAGTCAATGAGTGCCACCTGGTGGTTGTTAAGGTCATGTATTGCAGAAACTCCCTTTGATGTGTACCAACCTGCTATTCTGTCCAAAAATTCCACTTTCAACAAGTCTCCTACCAAAACACATTTTAGGAGCAGTTAACAAGTATTCTAATGCGGTCATAAAAGCGGACAGTGCGTAGTATAAAAGTCCTGTGTGAATTAACAGTTCAAAGCATGCTGCTAGCAGTTCTGAGGGCCTCCTCACACTATTTTTAAGACCATGTTTGTGAAATTGTTTCAGTAAGTGAGCACCTAAATATATGCATTATAGATAAGGCATAACAAACTTTTTGATCACACCTATATCACTTGGAGTGGCAGGAGGCTTTTAGCAAATTGTGGCCATGTTGCTGACTAATATCTGGGCCAAAATACCCTAAAGGCACCTGATCTTTGAGGTTTGTCAGCTCTGCTTAGTGTTTGGATAGGAGACTGACAACAAATTCAAAAGCGTAAATGTAGCCTCTAGTAAACTAGCAAAACCACTTTTGAATATTCCTTGCCTAAGAAAACCCAAAGAAATTCATAGGGTTGCCTTACGTCAATAGACAACTTGAAGGCAAATACAGTACACACAATGTTTGCAAGTATCCTCAGCTTTCATAAGATAGTGCTGTAAACCCAAATTCAAAGCCAACAAAGTAAACACAGCTTCACTTATAATGGATTGATACACACTATAAGGCAAGTGGGGGGGGGGATTTTTGCATGGAGTGGGGAGGCTTCCCTTAGAAAGGAGTAAAAGGATATATCTTGGCTTTCCTGCTCTTAATTTTACCAAAAGAAAAGAAAGAGAGAGAAAAGAAAACCAGCAGGAAAAACAGAAAGAGTGCTCAGCCTGTGAACATGGGAATTTCAGAAACTGAAAGGGTTTAATCCTAAAGCCCTGATTACTGGGGTTTTAGCAAAATGGGAAGTGATTGAGAAGGTTCATTATACTTTGCTCTAAAGTATGTTTTAGCTTCCATGCCAGTGTCCTTTTGCATGCCATGTGCTGATTTTAGGGTCACAACACAGTGCAAACATTGCCAGGAGATAAAAATCAGATGCATGTCATCATTTCTACCCAACAGGTATCCCCATGCCACTTTCATGCAACTACATGCAAGAATGGGCTCAATTCTGCAGCAGACCTTGTTGGATGGGGAAATTAACTTTAATACTTTCCAACTATGACAGCATTACTCTTTGAAGGCTGGAAAAGTTCAATGTGCATGTCCTTGAGTAAAGACACCCTGTAATCCACTCAACAATTTAGCAACAACTGGGCATTTATCACCTTATAAACAAATGCCTTGAAATTCTCAAAGTAAGGCTGTGCATCCTAAATTGTATCTTTTTTTTTAAAGAAAAAGATATTCCAAGGGACCAAAGGAGCTTAATTTAAATAAGCATGATGTAGCACATCCTTTATTAAACAAAGCACAAACACATGCCAAGCATTAAAAGTCAGAGAGAGAGAAAGAGCAAGAAAGGAAAGGAAAGGGGCGGACGGTGTACGAAGTTGGGTGTTAATACCATGTTGTACTGCTGGGGTGGAGAGACTGGCAGGAGGACCTGGGGGCAGGAGCTTGGAGAGTATTGAACAGGCTGCGGAGAGGGCTGCAGAGCTGGGACCGGCTGAGGGAGAGGAGAGAGGAAGGGAAAGGAAGAAACAGGCATAAAGAAAGGGTGGAGGAAAGGGAGGTGAAAAGAAAAGGCAGAACAAGGTTAGTCATTGTACATACAGACACCATCTGCTATTCAGTTGGTTTTTCACCTATTTTAGAGGCAAACAAAAAGAAGAAATAGGTGCTCTGGCAAAGGTTGCAGGGTCAGAAAACAAGGTATACTCATTGCTGTGGAGTCTGAGATGCAATATGCAATCGCATATTCCATCATAATCAGGTGTGCAAAAATTCAATTGCCCAGAAGCCCTTTGTATTTTATTAAAGAAATGTTCCCAGCACCCAAGAAGATACAGATATCAGATAACAGGTTTCCTCTTCAAGCTGACTTCTAAATAACCTTTTAGGGAAGGAAACATCGCAAAACAATTGCAGGCCTGATCACAGCAATGACATAACATATAAGAACTGTGCTCTTTTAGGTGTGAAATTATGCCCCAAACACATTCATTTTTTTAGACCAAGCTAAGAAGGCATGGAAGTCAGTTTCTCTGAAGTGTTCAGTTCAATTTTCAGGTACAGTATGACCTCCATATCCATGGGGGATACTTTCTAAGACACTTATATACTTTGTGGATACCTAAAAGCCCAAACCCGATATTTTGATTATACTTAGGTTGGAAGCATAATATAAAATTGCACTAGAGGACCAAAAGAGGCCCACAAACATGTCCGAGGGGGGGGGGGATAATTTCATTAAAAATTCATTAAAAAGGAGGTCTTCTTGCACTTCAAAAGTCAAGATAACATGATGTACTGGAGATGCATCCGGAACCAAGGAAAGAAAAAAAAGGAAGAGATCCCTGGGATTTCTCTGCAGAAGATCAAGTGCCCCACCTCATTTATACACACATAAATAACGAATGTGACCAAAGCAATTGGACAAGAAAGAGTAAAGGGGTGTATTCAAATTATATTCTTTGTTTTCCTTTCCTAGCAAATAATGGAAAGGTCTACAAATGGAAATGAAAGGTGGGGAAGTGTCCCTACTTCACATATAAATGAGATCTACACTTTCATTATGGTGTTATTTTTTTTAAAAGTTACATTTTAAAAGGGATATAGCAGAATAGAAAGCTAATGAAGTAAGACAAGCTGTTGCTGGGGAGAATTATATAATATAAAATTCTTCAATATTATGAAGTGCAACAGAATATGAAGAATTATTACCATTAATTGATGGCATGAAGCACACTTATGTAGTCCATGCCTTAGTTACATCCAGATTTGATTACTGCAATGCTCTCTACGTGGGGCTGCCCCTGAAGTCGGCCCAGAAACTTCAATTGGTTCAAAGATCGACAGCCAGATTTCTAACTGGAGCCGGCTATAGGGAGCACACAATGCAGCTCCACTGGCTGCCGATAAACTGCCGGGCCCAATTCAAGGTGCAGGTTTTGACCTATAAAGCCCTATACGGCTCAGGCCCTACCTATCTCCGTGATCGCATCTCCTCCTATGAGCCAGTGCGGACCTTGAGATCATCCGGGGAGGCTCTTCTCGCGCTCCCACCACCGTCTCAAGTGCGGCTGGTGGGGACGAGGGAATGAGCCTTCTCGGCAGTGGCCCCCCAGCTCTGGAATGCACTGGCAAAAGAGATCAGGCAATCCCCTACAGTATCCAATTTCCGTAAGAAATTGAAGACCTGGTGGTGTCGGCAGGTTTTTCAGTAATTACATTGGAATACCGCCAATTTCTGGGCCTGAATATATTGCACAAGATTTATCTAGCCTAAAATTATACATTTTAATATATTGGGTTTATGGTTCCCATCCCCTTGATCAGGTCATGTAAGTGTTATTTATTGCTATATAATTGTATTGTTTTACTTTGCTTAATAATGTGTTATTATGTTGCTATGTAATGTATGTGTTGTTTTTATGATTAGAAACTGCCCTGAGTCCCATCCGGAAGATAGGGTGGTATATAAATAAAGTTTTATTATTTATTATTACTTATGCTAAAACAGGCAATAGCAAGATCAGTCCTGAAGAAGACATCCCTTGATTCCTCAATTTTGAATAACTGCCGGCCAATTTCAAATCTTCCCTTTTTGGGCAAGGTTCTAGAGCAAGTGGTGGCTTCTCAGTTTCAGGGATTCTTGGTTGAAACCGATTTTCTGGACCCATCGCAGTCCAGGTTCAGGCCTGGTCATGGTACCGAGACGGCTTTGGTCGTCTGGGTGGATGAACTCCACAGAGAACTTGACAAGGGAAGTGTGTCCTTGGACATCTCAGCATCTTTCGATACCATCCATCATGGCATCCTTCTGGGGCAGCTTTCTGAAATGGGTTTTGGGGGCACTGCTCTGCAGTGGCATCACTCCTTCCTGGAGAGTCTTACCCAGTCAGTGAAGCTGGGGGATTCCTACTCGGACCTCTGGCCTTTGACCTGTGGGGTCCCGCAAGGTTCTATTCTATCCCCCATTCTCTTTAACATCTACATAAAATCGCTGGACAAGGTCATCTGGAGTTTTGGAGTTTGGCACCATTTCTACGTAGATGACACCCAACTCTACTGCTCTTTTCCACCAAATTCCAAGAAACTCTTTGGGTCCTGGAACCATGCCTGGCTGCTGTAATGGGCTAGATGAGGGCTAACAAGCTAAAGCTTAATTCTGACAAGACAGAGGTCCTCTAGGTCAGTTGCTCAGCGGATTAGGGTATAGGTTGGCAACCTGTGCTTAATGGGATTACACTCCCCCTAAGAACACAGGTCCACAGTCTGGGGGTCCTTCTGGACTCAGTGCTGATGTTTGATGCTTAGATGTCGGCGGTGGCCGGGAGGGTTTTTGCGCAATTAAAGCTGCAACCATACCATGAAAAATCTGACTTAACCATGGTGGTCCACGCTTTAGTTACCTCCAGGTTGAACTATTGTAATGCACTCTACTTGAGGCTGCCTTTGAAGACGGCCCAGAAATTGCAGTTAGGTCAGCTATCAGATTGTTAACTGGCACAAATTACAGGGAGCGGTCAACCCCGCTGTTCAAACAGCTCCACTGGCTGTCAATAAGTTTCCGGTCTCAATTCAAGGTGCAGGTTATCACCTATAAAGCCCTAAACCGTTTTCTGCATCTCCCCCTATGAACCTGCACGATCTTCAAGATCTGCTGGGAAGGCTCTCCTCTCTCTCCCACTTCATCACAAGTGTGGCTGGTGGGGACAAGAGAGAGGGCCTTCCCGGTGGTGCCCCCCTCCCCAGGCTCTGGAAATCTCCCCAAGGAGATTAGACTGGCACCCATCCTGTCCACCTTCCGTAAAGATCTAAAAACTTGGATGTTCCCCAGATAATTTTGCCCCCAGCTATGACTCAAAATCTAATCCTTGCACCTTACTACTGTCCCCTAAGTGCTCTTCTTCATATTGCCCTCTGTTCCTAATCAGTCTTCAGCACTTTATCCATTAGCCCTGTCCTGCAACTGCTTTGTACCAGCCCAACTGCCCGATCTCAGAATCTGTTTACTATTTCATGCCATTGGTGATTTGCTTGATGGCTGTTTTATACTGTGTTATGTTTTGGTTATTTTATACTGTTTTATGATTTTGTTTTATGAATTTTAATCTATATATGTATAAAAGAGTGATGGCATCAGGGCAGCGGACAAAACAACAAAACTACAGGCCCCCCAACCTCAAAATTTGACAACACAACCCATCATCCATGGCTCTAGGTTGATACAACAAAAAGAAAAGAAAAATAAAGTCCTAATTAGAGGGAGAGGAATAATTGTTTGTATCCAATTGCTGCCAGTTAGAAGGCTAAGCTCCGCCCACTTGGTCTCCTAGCAACCGACTCAGCCCATGGGACAGGCAGAGTTAGGCTTCACTTAGGCCTCTTCCACAGATTATCTAATTTGCACTGGATTATATGGCAGTGTAGACTCTACTTCCCTCCAACAGACAAAAAAATTAGAAAAATTGTATATTCACAAGCTTTACAAAATAATATCCCCTGAAGGTATACGGGAAGGTAACAGCGCTCCATGCAGTCATGCCAGTGGCCACATGACCTTGGAGGAGTCTATGGACAACGCCGGCTCTTCGGCTTAGAAATGGAGATGAGCACCAACCCCCAGAGTCAGACACGACTGGACTTAATGTCAGGGGAAAACCTTTCCCCTTTACCTTAACTACCACCAATTCCTCAATACTTTATTTCCCATACCACCATACTTCGCCACAGCAACGTGTGGCCGGGCACAGCTAGTATGTTATATTTTAACTATGTTGATCAGGCTTGTCCCCATGTAAGCCACCCTAAGTCCCTTTGGGGAGATGAAGGCAGGATAAAAAATAAAGTTGTTATTATTTTTATTATTATTTGCTTTTTCTCTGAGTGCACACACCTTCCTTTTCTGTACAGCAATGCAAGCTTTTTTCTGTACATGTATGGTTCTTAACAGGGCTCCACCTGCCCGATTTCCGAAGCAACAAAAATTGCATATTTGTATATATGCTGGGACACAGCAGCCTGCAGTTCAACTACCTTGTTTCCCCTAAAATAAGACATCCCCAGAAAATAAGACCTAGTAGAGGTTTTTCTGAATTGCTAAATATAAGGCCTCCCCCAAAAGTAAGACCTAGCAAAGGTTTTGTTTGGAAGCGTGCCCACCAAACAGAACACTAGATCATGTAGGATCGGTAAATGTATGTACCATAGTGTTGTACATGGAAATAATGGTAGTAACAAGAAATTCTTGATAGGATTCACAGTTTATCTGGTTATGCTGGTTTGTGATGACAACTACTGTACAGTATATAATAAATGTTCATTTTTTGTTGAACAATAAATGTGAATTCTTCTTCATGGAAAAATAAGACATCCCCTGAAAATAAGACCTAGAGCATCTTTGGGAGCAAAAAGTAATATAAGACACTGTCTTATTTTCGGGGAAACACGGTAGTGTTTTTAATTAAGGAAGCTGTCCATAAATTTATGAAAGACTATAATTTAGTGTGTGCTAAGATACATTTGCCACATTTAATGTTTAAAGTCACAAATCTCTACTTGAGTGCTCATCAAAGGTAACTACCTTGGCATAGCTTTGAAATAAAGCTAGGCAGGGTTACGTTTGGTGTAACTGCACTATGTAACATGATTTTGGTTCCTGGGTTATAAATCTCATTTCTTAATTGGTTCTATCATAAAAGCATGGAAACATTTGTTTTTGCGGGACATCCAGCAGCACTTTTTGCTATAGTTTTTCAATGAATATCTTATCGAGTCTCAAGCAATTCAATATAGTTTGTGGCAGCCACAAAAATGAAGTTTTTCCGAGTATAACAACTACTTTCAAAGTAGGCATCGCACAATTAATGAGGAATAACACTTTCAAACCAGGAACAGAAAATGTTTCAAATTTTGTTACATAGTGTTGTCATTTAGCTGAGTATCTGAATGTATACTAAGTAACAAACCTAGGTTTTGTTTTGTTTTTGGCAACACTATGGCACACTGTGAGCATGGTTGGAAGGTTTGGACTCAGAACCCAGGCTGATTCATGGTTTGTTTCTGTGTTTTGTCTACTCATCTGTAAAATACACAGTAGGACAAGGCAACAGCAGTTGAAAAAGAAAGCAAACTAAAAGTTAAGCTCAATTCATTTTCCCTTTTCAAATCCTCATTCTTTTTCATTCTTGCTGGCAACTGTTTTCTTTCCACATCAGACTCATCCTTAAACACAAGGCAAAGGAGAGTTTTCTTTCTAAGACCAAACCACATGTTTACACTAAGATACCCATTTCATAGAAGGGAAACTTGTGATTCTCAGGGTAAAAATGCAATCCACAAACAAATAGATGTATAAGCAAAACACAAACATCTCAACAACAAAAAAAGCCATGAGGCCCTTCCACTCAATAAAAGCAACTCCCTTTGACAAAAATACAGACAAAACATACTATGTTAAAACAAAGGATAGAAATACAGGGATACCTTTCTCCAAAATGAAAAAAGTGAAACCACCAGAGACACACACATACATACACGCTTCCCCAAAGAAAATATGTGGCTCAAAAGAAAACAAAGCTGTCTCACACGGAAAACAGTCCTTTAATGCTGGTAGGGTGTTCAGGATGCCCTCTAGGTGCTTGCATAAGAGGCAATAGGAAAGGAATTGGTCACAGAAGCTGAAATTACTTTACTTGCCTCAAAGACTTACTTTGCGTTGCACAATAAACTATGGTGACAACAAATCTTGCTACAGTGCCACAGAATCACTGAGTTAAGCAGAGTTTTTTCTTCGTGTACTCTGTGAATGCACACTAATGGAGAAGCTGCGCCTGCGCAGGTTCCGACGGAAACTCTTCCAAGCTGAAGTTCAAATTTTGGTGGTAACCACGCCCCCCCCTCCCAAGGGGCATATAAGGCAGCCCCAGGCGCCCGCTCTCCAGTTCCTTTTTTTCCGCCGCAAGGTTCACTTCGGACTCTTCGCATGTCTACTACTCGTTTCAAGCGTTGCACGCAGTGTGCTGCTAAAATTCCTGACTCGGACGGCCACGCCAAGTGCCTCTTCTGTCTTGGCGAGGCTCATGTGGTCAGTACCTGCCGTTTCTGCCTAGCTCTCACAGCTCAGGCCAGAAAGAACAGAGCCGCTAGGCTTAGAGCGGCGCTTTACGAAAGATCTCTCGCACCAGAACCGACTCCGTCGACGTCGGGTACGTCGTCGTCTTCAGCTCTGAGAGCTATGTCGGCGCCACCAGCTAAGCCTCCGACAGCTAAAGCCTCCTCGGTCTCGTCCAGAGCGTCCAGGACCTCCAGGGCCGCTAAACCGGTCAAGCCACCGTGTACTGTGACGACGGCTACCGTGTCGACCCGCTCCGGAAAGGTGGGGCCTTCCTCGACGTCGAGCTCTCTGGCTTCGGTGACCTCGATCCGCTCTCGTATCGGCTCCCCTCCGTCCTCCTCTGCTATCAAAATAGCCTTTAAAAGGGCTCACGAGGAGTCTCGTCGAGCGCAATCTGACTCAGCTGTGGTTCCTCCCACACCTGGCAAGTCCAAGCAACCGCCGACAAAGAAACGGCTGACTCAGCGCTCCTCTTCCTCGGCCTCCTCAAGGAGAGACCCGCCATCTTCCTCGGCAACCTCCTCGAGAAGGTCTTCTCCAATTGTGCCAGCCCAGAGGCCTAGAGATGTTTCTCAATCTCCATTGCACCCCCTGTCTGACGGGGAGCTGCAGGACTCACCCCACCACTCTACCCAAACGGTGGTCAGGGTGCCGGTGCCGGAGCCCCTTGCGCCGCCTCACTCGTCGCGCCAACAGCTCTTCCCTCCCACCTCGACACCGGAGCGTGGCAGACAAACGGCTCGCCTGGCTCGAGCAGCCCAGGCCTCAGCCTCTAAGGATCCTCGGCTCCCGGCCCTCTCTTCCCGCGAGGCCATGCCTCCTCCCGAGACTGTGCTTTCTTCTCCCCCTCAGTCCCCCCAAGGGGCTGAGGAGGAAGATGTTGATATTGACCGCCCAGACTCTGTCCTCTCGGCCTCGGTGGTCTCTCTCGGTCTCGACCTCTCTCCTCCCCACGATGCGTATGAGGCGGACCCGCCTTCTCCTACTGACAATATTCGTGCTTTCTCTGATCAAATGGTCAGAATGGCCGACGCCCTGGGTTTGGAGATCAAGCAGACTTCCAAAGCAGTGTCTGATCCAGTTTTCAAAAGGGTGCAGGCCCAAGCTCCGCCGGCCACGCTACTCCCTTTCCTGCCTTATCTCTTGGACGTTATCCAGGCCTCCTGGAAAACCCCTTCCTCCATTCCTCCGACCTCGAAGAGGATCGAGACTTGGTACCGTACCGACGATGATACCTTGGAGTGGCTCAAACACCACCCCGACCCCAACTCCCTGGTCGTTAAGGCCTCTCAATCCTCAGGTCGTCAGTCGAACACTCCGGCCGACAGAGAAGGAAAGCGCTTCGACGCCGTGGGTCGAAAACTTTACTCTGGAGCCCTTTTGCTTTGCCGCATGGCGAACTATGGAGCCTGCATGGGTGCCTACCAGCAGATTATCTGGGAGAAGGCACAGCCCTTCTTCGCTAAGATGTCGGACGAAGACCGCTCCGTCCTCACTACCCTCCAACAGGAAGCAGACTCGCTTGCTCACCACCAAATACAAATGGCGAAACATACAGGTGATACTGCGGGCAAGATGATTGCCCACGCGATATCCATCCGCCGCCACGCCTGGCTGAGGTCTTCGGGTCTCTCCTCATCTTCCAGACAGGTCATTGAGGACCTTCCCTTTGACGCGCTCGGACTATTTAACTCCGGTACCGATGACAAACTCAAGTCTAATCATGACTTTAAAATTCTTGCGTCTAAATGTGGCGACCAACCGCAACCTCAGCGCACCCGCTGGTTCCCGCACCGCTCCCGCCGCTTCCCGCCGCAATCTTTCAGACACCACTCTTTCAGGCGGCCTTCGGGCTCGAATAATCAAACCCATCACCAACCTCGTCGGGGACCTCATCCGCAAAAGCAACGCGGTCGAACCACCCCCGCTCCTCCGCAGGCTAACCGGCGTACCTGACGCCAACCCCTGCCAAAGCTCCTCGCCCGCTACCGCTGTAGAGCCCACGCTGCCTCGACCCTCCTGTGCCTTTGCCGACCGCCTAGCCCCCTTTTACAATCAATGGGAGTCCATTACTTCAGATGCATGGGTTCTTCGCATTGTCCAAGACGGCTACGCCTTAGAGTTCACGGACCTCCCACCTACAGGTCGCATTCTCTACTCAACTCCTTCCCCAGAGATACTGGCCGAAGTCGATGCATTACTGGCCAAAGGCGCCATCCGTCCCTCCCCTCCCGAACTGGACCCTTTAAGTTTCTTCTCCAGATACTTTACAGTCCCGAAGAGGGGGGGCGGGCTACGCCCCATTCTGGACCTAAGGGCCCTCAATATATTCATTCGCCCTTCCAAATTCAGGATGGTCTCTATTGCCTCTATCCTCCCGATGCTGCAGCGGGGAGACTACTTTGCCTCCATAGACTTACGAGACGCCTACTTCCACGTGGCGATACGGGAGGCGCACAGACGGTTCCTCTGTTTCAAAGTTCTCGACCAAACCTACCAATTTACCGTTTTACCCTTCGGTCTCGTTACGGCCCCAAGGGTCTTTACCAAGGTCGTCGCCGCCGTAGCGGCCCACCTCAGGCTACATGGCATCACGGTCTTTCCTTATCTGGACGACTGGCTTCTCGTCGGGCCCGATCCGGTTCTTCTCGAAAACCACGTCTCCTTCACGCTGCGTCTTCTAAAATCTCTCGGCCTCCAACTCAACTCCGAGAAGTCAAATCTCTCCCCGTCAACCCGAATCCGGTTCATCGGGGCCCTCTTCGACTCTGTCACAGAGACTGTTTCACTACCGTTCGACAGATTCCTAGCTCTCCGCCACCACATCGCCCTTTGTCGATCCGCCCGGAGGGTCAGAGCCCGTGCCATTCAAGTCCTTCTGGGCCACATGGCCTCCACGGTTCTCACGACCCCGTTTGCCAGGCTGCGCCTTCAGGTCCTACAAAGGTGGTTTATAGACACTTTCAAGCCGTTCTACCACCACAACTCCAAGTACTTGTCGGTACCGTCGTTCGTCCGCCAGTCCCTCTCATGGTGGACGTCTCACCAAAACGTGTGCAGGGGCCTCCCATTTCATCCAGCCCCGCCGTCGCTAACCATAACCACGGACTCCTCCACCTACGCTTGGGGAGCCCACATGAGCGGTCTAACGGTTCAAGATCTTTGGTCCCCATCCGAGAGGGCCAACCACATAAACTTCCTCGAGCTTCTCGCCATTCTCAAAGCCCTGAAAGCATTCTCCCGCCTCATCCGTCACAAGTCCATCCTCATTCAATCGGACAACCTCGTAGCAGTATTCTACATCAACAAACAGGGCGGTACGGGTTCGAGGAAATTGATGCTCCTCTCCTCCCGTCTCTGGGTTTGGTGCATAGCCCACGACGTACAGGTCTCTGCAATCCACCTGCCGGGTGCCCAAAACGACTTAGCAGATGCCCTCAGCAGGATGACATCTTCCTCTCACGAGTGGAAGCTCGATCCCGAGATCCTCGACGGTCTGTTCCTCCACTGGGGACGCCCTACTCTGGATCTCTTTGCGTCTCCCCACAACGCTCAGCTACCCCGCTACGGAGCGAGACTTCCCCCGAACTCCTTCCCCGGCTGTCTAGGGGATGCCTTTCTACTGGACTGGTCGGCGGAGATGCTTTATCTTTTTCCACCGATTCCCCTCATACCGAAAGTTCTCGAAAGACTTCTCTCGATCTCGGTCACAGCGATTCTCATAGCTCCGGCCTGGCCCCGCCAACCGTGGTATCCAGCCCTTCTTCGTCTCTCCAGAGGAACGTTTCGCCCTCTGCCTCCCTCGCCGCACCTTCTCTCAAGGGAGGACGGCAAAATTCTTCACCCGGACCTCCCTTCCCTTCATCTCACTGCATGGAGGATTCTTACCTAGCCTCCCTTCCGCAGAACCTGCAAGACGTCCTTCGGGCAGCCCATAAGCCGTCTACTACCAAGGCTTATTCCTATAAACTCTCTCGCTTTCACGCCTTCCTTCGATCCCGTAACGTCGACACCTTTCCGACCTCGGTATCGGTGGTCCTCGACTTCCTCATGACCCTCGTCGAGAAGAAACTCTCTCTCGCTTCTATTAAGGCTTATCTCGCAGCTCTTTCCTGGTCCTTTCAACGCCACGGTCAGCCATCTCTCTTTTCTCACCACTTGATCAAAACTTTTCTCCGAGGCTACAATAACATCTGCCCGCCGTCGCTACCACCTACGCCGGGCTGGAACCTCGAACTTGTACTTTCTCAACTCACTTCTGCTCCCTTCGAACCGCTTGCCTCGACCGATCTCCGTCTGCTTTCCTGGAAGTTGGCCTTTCTAGTGGCGATCACGTCGGCACGACGGCCATCCGAGCTTGCTGCTCTCAGGGTCGACGAGCCTTATCTACGTTTTCACCATGACCGCGCTGTTCTTCGCCCGGACATTACCTTTCTCCCTAAGGTGGTGTCAGCTTTCCACCTCAACCAGGACATTGTCCTACCAGCTTTCTTCTCTAACCCCTCCTCTCCTCTCGAGCAAAAACTGCACCTTCTTGACGTTCGAAGGGCACTTCTCTTCTACAGGGACCGTACCAAGGACATCCGTAAGACACAAAGACTCTTTGTCGCCTATGCCCAGGACAACTTGGGTAATCCCATCTCTTCCCAAAGACTGTCCCACTGGATCGCTCAGGCCATTGAGTTGGCCTACGAACTAGCCAAGCGACCTCCTCCCCCATCCATCCGCCCGAGGTCGACTAGGGGCCTCTCGGCTTCAACCGCCTTCCTTAGGGGTATTCCGCTTGACTCCATATGCAAAGCGGCTATCTGGTCAAACCCTCTTACGTTTGTCTCTCACTACAGGCTGGACAATAAAGCCTTAAAGGACTCGGCCTTCGCAAGATCAGTACTCTCATCTTGCCTCTCCTGACTCTCAAACGTCTTTTCTCCTTATATTCACCCGCAGGTGACTCTCTATACCTCTCCTTCAAGTTTGGGCCGGTCTTTTTCCCCATACCTACCTCTAGGGATATGTTTTTCCCTGATTGTGTTGAGCAGTTGCTCTGTTGCTTTGTACCGCCTTATTGATCCTGGCGGATATGTCAAAGGCCATGATGTTCTTTCCCCTCTCCCCCCTGGGAGAGCGTTTATATGCACTATACGCAATTGCGTGTTTCTACCATGTTTATTGAATAATTTCTATGTTATGTTTCCTCTTCTACTATGCTCATGTTTGCATTGCACTGGTCCTTTCGGACAATTTATTGCACTGGTCTCTTGGGACTGTTATCTCAATATGTCCTAATAAATATATGTTCGGACATTCACTGATTGTCGAGTTTGCCTTGTCCCACCATCCGGGACCTTAGCGTGTCAGTCTCCATTAGTGTGCATTCACAGAGTACACGAAGAAAAAGGACAGGTTGCTCACCTGTAACCATGTTTCTTCGAGTGTACTCTGTGAATTCACACAAACCCGCCCTTCCTTCCCCTCTGGCAAACCTCTCCCTTTCTCGTTGCCTTGGCGGCGTAGGAACTGGAGAGCGGGCGCCTGGGGCTGCCTTATATGCCCCTTGGGAGGGGGGGGCGTGGTTACCGCCAAAATTTGAACTTCAGCTTGGAAGAGTTTCCGTCGGAACCTGCGCAGGCGCAGCTTCTCCATTAGTGTGAATTCACAGAGTACACTCGAAGAAACATGGTTACAGGTGAGCAACCTGTCCTTAAGCCCAAGCATGAACAAGATTGAAGCCAAATAAGATCTGATTCTTTAAGAGTTCCATTTTTTTAACTACGTTGAAGTACTACAAATGTCACAACTTTATCCCCCATGATCCTGTTGAGCACAATCTAACCAATATTATATGCCAGGACAAACTTGGAATCATTTTTTAAAAAGCAATTCATGTCAATCTTACTAACTATTTTGTGGTGGTACATTAGTAAGTTCAAAAATATAACAATTGTAAAAGGGCATTAACACCTTCCAATTCCCTATAATGTTTCTGAAGACAATGGAGCACAATCCACTTAAACACAAACACACACACACACACACACAAATTGGGGCATTACCAAATTTTTACTTCAAAAAGTAAAGTACTGGGAAAGTTGTTCTTCCTCAAAGCAATAATTGAATTATAATTTTTACGATGTTAATTCCACATCCTGCATTGCTAGATGACATATTCTATTATAGAAAGGATTTTTAACTGTTACCATTTAACAATAGTAAACTATACAAGTATATTTTTAAAACAATTATGTAGATGGCTTTGTGAAAACTGTTTGTTTCAGTCATTTTAATGCACACTGTTAGTATGAATCTGCCTGATTTCCTTAGGCCTCTCCCATCATCTCAAGGAGAAATATCACACAAAAAAAATCCTCTAAAGCCAGGAAGAATACACAGGCCATGTTCGATTCACTGTATCTTTGATAAATAAAATACAAATACAGTAGAGTCTCACTTATTCAACATTTGCTTATCCAACATTCTGGATTATCCAACACATTTTTGTAGTCAATGTTTTCAATACATCATGATATTTTGATGCTAAATTCGTAAATACAGTAATTACTACATAGCATTACTGCATATTGAACTACTTTTTCTGTCAAATTTGTTGTGTAACATGATGTTTTGGTGCTTAATTTGTAAAATCATAACCTAATTTGATGTTTAATAGGTTTCTCCTTAATCACTCCTTATTATCCAACATTCTGCCGGCCCGTTTATGTTGGATAAGTGAGACTCTACTGTAATCCTTTTCCAAGCACACTCAAGCTATTAGGTCATCCCTTTACAGTACACAGAAATGGAATGAAAAAGCCTTCAATGAAACATAATTTCCTCTTTTATCTGAAAAACAAAACTATAATTACTGGGAAACTGTGGTCACATTGGGCCACACCAGGATCCTAAAGCAATTTCAAACAATGTTTTAGGTTTATGGATCACAAAAAGTATTTGGCAATCCATAGGCTACACTTATAACACCTCTATGCGACTTAGCGACACCTTAATGTGTATACTTCACACTGCATAAAACTCAGTAATTTATTATCTGGATCAAGTCCTAGGTTTAGAGAACATACAAATGGCACGAGTATACTTAACATATAGGCAAAGTCTATTGAGAAGGTTTTTTGTGGTCAGGACGGAGAAATCACTACTTTCACCCTTCAGGTTAGCTATCAGAACCAACATAAATGATCTTGGTTGCAAAATTTCTGTCAATGCAGAATGTAGGATGGGGGTGGGGGAGAATAAGTGAAAAATATATACAGCGAGAGCTTCATAGTTAATCCTGTCTCTTCTACGAAGGAGCACATTATAAGGAATTAAGAATCCTAAATAATTTACAGCAGGGATAGGACCCCCCCCCCCCTTTTTTTAAACTAAAGTCCAAGTTCCAATTCAGGAAGACACACAGGAGCAGTTTCCAAAGAGGGCAAAGCTCAGTGACCCATTTGTGGTTAAGACTAGACTAGGCGTAGCCAAAGTGAACTAGGGGGTAAAATGCATTTCTTATCAATTTGGAGATTTATGTATTAAACATACAAAGAACATATCAACTGTAGAATTAGCACTTGTGCAACAGCTACCTTCCCTTTAAAGAACAGCTCACTTCTGGTGCAATGCTGTCTTGCTTGCAATGCACAGATCAATTCTCCACAGGAAATCGGAAATAATGGCAGAAAAGGATGTGGGTTGGATGGAGAATTTCTGGGGGCTTCTGGAACTCAATTTGACTGCCTTGTTCTATCAGTACAAAAACACCAATACTCCAAACCTTCTCTTACTTACGTTTTGTGCCTAAATATCATTATGAAGAACTGTCCAGAAACTGGTGACATTGGAGAGTGACTCACCTGTGATATGATGTGATTACTCATAGCTGGCTGTTGCTGGGGAGTGGGCGGAAGTGGTTGATGCTGCTGTTGTGGCTGTGGTTGCGGCTGCTGTGTAGCACACGGCAAGAGGCCTCGGCTAGGTGGAGCAGAGGAGACTTGGCCACTGACATCTGGCGCACCCAGTGACAAACCTTAGTAGAGAAATAAAATGTATGAAGGCGGTGTGAGGAAAGATAGTGTTTCAGTTCAGAAAGGAGAGATACCAGTGCAAACACCTGGCTAGAAGGAATACTTCATGATCTGCAAAATTGTGGACTGGGATCCCAGATGTCTGCAGCCTCTACACATATGCAGTGCAGCACACCACCTCCCTATATTATGGAGTTACATATTCTGCAGATAAATTGATGTTTTCTAAAATCAGTCCTACTTCAGTTTAAAGCCCAGGACTCTTCAATCTGTGATCCTCCAGGTGTTTTCGACTTCTGCTCTGATAATTCCTGACCATTGGACAAGTTATATAGAGCTTCTGGGAATTGGGAGACCTTAACATCTGGAGGGCTGCAGGTTGAAGAAACTTGGAAGCTTTACTGCATGGCATCCGATCATTAACAGTTTCACTTACTATACTAAAACCTATATTTGTATGGAAAGCGCAACATAATGATAAGCACCATCACTACAACAAATAATCTATGTTTTTTTTAAAAAAAAAATAACATCTATTTTTGGAAGCATTTTCACCTACCCAATAATCTTCCAGCCATTGTAACTACTGAAGAGTGTATTTATACATTTTGCAGGGACATTCTTTTCATAATATACATTTCTACCTCTTTCACACAAACTAATTCAGCAGGGGTGCCTGTTCCCTTTTCACCCATCCAATTTGGAGTCCAAAGGACCCCTATAAAGGAAAATGTGTTCTAAAGAAACTATTATTAATTTACAAATGGAGAATCAATAATATTTGTGCAAGCTAGTAAAATGTGTTCAATTTATCTTTGTTCCATAATTTGGTAAATAACTCTTTGGTCCAGAGTTTCTGTCATTCTATTCGTTGATCAGGAATCCATGTCATATTTATTTCCCAAATGATTTTGCACGCAATATCTCCACATACAAAGGTAAGCCTAATTTAAGTAACACAATTTTTATTCATCCATGAGCTACTGTGCCTCCACCTCAAATACCTTATCACAAACTTTTGTGATCTATGGGAAACAAAAGGCAACTTGGTCACTATGGAGGCTATTTTAGGTGCCTGGAAAAAGGTCTCTCCTAGGCTCAGACCACATGGGAGGAGCATGGAAAAATTGCCTTTACAGCCCCCCAGGAGATATTTTGCCCCTTAATCTCTGGGTTTGAAATTCACACTGTAAATTTAATTTACTCTTTATCATTACAACTCCATAGACCTGGTAAGCTAACTTTGGATAACAGGCACTTTGTCCAATTGACAAAAAGTGTTTGCAAGACTCAGAACCTTCTCCAAGGCAATCAACTGAGAGACCATTTTAATGGTATTTTTCAGCACAAAGGGTTGAATATATAATGCAACATGAGAATGGGGTACAAATATAAGCAGCTCTACACCACTCAGTATCTCTTACACTTCAGGGATTGTGCCATAAGTGTAAAAGATACTGTAGTAAGATAAGGTAATATATTTTTATCTCATTTTAAACATAATAGCCTTCTATCTGTAGCAGAACAAGGATGCACATTGAGGTTCACAAACTCTCAATATATCTTTATATACATCAATATATTGAAATTGATATATTATTATATTATTAAGTTTATGTTCATATACATTTATATTGATTGTATATGAAAATGTGAGACATAAATATATAAATATGCTCCTGCATTAACCAGCTTTCAATACGCTTTTAATGGTTCATTTAACAAACTATGTATAAATGCACAGCTTCTACACTTGGAGATGGAAATAGGTTTCAAAACTGATTTCAATTTTCTGTGGAAGCTGAATACAGAATTGCTCTGGAGGACCTAGAAATGCCTTCAAATAATATATACTTTTTTGGTCATATAAAAAACAGCAGCAGAGGCAGCAGCAAATGTAGTAATCCGTGAATAATCAATTCTGTTAATGCTTGTACGTGTTTTGAATACTACTTCACACATACACAGTGTTTTTGTGGGGACATAATTAATATTTTGCTTAGTTTGTAGTGTCACATCCAATTATGTATTGGAATGCTATCTCAGTCTTTGGTATGCTCAAGAATCCGTATTACACCAATCTCTAATATCGCTATAAAATCTATAGTATCTACAATACATAAAATGTATGTATCTAGGTTGATTGGTTGGCTTGTACCACAAAGGCTCCTACATGGCCTAATTGGTCTGGACCAAACTCGGAACAAGCATTCATTATCCAACTAAAAAGGGTGAAAGGTATGAGAGGAGGGAAGGGAAGAGAAAGGAAGGGAAGAGAAAAGAAGGGAGAAGGAAGAGAGAAAAGGGGGAGAAAGAAAAAGGAGGGGGGAGGAAGGAGAGCAGCAGGGAAGGAAGAAAACAGGGAAGGGAAAGGGGAACAAGTAGGAGGGGAAGTAAGAAAGAGAAAAAAGGGAATAGAAAGGAAAGGAAGAAAGACAGGATAAAGGGAGGAAAGGAAGAAACAGAAGGGAAGAGGGAGGGAGGGATCAAAACTATGAGGGAAAATGAGGGAAGAAGGAAAGGAAGGAAGAAAAGAGAGAGGGAAAATGTGTATGGGGGAATTGGAAGAAGGAAAGAATGAGCCACAAAGAGATGCCCACGATTGCCAGAGCATTACCATGGAGACATTGTGAGGTAGGCTTTCAAGAGCTGAAGAAGGGAAAAAGCAAGCAGCAGTGGTGGGTATATATGCTAGTGTAATATAGATTTAATTCAACAATCCCTTTTTGCATACTAAAACAATTTTCTTCCCCCTCCCCCCAAGAGGAATGATATGAAAGAGTAGAATAGAAGAAAGTGGAATTTGAAGAGGCACAAATGGAGGGCAAAATGGAGAAATGTGCCAAGAGGAAGGCGCGTCAAGACAACCCTGACCGGGACTGCCTTCCACCTGGAAACAGATACCCTCACTGTAGAAGAACATGCGGGTCAAGAATAGAATTCCACAGTCACCTATGTACCCACCGCCAAGACACTACACTTGGAGGGCCATCATACTCGGACAACGAGAGATCGTCTAAGTAATAGATTTAATTCCACAACCCCTTTTAGCAGCCAAAAACAATTTTCTCCCCCTTCAAAGAGGAATGATATGAAATAGTAGAATGGAAGAAAGAAAAACACAGAAATCTGAATTAAGATAGTTATTTTTTGAGTGTAGGAGGTGTGCAGGATGAACAGCAGCTAATAGGAAAAAAAGAAAGCAGCCTAACTAATTCAAAAGTATTGTTATTTACCAAGGAAACAGCCATTCAAATGTCACCTTTGTCTTTCATTTGCACTACACTAAAAAAACCTTTTCTTTTCTTAACAAACAAAATAACAAAGTGTGAAGAATAAGTTGCACCAAAATGCAAAGCAGTCTAAAAGCCCAGGCAGATGAATGCTTTATCTGAACTATAATTCCCATAACCCTTTATCACTGGCATGCCAGCTGGGGCTTTTGGGATTTGAGGTGCAAAACACTTGAGAGACCCAAATGCTCACAATATCTTCTATAAGCAGAGGCTATCCTCACTGCCCACTCCCCTAACAACAATGAAACCACCATAAAAAGTACAAGGACTCATTCTCCACACTTTACCAATATACATGGCTGTAAAAATGTGTTAACCACGTGGAAGCTTTTTTAGTCAGATGGGAAAGAAGAGAATATAAACTTCCTTTGATATATGCACCATTTTTTTTTTAGATTTCCAAGCAGGCAGCTGTAGCCTAGAGTTTTTGTACATTTCTACCTTTAAAGTGATACCATGGGGAGGGAGAAATAATCATATTCATAACCATATATGCTAGAGGAAAGAGAGGCAAGGCAAGAAGAGATAAACAAAGACATTTCAGTGTCTGCCCTTGAAGTTCTGCTGGAGGATTACTGTAAGCAGGGTGACTACATGGACGATTGAATATGAGTCATCCCTACTGCTGCAGGAAGCAACAGTGAGAGAAGAGACATGATGTTGCTGCATGCCACATCCTTTACAGATGCATCCCTGTATCAGAGCTCCCCCACCCGCAAAAAAAGAATTACATCTGTAAAATTATAATCCATGCTTGTGTACAGATAGAAAGCTGGAAAATGAAGAGAAAGGATCTAAGAATCCATTCAAAACATCCAAATCAATGAGAAAATATGTAAGCAGTGCTCTGCATATCCTGCTCTTCAAAGTATCACAGGAACACAAAACAATTGTCAGTAATAAATTCAGCATTGTGGGAATGTTTGCAGGGTGCTCACTCTTTCCCTTCCCTGCTCCATTAAAAACAAAGCTCTAGGCCTGCCTTACCCAGCTGCTGTCATCCCAATTTTTTGTACTGTAACACCTATCATTTGTGATTACTGGCCAATGATAGGCATCCAAAATGTCTGATGCCACTAAGGGCCATAAGGTTTCTCTACATCCTACAACAGGTAAAAAAGACTCAGTGATACCTAAGGAAATCTCTAGATCTAGAAAGAAAGGGAGCTAATTTTTTTTTAAAAAAAAGTATAGATAGGTACATGAATAGAAAGTATATAAAACTACAACAAATTGCTGGGAGAAGAGTAGATGCAGTGGAATAAACCAGTTCTTTCATATCCTTCCCATCTTCTATTTCATTGTACTCCTCCCTGCCCCAGCACTCCCATCCCCAAAGCATATAAAATCCAAATTATATTATTCTAATAATGAATTTCACTCTTTGGGACACAGAATTTCTGGCAAAGTGGCAACTACTGCATGCTTAAATATTTACATCATGGGTGGGAAAATAATATTACAGTATTTACTCAAGTAATTTCAGGAGGAAGTGGGAAAAGAAAGGTTAGCTACTCTAAAACCAAGAGTTGCTACAGAAAATAGATTTGCGCCCACAGACTCCTATCCACTGTTTAGTGAAACAAAATGTTCAATTTGTTGTACTGAATCAACTTTTCCTCAGTTTGAAATGAAACTGGTAAGTGCATAGAATGATAAAACCAAATGTACCACAGTTCTGCCTGAGCAAAAGGAAGTTATACTGTTGTTATAAGCACAATCCTCTTTAGGTATGTGTTCCACAAACACAGTGCTATACAAGTGCAGCCATTATTAAATATAAAAGAAATGTTATTACAAATGCTCAGATAAAAGCTTTGAATGTAACACTTAAGCCAAACAACCTAAGTTAGATAAGGGTATTTAGAGAACTCTATCTATAAACCCTGTATCACTGCAGAGATCTGAATGTTCAGCCATCAGGATCATAGAAAACTAACCTATACTGAGTAAAACCTACCGGTTAATCTAGTTTAGCTCTGCCTATACATGGGGTGGGATTTGGGTAGCCCTTTAGATGTTGCTAGACTCCATGTTTTGTCGGCTGTAGCCATAACAACTAATAGAGATAAATGCTAAAAGCTGTGCATAAATAACATCAGGAGGACCACATAATTCCCACTGCTTATCTACACTAAACACACCTGCAAACTCTGCTATGACAAAATGGATTATAAGAGGAACGACTATACAAGCATTTTCTGGTCATCCCCAGACGATAGCTAGAAAGTGACATCACAGAGCGACAACAAAGATTTGTTCTTGTGTGCTTTCAAGTAAACTAATTTCCAATTTATGGAGATCCTAAGGCAAACCTATCACAGGGTTTTCTTGACAAGATTTGATCAGAGAGGGTTGCCCTTGTCATCCTCTCAGGCTGAGCAAGCTTTTTCCAAGGATACCTAGTTAGTTTCCATGACAGAGAAACTAAGCCTTGGTATACAGTGTCTGAGATCAATTCTCAAATCACTATACCAGGCTGGCTCTCACAGCAGAGATACACATGAACACAGTTTCATTCAGTTTGGTGCATTTCTAGTTAGTGTAACTCAATGAATATTCTGCCACGAGTATCAATGATATGCAGAAAACAATACTTGTAAGGTAAGACTAATATACACTCAGGTCCAGCATCTTGAAGGGGCCATCTAAAATATTCCTGGAACAAGATTGTTTGCAGGACAGCATTCCAAGAAGGCTGGCTCTCCCAATGCCAAGACTTCACTACTAACAGCTTGCTACTTTGAGTCCCAATGGGTGGTACACCCCCTTCTCAGGGTGGCTCCAGATCTTCTCTTCTTCAAGGAGTATTGTTTCTGCAGCACTTATGGCCATGTGGCACTTCTTCACTGATGTCAAAAAATCAATACCTACTTCTTAAAGGACAAAACCAGCTTTAATCCTGGATTGCTCTTCCTAAGGCAGGTTCACCAATGCCCTCCTTCAATACCTGCTCATTTTACTTGAGCAAGGACAGCAATGGGGAAAGTGATACCTGGCCTGATAGTCCTGCTGGCACTGCTTCCTTTGCCAATGCCACCGATGCTGTCTCCTCGCGTCAAGATGGAAATGCCACTGAAGCTGCTGGCTTTGGTGACAGGAGGGCGCATGTTGCGGGTGGAGCCATCTGAGTCTGTGCTGCTCCACGGTCGAGGCTCCAGTGACTTCAGATCGCTGTCCGTGCTGCTCTGGCGGCTGCCTGAAGCTCGGCTGAGCCCATCCCGGTTACCCCTGCATCAGAAATTACTGTGGTTAATGCCTCCAGGGACTAGAAAGAAGCAACGTATCTGCACATTCAAGAAAGCAACATATTGTTTGATGTTAGAAGAACAGACAAACAAACACAAGTAGCTACACTGAGAAGGGCCAACCTGGGAGCACATGAGTGTTGCTCCTACTCCACACTAGCATGGAGGCAAGGGAGTCCTACAGGCTGCTTCTGGCAATACAGGCTACCTTATGTGTAGAGTAGCCTGCATTCAAAGCTCTTCAGAAACAACCAGTGAATTGGCCTCACCAAGCAAAAGCACCTGGCAGAAAAAGACATTCAGAATGCAAACATGTCCTGACATCGAGGTAATGGGTATCCCTTTGTGATCTGACACCAAAGACAGCTAATTCTGTAAAGAGACCAAGCAAGCTGTAGCCAAGTGCCGTAATCACTACCACCATCTCTTTAGTAGCCCATAATTATATAGGAGCTTGTTCATTTATTGAATCTATATCCGACCTTTATCTCACAATGGGGAACCTATCCAGCTCCTTGCATGAAACATCTTCAAAATAGCTCAAAATTGATGTAATCTTCGCCACTATGAGACAAGGAGAATAGATAGACCTCACTGTGAAGCCAGCAGTTAGAAAATATCACACTCTAGCCATCTGGCTGTTATGAAAAGATGCTGGGAAATTAAAACATTTGGTTCTAGATTTCAGCAGGACAAGATGGGAGGATGTGTCATTTTCAAAAGACAGTGTTAAAAAAACCCATTGATGATAAGTGATGTCTAAGGCACCAAGAATGTGGTTCAACAAATAATGCCTCATGAAGAGCATTTGGAAAAATAAGTAATGAAGGGACCAGAAAGCTCATTTGATTTATTTTATTTCTATGCGTGGTATGATTTCTACTGTGACTATATAACGGATATTAATGTATGCACAATAACTGATTTCATCCCACCTGTTGAATGTTAGGAAGTCATTAATTCCTTTTGCAGTAACAAATGTATAGCTAAAATATGTTTTCATTGTACAGTCAGTCCTCTTTATCTACAAATTAAACCATTCAAGGCATGAGAATATTTTTTAAAAACCCAAAAGACAAATATTGATTTTGCCATTTTAAATAAGGGACACCATTTTACTATATTATTGTATATAGTTGGACAGATTTTGGTATCCATGAAGGGTCCTAGAACCAAACCAAATGAGACATCAAGAGTCCACTGTAACTTGATAATACAGAACAAGTTATTTTGAAGAGTGATTGGATCTGCATTAATTGCTCTAAGAGTTACAGGGATTGTGATCTTTCTACCTGCATGTCTTTTGTCCTATGGGCTAGCACATTGTAGAATTTTAATAAGAATTTAACTACTTCCGTTAATTTGTATAATGAAACAATAAATAGTGTCTCTTAAAAACCCCTTTTACGATTACTTTGGGCCTTAGAACTGTAAGAAATACTAATTATTTTAGGAAGAAACTTCCCAAGCCCAAGACAGTTATTAATGTCTAATACTACCATTAAGTGTGGTACAGAAGAAACAAAAGCTCAGAATGCAATATATGTGGGGACACCACAAGCCTTTTGTGACTCATGCCTAATCTACACCACCAAAAGGATTAGTAGTTTATTGTCCTTAAAAACTAAATCCTATGGCATGTGTAAAGAAAGAAGGTACCACTGGCTCAGATACCACATGTGGTGTAGGTTAGTATACTAAGAAAAATAAAATACAAAATGTCACCAAATGTGTGAGAAGAAGGAAGTGTACAAGTGGAACAAAATACTTTTCCTTTTTAAACCTGATATTTCTCAAATACGTTTTTTTCAGAAGAACTCCTAGGTACAATCAAGATACTTAGTTCCCAGTTTTGCTTTCAACTCCAGAATTTTCTTTCCCAATAATGTCCTTGAAGAAAAACTGATATTTGAAAGGTGTTGGACCTTTTAAAGCATTCTTCCACTCCCCCCCCCCCCCATAAATAACTATTTTACCATTTCAGGTCATCAAGACCAGCCCCAACTCTTCTAACTACTTATGAAATGGCCTTTGCTTAAGTTTACAAATTTAACCAAGCTTTCAATTACAGCAACAGAGGGGGGGGGGGGGGGCTGTGGCACAGCTGGCTAGTAACTAGCTGCAATAAATCACTACTGATATAGAGGTCATGAGTTTGAAGTCCGGGTCGGGTTAAGCCCCCAACCATTAAATAGCCCGGCTTGCTGTGTTGCCTATGCACCCCGAAAGACAGTTGCATCTGTCAAGTAGGAAATTTAGGTACACTTTATGCGGGAGGTTAATTTAACTAATTTACAACACCATAAAACTGCCAGCAACATGCCAGAAAAGGAATGAGGAAGTACAGTCACTAGTGAACACTGAAGCAATTGCGCCCCCTGTGACCAGAATCGTGACGTTGGAAATGTTAAATGCCTCTGTGTGTGTCTATACTGTATGTTGTTTGTCTGATGGGATTGAATGTTTGCCATATATATGTTCATTGTAATCCGCCCTGAGTCCCCTTTGGGGTGAGAAGGGCGGAATATAAATACTGTAAATAAATACAGTAAATAAATAAATAAAAAAATGGATTTCAGTCAATGAGGGCACACACTTAAATATGTCTCCAAGTGGCTTAACACCAAATATGGACAAAAAAATTCAGCCAGAGCAGGAGGCTGCGTTTCAGTTCTAAAAGAAATCAAAACATATCCATGTCTTCCAAGTTTGAAAGAGCACGTACTGGAGATTAACATTTTGTTTCCTCTATTTTCTATTGTAAAACAGAGTTAGAAGGATCAGGATAGTGTGGTTTTGTTTGTAAGGTATAAAAATGGCCAAACTAAACTGCAGACAGTTGAGAAAGCCCCTGCTGAAGGATGATGGGGGCAGACTGATGACACATGCATTTGGTTACACAACTACTAACAGTAGTAATTATCACTCTGTTCTCTTGTGAAGGTTTTATAGACATACATTTCTACTCCACAAGGTATGCTGCCATCTCTAGAGCTAAAGAAAAAAAAACTGGGAACTCCTGTGGCTTTATCCTGGATAGGAAGGAAGTTGCCGGGATTTTTTTTTTTTTTACAAATGACAGAAACATTACAGTGGGGTCAAAAATCCTTTCAGTCATTCCCCTGAAGCTATAACTATCTTGTAGTCCAACGGAGAAGCTTACGGGCGACTTCACACTGTTTCTCTTTTCATACCTTCCCCCTATATGTAGGAGGCTAAACAATATTGTACAGTACTTAAAATTTAGTGAAAAGCTGGCAAAATTGGCTAGATTGAGAATTGTAAAGACAATTATGCTATGTGTGTGTGTGTGTGTCAAGAATTTCTTTTATCCTCAATTCAGTTTCAATTTTAATGTTTTAACAAAATGCCACAGTCAACACCCCATTTTACTGCAACCTAAGCTGGGCAATAGTGGTTGTACATAACAGCCATTCATTTCTACAAGGTCACACAGAAGATGTCCATGTGCACTGTGTCCTTTAAACCCAATCAAGATTCTTCGTCCCTGAGCAGGAATTAAGACCATCTTCACATTCCAGGCAATCTCCAACTCCTACAACAGCACCCACTTGACAAAAGAATACACTGTGAACTAAAACTGCAAATGCAGAAGGGGGAAAACTGCTATATTCTTCAAGCTGAACACTGTGCTGTGTCCCCTGGTGATAAAGTTCTTAATTACATTCTAACACTTGAATCTGAGCTGCCATGCCCACAGAGGAATTCCTGATTTGTGTTGGGCGCCTGCTTTGGTTTGATTCCCACAAGAACTAATTTAGCACTGAACTTTAATTTATTAGAGTAATATCTATGCCAGAGGTGGCCTTGCTATGAGCCAAGAGACAGCAGGCACATCAAGAGGCAGATTCTGGTGGCTGCCATTAAGGGCTGCAGAATGAGAGGATGGATGTAACCCATGAGATACTGTACCGCAGACTAGATGCCTATGCAAACTCCACTGAAACGAACAGTCTGGGCTTACTCTAACAGGTATAGCTTGGTCTGAGCCATAGAGAACTTGCTCCCTGACTCGGATGCCCTGTTTTGTCAGTTGTGCTTCTATGTCTAATTAAAATTCATTTCTAATTAAAGTTTCATTTCTGTGCCTAATTAAAGTGTGGGTTTTAATCTTCCAAGGTCTCAATGACTTGGGACTGGATTACATTTTCCCACATGTATTTATCAATATCTTTAGATCTTCTTCATCATCTCTGATCTAATTGCTCCTATGAAATTAAATGAACTGGGTGAACAAGATGATCAGGGCCTCTTCAGTGTGGCAGCCCAGTGACAGAGTACCATCCCAAGATATTACCTCTGTGGTTTGTTCAATGACTGGAGGAAGCAACTTTGTTCCTAGAAGGCTTCTAAATAATCCACACAGCCTGTGTGTAAAATCTGTGCTCCAATGAGGGTTAATGTCACCTTTCTTTTGTTGTATTTGGGCAACACCTGTCTGAGAGCTTACTTGGTACTCAAATAGCTTCTATATATTTTATTATAATCCATCCAGAGAACTTTACATTTTGGAGCAGCATACAAATGTCATCAATACAAAAATAAATATAACACAAGGCACAAGTTCTGTTGTAAGCCTGTGCTTCCAGCACTAGGTAAGCCTGAAAAGGAGAGCAATCAAAGGTCATTCAGAGCAACCAAAGCTGAATTTCCCTTTGTTTGGTTTTAAGAGGAGAACATCCAGATCTTTTGAAATGCTACAGGGGAACAAGGCAACATAACCAACATTTATGTCTTTAAAAAACCTACTCACCACAGAAATCATCATAATATATTTCCATCTGCAATATTAGCAGGGAGTAAGAGGCATATCATGGATTCTTTTCTCCAAAAGAACCCATTATATACTTCTTACTCCCTGCTACTGGGCCACTTTTTGTGGAAAATTCTTGTTTACACAAGACTGCTCCCTCAGCTGTTCTACCAGCATACAATGGTTGCTGCTTACTTTATGCTGTGATTTTCATTTTTTATGTACAGTCAGTTCTTGTTTACGGCAGGATTTAACATTTCCAAAAATGGAGAAACAAACTTTTCTGTCTCTCCAATTCCCAATGTGTTTGGGGACTATTCCTGGTAAAAACTAATGTCATGACATCACTGCAGAGGAAATCACCTACATGTCCACAGACCTCAATTCTCCATTACATTTTCAAATCCATTTTTCTTTTGTTTTTTTGTTGGTTCTCCCTTCTCTAGCCCACTGGCTTCTCATTGCTTAATGAAGAGATCTCGAGAACTCAGAAATATGCACACGTCACTTTTTAATTGACCCAAAAAGTCATCACCATAATACAAATTTATAAAAAGAGAGAGGGAGAAAAAACAAAATCTAGTAGCAGTTTCAGAATGAGCTTTCATAGATATTGATCCACTCCTTCATATACAATACAAAGTGATACTAAATATTATTGAGAATATTCATACAGCTATAGAAACAAGACAAAATGTAATAGGTTCAAAAAGATGCAAATCCTGACCCTCACTCTAAATTACCAAGGAGTTGGGATATAGATTTTCCAGACTGTGAGAGTGATCAGTTAGTATTAATGTTTAAAAACAATACAAGTCAGGTCTCTTGGGAGTTAAAACCTTCTCTAAGGAGATTCCTTTTGTTTCATGTGCAGTTGTGAAAACTTGTGTGTTAATATACATAATGAACAATTAAACTATTATCTTTGTTCATACCTTTACTAATAGATTAGAATTTATGAATACCATTAACTTCAACTGTGTCTCTCTCCAGTCTTCTTATATAATTTCCTTGTTCGAAGACAAAGATTTGTAAATCCTATGCTGCATGCCAAGAAAATTAAAATGGCTCACTCGGCTGTTTGAAGACTTAGAGTGAGCAATAAAATTTGCAATTCTATGGGTCCTATTACAGTCTGTTCCACTCCTAAAAACTGTATGTGTATGCTTAATAACCAGGGGCTTTAATATTACTCTGTCACTGCATCTGTGGAAGTGGACTAAAATTCACAAAGTTATACTACATTATAAATCAGTTAATCTTAAAGGTGCTGATAAATTCTTTTGATCCCTTTTTACTTTATGTGCAAAAGACTAACACAGCTACTTCTTTGAAAGCTCAATGCATATGAATCTGTAATTGTAGTTAGCCACATCTTTTAGATACCCATCTCATAAGAAGAGAAATCCAAATATTTAATGAGATGGAAAACAATAATTTCCTGAAGTTTCTACGGGTGATGTTTTAAGAATCCCCAGTTCTTGCATCAGATACTCATCCCAAACGTCCATGGAGTATACTCCTTAATGCACTCACTTGATAGTAAGCTGCAATGAAATCAAGGGATCTCACTTCCCAACTAAATGCTCATGGAGACCAAGAATGATAAATGCATACTCCTGAATAAGCAGAAGTTTTAATTTTTATTTTATTGTGGGGAAAAGAAACACAAAGTGATGTTGCAAAAGATATGACAACTTGAAGGACTCCACAAGCAGCCATGCATGGTGCGAGCTTGGTCTGCAAGACAAATGTATGCAAGAAATCACACAGAGGTACCTAAAGATCTGCCGCCTTTTGTGAGAGCTAGAAGAAAAGCCTTCTTTGGTGAGTCTGTTGGTTAACATCAAAGAAAAGCATGGTTATGGAGTTACAGAATCCTCTCCCTTATAAAAGACTGAAGAACAGAAGAAAGCATCAATGCACTTTACTAACCTGCTGTCATTCAGGAACCCGTTCTGGCCCGACTATCAACAGACAGAGTCACAGAATTGGAAATAGAAACAAAAAGAAGAAATCATGTAAGACGCTAGCTCTCAGCAGGTTGAAATCAAAGATTATCTAAATCCTATAGAAAACAGTAGATCAAGAATTCAATGCTATAATATTCCTGTTACTAGAGGTATAAAATACAAATTCTTCAAGGAAAATAAAGCACTTGATATATACACAGAACAAGCCACTATTTTATTTTTAAATATGAGCAATCAACGTTTTACATAACTTTTGAAAGAAGATGCAAGCTATACCTCCAAACAGCAAAATTTCATGCATTCAAGTAAGAGAAGAAATCTTGTACTTGATGCCAGATATTCTGATCATTAGAGTCAAGAAGGATCCTTTTGTAGACTATCCCTAGAAAGTTAAGATGGCATACATATCTGATCTGGATAGTTCTGACTACTTATTTTTATTTTTCGCGTGCTTTCTTTTTTGTATCAACTTCTTACACAAACTTCCTAGAGGCCTTTGACTTTCCTGCTTTCCTGTCACAAGGGATCAGCACTGGTAGGAGGCTGGCAGCCACTCTGGCTGCTGTTGGCTTAATTACTGAAGTATTACAATGGGAATACCTCACCTTGGCTGAAGCTGTCAAGTGCTCTTAGATGTCACAGGACCATCATAGGACACTGGTAAACATCATGTTCTATATAAAAATGACTGGATGTTTGGCTCTATATAAAAATGCAACAAACTTTTCAAGGACTACAATCTTATTGCAGGGGGTTTCGATGAGATGTTCCAACGGTACAAATTCATCTAAAGCAGTGGTTCTCAAACTGTGGATCCTCAGATATTTTGGCCTTCAACTCCCAGAAATCCTAACAGTTCTTAAACTGGTTGGAATTTCTTGGAGTTGTAGGCCAAAACACCTGGGGACCCTAAGGTTGAAAACCACTGATCTAAAGAAAATCAAACAAACACAAAACATGTTTTGCTCCCTGCTTGCCCTGAAATAAGTGGCAGATTATCCACAGGAATCAGTGGCTGCTAGCAGCTATATAGAAATGATCCACTGATGCACTGGCTTACTTTATTAACTAGCAGGACAACCCAATGAACCCTGCACCAATGTAAATCCCAGCTCAATGGCACTTAAGTCATTTCAAGGGAAATTGTTTCTGAATCATATAATCTGTACTGCCAAAATTGGTACCTCTTTAAAATAAGGCTTCTCCTGTTTTTGCCAAGACTGAGAAATACTTCAGTGACAATGTTTATCATGCAAACATTTAATCTATCTAGCTTTCTATGAACATTAAAAAAAACCCAGCTTGATTGCATATGTACAATTTCCATGTGGGTCAAGGCATGCAATTCAATAGAAGATGCCTCCAAATCCCCTCCACGCCCTTTGCTAGGCTGTTAGTTAATTAATCGTAATTCAGTTTGAAGCGCTTGGGACAAACTATTCCCCTCTTATCTAAGATATCCATGAGGTATGTGTATGTACTCAACATGAATTAGAGGTCCAGGTGGCAAAATAAAATAAAATGGTTTAAAGATTAATACCCGACATCTCCCAAGTTCTATTCAGAGGAATGAAAATCACAATTAGCATCTGAAGGCCAGGATGCCATGATGGACTCCATTAACCAACCTGGTGCCTTGGTGTTTTGAAATACTTCCAATATGAGTGTCTGGGGAAAGTATTGGAACTAAAGTTCCAAAAATCTGGATAGCAATAGAGCAAGGGAGACTGGAATCTTCTCTCACTAACGGAATGAAGTTCTCACTTCACGCCCAAGACCTCATTAATAACCAGGATGAGGGACAAAGAAAGCCCAATTTGGGAGCAGTGTTTCATTGTGAAGTTTCTACACTCACCTCCCGTGCAAATATGCGTTCTCTAACTCTTTGATACTCTTCTTCTCGCTCTTCAATAGATTTGCTCCTCCGTCCATCCTGCAGTGGGATTCTGATCTAAATTGATATACAGAATGGAGCTTAATTAAGACCTTCCTAAAACAATGAACACAGCCAACATAAATTACCATGCAAGAGGAATATCCCATTTAAGAAACTCAATTTGTCAGAATTCCTGCTGGATTATGAACCTGATCACTTGCTTTAGGTGAGCTAATTAAAGAACCACCACATACCATGCCACTGGAAAATATAAGTGAAAACAATTTATGTTTCAAAGATCACAGCAGGATGGAAACAGCCAATTCCCAATATTTTGAAACATGCCATGCACACAGCAGTCTGACACATCTTAGCAAAAAGTGATAACACCATAATTATTAGCATTACAATGAACACAGTATCAGATATCCAGTGTGACTGCAGCACAACATCTTGTTCATCCCTTAAGTTGCATGTTAACTTTCCTTGTAAGTAGAAAAGGCCAACTTTCATATACTTTCTAGAAACTGGTAAAACCACCACTGAGTATCTCTTGTGAAATTCATTGGGTCTCTATAGGTCAACAGGTAATCTGAAGGAGGCAGACAGACAGACAGACAGACAGACAGACAGACACACACACACACACACACACTAAAGCAGCAGAACAGAAAAAAATCAACCTCAAAAATGCCAAAAAGTTTACCTAACTCTCAGGCTTAATAATTTAAATTGGCTCTTACTCACTATTAATTTTTTTTAAACCTTCCTGATATTTCAGCCAGCACAAATAGCTGGAAAAATTATGAAAGATAATTTTTTTTAAAAAAATCTGAAGAGCTCTAAACTGAGAGAGACTGTTCTCTCATAAGATGCAAATATCATGGCCGATGGTCAGGGTTTACATTAGTTATAGTCTAAAACCTTTGAAAAGTATTCCCTTCCATATTATTCTTCTGATGATAATCTGTCATCAATTAAGAAAAGGATTAGCTCCACTTGTATGAGATATTTCTTGGGGACGAAGCACCACCCACCTACCCACCTGTTCATTCATGACTGTATTTATGTATACCATTCTTTTTCTGGGCTGGAAGCTTACAAAATGTAATTACAATAAAAACACAGAGTTAAAACACAGAGAAGTTAAGAATAAACTTCAGCTTGCATGATGAAGATTCCAGGGTAAATCCAAGAATGTCCAACAAAAAGAATCAGATAGTACTTGATGGACAGAGCTATCTCTGTCCAAGCTAATACAAGGTAATGCTTCTCATTCAATGTGCAATCCCTAACATGGCATGAAGCAGTATAATATCTGTGCCCATTGGCTAAAATCGCCCCACCCCCTGGCCCTGGAAACCCTATGTGGACTGGCAGCTAATATCTAACAGACCAGCACTAGTCTGGGACCACCACTACTCTACAAGAAACACTATAACAGACACAGCTACACCTCTCTGGTTTTGTGGCCCCAAGAAAAAGAGAAGTATTTCTGAACAAACCCTTGCAATACATGAAGGTAAATAGCCATAGATTCATCAGCATCCTGGATAATTACTGCAATGTAATCAACAGGGTGGATGTGTATCAGTCATTATTAATCTTAAACAACATGGAAAGTATTCTCACTTCCACAAAAAAAGCAGAGTAGAACAATAATATTCATCTTTTGTAAAGAAAATGCTATTTCTGCCATTATTTCCACCTAAGTACATCATTCACAAGAACTCACTGTACACACATGCTCAAAGCCTTGTAAGCACTCTTAACAGTTAAATAAAAACATCTGAAGAGGCCACATATGTCCATCTGATACATCACACATACACACAAATACAACCCTGTGGATAGCTTTGAAAAAAAGGAAACAGAAGAAAGAGAAAGCAGAAACTGCAGTGTGACACTTTTCAAAAGAGGAAGGGGAAAGAAAGGAGAAAGCGTGTTTAGAAGCACAGGTAGGCAAGGAACCTGAACCATTACAGCCATGCTGAAGACCACACAAACAGTTATACTTGAGTCTATCTCACCTGATTATCATCCCGATCAATGCTGGCATCATCTCGCTTGAGGATAAACCTCTGGGGAAACTCAGAGCTCTTCTCATCTTTGATGTGCTCAGAGAATCTCTGTTCAGGGCTGCAGAGAAGAAGAAAATCAACTTACATCAGCTGGGGTGATAAAAAGCTGAGAATGAACAGTCTGCTGCACCAGAAGGACCCATCCTTGAACCCAATTCATTAGGAAGGAAAGGTCAGAGTTTCCCATGAACTGGACCCTGCGTACAAGAATCTGCCCCAGAGGAGAGACAAAAAGCCACAAGAGATATGCTGTATTAACCCATGTCCCCAAAATAATTCTATCTATTCAGGCTTGATCCAGATAAAACATCGAAAAACATCTTAGGCTTTGCCTGGCAAGTATCAGAATAAAGATAAGCTACAGTTCACCATGCTGACACCAGAAAATAAACATCATCTTAATGTCAAAACAGGTCAGCTTTAGAAGCCCCCGGGTATGATCTAAAGTTAGAACCAAAGCATATTTTCCAAGTTATGCTCTGCCTTGAAGGGCAACTCTCAATACAGTTGCTGATGGGTAGAAAATGACCTTCCTCTCTTATAAGGGAGCCTGTTCCCCAGAGGGAACCAACCTAAGATTAGGTGTTTGCTATCCTGTCTCAGTTTGACTGTGGGAGACCTTTCAAATTACTCTGTTTCACAAAGCAACAGAGAAACCAAAATCTGATTGGTACCAATGCCCAGCTTATCTGTCTGAACATATCTTCCTCTATGAACCATCTCAGAGGTTAAGATCTTCTGGGGAGACCCTGTTCTAGGTCCCACCTCCTTCGAAGGTGCGGTTGGTAGGGATGAGGGACAGGGCCTTTTCAGTGGTGGCCCCTTAGCTATGGAACTCCCTCCCAGTGAAATCAGGTCAACTCTCTCCCTCCTGATCTTCAGAAAGAAACTAAAAACGCGGCAGTGGGACAAAGCCTTTGGACAGTAATGCAGTGAAATAAGTGAAGATATGTGCAATTATGACTGGAATGGCCCCAACTATGATTTTGGATTATGTGGTTTTTAAAAAGCTGGTTTTAATGTTTACATGTTTTAATTTATATGTACATGACTATTTTATTATATGTCTGTTTTATGTGGCATTGAATTGCTGCCTATTGTAAGGCTGCTTTGAGTCCTCTTCGGGGTAAGAAGGCTGGGGTATAAATACTGTAAATAAAAAATAAATGCTCCAGAAAGCTCCAATATACACTATATAAAACTAAGGACCATGGACATATGGACAGCCCAAGCTTCCCTTTCCTGACCAGCCAACACGGGAGGAAACCAGGGTAGAAGCCTGTAAAGGTTTGGGGTTGTGTTCACAAGGGAGAGGGCTTTTTCGGTGGCTGCTCCCAGACTTTAGAACTCCCTCCCAAGAGGGATCAGGATGGACTCATCCTTGCTTGCCTTTCACAAACAATTTAAACTATTTATTTGACCTCAGGCCTTTGGAGGAAAATAAGGGGCATAGAGCTGGGGAGGTTGTGCGTGGGTGCTGGGGAGTTTATTTAGTTTTAAATGTAGTCTTATTTGTACAAGTATTTTGTATTGTATCTAAATTGTATTTTGTATTCATGACACAAATATTTGTTTGTTTTTTACTTCTGTATTTGCAATATTTTTAGAGTTATTGAGTTGTGTCATGTCACTGAATCCCCCATGGGGATAAAGGCAGGGTAGAAATAAATATGGTGATAATAATTGTGTTCACTAGTCAGACATGAGCTCCATCCATTAGACAGTAACTCTTGCTGTCTCCCCTGACTACCAGCCATCCCCATGGGAAGAACCTGAGAATGAGGTGAAGGGTAAGGAATGAGAACAGAAGAAGAACAAGGAATCAATTCCATGAATATTGTCTTTGTTGGAGCAAATGATGTCTCAAGAAGCCCGTTTTAAAGAAGTGAAAGGTCAGGATGTAAAGGAAAGAGGGAAGTTGAAAGGATCGTAACTTATTTTTAAAGAAGAAGCATAAGAAAGTAAGCTGCAAATGAAGAGGACCCTAATTCATATCATACAAACTGCCTAAAGGCAGGGCTGGGAAAACTTTATCCTTCCTGATGTTCTGAACTTCATCCCCCAGAAGTGTTAACCAGGATAGCACACAATAAAGAACAGTGGGAGGAAGAGTAAAAACACATGGGAAAGCAATGTTTCCCTATTCCCACCTCAAGACAAGCCACATTTCCTCAGATTTCACATTCAAAGAAAATAACATTGGCTAAATGTACACAGCTGCTGTAATACAGGTAAAATAATACCTTTAAAAAGCTTTGAACTCTTCAAAGTGTTACACAGTAAAAACTAGAATTCTTATTAGTTCTCCCATTCTGTCCTCCCCAAACTGACCGAAACCCATTCTTGCCTTACATTCTGGTGTTACTGGTCTTGTTGATAATGACGGCTTTCCCAGTTTGGTCTACGTTGTGGTCCATGCCAAAGTAGGCAGCAACTCGGTGTAAAAGCATCCTATGGTATGAGGTCATTTGGGGAAACTTCTTGAACTGATTACTGACAGCCACGAAGATCAAAGCAGGGTCGGGGAAGGAAGAGAAAAGATTTTTTAAAAAAAATCAAAAATATGACATACCAAAAGCTCAGGCTTAAATTTTTGCTGGAGGGAAGGTGTGGGTGAAATTACCCTGAGTATAAATAAGCCATGTCTTGAAAATAATTAAAGGGAATGAAGAGACCATACTGATTTATTCTACAATAATCCTAAATCAAAGCAAACAAGCCCAGAAATCTACTGAAAGCAAGTTGTGATTACTATGAAGGAAAATGTAGCAGTGAGACCCAAACACGCTCTGTTTGCTTACAGCAAGGCATAATAACTCGCAGTATTTTTTTAAGGACAACCATTTGCTGGGTTCAAAACTATATGGGAAAGTGGGAAAGGAGCATCTGTTCATATGGCATGCGAGAAAATAGAAATACCCATGGCACCTCTTTATCAGATCTTGAGTAGCTTTTTAAAGTCTTAAAACTAGACATTTTGCTAACGAACATGTTTTCAGTGAAACAGCTATAAATGTAACTAAAAAACCAAGACAACAAAATGCCCAAAAAAGTGAATGTTTTCAAAGAATAACAAAATGAACACAGAAATCATTTTCCCTTGGTTGCATAGTAAAATATAGAGTGTTTTTTTTTTTAAATCAGAGAAGCCTTTGTCAATGTCAACAGGCAAAGATCAGGTCAAACTGGGTGCCTTTTCAATGAAAAAGTACATTTCCTTAAAAAAAAAATGGGCAACAGTATGTAGTGGGCCTCCACTGGATGATTAAATTTACCAAGCAATATTTATTACAACAGTAAGAACTGAATAAAACCTGCATGAGTCAATTTTGTTTCCCAGTAACAGTACAAGTAATATTTTTCTGAATTTCCACAATGTCTTAAAACTTAAAGTTTCAAGAATGTTCTAAAACAATAAACATATACAGTTTTTCCTATTTTAGGCTTCTGGTATACGTCAAGTCCCATTGTTATGTGCCATCATAGCCACAAGTGAGGAATGCTAGGAGTTACAGTTGAACATAATCTGGATAAGCAACACTGCTCCAACTCAATCACTGTGCAGCCTGCAATTTTATGTGCTGGTGAGATTTATTATAAATGGCTTAGAACAGACTGCAGAACAACTGTGTTCTTCTAACGTATCTTCACTGTAAAGAACAGACAGCTCCGTGTCTTTTAAAATAGTGCAAGAATTGTACTTCAAAGGTAAATGGGAAAATTTACGATCTTTCTAGCAGCTGTGAAACCAACACTAACCACTTATGTTTCAGACATGTTTTGTTAGGATGAATCCAAGGAGCCATACAAACAGCTGCTTCATGTATATCTGTTTATGTGCTAAAAGATGCATACATAAGACCCATGTCAAATCTTGAGAAAACTATGAATTTGACGGGGTGACCTTGTACCAGTCGCACACTGTTATCCTAACTTACCACACATGGTTGTTGTGAGGATAAATGGGAGATAAGGGTGGGTGGAAGAACCTTGTAAGCCACCCTAAGCTCCTTGGAAAAGAAGCGAGATAAAAATGTAATTTAAAAATATTTATAAATTATTATCCTATAAAACAGTGATTCTCAAAGTGGACGCTACCGCCCCCTCGGTGTGCATTGGAGCAATCCAGGGGGGCAGTGATGGCACCTATTAGGACACAGGGGCGGGGCCAGAGGAGGGGAGGGGCCTCTTCCCAAGTGCCGGAGACAGGGCTGAGCACCTGAGGCACCTGTTAGGACACACAGAGGGCAGAGCTAGAGGAGTGTGGCATGGCTTCTTCCCAAGAGCCCGAGACAGGGCTGAGAATCTATACCTCTCCTGAGACGCCTGTTGGGACAAAGAGGGCGGAGCTAGGGAAGGGGGCGGGGCCTCCTTCCAAGAGCCCAAGACAGGGTTGAGCCTCTGTACCTCTCCTAAGAGACCTTTTAGGACCAAAGGGCTAGGGGCGGGGCGGGGGCTCTTCCCAAGAGCCTCTGTATACCTCCCCTGAGGCGCTTGTTAGAACACGGGGGCAGGGTATAGAGGTTCAGCCCCGTTGGCAGGCACTTGGGAAGAGGCCCCGCCCCCTCCTCTAGCCCCGCCCCCATGTCCTGGCAGGTGCTGCAGGACAGGGATAGAAGCTCAGCCCTGCCTCAGAGCTCGTAACTCCGCCCATCCCAGTCCTGGCCTCCCATTTGTGGCCCAGCCCACCTCCCCCTCCCAGCCCTGCATCTTGGACTGGGGAGAAGATCAGCCCCACCCTCTTGAGCAGGAACCACGCCCACCCCTCTAAGCCATGCCTCCTTTCCAGGGGGCGCTGAGTAATATTTTATTCTGGAAAGGTGGCGGTAGGCCAAATAAGTTTGGGAACCACTGCTATAAAATATGAATTTGGGTTCCAGGCAATGATTCAAATAAGAATAAAATCTACTGAATTCAATGGAATTTAGCTCTGAGTAATCTCTCTCTCTCTCTCTCTCCCCCTCCCCCCCCCCCTCTAAAAATAAAAAGAAGTCCAGCAGGGTTCTGTTTCCTCCATTCCTATACTCAGAATTTGGAAATATTTTCAGTGCTAAGATGTTATCACTACTTTTTTAAAAAAATACATTGCTGTTAGTTGTTACTTCATGGCAAAAAAAGGAACTCGTTAAATTATTCCTTTGTAATGCTGCTTTAAAAAAGAACAATTTGATCCTCTCCCATTGTTTCAAATAACCATCAATAATGACTTCAAGGGAAAGGTACGCCCTCCCAGCAACATGAATACTGTTGTCATTAGAATGCCTGAAAAGTAATGTCATTGGCCACAATTTCTTTTTTTAAAGGCAATAAGTAACATCATAATGAAACCACATGATAGCATTCTATGTGCAAACACAGTAGAGGTGATTAGGGAAGAACTAAGAAGGAATCATGGGGAACTGCATATTGTCCATATTATTGTGTTCTTCCCCCAAGACCTTGAAATGGCAGCCAATTAGGGAAGAGCACTATTAGACAAGACCAAAGGCAGCTCTATCTGCCTTTAAATTCTAATATTCTAAGCTTGATTGGGAGTAAAACCATTTTACTGTAAGGAAACATAATTAGTGGACATCCTTTATGTCACAGTACTTACTTGTTATCATTAATAAATTCCAGGATCTCCTGTTCTAATTTTAGCAGCATCATCCTATCCCTGTTAAAGAGAAAATAAGGAAAAAGAAAGGAGGAAGCATCCGGAGCATAAATAGCCATACAGCTCTTTAAAACCTGCAAATTACTGCCCTCCTCCATCCCAATGTTAAGCTAAAAGCTCAACATAATTCAACAATAAAGGCATTACTACCTGTCCTGCACTGACAGTTGCAAAACAGATGTAGCAAGTTTAAAGGAGAGCTTTTTTTGTTCAGGTAGATTCATTTCTGCACAGTGATTACACTTCTAGGAGCATAATACCCCATCGGCTCTCACAGAGCCTGTATTATTAAAGAGAAACAGAAATCAGAAAGTAGCCAGTGCCTGGCATTCAGCTATGACATTGTTTATTACATTAAAAACAGGAAATAATTTACACAGGAGTATCAGGAGGCCATTTATAAAGGGCCCTTTGAGCTATTGTGGCTCATTCTTAACTAACTCATACCCACTACTTTCCATCTTACCAGTCTTATGCTCAGTGCAAGAATACATCTATTTTGTTGGGCTACAATGCTAGAATGATTCCAATTCTAACTTCTTATATTTACAGGATTTTCAAATAAGCTCTGTGGGTCCCAGAGCTAAAGCTAAGTGGATATTAACTAGACCCTCAATGGGAGACCACTGCAAGGTCCATGCAACAGCTGAAAAGTACGAGTAATTTAGGCATTCGAGATCCCCCTGGGGTAAAGTCAGATGTAACATCATGTAATTTCCAAACATCTACTATCTTCCGCATGGCCAACATCAGTACTCAGGAAGCTTATTTACACCTTCAGCAAAGTACCTGCCAGTGGGGTTTATCCTAAATTGGCAGGTTTAGAAGCATCCGCACTCCTATCCAAGGTCAGTGGCTAAGTATGATAGCTGCTATTATGATTTTTCACAATGCTCTAGGGCAGTGTTTCTCAAACTCTGCTCCTCCAGGTGTTTTGGACTACAGCTACTACAAATCCCAGCCAGCCTACCAGCTGTAGAAATTTTGGGAGCTGAAGTCCAAAGTATCTGGAGAAGCAGATAATTCAATATTGTGGTTACCAACTTCATTAAATAATACTGGAGTATAGCAAATATCAGCAGTGGATGTTTCTGCAATCAGATCTCCTGCAGCTAGCAGATAGGCTCTGTGCTGAATTTAGACATGGGCTCTTACTATGGCCCAGGGGCTATGTAAAGAGTCCATTGATTACGTTATTTCCCATTTTATGCTCCAGGACCCAAGAATCATACATGCTCTATGTGTATTTGCAAGAAGCAAAATCGAGCAAACTGAGAGTCCCCCTAGAGCAGTGGCTCTCAATCTGGGGTCCCCAGATGTTTTTGGCCTTCAACTCCCAGAAATTCTAACAGCTGGAAAATTGGGTGGGATTTCTGGGAGTTGTAGGCCAAAAACATCTGGGGACCCCAGGTTGAGAACCATTGCACTAGAGGACCCTCAGTTCATGGTCATCAACGCTTCCTTCACCCCATGAGATAAGGGATTCACCAATGTTCCCGTAATTCCACCCCATATTCACAACATAATCCTAGTACTCCCCATGTTTTTAGCTCTTGCAACCTTGAAAGACCACCATCTACTTTCCATCTGAAAATCTGCCACATAAATGTACTCAAACTTACCTTGGGTTTTTCTTCAGTGTGTTTACTAAAAATTCATGCAGATCTATTCCAGTGGAGTCTGTGTATTCCTGGCTGGAATCTACAAGAGATGATAGTAGGAACTCAAGCAATATTCTCTTTACTGGAACAGCATGCAAAGAGTGAAAACAAATATGAACAGTGTGGTTCTGATTTATTGTGCAAGGGCTCAAGCTCAGTGCTAAAGTTCCTGTCACTTCTAGCATCACCAGCAGAGTTAAGTTGGTTCCACTGGAACAGAGGGTCCAATGGCTATTTTGGTCCCAATCTTTGTTTTCCAGACATTCTTGGGCAATGATTTCCCAACATGCCCAAACAGTGGTCATGCTGACTAGGAATGGTGGGAGTCTGAGACCACCAATGGCCATTCCAGATTTTGGAATGGTTGCCTTATGCTTAGAGAATAAGTAACAGACTGAGAATTAAGTTACTATTCTAGAATGTTCTTGTTCTGCCACTAATTGCATAAATAACTGCACACAAGTCATTTCACCCAACATAATTTTCCTGTCTCAAACAAGTTCTAGAAGGATAACATCTTAAAAAGAAGTTTACAGCAAATGAGGCTTGGTAGAACTGAATACAGACTTGAATTGAAAATGAAGCTAATTAAGTGTTTCTTAGAGCAATCAAGGTTTCCTGGCAGGATTGTCTTTCATGGGTTCTTATCATGCAATACCAACCTGTGCCTATATGCAGAAAGAATTCCACCCACTTCTTAATGCATGATGGATGACTGAGGAATTAAATATTTGCAAAGTCTAATATAAATCTACTGAATAAACAATTCTCAAGCTAATAAGCAGATCAGAATGAAGGTTTCTACTGGCTTGTGTACTTCTTGATGCAGCCACTGTTTTTTGGTTCCAAATACATGAAAAAGGCTGTTTTTTCACAGATAAATAACTTTGAAATATATTTTTCAAATTCACTTTGGTTCAGATTTTAAAAAACAAAAACAAATCACAGACTGATTTTGGAAAGGTAAGTGTGGAGATCTCATGCAGGGGGGATTACTTTTTGAATCCCACCGCTGCTACCAAATGTAAAAATGTTTATAATGCGGCCACCAGATGTCAAGGGGGATTATCAACTCTTGCCACCACTATTGGAAGATTTAGCCACTGGCTACTTATAGAAGAGACTTTTATTTTTCTTCTTTCTTCTTTATTCTTGATGTGTGTATATATGACAGACTGAGATGTTTGAGAGAACAATAACAAGTTTATTCAGGCACAGCTTAATGGTTACAATAACTTTTCTTCTTGTTTGAGGCACGTTACTGAACAGTTGCAAAGTTATATTGAGGTGTTCCAAACTTCTTAAAATGTCAGTTCTTTCTCCACTAACAGACTACCTTAAAATAAGCCACCAAACTTATTTTATCCCTGATCCCCTAACTTAGGATCAGCCTTCCCTGAGCTTCAACAGAGCCCAGACTACCTAAAATAAGTCACCAAACTTATTTTAGAATTGACTCAAAATCCCACATTTGAGCCACCCTGATCCTCCAACTGAGAATCGGACTTCCCTGTGGTTTGCTGACCACAGACACTGACTGACTGACTGAGTTTCCCTCCAAATTCTACTCTCTCTGCAGCTAACCCAGTTGGCTCCGCCCCCTTCTCCATGGCAACCAGCCTCTGAGTGCTGAGTAACTGAAATATTAACCCTTTTTAAAACACAGTTAAACATGGCATCTGTAAATTAAAATTCATACTTCTTTACAGTAAGATATGGATGAGACTTAAGGACTAACATTGGTTTGCCCAACTTTTAAGATGTTTGAGAGAAGCTCTGTTCTGTTCTGTCACTGTCAGAGTCACTACTGATAAAAACACAGGAATGGGCATTTCTGGTGGCATCTTCAGATCTCTGAAACTCCCTGTCATGAATGGTCCAAGGTGGCCTTATCCTTGTTGTCCTTTGGCTATAAATACAGACATTTTCATTCAGACAGTCTCTGAGCTTCTAAAGACATTTTGCTGAAGTCAATCTTAATTGGTAGATGCTTGCATATTATATTGAACTTTGCTCTTATTATCTATCATATTGTTGGTAAGATGTTTTGAGCATTGTTGTTGTTTATTCGTTCAGTCGCTTCCAACCCTTTGTGACATCATGGACCAGCCCAGGCCAGAGCTCCCTGTCGGCCATCGCCACCCCCAGCTCCTTCAAGGTCAGGCCAGTCACTTCAAAAATACCATCCATCCATCTTGCCCTTGGTCGGCCACTCTTCCTTTTTCCTTTCTTTTTCCCCAGCATCATTATCTTCTCCAAGATTTCTTGTCTTCTCATGATGTGGCCAAAATATTTTATCTTTGCTTCTAATATCCTTCCCTCCAGTGAGCAGCTGGGCATTATTTCCTGTACTATGGACTGGTTGAATCTTCTTGCGGTTCAAGGCACTCTCAGATTTTTCCTCCAACAACACAGTTCAAAAGCGTCTATCTTCCTTTGCTCAGCCTTCCTTATGGTCCAGCTCTCGCATCCATACGTTACTACGGGGAATATCATTGCTTTAACTATGCGGACCTTCGTTGCCAGTGTGATGTCTCTATACTTCAATATTTTATCGTCATTGATCATTGATATCTGCCCAAGAAGTAAACGTCTTCTGATTTCCTGGCTGCAGTCTGCGTCTGCAGGAATCTTTACGCCTACAAAGTCTGTCACTGCCTCCATGTTTTCTCTCTCTCTATTTGCCAGTTATCAATCAATCTTGTTGCCATCATCTTGGTTTTCTTGATGCTTAACTGCAACCAAGCTTTTGCACTTTCTTCTTTCACCTGGTTATAAGGCTCCTCAGCTCCTCCTCACTATCAGCCATTAAAGTAGTATCATCTGCATATCTAAGGTTGTTAATGTTTCTTCCAGCAATTTTAACTCCAGCCTTGGATTAATCAAGCCCCACATGTCTGCACACAAGTCAAATAGGTATGGTGAAAGTATACAGCACTGCCGTACTCCTTTCCCAATCTTGAACCAGTCTGTTGTTCCATGGTCAGGAGACAGACAAGATGACTTGGTATTCCCATACCACCAAGAACTTGCCACAATTTATTATGATCCACACAGTCAAAGGCTTTAGAAAAGTCAATAAAACAGAAATAGATGTTTTTCTGAAACTCCCTACCTTCCTCCATCATCCAGCTTTGAGCATTACTTGTAATGAAAAGGGGGAGGGTATCTATTTTAAAATAATACTATTGGGTGAAACAAAAGAAAGTGCTACAAATCAGACAGAAATTGAATTGTTTACACAATTGTTTAAATAATACAACTGTACTGAAGTTAAACATCAGTACAGCCACCAATCCCAAAAATAATGTCAACAATGTATCCTAACAGGATACTCGGAACAAGTCCCAGAACTTGGGAACTTTTTTTTCTTCATTACAGTACAGCTCCCAGAATCCTCCATCCAGCATGGTCAAGTCAAGTTCCCAACCTGAAACAAATCACAATTTCCTCTGATTTCAGAATGCAGACATTTCACTATACTATTGTTTACTGGGCTGCTTATCCAAGGATAATAAAGGCAAATCCTGATCTTGTTAGTAGGTATCAAGTTCACTTTACTTATTTTGATCTCTGAGTCATTCCACAGACATGTAAACATTTCACAGGTTACAAGGAGTTCAGGATTATCATCTCAGATCAGCTAATGGGCAAAGCCAGCTCTATGATGGCTATGACCAAATGTGAGAGGATGTTGCTATGATCAAGGGAACAGCCTAAGAACATAATGGTTATTGTGAAGACTTACCATACTTCTATCCTCCCCTGGATGCATCTATACTGTGGAATCAATGCAGTTTGACACCACTTTAATTGCCATGGCTCAATGCTTTGGAACTGTGGAATTTTTAGTTTGGTGTAGTTTGCCCACTTTGGCAGGAGTGGTTAAAGACCCTGAAAAACTACCATGATTTCATAGCATAGAGACATAGCAAAGCGATGGCAAAAGCTGATGCTATTGCCAGGAAGGGAGGGGATCCAGGAGGAACCAGAGCACCGAAAGGGTGTTGGATTTGTCTCAGCCTTGGAAGACTCCTACAGAAGGAAGCAATGGGGCAGCCTGCAACTGAAGTAAAGGCTTTCTCATAAGCAAAGAAAGAAGGACAAGGAAGCAGACCCAGCAGTCTCTCCCCAGGACTTTCTTAACCTCTGAGCCCTTACTTCATTCTTTTATCTCCTGAGCAGTTCTAGAGAGCAGAGGGTACTGTTCTTGGTATGTGCAGGAATCTGTCTACCGTACCTGGAAAGATTCTGGAGCTCAGTCAGAAAGAAGCTCTTAGAAACAATCGGAGGCCTCTGCCCAGTGAGCTCAAATGGGATGCATTGGTTTCTATAGGATCCAAATCTGCACAAATGTCCATTTCTCACCAGGGCTGACCATGCTGAGACAGGAGTATGGGAATAGGGGGGTTCTGAAACTGCCCCAACATATTCTCCTTTCAGATGTCTGAGCCTGCAGCAATTTACAGATTACTGTTCCTCTGACCCCATTAATGAACAAAGAGTGGGAAACCTGGATCCTTGAACTGTGTATTGATTTGGAACCAATACATGTTTTTGAAGAATTGTTTTTTGTTATGCCTCATTGGTAAACAATGGAGACAGAGAACATTTATAATGTCCCACTCCCAGGGTTACAGCTTCCATTTAACACAGGTGATGTGCACAAGTGTGCCATAACTTTTCCAAACACTGATAGAAACCCTGTGGGGCACTGAACTGTGCCTTGCAAATTATTATTTAGACAGCTCTATCTCAGTGCTGGAGCACATGATTTGTAGACATAATACCTGCCATTCTATTGCGGCATTACTATCAAAACAATCCTAGATGGCAGAGGGAGAGATAAATGTTTGCTTTTAAACCTTGGAGAGGTACAGCCTATTGGAGCAGACACTATCAGGTTAGACAGGCCAATCATCTGACTCATTAACAGAGCCATGTCATATGTTAATCCAACCTCTGTTCTATTTTGCAATGCAGCAGCAGTTTACCTTCTTTGTCACTTACATGGCACTGCATGCTGACTCCATTTCTAGGCATACTGGTTTACTGAACAAGAAGAAGAGGTGAAACTGAAAACTCAACTAAGTGAGAGTCTGTGATAAACTCAAGACAGCACTGATTGGGTTGTAAGAAGAGTGGCATAATACAACTATACAGTATCTGGGGAGGGGAACCATTTCTCAACCAATGCATCTGAATTTTGGATCTCGGAGAAAGGGCTACTTACCTCATTAAAGTAAGCAAATGCCACACTACAATCCCACTTCAACGCTATCTCATTCAAATAGCATTATTATTATTATTTTATTGTATGACACAGCAAACAAGATAGATATGCTGGATTTTGTTTCACAAAATCACAAGTCGAACATTTATTATTATTATTTTATTATGACACAGCAAACAAGATAGATATGCTGGATTTCATATCACAAAATCACAAGTCGAACACTTCCCAAGTGTCTAGGACTGTGTGATGTATTTTCGGATGATGCTCGCAGATCCCAGTAGGGTGGCCTTTTGCAGTTGGCAGGTCGTAATTTTGTCAATGTCTATTGTTTCCAAATGCCGGCTGAGATCTTTTGGCACGGCACCCAGTGTGCCGATCACCACTGGGACCACCTGCACTGGTTTCTGCCAGAGTCTTTGAAGTTCAATCTTGAGGTTCTGATAGCGGCTGAGATGATGATGATGATTATTATTATTATTATTATTATTAATACACTGTGTAACAACATTTGAAAAAAATCTGTTCCTGGTTTGAAAGTGTTATTTCCTGTTTAATTGTGCAGTATTTACTTTGAAAGTTATACTCCAGAAACTTCATTTTTGTGGCTGCCACAAACTCTGTTGCATTGATTGAGACTAGGAGATATTCACTGAAAAAATATAGCAAAATGTGCTGCAGGATGTCCCACAAAAACAAAGCTTTTGCATTTTAATAAACGTTTTCCACGTTTTTATGATAGACCCATTTAGAAAATAACACTTATAGCCCAGGAACAAAAATCGTGTTACATTGTGTTATTAATACTCCATTTTTCTCTAGGATCCAAGACACAAAGCAGCCAGTAAAAAATTGCAAAGCTGCTGGGAGCTATGGATGAGGAAAGGCTTCAGCTATAACAGAAAGCTCTAAGAAATGAGGCTATCAAGAAAGAATTAACAAGAATAGAGAGAAGTTGTGAGGAATGAACCATGGCAGAATATAAAGTGACATAAGTAAAATGAATGAGATTGATACAAGGCAGCCAGCCCAGATTTTAACAGAGGGACACAGGCATATGACTTACACTAAGCCAAACTATTTGTCCTTTATGTCCTAAATGACTGACAGCAGGTCTTCAGCGACTCAGGCAGAGGTCTTTCCCCATTTAGCAGAGCCTCTCAACCAGAACTGCCAGAAACTGTGGAATTTCCAGTTGATGGTCTACAGTCAAAGCAAGTGCCCATCGACTGAGATGATAATATTGTGTTATGATTTGCTGTTTATTTTGTTATATTGTATGGTGTCTGGGCATTGCCCCATGTAAGCCGCCCCGAGTCCCCATAGGGGAGATGGTGGCGGGGTATAAATAAAGTTTTATTATTATTATTATTATGCACAGTCACTTCCCAATCACTGGGGAATGAGGGGAAATGCAAAGTGGGCCTTTAGTACCTGTCCAAAACAACTCTTTTAAAATTCACCTAAGGCATCTGAAATGACAACAACCCAAAACACCTCTCTTCTGCATTACAGTTATGTAAACACTTTTTCCACTTTATTTAATCTTACAGTTTTATCTTTGTTTTTCTATGTGAAGAGATCATAAAATCACCCAATAAGGTTCTGTATACAAGTGAGAGATAGGACATCAACTCACTGCATAGCACATACACAAACTTTATGCACAACCATTTAACCTATTATAGATAGTTATTTTACATGTGTATTGCTACAAACATAATGTCACTCTGTGCTTATCTTGATCAGACATTTTGCCTACTTCTGATGCATGTTAAGATGTCTGCAAACATAATACAGCATGCATCATCTTTTCAAAGCCAAAATCTATCTTCTTTTTTCTAGTTTTGGGGGATTTTATTAAAATAATTCTAATCAGACAAACAATAACATTTTGTAGGTACATCTTAATCATTAATTTGCATATTCATATTGTTAAAAGTCTATTATGGAAATGGGTGCTGAAGTCTCATAAACTTTTACCTCTACAAAAAACATTTCTGGTACAAAATGTTTGTGAATTGTTGATGTTGCTCCTTCTTAAGTGAAGTAAAATTTAAAGTTTCATAGTATGTTGCATAAAGTTGCATATGATCCTCGTTGTGGCTAGAAAAGTTGTATTAAAAGGATAACTAACCCATGAGAAGAGCATATGTATGTTGTCTCTTTATGGATAATGGAAAGAAAAAATTTAACAGGAGCCTGAAATTGTCTTACCTCTAGACAGCATTTTCTTGGGGGCCTTCTCTTTATTTTTCTCTTTATCTTCTTTTTCAGGACCATCTTTTGCAGACTTCTCATCTTTCTTGTCAGGAGGGCAATTGATATGCAACTGTATGATATCCTAATGATAAGAAAAAAGCCATAGCTGATGCTTCACAATCAACTGAAGTGGGGAGCATGCATTTGATGTTCGGCAGTGGAACTCTCTCCCCCGGACTGTGGTGGAGGCTCCTTCTTTGGAGGCTTTTAAACAGAGGCTGGATGGCCATCTGTCGGGGTGCTATGAATGCGATTTCCTGCTTCTTGGCAGGGGGTTGGACTGGATGGCCCATGAGGTCTCTTCCAACTCTACTATTCTATGATTTTATGATCAATGTATTTTGATCTGGAAAGTAATTTTGTGTTGGGTCAGATTGGCTAATGACCCCAGGAGAGTGCTCCAACTGCTATGTGTGGCTGCTTGCTTTTGTGATTTACCCAGAGTTTCAGTTATTTATGCTCTGAACCTTTTCCATGCTTATCACGCAATAGATTAGGAGCCCCTGGTGGCACAATGGGTTAAGCCTTTGTGCCAGCAGGACTGCAGACTGTCAGGTCAACGATTTGAATTCAGGGAGAGCGAATGAGCTCCCTCTGTCAGCTCCAGCTCCAGCTCCTGAAGCAGGGACATGAGAGAAACCTTCTACAAGGATGGTAAAACATCAAACATCTGGGCGTCTCCTGGGTAACATACTTGCAGACGCCCAATTCTCTCACACCAGAAGTGACTTGCAGTTTCTCAAGCCGCTCCTGACACGTAAAAAAAACCGCAATAGATTAAACAGCTTAATCAAAAATGGATAGAAGTCCAAGCTGAAAGGACTTTTACTCCATCTCTTTCCTATCCCTCTTGAAACCCAGAATCTGTAGCACTTTCAAAGAAGAGAAGGAAGAGAACAATAGGTTTTTCCTTAAATTGAATTTAACCATTCCCACCTATTATGTGGCATGTCTCACTCACTCCAGTTATTTGTATTGTTTGGATTGAGCAATGATCTATAACATCAATGTACTTTATTTTCTTCTTTCATTTCATTACTGCCTACTGCAATCTGAACTATGTGGCTTTCCGGTACAAGTGCATGCTATGGAAGTTTACTGGAAGAGCTGAAATTCTATCTTCTGCTATATTATTCTAGAGGAGGTGTAATATGGTAGCATGATTATATCAAGGGCAACCTTATTCTGAAAGCCTTGTCTAGCATTCCACTCAGTATAATCAGGTAGTATACATGCTAATTCAAAGGAAGTTCATAGAGTAAGGAGACAGAGAAAATGGACTTATAGATAAAAATAGTAACTGGAACCCTATCATAACTCTAGCACACACTGAGAGCCAGTATGGTGTAGTGGTCCGAGCTTTGGACTATGACTCTGGACACAAGAGTCTGAATCCCTGTTCAGTTCTGGAAACCCACTGGGTGACCTTGGCCAAGCCGCACTCTCTCAGACTCAAAGAAAGACAAAGGCAATCTCCATTTGGACAAATCTTGCCAAGAAAACCCCATTATAGGTTTGCCTTGGGGTTATTACATGTCAGAAATAAAGGCACGTAACAGCGTATTGGTATGATACTGTTACTATTTCCCCTTTTGAAACTGCACGTACAAGTAAGCTTTGCTAGAGCTGAATTTGTGGCCATGATCTTTTCCAAAATAATCACTGATAGTGTTCTCTCCACCTAAATGGAAAAGCAGTGAAGTTGCAATTCTGTCTTACCTGGGTTTCCAATGGCCCATCCACAAAGGGGCTAGAAGATTCTTCACATACAGCCAGACTCCGGACCAACTTCAGCTTTGAATTGGACTGAAAAGACAAAAGCTTCTGTGATAATGTTCAGGTGGCTAGAGCTCCCTTTGATGCATCACTGAGCTGCTAGTCAATTAGCGCTAACTGCATCAGCACTAATTGATTATTGTCAGCAGAATAATTAGAAACATAAATTCCTTTGCTCCAATGGTAATATAACATTTTAGCAGATAGCACCAATGACTTGCAGACATACGGCTAAAAGAAATTCTTCCTCTTAATACCCCAGATAAGATTCAAACATGTCACCATTAGAAGTGGAAGGCTAGTGCAGTAATCCAGCACACCACTTAGTCTCTGCTAACACATTGCCTTACAGGTCAAAAACAATGACTTGGCTCCCTTGAAGCACACGAACCCATTAAGAAAAATGCTGACTGATAAACCACCCCTGGTTAAATGGAGCCCTGAATGCTTACCTTCTTCCTGCCTTAATTAAAAGGCTGTCTCACCACAGCTAGTGCTTTACCTGCATCCCTGACAAAGACAGCTAATTCTAAGTGATACACTAGTACTATTTTAAAGAAAAAATAAAGGTCTTCTTTAAAGAAAGGATTTTTGGATGTTATGCATGTATGTAGATTTGTTTCTGAGTAAAAAGGAGGAGGCTGAGAATAAACACACAAATCTTTCACATGGACAAACACAAACATGCTGGAACAGGATGCTAGGGACCACAGCTTAGACGTTTTCTCCACTGTTAAGAGTGGGATGTGAAAAATGTTTAAGATACATATTAACGGAGCCAATATAGAGCTATGAAATCTCAAAATCTTAGAATAGGTAGCAATAGCTTAAAACCAAAGTCAATAATACTGTGTTAGATGGACTCCTGGTCTCACTGCCAATGTCTCACGTGCCAGCTAGTCTCTCAAAGAGGGCAGTTTCATAGCTATAAGGTAGATAGAATGACAAGTGGTCTTGCCCTGCCTTCCATCCTCTTGTCACCTAGGTGTGCCATGTTTTCATTATTCAGAGGGCACACAATCACTTTAGCATGTAAGGCCTTTAAGGCAGACAAAAAGTAAATTACAGTAAAGAGGTTTGGAAGGAAGAAACAAAGAAATCCAAGTTGGAGGGCTGACAAGAAGGAAAATATTTGGGGCGGCTCAATGCCAAGGGTGACAGGGATCATACTCATAAAAGCTCCTTTTGATGTCCCACATCTGGAGCACCGTATGATATATAACCAAGGAGAAGAGAATAGAGTGTCTCTTACCTTGGCTCTTTTTCTAGCATGCCCATGATTGGATATTCGCCTCTGCAAAAATAAAAGGGTAGGAGGGGAGATGGAAAAGCTACTTTGTGTATACTATGCAGTGTTAAGATACATGCTAGAAAAAAATCAAAATGCATTATTCAAATGCCTGTTGTGGAACATGCATCCCAAACATCCAGTTAACTGCACTACTATTTTGCCACTTCTAACTGTAAAGGGACAGAATAGGCACAGGTGATGGTTGGGGGAGTGCAGAAAGGTGAAGGCTCATGGAAAGGACATTTTGCAATGTAATTGCTTCCTGCAAGGACTTTGCTACTTGTCCCAAGAGAAGTTCCAAATGCTATGGTTGGTGAATTTCTATGTCTATATCTAAGTCCTAATAGGATAGTAATAATGATAGCCACAGGGGCTAGTATTAATAGCTCCACCACGTCACTAAATCATGCAGCCATCATTTCCATGGCATAATTTATCTTGCAAGAGTCTAATAAAAACAGGCTGTTTTTACATACATATAGGGCAAAACCAAATCCGAGGCAGGGAACAACCAGAAATGTCTAAATACCAAATACATAAACAAGATGCAATATTCACGAAGAGGGGAAATCCAGTTAAACCATCAGATTCCGAGGATTTGAACCTGTGCCTAAAACTGAATTCTTTAAATGGTGTGGCCATCCTCTCTCCTTTCTTTAATTCCATCTTTTAAACCCATCTTTTCTGTCATGCTTTTGCCGAACCCCTGAGTTATCATTCTCAAAGTGTAGCCCATATAATATCAGACAGTATTTGTTCATATTGGTCATTTGTATACCAATATCTCTTTTGTCTCTCCCTTCAAGTTGTTATCTCTTTCTATGATTTGCATGGATCATAATATTGTTGAGGCAGAAGCTTGCCTGCTAAGCACTACATCCTTTGTAGGAATATTAATAAAACCTTTTTTAAACAATCACATTACAAAATGGTTAAGGCCTATTGCTGAATTAAGTTTGTTTGTGTTTATGCTTTGAATGAGCTTAAGTGATCAAGCAACCACAGACATACTTAACTGGCAAGTCTATGCACCCTGAACTAGGTTTAAGCTGCATTCAATTCAATGTGATATACTAAAAGCAAAAAGAGATAGGGTGCTCTGGATGCACTGTAAAAGACCCCTTTATGCAGGAGACAAAGAAAACTAGATGAGTTTGGAAGAGATTTTCTTGAAGGACCCAGCACATATTGCTATAAAATCAAATAGCAGCACAAACATATCTGAAGCAGATACTTGCCAGTTTGGTGCTATACTCAAGAGGATGGGCAGGTGACTTACAGAAACATAACAGTGTATACAACTGTTTAGATATTACTATTATTTCTATGAAAACAGAGCATTTCATACAAAAACGGAGAAACCCCTGCCTCAAAGAATTTGAGATCCACATTTTAACACCATTGGGACACAAGAGAAGGGAAGAAGAGAAGAGAAAAGGTAGCCCAAGGACAACTGTGTGAGCAAACACAATGCTTAGACTCCATCTGAGCTATGGATGGGGATAATAGGATTAGGCTAAAGGCATACTGGGCTCTGAGGAAGGATTAAAAAGAGATACAGCACCACTATGATGTTCTAAGAGAAAGTTACAGCTATGAGAGGCATCAAGAGAGAATAAGGTGAATTGTTTCAGACAACAGGATGTTTTTGTGCAGTCAAGAGGTCCCCCACGACCTTCTGGTAAACAAACTAGTAAAATGTGGGCTAGACAAAACTACGGTTAGGTGGATCTGTAACTGGCTAAGCAAACGAACCCAAAGGGTGCTCACCAATGCGTCATCTTCATCTTGGAAAGAAGTCATGAGTGGAGTGCAGCAGGGTTCCGTCCTGGGCCTGGTTCTGTTTAACATCTTTATTAACGACTTAGATGAAGGGTTAGAAGGCACGATCATCAAGTTTGCAGATAACACCAAACTGGGAGGAATAGCCAACACTCCAGAAGAAAGGAGCAGAATTCAAAACGATCTTAACAGACTAGAGAGATGGGCCAAAACTAACAAAATGAAGTTCAACAGGGACAAATGCAAGATACTTCACTTCAGCACAAAAATGGAATGCAAAGATACAGAATGGGGGACGCCTGGCTAGACAGGAGTACATGTGAAAAAGATCTTGGAGTCCTTGTGGACAACAAGTTAAACATGAGCCAGCAATGTGATGCGGCTGCTAAGAAAGCCAACGGGATTTTGGCCTGCATCAATAGGGGTATAGCGTCTAGGTCCAGGGAAGTCATGCTCCCCCTCTACTCTGCCTTGGTCAGACCACACCTGGAATACTGTGTCCAATTCTGGGCACCTCAATTGAAGGGAGATGTTGACAAACTGGAAAGCATCCAGAGGAGGGCAACTAAAATGATCAAAGGGCTGGAGAACAAGACCTATGAGGAGCGGCTTAAAGAACTGGGCATGTTTAGCCTGCAGAAGAGATGTTGACAAACTGGAAAGCGTCCAGAGGAGGGCAACTAAAATGATCAAAGGTCTGGAGAACAAGACCTATGAGGAGCAGCTTAAAGAACTAGGCATGTTTAGCCTGCAGAAGAGAAGGCTAAGAGGAGACATGATCGCCATGTACAAATACGTGAGGGGAAGTCATAGGGAGGAGGGAGCAAGTTTGTTTTCTGCTGCCCTGCAGACTAGGACGCGGAACAATGGCTTCAAACTACAGGAAAGGAGATTCCACCTGAACATCAGGAAGAACTTCCTCACTGTGAGGGCTGTTCGGCAGTGGAACTCTCTCCCCCAGACTGTGGTGGAAGCTCCTTCTTTGGTGTGATGACTCATGGGCCATGTAGTCCCGTTCCAAGTGCTGTTGTGACAGATGAAGAGGAAAACTTGGGTTTTCCACCATTTCAGCCAGAAAAGGAACTTTCCCAGCCAGAAATGGAACCCTTGCACCTGCAGGTTTGTCTTCCAGAAATCTGCCAAACAAGCCCTGAGTCAAAATCTCCCCCTTTTTCTCGCCGTAATTATTATCTCCAGCAAAAAGGAGTGCAGCAGGCTAATCGCAGGAGCTTGAGAATTGCAGCAAAGCATTCAGATGATTAAGCCTGCTCCCATGAGAAATTTTAGGGAGTCATACATCTGGACACAGAGATTGACTTTCGTTTCTGGTTCCCCAGAGAAGTGTTCTCTGGTGGGAAAACGAGGCCCTATTTAGGTTCCTTGCTCTCGAAGGAATCTTGCGGAGTCAATTCGTCAGCTACCGGAGCAGCGTGTGTGGACAGCTACTCCTGCTCTCAAGCCTTTGTTCCTGTTCCAAGCCTTCGTTCCCAGCCTTGTTTTCTCCCCGGATCTTGCCTTGTTTCCCGGACCTCGCCAAGTAATTACCACGGATCTTGTTCTTGCTCCTCGTTTCCTTGTTGCCTTGAATCAAGCTTTGTGTTTCAAGAATCAAGTTACTTTCTAGCCTTGCTCAAGTTCACGGACTAAAGGACCTTGTCATCTCCCCTCACTTTGCTTGGCAAAGTGAGTGTTTCGGTTATTGGATTACAACTTTGGACCTTAATATTTCATATTGGACATTGTTTCTTGGGACTAATTTTGACCTTTCCTGAAAGGTCTATTTCTGGACTATTTCATACACTTGCTTTTATTAACTTTATATATTCCTTCAATAAAGATATTAGATAGATTCTGGCCTCTGTGTATGGTTATTGGTGCTCTGCAGCCTGGGTTGTGACATTTGGAGGCTTTTAAACAGAGGCTGGATGGCCATCTGTCGGGGGTGTTTGAATGCGATTTTCTGCTTCTTGGCAGGGGGTTGGACTGGATGGCCCATGAGGTCTCTTCCAACTCTACTATTCTATGATTCTATGATTCTAGGGTTGGGATATAATCTCCAATTAAGCAAACTAAAAACAGCACTGGAATGAAACTTCTCCCTGACCAGAGTCTAAGGTCTTCTACTTGTCATAAGAGGCAGAGGTGGCCCTAATGGCCAAGGCTGCATTTCTTCTTCTAGTTACCTGAGATTCCTGCCGTAGGCTACTCTCCTCCCCATCCTTCTCAAGTTCTTCTTTGCTTAGTGATCTGGATACAAACTTGGTTTTGTTCACAGATTCCTCAACCAGCTTCTTTTCCGACTCTTTCATTATTTCCAGTGTCTCTTGTGTTGTGTTGCTGTTAGACATCTTCAGCACAATACACTGTTAGAGATGACACCTGAAGACAATGACAGCAGAAATTGAGGTCAATACAGGTTATTCCTTTTAGCATTATTTGCTATCTGTATCAGGAGGAAAGAATTGACTACAGCTACTGAGACCTCACATCCTGATATAAACACTAAACAATAATTATGGAAATGGTGTAGGAATGGTATTTATCATGACTATTGAAGCAGAAAGCTGTCCTCCTGCTGCAATCCCAATCCTGATTAAGGCCATCTGAATACCAGTTTAAAGCATGAAATTCAACCATTTGTTTTAACCCAACATGGAACTTTGCCTTAACCTCTGTGATCACAAGAAGCAGAGGCAGGTTTCTACTTTATTTATTTTATTTACAATATTTTTTACCTTGCCTTTCTCACCCATAGGGACTCAAGGCAGTTTACTTTGACCAGTTATATCCTTGTTTATATCACGGTACAGGCAGCTCTCGTTACAAACAACATAGATTCTGTTGGTTTTTTTAAGCTGAATTTATATGAAATCAGAACAGGTATATTTTTTCAGTATAACTCCAGCCTATGCTGACTGTGCCCCTGTTCAGAAGATTTCACACTTTCTGAAGTTTGAAAAAAAATTGGCTTGTTGTGGAAACAAGGATTGGTGGTAATGCTTCAGTGTAGATACCTTTTCCCCACAACAACTCTTTTAGGAGTGAATTTCCCTTTCAAGGGGTAGATTTCTCTCATTTCCTGTTGTCTCATTCCAATTCTTAACTGTGAGTTGTTTGTAACTTGGGGACTGACTATAATTTGACAGAGATATTATCTCAGCATTTGTTTAGGGATAGCAATTAGACGAGATGCTCTTCAGAGAAGGGGTTTCAGGCACTTGTTATGCCTGGGGAAGGGTCCACTGTTCTCAGTATCTAAATAACAGCCCTAAGAGAATGTGGTGATTTGGATTTGTGATGTCTTGAGAGCTAACTTCGAAAATCCAGACTCTATAACAACAACTTAGAAGAAGAGCAAGAGGAAAACACAGAGTTTATCAATTTATATGAATTCATAACTACATATGATCTTTCTAATGTCGATGCCCTTGCTTCAGGGAAAAAAAGAAAAACCAGGAAAAGAAAGCTTGAACATTGGGTTAAGCCACGCTAAAAACTAAATAAAGCACATGATTGATTCTGTAGAACTTCAATTAATTTAGGTTGAAAAAGTTGGTGATGAGAGAAGAGCTGATCATATAACTTTAATTTTCGCTTTATTCTCAACCATAAAACATGAAAGTCAACTCAGAATGTGCAGAGAAACACATGCAAAAGTTTACATCCACCTCTGAAACCTAAAAATCCCTTCAACTGCTTATCACCTGCATGGAGACTTCCAAAAACTGTCAGCAAACCCCCCCCCAAAAAAACAAAAAAACTCTCCCCCCCCCCCCCCCAAATACTCAATGTGTACAGTGGCCATTACTAGTCTTTGGTCAAATATTTCAATTGAAAGCAGTTTTACTTCAACAGGAACCACCCAAATGGTCTAGAAATTTTGGTATATATAAAATTCAGAAGCAACAGCAATTGTAGTACCTGGCTTTGTAGCACCCTAGCATGGTATACAATGCAAACCCAATTGTAACTGTAAGTGACAAGCCAGGAGAACACCACAATACAAGCCCATGAGAATGCAGGGGCCTGCACCTACCTAAATCTCTCAGGAGCTGATGTAGAGAACTCTGTCTAGATAACAATTGGGGCACAAAGAAAGGGGAAAACACAATGCTTATCAACTCCCTTTACTAAGCATTTGCCAGAAATCCACAAAAAAACCAGTCTTACGATTTATTGACTGTTGGCCCTGTGTGGGAATTACTAATACATTCACAGGCTAATTCAAAGTAATTTCTCTTTCATTTGTAGTGTTGCAGAGGACTGAGCATGCAGCACTGCTTATTTTACAGCTACTGCCTTAGGAATTAACAATGTGGAATTATCAAATTGCTAACAAGAAATTTGATTTCCAGACAATTACCCAGAAGAAGGGGGAGAGAAAAAATGATAGGTTAACGATTATGCTATTAGCAGAGACTGATGGCAAACTTGGCCCATGTTGTTGTATAACTAATAGAAAAGGCATACCCTTTCATGTGTTGCCATCAGTGGGATGTTTAGTAGGAAAAAATGTGCACTAATATGTGAAATGACAGCTCTAATCCATTTGAATGATTTAGAACAGAAATAACAATTATTATTGTTATTACTATCATTTATTTATACAGTAATTCCTCCATATTTGTGTTTTTGACTTTTGTGGATTTGATCATTCACAGGTTCGATTAAAAAGTTATTTCTAAAAATAAGGATATCTTCTGGGGTGACTCCATACAGGGCCATAGCCAGAAAAAAGATTCGAGGAGGGGGGGGGGGGGTTCAAACATTTTTTTAGAGAATCATGAAGTTCCATAATGCAAAATAGTTTAGAAATCAGGCTCCATAGATAAATTTCAGTGGACACTCATGGGGATTTGGTTAATCAGTTAAAATTCATGAATAAACCAGGTTTTTTAAACCTGAAATTTTTCACCAGGAAGGGGGGGGGGGGCTTGAGCCCCTAACCCCCCCCCCCCCCCCACCACCACCACCACCACCACCACTACAGCCCTGGTTCCAAGATTAATTCTCTCATGTCAGGCTGGAGAGCTCAGGCATTCCTAGAGAGATGTTCCCTTAGGTTTTAAAAAACTTTTTTAAAATTTGCAGTTTTCCACTTTCGTAGTGGCTGTGTGACTAACCTCAGTGAATGTGGAAGGATAATTGTATAGCACAGGGGGCACCCCAAACAGGGGGCAAGTTCATGGTCCCTCAGACTGTTGGAGGGCCAGACTAGAGTTTGTTTTTGTTTGGTTTTTTGTTTTGTTTTTTTTAAAATGCACACTGTACATATCTTATTTTGAGTAAAAAAACAAAACTGGAACAAATACAGTCTCAATGTTAATCATAATCATAATAAAATAATAAATAGGGTTGGAAGAGACCTCTTGGGCCATTTAGTCCAACCTCCTTCTGCCTTTGTGCACCAAAAGCACAAGCAAAGCACCCCTGACAGATGGCCACCCAGCCTCAATGTTTATTATTATTATTATTATTATTTTATTATGACACAGCAAACAAGATAAATATGCTGGATTTCGTTTCACAAAATCACAAGTCAAACACTTCCCAAGTGTCTAGGACTGTGTGATGTATTTTCGGATGATGCGCACAGATCCCAGTAGGGTGGCCTTTTGCAGTTGGCACATCATAATTTTGTCAATGTCTATTGTTTCCAAATGCCGGCTGAGATCTTTTGGCACGGCACCCAGTGTGCCGATCACCACCAGGACCACCTGCACTTATTATTATTATTATGATTAAAACTTATGCCTCAAGTACCACTTCCCAGCAGCAAAGAACTGGTGGGATCACAAACCTGCAAAAGTATTGAAAAATGAGCACCCAAAGATACTGTGGGACTTCCGAATCCAGACTGTCAAAGTTCTGGATCACCACACACCAGACATCACAGTTGTGGAAAAGAAAAAGGTTTGGATCATTGACGAAAAACAACAGGAAAAACTCAGATGCTATCAGGACCTCAAGATTGAACTTCAAAGACTCTGGCAGAAACCAGTGCAGGTGGTCCCAGTGGCGATTGGCACATTGGGTGTCATGCCAAAAGATCTCAGCCGGCATTTGGAAACAAAAGGCATTGACAAAATTACGATCTGCCAACTGCAAAAAACCACCCTACTAGGATCTGCATGCATCATCCCAAAATACATCACACAGTCCTAGACACTTGGGAAGTGTTCGACTTGTGATTTTGTGATACGAAATCCAGCATTTCTATTCTGTTTGCTGTGTCATACTACAATAATAATAATAATAATAATAATAATAATAATAATAATAATAATAATAATAAAAAATCACACAGTCCTAAAACGCTTGGGAAGTGTTTGACTTGTGATTTTGTGATACAAAATCCAGCATATATATCTCATTTGCTGTGTTATAGTGTGTCTTTGTGTCAATAATAATAATAATAATAATAATAATAATAATAATAATAATAAAGAGGGTTGGAAGAGACCCCTTGGGCCATTTAGTCCAACCCCCTTCTGCCTTTGTGCACCAAAAGTACTAGCAAAGCACTCCTTAATAATTAATTATTAATTAAATAATAATTAAAATACCATTATAAACATGCAAAGCTTTAGAAGGCGCACACCAGACGAGGGAGAAGGCGCCTTCCTCGGCAGAGGAGGAGGGAGCCGCAGCTGTGGGGGCGGATAAATGGCTTCAATGGGCCGCATGTAGCCCCTAGGCCATAGTTTGGGAACCCCTGGTATAGCACTGTGCTTTACAAGTGAAAGAACACTAAAACAGTTCCCTTTTCTTATGAATTAGTTGCTCAGTCTTAATGGAGAGCATTATTATTGTTGTTGTTGTTGTTGTTGTTATTCTTATTTCTTACCTGCCTCTCCTTTTGGCTCGAGGTGGGAAAGAAATAAAATAGTAGTGCAATTTCACATTCAAATGTGTATGACAACCTGCGTTGAAACAATGCTGATTCCAGTGCACCATCATGAACCAGAACTCAATTTATTAACACTGTGACTACTGGGGTGTCATGATGCAAGAAGGCAGCCACATTGATCTTATCCCTAGAAAAATAAATGCTGTTAACAGCATCCACAGCATAAGCAGCAGCATCTGGATTACAGGACTTCTTCAGCAGAGACCATCAGGTCCATATTTCTTGCTTTTTTCTATACTGGTTTCTGTTAGCAATATGCAGAATAAAAGAAGTGGACTGTGGGCTCTTCATGAGTATGACCTCAGAACACAGCAAAGACATTTGGAGGATTGGATCACTGGTAGTAAAATTTCAGGTATTGATTTGAATTTTTACAGAGACTGATCTTATCACTACAAACCCAAGGAAATGCCACACCCTCCTCCATGTTTTATGGTGGTTTTTAAGACCTTTGAAGCTAAAGCTTCTCTTAAAATGTATGCCAACATTTCTCTCAACCCCCCCCCCCAAAAAAGATTAAAGAAAGACACCTGAAAAACATACCTTGATAGCTATTCACAAAATTGTGAATGTCAGCTTCCAAACTCTGATAGACTGTTAAAAGGTTCAGAAATGATCCCAAAAGACATGCATCATTATTTGTGTCCAAAGTAAATCTGGAGTCCTTTTAGCTAAGCTTTTTATACGTTGGTTCACAGCATGAATATTAAAAGAATTTGACATGAAGGACATGAAGGAACCTACACAACTGTGGGGAGACATGAAAATTTAAACCCACCTGGAGGACATAAATTCCTTGCAGGGTAGCAATAAGTGACTGGCTATAACAATCCATTAGTGGAACAAGGATGAAGAATTCTTAATTAGATTTTTTTTAGTGTCTCTGAGCACATGCAAAACATTTTTCTGCACATATAAATCCCTACACCCTCTCAGCCTTTCCACTCACAACCAACTAGTGTGGTCTTGACAGGTCAGTGGTACAGCACATACTCTTTCAATCCTTGGCAGAAGCAAGGATGGAGAGAATATTTGAATAAATAAAAAACAAGGAACTGTTTGACTATCCTACAATGCTGTAGAGGAGGATTTCCCTCAAGACGCTTCCTCGTTTCTCCCCAGTCCTTAAACAAATAACTACTCCTTCCCCTCTAGCCTCACCCTTTTCCCATCCCTCCCCAATTCAAGAACGTGTGAGGTCATCCGCTGAGAAGAAATCATAATTTTTGTTTTAACACCCATTTCTGCACCATCATGAACCAGTCAACCAAAACACAGAATGCGAGACCTTCCCAATCTTCCCCCAACTTCTCATCAGCCATCTGATAACATGTTGGGCAGAGGAAAGTTTTGGAACTCACTGCACAAGCTTGTAGTCCTCACCATGCACTTAAGTTAGTTAGATGAGTTAGTTGGTGGGGAAAGGCCCTTCACGTATTGGCCTTTTTATCTGTCTGTCTTCCTTTCTCTCCTCCTATGCCTTGCTGATTAGACTGATACATCTCGGAGGGACACCTCCTTTTCTGATTACACGGCAAACCCCCGAGTCTTCCATTTTATTCTTTGGTTCTTTTCCTGTGAGCATGGAGAGGCAAGATGTCTGCTGTGATTTAGTTAGACAGCCCTATTAACTTTCCTATCTAGGTACAGTAGAGCAGGGGTCCCCAAACTAAGGCCCGGGGCCCACATGCGGCCCATCGAAGTCATTTATCTGGCCCCTGTGGTGGCAGCTCCCGCCTGCTCTGCTGAGGAAGGTGCATGTGGCGCAGCGTAGGAGGGAAAGGTATGCACCTTTCCTGTCTCCTCCCTTGCCTGGTGCGTGCCTTCCAAAGCTTTGCTTGTTTATAATGGTATTTTAATTATTATTTAATTAATAATTAATTATTAAGGGGTGCTTTGCTAGTGCTTTTGGTGCACAAAGGCAAAAGGAGGTTGGACTAAATGGCCCAAGGGGTTATGATTTTACAAATTATGCACCAAAACATCATGTTATACAACACATTTGACAGAAAAAGTAGTTCAATATGCAGTAATGTTATGTTGTAATTACTGTATTTATGAATTTATCACCAAAATATCACGATATATTGAAAACATTGACTACAAAAATGGCTTGGATAATCCAGAAGCTTGGATAAGCGAGGCTTGGATAAGTGAGACTCTACTGTATGTAGTTTTTTGAATAAAGTCTTTCATAACTTTTAAGCTTGACTCTGCTCCTAAATTGCTTAAGCTCAATTGCTCTACTGCTGGCACTAGAAGTTTCTGATTCATTGAACTGCTGCTGCTACTGCTCTTATTGCTGCTTTGCTACTTTTTGATTCTTTTTCCTTTTCAGAAATGACCTCTCTGTCCCCCCAACAGAAAAAGAAGATCACAGAGGATTACAGCTCTCCCCATCCCTCTAGCATCCCTCCTTCATGCTCCTGATGTTATAGAAGAGCAAAGAGAGAACTTCCCTCCATGGTCCTCTCTCACTCCTCCCACATGTCCCTACAAGATATGAAGGGAGGGAGTAGCCAAATGGTAAGAAGCCTCAGCCTTTCCCTGCCCCCAGTGTTGCAAGGGGAAGCCCACACGTTCTGCTATGAGAGGGTTTCTCTCCCTCTTCAAGAACCCTTCAAAAACAGCATAGGTTTAAATGATGTCCAACAGCAGGCAAGAAGTGATTGAATTACTCATTCCCCTTTGCAGGAAGAAATAATTTAGCACACCACATTCCCTAAGCGGAAATCAGCAACCCAAAGTTTGCTCTTGGGAATTAGCAGTTTAAAAGGTCACGCATCTAACAAGTCTATTATTCTACTTTAAGGCTAAGAAAATTAAGTGATGTTTGTCTGTAGTGCACCTAACATATATTTCCAGCAAAGATTCCAGGAGCAATTGAAGGAAACCATACACCACAGAGTCAGGATATCCAACATCACTCGATAAAATGCAAGCGTGAATCTTTTAACACCAAATGTATAGCTCCAACCTTCCCAAACACCTCAAAGAATGTGATCCACTGATGCAGAAAGAGAGGGGGGGAGGGAGTGAGAGGGAGGGATGGGAAGGAAGATGAAGAAAAAATCAAGGAGGGAGAAAATAGAGAAAGAGGTTGGAAAATTCTTCCTTTTATTATCCACGTGCCCAGCAATGTATTAGCAACAAACTTACTAAAAAGTATAGAAAGGATTACTTTGTATCAAATAATGATACATAACGAGAAAATGAAATCAATTAAAATGAGAAGAAAATTGAAAAGATTAATAATTTAATAGGTCCCAGGTAGCAGAAAAGATTCTCCTTCCATCAAAAGATATTAGTCTGACAATTCTTTTCCTGAAACGTGACATCCACACTGGCATCATTTCCAACCAGGGCCATAGCCAGAAAAAAAAATGCGTGGGGAGGGTTGAAACTTTTTTTTAGCGAATCATGAAGAGTACTGTAGTTCCATAATGCAAAATAATTTAGAAATCAGGCTCCATTGATAAACTTTAGTGGACACTCAAGACAGATAAACTTCAGTGGACACTCATGGGAATTTCGTTAACCAATTAAAATTCACGAGTAAACCAGGTTTTTTTAAAAAACTTGAAAAATTTCAGTGAGGGGATAGCCCTGCTTCCAACTAAACCAGTGGTTCCCAACTTTTTTTTGACCAGGACCCACTTGACCAGGGACCACTTTGACCAGGGACCATTTTGACCAGGGACTACTTTTTGGTCAATTTTAGATACAGTTTGGTTATCTGGGGTGTTGATTCAGAAATTCACATTGGCTAGACCACATCAGCTCTAGTTTCTGATACAGAACATATGCTATACAGCAGTCGCCATCTGCTCACCCACATAAAGCCATATTTAATAATCTAGAGCTGATGTGGTCTATCCAATGCAATTTTCTGAATCAGAGCACAAATAACCCCAGGAACAGGCCTAAAAATAAAGACACCACAGCTCTATGGAAAGGAGTGGAAATACAGTAAAGAGGAAAGAAGTTTGCGGACTTGATTTTCATTCTCGCAGCCTACTGCTGGGCTGTGGCCCACAGGTTGGGAACCACTGAACTAAACCAAGGAAGAGCTTCCAACTGCAAGGCTCATGTGTTGCAAACTCCCAAACACTGCATTCAGAGCATTCAGAATTAGTCGGTTACATTGTTTTATTTCTGTCAAGGGATTCTCTGCCCTTTCCAAACTTTGACTTGTGCACCAAAGCCCCATAGTTGATTGAGATGAACTGCCTCTAACCAATTCCATAGACATTTGAAATAGTACAACAGGGCAGAAGGGACAGCACAGTTTACAAAAAGCAGAATTCTAATTTGGGTAAAGAAATGCAATTTTAAGTCGGAAACAACTTGAAAGCACACAACAACGTCTCCAAATAAGCACTAGGCAGCCCCAAACATCTCTAATCTAGATGTCTCAAACATCAGTTCCTATTAACCCTTCCCAGTAGTCATGCTGGGTGGGACCAGTGGGAGTTTAAGACCAAAACATTTAGAGAGGCAAATATTCTCTATTCCTGCCACATGTAATTTTTTCAATGTAGAAAACAATTACATATGTAGTGCTGGTTCATTGGATCATGAACATTTTAAATGTCCCAGATTTTTTAATGACTGGGTAATTATATAACTTAATAATTACTGGATAATGGTAAAAATGCATGGTCTCCACCCTTTTTAGTAGTTTTTAAAGCAAAAGTTAGCCACCTCTCAGGAGAGGCTAGATCTCAATTCCTGCACTGATAAGGCTAGAAGTACTAGACCTTGGAGTCTGTTTTTTAATCCTTTTTCAATGTATTCCAAGGATCTTTTTAAATGTTTACATTTATATTTTTAGTCATGTTTCTGGTAACGTTTTTAATCTGTACTCGTTTATAATAATGTATACACTGCATTGAGTCCCATTATTAAGAGGCAGAATATAAATGAAAAACAAGTTGTTGCTACTGTTGCTGTTACTGCTGTTATTTTGATTTAAAAAGTAATACATTTCCAGCTTTCATCTTGGTGGCAATGTAGCTGAAGGCATTCAAGCAAAATGCTAAGCAGCTCCAGTATCTGAGGAAGATGACTGTTAGCAGCATGCTGGCCTATAGTCACGTACTGCCTCTGTGCTCCTGAATCATCCCCAACCCATCCAGATTATGTCCAAACCACTTTTGATAACAATTCCAACATCGAAATAAGAAAAGTGCCAACAAATAAACATCTAGTCAAAAAACTGACTGCTTTTGTTACAGTTGCCTCATTGTTGCAAGACCCAGACTTGAAATAGTCCCAGTTCAATATTACATATTGTCTCAGCTGAAAGGCAACTAATTCTCACATTGCAAGATATGGGGAGCAATGTCCAAAAATGATTTTTCAACAATTTTACAAATTGAACATTTTCTTCCTTCACATAAGATAAATATTTCAGCCCCATTTTGTTTCTATTGCTTCCATTGATAGGTTAGTTTCTGAAATAAAGTGAAAAGACAGCCATAAATCCCAAAAGCAAGTCTCTAGGCAGTGTGCCATTGCAGAGCAGCAGACCGAGGACACTGGGTTCATCTAAGGTTTTCTCCTCACCGACAGGCAAAGTAGACTAAAAATCACAAATTAAAAGGAGTGGAAAAGATACAGCTCCTCAATCTCACTGCAGCCTGATAGCAAATAGCTTCTTGTTATATCCCATTCTTTCTTAAAGATGCACATGGTTTTTCCTAGGTTGTAGTTGAAGGTTTGAGGGTAAGAGATCTAATGTATGAGTTGTCTGTTCCTCAAAACCTGAGGACTTTGCAGTATGAAAGCTGACAGAAGGATACACATTGACAATTATTAGAAGGCATCTCTTTGACACCTGCAGATAATATTCCTTTATCCTTTTTTGGAGCCCCAGACAGGGGGAGGAATATGTGGTTCTCCAGATGTTGCTAGACTGAAGCTCCCATGGCCCCAACTGCAGTCCAAGAACATTTGGGAAGCCATACAACTTCCACCTCTGGAATGGATGAATAAGCCATCATAGCTTCCCAGAATTCTCAGCAGCTGATATGGGTCTGATCCAGCAAGATGCGCATCATGATTCTGTCTGGTCTGTATCAGTGAGGTAGACTGAAAGCCATTTCACTCTGAATCCATGATTCCCTAACCATAAGCATCCATGTCTTGTGTATCATCTTTTTACTTGACAGATTGGTTACAGCTTAAAGATGTTTTAGTCACCTTTTTACATGTGAGTAATTAGGAGTGATTTATAATCCTGTTTTTTTTTTTTTTTACAGACAGTGGAAAACCCAACCTAAATGGATTTAAAACAAATGCAGGTAACATTTGGTCAAGTAACACATTTCTATTCCAAGCCTGTGTAGAATGTCAATGGAAAGAGTAACACGCTTGGCAATTGCCTAAAACTGGCATGGAAATTTGATGACATATGGCACACTTTGAGAGGGGACGGCTTTCACCATGAATGTCTAAATTGAGCTTCTCCAAGATGATGGTCATTTTTGGCTAAAATCCCCATCATCCTCATGGGAACTTTCTTGACCATGCTGTCTGGTGGAGCAAAAGAAGAGAATCCATGTTCCCAACAGCTGCCTTCCTCTCCTTTTTTTCAAAAAAGGATACGATCAGATTCTGCGACAAATGCCAAGAGACACCCACACCCAGAGACTGACTGCCAGTCCATTTGGTAGGGTGAGCATGCCCACTTAGGTGACACATATCACAGAGATACAGCCAGCTAACAAAGAGCTTCTTGTGCCAATAAAGGCTTTCAACTCTCTCTGTCTACTGTACTGGGTTATTTTGACTCCTTGGCATTATCATAAATAACATTAAGACCCATAACAAACTTGGGGTATTTTATAGGCAAAATCTGTAGGAGAGATGGCTAAATTGCACAAATCATGTTTCTGTTGCATTTAACTTCATGGTAAATCAGCCAGGCTCTGCGGCAAAAGCACATTCATTATATCTGAGAGAAGTTAATGACATACTTGGCATTGCCAGCGTACTGATTTACTTGACAGACTTTCAATTACTTCTGAAGCATTCTCTAACCACTACTTAGAAGTTGGTTTGCAACCATATAAAACAAGACATAGCATAATATGTGACAGAACACATAGTGGCATCAGTCTTAATATGTTTCACAATGAGTGTGTGACAGAGACTTTCCTCAAAGACTAACATTCCCCCCTTAATAAAAACTAGAAAAAAAGGAACATACAAAGTAGATCCAGAAGAAAAAGAAGAAAATTTCTTAAATCTGACAGAACATTCAATGACATTTTGTTCCTCAGACTGACAATAATAAATCATGCAAGCTGGTATTTCCCACCCTAAATCCAACAAGGACTTTCTTCCCAAAGGGATATTCTTATTACATCTCTGGAAGCATGGCCAAAAGAGACAAGACCAGCGAATCTGCACATGATCTGTGGAGCATCAACATCAACAGTACCTGTTCGCTTAGCAACTGCTCCATAGGAAAAGGGAGATAAGGTATTATTTTTCTGCCTCTGCTACCAGCAAGAGCATCTACTTCTGAAAAGGTAAATCTTTCTAAAGAGACAGTATAGGTAAAGGTAAAGGTTTCCCCTGACGTTAAGTCCAGTCATGTCAGACTCTGGGGTGTGGTGCTCATTTCCATTTCCAAGCCGAAGAGCCGGCGTTGTCCGTAGACACCTCCAAGGTCATGTGGCCGACATGACTGCATGAAGCACCATTACCTTCCTGCCAGAGCGGTACCTTTTGATCTACTCACATTGGCATGTTTTCGAACTGCTAGGTTGGCAGGATCTGGAGCTAACAGCGGCCGCTCACGCTGCTCCCGAGGCTTGAACCTGGGACCTTTCAGTCTGCAGCTCAATGCTTAAATGCACTTTGCCACCGGGGCTCCCCAAAGAGACAGTATAGTTAAGTGATAGACTAAACCTCTGGTAGACAAGGGTTCAAATCCCAGTTCAAACCAGACTGGCTGGTTGATCTTGTGCAAATCATATATTTCTCTCAGCCTATGAAAAGGCAATTGCATACATCCTTTGAATATATCCTGCCAAGGAAAACATAGGATAGGGTCACTGTAAGTCAAGAGACAACCACAAATAGTCCAGGGTAAAGAAAAGTGCTTCCCAATCCCATAATCCCTTTCCTGTTCCAGATAAACAGTTCCATCATCAGAACACCAAGCAACTATTATTCACTGTGCTGGGAAATAACTGTCATATCAAAATGACACCTTTCATGAAAAATATATTGCCTTGGTATTTTATCTTTCTATCAACTCTTAATTCCTATCTTCTATAACATAACAGATGAAATTGCAAGAATCTAACTGTGAATGCACTGTTTAATTTTGCATTTATCTGAAAATAATAATGAACTGTTTGAAAAACAAAATATAATTAAATGTGGAGAATGACCTTTTTTTGCTGGAGCACTTGTTCCAATCATCTTCCCTACTGATTCCATCTAGAGGATGCAGCTGAGAAGTCATACTGTTGAGTGTCCCACCAAACCAGAAATTCTATGTACATGGAAACCTATCAAACGAAAAAGAAAATTAACTCCTTCTACTATGCTACCTTTCTATTTCCAGGGAGGATCTGGCATAAATGAACACAATTGGGAGTGCCTCTAAGAAGAAGTACGGTAAATCTACATTTATGAAAAACTGGCAAATATTAGTTTGATTTGTACTGTGTATTTTTAATTGGGGAAATTCAAAGGAAGAGGTTTGGATCTGTGACCTCAAGCAGTCTGTCCCTACCATTGAGAATGTATTGAAAGGTGGTACTCTACTTAGAAATGAATGCAGTCAATACCTTTTAGTATAACAATAAAGGGACAGAACATACTATGCAGGCCACAACTGACTTGCTGATGACTTAAGCCAAGCAAGCAGGGCAATGCACCAACATCATGAGTACTTAGGTTCCTTTTTACCAAGCATGACACAACATATATGTTCTCAAGTACCACAGGTAGTATGTTTCTCTGTACCAGCTTCCAGGGGGAACACAGGCTGAAAGAAGATGCAGTTCAATTCGTATCCTGCTAGCAAACTTCCCATAGGCAACCGAATGACCACTGTGTGAACTGGGTACTGGAACAGACAGACAACATTGGTTCTTCACTACTTCTGCTAAAGAGAAACCTTCTCCTCCTCATTTTGTTTTATTGCTGCTAAATCAGTATGTCATTGGAATAACATTACAGTGATTTTTCAGGGTTGATAGGAGGGGGCTGCTGCCACAAACTATGCAAAGGATTTTAAAGCAAAGAAGCTTTTCATAACACTTAGTTTCAATACTTTTCAGTGAATTACACAACAATAAATTCAGAGTGAAGGTGCAGTTCTGGAAAGAACAGCTATCTCATGGCTTCATTATTTTACATAAATAAGGCAGAACAGCAAACATTTGTCACCTTCATTTCATCTAAATGTGACACACACACATATCCAGCACACACCACTCAGTACCTCTAGCTGAAGCGGTGCATGAGCTGGTAGCTCTGCCTAGTCTTTAGTGACGCAAAAAGCCAATATTTCCTTCCTGCCCCTGGTGGGAGAGAGAGCTGATGGGAACGATTCTATACATTCCTCGTTCACAAGAGGCTTGTCAGTGTGTTTACAGCTATCAAACATACAATGAATAACCTCTGGATTATTCCTCCAAGCACTCAAATTAAAAGCAGTAGCACTGTATGTTCCGCCGAAGCTTCTCATTAAAGGGAAGGAAAAGACTCCTTCACAGAAGGTTTTCCTTTTTGTGTGAATGAATCAGCTTTTGCTCCCTCAGGACAAGTGTGGGAGGGAATGAGGAGGTGGATGACATGATCCACTGTGGCAAACAGGACTTGCAGAGAAAGCAGAGGCTCACACGGCTCAGGAGGAAGAAGGAAGTGGGCAACTAGGACAGACAAGCAATGCCAATCACTTTCCCCATGAAAATAAGACAAATTACGTAGATAGAGCATCAGGGAAGACACCAACGAAAATCTGGGTCAGGGAAAAAGGGGGGGGGGGATACTAGGAGCAGCAGAGAAAAGTTGTTGATTTTTCAGTTTACTTTGAAAAGCTCAAGAAATACGTCAGCACAGATTGCCAGCCACCTCCCCCCCCCCCCCCAAAGTGTCTTCCACTGCACTTGAATTAGGGAGGGAGGCAGAGAAAATGCCTATCATCTTAGGTTTTATAGTTGCCACGAAGTCAATGGAACCCCCTTCTCGGTTTCCAGACTCCCTCTGTTGCATCTGTAGCTCTTTGTTGAATAGCATGCTGAGCACATTTTCACTGAGTTTTCTTCACAAGATTCATTCAGATGGTGTTTGCCTTTGTGTTCCTCTGAAGCTATGATAGTATGAAGTGAGTGTCCATAGCTGAGAAGTTATTTGAACCACGGTCTCAGGAGTTGTCCAAATGCTAAAATGATCAAGTTACCATTCTTAGTTACCAATGACCAACTTATATTTAGGAGACATCTGTGTAACTAGAAGCAGGCTGTGGTGTTTAGAAATAATGGTGCAGAAGCAGAGGTGAGCTTTAAAGAAGATGACGATGTGGATGACTTTATGCCCTGACTGTGGACTTCCTAGAACATCTAATGCTGGGAACAAAATGATTGATTCACATGGATTTGTTGTTTCATTCCGCAAGGCAACTGTTAGTTTCTTTCAATGCCTCAAGGAGAACTCCATTCTAAGAGACTACAGATGTTTCTGAAGTGACCTTAACATTTATGTGAATGTTGGGCCAAATCAGATGTGATTGGGGTTGACGTAAGTTAGAAATGGCTTGAAAGCACACAACAACAACAACAACAACAACAACAACAACAGTGGCAATCTCCTAGTAAGATACACTTCCCTAAAATGACAATTGCTGTGAATCAGAATTAAAATAATGTAGAAAGAAGGAAATAATTTACACTATGGCCAAATAGTGTGTGCCTTTCTTCCCAAACCAAAGTCTCCCTAAACCAATATCTATCAACCACTGTGTGATCCAAACTAGACCTCAATGCTCAAAACTAAGCAGATAACATGAAAGATGCATGCTGTTATTCTCAGAGTCTAGTAATGGTTTTCAATAAATTGCTATTGTTCTGCAAGATAACATATCTCCTGGATCAGAGAAATCATTGCTGGCCCACTCATCTGGATGGAAGCTCCCTTGGGTCCGCATTGTGGAGAAAGATGGGGTAGAAATACCCTAAATAAATAAATAAATGTTTAGCGATTGATTTAACACATCTGTAAGAACAGTTGTTTTACCTTCCAGCTGAAGAGAAAATAGTGACATTAAAATCACATTCCTTCTTCTGTTCTAAAGAACCATGAAAGTAAAAGAAGCAGTAACCACTGAATAAAATGCTACTATTTGCTCTGAAATACAAAGTGGAGAAGTCATACTCTTCAATAAGCCTTGAGGATGAAAGGAAATGGCAATTTTAAAAGTTGATTTGGGCTGCAAAATGCAAAGCCTTTCTCAACATCTGTTCAGCCAAAGAAGGAGTAGGTAAGCACATAATTTCTGTTTCACTTTTTTCCAAACCAAAATTCTCAGTAGCATGAGGTAGAAAGCTCATAGACCATAGCAACCTTCTCCTGCTACCTCAAGTATTTCTGTTGTTCAACTCAACACAACATTCTGGCATTAATGTCACATCTTACTGAATTAGTACACCCTGCAAGGTTAAATGACAATGTTCTTATCTTCTATTTGCTCATTGGCCTCTAGGTCAGCCAATCTGAATCATGCCTCCATAGCAACAGGCTATATTGCTATGAGCAAAAAGACAAGAAGTTTTTAAAAATCATCATCATCTATGTTCCTAAGCTTTTTAAAAAAAAAAATCCAAGAAAATGCTGCACATATTTGTCGTGCAATGAAGTTTCAAAATTAGAAGGAAGCTTCTCTTGTCAAAACTCCCAGACACAGAACACATGCATCCAAATATAAGGCAACAGAAAACATGGTTTCTGCTGGCAAAAACCTGGTAAATTGTATATTCGAGGGGTAGAGTAAAATACTGGGATGGGTTGGGGGGAGGCGGGTAGGTGAAAGCAGTCTGCAGACAACAAATATAGACTTTTAATTGCTCAGAGTAATTAATGAACTTCACCCAAAAATATCATTTCGCTGATTTTTTCCTAAGTGCAAACGAGTTCCATAGCTGGTATCTTCTGCAATTCCTTCATCTGGCTAAAAACCAGCAATGGCGCAACAAATACCACTCTACAGCTATCAATATAAGGCTTGCAGTGGACTTGAATCTTGACACTCCATTACAAGTTGCAATATCTAGAGAAACAGGTAGTTTTTGCCATTGGATAGAAATAGAAATCTGCATGTTCTGAAGCCCACTTGCCACAATTGTCGAAACCAGTGGTCACTATCCACCACTGTGCACTGTTCAATACACATTGCTATCCTCAACTGCAAGCTGCATTTGTAATACAGGCATTATATTAAGCATTATGAAAGTACGTGGCACTCTAGATGTCACTGAATTGAAACTTTAAGCATTCCTTATTATTGATTAATATGACCATATCTGAAAGGCTACACATTCTTCACTCCTGCATTATATGTTACAATAGGGGTGGGGGATATTGCCTGAATTGCTAAACCCCATCCTGACTATAACATGTAATGCAGGTTTCAGATCCAATATATTCTAAGCAGCTAAGCAGAGTCAGGACTGGTTAGTAAGGAAAATCAGGGGCTGTACATAACTTCAAGACACAAACACATACAGGGATGGGGATATGTTAACCCCCCCCCCCCCTCCAGCTTTAAGCAAGGAATGAACTGTAAAGCTTCCAGGCTATGCTCTTTTCACATATTGTTCTACACAATTTCTCTCCTGCAGGAGATCTGCAGAGGGAAGTGGACATGTACTAAGGAGTCTTACTGCTCAGTTGGATATGAAAACAATGCAGTTTGTAACACAGGTCTGATGTCTGTTAAATGGCCACGGTAAGTTGAAGAGAAATCAGATTGACTAAAAGGTAATGGTGAAGGCCCTAAGGCAGTCCAGCAATGGAAGATAACGAGAGTGAGTTTCTTCAGGAAAGGAATTTCAGAAAGAAACTTTTGTAAGGGATTCTAGACATGAACCCTGTAAAGTGCCAATGAAGAATAGAAATAGATAAAAGAATATTGAGACAAAGCATTATTAATTGATATCCAACTACTTTGCTTGAGCAATGTTCCCACAATTCAGACAATCTCATTTGTGTTTTAGTATGCTTTGCTTCAAGAAAAATATGGGTCTTTCCCCATATTAGTAAGTTGATCACGTCTGCAATGAGAGTGCATCCCCTGCTCTACTCCAGATGACAGGGGCCTTTATAGTCACACTATTCATTCAATCACCTAACTAACATTAGAACATTAGAAAACAACAAAAATATTTTCTCTAGGGAGCTTCCGTGACACAGCGGGTTAAACTGCTGAGCTATGGAACTTGATGACCAAAAGGTCGGTGGTTCGAAACCAGGAAACGGGGTGAGTTCCTGCTGTTAGCCCCAGCTTCTGCCAACCTAACAGTTCAAAAACATGTGAACGTGAGTAGATCAATAGGTACTGCTCTGGCGGGAAGGTAACAGTGCTCCATGCAATCATGCCGGTCACATGACCTTGGAGGTATCTACGGACAACGCCGGCTCTTCAGCTTAGAAATGGAGATGAGCACCAACCCCATAATTGGACACGACTGGACTTAATGTCAGGGGAAAACCTAATCTTTTCTCTATGGTTCCTATTTCAATCAGATTAGAAATTACATACAACAGCTGTTTTTCCATCTGTTATGATCCTCAAAAGGATTAAAAAACTGGTAAAGTTGACTGTCCAGGTATGTGCAAAAACCCGAGGATGGGTGGCTGGTTCTTTTGCTAGTTGTTGCTATGTGAGGGTGCAGGTGTTTTATCAGAATCTTAGAGCTGCTACTACCATGGGAGAAGAAGGTTTGAAATGTCAACGGCTTCTCACGATTGCTTGCCCATGTTCTAAAATCAATTTTTCTGAGTTTTTAAAAAGTTTCTCAGGACAAAAAAAGAAGGATAGAAGGATAGAAAACATTGCAACAACAACAACAACAACTATTTATTGATTAGCCAGTTGGCCTTATCAAGCACAGACAATACAAACATGAAATACAACATACATCTGGTACACTTAAAATAAAATAAAAATATACAGGTATTTGCCAGCTTGGTGCCAATGTAGCTTAGCCATAGATGTATGCATCAACTATCCTCATCTCCCCTACACTGCACCCCAATCTGATCTATGTATTTCAATCTCCTTTTAGCAGCTTTAAGCAAATACAGGGCCACTTTTGTTGTCACAATGGGGTTATAACTGGCCAATAAAAATGTAGTTTTGGCTGCTATGTCCCAGCTTGTTTTATTACAAATAAAAGGCCATAAGTATTGTTTCCTTTCTTTTTCGTATAAGTTACAATTATGCAAAGTGTGGTTCAAATTTTCGACTTCAGGGGCGCCACAAATACATAATCTTTCTTCATATGGGATGTGGTTGAATCTGCCATATCTCTCCATGGACTCCCTTTGTTCGTGCAAAACTGCCTGCACTCTCCTTCAAGCCCATGTGCCTTTGTCCCCCTACTGCAATGGCCTTACCAGCAGCAGACGGGGAAAAAATTGTAAAACTGCTGTGATGGGGGTTTGGGCATCATTCTCATCGAACACTGGATCATTCACCGGGAGTTCAGGTTAACTTGAAGACTTAAGGTACCAGCTAGCCTCGACATGAGGTCTCTGAAGGCTCTGACATCATCCTCTGGGGAAGGAGAATTGGAGTGGGTTATCTTTGGAGAGGGAAGGCACATAGCATTGGTGGAGGAGGTTGGACATTGTGGTCCTACTTTTCTTTGTCTAGCTTAGGTTCATGTGCAGCAGGCTCTGAGGTTATCAGAGTGTGAGGGCAGGAACTTGTGTATGTTATGTCTATGTCTATGTGTTTCTGGCATTCTGGGCACTCATGAGCGGTGTGATTTGTGTCAACAGAGATCAATGACTTCAACAGCCACGAGACCATAGAAGCTCTGCTGGAGCAATGAGAGAATAAACTGATCTGGCCTTAGCAGTTCTACGAAGCCTGGTAGATGGAGTTTCTGGAGCAGTAGAGGAGGAAGGATCTTTTAGGATGGTCTCATAGAGGGCTGCTTTCAGGTGTTGCTCCCTTTTTTCCCCGACTGCTGGTGTGATGGTCTGGCAAATCTTGCAGGCCAAGGCCACATGTGCCTCACCAAGGCAGACTAAGCAGCAGAAATATGTGCAATGAAGAATTGACATTGGACTGACTTTGGAATGACACTTTCAGATTGTGTGATTTTAACTGTGATGTTTTAATCTGTTTTTCACTCGGGAAGTTGTAAATGCTATGGGTTTGACCATTTTCAACACTATGTTCATTGTTGTATTGTATGTTGCAAACCGCTTTGGGTCCCCTAGGGGAGGAAGGTGGTATATAAATGATGTAAATAAATGGCCATCGTTGTTAGGCATTTTGGTATTACAGCTTGTGCATTGTTTAAACCATGTGGATAACATTGCAGCATGCATCTCAGGATCTGGATAGATAGGAATTTTGAGAGACCCGCAGGAGCACAAAAGAGAGAGAGTCCTAATCTTTTTAATACTGTTTTTCTTAATACTGGCAACAGCAGATTCCCAGATGAGTTTAGTGATTACACCTTATTTTATTTTTTAGTTATTTAATGTTTCTTTTACTTAAGTGATATTTGTCTTTACTGTTCGAATATCTGATGTAAAATCATACTATTTATTTTTGACATTAATACTGAAATCTGAAATATATACAGAGAGTCTTTATTAGCAGGGCTGGATGGAAGCCCCAATAGCAGAAAGATTGGGTACTAAAGACTGTCTAACCTAATTACTGAAAAGGACTATCAAATTAAAGCAGTGGAGCTAAACCTAGCAATGCTATTGAGCGAAGGTTCTTTCTCTTGCTACTGACATGGCAGAAAGAAAAGAACCAAGGCAATGGTGGCACCCACCCATTATATTCCATTGGGATGGTGGGCGGAGCTACCACCAAAAAGTATTTTGAGAGCTCTAGAAGAACCCACTGGTAGGCATTCACAGAGACAATGAAGAAGCCCCCCCCCTCACACACACACACACACACCATTGGCAAGTAGGGACACTTACTGAGTAGCTAGGTTACTCAAACTATTTCAGAAAATTTATGATACCCATCAAGCAAATCACACAGTACAAAGGGAACAAGGGTTGTGCAGCTTTCCATGGTTGGTTAAACTGAAACATTTCTCAAAATTACAATCACGGAAACACTCCTCAAAATTTTTAAAGTGTCACTAACTTCTGGGAGCCAGAAAGGAATGTCTCCCCAAGAGATATTACATCATGTCACATACATTACTATGTATTGATTTCAGAGCATCAAAGTGGTTTGCAAACCTTGAGAACCTCATGCTAGGCTTTTTCAAGAACCCACTCCAGTCAATGGTCAGTCTAATCATCTAAAGGGAAGATGAGTAATGGGGCTCTCAACACCCAAAAAATTTTTTCTTGCAACTTTGAAATCAATATCTAAATTAGATTTCATCTTTGGTCTGAACTGAACTGATTCAGTATGCAACCTTTTGGCTATTTGGATCCTATGCTTGATTCTCTGTCTCTCAAGCCAGACAACTTAAATATGTGTAAGCTACTGTTGGGAGTCACATTTATAAAGAAAATACACACAGTGAATCATTCCCTGCCCTTTAAAAACTGTGAACCACTACTAAGAATCATTGGATATAATAGACAACTTTTTGGGATTTCTTTTCCCTCCAGACTGAACTCTTTAAAATGTTTAAAACTTATCCTACATTTTGGGGGGTTTCTTCAATGCACAAAGATTCAAAACTACTTCTAATATATTACAGTTGAACGAAGCATGGCTTTTATCTGGCTATTACAGGAACATCTTGCATGTATCGTTGCACCAACAACATATTGTTGCAGAAGAGACTTTACTTTGGCTCAACAAACAGTTCACACTCAGTTCAACAACAGTTCCCGGAGCGGCTGTTAGAATGGTAATAGCTTGAATGACCAAAGAGAAACCACACACCATTACTATTGAATAGATCTTCTGACACCCAGTTGCAATATATATCTTCTAATTAGCACTGCAAATAGCAACTATATGTTGACAGTTAGTTTAAACTATTATTTCTTGTGGGTATCTATCTATCTCTCTATATGTCTTTAACCCAGTTGCTGACTTACAGATTTTGATAAGGTTTTCTTAGGCAAGAAGTACTCTGAATAGTTTTGCTAGTTCAATCCTACAATACCTAGCAGAGTTGACTAGGGCAGACTCTACTTAATTTACAAGATCAGATGGGCTCAGGTTATATTCTTGTTCTTTGCACATGTGAAATAATGAGGAATCTTGATTTGGGCCCATACATTGACTGAGACACATGCATTTGGAAGACACCAGTAGAAGCATCATGCCAAAGTGCAGTATGCAATCTCCTAACAGAAAAGTTTCCTGTTACATGTGAAAAAAGGAACAACAGAGAGATCTAGGTGCAGGATTTAAGAGGACGTCTTAAATGGACATCCTCTGTCTATCATGGTACAACTATGGAAGTAATGTTTGTGGAATTGTACTTATCTATGTCAAATGGTAAATGAACTTCTGAAATTGTAGTACTTTTATTCTATTTCAACTACCAAGATTCAAGGCATTGGGATCCTGTGGTTTGTAGTTTGGTGATGCACTAGATCTCTCTGGTTGAGAAGTCTAAATGCCTCTCCCAGGATTCCACTGTATGAAATCATGGCATTTAAGGTGAAATACTCAAATAATAATAATAATAATAATAATTATTATTATTATTATTATTATTATTATTATTATTATTATTATTATGTTTATTTATATCCTACTTTTTCTATTCATACGTAGACTCAAAAGCGGCTCACAACTAAAAGCTTTGCAATACAACTTAAAATATACAAATATACAAGTATTAAAACAGTATTAAACATCAGCAAAAGAATATAAAATCATAGCAGCCCCTGACGATCTTAAAAAACATCCTTCTTCGAACACCTGCCTGAATAAAAAGGTTTTAGCCTGCCACCAAAAGGACAGCAGGGAAGGGGCCTTTCTGGCTTCCCTGGGCAGGGAGTTCCAAAATTCGAGGGGCAGCCACCAAGAAGGTCCTTTCGCTTGTTCCCATCAATGAAGCTTGAGATGGAGGTGGGACTGAAAGAAGGGCCTCTCCTGAAGATCTCAGGGCCCAGGCAGGTTCGTACAAGAGCGAATGTAGTGCAAATGGGTCCGTAGTCTAGAAACACAGTAGAATTATGTAGTATAGCAGACAGGACCATAATAAAATACAAATGGAAACAGGAAGACATTTTAATTCTTTTTTATGCTGAAAAAATACAGGCAAGGAATGAGCACAGCATGAGAAAAGGTTCCAATCAGTTCCTTGTTGTACCTTTCTGCTTGCACTCAATGGAGTGGGAGAAACACAAAACGTGATATCCATTTTCCTGTGGAGTGGAGCAGTTCACTGTAGACTCATTTCTATAGCAGGCATAGATTATACAAATCCTTCTCTATCATGAAACCATTCAATTATATCATTAGAAAGGGAAGGCAGTAGACACTTTGGTCCATGTCTTGTTTCATGGTCACTTACAATATTGTTGGGAAAACAGATAAATTAAGAAGGATCTGAAAGAAAGATCTGAAAGAACCCCAGCTCTCCTTCTTCTATTTGAATCACTGTCTATACCCCCCAAAAATCACATAAAGAAGGTATTATTAGGTCCCCTGTGTGCACTTAAATTAATGAATGGAGAAGGAAAAAGGAACATTGGCAAGAACCAAAGGAAACATAAATATGCAGCAGGAATCAAAGGTCAGTAATGCAACCGCTTCTTCAACACTGTTTGCGGAGGGGGGGGGGAGAGCAATTTCTTTTTTCCAATGTGCCAGGGTCTAGTACCACACTTGTATTTATTGACTACAGTTGAGTTTCTCTCTTTGGAAATCACCAAAGCTGTAAGCTGGTGGCTTGTATTCTGCTCCATAGACCACTACTCTGTTTCAGTTTCAATAGGACAGAATCCCCTTTCCTGGAATACAAAAATATATTAAACATAATAGATGGCAATACCAATGGGCTCTGTCAGAGAATCAATTTGCTCCAGTCAGTGCAATTTCAGTGAATTCTACTTGTAACAATACATTTTCCAATGACCCACATTTTTGGCAGCTAAAGAGATTTATCATTTTGTGATGGGCAACCATAAACCTCAAGGTATCCTCATTTCAAGCCCTGTCAAGAGTACATATATTATCATCAGCTGTCTGGGAGTCCAGGAATAGTATCCTGGGGAACATGAGGACAAAAATGCATGAAGCTGTCTTTGGACTGTGTTCCTAGTGCTGCTGACCCTCCATAATTCCCCCAGCTTGCCACTTAGATAAAAGGGGATCACTATTAGCCCTAGGCAGTGAAACAGAATGTCCTACATCAGCCTCTCCCCAATCAGATGTCATCCAGATGTGCTGAATTACAGCTAAAGTCTGGGTCATTTTTAAACGGCCAGCTCAAGAGAAATTACTCAACACCTTCAAATCCTCCGTCACAGTGGTTCTCGACCTGTGGGTCCCCAGGTGTTTTGGCCTATAACTCCCAGAAATCCCAGCCAGTTTACTAGGTGTTAGGATTTCTGGGAATTGAAAGCCAAAACATCTGGGACCCCACAGCACTGTTCCATCAGAATAGATTTTCATGTGACAAAGAGAGAAGCAAGCCAAGATCAAGTACAATAACATTTATGTCCTCTTGAAGTCACTTAGATAGAAAACTATTATGATATGTTATGGGCCCGACTGAATATCAAAATTAATCGTTTAGGGCCAGGCTGATTTTGTTACCCTCCAAGTCAGTTGTTTGTACTAAAAAACTGGGCTTTGAGAGAGGGGGGGGGGGGAATTATAGGAGAAAAAACTGTTCAAAATGTTGCTTTATGTGCAATCCTTTCATAAAACAGGCACATGATGCAAAACAGTATTCAAAAAAATACTTTAAATCTCATATAAGTTTGCCCAGTGGGGAGAAATCTTCATGTTTCCCATGTAAGAATGAGATAAGTGGATATCCCTCCTTACGCAATAATTCTTCCAGATCTACTCAACTGAGGCATAGATTTCTGGGCAGCAATGTCATACTTGACAGTATCCACCATTTTGTATTAAAGGTATACTTCATTCTCATCAAATCCTATGCTACTGGGAATGGTAGAAGAGAAGGAAAAGGCTTACTAGTGATCTCTAGTGGATACAGAGAATTGACAGCCACCAAACTGAACTAATTATGGAATTTTCCTTTGAGGAAGGTATACCCAGGTTAGATTCCACCATACCAAATGCAACCAAGTAACCATTAATTATGGTTTCCTGGTCTTAATCACCAAACCTGTTCCCATTTTTGAAATCCTGAACATGAAAAAAGTACATTGCTGAGCTACCATTAAATATGGCATGTGTGTTGGGCCTTTCGAATGACTGTTTGTAAGCTTGTTTTAAGGCATAAAGTGCCCCTACTCAATAGGAAGGGTTGTCAATCAACATAGATCCCATCACAATATTCTGCCTAATATCCAATGAAGGGGACAACTAGACAGCAAAATATTTCAACATACAGAGACAGTATTCAGAACAGCGACCAATGGGAACACTTTTGAAGCACTTTCAGCACTGCCTGAGTCAATTCAACCAGATGTCCAAACTGCTGCCTGACATAAAATACTCCAGTGGAGATATTTTTGAATCTTAAGATTCCATTACAGAATGGATAGCCTTTGGAAGCAGGGAGCAAAAAGAAGAGGAATTGCCAGCAAAATACAAAATGGTAAATGCACATAGTCATTCACAGCAAATAACAGGATGAGAGCTAGGAGTCACACTCATTTTGAGTCTTGGATGTCACAACAAATCTGAGAATTTCAAAAGTTCTTCACTGTGATAGCTGCTCCAGGCAATACCTTTCATCACTAATGATCATTAGACAGTGAGTAAGAATTTTTGTCAATGTCACCTTTAAAGGGTTATACAGCTGCCTCCAGCGTCAGAAAGCCAGTCAGGCTACAATGAAGACATAAGATGACCAACAGATTTCAATTTTAGCACAAGACATTGCAAGGGGCCACATTTGGCATTTAATTTTAGATACAGACAGTCCTAGGGACAACGTCTATCAAAAATAACAAAATCATCATTGTTGGAAAGAGGCATTTTATGAATTATTCGAGGGCATCCAGCTGATTGTGATCTGGGGGCAGTGACGACAGCAAAAGAGAATGATAGGAAAGACAGAACTTTGGTTAAAATGACACAGCAACTCCGACCTTCCAATGCACAATAGACGAAACTACATTGATTCCAGTGCAATGCTTAACATAGTAAACTTTAAGACTCTAATGTAATTAAAACACAACAAGCAGGTAAACCATCATCTCTTTCTACAGAGACTGGTTAGAGCACTGGGAAATTAAAAGACACCTGAGACCACACTGGAATACATATTGCTTTTATTCTTTCTTACTATCCAGACTCTGACAGAAAAGTGACAGGGGTGCAGGGGAATCTGGTATACAGGATACAAAATAATGAGAGACTTCAGTTAGTCTGCAAATAGCTACCTTATATCTTGCTTCTCTCTCTCTTATCCACCCACGCCCCTGTCGCCCTGAGGTTATATAAGGGGAAAACTAGGATGCTCCCTTCCCTCCTCTTTTCTTGGTTTATTTTCAAGGTTTGCTGAAGATCATAAAAGGGTTCATTGCTTTTTCCTCCCCCCCCCCCCCACCTCTGCCCGCAACATACACACACCACCTATTTCCATGCTCCTCCTATTTGGGGGATGCACCAAAACAAAGCAAGGGCTTTTCCCACTGATGACGTAAAATCCTTGAGAGAATCCCTTCCCATCTAGCCATTAGCCACAGACTAGCGTCAACATTAAAAAAAACCTCATAAAACCCAGAATTTTGTTTTCTTGCTGCAAAAATTTCATAGCTGCAAAATAAGATCATTAAATAGAGTAAAAAAGGATGATTGGCTTATTTCAAAAAGGGAAGTATTTACCAGTTTCACATCAGCTATTGTTTCCCCTTGAAAGCTGTTAAACTGCACCCACCACAAGCGGAAGGGAACTGCTGTCAGTGACGTCAAGATTGGTCTCCTGGCAACGATTAGGGCTGCCGGCCACCATGGGGATTTCCTGAAAATCTAGCATGAAAATTACCCACCTCCTCTGTAATATGAAGATGCGCAACACAGTGCTGGAATTCCTTTAACCCTTCCTTACCTACAGACAGTTGTTCCCTGGTGCAATTCTTTACAGCACCGAAACCTTATTTCTCCCTCTACCCTCCACCCCCAACCCCACAAAAAGATTGGGGAAGGGGAACTTTAGGGGCCAGCAGCCACTTGCAAATACAGAGTCAGCTGCCTGTTTCCGGAATGGAAAAGAAATGATACCAAGCATAAAAATAGCTCTTAACTCTTTCCTTCTCAAAGGTCTGAGTGTCTGTGTCACCCAGAACAAAATCTGAATGAGGAAGATCAAATTGCACAGCATCCCTTTCACAAGCTCAGCAATCTTAGCACTCACAAACAAATCATGACCAACGTTTCATTGACTTCTGCTCTCCTAAAACAGGTAGGATTATCTCCTAGTGAAGATGAAAATGAGCTGAGATCAAAAAACGATGTGGAGTGGGTAGGAAGGAGGTCACAACAGAAATGAATTTTCACTGAATGGCAAAGACAGCTTAAAAGGTTGCAAGTCTTGGGGTAACTATTAGCTAAACCGTTTCAACGAGACAATACCCCAAACAGAAATCCTCTACTCCCTTCTTGGTCTTTTGCATTCTCAAACATTTCAGCTACTTCAGAAGACAAGTGATTCACAGTCTTACAGTTAATCAGGTTAATCTTGGTCACAGTCATAATTAACACATGTATCAATAAATGCTTAGCCTGAAATCAAGCAAAAAGAAACCAATTCTTAGCTGAGCAAGAAGCTCTACTCAAGACTCCATCCACCAAGAATGACGCTTGAAAAGGACAGGAGGGAAAGCCAACAGCAAACTTGCCCACCCACTCCTACTTCCTTCCTTTGCTGAATATTGGTTTCATAAGCACAAGGACAAAACTGAAAAACACCCACTTGCTGAAGCAATTACTATTCAGCAGAGACACAAAAAGCACCCATGGCAATGCCACTTACCAAGGTTGCACTCAATTTTTTCTACTTCCTCATCTAAAACCTATAACTTAACTTAGTTTGGCTTCTGAAAAGAATGTATAGGACCTCTATTCTTCTAATTAAAACACACACAAGCTGTTCACTTAATATGGTGATTTTGGCCAAGCATAGTTTAAGAATGTAGCCAGCAATCTAAAACAAAAAAAAAAAAAAAGGGGGGGGGGGGAGAAACAGACCTAAGTAAGCCTCTGATAAATCCTTCCTGGAGAGCCCAGCCTGCATTAAAACCAACTTGACCATCAAAGTAAAGGAAGAAAGGAAACCAAAAGGCATCCAACTATGTTTAATCCAATTGTGTTCAATGGCTACAACCAGCCAGTTAACCAACTGGCTGTTTTGACACAAGAGCAGAAATCCTTCTTCCTTGGTTCCAAATAATCCACACACACCAAACACACACAAACAAAAGTGCAGGGTTTACGAATGAGAATAGTGTGGGATGCTTAGTTTCTCATTCTCAAAACCAAGCATGAGTTAAAATGATTGCAAAATCTGCCCAGTAGAGTCCAGCAGGGAGAGCTCCTTAATGACACAAACGAAGCTACTGCGTATGTTTACGGGGATTCCCTTCTTCCCTCTAGGAGGATGGATGCACGGCAGCAGCATGTATCACAGAAAAACTGACGACATAGGAGCCTTGGAGACTCTGCAAAACTGGTGAAGGAGGGAAAAGAAGGCATAAAATGAGAGAATCCCGTGCCATTCAGAAGATAAACTATTTGAAGAGGGATAGACAGACACCAATAATAAAGCAAGTTCCCCCATCACTGGCATTCCAGCTAAAGAGCAACTGAATAAAATTACAAGGACAGGTCCTTTGCAAAATTGACAGATCTATCTTGCTTTCTCCTTCTTTTTCTCTTTCTCCTCCCCAACACCATTTCAAACCCATCAGAGACTTACTTTGCTCTAAAAATAAACTCACCCCAGTAGAAGCTGCACTCTGAGTAGGTCATCTATTTCCCCTTCTTAACTGAGACCTCAATGCAATGAAGAGTCAACAGAGGCATTTTGACAGGAGCCCTTGGTTCGCGGAATCCTTTCTCTTTCCCTCCCTCTTCCCACCGTCATTCCTGTCTGCCCCTCTTTTTCCCAGCCCCCAACCTCAAGCAAAATGTGGATGCCCACTCTCCACTACCACGGTGAGCTAATTACTCTGACATGCAGCTCAGAATGAAGTGGACCCCAGCTGTTTGAAGGGCTGGCATCTAGAGCGAGCGCTGCCAATGGCCACTTCCACACCCCCTCCTCTCTCTCATTCAAAGACTTGAGCTGAACTGCCTCCGCAAGGCTGAGGAAAGGCATTTAAAGGCATAGTAACCCACTTTCCTCCATGGAGGATGACAAAAACAAGGAGATCGCCCCACTTAAACAGGAGCATAATTTCCCATAAATCTGTGCTCAGATGAAAGACAAAGACAGGTGCATGTAACCCAGTTTGATAAGGACTCTGTGTAGGTGAATGAGCTATTTAAATGCACCTGATGTTACATTTCAAATACTTGCATGCCAGCTTTCCACTTAATGGGCTCATCTACCCTGCAGCAACAAGACAGATCATGTGGGGGGTGGGGAGCATGATGCTTTCATCTTGCTATATGTTCAGCAAACGGTTGTTGTTCTGTGGTCCTAAACGGCAGGGTACAGACAACAAGTATAATGGGCTTGAACAAGTTCGCACTAATATAATGGGTCAGATTAGTTCATGTTATTTGTACTTCATTACCAGTGAACTAAAAGTATTTTAGTCACATTTACTTTTTCAGATTAATTTTCACTGGATCTAAGCACAAACCATATAGTTTAGAACCAATGCATTATCTTTTTAATTGTTCCAAAGTAACACTATATAAAGACTATGTACAATATTTATGTTTCACAGGACATTACTGTCTCTGAGGAGACAGAAGAAGATGAGCTTGTGGTTTTGGGGCCAAGGTTGGTTGTTTAACTCTGTTGTTTAGAGGCTTGTGTTTTTATTTGTTTATAGCAGTGTATTCTTCCTGACCACATGATTTGGGAGGAGCTCTTCAGAAGTCACTGACCTGGTTGGGGGCGCAGCTGGCAGCTGCTAGCTCTATATAGCTTGTGCCTCAGTCTCTTGAGCTCAATCGCTAAAGAAAAAGAAAGATATGATCTTGTGTTTACAGGATCAGGGTTTATTGTTTGGCTGTGCTGTTTGGGGTCTTGTTTGCATGGGAAATAAGATAAAATTGAAATCTTAACACCAGAAGGCTAATATGATTTAACATGTATCACCAAACCTTGGTGGAATACGTATCTTGATAATAATGTAGTCATGGAGGCATATATCCCATTTCAAAGAAATAGATCAAACAGGAAAGACGAGAGGAGGAGTGTTAGACATCAAAGATATGTATACCTATGGCAAAATCCATAACTGAGGGAAATGAAAATAAATTGGGAGCATCTGGGTAAAAAAATATCAAGGAAACTATAGCGACACAATTGTGGGATTTATGCTCTCTAGCAGAATAAACTTTTGGATGATACATTTCTAAAACAAATGAATATTCAAAAAAGAGAAATGTAACAGTAGTAGTCGCTATCATGATATTTGCAGGTAAATATACCACAATTATATAGATTTAATCAAATCCAGTTTGCCTTTTATTATCCCAGTGGTTCCAATCTGTGGTTCGTGGACCACCAATGGTCCTCAAGAACTAAAATATGGTCCACGGCCTCGCAGTTAGTACACCGTTGGAACGAGAGCAACTAGTCTCACAAAACCCTCTTACAGTGCTGAGGCAACAGGGATGTAGGGAGAAGAAGGCTGACTACCCACGAAAGGTGCGACAACAAGCCTCCTGACTGCTGTTTCTCCTCCTCCTCCTTCCCCCTGAGCAGAGCCATTCCATGTGGTGCCTGGAAGCTGGGGCGCCATGGTGTCTTTGTTTTGAGGCCTGTTCCTGGGGTTATTTGAGGTGCTGATTCAGAAAATTGCATTGGATAGACCACATCAGCTCTAGATTATTAAATATGGTTTTCTGTGGACGAGTAGATGGTGACTACTGGGTAGAATATGTTCTGTTATCAGAAATTAGAAGTGGTGTGGCCTATCCAATGCAGTTTTCTGAATCAGCACCCCCAAATAACCAAACCAAATCTAAAGTGATTCGTAACCTTTTTGGTACTAATGTTGGAGAGTGGTCCCTGGTCAAAGTGGTCCCTGGTCAAAAAAGGTTGGGAACCACTGTATTATCCATAAGGGGCAACAAGGTGATCAATTATTTTGGATTTGATTCTAAACAACAGAACTAAACTTATCCACTAGATGAAAATTGTGGCATACTTGATTGGGAATTACCATGTTTTCTTGGAATTTCTTATACAGATAAAGAGTAAGCCAAACATAGTCAGGCACAGACTTTGGATTTCAGGAAAGCTGATTTCTGCAAGGTTAGGGAAACAGCGGATGAGATACCATCATCAAAATGCTGAAAGGGTTCATGATGCAAGGGGGGTTCTTAAAGGCGAGAAACTAAATGCATAGTTGCAAACAATGATAATGTAGCAATGGATGAGAAATGGGAGGTGTCTTAACAAATCAAGATGTAAGAGAGACGTATAAGAAATGTAAGAGAGACGTATAAGAAATCTTCCGGTCCCAATTCAAGGTGCAGACCATCATTTATAAAGCCCTAAACAGTTTGGGACCCACCTACCTTCGTGACCGTATCTCCCACCATAAACCTGCCCGATCTCTCCGATCATCAGGGGAGGCCCTCCTGTCGCCACTGCCTATATCTCAGGCCCGCCTTGTGGGAACAAGGGAGAGGGCCTTTTCTGCTGTGGCCCCCTGTTTGTGGAACTCACTGCCCATTGAAATTAGGCAAGCCCCCACCCTTTTAGCCTTTAGAAAAGATTTAAAAACATGGCTATTCCGGTGTGCCTTCAGAGAGTAACTGTTCTTTTGTTACTCCCCCCAACATTTATCCTCTAGACTGTTTCACTATCTGATGTCCCTGTCCCCCGAGGTTTTTATTCTGATCCCTTTCTCACCCCGAGTTTTTAACTTAGTGTTCATGCGGCCCGCCCTTGTTATATTGCTTTCTTGACTTTGTGTTGTACTGCATATTTTATCTATTGTATTGGTTAATTGTACTATGATATGTAATTTTTTATATTTTGTTATATTGTATTGTCCTGGGCATGGCCCCATATAAGCTGCCCCGAGTCCCCGTTGGGGAGATGGTGGCGGGGTATAAATAAAGTTTTATTATTATTATTATTATTATTATTATTATTATTATTATTATTATTATTATTTAATAAACAGTCAGTACTTATAGAAGGAAAATCCTAAATTCTAAAGCTTAGAATGAACTTGGGCTTTCTAGAAAGTTTAAAAACAAGGGGGATAGATTCTGAACATCCAGAACAACAGGGAAAAGAAGTAGGCTGTAAATGTGGTTCTTCAAGAAGTCTGACTTGGCCATGGTGGTCCACACTTTGGTTACATCCAGACTGGATTACTGCAATGCTCTCTACGTGGGGCTGCCCGCAAAGACGGTCCGGAAATTCTAGCTGGTTCAAAGGTCAGCAGCCAGGTTTCTAACCGGGGTTGGCTATAGGGAGCATACAAAAGCAGCTCCACTGGCTGCTGATAAACTGCCAGGCCCAATTCAAGGAGCAGGTATTGACCTATAAAGCCCTATACGTGATCGCATCTCCCCCTATGAACTGGTGCAGGCTTTGAGATCTGCCGGGGATGCCCTCTTCTCACTTCCACCGCTGTCCCAAGTGCGATTGGTGGGGACACGGGAGTGGGCCTTCTCGGTAATGGCCCACCAGCTCTGGAATGCCCTCCCTAAGGAGATTAGGCAAGCCCCTACTCTGTCCACCTTCCGTAAGGAACTGAAAACCTGGTGGTTTCGGCATTCTGGTTACTGTGCCGACCTATGGCCCTGAAATATGATGTACAAGATCCATCTATTCCTGAATACGGTTTACGTTAACCTATTTGATCAATGATCCCCATCTCCCTGATCGAAGGTTGTTGTGACTGTTGCTTATTGTTATTTTCGTTGTAATTGGTTTTATCCCTGTTTAATCATGTGTTTTATGCTGTTTATGTACTGTATGTTGTTTTTATTTATTGTTGGAAACCACCCTAAGTCCCTTCGGGGAGATAGAGCGGTATATAAAGGTTTACTTATTTACTTACTCACATGGCAACTCACACATATGGATTATTTTGTGCATGTGTAGAGACCTTTGGAAGGTCTAGAGCCGTATTTTGTTGGTTAAAACACAGATACACACACAGCCGGTATGCATATAAGACATATATTTCGACCAGAACCAGTTCCAAGTCTGTCACTGGGAGGTCCGGATAGAAGGATGGCACGAAGAGGGGAGGGTGGTGTTTTGTGTAAGTTCACAAATGACCAGTTAAAAAACTACAGTTGCAGCTAGGCAACCTTTTCTTTTTCTTAGTGATCTTTGTGGCTCACATATATGGGCAAGCTAAACTCAATTAAGAGTTAGTAATTCCACAACCAACAACAAAACTGCCCAGCTAAAAGACACTGGTTCAGGACCAAGCATCCAGTCTATAATGAAACAGGAACATTGTCCATTTAGCTGCAAAGCAGAGTTTCAGAAAAGAAAGCTGGAAAGAGGAAAGCAGAAGCCACCTTGGATGAAAGAGATGTACATGGAGAAGATCACCTTGTCTCTATGAAAATACAAACCAGGTGGGTCCATTGTGTGTGTACATGCATGTGTGTGCATGTGCATGTGTTTTCATGTTGCCTGTAGAGAAATAACCCATTTCAGAAAAACAGATAAAAAAGTGAGTACCATCAAAAAAAATCAAGGATGCTTACTACTGAGATCTATTCTTTAAATGACTGTAGTCAGATTGAGAGTCTGGATAAAATTGGGGGAGGGGGGGATAATGATTATGTACTACAGATCCCCAATTCATAATGAAGACCTGGATGATGCCTTCTTGGAACTGATGACTAAACCTTCAGAAAGTAGAAATGTAGTAATAATAAAACATTTCGGCTACCTCATATTTGTTGGAACAACAAATTGGAACATACATTGCAATATGTGCATTTTAATTTAAAAAATACATTGCAATATGTGTATTTGTGGTATTATTACAATGTTTATGTGTTTTAATTATTCTGTAACCTGCCTCAAGCCACAAGGCAAAGCGGGTAGGAAATAAATTATTATTTTCTAGACTTTAAGAAAGCTGACTTCCGTAAACTTAAGGAAATATTGGGTGTGATCCCATTGTCAGGAATACCAAAAAAGTAGGGAGTTCATAATGGGTGGGAGTATCTTAAAATGAGATACTGACGGCAGTTTTGAAATAGTTCCGATATGGAGGGGGAAATGGAGGTGTCTAAAGAAACTGGAATGGTTGTCTAAAGAACTTTAGAATAATCGAAGATTAAAAACCACCACATGTAGGTAGGAAGTCAGAAAACCTCTTTGGTTCCTGGATAGCCATCTGACAGGAATTATGTATTCTTGCATGGCAGGGGCTTAGACTGCATGGTCTTTGTGATCTCTTCCAACTCTTTGATTCATGGCAACTCTAGCAACATCATAAGGTCCATCTTAAGTAATGGCAATTCATTGGCTCTACAAACAGAGGTGATGACAACAAGGAAAGCTGTTTTCCAGGAGATCAGAACACCATGGGTTCCAAGAAGCACACCATAACTTACTGAGAGTCAACAAAAGGCTCCAGATATGCAGGAGGCCTTAGATTAGGTTGATGAAGGTGTATATAATTTTAAAAACTCTTATATTTGGGTGTGCTGACCATGCAGGGGCATTCTATGACTTAGAATGAGGGGAGATAACCATCACATAGACCTTCAAAATAGAAGAGGTCTTTAGCTCAAAAAGACATGAAATGTGTCACATGTATTTGTGTGAGAAGCTAGGAGAGAAAGGAGGCCCATTCAGATGCATAAGAAGACTGCATTGACTGTTTGAAAGCCATAGGGCATCACTTGTTTGATGTCATCTGATAGTTCTGATATGGATGAAGGTATCATAGTCTGACCATGTCACATGGAGAGAAGGTTGAAGCTCCCTAGGAAGAAGTGGAAATAAATCTTGTGATCTATATATCCCTTCTCTGTGCTTGATTTTCGCAGGCAGGTGAAAATGTATTTCTGCCACCAGAGGTTTATGGGATGATGAAAGGCAGGCTGCTGGGGATAGGTGAGCGGCAGGCTGTGTAACCTTTAAGTGTAGTTTTAAATGTATTATAGCTTTTTTGTTCCGTAACACAGAAGAAGTATTTTTTAAAATTTTATACTCCTCTTTTAATGCATTTGGCTTTGCTTTAATTGTATTATGTCGTGTTTGCGATTAGCTGACTCAAGTCCTTAAATCAGGAGAGAGATAAAAATAAACTAAATAAAATAAATAGGTAGAGACACTGCATTTCTTAAAGAGTTTCTGTACTGTTACATCTTGAAAAACTTTTACATACTTTACAGACAAAACTTTCCAACATGCAGTCCCAAAAAATCCAATGAAAGTGTTTTTAGAGGAGAATCCTAAACATGATGGAACCAAAGAACTGGACTTTGAGGGGTTTTTTTTTATTTCCAATAAAGGTAAAACTTGGATATAATTGCTATGATTAGAAGAGGGGGGCAAAAATTGTATCACTGCTTGTGGATTTGGGTTTTTGTTGTTTTTTTTCTAGGCCCTGGTCATCAGAGTATAATATCTGGAGAATATTATTTTAATTGTTCTGTAACAAGATGGTCAGGTATACCTGTGTCAAGATCCATGACTGAGGGCAATGAAAAGAAATTGGGAGCATAGAGGAGAGGACAGATTTGTTTTCTGTTGCTCTAGAAACTAGAATATGGAGCAATGGATTCAAAATGCAAGAAAAAAAGATTCCACCTAAACATTAGGAAGAACTTCCTGATGGCAAGAACTGTACAGCAGGGGTAATTGTAACATCAGAGCGTTGATGAATCTCCTTCTCTGGAGATTTTTTAGCAGAGGCTGGAGGGCCATCTGTCAGGGGTGATTCTGTGTTCCTCTTTCCCAACTCTATTATTCCATGACACTTTGCAAATAAAAACAGCTTTGCATAGCAAAGTCTTGCAGTATTAGGAGACTGAATTAAAAAATATTTTAGGTCTGGTTATTTTTAAAACACCAAACATTTTCCAAAACATTTTGTTTGTTTGTTTTTTTTAAAAAAAAAAAAACACCCTAAGTCTTATTTTTAAAAATTAGTTTGGGCTCCATACTTAAATCTCACTCAGATTGTTAGAGAAAGAAAATATAATCTGCCTACTGTGCCTACCGCTATTAAAAGTATGTAAAATGAATGATTTTGAAATATAGATTACTATTCTGCATGAAACAATCCTATAGGGTCCAACCTGCAGGACAATTAAGAAAACCTTAAATCTCATGACTGGGAGTGGTATTGAATGACTTAAAATTCAATTTATACCACAGCTTGACTTGAGCGTTTTAAAATCAAATGGTTGCAGCCCTCCCACCAGTGCCTAGAGACAAGTTCAGCACTTTCTTAAAACCAAATGCGTATTGAATGGTGGTTGGGAAGATTACATCTCTAGAAAGATATCAATTCTCTTGATATCTGTATGCTGAACAAGCTCACCCAAAGTTTCAAATGGAGATACTTTTGGGACTAGAACTCCCAGAATGCATTCCAAATCAGCACAGCTGAGAAATGTATCCAAAAAGCAATCATTTTCAAAATCTGCATGCCCATATAAGAAAGTCTTCTATAAGAGAGAACACTGCAGAGGTCTGTACATTTCTCACTATGCATTATTTCTTCAATTTAAATAAAAAGCTGTATATCCAGGTTTCCATCAGCTCACAATGAACTTGGTCTGTACATGCACACATGCACAGGGGTACATATATCCTAGGGTTGGAGAAAATCTGGCTCTCCTAATGTTGACAGACTGCAAATGTACATAACACATGTGATGATACAGGATGATAAAAGTCATGCTTCAGTAACAGTTAGAGAGACCTGAGTTTCCCACCCCTAGTATATATAGCACCTCTCCAGGTCGAAACTAGGAAACACCAACTGAACTGACTCATTGTTTTTCTTAGTTCTTTTAAAAAACTTTTTGTAATCCTTGTAAAACCCTAAACCTGCTGGACCAGGAAAAAGTAAATAATATGGCTAGATTTTAAATATTATGGAAGTGACCACCTATAGCGTTATTTCAACCCAAATCTCTTTTCCTTTTTTATAAGCATATTGGTTTGGATGTTGAACGAATTGAGATATTGTTCTGTATCTCTTCTTAGTTTATCCATTAATGGATTACTTATGCAATGATAGGGTTGTTGTCATGTTTTTCTTCCCTTTTCTAAAAGCACAACTTTTAGTTTAGTTGTGATGAAAACAGAACCTACTTGAATCTATAATTTGGCATCTCTTTCCAGCTTATCCAATATTTAAATATTCAGCCACTGTTAGCAGCTTCCATGTTGCCTGTTGACTTATGGAGACTCCATAATTTTATTGGGTTTTTTTAAGGTGAAAAAGTGGTGATCAGAGGTGATTTTGTAAGTTCCCGCTTCCATAATACAGCCTATAGCACAAAGTATTTGTTGTTGGTCTCCCAGCCAAGTAGTAAGTAAAGCTTACCCTGCTAAGTTTCCAGGAGCAGACAAGATATGGTGTCTATCTTTACTGATTTAGGCACAATAGTATTAACCAGCTAATAAGACTTAATTTAAAAACACTACAACTTTTGCGGTGCCTCGCAGGAATGTCCTCAGTGGCTCCAGTCCTTCCTGAAGGGTCACTCCCAGAAGATGTTGCTGGGGGACATCTGCCTGACCCCATGGCCCTTGTCCTGTGGGGTCCCACAGGGCTCAGTATTGTCCCCCATGTTGTTTAACATCTACATGAAGCCGTTGGGAGAGATCATTCAGAGTTTTGGAGTTTGATGCCATCTGTACACAGATGACATCCAACTCTAGCACTCTTTTCCATCTACTGCTAAGGAAGCTGTCCAGGTCCTGAACCGATGCTTGGCAGCTGTGACGGTTTGGATGAGGGCAAACAAATTGAAATTGAATCCAGACAAGACAGAGGTACTCCTGGTCAGTCGAAAGGCCAAACAGGGTATAGGGTTAAAGCTTGTGCTGGATGGGGTCCCAGTTCCCCTGAAATCACAGGTTCGCAGCTTGGGAATCCTCATGGATTCATCACTGAGCCTGGAACCCCAGGTTTCGGCATTTGCCAGGGAAGCTTTGCACAATCAAAAGCCAGCTGCGCCTGTACCTTGAGAAGCCAAACTTGGCCACAGTTGTCAACACTGAGCTCTACATGAGATTGCCACGTACTGAGCTCTACGTGGGATTGCCTTTGATGACTGTTCAGATGCTCCAAGTAGTACAACAGGTGGCATCCAGATTGCTCACTGGAGCGGTGTATAGGGAACAAACAACTCCCCTGCTGTGTCATCGCCACTGGTTGCCAATTTGGTACTGAGAACAATCCAAAGTGCTGGCTTTAGTCTATAAAGCTCTAAATTCTGGTTCTGGCCCAGCTTACCTGTCTGAACATATCTCCCCTATGAACCAACCGAGGCCCTACTGGTGCAACTGGTGGGAATGAAGGACAGGGCCTTCTCAGTAGTGGCCTTTGGCTGTGGAACTTCCTTCCTAGCGATATTAAACCAGCTTCCTTCCTCCTGTCCTTTAGAAAGGAAGTCAAAACTTGGTTATGGAACCAAGCATTTGGAGAGTAGTTACAGTGCAATATGCAGCTACAAAGTGAATGTGATTGGAACGGCTTTTGGGCTATGTGCTATGTTTTTAACTGTTTATTTAAATGTATTTATATGTTACTGTTTTATTATTTTAATGCACAATGTATTTTGTATGTTTTATGTTTTAATGCGGCATTGAATTATTACCAATTTGGAAGCTGCTCTGAGTCCCCTTCAGGGCTGAGATAGAGCAGGATAAAAATACAGTTAATAAATAAACATAGTACATGAAAATGAGTGGGAGGCCACTGCCAATCTTGTTCACATGTATCAATGACAGACATGTATGTTTGCTACACAGGATAATCTTATGCTGGAAGCAATACCTGAAATAAACTTAGCTGGAAAACCCTGTAATAAAAAAGAACAAGAGAAGCCAGAGTTCTGACTAAAATTTCAACACATATCCATTTCTCCTGCTTTTTTGCACTTTCCCCCATTTTGCCAAAATATTTGCAACACTCATTCTCTCACACACACTTACTTATTTTATAGGTTGGCAGATATCTTATAATAATAATAATAATAATAAAACTTTATTTATACCCCGCCACCATCTCCCCAACGGGGACTCGGGGCGGCTTACATGGGGCCATGCCCAGAACAGTACAATATAGCAAAATACAAAACAACATATCACAATACAATTAAACAATACAATAAATAATCATATACACTGCAACACAAAGGGCGGGCCGCATGAGACACCCAATTAAAACTTGGGGTGAGAAAAGGATAAGAATACAATCACGGAGACCAGGGACATAAGATAAAAACAATCTAGAGGGTAGATGATGGGGGAGTAACAAAAGAAGTGTGAAATAGTTACTCTCCGAAAGCACATCGGAAAAGCCAGGTTTTTAAATCTTTCCTGAAGGCTAAAAGAGTGGGGGCTTGCCTAATTTCGATGGGCAGTGAGTTCCATAAACGGGGGGCCACAGCAGAAAAGGCCCTCTCCCTTGTTCCCATCAGGCGGGTCTGGGATACAGGCAGTGGCGAATATCTTACATTTTTAACCTGCAGCATCTGGCAGCTTTTTATTATTATTTTAGAAAACATCTGTGCACTTATAGATTTCTTTCAACAGTAAGGCTTCTCCTTGGAGACAGTGGCTCCAGGGTGGAAGAACTGCAAGTCAGCTCTCTTGACAAGTCTGAATGATAATAAGGGATTCGGTCACACTTACCATGCCACCTGCCTGTTATTTCCCTTTCACACCTGAGTGCCACTTATTTAGGCACAGCAGGTGTATGCAACAGAAACTAGGTCAGAGAGACAGAAGTATTCGTGCTGTAGACTTGCAGCAGAGTGGTTGGTGCCTTTAGGAAAAAAGTAACGTGGAACAATGTTCCAAGCCAGTGCTGTATGCCAAAAACATCAGCTGCCCACTCCTTCCTACTCACACGCCATTGGGATTGTTCAGTGTCACCCCAAATGCCTTGGCTGGTTCTGCAAAGACTTCAAAGGAACAACAGGACCTGAATGTTTATTTTACCATGTCAAACTAAGAGAATTGATGAATAGCTGAAAAACAGCCATTCTCCAAAGGCCTCAAGATAGAAAAGGCATTGTTTCTTTCATCCTACTACCAGACACCCATTTTAACAGAAGGGATAAAATGTGAGATTCCTTCCATTGACTGGATGATTGATTAGTTATATCTACATGTTGGTGGTGGTGTGTGCTTTCAGGTCATTTCCAGCTTATGAAAACCACAAGGTGACCCTGTCACAGTGTTGTTGTGGCAAGATTAGTTCAGTGGGTTTATCATTGCTTTCTATGCTAATAATATAATATATTGTATGCACATATAATACTGATCATAATATTGTAATACAATATAATATTAATAATAATACAATATAATAACATGATAATTGTATATTATATATTACATGTAATATTACTAATAATATTGCAGTATAGTGGTATAGTACAATATAGTAATATATGTTACTAATATTGTGCTATGCTAATAATATAATATACTGTATGTACATATAACTTGTAGACTGCTCTGAGTCCCCTTTGGGATGAGAAGGGTGGGATATAAATGCCGTAGATTCAGGCTATTTATTTATTTATTTCAAAAACTGGTTCTCCAGACTGAGAGCTCCACTGCATACACACCTCAACATCAGAATAGGTTTTGCCTAGTTCTGATAAAATAAGCAAAAAGAGGGGGGCATGCCATCATCAAGTCAATGCTCACATTAGCAAAGAGTCAAGGCCGCAAGGAACAGCTTGAAATGAAAGGGAAGGTACACACTACTACAATAGAGCCAGTGTACCTACACAGTTATCAATCATATATGAAAGTTGGACTTGTGGTCTTGCATTAAGATCAATGGCTGAGACCTGGTATCTGCTCTACAAATTCTGAGAGAGGAACACACTTCGAGAGGTGGTACGAAGAGCCATGCATTTTTCAGAATGATGACAGACATACTTCTGCAGTGGCAAGCTTACTGGATGATAAGCCCAACTTTTTGCCACCCATGTAGCGACAAAGAGTGTTGTAGTAGAGCCTGTGAGTAACGTTACAAACAGTAGTATGGGTGACAGAAGGGGAAAAAGGGTTACTCGGGAGCAGGAATCTGATGATGAGCAGCAGAGAAAGAGAATTCAGGACATATTTACAGCACCTACAGATGAAGAGTCGTTTGAGGGATTCTCTGGGGATGATGGGTCAATGAGTGAAGGAGAAGAAGGAGACACCATGGATTGGACTAAGATAAGAGAAATGCAAGCTATTTGTGAGGCACCAACAACTAATGATACCTTTATGGGGTTCTCAGGGAGTGAAGACTGGCAATCAGGGGATCCAACTGATTCTTGGGGGGATATAAGTCTTGACAGGAGATGGAGGAATTGGCGGGAGAGTCAAAGGAATTCACGTGAAGAGCTGGGAGCAGCTGTGGGGGATGGTGATGGTCAGTTCATCCTCTGATGATGGTTTGTAGATAAAAGTGGGTTCAGGGGTGAGGGGTCTTTGCAGAAGGCAAGGTGTTGGTGTGCGTTCGTGTGCTGGGTATTGGGAAAGTTTCTTGTAGTCTTGCTGCTGCCTGTTTCATGTTTGGTGTTGGACTCAGATCTGCAGTTTGGACCTAGAATCATAGAATCATATAATTGTATAGTTGGAAGAGACCTCATGGGCCATCCAGTCCAACCCCCTGCCAAGAAGCAGGGAAAATCTCTTTAAAAGCACCCCCAACAGGTGACCATCCAGCCTCAGCCTAAAAGCCTCCAAAGAAGGAGCCTCCACCACAGTCCGGGGCAGGGAGTTCTACTGCCGAACAGCTCTCACAGTCAGGAAGTTCTTCCTGATGTTCAGGTGGAATCTCCTTTCCTGTAGTTTGAAGCCATTGTTTCGCGTCGTAGTCTGCAGGGCAGCAGAAAATAAGCTTGCTCCCTAGAATCATAGAATAGTAGAGTTGGAAGAGACCTCATGGGCCATCCAGTCCAACCCCCTGCCAAGAAGCAGGAAATCGCATTCAAAGCATCCCCAACAGATGGCCATCCAGCCTCTGTTTAAAAGCCTCCAAAGAAGGAGCCTCCACCACAGTCCGGGGGAGAGGGTTCCACTGCTGAACAGCTCTCACAGTGAGGAAGTTCTTCCTGATGTTCAGGTGGAATCTCCTTTCCTGTAGTTTGAAGCCATTGTTCCGCGTCCTAGTCTGCAGGGAAGCAGAAAACAAGCTTGCTCCCTCCTCCCTATGACTTCCCCTCACATATTTGTATATGGCTATCATGTCTCCTCTCAGCCTTCTCTTCTGCAGGCTAAACATGCCCAGCTCTTTAAGCCGCTCCTCATAGGGCTTGTTCTCCAGACCCTTGATCATTTTAGTCGCCCTCCTCTGGACGCTTTCCAGCTTGTCAACATCTCCCTTCAACTGTGGTGACCAGAATTGGACACAGTATTCCAGGTGTGGTCTGACCAAGGCAGAATAGAGGGGCAACATGACTTCCCTGGATCTAGACGCTATACCCCTTGATGTAGGCCAGAATCCCATTGGCTTTTTTCCACGAGGGCTCCAAGGTCTTTTTCACACATACTGCTGTCGAGCCAGGCATCGTCCCCCATTCTGTATCTTTGCATTTCATTTTTTCTGCCAAAGTGAAGTAACTTGCATTTGTCCCTGTTGAACTTCATTTTGTTAGTGTCGGCCCATCTCTCTAATCTGTCAAGATCGTCTTGAATTCTGCTCCTGTCTTCTGGAGTGTTAGCTATCTTTCCCAGTTTGGTGTCATCTGCAAACTTGATGATCGTGCCTTCTAACCCTTCGTCTAAGTCGTTAATAAAGATGTTGAACAAAACCGGGCCCAGGATCGAGCCCTGCGGCACTCCACTCGTGACTTCTTTCCAAGATGAAGAAGATGCATTGGTGAGCACCCTTTGAGTTCGTTCGCTTAACCAATTACAGATCCACCTAACCGTAGTTTTGCCTAGCCCACATTTGACTAACTTGTTTGCCAGAAGGTCGTGGGGGATCTTGTCGAAGACCTTACTGAATCCAGGTACGCTACATCCACGGCATTCCTTGTATCGACCCAACTCGTAACTCTATCGAAAAAAGAGATCAGATTAGTCTGGCATTACTTGTTTTTGGTAAATCCGTGTTGACTATTAGCAATGACCGCATTTGTTTCTAAGTGTTTGCAGACCACTTCCTTAATTATCTTTTCCAGAAACTTGCCTGGTATTGACGTGAGGCTGACCAGACGGTAATTGTTTGGGTCATTCTTTTTTCCCTTCTTGAAGATAGGGACCACATTCGCCCTCCTCCAATCTGCTGGGACTTCTCCTGTTCTCCAATAACTCTCAAAAATGATTGCTAGTGGTTCCGAAATAAGTTCCGCTAGTTCCGAAATAAGTTCCGCTAGTTCCGAAATAAGTTCCGCTAGTTCCGAAATAACTTCTGCTAGAACTGGTTTGGCTGGAAATGCTGTTTCTGCAGACACTGGAGCAACGCTGCTTTGGATTCCTCTTCCTTCGACCTTGGACTTCGGCTGACGACGTGTACTGTGCCTTTTTGTTTTGCCTTAGAGCACTTTGTTTGACTTGTTGCTTTTTGCATCCAGTTGATCTGGATTACATTTCTATTTACCCTTTTGAACCAGGTCTGGTTTGGGTTTTTGAGTTTTTGACCAGTGAAACTGCATTTAAGTATCCCTGCGTCCTTTTCCTTTTATTTCAATAAACTCTGTTTTGAAGACACTTTTAAGTCTGGCCCTTTAAGGCGTCTGTGATTCCAACAAAGAGTGCCTTCTATAGGAGTCAGATGAGCAGATAAATAGGTGCTGGGCATCTGTAAAAGACAGTATATGATGTATAAAAGGCCAACACCCTCTTCATATCCAAGGAATGTAGAGAGTGCTCAAAATCCATAGAAAAAATGAGAGGCAGATGATATCCTGAAGCAGGTGCAAAACAGATACAACCTTTGGCAGGAAAATAATATCTGGTCTAAGTACAATTTTGTCACCTTACCAATTAACAAGTTGCCACTTCTGGAGATGGGATGATAGAGAGTAGAAGGGCAGAGAAAAGAACAAGAGGTGAAAATAAGCTTTGGAAAATTTCCTGCAGAGGCAGACAAAGTAAGGCAGGGTATGTCAAATTCACCACATACGTGTTCTCTAGCTCTGGTCATCATAATCCTAAATGGGTTACCCTAGCCCCCCAAAATCAGGCAAAATCAGGCGAGCAGGTATATCCTAGTAAACCAAGATGGCAGCAAACACCACACATCAATATTTTGGGAGGGCAACACAGAACCAGTTACTTAATCAATCTGTTTTCCCCTTCTTTCTTCTCTTCCAACCACTTGTTCTAAATCCTAGGACTAAGCTGGGCCACAGGCATTCAGAGAAGCATTTCCCTCTTTCACATCAACCTACCACACATGCATACAGGCTGCCAGATTGGCAAGGCAGTCCTCTCATCTCCCATGCACCCACAGTGACTCATTCTCTCGCTTCCCCCCCCCCCCCCCCAAATAGCTGCAGCAGCAATTCTTTTCTCTGCCTCCATCCAGGTTCAGTCTCCTGTTAGGGCAGAATGAAGGAAGACTGAAATGTATTCTCTGGATGAATGAGAAAATACAACTGATTAAAATGCAAGAGGAAATGAAGAGAGGAAAATTTAAAAAGCCATAAAATTACATGTAGCCATAAAAGAAATTGCTCCAAATATTCAAATAAATTGTATGTACTTTCAGCAACTTCTGAAATAAAACTTCATTGTCATGGAGGTAGTAAAGTTCTGAAATAATTAAAAATGAAGATGGAGATTCTGAAAAGTCTCCATTAGATACCAAACTTGACAAATGATAAACAATTTTATAAAGTACTACTGGTTCTTTGTTTGGATGAACAGCTCACTGGATTTCTATGAATGAAGAGAGACTATGAAGAAATGAGAAGACAGCTTTACTGATACCTTTCTGTTGCTTTCTGAAGCCTTCTGCCTACAATATGTGCAGATTTCCATAAGAGCACAAAGCTTAAGTAAAAATGGCAGAAGACACATCAAAGTATCCATATTTACAATGGCAAACATGGCTTTCCATATGTTGGGGGCTTGCAACATCTAACAGGCCAAATATTTCTCACTCCTGATTTACGAGCTTCACCACAAGCTCCCTTTGGTCTGGCTTTTAAAGTTACTATCCTTTTAATACACAGGGAAAGATGGAAATGTATAGGCTAACGTGGAAAATGAAACAGTTGGGATTCCCCATATCATTGACTGGTTAGGTTGCTACACTGCCACATCCAAGGAGCCTCAGAAGTTTTACCACTGGAGGCAATACCTGCTCTGTCTTGAGATCACCCCAAGGTGTTGATCGATTGTGTTATGACCAGTATTACATACTAGGCTTGCTCAAATAATTCGTTTTCCCCGTTACCCGTTATTAATTCGTTATTTTCGTTTGTTTTGAAGCAATATATGGCATTGGTTGTCCACACGTCTGGATATCGCGGTTTCGAATCGCGAGAGGCCGTTTTTCGTTATGTCGTCATTTTTTTCGTTAGGAAAAAAAAGCTTTTGCAAATCACCCAAACTCCCACCATTCAGGCCCTTTCCTTTTGCCCCTCAGCAAAAGGGGCGTCACGGGCTCAGCCAATGGGAGGGGGCGAGGGGGAAGGAGGCCGAGGAGGAGGAGGAAGACGGAGGGGGGGAAATGGCCGCCGCCGCCTCGCCTCAGCTCAGGCCTGGTGTCTCTCTGTGAGGCGGGAAGGCGGCGGATGGAGCCGGGAATGGAGAGACCGAGAGAGACAGAGAGGGGCCCGGCGGTGAGGTTTTGACGTCTGTGCGAAGCTAGGCAAGTGGGGTTTATATATCTGTGGAAGGTCCAGGGTGGGAGAAAGAACTCTTGTCTGTGGGAGGCAAGTGTGAATGTTGCAATTGGTCACCTTGATTAGCATTGAATAGCCTTGCAGCTTCAAAGCCTGGCTGCTTCCTACCTGGGGGAATCCTTTGTTGGGAGGTATTAGCTGGCCCTGATTGTTTCCTGTCTGGAATTCCCATTTTCTGGGTGTTGTTCTTTTACTGTCCTGATTTTAGCTTTTCTGTAGCTAAAAATGCATATAAAATTGATTCTATAGGGAGGATAAATGATTGGATTTCAACTCCTACAGCTTAGCTTTCTCTGCCAATAATGGTACCATATCAAACTAAACCTCCCAAGATTCTGTAGCAGTGAGCCATCTTGGATATTGTAAGGGATTTATTATTATTATTATTATTATTATTATTATTATTATTATTATTATTATTAGACCTTGCTCCCAGGAAGGTGCCTTCGCTGTGGCTCCCAACTTATCTATCTATCTACCTTTCCACATATTCTCCACATTGTGTGTATGTGTATGTATATTATATATACATGAGCCCCGATGGCGAAGTGTGTTAAAGCACTGAGCTGCTGAACTTGCAGACCGAAAGGTCCCAGGTTCAAATCCCGGGAGCAGAGTGAGTGCCCGCTGTTAGCTCCAGCTTCTGCCAACCTAGCAGCTTGAAAACATGCCAATGTGAGTAGATCAATAGGTACCGCTCTGGCGGGAAGGTAATGGCACTCCATGTAGTCATGCCGGCCACATGACCTTGGAGGTGTCTATGTACAACACTGGCTCTTGGGCTTAGAAATGGAGATGAGCACCAACCCCCAGAGTCAGACATGACTGAACTTAACGTCAAGGGATACCTTTACCTTTACCTATACACAAACACACACACACACACACACACACACATATGCAGGGACTATATATATATACACAGTATATATCACACACACACCAATTTAACAAAGTTTCAGCCACAAAAACAAAGTTTCTGAAGTAGAACAATGACTTTCACAGTAAAGACAACCCAATTTAACAGGAAATAAGACTTTCAAACCAGGAACAGATTTCTGCAATTATTAAAAAATGGTTTATTATAAAAGCTATGAAAATTCGCCAAAAATCAGAGGATAAGGGAAACGTTCCAAATTTTGGTGAGCTATCAGTGTTAAATGTGTTCTACCACTGTACCAAGTTTGAAGAAGATCACTCAAAAAATGAGGGTGGGAGAGTCCTGTAAAGTCCTCTCCCTCTGTGCTGTTTTTGGGAATTGCGCATGCGCGTCCGCCATTAACGAATTAATTTAGAAAATAACGAATTTTCGTTAATTTCGAAATTTTTGGGGGGCAAAATTCGGAAATACCTTCAAAAACGAAACGCTGCCCCCCTCTACTTTTGCAACGAGTTTAGAATCAAATTTTTCGTGGATCGATCAAGCCTATTACATACTAGTCATGCAGCCACTCCATCGGCTTTTTTTTCTTTCCTTTTTTCTTTCTTTTTTAAATTTTTATTTATTTATTTATTTTGCAGCACTTAAAAACAGCCCACAGGAACGTAAGGGCAGCATTTATAAAGAGCTGGGAATAAAATTTGGAAGACAGCTCAGGAGAGGGACAGCAAGCCTCGGCAAATGTTCGAACCAAGATTTCTGAAATTAGGTCACAAGCAAAAAATTAGCATTTTGCTAGTTAGAATCTGACAAGGAACTGCTTCTGCCCTAGATTTGAGATATCTAGCAGAGGATGAATCATACAGGCATGGAGGGGGGGCACTGCAAAGCTTCATGTTGGCTCAGAGATGAACAGTTAATGGCAGACACTGCATTTTAAAAATTCAAAGTTGTATGTTGCCACTCATGGAGACCAATTTACTAAGGGGTGAATCTGTTTCTCAGCTTGTCCACCTTCCACAAGCATGCCTAATGCACCATAGTAACAATGAATGGTCCCATGTGCTGGAAGTTATGCACATATTCTGTGCCAATGAGATAATGCTCCACCACAGGAAGGGACAGTTTGCTTTTGTCAGCTCTCTGATTGGCATTGGTCCTGAAACAATCCATGGTGCTAGAAGAGAGGACACAATCTAATCCTCCATTGACAACAAGTGTTCAAGAAGACAGTGTCCCAGCTATTACAAGACACTTGTCTCTCTGAAGCAGTCCTTCACATACTGCAAATTAAAATTTGGGAAAGATAAAATTCACTCTAAAGAAATTTACCCTCAATTGTTCTTCTGTAATAATGTCAGGAGAAGCTTAAACCTCTAAAGGAACAACCTTCAATCTCCAGGACCATGAAAACCTGAATCTTGATATTTAGTACGCATAATACAGGAAACCTACTGGTGTGCACCTCAAGGTTACTTGGTTCTAAAAACATACTAGGAATTTCAATAAACTAATTTCTGTAACCACGTATTTGCAATCTCTAGTATGATCTTCAATCTATAAACTGACAAATGCTTCCAAGAAGTGCACAGTTTTGCAGCCAGTAAAATTGGAAATGGGTGAGGAATACTGTAAAGGGCAGTCATAGAGCTACGCCACTTCTGCAAGAAGGGAAAATGACCCCTTCTCCAATAAGAAGGCCATAGAAATGTCTAGGGGTCCCACTGGCCCTGACTTCACTCAGATGGGGCTGGCACAATGTGTCTACAACAGGGGTCCTCAAACTTTTAAAGCAAAGGGCCGGTCTACAATCCTTCAGACTGTTGAGGGGCCGAATTATCATTTGAAAAAAAAAATACGAACAAATTCCTATGCACACTGCACATGTCTTATTTGTAGTGCAAAACAACAACAACAACAACAAGGAAAGAATACAATATTTAAAAATGAAAACAATCTTAACCAACATAAACCTATCAGGATTTCAATGGAAAGTGTGGGCCTGCTACTGGCCAATGAGATAGTCAAGTTAATTAGGATTGTTGTTGTTGTTGTTGTGTGCCTTCAAGACATTTCAGAATTTGTGTGAGCCTAAGTCTAAAATTAATTATTTACTTACTACATTTATTTACTACATTTATATCCCACCCTTCTCACCCCGAAGAGGACTCAGAGCTGCTGTACGTACATACAATATATGATATTATTAGCATAGCACAATATTAGCATTATACATTACTATATTGAACTATACCACTATACTGTAATACTATATGTATTATATAACATATAATTAATATTATTATATGGTATTATTATTAGTATTATATAACATAATATTTTTATCAATATTATATTATATTATATTATTAAAACTGATATAAAAATATATTATAAAACTGAGAGTGGGGGCCAGGTAAATGACCTTGGAGGGCCGCATCCGGCCCCCGGGCCTTAGTTTGGGGACCCCTGGTCTACAACTTCCAGCTTCACAACAATGCTCGACCCCAGACAATAATGGCTGTATCTGAATAAATAGGTTAAGACAGCAAATATTTCCATCATCTAGAGCAGGGAGGCCAGGTCTTGCTTCTCCCCATTTTGTCTTTTCATTTTAGTATTATTTAGTAGTTATATGTAGTTAAGGTGGTTTGCAATTAATTTCAAATATGCCCATTCTTATACTAGGAAATCTTGCCCAACAAATCCCATATCTTAAATCCTATTGTCAATTCCAGTTAGATCAGACCCACTGAATCAACAGAATTCATAGTGTTAAGTTGCTGAGTGTCCATTGATTCAATGGCTCAACTCTAGTTTGAAGTATCATTTGGATTTAGGCTCTCCAGAGATCACCAGTGTTGAAAATCCAGCTGTAACAGACCTAATGTGCATACAAACATGCACATACACATACACACACACACACACGGTGGGGCAGCTATGGCTGCACCTGCCTCTATAGATAAAGCAATAATCCTGCTATTTTTGGAAGGTTACTGTGCTTCACCACACTTTTGCAGACACTGCATCTTACATGACAAAGACAGTAAGTAACTTCATGGAATACAATGATGGAATACATCTGAAGAGAAGATTACATCTCTGTCTAAACAGTATTGGAGAAATCCTACTAAAATAAGTATCAAACAGTTCAATATGCCCACTTCACTTTGTGCTCTTCTCCCAAATCTAGGGTTCAACTGAGTACAACATCAATATCTTGGTTCCCTCAGCAGACAAGCACCTTCTCATAGCCTTTCAGCCCTCCATGGGGCTTCTTACCCACCTATCCCCAGATGTTAGTGGATCCTAATATGTGTTCTTCTCCCTCTGCACTTATTATGGATTCTTCAATTGTGCATGAGGATAAATTTTCAGGAACACTCCCAGATGTGCTTCTTTCCACACACCACTTCAAAGTTTCACCCTCTTCCTGCCAAGGTTTGAACGAGGGACTTCTCTAATTGGCGTTTTGTCTCAGTTACATCCTAGCTGCTGAAAAGTTGAGCTCAACACTTCCCTTATTCTACCTTTTTTACCAGGGACCACTTGACAAGAGACCACTTGACCAGGGACCACTTTGACCAGGGACCACACTCCAACATTAGTACCAAAAGGGTTATGAATCAGTTTTTGGTCAACTTTAGATTCGGTTTGGTTATTTGGGATGCCGATTCAGAAAATTGCATTGAATAGACCATATAAGCTCTAGTTGCTGAAACAGAACATAGGCCATCCAGTAGTTGCCATCTGCCTGCCAACAGAAAACCATATTTAATCATCTAGAGCAAATGTGGTCTATCCAATTCAATTTTCTGAATCAGCACCCCAAATAACCCCAGGAACAGACCTAAAAACAAAGACACCAAGAAATGTTTTTTTCGTTGGGCAGTGTTATTATCTGTAGTAGTAACAGTTAGGCCGCGGACCATATTAGTTCTTAGTTTTAGTTCTTGGGGACCACTGGTGGTACATGGACCACAGGTTGGGAGCCACTGTTCTACTGCCTGTACTTCTCCTAAACTGCTCAGGTCAACACAGCATGTTCTGAGTACCCCTGGCAAGTGGAGTTGCTCTCCATCCCTTCCTCCACTCTGCTCAAGCTAGTTCCTTCCTCCTTGTTTTCTGCCCTTAGCGCCAAAATCCACTCTTACTATAGTTTGCATCTTTCCCTTTAACTTCTCCACTATTTCCTTGCAGCTCCCCAATCACAGAAGCTTTGTTTTCATGCTGTGTCCAGTCTGGGAAACAAGTAGTACTTCCTGATCTATTCTTTCCTGAGCACTGTTGTTCTTCCCTGGCCTTTATAAGATGTACAGCAGAGAGAATTTTGTATCTCTAAGAAAAGCTCACACATTTGAAAACCCTTGTAAATGCTGTTTTCAGTTTATATAGGGTAGCATTGAGGCTCTGATGGGAGAAGCTGAGCCAGTGTCTCTTAATGTACATTTAAGGGCATTACATTTATTCTCCACTATGTACATGGCAGGTGAACCATACTTACTTGGCAGGTAGACTGATATGGAATGTGTTCCATGAATATAGGAAATGTGTAGACTACTGCTACACAGAGAATACAACTTTAGAGAATCTTGCCTTCCTATAATCTTGTACAAGCTTGAGGAAACTGCCATAGGCTGTAGGCCCTTTTAAAACCCCTATCAGGATCTCAGCAGGCTTGTAAAAAATTCTTCTCATGGTCTCTGCAGTGCTTGGAGGCAACTTCATCTGATTGGTGTGTGTGTGTGGGGGGGGGGGGGGGTTACTACATTAGGTCCAGAAGAGATCTTTATATCATGATTTATAGTCTTTTCCTAGACAAAAATGTGTGTTTCAAAATGACGGACCCAATTTCAACATGTTACAATTCCACAAAAAGTTACATACAAGTTTAATAAGTCATCAAGTTTTATTTTGTGCCAGAAGCAAATCTAAAATAATAACTCCACAAACTGAGAATATCTCATTAGGCCTTATGTTGTAGGGTTGCCATCTTGTGAAGCCTGGGACTAGGGGCTATTTGTGTGCTCAGATGGGGCATTTAGTGGTAATCATTTGAAACGCTATGTCCCAGCCTTTCAAGTGGTAAGAGTTTCGTTCACAGGCAGTTCATGAATGCAGAGATATAGTGATTTCAAAAAGAGGCCATCTTTTTGAAACACCCTGTATTTTGAGTCATATTCCAATAATCTTCTTGTGCTCCTGCTACTTCCACTTGCAAACAGTGCCTAAAAAAGTAATGTTTTGAACTACAACACCTCAAAGTCTTCCACCCTGCGTGGCCACTGATACCCACTGTAACACCTAAAACTGTGAGCAAGCATGGCCAGTAATGCCACCGTTCTCCAATTAAGCATCTTCCCAGGTCAGCTACAGAAAGCTCCACAGCACTTGTGACTGAAACCAATCCTGCAAGCGTAGGCAGCAAAAAAGATTTTGTATGTGTGTGATCTTGCATTATCGCAGGCTGTGGCCATCCTCTTCTTATCCTTTCCAAAGCTGGAGCTGGGAGAATTTGACATGAACCAAATCTGTCAAGAGCTCAAGACAGACACGTGGGCTCTAATAAGCAATTGGGAGGGGGGAGAAGAGAACCATACTGGTTCCATTCAGCTCCAAACAATGATAAATAATTCAGAAAGAGAAATGCCGCAATACAGAGCACACAGCAGAGTTTAAAAATAGAACATACTAAAGTCAAAGGAGAGAGAGAAACAGAGAGAGGGAAACAGAGGGAATGCAAGCATCATGGAGAACAGAGACCAGTGTCAACAAATCAGAAGTCACCAGATGCTCCGATCATGACAGAGCTGGCTGCTGGCAGATTGCAGCGATCATGACATCCTGTTGTCACCCAACACATGGTCAGGCTGAGAGTGTGTATGTGTGTTTTAATATGTGGAGCTCTCTCTCAAATTCTGAAATTACATATGAAACCAATTCTGGTGCCACAAGATAAAGGCTCTTTTCACTAACCATACTGTTCAGTGTCAGATACAAACTGAAAGGGAAAGGGATAACTAGGAACAGTGTTGCCTTTGGATTTCCCTTTTTCTGTCAGTGACAACCTTTTTTCTGAATATCTCAAGAAACTGTGGCTTTTAATTCTGTGGGGTCCAGGACAGGGTGGGTGGAGAAGTCAACTTTTCACATGCCAAAATTACAGGCATTGGCATAAGCAATGTAAGGAAGGGGTGGTGGTGATCATATAGCTGCAGATTTCCACCCCCGTTGAATCCTTTATCCTTGGAGCCGTTTTGCACAGGGTTCTTAGACTATGACTCAGTTGGGTATAGAAATATACATCCGGCACTTCTATATAAAATTCACCTACATGACTTCTAGTCCAGCAAGATGCCCTTTAGATCGTTCAGACTACAAATCCTGTCCACTCTGACCATGACAACTGGAAGGCCTAGAAGTAAGAAGATACCAGACTGGAGAAAGCTAGTGCAGATACTCTTGTTTGCTTCAACATAACAGACTACCCATGTGAAATCAAATAAGTGACAGAGAGGAGAACCCTAAAGACAGGGGCTCAGACTTTGATGGTGCATGTTGCTTTGCTGTACACTCTCCATTCTGAAGACACCAAAGAACTTCACAGGTCTCATGGCAGAAGATGGGTCACATAACTGACTGTGACCACAAGAATTCAATGAAGACCCTTATGGAACATTGGGACTGCACCCGGATAGTATCATCTTCTTTTACACTGAGGACTGTCAAGATTGCTTATGGAACAACACAGGGTGTAAAGTCTGCTGGTCATCAAGAACTACAACCAGGCAGCAATAGTTACTTAAAGCAACAGGAAACCAGAAACAATTTCCAATATCAATTGAAGCCTGCAACCTGTTGCTAGGCAAAGAAGATTTGGCCAAACTGTATCCTTACACATTCTCTTCATTTTTGTACAGGAGAAGGATACAGCCAACCACTGTACTATACCTACAAACAGAGGCGGTTCAACCACCAAGCCAACTAGGCACTTGCCTGTGGCGCCATCTTGTAGGGGGCGCCATTGAGGACCAGCCCCATGGCTTCTCTCCTCTGCAAAGCGCCCAGGAACGTCTTCCCAGTGAGAAGGAAGACGTCCCTTGGCGCTTTACAGAGAAAAGAAGTGGGTGCCGCTTCTCTCCTCTGCAAAGCGCCCAGGAATGCCTTTCGGCGAGAAGGAAGGCGTTCCTCAGCGCTTTGCAGAGAAGAGAAGCGGCGCCCGCTTCTCCCGCCGCAGGAAAGCCTGGAAAGCTGCTCGCCCGCTATCAGCTCCTCCAGCGCCAAGCGCTGCACCTCGCTGTAAGTCTGCAAAGGTCGCGGGTCCCTGGAGCGGAAGCCCCGGAAGGCCCTGATCCTCCCCTCCCCTCCCTGCTGCTCAGCCCTGCCCCGGTTTGGGGGTGGGGGAAATTCGGGGGGGGGGGCGCCAACATTCGGGGAGGGCGCCAACATTCGTATTGCCTACTCGTGAAAATTACCTAAGGATGCCTCTGCCTGCAAATATGAATTCAAAATGTTTTACAGAGCAATTAAATGAGCACCTCAAATTGAATTAAGTTCCTTGGAAGGAAAACGTGCCATGACCTAGATATGAGATATTTGTGAGAGAAACTGCATTTCATTCTTTGTCACTAAAAAATAAGTAAAGCACTGCAAGGCATCGTTGGCTGGTCTATTTCACCAAGTCTCAGTATTAATGGGAGCCTCAGCTGTCATTATCTAAGTCTGATTTTAATGAAGTGTTCCCACATTATATTGCCCAGCTATTAACACAGTATAATTAAACCAAGCACATTACAATCGCCACCCCAAAGATTAAAGGCTGAATAGCAAAAATAAAGTATGATACACTTTGAAATAAAGGACAGTAGAACTGCATTTAAACTTCAGTTAATGTTTTGCTCTGAAGTTAAAACCTCCTTTACTTCCTGTTACAATTAACAAGATAAAATTCCTTCTATACAAGACAAAAAAAACTCATATGTGATGAGAAGTCATAGTGGATTTCCAAAAGACCTACAGCAAGGATAACATTGCAGTAGGAAAGTGACTTTATTCCCAGAAATCTGAAAGTAACTTTCTTTCCAGAAATCTGATGCTCCTAAGCAAGATATCACACTGTGAACAAACAAATTCCAAGAATGAAAAACTAAGAGAACCTTCTGGGAATAAAAATATGGGCTATTTATTTGGTGGCTCTTTCTTTCATGGGAAAGCAGAGTATTTAAAAAGAAGAGGAAGAATGAGGATCCATGTGAAAAGGAAAATAGAGAAACTATACAGCCAATTTATCAGCAACCATTGAACAGACACAAGGAAAGCATTTTGAGCAGAATTAATGACTGACAATCTTTTTCATGTGTTAACCAAGTAAATAGATTTGCCACAACCTCAAGAAAGGTCACTCTGAGAGACTGAAACATAAAGGAACTTTTGTTTACTATAGTCTCAGGCCTAAATCATTGTACAAATGCAACGGGTTCTTCCTGCCTTTCCTTGTGTAGCCTTCCACTGATCTGGAAGATTTTCTAGCCCTTCAGAACAAGGGAGAAAAAAAAATTGTACCATAGTTCTTCCTCTCCCATTTCCAATTACACTATCACATCAGCAGCAAAGGAGTCTCAAAATAGAAACAATGATGTCTTCAACCTTCAATGGCATCTATAATTATGCTTAATGACCAAAACTGCATCAACCGAATAAAGCTTACCTAGACCCTAATTTAAAAAATCAACAAGCATTCCCTCCAGATACAACAGCAATAACAGGACTTTTTGGCAACTGTGCTCAAACTGGAGCCCAAAAATCTATCTGGTACAAAACATCTATCCACATTTTAAGGGCACGATGTTATCCCATCCTACCCCTAATCTACACACAAACACACACACACACACCCTTTCTCTGTCACACTACATTTTGGGGGGTGCCTTTCTAATGAGTTATGCAGTTGGCAACTCTGCAACCTCTGGAAGAGCAAGGAATATTGTCCTGCCTATGCCAACGTCACAAACTCTTCAGTTTCCGATTAGCTCCAGCTCCCTGTGCCAAAGATGGCATCCATGTGCTACATAACCAGAAACGTTAACAGTTTCCCCCATGTACCTTTCTGTTTAAAAATCCCTTGGCTTCCAATTAAATGCTATATGAAAGCTCATGGGGTTTAAATGTAGTCCATAGCCAACAGCTCTGATTCAAACAGTGACTGTAATGTGCTGAAATTCCCAAAGACTGCTTATTCCCTAGGTTTTAAAGAAACAATTCTCACACTGGAAATTGAGAGACATCTGTGCTTCTTTAACTACTCTATAGAAGACTGCAACTACAACAGACAGAGAGACTATTCTCTTACACTGCTGCCTTTTTAAAAGGGTTACAGCTGAATACTTTTTCTGCCCTATTTGACTGCTTGCCTGTCTGCCCCCAACTTTAGTGACCGGAAGTGAAACAAGACTTTCAATATTTCGGAGTAGAGTAGTTTAAATGTTTCAAGGACCAGAGCAGGGGGAAAAACTGAACAGAACTATGGGCTACACTATGCCCATATGCTTACAGTCCAAAAACTAAAGTAATCAGAAGCTTCAACCGTTAAAATCAGTATCTTGCAGTGAATCCAGCAAGTAACATGTAATCAGTGTGGGTCTTTCAGTGCCATATGACACCTATAGCTGTAACAGACAGCCTCTTCTGAAACAGGTTAAAACCTAAACACTACATCATATTTTCTACTGAGAAATAGCATTCCTATCTTACGGAAAGGTAAAGGTTTCCCCTTGACATTAAGTCTAGTTGAATCCGACTCTGGGGGTTGGTGGTCATCTCCATTTCTAAGCTGAAGAGTTGATGTTGTCTGTAGACGCCACCTAGGTCTGTGGCGGCATGACTGCATGGAGCGCTGTTACTTTCATCTCTCAGTTGAGAAAAACCTCATTGTCTATCCCACCCGAATCTCCCACTAAATGCAACACTTTGGACTTTGCTGGGAAACTAACTGGCACCCATCGGAGTGATTTTAATACAGGTGAATGTACCAGTAATTAATCTGACTGACATGCTTTGCACTAACTAAAGCAGGGGTCCCCAAACTAAGGCCCGGGGGCCGGATGCGGCCCTCCAAGGTCATTTACCTGGCCCCCGTCCTCCGTTTTATAATATAATATTTTATATCAGTTTTAATAATATAATATATTGTATATACATATAATATTGATGATAATCATATGTTATACAATATAATATTAGTAGTAATACCATATAATAATATTAATTATATGTTATATATTACATATTATTAATAGTATAGTGGTATAGTTCAATATAGTAATATATAATGCTAATATTGTGTTACACTTTCCATTGAAATTCTAATAGGTTTATGTCGGTTAAAATTGTTTTCATTTTTAAATATTGTATTGTTCTTTCATTGTTGTTGTTGCACTACAAATGTGCAGTATGCATAGGAATTTGTTTGTATTTTTTTTCAAATGATAATTCAGCCCCTCAACAGTCTGAAGGATTGTGGACCGGCCCTCTGCTTAAAAAGTTTGGGGACCCCTGAACTAAAGTATCCAAACTTGATGCAGATATAGCCCAGTGTGTACACCGCAACTGCATAAGTCTGTCATGAGATTACCATCTTTAGAATTGTGAAACTCTCATACAGTGTATGCAGTGTATTTTAGATTCTCTGCAATTCTTTAAAATTGTTTTGAAGTCTAACATATGTCTTGAGATCTTCTGATATATAAGAGAATGTAAGTATTTTATAAATAATCAGGAAACCTTTAGAAGTTACCAAGTGAGCCACCCACAAAGCACCACATTAGGGCTGAAAGAGTAGCATCATTCAGATGCTCAGCACTAGCCCTGCAAAACCATTGAGTCTGCTCCTGCCATGTAAAAGAAAGAAAAACATTATATTACGACACTACATAGCGACTATTTCAAGATGAGATTCCTAGAGCTTTTGTGATACCAGTAAGAATCATGTGCAAATGAAGCCATGTGTGCTCAGTTGAGATAAATGTCAGGATTCTGCTCAGTACAAATGGGGGAATGAATTTGACTCATTTCCAAAACCATTTTCCTTCTCTCAAAATATGGTGACTTTCAGCAATTAAAGGGGGCAGGGGACATGAGCGATGCCTTCAACATTTTCAAAAAAATATTCAGATGGATATTTTCATTAAAAGTATCATAAATAAAATAAAATAAATAAATAATATTTTCAGCTTGTATAAAATATTGTTCGTATATTCTCTTAATTTATTAAAGCAACTCTCCAGATTGCCTTCCTGCTTTTAGTTCTGAACAGGATAGAACAAATGCACCTTATTAGCATCAAACAGAATGGAATTTTACACACATATCCCTACCTCACGCTCCGAAAACAAAAATCCACGTGGTTTGCAATGATAGAAATAAAACAGTTCTAAAACAGCTTAGTTTTCTATCTAAGCTTAGAAAAAAAGGCACCCTATCACTCACAAGACCCATTCCCTTTCCAGAGTTCAAAATCATTTTGATGTGGTCTTAAGGCTTTCTTCCTACAAGAAAAGAATTCTTCGAATGTAGGGTGGAGAATGGTGATAAAGTGTCAATTAACCCTAATCACCCTTTTTTTGGTTCTATATTATTATTTGATAGCCATCAAGTGCTTTACAAAATTTATTTGCATTTGAAGAATAGCCTCATTTTTGAAAAAGCAATTACATATAGAAAGTTCAGAGTGTTTTTACATGCACAAGACAATTACTTCAAACACATCTCCAATTTGATCAGTATCTGACAAACAAGAAGACTAAAGAATGAAAATTCCAACCATGGATGGATTCTGGAGCCAAGCTTCAATTTCAAACTTAGTTTAAGCGTAAGTGAAGTTGATTAAAGCAAAGTCTAGTGTTAAAAATTAATGACTCTGTGAATATTGTATTTAAAATATGCTTGAGATCCTGTAACTGCAGAAGTCCTCTCAAGGTAACTCACAAAATAAAAAAGAGATTGAGTCTGCCACAGGTCTCAGAGATCAACTTGGGGCTACTGGTGAGAAGACCCACTCCATTGTATTTGACAAGCAAACTGCCCTCTGTAAAAAGAACCTCCAAATGCTGATCTTACCGTGTAAATAGGCCAATACTGCATTAATGCAGTCACTTCATTCTAAACCTCTTAAGGCTTGAAAGGGTAAAACCAATAATTTATATTTAAAATTAACCCGTAACCAAAGCATCAGACACAGTATAGATGTCACATGATCTGATCACTTTACCCACCAATACCCAGCAGCTGCATTCTGCACCATCTGCTTTCCAAATAGTCTTAAAGGCACCTCTAGCCTAGACATCAATAGCACATGGATAATCAAAATCTATTCCTTTACAAATAAGACACTAGCTGACAACCAATCTGAGATAAAAGCATTCCTGGGCATCATAGCATCAGAGTTAACCCAGTTGGCAAAGAGTATAACACAACCTGATACCTTGTGCCTTTAGTTCTCAAGGAAATTCAGGCCTAAAAACTACATAGTTGTCAACTACCAGCCATTTCCCTCCATACAAAAGTTGGATGAAACCATAGGCAAAACTTGATTTCTTCAGCAAAGATTGAACTCTGCTTTCCTCAAAGATACAAGAATGTCAGTACTCCCAAAAATATGTTGGCCACCTCTAATGTCCAAATACACTGGCCAAGATGGTGAAAAATCCAAAAGGCAAATTATAGGTTTCAATTCTTGAGTTTGCCAGCATTCTCAGGTTGCACAGGCCAAAAGATATACATAATATAAAAAGAATGAGCAGTAACTCTATTAGTCAGTCAGAACAATGAGATGCAGGTTGGCATGTGTAAGTTTATCTGCAAAATACTCACAAGCGGTAAGAGTGAGCCTTCAGAGGTTCAAGCTACTGTATTTTACAGTCTGTAATGATGAACCGTTTAATACCTCCCCCAGGTAACTCTGAACAGATAAATAATAACTTTGACAGACTGAAGTAGACACAGCAGGGCTGGATGTGAAGGGAGAGAACATTACAAAAGGGGGTTAGAAGGCTAAGCAATACATGATAAAGATATGCTAAACCACAATGTAGAACATAAGTGGGAAAAGAAAATCAAAAGAATTAAATGAGTTGTGGCAACCCATGCCCTTCTGGTGAAAAAACAAAAACAAATAGTGCACATGGAAATACTAAAATTACTTTCTGGTAAGCTACTTCCATTCTCTAGCTCAGTCATTCCCAAGCTTTAATCCTCTGGGTGTTTTTGGCTTCAGTTCCCTAACTGGTAAGCTGGTTGGGATTTCTGGGAGTTGAAGTCCAAAGCACTTGGAGAACCCAAGATTGAGAGCCACTGCTCTAGAGGTTAAAACCAAGAGAGTCAAATTTGTAAACAATCACCAGCTTAAAAGCTCCCACACTAGAATCATGCTGTGAAATCTTAGATAAAGTATTGCAACTTTCAAGTCTTACAGAATATCTAGGGAGATTTGAATTCCTCAACTGGTATCTGTTAGTATTTCTAATGTTCCATTTGCCTTCTGTGCAGTGACAGCCCAATTCAACAAATGCAAAGGGCCAAAGAGCACTACTGGCATGTGGAATCATACACCGTATGCCATACCAGAAGATAAGTAGATTACAAGACCTTTGTGGTAATGGCATCCCTGGACAGTGCCACTTGAGCTAATAAGGGTACATAAATGGCAATGGAATGTGTATTCCTCTGATTTGCTACTGGGTAAGTAATTTATTCAAGATTGAAGGGGAGAGGATGTTGCCCGTAAGCAAGAACAGTCCTCACACCCTCATTCCATCCCCAATAGAAAACATAATCTTCCAGAGTAAGACATGGTAGATTCAAGAATCATGGATGCTGCAAGGGGAAACTAAAGCTGCTCTGTTACTTTCTCTGCTAGCCCACACAAAGTCTCAGACCCCACTGGCCTTATGAACCTGTTTCTTCATTTTTACAGGTAGATATCTCAGGTCTTTAAAACATTTGGAAGAAATCCTGAATGTATTTTGGAGAATTGGCATTTGTCACAGAGAACACAAGGACCCACAAATATCCTAATATCTCAGACACATGGTTAGATATATGCAAGAAATGAGCTGTACTTGCCCACCACTCCCAGGAACAGTCAGAAGGCAATCCAGGTATCCCAAGCCAATGTTCACTTCCAGGCGCACAGGACTTTTGAGTAGAGAACAACTTACTCTTTAATCAGTCCTGAATCCCAAGAAGAACTTTACATAAAAGTAATGCCATCAATCAATGTAATATCCTAAGATAAACTGAGTGATAAATGCCAAATAAGATCTCACTCAATGTGAACAGTTGTCTAAAATTGTCCCCATGCTTAAAATTGGAGTGTTTTGTGAAAACTGAGTTCTAGCAGAGCTCTGAGAACAACTTTGCTTTAAAAGGATAGCAACCAGTACTGACAACTTATTTCCTACCACTTCATGAACACTTTTCTTACACTTAGAAAGCTGGCAATGTTCAGAGCACCAAAATTCCTGAAAATATGTGCGAAGGAACACTATAGTGTATAATTATGCAAATTATCTCTAGCACTACCCGCTCTGAAAATTGTTTAATTACAACTTTTGAAATGACATTTTTAAAGTACTTAAATATGCCCACAAAGACTCTGAAAGCAATTTACAATTAAAATTAAAAATTAATTAAAAATTAAAGCATTAATTTTTTTTTCAAAATCCATACAATTAAAACAATGCCAACGACTGACCCTAAAACTGATTTTCAGAGTTTAAGATCATGCAAGGAAAGGCCACAGATCACAGGAAGAGGGAAAGCTTTGCATCAGAAGGTCCAAGGCTCAATTCCCAATGTCCCCAGTTGGGCAAGGAGAGAATCTGGCCCAAAATTCTAGTGAGACAGCTGCTGCCAGTTGATGTCACTGGCCTAGATGAACCAAAAAATCTGACACAGATAGCTTTCTATGTTCTCTTTTAAAATATTATACAGTCCATGTGAATACCAAAATGCATGGATACTGAAGTCCCATTATATACAACATTCCTTTATTTAAAACGGAACAATTCAGACTGAGAATTTGTGAAATGGTAGGAAACTATTGCAGGATATGCCTACATATCAGCATAGTGCTTGATGGATGGCAAAAGCAAGATTTGCTTTGGGGAAATAGTTCCCCACGAATACGTTTAAGTTGTAGCTGACTGAATCCATGGATACAAAACTGTGGACATGGGAGGCTGACTTTAAATAGATTAAGCCACCAATATCTTTTGAAAGTTTGTGTGAGAAATAGTATTTTGATACTAAATTCCCATCCTCTGAATTAGAAGACACATGTAACAAAGCTTATATATGTATAGTGATTATTATCCCAAAAGAAGATCAGTAGGGACATGCTCATGTTTAAATAGAACATAGTTGGCATTCAAAGACACATTTCCAAATTCTAGAATAAGAATCCTGTAGATCAACAAAAGCCGAAGAAGTGTTCCTATTTACACACTTCACCTTAAATGCTTTACTAAAAATAGAATGCAAGACTATGACCTTTTCTAACAAACTGCAGAAGCTCAAGGCCCTAAAATGGCATGAGGGGCTATCTTGGTAACAGAAAATGGTAACAGGCATATAACTTCCTATTGCAGATGCTAGTATTGCCAGACTGCCACAGGAAACCAGAAGATTGTGATTTGATAGCATTTTAGAAGAGATCTTTGAACAAAGAATGAGGAAAACAGATTTCATAACTACTGCGTATTTATAAAATGTGTGACTTTCTTAGTGTCTGAAATAAAAATAACAAGTTATAAACAAACCCACTACAAAGCAAATATGGATCATATTGTGCTATGAGAATTAGCTTTGGTTGAAGGGATGGTTTGTAAGGACATTCAAGTGATCTGTATTCAAAACCTACTATTTACTTTCAACTGATTCAAACTGACCTCAGAATGCACTAAGGATGCCTACAAACAGGCATTTCAAATCAGCATTCTCGCCACCAGATTATCATTTTTCAACCTTCAAAGCAGCAGGCCAGCATTTATCTCCAATGCCAGTTGGTCTTACTCTTAAAACTCAAACGATGTGCCACAGATTAAAACTGTGCCCTCTCATTCACATGTAGAATTGAGATAAGCTCCATCTCATACATTGTAAGGATTTATGCATTAAAATAGTCCAACACTTATATACATATACAGTTCCTATGACAACAGAAGAATAATTCTAGGACTGATGTGAAGATGGTTGGGAAAAGCTATGGATTTTGCTATACTTGAGGTGGAACTAGCCAGTCGAGATGTTCCCTTTTGGCCTTAGGAGTTGAAATCATAGGGTCAGATGTGTTATTAAACAACAATCAAAGCAAGACTTATACCGGCATGGCTCCATGTTTGACATGTAATTACAGAAATGAGAGAGAGTGCCTTTTAATTTCCTGCTGAAATGCAGCAAGTTGTTATCACCCCAAGAGTGAAGCTAAAATACTTTCGGTATTGAAAGGAAAGATTGTAATATGTGGGGTGGGGGGAGAGACAGAGAAAGAGACCTTTAATTAAGTATTCCCGGGAAAAGTAGCATCAGAACAAACAAAGCCTTCCAAAACAAGATGTCAAACCAATTTTAAATTTTCACTTCATTTACAAAACGGAAGAACTGCCAGAGCAAGTGGGCTGCTTGTGCCCACACTCAATCATCACTGGAGAGGAACTTAATGGGAATCAGGAGTGACTCAGAGGCTGTGCTGCGCACACAGTATGCTTTCGCAATGCGAAAGGAAAACCAGGCTTTATATGGAATAATACATCAGCATGAGCCTTATTGACAGGATGCGTACAAGGGAATCCCAGCAATCTGACACCGTCATAGCTTGGAAGTGGCAACCACTTTCCAGATGCTGCTACCTACATCCCCAAGAAAACACCCAAATGAGATTTGGCAGCATCCCAGTCCACTATTGCTTCACAAACTCAAAAAGTCAAAGAAGTAGGTCAGATTGCATTTGAGTTTTCCTCCACCCCCAATCAGGTTTACCAGGGCTTAAAAAGGTGTCAGGGAGAAAAGGAGAATGCATAAAGTGATTTCAAAGAGACAGATGTTCCAACCTGAGACAAGTTTAAAGAGAAACAGCTTCCCCGCCCTCACCTTTTTCAAGCATTTGGAACTTGCCACATCAGTGTTCAAAGAAGGATCTGCAAACACAGAACAACTCCCAAGGCAATAGTCTTAAAAAGTCTTTGATGAAGTCGTAACAGGAAATCCATCCCTACACACTCTTGCTCACAGAGCTTTGTCCAGAATATTGGTACCAAATTTATTTGGCTTCTCCGGCTTTTTTCTTTTAGCACATGTAAGACCTTAATAGCCATCTTATGGAGCAAATTATATAATTATGGTATCAGCTCTGCTTCTTTATCATGCTGTAAGTAGCTGATGAGTCACTGTATCCGGTCTTCCCTTTTCTCTGTTTTGTTGTTCACATATGCTCAGTAAGGGATTCTAGAGGCAGCTGCTGTTTACTGCAGATACACTGCTGCAACCTGACATGGCAAATCTGTATTTCTCCAGGCATCTTTCACCATCTTTCCATGTCAATGCTGCTAAAAAAAACCTTCTAGGTAGACAGAGGACAAGGATGAAAGGGAGGCTGGTCAAACATAAAACACTGTTGTAAAAATGGGCTTCACTGTCAGAGTCTTTGTTAAATATGGTATGCATGTATAAGATAGGAACCACCACTTAGCACTTCACAAGCCATATCCTAACTCCAAAGTGAATACTATCAAGGCACGATTTGCAAGACAAGAGTTGCTTGAAAATAACTTGAAATGACAGGCCATTTTGAACAATTTCCACGTAAAACCCAGAGAGAAATCCAACATTATTGTCCTAGCTATGCCTCAATGAGCACATCCCGTAACTATAAAGACCTCACTGCTAGATGGCACCAACCTTATTACAGAGTAGTACTGACAACATATGGCACAAGGAGTTAGTGCAGCCTGCGTGCGGCCCACAGAGAAGGCTCTGAGTTAGAGAGGAAGGTCACATTGGTGGTGCTACAGCAGGGAGCAGAGGCTGCAGAGCTGATTCAGTGGGAATTCTCTTCACCCTATTCTTGCCCCTTAACTCTCATATCCTTTCCCATCTCTATCACCCTCCAAAGAGAAGAGAATTTTCTCCACCCCATTCTTGTCCCTTAGCTATCCTTTCCTTTCCTCTCTCTGTCTCCCTCTGAAACAAAGGAAATTCCCTGCTTACCCTTTGGATTGGTGGTCAAAAGTAATGACTAATGGAAATATATATTACAGGCAACTGAACTGAAAGTATTTTATAGCTTAGCTTTAGCCAATAGTGCTGACAGAAGAAAATATTGGGTTGTTGTGTGTTTTCCGGGCTCTATGGCCATGATTCAGAAGCATTCTCTTTTTGTTTGCACCTTTTTCTGAGGCAGAGTGTGACTCAAGGCAGAAAGAAGATGCTCACAAACATTTATAAAAAACTAAATTACTTACATAATGCTGCCCAGATGTGATTTTTCTAATGCTAGCTATTAGAAATACTCATTGTTAGTGTTATGATTGCTAAGTGGTACAGGCTTATTTTTCAGGTTTTTTACTGTTTACATTTACTGGCAGTCCTCAAGCTACGGACAAGATAGATTCTGTAGGTTTGTTCTTAAGTTGAATTTGTATGTAAGTTGAAATAGTTACATTTTTCAAGTGTAACTACAGCCAAAACTTTATAGTTTTTAGCTTTGGACAGTATATGGAACTGTTAACATCCCTGTGGTGTGTGTTTTGATGTCTGTGCCCCTGTTCAGACAATTTTACCACACTTTCTGTCCCTGTGAGAATTGGATTTTGAAAAAAAAATGGCTTGTTGTGGAAACAAGAATTGGCGAGAAAGCTTCAATGGAAACACTTTTTCCCCATGATAACTCTTTCAGGAGTGAATTTCCCTTCCAAGGAGCAGATTTCTATTCTTCCTGTTGCCCCATCCCCATTTGTAACTACAGTAGAGTTCCGGTTATTCAACATAAACGGGCGGGCCGAATGTCAAATAACCAGATCTGACGGATAATAGGGAGACCCTATTATCCAGCAAGCCGGTTGAAGGAAGCGCCCCGTGCACTTTGCTAGGTAGCTTGCTATCTACCTAGCAACGCGCACGGGAGCCTCCCAAGGGGCCTGGCACGTCGGATAATACGGAGTGTCAGTTAACCGGAAGTCAGTTGACCGGAACTCTACTGTATGAGTTGTTTGTAGGTCACATGTTTGTAAGCCGGGGACTGCCTACACTTAATTAGCAAAGCATTTTTTCAGATTAATATGATTTCATAATAAATAAAAATCTTAGGTAATAAATGTAATTAATTGATAATAACAGAAACTTTCCTTTTTATAATATGGTTTATTTGCACAACACTGTATTCATTAATTATACTTTTACTTGGAAAGTGGGGTGCTAAAAACCTATCTGCAGCCTGATGAGGTTTAACTTACTTTAATTTCACCCCCGACTACTGCCAAGTTCTGCAGACTTGTTATAGAGCCTGAGGTCAGCCTACAATGAGAACAAGCCCTAAGGTAACATAGGAAAAACGGAGTACCAGATTGATGAGACAATATCAGAGTAAGGAAGATAGCAAAGATATGAAGTAAAACTTTATCTGTATTACCAAACCTGGGAATGACCCTGACTATTTAGCTGACAAATATAAGAAAGGCAGGTTGCCAGATCAATATTACCTTGGCATGAACTCTGAATTACCTTTCAGATTTACAATGAAAGATTAATGATGCTGGCCCATGTGAACAATTCTTATAAGGACTACCACCTCATTGTAAAGGCTTTGGACACATGGACAAAGCATCATAAATGCTGAACTTATTAAATGGCAATGTGTTTTTCTGCCCCGTTTCAGCAGGATGATGAAGCAATCAGCAAAATACTACCACTTCAGATTGGAAAGGTCATCCTAATCGAACTGCTTTGTTGTTGTTACCTGCCATCCAGTCACCTTTAACATATGGCAATCCTTTGAATGAGAGACCTCCAAGTCCCATTATTATTACTATTATCATTACTATTATCATTATGTTTATTTATACCCCATTTTTTCTCACCACAAAGGAGACTCAAAACAGCTTACATTAAAAGCATTTCAATACAATTTAAAATCTACAAATATGCAAATATTAAAACAGAATTAAGTATTCAAAGCTAAAACCACAAAACATCCTGACTTGATATTAAAAACCTTCTTTTTTCAAAGCCTGCCTGAATAAAAAAGTTTTGGCCTGTCATCCAAAAAGACAGCAAGGAGGGGGCCATTCTGGCTTCCCTGGGGAAAAAGGAGTTCCAGAGTCAAGGGCAGCCATGGAGAAAGAAGTCCTGTTCTCCCATTCCCATCAACTGAGCATGAGATGGAGGTGGGACCAAGAGAAGGCCTCTCCTGAAGACCTCAGGGCTCAAGCAGGCTTGTACAAAGAGATGCAGTCAGCCAAATAACCTAAATCTGAGCCGTCTAGAGCTTTAAAGATCATAACCAGCACGTTGAATTGTGCCTGGAAACAGACTGGCAGCTAGTGGAGCTGCTGCAACAAGAGGGTTGTCCGATCCCTGCAGCCCACCCCAGTCAGCAACCTGGCTGCAGCTCTTTCAACCAGCTGAAATTTCCAAACACTCTTGAATGGTAGCCCCACATAGAATGCATTACAGTAATCCAGATGGGATATAATTAAGGCCTGTACCAGCGAGACCAGATGTGGCTTCTCAAGGAACAGTTGGTGCACAAGGATAAGGTAGTTGGTCCTATCCTCAAAAGCCCTCCTCATGTCTCAAGACTCAAGATCATGGCTTCTCCAATTGAAAGTATCCATCTATAATGCGCAGGCCTTCTCAGTGGGTGTCCCTCAACTCTGGAACCTCCTGATCAGAGTCCCAGGGAAGCCAAATTGGCTCCCTTTCTGGTGTCCTTCTAGGGGCAGGCTAAAATCTTTTTATTCAGACAGGCTTTTAAAGATAATTTTTAAGATCAATTTGGGGGTACTGTGGCTTTTAACTTTGAATTTGGTTTAATGGTTTTAACTAGGATTTTTAAAATACTGTTTATATTTAATCCTGATTTAATGTTTGTATATTTGCATATTTTAAATGGTTACACTGATGCTTTTATGTTAAGTCGCTTTGAGTCCCCTTCAGGGAAGATAAAGCGGGATGATGATGATGATGATAATAATAATAATAATAATAATAATGTGTGTGTTTTTCTGAAGAATATTGTACTATATCCATGTTTCTTGGAAAACAGCAGTTCACATAGCATGCCAAATTATTTAAAATGGAGCAGAGATTTAAAGATGCCATATTTTATCTAGTTAAGACTATTCTCTTTTATACTGTCAGCAAACTTCTAGCAACAGATGAACAATGTTGTGAATGTGTTTTTAATCATCACCCTCATACTTTACTTCCCCACATTTATCTTGTATTAGCAAATACTGATAGATAATTTTGAGCTTGCATTTATCTACATGATATATCTGACAGTGCAAACTATTTGGAACTAAAGCACCTGTATCAGTATTAAGTATGTCTGCATGTATTACTTTCTAGCCAAATTAACTGCTGCTACAAAACAACCAACTGATGGAACAGATCATCCAAATTATACTCCCAAAACTCTCGGGAATCCTGAACTCCACTGAAGTATCTGACGCTGGATTATTCTTTCCTCATTTGTATTGCATCTTTCTCCTAAGAGGTGAGAGTTGGAATAAATGTTTCTCCTAATATCTTTCCTATTACTGCATTAAGCAGAGGGCACAATTTAATCTGAGGTAATGTTTTCACCTTAGTTAAAATTCATCAGGGTCCACAATACAGCAGGCCTGGAGCTAGTGTTTGCAGATGTGATTCTTACTTTTTCTAAGGCACGCAACAACAACAAAACCCGAAAGCACTAAAATCCATGTGAACAAAGTACCCTCCATCAGTTTGGTAGCTAGGGGACACAACACAAAGAAATCAATAATATCAGTAGCCCAAGGGCAAGGCCAATGAGCAAGCATGGTCTTGACTGATCACAGAGTTGTAAACCTGGAGTTGTAGCGACCAGCACTTGATCCAAAAAACAGAGATTCCTATTCATGGTATACAACAGATTTATAGTAAGAAACACAAACAGTATGAAAGCATGATTATCAATCGCCAAAAGTTTGACAAACAAGGACAGATGGAAATCAAGACATGTCTGCTCCAAGTCTGAGTACCTATGGCACCTCCAATTCTTTCCTCATAGCTGTATTACAGATCATCATCATCATCATCATCATCTTTATTTATAGACTGCCCTATCTCCCCGAAGGGACTCAGGGCAGTTTCCAACAGCATGGCAACCTTCCAATGCCAAAAGAAAGCTATACAAACAGTTTACATCAACACATGAGATGAAATATTAGACTGGGTTGATTGTAGGCATCTGTAATAAAATGAAAACCAAATCTTAGTCAATGCCTTAACTGCTTTAAAAAATCCAAGAAATTAGTATATAAGCAGCTGTTATTGCTGTATTGTGGTACTCTAGTGATTGCCTTGTTTTCAGAAATCCTGAAATGAACATTTCAGATGAAAAGGTAAAACATTAAGTTATACTACAAAGCCAATTAAATGAGATATATAGTAGAGGGTTTAGCAAAGCAAAGAGATCTGTAGTGGCTAAAAGACAATAAAATATTAGATTTTAAATTAGATTTCTTTTCTAGATAAAAATGGAAGATATAAGAATAATACAAATGTTCTGGAAATCTGGAGGAAATATAAAATTAAGTTGATGCCAGGTATTTCACCCTTAACACCAGTACGGATTATATAATATTTCCCTGTCAACTTTAAAAAATACTAGAAAAGAATTTAAAAGAAGAGAAATAATAAAAATAAAAATTTGGATTTAAAGATGACAAGTATAGAAAGAACAAAAAACAATTATTAGGAAGTAAAATAGGATGGTGTAAGTGCTAACAACTGGGAAAACGGTCAACCGATAAACAAAAAAATATATAAGGGAGGTAGAGAATACACAAAATTTAAGAGGATGATTATCCAAAGAGAAACTAACATAGAAAATGAAATAATAAAAGGTACAATAAGTGATATTTATAAACTATTACAGTAAGTTGAGCAGGACAAATACAATCTCAGAAATATGGGAATTAGACTCAGGAAAAACTCTGAATATTCAAAGATGGAAAATATGGAAAATGCAAATTTTAAAAATATGTCTATAAAATTAAATAAAATTATTATCAAATAATATGGCAATGGTATTTTAACACCAGTTAGATTAAATCAGATAGATGGGAAATATTCAAATCAATGCTGGAAAGGATGGCAAGAAATAGGTTCATATATCCACATGTGGTGGTCTTGTACATTTATACAGAAATTTTGGGAATTAGCATTTAAGGAAATAAGAGCAATAATAAAAATACAAATAAAGAGTACACCAGAAACAGCATTATTATCACTATATGACAATACTATATCCTCACAAGAAATGAAGGAACTAACCTCCAATTTATTAAAGGCAGCAAAACTGATAGCTGCTAAAAAAATGGAAAGATAAAAGTAAAACCCAATTGGAAGAATGGTATAGAGAGGTTTGGAACATAGTGATTAATGACAAAATGACTTGTGACATTAAAGTTAAAAAGGGAATATGAAAACAAATGGACTTTTAGAAAATATGGGGGAAGTTTATAGAATTTGTATTTACTGAAGAAAAGGGGAACAAATCTGCAATAGAAACAAATTCTGGAGATAAAGAATAAGATAAGTTGGTCCAGGGAAAAGGTGGAACAAAAGGGGAAAGAGATTTGGGCGGGAGGGGAGAGCATGAAAGAAAAAGCTAAATATATTCAAGTAATCCGAAGAATTGTATTGGAACTATAAGTGGGTGGGGAAAGTTTTAAACTAATTTAGGGCTCTTTTATTACTACATCTATCATTATCTTTTTAATCATTGATTCTAAGACCTTTAATGAACTCCTATATATACATTAGAGTCTCGCTTATCCAACATAAACAGGCCAGCAGAATGTTGGATAAGCGAAAATGCTGGATAATAAGGAGGGATCAAGGAAAAGCCTATTACATGTCAAATTACAGTACGATTTTACAAATTAAGCACCAAAACATCATGTTTTACAACAAATCAACAGAAAAAAGCAGTTAAATACACAGTAATGTCATGTAGTAATTACTGTATTTACGAATTTAGCACCAAAACATCGCAATATATTGAAAACAATGACTACAAAAACACTTGACTACTAAAAGGCAGACTGCGTTGGATAATACAGAACGTTGGATAAGCTAAGGTTGGATAAGCAAGACTTTGCTGTACTTATAAGGGACGACTGAGAAAAAATGTCCAAATTGCAGAATGCAAAATTATTATATGATATTGTATCTTTGTTGACTTTATTAGTTATAAACAATTTATATGTCAGTGCTGTAGTGGCCCTTTAGCTCTATACATTAAGAAAAATCCTTTGTTACGGCATACTTCCTCAATGTAGATACTGTTTCAAGATGTTTTCTTGTATATGTTTCTGTTTGTTATTATGTTTGTAACTTTGTTCTCTTGAATAAAAAAAAATAAGATGAAAAGGTAATTTTGTATCTGAAGATTAGTATCAGCCTCTTAACTACCAGACAATATTTTTTCCAACATATACTTTAGTCACAGAAATTCAAGAGCTTTAAAAAAATTACTGTGTTTTGTTATCTAGAGTAAAGAGACCTGGACATCACAGAGACCCTTTCCATCGCCTGTAAGCATCCTGATCAGGATAATCAGCTGAGGACACTTTCTTCAATGGCCACAATAGTGCATGCATAGAAACATTCTGGATAACAGCTCTGCAACTGTGGGACTTTGCAAAAATGCCAGCAAACTCAAAATAGGACCTTTCACAAAGAGGCAGCATGTGCTTTGATTCAAATAGGCACTTGGAGGTAAAGAATGGATCAATGGGTTCTTGCATTATTCTAGGCATTCCGACTTACAAACATCTGACTTACAAATAGTTATGATATTGAACAACACATACCCCCTCTCTTTTTATCCACCTGCCTTGATAACATATAAATCAGTCTCTCCTCCCTTCTTATGAATTAATAAAATAAAGACAATTCAATTCCATTTATTTTTTATTTCTCTTTATTTCTCAATCTCAATCTCTGTTATAATTTACTTCTCCATTTCCCTACCCATGCAGGAACACCTCCTATAATATTACTAGCTGTGCCCGGCCACGTGTTGCTGTGGCGTTGTCTGGTGGTGTCAGTGAGAAATTTGAGTTAGTGGTGGTATTGAATGTCTGTTGTATGGTTGTCTTTATGTTTAGTATGTATTTGGTTGTTTGTGTAATGTGAAAGTGGTGAGAGTAGAGGGGGTCTTTATCGCTGTGTAGTATTGTATAGTATGCATACGTTGTCCAAGTGTTGTGAATGGTTAGATTGTGTCTTGGTGCATAGTAGAAAGGGTTGGGGTGGATGGCCGTTAGGGGTGTGTCCAAATTATTGGATGGTATAGTTCTATGATTATGATTATTATTATTGTTGCTGTTATCATCATGATTATGATCTTTATTATCATCATTATTATTATATAGTGGGTGGATGGCCATCTGTCAGGAGTGTTTGGATTGTGTGGTCTTGCATGGTAGAAGGAGGTTGTACTGGATTATTCTTAGGGCTGTCTGGAAACATGAGGATTCCATGATATTGTTATTAGCATTATCATTATCAAGAGGCTGTATGGCCATCTGTTGGGAATGTTTGGATTGTGTTCTCCATGGCAGGAAGGGGTTGGACTGGATGGCCTTTAGGGGTCTCTCCTATCTGTGTGACTGTAGGATTCTATTATTATTTTTATGGTGGAGATTGTGGAGATATTTGATGGCCATCTGTCAGGAGTGTTTGGATTGTGTGGTCTTGCATGGTAGAAGGAGGTTGTACTGGATGATTCTTAGGGCTGTCTGGAAACATGAGGATTCCATGATATTGTTATTAGTATTATTATTATTAAGAGGCTGTATGGCCATCTGTTGGGAATGTTTGGATTGTGTTCTCCATGGCAGGAAGGCGTTGGACTGGATGGCCTTCAGGGGTATCTCCTATCTGTGTGACTGTAGGATTCTATTATTACTTTTATGGTGGAGATTGTGGAGATAAACACCAAAACATCATGTTAGACAACACATTTGGTAGAAAAAGTAGTTCAATATGCAGTAATGTTATGTTGTAATTACTGTATTTACAAATTTAGCACCAAAATATCATGATATACTGAAAACATTGACTACAAAAATGGCTTGGATAATCCTGAAACTTGGATAAGCGAGGCTTGGATAAGTGAGACTCTACTATAAATAATTTGGATGATGGGCAGGCGCTAGGACCCAGGGGACAGCTTTTTCCCATTGCCTGCCTTTCCTCTTCCCTGCGGCCATTATGCTTTCTCTTTCTCTCCTGGCATGGCTCCCGATGGTGCGTTGTGGTTCTGTCCATGTGGAGGTGCGTTACGTGATTTTGTGTTGTTTCAACCTTAAGGCGTGGGTGATGGGTTGTGTTGTCAAATTTCGAGGTTGGGGGGCCTATACTTTTGTTGTTTTGCTCAGTGCCGCGATTCCATCACCCTTTTATATATATATAGATATATGAAATAATGTATGAGCCCCATGTCCTGCTCTGTTCTCTTTTTTTCCTATAAAATATATAAAACTCTGATGGCGAGTCACGGATGAACTTTGATAACCTCAGCCCAGGAATCTCCTCTGCCTGGAGTTGTTTCTCAATATCTCTCCAGGAAACAAAAGACCTTTCTGCTTCCCAGCAGGGAGCCAGGACCAGTCACCCAAAACTCCCCTCAGGATAACACCAACATCAGAGGGACAATAGACTGAGCCGAGACCCTCATGATCCACTCAGGGTCCCTATGGACATACATGGACTTGTCATTGTCCCCACCCTGGAAGGATGTTTATGTCTGACAAAGTCCCCCTTTGTTCCTGGTTCCTGGACTCAATACTATCATAATCCTCTCATTCAAATTTCCAAAACTTCATTGTCTGTGGCTAAATATCAACATAATCTGCAGGACAGACCCCCACCTCCTGCCATCCCTCATTGGGAGCTTCGGGGAAGCCCGGCCCTGCTGGGAAAGGAACCCTATGACATCAACCCAATCAGTGCGGCAGCCAGCAAAGGCCCACCTCATGGCCAATCAGAAACCGGAGAAGGCCCAGCCAGCATCACCAACTGCAGCCAATGGGAACGTGGGGCGGGAAGGTCTGAATAGATGTCAATGTTAGCCTATGGGAACTTTATCGTATAAAGATGCACAGTTTTTACTTGCACTTGCACATTTGGAGCTTTTCGCTCATGTCCCTTCTGTCGCTTGCCTTCAACCTCCTGGTGGATCTCAATTCTTCATTGCGGCTCAGACTGGAAAAATGAGAGTTCGCTCACCAGGCAGATAGCCTCGCGGCTTTTGAGCCAGCTAACTGAAATCACTAAATTCCTGTCACAGATACAGACAGCAAAATGTGTTATGCAAATAAACCATATTATTAAAAATGAAAGTTTCAATTAATATCAAGTAATTACATTTATTACATAAGATTTTTATTTATTATGAAATCATATTAATCTGAAAAAAATACTTTGCTAATTAGTAGGCAGACCCCGACTTACAAACATCCAACTTACAAACAACTCACAGTTACAAACGAGGGTGAGTTAACAGGAAGTGAAAGAAATCTACCCCTCCCCCCCCGGAAGAGAAATTCACTCCTGAAAGAATTATCATAGAGAAAAGGTGTTTCCACTGAAGCTTTCTCACCAATCCTTGTTTCCACAACAAGCCAATTGTTTTCAAAATCCAATTCTCACAGGGATAGAATGTCAGGTAAATTGTCTGAACAGGTGCACAGACAGCAAAATAAACACAACAGGGGTGTTAACCCTTCCCTATACTATCCAAAGCGCTCTCTCTCTCTCTCTCTCTCTCTCTATATATATATATATATATATATAGAGAGAGAGAGAGAGAGAGAGAGAGAGAGGGGGGGAGGGAGGGAGGGAGGCTGGAGTTACACTTAAAATCTACCTATTCTGACTTACATACAAATTCAACTTAAGAAAAAAATCAATACAAAAAAACTTATCAGCTTATTCTTTGGTCTATTTAAGTACTATGTTTTAACTCTTAGCAAAACATTAACCATACCTTCTCTAAGTAGAGTGGGGGAAAGCAACAATTTAATCTAGCCTAGAAGAACCTAAAAAGAAGCACTGACTCTCTCACTATCCTCTCGTCCACGGTGTTGTTTTGGACTTTTTCAATGCCCAGGCAGGAAAAATGGCTATAGCAGCAACTATCCCCTTCACATAATGCTGGCACTTCCGCACTGTGTGGAATAACCCTCAACATAACCACTAATATCAAAATCCCTAATTGAGTCCAAAACGTATACTTGGGGTCAACGTACACACAAGTATGTAGCAATTAATTATTTAAAAACTCTGCCTTTCTCATACTCCCTTAGACAATGAGAGAAGTGAGCAAACCACAAAACTCACGTCATTACTTATATTTTAATACATTAAATTGAGACAACTGCCTTTGACCTAGACATTCACCTTGAAATCATTTCAAAAATGTAAAAGAAAAGAAAATCCAGAAACACAACTTCTATAGAACTGAGAGTCAAATGCACAAAATAGAAGCCAAGTACAGCAAACAGAAAGGGGATATTTGAAACAGAAGACTGCCACAATCTTTTAACCAACAAACCATGTGAGAAATAAAGCTACAGTGGAGTTTGCCTCATGAGCTTTGTGAATGACAAAGGCACGTGCTATTTCTGGACACAAGTTTAACAGAATAATTTGAATGACACATGTAGAAGCAAGTTTGAAGCTACCTTTCTTCTCCGTTGCTTGGGGAAACTGGATATTTTCTGTCTTGACTCCTATTATAATCCCAAGAGATCTCAATTCCAAAGCTGTTCTTGATCTAAATTTAGCAAGGTAATGGGAATAGTTGGAAGACATGTAATTCATTTTAATATCTCTGCTTTTATGTTGCCAGGCAGCTAATTTCTGGGTGATTTTAAAGCACTCAGCCAGAAAGAGCAAAAAGCAATTTGGGCATGAGCACATGATAAGTTATAAACTAATATCACTGCTAATTCTAATTATGATACTCTTAGTGTTTAGGGGCAGATTATTGACAGAAAAAAGGCAGTAAAAAGTCTAGAGTAAACTAAGTGTTATGTCCAGAAATTCAAGAGGATGTGCCTACACAATGTCTGACTTTCTATGAATCTCCGCCCTCATTTTATCACCATCTTTATCACTGAAATAATAATCAGCATAACATTTGAAGTTATACTGATAATGCACTTCACATGTGTTATCTATTGATCTCTAAAAGCTCTAAAACTGTCTGTGGTTTTTAAAGTATAGTACTTTAAGGCAGTAATTTACCTTTTTGGAAAGGATTTTATTAGAGTATTTCATGTTCGAAATGCTGTTACCGACTGTATATCACCTTGGGTCCTGGTAAATTGATAGGCCATGAGGTGGTGGTAACAGTTGTTTTGCGTCTACCAGTAATTTCGGACATATTTCAGGAAGATTTACAAAGTTAAACAATATAATTTAGAATAACCCAATTTACAGCCCTCGTCATAAATCCTTTATGTCTTAAAGTCTCTCTGAATTAAAAAAAAACTTTGCTTGCTGACAAAAGGACAGCAAGGTGGGGGCGATTCAAAATCTAGGAACAGCATAGACTTTCTGTCCTGGTTTCAACTGCTATACTGGTGGAAGTTGGCAGGATGGAGAGAAGGGTCTTTCCTATGGGTCTCAGAGACTAGGCAAGCTCATATGGGGAGACAGAGCTTGTCAACCTGGACCTATAAAATATAAGCCTTTGTAGATTATTGCCAGCACTTTGAATTGTGCCTAGAAACAGATCAGTAGCCAAGGGAACTGTTAGAGCAGGGGAGTTGTATGATTCATGTAGACAGATAAACAAACAAACAAACCCAACATAACCTATCAGCAAGCTTATACACTCAGAATTATCTTTCCTTAAAGGAACCTAGTGGCAGAAACTAATCTGAAAACCAAGATCTCTGTGATTCACAATTCAAACATCTTTAAAGGTGATGTCTGTTTAGCAAACACTCAAGAACCCTCTGTAGACTTCTAACGTCTTTCAAGAAGGGCTTCACCAACCCTGCCAAATCTCCACTTTGTCATATACCTTTTACAATGTTTTTTTTAAGAAGCTCAAAATTCTTGGATAGCTAGTAACCTAAAATTGTAACAATGTTGATATATCCAACCCTGTGAAAAGAACGATATACTAACTCAGTACAACAAACCAGGTTTGCTTTGACAGGTCTGTACTTCCTATTATGGCTTGCAATTTATTCTACCTGCTTTCAACTTCCATGTTCCAAAACAAAACAAAAACATTCCAGAAATGGCATCTATTAAAGCATAATAGCTGCTGGCAAAAATTGAGTATTACAATGCTATACATGCCAAGGATTTAGCAACACTTTTAAAATTTATTAAGATCTCTAAATTTTAGGTCTTATTAAGCTTGAAGAAACTCTGGTCAGACATACTATCATCAACTTCAGCTACAATTCACTAGCCTACCTGGAATGGGATCCTTACACATTTTAAAATAAGGTTAAAATAAAATGCAGTGAAAAACCAAATGATCCAAAAATTAAGCACAATTAAATTAGCAATTATGAAAAAACATCAATAATGTAATCATATTAAAAGCTGGATGTGACTCAGAGGAATGAGATGTGAAAATTGGAGAAAGGAACATCAACACTGTAAGATGTCAAGTCTATAGGAAAGACTTGAAATATCTATGGATCATAGGCAGGGAAGAAAGTGCAAACGTATTCACAAGAATAATGATCATTTACATAACTTTAAACTGGATGATAAAGACATTAAAATAGTCCAAGAATTTCAATCTCTTGGCTACAAAGGACCTAGATAAAATTCTCAAGTGAGAATATGTATCACGGACTGTGAAAGTTATTATCAAGCATGCTATAGCATTCCCTATTTGCTATAGTATTTCTTATTTCTTTATATGGATAAAAAAAGTGGACAGTGAAGAAAGTGGGCAAGAAGAAAAACAGCTCACTTAAAAAGTGATGGGGGAGCAGTGCTCTACCAAAGTGACCAATAAGTAGGTCCTACAGCAAATCAAGCCTAAAGGCCAAAATGACCAAACTAAGGCTATTGTACTTTGATCATATAAAAAGACATCATGACTCATCAGAATAGCAATAATGACAATAAGAGAAAAGTAGAAGACAGTAGTAGGAAAAGAGGAAGACCACATTACAGATGGCTAAACTCAATCCAGGAAAACCACAGTCTTGAGTTCAGAGGACCTGAGTGGGGTTGTTGGTGTTGGGATATGTTTAAGGTCTCTCATTCATAGAGTTGCTCTAAGTTGAAACAGACAATGGCAATTAATAACAGACTCATCATTTGTAAACAGTATGAAATAATTCAAAAGACAAACAAACAAACAAAGCATATCTGCACATGTTAAAATATTAAGTGCCTTGTGTTAAACAACAACGTGAACCACAGCCCCTCAATCACGAATTCGGGCACTCTGGTTGGCATTTTTTAAAATCCCATCATTATTTTTCTTTCTCACATGCATTTGCGTGTATGTATACACACAAACAGTGAATAGAGTTGCCCACCAAGAAGGACATAGGAGAATATTCCCCGATGGGTAAAATTCTTTTCCTTTCAATATAACCATTTCACAAGAAAGGTAAGTACATTGTACTTGCCTTCTATTATCAATCCAGTTTGAAATTGCTCATGTTCGTGAAAAGGACATGAACAGTATGCTAAATTATGAATGAAAAAAAACCTTCAAATTATGCTCGCCACAAATCTTCAGCTGAAGACAGATCTCTACTGACGTCGTCAGTTCTGAAAAAAATCCTTCATATCTCCTCAAGCAGTTATGCTACAGTATATCCACCTCCAAACACTGCTTAATGCCACATCAATTCCATTTCATCAGTACTGTGTATTCATATGTCAGTTCTCAGAAGACTCACTGAAGTCTTACTTCCAAAGTATAATAGCCCATTTTTATTTTTATGATCAGCACGTCACTATCAAAATATCTAGTCTTGCAGCCTGTATGTAGAGCTGTGACATAAAAATTGCTTGTTCCAGCCATAAGAGGGCTCTGAGAAATCTAAAAGCCACCTATATTGTTCAGAGTCTAACTTTTCTAAATTGTTTTAGGACAGTCCCTGTACAATCAAGCTCTGCAGAGATCAGTTTTTGTTCATACCAAAAAACAAAGAAGAAACACCCATCTGCCAGAATCCAATCTACCCCTTCCAAATCATATTGCCTCAGAACATAACCATCTATACGGATTGAGGAACTGAGCATTCATTCAAAAAAAGAAGTGTGTGGAGAAAATATTAGATACAACGTATTGCTCCTGACAGCAGGAGAGCCTGGAATACTAGACTGTTTTACAAACAAATTAGCAACAAATAGGGGGGTATTTAATGACATAAGAGCTCATATAGCCTGTGCTTTCGCTGGGTGCTAGTATTACCATATTAGTCACCAAACAGTTGCTAATACATTAGTATTAGGCAGTGTCCATTAAGAGTTTCTTCCATTCATAACGGCATAGTATGTACAGGAACAAAAATACTGAAGCTAGCCCACAAACCTTTTTAATGACAAGCTTCCATTTCCAGCATTTTTAATTCCCTTAATGCAGGCACACTATGATATGCCCCATCCTCTGACTTTCAGCAGATTATGGCACAAGTATAAGTGTGTGCACGTGCTAAAAATTGCCATTTCTCTATGACGCATCAAAAAAGCTTCTCTCCAACCCCCACCCCTCTGTGGCTTTCTAGTAATTAAACAGAATCTTTTAAGCATCTGCCCTTTGCCAATTGGGTATAACTAAACTCACATATTAACCAATCCTCAACATAGCTGTCTTTAAAAAAAACGTTATTTTAACATTTGGATTTTCAAGGATACAACTTAATTTGAGAAGTAAAGGTCAATTTTGAAATTAATTTTACCCACCCACCCATTTTGATTAGTTACACAGCAGAAATCAAAACAGCCTTAAAACTGAATCATGACTTTCAATTCCTTGCTAATTAAAATTCTATCCCCCTCAGTCAGTTTTGACTGGAGGCACATTTGCCTGTTTTGAATCACATGGGTGAGGTTGCATGGTGCTGCCATCGCTATGGTTCAATTAACACAGCTGAAGAAATGGTTACTAGTGAGATAGTGTGAATCAAAGAAAAACAAGAGACAAAGCAACAGCAAAATAAGAAGAACTATGTTAAAACATAGTGTCCTTGGTCTCACTTGACACCTAAGAACAGAGTGAGATAGATAGATAGATAGATAGATAGATAGATAGATAGATAGATAGATAGATAGATAGATAGATAGACACACACACACACACATACACACACACACACACACACACCAAAGAGCACAAATGAAGTCAGCCTGTTCACTCATGCCTTTTAGCGAGTCGCCTTAGACACTGCATTTTGAACTATGTCAGCAAAAGGAAAACAATTTGTAGCAAGGAGAATTAAGACAGCCAGGATCTATCAATTCATTTACCAATTTGCCAGAATGAATGTCCTTTCTAAGAAGAAAGGATAACAGCTTGTACTGTCTTTGGAGCTGCACCGTAGTTTCCAAAAGATCTTGCACTGTCTCTTACTCTCTCCAAACTCTCAAGTGTAAACAAGGGGAGGATGACCTATTGCTCCCTTGAACCACTATGCTACACTTAGTTTCAGGACACACGACCACTGGGTGACTACCACATGGATACAAAAATGCAGCAGGTGATATGCATAGGAAAACTCATGATGTTACAACTGGAAATGGCTGGATTCTTTTAAGAGGGCTGACTGTGAAGTGTCCTCAGTGATCTGTCTAATTTACAAAGCTTACGCTTTGGAAGAGAACGTGAAGAACCTGTAGCATGTGGTCTTGTCCAGACTCAACAGTCTGCAACACCTGGACTGCCAATTAGCTAATCCATCTGCTCGGAAAAAGCTCAGACAGTCTATTGACCATGATTTTGAATATGTGCCACAATGCACAACTCTACAATGAAAACCTACTGAGAAACTGAAAAGAATCAGAGCCCCCATAACTGACAGGTAAGAAAATGCGGACTTTACCCTGGATATTGTTACAAAAATACAATACATTTAGTGAAAGAATTAAAACTCTTTTTACCAACTTTCAGCATGCACACACACCGGATTCCATGTCATTGACTCTGAATTGATACATCATGAGTTGTAATCAGCAAACAACACACAGTCAGAAGTCATGGTCTGAATAAACAGTCTCTTTTGACAAGTCATAATTTACAGCTCTCATTCTGACTGCAGTGGCTGCTGTGCCATAAAGAAAGGAGTGAAACAGCTCAAACCCACCATTTCTCTATTGCAAGTTTAAATAATGTTAGGCATGCTGTCTCGAGTGAGCAAAAGAATGGGAAACTATTTGTAGTTCTAATAATCACAGGGCTCTGGAAATTTAGAGAAGAAGTTAATGTTCCCAAGCTCAGTGATGAATAGATTACTGGAATGGGTGAGCAGGTAGACTGGGTAACCTTGAGGAAAGTATATCATGATGACACCAGTAATGTTAATAATACAGGCCTGCCTCACATTACGGTTCTGAGGATGAATATGAAGTGCTGTGTACATTAAGATCAACTAAAATAATGACCAGCTATTGAGGGGGCAGGCTTATTACAACATAGTGGCTGCAGGCTAAGTTGTCCCTTGGAAAAACTCCCATTACTCATAACAGTTACTGAATTTAAAATTCATATGTAGGTGAAGGGAATATAACTGTTGTGAATGAGCCTTTGGAGGCTGTGAACGATAGTGGTGGAATCAGGAGAGGAAGGAAAAACCCTCGCAAGGAGGGCTCGTTGGAGGATTTGCATAGGAAGAGGGGAGTCTTCTGAGGAGGATTCATGTGGGGATCTTGAAGTGGAAATGGATGCTGGGGAACAGGTGGAAATGGAAGAAGTGGGCACAGACTGGGCACGGGCACCGGAGGTGCTTGGGGAGGAATCGGGACCCATGGATGCTGCTGATGCTGGGGAGGCTTGGATACCTTCAGAAGCAGATCCCATTTGGTCTGTTTGGAGGAATGAGGGTGAGTCCACAGGTGTGGATAGAGTTGGGCGTGGGCAAGATGATTGGGACTCTGATGAAGAATTTGGGACGCCTGGCCCAAGGGCGTTGGCTGTGTGGAGCTCTGATTCGGATTAAGAAGTTGGGACACCTGTTCCTTGGACGTTAGAGGTTTGGACGCCCAGGGAGACCTGGATAAATTGGGGATGTTTGGCCCCTATACTTTGCATGTGGCAAGGTGTTGCTGGGCACCATTGTGTTTCCTGTGCGTGTTACTGAAGACTGGACTGGGACTTTGCAACAGATGTAAGTTTGTTGTCGAAGGCTTTCATGGCCGGGATCACAGGGTTGTTGTATGTTTTTCGGGCTGTGTGGCCATGTTCCAGAAGTATTCTCTCCTGACATTTCGCCCACATCTATGGCAGGCATCCTCAGAGGTTGTGAGGTATGGATAAACTCCATACCTCCATCCATACCTCACAACCTCTGAGGATCCCTGCCATAGATGTGGGCGAAACGTCAGGAGAGAATACTTCTGGAACATGGCCACACAGCCCGAAAGACATACAACAACCCAGATGTAAGTTTGATCCGGGTTATTTTGCAACGGAGGGCTGGAATTGTGTGGGTTTTCCTGGACTGCACTGTTATTACTATTTTGCATTAGCTGCTGTTCACCCTCGTTGCTTTGGCTCTCTGTGCCATTCCATGTTGTGGATCTCCTTTTGATGACTTCAATCCCTGGACCTTGGACTGGAACTCGACTCGGCTCTTCTCTTTGCCCTTAAACGCTGCTTGGTGTCGCTTTCTATTTCGTGGCTGCTTTCTGCTCCTGACTACTGGCTTGTTTCCTGACCCTGACGCTGTCTCCTATCTCGACCTCGGACCGGCTTGACGACGCTTCTACGCCCTGCACCTTTAAACTCCTGGCTTGGGCTTCGCTCCTGCAGCGGTTTGACGCTGTCTCCCCATCCCGACTTCGGACCGGCTTGATGACGCTTCTCTCTCTGCCTCTTTAACTCCTGGCTTGGCGTTTTGCTTTGCAGCGGCTGCTGCTGGCCCGCCAATGTCCTTCAGCTCCGCCTACTTAGCTGCTCTCAGTTGAGAGTTTTTCTGCCCGGTTTGGGTTCCTGTTTGGGTTCAAAGTTGCTTCTGTACTTCTGGGCTTTAGGAGGTTTTTTGGGGCTTCGAAGCTGTTTACTTTACTTTGTATGTCATAGAATCATAGAATCATAGAATCATAGAACAGTAGAGTTGGAAGAAACCACACGGGCCATCTAGTCCAACCCCCTGCTAAGAAGCAGGAAATCGCATTCAAAGCACCCCCGACAGATGGCCATCCAGCCTCTGCTTAAAAGCCTCCAAGGAAGGAGCCTCCACCACGGCCCCGGGGAGAGAGTTCCACTGTCGAACAGCTCTCACAGTGAGGAAGTTCTTCCTGATGTTCAGGTGGAATCTCCTTTCCTGTAGTTTGAAGCCATTGTTCCGTGTCCTAGTCTGCAGGGCAGCAGAAAACAAGCTTGCTCCCTCTTCCCTATGACTTCCCTTCACGTATTTGTACATGGCTATCATGTCTCCTCTCAGCCTTCTCTTCTGCAGGCTAAACATGCCCAGCTCTTTAAGCCGCTCCTCATAGGGCTTGTTCTCCAGACCCTTAATCATTTTAGTCGCCCTCCTCTGGACGCTTTCCAGCTTTTCAACATCTCCCTTCAACTGTGGTGCCCAAAATTGGACACAGTATTCCAGGTGTGGTCTGACCAAGGCAGAATAGAGGGGGAGCATGACTTCCCTGGATCTAGACGCTATTCCCCTATTGATGCAGGCCAGAATCCCATTGGCTTTTTTAGCAGCCGCATCACATTGTTGGCTCATGTTTAACTTGTTGTCCACGAGGACTCCAAGGTCTTTTTCGCACACACTGCTGTCAAGCCAGGCGTCCCCCATTCTGTATCTTTGATTTCCATTTTTTCTGCCGAAGTGAAGTATCTTGCATTTGTCCCTGTTGAACTTCATTTTGTTAGTTTTGGCCCATCTCTCTAGTCTGTCAAGATCGTTTTGAATTCTGCTCCTGTCTTCTGGAGTGTTAGCTATCCCTCCCAGTTTTGTGTCGTCTGCAAACTTGATGATCGTGCCTTCTAACCCTTCGTCTAAGTCGTTAATAAAGATGTTGAACAGAACCGGGCCCAGGACGGAGCCCTGCGGCACTCCACTTGTCACTTCTTTCCATGATGAAGACGACGCATTGGTGAGCACCCTTTGGGTTCGTTCGCTTAGCCAATTACAGATCCACCTAACCGTAGTTTTGTCTAGCCCACATTTTACTAGTTTGTTTGCCAGAAGGTCGTGGGAGACTTTGTCGAAGGCCTTACTGAAATCCAGGTACGCTACATCCACAGCATTCCCTGTATCGACCCAACTCGTAACTCTATCGAAAAAAGAGATCAGATTAGTCTGGCATGACTTGTTTTTGGTAAATCCGTGTTGACTATTAGCAATGACCGCATTTGTTTCTAAGTGTTTGCAGACCACTTCCTTAATGATCTTTTCCAGAATTTTGCCTGGTATTGATGTGAGGCTGACCGGACGGTAATTGTTTGGGTCGTTCTTTTTTCCCTTCTTGAAGATAGGGACCACATTCGCTCTCCTCCAATCTGCTGGGACTTCTCCTGTCCTCCAAGAACTCTCGAAGATAATTGCCAGTGGTTCTGAAATAACTTCCGCTAGTTCCTTCAGTACTCTTGGGTGTAGCTGATCTGGCCCTGGGGACTTGAATTCGTTTAGAGAGGCCAAGTGTTCCTGGACAACTTGTTTCCCTATTTGGGGTTGGATTTCCCCCAATCCTTCGTCCATTCTGTGTTGCTGAGGTTGAAGATGGCTTTCTTTTTCTGAGAAGACCGAGGCAAAGAAGGCATTAAGTAGTTCTGCCTTTTCCCTGTCCCCTGTCGCCATCACCCCATCTTCTCCTTGCAATGGCCCTATCGCCTCCTTTTTCTTCCTTTTTCCTGTTCTTTCTAAGTCCGCTCTGAACTTTTGGGCTTATTTGAAGGACTTTAAGTTTTATCCGGTTTATATTCCTGATGAATCCGGATTATTCGCCAATTCACGTTTTTTGGCGTTTCCTTGTATAAATTGCTTAATAACACTGAATATTAAGTGTTTTAAGCCATTTTAGGTTGTTAAATTGTTTTTTGGGCTTTAACTGAATTAAACTCTGTTTTGCTTTCCATTGGCGTCTGACTCTTGACAATAACTATGCCCTCCAAGCAAAACGTATAGATTTCTCTGGTATAGGATTATCATTCACCAAATTAAATAGAAGAATATAAAACAGTGAGTAATTTGCGCTAGCTATCTGATTCAAGAAAGGTTGCAAACCCTGATCATTGTAACTAATTAGAAGGATCTTGTGTGAAGACATACAATTCCCTGGGCTTGTTCGAAATAACTCTCTGGATCTTACCCACAAATTCAGTAATCAAAGGGATAAATGGAAATTAATTATTATATTACATATGATGAAAAAATTCTAAAAGAAACACTAACTCAACCTTTGCTTTCATACCTCTTTCACACTTCCTCAAACTTAAATAGCTCTTCGGTGATTAATTTCCCTATTCGCAATGGAGCAATAAAGAAAGAAAAACATATAATAAAGCCTTCTATAAGGTTAGCAGCATGCCTCCTCATCAGGAACTCTAAAATTGCTTTACCCCACCATCTAAGCCCTGCATGTTTTGCATTTATGCATTAAAAATAGCTTTGCTCATTCACAGAGTTGTCTGGAAGAGAATTTGGATTGTGTATGTGCAACTCCGCTTCCTTGCCACACAATCTATACACTGTAATGCAATGTCAGGTGGCATTGTAACTGCAGCTATTGCTGTTTCAATGGTTTCAATGGTGTTGAAATAATAAAATCAACCATTGTTTGGGACAATCATTTAAATCACAGCTGTCTAATTATAACTCAAGCACAAACTATAAACAGTTCTGTTAAGGTCTCCAAAGGCAGAAGAAGAAAGAACCTGTGCGTTATAATAAACTTCCAAGAATACAACATTTGTAGGGGCAAATGCTACATATTTTAAGGAGTCAATGAAAACCTAAGGATAGCTATCCTAGAGTCAGAAGAATAATGTTTAAATCACAACTAATGCTAGACTGTAATCTAAATGAAACAATTTCCTCCCATTTTAAAGGAGCAAACTTGTACTAAATGCTCTTTGGCTTGAGCAAACTCTGTCTTGCCCTGCCATAAATCCTAAACTATAAAACCTTCTCTATCGCACTTTATGTCCCCATACGATTTCTCAGCAGTCACCTGTAAATACACATCCAAGACTACTATCATTTGCCTTTAGAAACTATGCTTTCCTTGGCTGCACTTCTGTATTCCTTCTGTTTGTTTACAAATGTATTTGGCTAAGCAAAAGTAGGTGTGCTTAAAAAAAAATCTGCAAAATTGCATATCACTCCATTTTCACATTCTCAGACAGATTTTATTTATTTATTTATTTATTTTTCAAACTTATATACCGCCACTCCCCTAGGGCTCGGGGCGGCTTACAAGAACCAGCTAAAATCAACAATTTTAAAACATCTTAAAACATCTTTAAAACATCTTTAAAAAACATCTTAAAACATCCTAAAAGCACCTTTTAAAACATCTAACAGAACTCAAAGGCCTGCCGAAACAGGTGTGTCTTACATGCCCTGCGGAAAGCCGACAAGTCCCACAAGGCACTGACTTCAGGTGGCAAGGTGTTCCAGAGAGATGGCGCCACTGCTGAAAAGGCTCTGCGTCTAGTTGCTGTTAGACGCAAGGTCTTAAAACTGGGGACTTCCAACAGGTCTTGGTCCTCAGAACAGAGGGATCTCTGGGGTTTGTAGGGAGTGAGGTGGTCCCTCAGGTACATCGGCCCTAGACCATGTAAGATTGCTGTGAATGTATGATTCCTACCACTGTGGAACTTGGATGAAGACTGAAAGCAAGTGAGTTATAGCTTGTCACCTTAATTTTAATCAGGTCTTTTCCCCATAATGCACAGAATCCCTCCTGCTCCTTTAATCAGTAGGACATTGCCATTTCTTTGGTTGTATACATTGAGAGTGGTGGGGGGGGGGGGGTAATCAAAGATACAGATGTCTAGGGTGTCAAAGTAAGTTCTTTACTAAGGACCCCACAAACTGCATAGAAACCTTTCAATTAACTTGTAGGAGCTCACCTTTTGATCATTTTGCCTGTTCCCTCTCCCGGTATTCTTTGTGTCACAAAGAGTTCTCTAAGCACAATCACATCTTTTTACCACTTTAGAATACCATTACCTTCCAATTTCCAATTCTGGACTCAACAGTCACCATGACAAGGAACTGTCAGAAATAGAATAGTCTAATTGCAAGGAATCCTCAATTGAAATCATAACGAGGAAACCACAGTAGTACAACACACTTTCTGGACCCTGAAGCTCATTGTGATATAAAGAAGAAGAGAGTAGGTGTTGCTATTCATCCCGAGTATGTAGGAAAATTAGCTGTTTGGATTTTGTAAAAGAAATAAATATATATCCTATATTAATATTTAAGTCTCAATAAAACAAAAAGTTTGGCTCCCAAGAAGAGTTCTACTTCACTGAAAAAATTGGGTTTGAAAATGAATTTTAGACCACTGTCTTAAAAATAGGGTCTTATAAAGGAAACACTGACACAATCCTAAATATAGCAGTACAACTGGTGGTACTATTATAATAGGAGCTAAAAGCATCAATACATGAGAGGGTGCAAAGCAATGTGAGACCGCAGGCAACAGAGGAAGCAGAAAGGTTAGCAAGGTCCCTCCCCCAGAGGCAATGGTCTCATCAGAAGCTGGTCCCTCATCCATTATCCCACTCCCCCTTCACTCTCTCCACCACACCACTTTAGATCTTTACTTCACCCACTTGCACAAATGCATCTTGACTTTTATTCTGTACAGTAACATTGTTCCACCATGTCCTGAAATGCTTCAAAAGCCCTCCACCACCACACCCACTAGAACCCATTAATTACAAAGTGGACCGATTCTGATTGCCAGATAAATTTAGAAGAGTGACTGAAGGCTTCCATGGAAATAGCACAAGGAAATTGAGAAGCTGTAGATTGACAAAAATGTATATATTTCAGATTCCACAGAGCCAACACTACATGTGAATCAATTAGCTCTGCAAGATTGAATAAATATGTTACACTGATTAAATGATTTGGTTCATGATGACCATGGTACACAACTGTACCTAAGGCAGGACTGGTTCCAAATCCTGGCTAAGCAATTAACACAGGCTAATTTTTGTATAATTGCTTCAAAGGGGAAGAATAAAGAGAGAACATTATACCATGTAGCCTGCCACAAACTGCATAATCCTACTTATTAATGCTACAAATCCTAAACACACTTGCTGGTCCTTTGGAACTCTGCAAGCACTTTTTCTCACTAAGCAAGAATAAGGCTACACTGTATTTTTAAAGAAACCAGGAAAATCACATACAGTAGAGTCTCACTTATCCAACATAAGTCTCACTTATCCAACATATCCAGCAGAACGTTGGATAGGCGAATATGTTGGATAATAAGAAGGGATTAAGGAAAAGCCTATTAAACATCAAATTAGGTTATGATTTTACAAATTAAGCACCAAAACATCATGTTATACAACAAATTTGACAGAAAAAGTAGTTCAATACACAGTAATGCTATGTAGTAATTACTGTATTTACGAATTTAGCACCAAAATATCACAATGTATTGAAAACACTGACTACAAAAATGCGTTGGATAATCCAGAATGTTGGATAAGCGAGTGTTGGATAAGTGAGATTCTACTGTATGTTCTCTCTCCGCAGAACAGAAAGCAACTCTTAATTCCAAGAGTTCATTCCAATTTCAAACCATGGATTAATTTCTGATAAAGAATGAAAATATTCAGTACTTACAATGTCCTCCAAAGCAAAGTTTTAAAATTTAATCTAAACTTCTTTTAAATTTTCATTTAATGTAAGTTTTGAAATTTGGGTAATGTCAACTGCACTTTCCAACTGCATACTGTTCCAAGCACTAAAGAAGCAGCATGGTCTTACAAATCCCTTGATAGAAGGAATCCAGCTTGATATTCGCAGGGCTGAAGGGTATATTCAAAAGCCCAGAGAGCAACCCGACCCCATTTTCAGCTGTCCTGGACTGCCACAGCAAGTGTAGAAAAAATCAACAATAGTTTGCTAACAGAAATACATTTTAAAAGAAAATGGACAAAACTAATGCTGGCATTTAAGATCAGAGGAACTGAAATGAGATACAAGTCATATCTCAATTCCAGATTATACATTTTATCTAAATTAAGTTATTCAAACAATAACGGCACAAACGTAACATTATGTCTCTTGGTGGACGAAGGAAGACGTGGGTGCAGGCTGCCATGGTCTCCTCACCCCCAATTACCTTTTCAACAGTGTGATATAACATCAGTCTATGGCTATAAGGACAGCTATCCCAGCAGAAATTGTTTCAATAGCCACCCTATACTTCACTATGAAGAAGGAACACGGAATGATGTATATGAACTTAAGTGATAGGATGAGGAATTGTAGCATGCATGAGTCCCCTTGGGGAGATAGAGCGGGTTACAAATCAAGTTATTATTAGAGCAGCAAGGGGGTAGCACCATTCTTCTTGTCTAATAAGGACACTGTGTCATCTGTTTAAATTGGCATAACGCCACATTTGGCAAAACAACTTCAACTGCTGGTTTAACGTAGTTAAATCTAGGGAAATATATGGTAGGTATTTTATGACACTGCCCCTAAAGAGTTACAAACAATGCCTTGATGTTTCAGTCACCTATCATGTTGATAGACTAAAAAAATAGTATGAAACATAAGTTTTCTGATTCTGGGTATTTGAGTATTGTGGAATTGACTATGGACTCATAAACTCCCTAGTCTATGTGGAACTTTAAATACAATGCAACATATCAGAATTCTCACCAAAATGAGAAAACACCCAAGAGCAATGTACTCACTGCAAAGATTTTTTCATATGCCTGGATTTGTCTAATAAAAATCTAAAGCATGTCTACACCTTTAGCTCTTAGCAATCCTAGCAGACACCTTGAAAGGATGTTACAGAGACAGCAAGCAACATAAATAACCAGGAAATATAAAATAACAGCGATAAGACATTCAGGAAAACATGAATATTCAAAACAAATGTTTTAAATAACAATGTTATATTTGGGAAGTCCTAGGATTTTAACAACTTCAAGTAATACATATGTACTGACTAGGAGAATAAGAGGACAGAACAGAATGGGTGACCACTCACTACTTTATTTTAGGGATGAAATGTTTCCAAAAAAATTTTAAGTCCTATCCAGAAATTTTGGGGATAGTATGATACATGCTTTCCTTTTTATCTGTTACTACTACTGCCATCAGATAAAATCAAGATCAATACAGAAACATAGTCTGTGGTTATCAAAAGAAGTATACTATTTTGGATAAAACAATCACAATAGTTACACGTAGAATATATGGCTATTGCACTTTTTATTTCAAAAACATCTACCTGAAAAAGTGGGGGGGGGGGGGACCCAAATCTTCATAAAGATATTGAGGAATGTATGGGGAGCACAAGTTTTTTTCCCATTTCCCTAAGTCTTTCACATCTCTTCTCAATCTCTCATATTTTTTTCTCCTGCCATATAATGTAATATAAATTTACTACTATTACTGGACAAATTGGATCTGGGCATTATAACAATTGCTTTGGTACATTATGTGCAGACTGCTGCACATTATGTACCAAGGCCTAACTTCAATATTTGGGACAGACATTTAAATCACATCTTCACACGATGCACAGGCCTTATCATTTCCCATTTAACACAAGCAGATTTTCAAAAACAGCTCCACATTACCCTCAAGGATAAAACAAATTAGCATCTCTTCAGGCTGCAACCTAATGGGCCCTTAGAGGGCACACTAGGTTGCTTCAGATTTCCCTTCAAGAATAAGGTGATGGAGACTGGGGCAGGAGGTGGGGTTTACCTTGCAAGTCTACTCCATGAGACTGCCAAAGGATCTGAGACTGCAGAAAGAAGAAAAAAGATGGGGGGTACAAAAAGCATGAGGCAAGGGATGCCAGGAGAGCGACACAATCTAATATTTTCCTATGTCATCCAGCACACCCAGCGTGAAGAACTATCCAAACTTGGGAGCCCATAAAGTTTATTTTCCTCCCAATGGAATAAGTGAAATGGAAACCGTTTTAAAGGTAAACGAAGAGAAAGATGCTTCTCTCTACCACCAATTGGAGAAAAGGTGACTCCTCTGCCATTAGACCTCCCTCTAAAATTGCCAGCAAGATTGTTCTCAGCATTACCCTTCTGCTTAACTGAGCTGACAGCTCTTTCATTTTTTAAAACTGCATTATTTATGAATTGATTATTTCTGTATTTTTCAGAATTAACATATTCTTGACAGAGTACAAAATGCCCCCAAGTGCCAATAACAAGTCATCTGTCTTATCAATATAATAAATATGATATATTAAAAAGTCATTATATTTTATTATATTTTAAACATGTTTAGAAGTTTTTGCACTTTAAAAAAAATCGAAAAGATGTAAGTTGAAAAAATGAACATTTAATGGATGAAATAAAGCATTTCTGAATGTAAAGGCTCTTTTACTTGAAAAACCACTCTTTCTCTAGTTTGACCATTTCCAACAAGTGAGTGCTAACCTGATACAGATTCTGTTTAACCCTTTAGGTATTCTTTATTAATAATGTTTCTAACGTACTTCCTTAAAATTAAACAGGAAAAATACAAATCTATTTAATTCCACACTCACCAAGCCTTTCTGCCATTTCTTAAAACGCAAATGGATGCTTCATGCATTAATGGAGCATATATTTAACAGTCTCCTTTCAATCTGATTTTTCTGACTGAAAAGTTCTTTGAAGTACATTAACCTCACAAACGTAATGCTTTCCCTCAATTTCAAAATGTGAAAATGCCTGGCATGCACAAACTAATAAAACTGACATGTGAAGGCCATTTTCACCATCATGCCCTCCAGCTAAAATTCCACTGAACTTCTACAAATAAATATTTTAAATACAAGCTTCAGGATGTACATCCATCCCAGGTTTTTAAGCAAGTTTTGTACCTCCACCTGTGTGTGTGACCATACACAGCTTCAAGTTGCTTTTCAACTTATAGCAACCCATGAATTTCAGAGATTTTTCTTGGGCAAGAAAAACTGAAGAGGTGGGTTTCCCAGTTCGTTCTTTATAAGTGTCCTACATTAAATCATTAACATTTTTGGAGGATCTTTCAATCCTGGATTTCACACCACTGGGCAACAGAAGCTGAATCTTCATGTTGGTGCTTCCAACACCACTACCTGCTGAACTTTAATCATGTTCCCAAAGGGTACTTATTCTTGGGAGTGGGTTAGACTCGATAGCCCATGAGGTCTCTTCTGATTCTATGCTTCTATATCAGTTTCAGACACTACCTGATCATAACACAAAAGACCAATGAAATAAACTCAGAACTGACTCTTCCTCGCTTTTAGAAAACCTAGTCATAGTGATGTGAAGCTATCTCTGCTTCCATGGACATATCCCATGTTCATTTCAGACCAAGAGGCTTTAACCCACATGTCAGGACCCAGGCTGCAGAGCACCAATAACCTTGCACAGAGGCCAGAAACTATCTAATATCTTTATTAAAGAAATATATAAAATCAATAAAAACAAGTGAAGAATAAAGTTCAGAAGTAGACCTTTAAGATAAGGTCAAATTTAGTCCAGAAATGTCCAATATAAGATATTAGAGTCCAAAGTTTTAATCCACTTGACCGAAACACACACTTTGCCAAGCAATAGTGTGGGGAAATAACAGAGTCTTTAAGGTCCAATGAAACTTGACAACAAGGCTGGAAATAAACTTGATTCTTGACTAGATCCAAGATTTAAACGAGGCAAACATGAAGCATGAAGCAAAGTCTGTGGCAAACCATGAGACGAGACAAGACTTGAAACTTGATCCGGGAAGCAGGGAACAGGGATTACGAAGTCCACACACGATCTCTCTCCTCAAGCTGATCAATTGACTCCGCAAAGTTTCCTTTGCGACAAACACCTATATTGGGTCTCGTTTTCCCGCCAACAGAACTCTTTCCCTAGAGAACGAGAAGCGAAACCCAACTCTGTCCAGATGCATGACTCCTTAGATTTTCCCAAGGGAAGCAGACCTAATCAGCCATTTGTTTGGCAGCGATTCTGAGGCTTCTGCGATTAGCCTCCCTGGCTCCCCTATCTCTATTATAATTGTCCCTCCGGGAAAACGGGGGGGAGTTCTGCCCAAGGCCTGTTTGGCTGAATTCTTGAGGGCAAACGTCAACATCCTGCAGGTGAGGAGACTCCGGCTCTGGCTGAACCGGCGAGAATCCCATGTTTTCCTCTTCATCTGCCACAATAGTACTAGGAACAGGACTACAAGGCCCATGAGTCATCACACCACACCCCAAACGTGACAACACTCTGGACTTTCTTCTCTGCTATTGAATTCAGACTGAATTACTAAAATGGTCAAAACTTAATAGTTTTGATGTGTTATTGCCCCAACCTTATTTTCCATCTTCATCGCTATGATATTTCATCTTGTTGATGGGAAGCTTCCCACCGGAGTGGAAATCATATATTGGACAGATGGCAAGCTATTTAACCTCAGCAGACTGAAAGCCAAAACCAAGGTCACAACAACATCTGTAATAGAACTCCAATATGCTGATGATACCGTAGTCTGTGTGCATTCAGAAGAAGATCTACGAGCCACTCTAAACACCTTTGTAGAAGCATACAAGAAGTTCGGCCTCTCATTGAACATCGAGAAAACCAAAGTGCTTTTCCAGCAGTCATCAACCAATCCCTCTGAAATGCCAGTAATACAGCTTAATGGTGTAACATTAGAAAGTGTTGACAATTTCCGCTACCTTGGCAGCCATCTCTTCACAAAAGTCAATTCTGACGCTGAAATACAACACCGCCTGAGCTCTGCGAGTGCAGCATTTCTCTGAATGAAACAGAGAGTGTTTGAGGATTGGGACATCCGTAGGGACACCAAGGTGCTTGTTTATAAAGCTACTGTCCTCCCAACACTGCTATACGGCTTTGCAACATGGATTGTCTACAGACATCACACTCAACTCCTGGAAAGATTCCATCAGCGTTGCTTCTGAAAAATTCTGCAAATCTCATGGGAAGATAGGTGGACAAATGTCAGCATGCTGGAAGAATCAAAGACCACCAGCATTGAAGCAATGCTCCTATGCCATCAACTCCGCTGGACTGAAGGCCACATTGTCCGAACGCCTGATCACAGTCTCCCAAACCAGTTACTATACTCCCAACTCAAGAACGGGAAACACAATGTTAGTGGATAGGAAAAGAGATTTAAAGATGGGCTCAAAGCCAACCTTAAAAACTGTGGCATAGACACCAAGAACTGGGAAACCTGGCCCTTGAGCACTCTAGTTGGTCAGCTGTGACTAACAGTGCTGCAGAATTTGAAGAGGCACGAATGGAAGGCTTAAGGGAGAAACATGCCATGAGGAAGGTGCATCAAGCCAACACTGACTGGGACCGCCTTCCATCTGGAAACCGATGTCTTGACTGAGGAAGAACATGCAGGTCAAGAAAAGGTCTCCACAGCCACCTATGCATCCACCACCAAGACACTACACTTGGAGGACCATCATCCTCAAGCTAAGAGGGATTGCCTAAGTAAGTAAGGTCAAAACTTGAAATCTATAAGTGAAATCCAAGGAAAAGTAGCCAAGTTGAAAAGCATTTAACATTCACCTGACAATACAAGTAGTATAGATGAAATCACAAATAAATGATAAGCTATAAAATGAGTAAAGATCATCCTCAAAAACCTTTGGCTAACTGGAAAACCACCAATATGAGCTTTCAAAAACGGAGACAGTTATATACATTTTAAAGGATATTCAAAACAATGCCTGAATTTTCGAAGCAGAATCCATTTATTCTCTTGCAAGAACGGAGTGATTGTCAGAGGTCAGAAAACTCCATTGAGATTCATCACTGTTGGAATTCCTTTCCACAATGCACAGTTAATGTGTAGACCAAGCAAAGCACCTAAAATTAGCTCTGCTGCCAGCTTTGTTTTGTTCTGTAGGCACGCATGTGTGTTCATCTGTTCGATTTTAGCATACAGGATGACCACTGAACTATGACGCTGATCTGGAAAGTGATAGCAGGCAGCAAATATTTTGCACATATACTGTCCAGATTAGACAGGAAGGCAAAAATCACAGCCTGCTAGGCAACAATGCAGTATGTCAAGAAGTTTCATTTTTAATGAACAAGATCAAAACTGTATTTAGCTGATTTCTGTTCTTGTCCATCTCAGCATAGAATATTTTCAACCCATCTCATCTGGCCCTTCGGGTGGAACAAAAGCAAGCCCCATATAAAGGGAAGGACCTTCTGACAGTGCTAATATCTAACTCCCAATTGTATTGATACCTGAGAACCAATATCATATTTTATGTGCAATGCTTAAACAGATCTGAGGGTCAACAAAAGCAGCCATAAGCTTTTTGTACTTGGAGACACAAAACAACAACACAATGGCTATAGCCTCTTCAAGACTATAATTTAAGGAAGGGAAGTCATCCAAAAGTGTGTTGGGGGGTGTATAGAGTTAACTATTATGTGAACTGAGAAAACATTCTCATCTAGCCAAACTGAATCAGAAATAACAAAAAAATCAATAATCCTAAATTATAAAATTCATTATCGGATGATGCAGCAATGCCATAAGCATCTCAGACCTATTTTAAAAAGAAATTAGAAAAAATAATGCCAGAATGATGGACTAGATAGATATCTTGCATCCAATTCATGAGAGCATTTCTTAACAGTTAGGGATAGATGAGGGTTCAATACAAACACAATACAAACACAGTTTGGTCAGCTTTTGTATTTATTTATTTATTTATTTATTTACAGTATTTATATTTCGCCCTTCTCACCCCGAAGGGGACTCAGGGAGGATCACATTATAACACACATAGGGCAAACATTCAATGCCCATAAACACATCAAACAGACTGAGAGACACATGCAGAGACAAGTTAACCTTCTTCTGAGGGGATGTTCGATTCTGGCCACAGGGGGGAGCAGCTGCTTCATCATCCACACTGACGGCACTTCCTCATTCCAGGTCGTAAATTAGTTAATCTTGCCTCCCCACTTTATAAGTGGTACCTTATCTCCTACTTGATAGATGCAACTATCTTTCGGGTTGCTAGGTCAGCAATGAGCAGGGGCTATTTTTTATTTTTTATTTTTTAATTGACGGGTGCTCACCCCGCCACGGGCTGGCCTCGAACTCATGACCTCATGGTCAGAGTGATTTAAGGCAGCTGCTCAACAGCTGCGCCACAGCCCGGCCCCCTCATTCATTGTACATGGAATGAGGGGGAGAGCACTATCTTCTCTGATACCTCAAACAGAAAATTCAGTTTGTAACAATTCCACAAATCCCCAAGTGGCCAAAGGTCAGAGGATTCTGGATATTGTAGCCCCCCTCCCCCCCCCCCAAATTTGTTCCAAACTCTGAGTTTACTGCCTGAAGTGTCTGAGAAGGTAAGTGACTTCCCTCTCATTCAACACAGAAAAGTCAACCAGACTGACAGTTGAAATCTTTATGTTGACAATAGGACAACATCCTCCACCACACTGGAGGTCAGCAGGTTCATTTAATGAGCATATGCCACTTGACACAGCTGTCTTTACATTGACTCTCTAAAACTGCTAGGAGGGACAAGCCCCTGAAATCGTCTGGAAAAGTCACAGGATTTATTAGTTACCATTCTGATAAATTAGTACAGTACTTCAAGTGCTTGATTATTTTACTAGAAACATATCAATGCAAACATCATTCAACAAGTCCCAAACATTGTTGATGTGAACACCAAGCACTGCCTCAAAACCATGAAACTGAGGCCACTTTTGGCAAAGTTATAAGGTTGTCTTCACATTAAAGTGAAATGCTTTCTTCTGTAGGCAACAAAGAAATGGTTGCAATTTCTCTTTGTTGCAACTATGTGCCTCACTCCAAAGCAAGAAATACCTGGTAAATAATCAAAGCCAAAGAAGCAGTATGTGCTCTTTGCACATAAATTATGAAAATGTCTGAATAAGCGTAAGCATGGATACAAGTACTCTAGATATTATGTATGCCTTTTGCTCGCACCAAAGGGATTTTGCCTATCAATATAAACTACTGGCTTCAGAGCACTTCTTCCATTTATTTGGAATAAGCAGATGATTTGTTACTCCATGGCAAAAAATCCAAAGGTTATGCTGGTAGAGCATAACCCCTTGTCAGTATAGCTATACCATGGTCCCAAGAGAAACAGTTTCTTCTCCCTTTCTGGATATGGAAGTTCCTAAGTCCAGCTCTGTACTCCTGGACACTGGAGAGTGAGGGAATGTACCCAGGACCCACATAATTGCATTTGCATACCAGGAGGAAAAATAGTACCTTCCCCCACCATTTAAAAAGACCAAAAGTTATCTTATCTGGGCAGCCAGATAGTTTCCATCCACAGCCCCATAGCTGATGAGAGAATGGAGCTGTATCTGGTTCCTTCTGCCCAGGCACACCTAGGTATAAAAGTGTTGCACAAAGACGTGTAAGATTTAATATTGTCTTTAAGTTGGGGCCATTTGTTTGAGTATCAATCTAAGAACCTATACAAAATATTATTATTAGTAGTATAATGACTAAAAATTCAGTGAAATATCAGTGGCTATCACCAACATCATTAGAATTTAGCATTAGGATTCAATCTTTCCTACAGTGACCAGGGATTGCTACTACTCTATACTAACGCTTTCTGAAGAACAGGGCCAGAAGGCTGGCAAGAAGCAATATTAGCAAGCCCCCTTTTAAAGAGCCTTCATAACTAACTCCCATTTAGTTCAATAGGATTACCCTGCAGGTATCTGTGTGTAGACAATCACACATTAAAATGAAAAAAACAAACTTCTTAGAGTAATCATTGTTTTTTTCTTTGAGATAAAAAGTCAACTCTGAATTTTATTTGGATTATGTGATTTTAATAATTGATGTAATTGTTTTTAGATCTTTTAATTCTCTGGGTTTAATGTAGATGTTTACCAATTGTATGTTATTTTAAGGCATTGAATTGTTGCTGATATGTGAGGCCGCTCTGAGTCCCTCTCAGGATTAAGAAGGGTGGGGTACAAATATGATAAATAAATAAATACTAAGCGAATAAACTAGTCAAATGCAATTGTGGAGCCTGAAAATAGGCCATCAGGACTAAATTCCTTCTCTGTGCCCCCCTTTCTTGTTCAGATGCTAAGGTCAGAAATAGATTCAGTGTCATCACAAATTCTTAGAGAGGTCAATGTCTTGCATTTTCACTCCTACAGATTTTGTTCAGTTCCCTCTCCTGAAGAGTTCTCAGTTTCTATCTTTAGATGCTTACATGGCCCAAATACATCTGTATCTTCACACATCAAATCTTTACCATACCTATTCTCCAAAAATATCCTGCTAAGCAGAGGAAATTTAAGGATTAAAAATTAAGGTCTTCCGAAACAAAAATGACTGGATTCTAATATCCAATGAACTCAAAGCACGTTTACTTGGTAAATCTTACTGTCATCTCCTTAAGTGGATAGAAATTGTTTAAAATGACAGCCTCAAGCACATTTACTTGGAAAAATTATTGATTTAAACTAAATAGTCTTTTGAAAAGAGCTTTCAGGTTTACATTGAGAGCACTCTTTTGAAGTACAGGAAGATCCCTGCACCCACAGGACTATCAGTTGTGGTTTCACCTACCTCACCTCCAAAATCATCTCTAGGGATGTTCTAGGCTTTCAAGGCAATCTTATGGCATGCTTCTGCCAGAAGTTACCATAAAGCCACCATGGAGGAGCTAACAAATTCCTAGGGAGAATATCCCAAAAATAAATGGCTTTTAAGTAGAAGACCTATTTGCATTTGTTACCTTGTTAGGGACATATAGTACAATATTACCCTACAAGAACATACTATGTATATAGAAAACAGTGGGTGATAAAGAATTCAATTTCAAATGATCAACTCCCACCAGAATTTAATATTAGAGTCATCCCAAAGGACCCATTACAAAGATTAAGACACAGAAATTTGTTTTATTATAAAGAAATAGTGGAAATCTTTTCCCAGGGTTACATGACAACACTGATCTAATACCCTCAAATGATAATTGCTTTATATACCTCCAGTATGCCACATTCAAGCCTTCACTTTGCTTGGACTCCAGCCAGAAGTTTAACATGGTCCTCAAATGCAACCATCCAAAACCTATAAGCAGAGATAGCTTTACTGGCCCAACTCTAAAGAATAAAATGCACTGTGCAAACTTTCAAAGCTTCACTGGCTTCTTCACCACACAAAGATGTTAACAATCATACAGGAAAAAATGGTGATGATGGTAGAGCCACACACCTGCATTCTGTTCAATATGTTGTCAGTTAATACAGTATTGAGGGACTTCAAAGCAGCCAAAGTCCACTGTCCTGACTGGCCATGTGAGAATGAGGGGCAAAGAGAAATAAAAGAACTGTAATAAAATTTCCAACTCCATTAGCAGCAGAAAGGTCTCTAAGAACCCAGTTCTCTGAGTTATAACAAGACATTCAAATGGTCATAGTTACTCATGTAACATGGCCTTCAAGATCCTAAGAGCATCAACCCCAAGAAAACAAGTCTTCCAGTGTCTTCTTATAGAAAAAGGCACAAAGGCACATCCCCATCTAAAGATTAATTCCACCCATCGTTTATCTTATTATCACTTCTAGTTCACACCTATCAAATAAAATACTATTCAAAAACCATGTGGTTTACTGATATATAGATCACCTTAGCAAGCAGCAAATATTCAATTGGTGATCTGGGTTCAATTTGGTTGGTCAGAAGATACATAGATCTATCGTAGCACAATTCAATAGTCAAGTGAAAATTATAAAGTCTATACTGCAGTAATGCCGTTATTAGATCAATGTAAAAGGCAGAAAATTCTGAATGCAACCTGACAAAACTACACATCTTTTCATCAAGGAAATTTTATTTAAAAGCATCCAATGAAAAGGAATAGGGGAAGTGATGATATTGTATAATCTGCATATTGTTTTTAGATAGTTTGGGGAAAGGGTATCTGGCCTATTGAAGCAGACTCCTTAAGCCAGATCCCCAATGCTCCTAACCTCACTGGAATCAACAACTAAAAGAAAAACAATCAGATTTTGTTCTCCAAAAGAGAGACCTAAGTTCAATTCAACCTCAATTTAGTGAAATCCTAATGTGGATCAGGCAAAACATGCCAACAAGAGCCTAATTTGGTAGCTTTGATTTTACCTGGTGCAAAGATACACCAAAATGAAGTCCCAATTTAAGATAGCATAAAGACCTCTTCTTCCACTTTAAAGTTCCCACCTGGGTTGCTAAAGATGTATCTGCACTGCACAATGAATGCACTTGGGCACCATTTTAACTGTCATGACTCAATGCTATGGAAATCTGGGAGTTGTGGTGTTCAAACATCTTTAAGTTTCTTTACCAAACAGTGCTAATGCCTCACCAAACTACAAATCCAGAATTCCACAGCATTAAGTCATGGCAGTAAAAAGGATGTTAAACTGCATTAATGCTACAGTGCAGAACCAGCCTAAATTGGATATTTCTAAATTAATACAATTTTAAGACTAGTCACATTGATGTTAAGACATATTCACACTGTGATAATACCTGTATTAGGCCAATCTGACAATACTGATGTTGAAGAGTACAATTCATTCACAGCCCAATTTTCTGCAGCAGACAAGTACAATATAGCCCCGTGCTTCAAATCTGTATAGTGTGATTAATTGCTCACAAGATGCTCAGTCTGTAGCCAAGAATCTCCGTTACGAAAAATAGAACCAATCCACTAAGAGCAAAACCTATAATGGCACAGGTAAAACACAGAGTACAAATACTGTGCACTGTGATGAAAAGCTTAAGTGAAGGACTACAATAAAGAGATCCAGCTCTCCGACTCCACTGAGCCAGGCAGTCGCTGTCTCTGATTTACCATGGAAGTAGACTTCAAAGACATAGCCATGTTAGTCTGGAATGTCAGTTGTGGTTTGGTGAGGCATCAGCACTCCTTGGCAGAGAAGACCCAAGTTCTTGCAAAACTACAACTCTTAGTAGTCTATAGCATTGAGCCATGGCAGTTAAAGAGTTGTCAAACTGTATTAATTCTACTCTGTAGATGCACCCTTATTCTATGAAAGCCTATGCTACCAACTTCATTCTCTCACTTAATCTCTTTGCATACTACTCTATGGAGTTGTTATGATGATGAAATGGGAAACACATGAATACCACTTTGAGCTCACAGAAAGAAACTTAAAAGTAGAATGATTAATACTAGGATTCCTACTTTTAAAATCAATCATCTGGAAGGCTGAGAACTGGTAGCAGGCACAGTGCTAAAGCAAGAAATGAATACTACTTGTCACCTTTGGGGACATGACTGAACATTTAATAAACCACTCATGTAACATGATCATGATGATGGTGTGGAAACAAGGATAGTTGTTCCAGACACTAAAATGGTCTTCTCATCCCATATGCAATAGTAAGAGAGCAAAAACTCTTAATATGCTAACTAGTTAATAGGATTAGACACTGCTAGAAAGAGCAAACATAATACACAGCCCCTTGCCATAACATCTCAGACCTAGTCAATCTGATGCTCAGTAAATATTTCGCTATATAATTTCTATTAACCCATCTTTTGACCCTGATGTCTATGAGTGTTAGAAACTAGAGTTCAAACATATGAAGAGTGCCAGGCTTCAAAATAAAATTATTCTGCAAATGACATTATCACAATACTATTAGCAGAAAAGCACAGCTCCAGAGCAAAAAGAAGCAGATGCCTCTTCCAGTTCTCATCACAATATCCTCTGAGCTCCGGAATAACTTCTCAATTAGCAAACTGTTCCAAAGAACATGGTGGCTAAAGTGTTAGCAAATGATATATATAAAAGGCCGTGCCAACATGTAGAAGCTGTGAGTTGAAGTGATCTAGATAGAAAGCATCTCAAATTATGGTCTTTGAGCTCCAGCTGTCAAACTATTAAAAGAACTATACTTGGTTCTGCACATGTTTGTTTTTGACTAATCCATCATTTTGGATTGGCACTTTTCAAAACATGGCGTAATGCAGACCTCAATATCCATGGATGTCAGCATTATAAACATAATGGCCCCACTATAGACAGTGACATAGTAAAATGGCACCCCTTCTATAAAATTGGAAACAATTCAAACCAGTGCCAGAGTGCTCTGAGGATTTATGAAATGGCGGACTACAGCACTACAAATCGTAGTAGTGGTTGGCACATGGCAAAATCCTTATTTTTTGGATCTCCCCCCCCCCCCCCCCCCCAAAAAATACTCCTGGTTAATTTAATCTGCGGGTACAAAGGGTCAACTATATCTATTGCATTTCCTTATCTAGAATTCCAAAATCCAAAATCCTCCAAAACTGTCCACATGGATGGACAAGTGACACCTTTGCCTTCTGATGATTCAATGCACACAAACTTTATTTCATGCACAACATTATTTAAGATTTTATATGAAATTACCCTCATGGTATGTATTTAAGGTTTATATGAAACATAAATTACTTTTGTGGCTAGATCTACGTCCCAATACAGATATTGCAAAATCGAGGGGGGGATCTAAAATCTAAATCACTTCTGTCACCAAGCACTTCAGATACGGGAAATTTAAGTTGTATTTTTTTTCCAAATTGTTTACCTGTTAAATGGGTCCCTTAGCACAGGGCTTCTTAAACTTTTCAACTTATGACCCCTTTCCACCTGAGAAATGTTTACATGACCTCGGATATATAGGTATAAAAAGGTATAAAAATCAAACATTTACTGATAACAAATCAGCACGTGCCAAGCTTGCTAAACAGTTTAATTTTCCTTTTTATGGAGTACAGCTGAAGCATCTTCTGCAGAGTCCACTGTAAACACTGCATAACAGATTTGTGTAAATGTCTAAAACAGCTTCTAGATGCCATTCAGAAAATGTTTATTGTTGCCAAATTTTTCAGGACCACATCAGTTATTTTAATTGAGTGCTGGCTTTGACTATGATGCCAGCACTCAGGAAATGATGTTACTAAAATAACATATAAATATGCTTTAATTTGTAAAACAAAGAATATAAGTGGGCCATGAAGTCCACCAAAAGTTATTCAATGAAACAGAATTTATACCTGTGGCTCAAATTCAAAGCTTCTGTTTCTTAAGGAAGCAACAGTCTTTAGTGATTTTATGACAACAGAACAGGTGACAAAGAAGAATTGTACTGTACCAAAGCCTTCTATGGTAATAATAATAATAATAATAATAATAACTTTATTTTTATATCCCGCCCCATCTCCCCGGAGGGACTTGGAGCGGCTTACATGGGGCCATGCCCGACAACAACTTCAAGGACACTGCATAACCCTGGAAAATAACAGGCCGATAGAATAAAACACCCAAACTGAATGCAGCTTAATTGGCTGCATAATTTAAAACACTGTGTTAGGGATACAAATGCACTTGTGAACATGACTGAAAATATACACCATTACATTAACTGTCTTCTATGAAAAGCTTCTTCTATTGACTCTCCCTCAGGTTGTCCCATGGAGTCAGAATGGCATATTGTCGGAATGTTGCTTGAGGATTCTCCATGGGACCAAGGTTCAAATTTCTGGTCAAGCATCTAAACCCACTGGGTGTCACTGAGCAAATCACAGTAACTCAGCCTCAGAGGAAGGCAATGGCAAAAGACACACCTGGACAAATCTTGTGATAGGGTCACCCTGGGGTCAGAACTAATAAAGGCACACAACAACTACAATAAAAAGAATGGTCATTCCTCTCATGATATTCCACAGTTGTTTTGGTAATATATATGTGAAACATACATTTTATTTTTGAAATAGAAATAAGAAAAGCTGTGGAGAAGAAAAGAAACCTGGATTTTTTTCATGATGTATTTCATGAGATTGCATGTAAATATATAAAAGATTACGTTCTGCTTTTCCCGATAAGATGCTTTCAAGGATCAAACATATTTTAACCAGCTAATTTCAAGTCATTGGTAACTTCCTGCTAAATGAGACATGCATCAAGATAGAGAGACTATTACTATAACAAGGCAAATTAACTTTTTGAAGAGCTTCAGCATGCCTTTAGCCTTACAAGTGCTTCTGCTTCTTTACTTCCTCATTTAGAAATATGTGTTTCCTGTCCCAAAAGCCAGAGGCAGGTAATGCAAATGAACATCAATATCCCTTACATTCCATTACCTTCCCTCCACATATTTCAAAAAGTCAAAGAAAAGTACAAAAATAAAGCCCTGCTTAGGCTTTAGATGCTTAGGCTTGAATTTTAACACACGGCATTGGGAGGGAATTTCAGGAATGAGAAGCAGCCACTAGATGCCTTCAGCAGCATTCTCATGGAAGGCTTTGGTCACCAATTTTAGACTACCAACACTCCAGCAACACACCAAATGGATTCCCTCTCCCCTCTCCCCCCCCCCCCCCCCCCCACACACACATACATATATCTTTAGAAATCTGGCACTCACGGGAGCCCAAAAGATTCCTTCAGACTCTGGCCTTCAAATAATCTACCCACTTCTAGTAGGTGACATGCAGATGGCTTCATCTAGCCCAAAAATGAGACTTTCAAACTCCAAGCAGAGAAGTAAAGGCATTTTTCTCAAATTATTTCACTAACTGCACTTTCTACAGTACTATCCATGGACTGGCACTGGTCAACAAACCAGTTCGTTGTGAGTTTCTAGGAAAGATAATGCTACCCAGTGGTCCTTGACACATTTAAAAAATCACATCAAATAATCTGAAAAGCACTGCTCTGCAGTGTGTGAAACCTGATCTCCTAACCACATACACATATATCATGGCTACACGGAAACAAATAATAGTTTCTGATAACCATATAACTGTAACATTCCTCCTTTAAGCGCCATTCATCCTTCCCTTTAGATTGCACCTGTCTTCCTTCGCCTAACTAAACAATATAATTTAAGAATTATTTGTTCTTTTTTATTATTATTATATTACTATTATCTTTTTTATATCCCGCCTTTCTCCCCATGGGGACTCAAGAGGCTTTTTACACTGTAAATTATTTTCTGTGCCTACAATCTAATTTATACTTTAAACATCATTTATTTTTCCTTTCGTACTGTACCTTTCTTCCTTCACCTAACATCCACAATATAGTTTAAGAATTATTCATTCTCATTTTTTACACTACACATTACTTCCTGTGCCTCAAATCTAAAGTATACTTTAAGCACCATTCATTCTTCCTTTTAGATGCACTTTTTTTTCTTTTGCCTAACATCTGCAATATCGCTTAAGAATTATTCAATTTTTACACTGTACATTACTTCCTGTGCCTGAAATCTAAAGTATACTTTAAGCACCATTCATTCTTCTTTTAAACTATACCTTTCTTCCTTCACCTAACATCCACAATATTGGGTTGCTGTGAGTTTTCTGGTCTGTCTGGCATTATCTCCTGATGTTTCGCCCACATCTACGACAGGCATCCTCAGAGGTTGTGAGGTCTGTTGGAAACTGGGCAAGTGGGGTTTATATATCTGTGGAATGTACAGGGTGGGAAAAAGAACTCTTGTCTGTTTGGGGCAAGTGTGAATGTTGCAACTGATTTCCTTGATTAGTACTGAATAGCCTTGGAGCTTCAAAGCTTGGCTGCTTCCTGCCTGGGAGAATCCTTTGTTGCCTAGTTTCCAACAAACCTCACAACCCCTGAGGATGCCTGCCATAGATGTGTGTGAAACGTGAGGAGAGAATACTTCTGGAACATGGCCATACTGCCCAAAAAACTCACAGCAACCCAGTGAGTTTCAGGCCATGAAAGCCTTCTAAAACACATCCACAATATTGTATACGAATTATCCATTCTTCTTTTTACTTCCTGTGCCTGAAATCTAAAGTATATTTTAAGTACCTCATCCTTCCTTTTAGACTGTAGCTTTCTTCCTTTGCCTAACATCCACAATATAGTTTAACAATTATTGATTCTTCTTTTTTACACAGCACATTACTTCCCGTGCCTAAAATCTGAAGTATACTTTAAACACCATTCACCCTTCCCTTTAGATTGCACCTTTCTTCCTTCCCCTAATATCCACAATATAGTTTTAAGAATTATTCATTCTTCTTTTTACACTGTACATTACTTCCTAAAATCAAAGGTCAGCCCCAGTCATCCTTTCTTTTAGATTCTACCTTTCTTCCTTCGCTTAACATCCATAGTATAGTTTAAGAATTATTCATTCTTCTTTCCTGTGCCTAAAATCTAAAGTATACTTTAAGTACCATTCATCTTTCCATTTAGACTGTACCTTTCTTTCTGTGCCTAACACCCAAATTCCACTTCAAGCACCATTCCCTCTTCCCTTTAGACCTGTTGCACAGGTCATACACTTCACCTATGCCGGACTAATATAATCAAAGAGATAAACACATAGGGGTTGGGGGAGAGAGAGAGAGAATCAGCATCACCATAAGCCCCTTACTTCACATCCCCAAACAGGTCTGCAGCCCCACCATCACAAAGGCATTCTACTACTTCCCCAAACAAGCCAAAACAGGAAGATGAAGATAGCATGCACTCCAAAATCCCAGGAAGAAAACCTTGTTTACCTTGGCAGGAAGGGGGGGAGAGGGAGGAAGGGGAGGGAGGGAGGAAGAGCAGGGGGAACCTGTCTCCCCCTTTCCTTCCCTCAGTGGCCAACGGCTGTATGCCTTCCTCCTCCTCTTCCTTCTTTTTCTTCCTCCCGCCCCTTTCTTTCTTCTTTCCTTCCTTCTTTCGGGGAAGAGAGGCTGTGCTGTTGGCCGTGGGACTTGCTGTGAAGCCCCCCTCCCTCCAAGCTCTTCCTCTGACGTAGAGGAACGGAAGGGGGCAGAATGAGGAAGAGGGGAGAAGAGGGACTTCTGGGGAGAGGAAGCAGAAAAGAAGGAGGCCCTAAGCAAAAAGGGAGAGAAATAGGGGGAAAGCCTTCCCAATGCCCAGGGTCTTAAAAGCTGGGGCCCGGGAAGTAGGCCCTAAGAGACAGAGAGTAGGTGAGGAGGCATTGGCTCGTGAGGAAGGAAGGAAGGCAGGCAGGCAGGCACCCTGAGGCCTGGAGGGATAGTGAGGGGAGGAAAGAAGGAAGAAAAGAAAGGGAAAAGGGAGAAAAAAGAAGGGTTTAAAAAATAGAGAGAGAGAGAGAAAGGGGGGGAGGTGAAAGGGGGGGAGGAAGAAAAGAAAAAAAAGAAACAGAAAAAAGGGGGGAAAGAAGCTGCCGGCCCCTCCCCCTGCCCGCCCGCCTGCGCGCGCACGTGCGTGTGACGTCACTCCTTGACGCGACGCGGCGGCGACGCAGGCATCGTGCCCTCCCCCGGTTTGCGTCACGCGCGCGCGCCGCCTTACCACGCCCGCGCGCTGTTGCTACGGACGACAGTGAGATACAGCCGCCCTCCTCTTCTTCCTTCTCCTCCTCCCTCGTCGGATGGACTCAGCTTCACCTTTAGGGGCCAGAGGACTAGCACTCCGAAGGCAGGAAAGAGGACTGACTAATCGGCTGGGTGGCTGCCTCCCTGATGTAATTTTAGACAGTACTAGCTTTGCCCGGCCACGCGTTTCTGTGGCTTATGGGAATCATTTGTTGGCCAGGTGGAATAGCAGTGAATACCCTTGCAGCCTCAAAGCCTGGCCGTTTTCTGGAGTAGCTGGAGTAGCACCCTCAATCAAAGAGCCGCTTTGAAGCCTGGCTACTTCCTTTGTAGAGGAATCCTTGTTTGGCCAGCTTGAACTGCACTAAATAGTCTTGCAGCTTAAAAGCTTGGCCGCTTTCTACATAGGGCATCCTTTCTAGGCCTGGTTGTATGGGACAGAGTAGCCTCGTGGCTTCAGAGCTTGGGGGTTTTCTACCTAGGGGAAATCTTGGTTGGCCAGATTGAATAGCACTGAATAGTCTTGCTGCTTGCAAACCTGGCCGCTTTCTACCTTGCAGGATCCTTGGTTGGCCAGGTTGAATAGCAATTAATAGTCTCAGTATGGCAGGTATGAATGCTGCAATTAGCCACCTTGATTAGCATTTAATGGCATTGCAGCTTCAAAGCCTGTTTGCTTCCTGCTTGGAAGAATCCTTTGTTGGGAAGTGTTAGCTGTCCCTGATTGTTTCCTTTCTGGAATTCCCAATTTCCCTGCTTTCCAAGTGTTGCTCTTTATTTACTGTCCTGGTTTTAGAGATTATATCATTCTGTATTATTATACCACAGTAATTATTTCATATTGCAGTAGAGTCTCACTTATCCAACATTCGCTTATTCAGTGTTCTGGATTATCCAACGCAGTCGGCCTTTTAGTAGTCAATATTTTTGTAGTCAATGTTTTCAATACATTGTGATGTTTTGGTGCTAAATTTATAAATACAGTAATTACTACATGGCATCACCATGCATTGAACTACTTTTTCTGTCAAATTTGTTTTATAACATGATGTTTTAGTGCATAATTTGTAAAATCATAACATAATTTGACGTTTAATAGATTTTTCCTTAATCCCTTCTTATTATCCAACATATTCACTTATCCAATGTTCTGCCGGGGTGTTTATGTTGGATAAGTGAGAGACTACTGTATATTTATAATCTTATATTATCTGCTTAGAACTGGATTATATGAGGCTCCTTCTACACAGCTGTATAAAATGCACACTGAAGTGGATTATATGGCAGTGTGGACTCAAAATAATCCAGTTCAAAGCAGATAATATAAGATTATAAATTGGTAATATAGCTGTGTGGAAGGGCCTTGAGTCTACACTGCCATATAATCCAGTTCAAATCAGATAATCTGTATTTTATAGGCAGTGTGGAAAAGGCAGTGTGGGCGCCATTGAATGGCTGAGTGGGTTGCTAGGAGACAAAGTGGGTGGAGCTTAGCCTTCTAACTGGCAGCAATGGGGAAAAAAACAGTTATTCCTCTCCCTCTAATTAGGACTTTATTTTTCTTGGGTATTTTTTTAATATAAAAATGCAAACAGGATGGCTATATCTTTTGTGGCCAAATTTGGAGTGATTTGGTCATGTAGTTTTGTTGTTTAAGTTAAGGGAAAAAATATCAGAACATTTTTATATATACAGATGGTATAGTGATGAAGGTCAAGTATGTGTTGTCGAAGGCTTTCATGGCCGGAATCACTTGGTTGCTGTGAGTTTCCCAGGCAATATGGCCATGTTCCAGAAGCATTCTTCCCTGATGTTTCACCCACATCTATGATAGGCATCCTCAGAGGTTGTGAGGTCTATTGGAAACTAGGCAGGTGGGGTTTATAATATCTGTGGAAAGTCCAGGCTGGGGAAAAGAACTCTTGTTTGTCGGATGTGAATCTTGCAACTGGCCATTGAATGAAACTGAATGGCTATTTAATGCGAATCAAGGTGGCGAATTACAACATTCACACTTGTCTCAAACAGACAAGAGTTTATTCTCCCACCCTGAACATTCCACAGATATATAAACCCCACTTGCCTTGTTTCTAACAGACCTTACAACTTCTGAGGATGTCTGCCATAGATGTGGTGAAATGTCAGGAGAAAATGCTTATGGAACATGGCCATACAGCCCAGAAAACTCACAGCAACCAAGGTTGAGTGTTTTTTATCTGAAATGCTTGGGAACAGAAACGTTTGGTATTTCAGGATATTTGCATAGACATAATGAGGCCCCTTAGAGATGGGACCAAGTCTAAACACGACATTCATGTGTGCTGAATAAATACATTACGGCAGTGGTTCTCAACCTGCAGGTCCACAGATGTTTTTGGCCTACAATTCCCAGAAATCCCAGCCAGTTTACCAGCTGTTAGGATTTCTGGGAGTTGAAGGCCATAAACATCTGATGACCCCAGGTTAAGAACCACTGCATTACAGGGTTGCTGGGAGATTTTCGGGCTCGATGCCTATGTTACAGCAGCAAGCTCTCCTGACATTTCGCCTGCATCTGTGACTGCCATCCTCAGAGGTAGTGAACTCTGTTGCAAACTAGGCAAGTGAAGTGTGTGTGTGTGTGTGTGTATATATGTGTGTGTGTGTAAAGGTTTCCCCACAACTTCTGAGGGAGCCCCCGGTGGTGCAGTGGGTTGAACCGTTGAGCTGCTGAACTTGCTGACCAAAATGTCGGTGGTTTGAATCCAGGGAGCGAAGTGAACTCCTGCTGTTAGCCCCAGCTTCTGCCAACCTAGTTGTTCGAAAACATGCAAATGTGAGTAGATCAATAGGTACCACTCCGGCGGGAAGGTAACAGCACTCCATGCAGTCATGCCAGCCACATGATCTTGGAGGTGTCTACAGGCAACGCCAACTCTTTGACTTAGAAATGGAGATGAGCACCAACCCCTAGAGTCAGACCCAACTGGACTTAATATCAGGGAAAACTTTTACCCTTATTGCTATGGTGGATGGAGGTACAAGCATTTGTGTACAAAGTGTAAAGCACAGGATTCAACACATGGTCCTGTAGCGTTCCAGTGTTGAGAGTGAGTGAGAGCTGAAGAGGTATGATTATCAAATCTAACTCTCTGGGAACATCCAGACAAGAAGTCCATAATCCAGGAACATGACAATTCAATGTGACATTACAACATGACAATATGACAATTAAAGATCCATGAGTTTAGACACCAGTCTATGTGGGAGGATTGAAACAGTCCACCCATAGGACATTGTATGGAAAAGAGAAGGAAGGAAAGCCACTGACAGATACATTTAGCATATGCAATTTTGTCATTAAACTTGCTTGAGTCAGTGCACTGCCATGACATCAGGGGTAAACACATGGATCTTTAATTTGGTTACTAGTATTTGGTTGCGAACAAGCACTATTTGGTTGTACATAAAGATATAGTCAGGAAGCAGCTATTTAGACATATAAATGATATAGTGAAAAAATGCTGAGAACTACCTTGACTGCTCTTCATGTTTCCAAGTCCGGGTGCCAGGCCTGTTCTCTTGCTGCTATCCCTATCTCCTGCTGCTCTCTGGTGGCTGTTGGATCCCCCCCCCCCCCCCGAAGTTCCCTTTTGTTTAATATTAAAGTCCAGGGTTAGCAGCAGCATCTCTATTCCATTTTAGGCTACAAAACATACACAGATTTATTTGAAATTAAGCCTTTATTAAACTTAATTGTCCTCCTAAACTAGATAGCACTATATAAGAATCATAGAATCATAGAATAGTAGAGTTGGAAGAGACCTCATGGGCCATCCAGTCCAACCCCCTGCCAAGAAGCAGGAAATCGCATTCAAAGTACCCTGACAGATGGCCATCCAGCCTCTGCTTAAAAGCTTCCAAAGAAGGAGCCTCCACCACAGTCCGGGGCAGAGAGTTCCACTGCCGAACAGCCCTCACAGTGAGGAAGTTCTTCCTGATGTTCAGGTGGAATCTCCTTTCCTGTAGTTTGAAGCCATTGTTCCGTGTCCTAGTCTGCAGGGCAGCAGAAAATAAGCTTGCTCCCTCCTCCCTATGACTTCCCCTCACGTATTTGTACATGTCTATCATGTCTCCTCTCAGCCTTCTCTTCAGCAGGCTAAACATGCCCAGCTCTTTAAGCCGCTCCTCATAGGGCTTGTTCTCCAGACCCTTAATCATTTTAGTCGCCCTCCTCTGGACGCTTTCTAGCTTGTCAACATCTCCCTTCAACTTCGGTGCCCAAAATTGGACACAGTATTCCAGGTGTGGTCTGACCAAGGCAGAATAGAGGGGAAGCATGACTTCCCTGGTTCTAGACACTATACCCCTATTGATGCAGGCCAGAATCCCGTTGGCTTTTTTAGCTGCCGCATCACATTGTTGGCTCATGTTTAACTTGTTGTCCACGAGGACTCCAAGGTCTTTTTCGCACACACTGCTGTCAAGCCAGGCATCCCCCATTCTGTATCTTTGATTCCCATTTTTTCTGCCAAAGTGAAGTATCTTGCATTTGTCCCTGTTGAACTTCATTTTGTTAGTTTCGGCCCATCTCTCTAGTCTGTCAAGATCGTTTTGAATTCTGCTCCTGTCTTCTGGAGTGTTAGCTATCCCTCCCAGTTTTGTGTTGTCTGCAAACTTGATTATCGTGCCTTCTAACCCTTCGTCTATGTCGTTAATACAGTAGAGTCTCACTTATCCAACATAAACTGGCCGGCAGAATGTTGGATAAGTGAATATGTTGGATAATAAGGAGGCATTAAGGAGAAGCCTATTAAACACCAAATTAGGTTATGATTTTACAAATTAAGCACCAAAACATCGTGTTATACAACAAATTTGGCAGAAAAAGTAGTTCAATAGGCAGTAATGCCACATAGTAATTACTGTATTTACCAGTTTAGCACCAAAATATCACGATGTATTGAAAACATTGACTACAAAAATGCGTTGGATAATCCAGAATGTTGGATAAGCGAGTCTTGGATAAGTGAGACTCTACTGTAAAGATGTTATTTATTATTTATTTATTTATTTAATTTATATACCGCTCTTCTCCCCCAGGGGGACCCAGAGCGGTCTTACATAATGGCAAGATTAATGCCCCATATAATACAAAATATAGTAAAACAAACGATCGTAAAAACACACTTAAAAACCAATATTATACCCCATTTAAAACAGTAAGCACTGTGTGGCCATTACAACAGGGCCAGTAGCATTGGGCCAAAAGTCAGAGCCAGTCTGTATTCAATTACACATTAATCCAGCGAATACATCAGATTATATCGACCGTATCTTAGGATGGGCCAAAAGCTTGGTCCCACATCCAGGTCTTCAGCTGCTTCCTAAAAGACATGAGTAAGGGGGCTTCCCTAATCTCCCTTGGCAAGGAGTTCCACAGCCGCGGAGCCACCACCGAAAAAGGCCTGTCCCTCGTTCCAGCCAAATGCACCTGTGACGGCGACGGGACCGAGAGCAGGGCCTCTGTTGAACAGAACGGGCCCAGGACGGAGCCCTGCGGCACTCCACTTGTCACTTCTTTCCAAGATGAAGATGACGCATTGGTGAGCACCCTTTGGGTTCGTTCACTTAGCCAATTACAGATCCACCTAACCGTAGTTTTGTCTAGCCCACATTTTACTAGTTTGTTTGCCAAAAGGTCGTGGGGGACTTTGTCGAATGCCTTACTGAAATCCAGGTACGCTACATCCACAGCATTCCCTGTATCGACCCAACTCGTAACTCTATCGAAAAAAGAGATCAGATTAGTCTGGCATGACTTGTTTTTGGTAAATCCGTGTTGACTATTAGCAATGACCGCATTTGTTTCTAACTGTTTGCAGACCACTTCCTTAATGATCTTTTCCAGAATCTTGCCTGGTATCGATGTGAGGCTGACCGGACGGTAATTGTTTGGGTTGTTCTTTTTTCCCGTCTTGAAGATAGGGACCACATTCGCCCTCCTCCAATCTGCTGGGACTTCTCCCGTTCTCCAAGAACTCTCAAAGACACTTGTATTAAGTTGAAGAGAGATGGGCCGAAACCAACAAAATGAAGTTCAACAGGGACAAATGCAAGATACTTCACTTCGGCAGAAAAAATGGAAATCAAAGATACAGAATGGGGGACGCCTGGCTTGACAGCAGTGTGTGCGAAAAAGACCTTGGAGTCCTCGTGGACAACAAGTTAAACATGAGCCTACAATGTGATGCGGCAGCTAAAAAAGCCAATGGGATTTTGGCCTGCATCAATAGGGGAATAGCGTCTAGATCCAGGGAAGTCATGCTCCCCCTCTATTCTGCCTTGGTCAGACCACACCTGGAATACTGTGTCCAATTTTGGGCACCGCAGATGAAGGGAGATGTTGACAAGCTGGAAAGCGTCCAGAGGAGGGCGACTAAAATGATTAAGGGTCTGGAGAACAAGCCCTATGAGGAGCGGCTTAAAGAGCTGGGCATGTTTAGCCTGCTGAAGAGAAGGCTGAGAGGAGACATGATAGACATGTACAAATACGTGAGGGGAAGTCATAGGGAGGAGGGAGCAAGCTTATTTTCTGCTGCCCTGCAGACTAGGACACGGAACAATGGCTTCAAACTACAGGAAAGGAGATTCCACCTGAACATCAGGAAGAACTTCCTCACTGTGAGGGCTGTTCGGCAGTGGAACTCTCTGCCCCGGACTGTGGTGGAGGCTCCTTCTTTGGAAGCTTTTAAGCAGAGGCTGGATGGCCATCTGTCGGGGGTGCTTTGAATGCGATTTCCTGCTTCTTAGCGGGGGGTTGGACTAGATGGCCCATGAGGTCTCTTCCAACTCTACTATTCTATGATTCTATGAAATCTAAAATTATTCTTCAATGTTGGATCTAGATGGAGTGGTTTTTAATAAATGTGACTTTTTCTAATAATCAGCTGGTGAAGAAATTTATTCCAGAAGTGAATTACCCCACACCACCACCACCTCCCCCCCCCCCCCAATACACACACACTTTTCTGTTTCTAGATGCCATCTATGAAGTGTAGGGGAGATGAGGATAGTTGATGCATACATCTATGGCTAAGCTACATTGGCACCAAGCTGGCAAATACCTGTATATTTTTATTTTTATCTTTAAGTGTACCAGGTGTATGTTGTATTTTGTGTTTGTATTGTCTGTGCTTGATAAGGCCAACTGGCTAATCAATAAATTGTTGTTGTTGGATGCCATCTATATAGTTGCAAAGAAAGAGAAAATGCCAAGGAGTAGTCCTGTAATTCCAGAGATGGCATCTCCACCACATTTTGGAACTTGGTTTTGGAACAGTATGTGCACCTTATTGTCCTGCAGAAAATTTTCCAGAACACTCATAAAAGTCTGAACCAGAATTACATATAAATCTCATCAAAGTCACAGAAATAAAACATTATGTATGTAAAAAAGGGATACCCAATATATCAACATCCAAGTTCAGCAGCTTTCCACAGTTTTCTTGCAAGAGCAGAGAGAAGGGTGTCCATGGTCACAGTCAAACAGACAAACAGGAAGAACTATAGCAACACAAACTTTACTGGCTGGTGTCACACTACAGTAGGTAAAGGTATCCCATCTGAAATCCTGTGGCTGCCTCCTGCAGAATCTTAAGCTTGTAGTTTAGAGAAGGAGCCTTTAAAATGCTCAGCCAGAGATGTCCTGGGTCTCACTAAACTCAACCCCCACAATCCTGCAGGAGGCAGCCATAAAATTTCAGATGGGACACATACGCTTTGCCTACTATTTCAGCTCCAATGTGATAAATCAAAGAGGCCAGGCTAAGGCTTAAAGCTTATTTTTGTGCAGAAAGCTGGGATAGTAAATACAAGAGTGTATCTACAGTGTATAAGTAACACAGTTCAACACCACTTTAACTGCCATTGGTCAATGCTATAGAATCTTAGGAGTTGCAGTTTCACCGTGTCTTTACGTAGTTTTCTCTGCCAAAGAGGACAAATGCTGCACCATACTACAGATCCTTGGATTCTGCAGCATTGAGCCACTGCAGTTAAAGTGGTTTCAAATTGTTTTAATTCTGCAGTGCACATGTATCCTGACACAGCATTACACATATTCATTCATCCATTTAAATATTTTTATCCTGTCATTTATCTGAGATTTGTAGGTTACTGAGGCACCAGCACTCTTTGGCAGAGAAGGCTAAAGACTTTGTAAAACAACAACACTCATGATTTCATAACATTGACCCATTGCAGTTAAAGTATTGTCAAACTGAATTAATTTTACAGTGTAGATTACCCCAAGATCTACAGTCACAAGCCTGTTCAAGATGGGCATTCTAACCACTATAGCATACGTGTTGTAAGTCCCTCTGAAATTTTGACAAAAGAATCCTATCAAATCAAGCTCTAAGCAGTAGTCATTCTTCACTCTCATTAAAACATTCCCAATTCATTATAATTTGTGAATTTGCCTTGACCAGTAGTTGTCAGTCTAGGAGGGCTAACAACTAGATCAGATACACCAATATTTACAAGAAAGAAAGTAATGGGTATTTCACAAGCTACCCAAAAGCTGTTAAATGAAGTTATTCCCATTGGCATTGTAATCTACTGCATTCACTCTTAAAGTGCTTTCTTCTCTGTTTTGGCTTTGATACCTATTGACCCCAAACATTTTTTTTAATTATTGCCCTGACATTCTGTGAAGAGATATGGGGAAACAACCATGCATAAAGTTCTGGTTTTTTGCTTTTTTACTCTTCCGTCAGAATGTAGTGTGCATGGATGTTAACTGCCTTATTTGCAAGACAGAACCCAAGGACCCAGAGAAGCAGGAAACATTTCACATTGAGTTTGCTTAGAAGAATATTCTTTGCAAGTTTTACTTGAAGGAGAAGCCAAATATTTCCCATCCAGTCTCCAGAACTGCTTTGTAAGTAGCCCTGGAAAAACTCCATTGCAACAGGAAGACTAACAGATATCCTGAGTAGAAAAGCAGTAATTCAAAATGATAAGCTTAGTAAAACAGGATTTGTACCATTTATTTTTTAAAAAATCTGTGCCTTCTTATGCTCACATACCTATAGTGAGCAGCTAATGGCAATGAAAACCAATCAGAAAATATAACAAAATTTATTTTAAAATCCAGAAATGATAGCACAATAAAACATAGCCTTAGCAGATAAAATATTAGCAACAAAAATAATAGTTTTCTGTCACTACTTGCTCCAGAATGAAGTGATATTTGAGAAATAAGAGTCTTTTGGGGGGAGGGGGGAACAGGGCGGGTACTAAGCCATCAGTGGGGTTTCTATTTTCCTCTGCAATCTTGTCCTACAGAGTTCAGTGATCATACTGTCAGGTAAGTTTGCATACAGCATTGATGGGCAATAGGCAACCTGCATGTGACCCATGGAATCACAGCAGTCACTGCTCACTGCTGCTCAGCAATTGGTCATCAGCAGGGCAGCAGAGGTATCCTTCATGGCAGAAAGTAAATAGCAATTTCTATCAAGACTGGAGGGAGGAGGCTGTAACATATCCACTCCAGCAATCCCTATGCTGACAAAATACCTGCAGCCATCAATCTTGATCATGATCACTGCAGGGCAAGACGAAAGCTGCTTGTCCCCATTGCACAACACTCCTGACAAAAACACTTTCCTGCTGCTCTTAGTATTTAGAAGTCTCAATCAGAATTCCATAGGCAGAGCTTGGAAAGTGCATTTTTTAAACCACAGTTTGTTCTAAGTCATATATTGCCTTTGCCTCTTATAATTTTTAACTCTCATACACCAAGATGGGGTATTACAATTCCCCTGAAATATGTTTTTTTGTAGAAGCCACAGAGAACTAGATCTTTAACACAGAACATCTGTGAATCATACCAACAAAGCTGTCAACACTTTCCCCTACCTTCAATTAGTTGCCCTATACCTTTTTATACAGATTTAAAAAAAACAGCTATGAAAAAGTGTCACAATAAGTATGCCATGCCTTACGCCCTTGTGCCTCATGGCACTCCACTATACCTTATACCTTCCTTTACCTCACATATCCACTCCCTTCTACATGACACTCTTATCATCGCCTCTTGCAATGTCACTACTACAAGGCAAGAAGAAAGAAACGAGAGAAAGAGATGGCAGGGCCAGGATTTTATGCCGTTTTCCTCCCAGTCGTGGAAGTGTCCCTAATATGCCCAGCATGAGGGTCTCACTTGTATCTTGGAAGGAAATTGGCCTCTGCTCTTGAAAATGAACCTGCCGGCCTGTTATCTTTGAACATGTGTAGAAATCTAGCTGTCTTTGACATAAAGGTACTCTCAAGTACAATTCTATCCATATTTACTTTGAAGTACATGCACTTGAATTTGGTCAGGCTTGCTTTCGATTAAGTGGGAGGATTGCTACCTTAACAAAAAATGATTAAATGAGGCTTCTCATTCTGCTAAAATAAACATAAATGCTCTAAGAGAGAAGCACTTAAAAGTATACATATTTGCAGCACAGGAACCAGTAGATCACTCTTCAATGATAAATCTGTGAAATCCTGAGGATATCAATCAAATTGTCAGTAGCTTAACTCTTACTTGAACACACCAAAAGGCAGTAGCAAACCTGTTTCTGATGACTTTATATTTTACTTCATTCCATAAATTTAAATGGCTATATAATTACATAGAGGTATTAAGTGAAAACATTGTACCTGGAAAGTTGGGTTGGCACCTAGATGCATGTCTAGCATCAGAGTAAAGGCCAGCAAGCCAAACAACTCTTAAGTATCTCTCATCTTAAGGGGTACAAGTTGCCATATATTCTAGTCCACAAAAACTTATGTGATCAAGAACAAAGAAGCTACTCCTTTAAGCTCTTTTAGACTCATTGCATTTATATAGGTATTTTTTATCACTCTAGACCAGCTTATGGTGAAATTCAAAGTTTCCAAACCCAGCAGTCCTCCCTACCCTTGCTTAACTTGCTATGAACACACAGACTTAAGGATGGAAAAGGAGTAATATAGTCATGTACTAGCAATCTATCTCGTATACTTATAAAATATGTCCGAACGCACAAGCCAACTTTATACCTTAACAGAAGGGGGAAGTACAAAGAATTAAGGCACCATCACCCCCAATGGTATCTTGAAAGACCACTTGCTGGCTCATGATGAGCACATCCTAGAGTTGTCCTTGGTAGATGGGGTGTTGTCGTTATTAATTTTGAACATTTTAAATGGATTTTAATTGTGAATACTGTTTATATTTAATTCTATTTTAATGTTTGATATTTGTATACTTTAAATTATATGCTAATGTTTTTATGTTAAATCACTTTGAGCCTCCTTTGGAAGAGATAAAATGGGACATAAATAAATAGAAGAAGGAGAAGGAGAAGTTGTTGTTGTTGTTGTTGTTTGAGGGGTCTCAAATTCTCCAGAAGTAAATGTGGAATATGCCACAATGGAGCAAACTTTACCTAAATAACTTTATCCTCTCTTTAAAATCTCTCAAGACTTTAACTGGTTCTACTGGTCAAAGAATTGACACAGTGAAAACAGAAGAGAAAATCAGCTAGTCTTCTGCCAGGCGTACAGTACATAGGAGTCAAGGTGACTTTTGGCTTGATTTAGTTTATTTGATTTGGTTTCTTTTCCATTATTTGCATTTCCATGTAACATTTTTAATCTTTGCTCTTTCTGTTATCATTTGTACACAGACTAGAAACATCTCCACTGCAATTATTTGGAAAGAGTTTTCTTAAATGGAAAAAAAGACACACACTATCCTATAAAAGCAACATACCACTGGAGTCCAGTTTGTCAGGTGAACTTGGGAGTTCATGGTATCCATGACAATCATGAGCCTATCCCAGTGGTTTCCAGACCAACACATTCAGCAAGTAATATCCTTGATGTGATTTTCGGCTTGGAACATATAGGTCTGTGGGTAGAGGTGATCAATACCTCCGAGTTGTCTTGGACAGATCATTTTCTGATCAGAGCCAGTATCATAGCTACAACCCATCCCTGCAGGGGGGAGCACCTATTGAAATGGTCCTCCCTTGAAGGCTAAGGGATCTTTTGAGATTCCAGGAGGTTTTAGAGGGTTCTATGGCTGGCATCACTGCCAATCCTGTTGAATCCCTAGTCAATAAGTGGAATCAAAATCCAACCAGGGCTATTGACATGATTGCTCTGTGACTCAACTCTTATGCGACAAGACATGGTATAGAGGGACACCTCATGCTGGGCATATTAGGGACACCTTTCTTTGCTCCTATAAGGTGACAATCCGTATAGTAAAGAAAGTTTTCTTCTCTGCACACATTGTGTCTACAGATTCACATCCAGCTGTGCTGTTCAGAGTGGTGAGAGGTTTAACTCCAGTACCCTCCCCTCTGAACCCATTATTAGAACATTCAGTAGCTCAGTGTGATGCTTTGAACAACCATTTGGCAGATATAATTTGTTGCATAAGAGCTGACTTAGGACTTCATGATGAGTGATTCACCAGTGTGCTGGGTGATTCACCTGTCTCCGTGGTGAATCCATGGGGCAATCCCAGCACCCCATGCCCCACCTCACTCACAGTGATGCTTACCCATCACACATCACTATGCAACTTCCCCTGCTCTGGCCCTGTTGTTCCCAATGGAACACAGGAAGCATCCCATGCTCTGAGCTGAGTGTCCTAGGTAGCTTGCACCACAGTTGATCGACAGATCCCCCCGGAAGTTAGTGTGTGTTGTGTGATGGGTGGCATTGGATTCAATGGATCAACTATGCTACAAGTGTCCTAGGATGCTTGTGAAGACACATATGATGAAGTACTAGAATGCTATAATTGGAGAAGAAGCCAACAATGAGGTGTCCAGCAACTCTGTGAATGGGATTACACATGATCACTTTCAATTGGCGAGTACTATTGATGTGGACAACCTACTGGGGCAAGTAAGGAGGATAACCTGTTTTCTTGATCTCTGTCCCTCTTGGCTAGCCCTCCAGGGAGAAGATGCAATTCGATCTCAAGTACAACAAATTATTAGAGCATCTCTCAGTGAGGGGAACTTTCCATTCTGTTTAAAAGAAACAGTAGTTAAACCGCTGCTGAAAAAGCCCTCCCTGGAACCCCTGGTAATAATTACAGACCTTCCTTTTTTGGGCAAGGTAATTGAGAAGGCAATTGTCCTCCAACTCCAGGTAATTTGGATGACATGCACTTCCTTGATCCATTTCAAACTGGCTTCAGAGGAGGATACAGAGTTGAGACTGCTATGGTCACTTTAGTGGATAATCTCTGTCTTAACACTGATAACAGGTGTGTGTCTCTGTTGGTGCTTCAAGACCTCTCAGTGACTTTTGATACCTTAAACCATGGCAACCTTCTGGAACACCTGGAGGGGTTGGGAATAGGAGGCACTATGCTGCAGTGGTTCTGGTCATACCTCTCAGGAAGGTTCCAGATGATAGTGCTTGGGGATAGCTACTCCTCAGAAAAGGGAGCTGTTATATGGCATCTCACAGGGCTCAATTCTATCCCCAATGCTACCCCAATATTTACATGAAACCGCTGGGAGAGATCATCCGGAGGCATGAGGAGTATTATCAATATGCTGATGGCACCCAAATATATATTTTCCATGCCTTTAAAAACATTATCAGCTAAAGATAATATGTCTCTTCTGAATTAATGCCTGCAGGAGGTAATGGGCTGGATAAGAAAAATCAAATTGAAACTGAATCCGACAAAACAGAGGTGGCAAGGGTCCTAATCTGGGGATGCAGATATGTCAACCAGTTGTGTGTAAGAATACACTCCCCCTGAAAGGCTGTGTCTGCAGCTTGAAAGTGCTCCTGGATCCATCTCTCCAAATGTCAGCCCAGGGAGATGAAACAGTCAGGAGTACATACTATGAGCTTAGGCTGATAGGCCAGCTGTACTCCTTTCCTAGGATTGGAGGACCTAAAGGTGGTAACCTCAAGATTGGATTTCTGCAATGTGCTTTACATTGGGCTACCTTTGTACCAAGTTCAAAATCTCCAGTTTGTTCAAAATAAGGTAGCCAGATTGGTTACAGGGACGTCCAGGAGTGAACATATCATACCTATACTAAAGTCATTCCACTGGCTGCCAATTAGTTTCTGGGTAAAGCACCAAGTGTTGGTTCTGTCCTTTAAAGCCCTAGATGGTCTGGGTCCAGATTACCTACAGGATGGCCTTCTCCTGTACAATCCGCACTGCACACTTCAATCTTCTGGGTGGCATCTGCTCCAGCCCACCAGAACCTGACTGGGAACTGTCACCTAGAGGACCTATTCATTGGCCACCCCAAGATTGTGGAACAACCTGTTAGATGAGCTCCAACAGCTAAATGAGCTGTCAGAATTAAAAACCCATCTAAAGACCTATCTCTTTCGGCAGGCCTACCCAACCAGTTTTAATCATGATTTCAAAACTTGTGTCCTGAGTTTTAATCATTGTTCTGTGTATTCTAATATTATTATGTAGAAATATATTTTAACATGTGATTTTTATAAAATGTTTAAATGATTATGTATTTTGCTGATGTTGTAACCCGCCTCGAGCCACAAGGAGAGATGGGTAGAAATAAAATAATTATAATATTTATAATACTTATTATTATTGACACAACAACATAGTATGACACGGCGAACAAGATAGATATGCTGGATTTCATGTCACAAAATCACAAGTCGAACACTTCCCAAGAGTTTAGGACTGTGTAATGTATTTTCGGATGATGTGCGCAGATCCCAGTAGGGTGGCCTATTTGCAGTTGACAGATCATAATTTTGTTAATGTCTATTGTTTCCAAATGCCGCCTGAGATCTTTTGGCATGGCACCCAATGTGCCAATCACCACCGGGACCACCTGTACTGGTTTCTGCCAGAGTCTTTAAAGTTCAATTTTTTAAATAGTTTTTTTTAATTTTCCAGAAATTTAGGGAATTACATTACAAAAATTGTGAGGAGGGGAAAGGAGAAAGAAAGGAAAAAGAAGAAAAACTAAAATAAAAAAAATAAAAAAATTATTACACACAGCCAGCAGACAGCAAAAAAAACAAAAAAAAAACAAAAAAAAAAAGCCAAAAAGGAAAAAGCACACCAATAACTTCCGGTTGATTCCACAGGGGTAGTAATTCATTTACATTATGCTATGAATTTTCTCTGCCCATATCCCCGCACATTCTCGGTCCGACGCATGTTTATCATTGCTCTGACCAACTATTCAAAATTAATCTGACTTTTCCCTTGTAAAAATTTTTTTACTGGTGACGAGTCCATCCTTTGTTTTTTGGTATAATCTTGCAGTAAAAAGGTCATAGTATCCATGTCCAAAGGAGAATGAAGGGGCACAGTGAGAGGAAAAAACTGGGTGTTTTTTTAAAAAAATGCTTAAAAAGTGGTGCAACAAAGGATAGTGGGAGGAAGTGGGACTGTTCGTGCCAATTCAGGACAGTTGGAAAGTGCTCGGATACCCACACACATACCATCATGCACAGGGCTGAAATATGAGTGAAAGAAAATAATGCACTTCCTTTTTTTATTCCTTTTTTATCCCTTTCCCTGCAAGGTGCCATTTATGTAAAATGTTCCTTTGTTTCTCATCCTTCCAGTCTGGAGTTTGAGCAATTTCTCTGTTTATTTCCTTTCTTTCCTTTCAGTGCTTTATCTTCCCATTCTCTACAGTTTCCATTTACAACAATGCTGCCTTGCTGGCTTTTCCTTTGCCATTTTCTGCAGGAGTTACAATATTTGTGTATCTATTTTTTAAAGTAATGTGAACCATTTTTAAATGATATATTTTATTAACACAAAACGTGTTGCTATATAAAACAAGAGTACTGTTCCATTATCTGGGTGGGGACCACTAGGGGATGCGAGAGAGAGAGAAAGAAGGAGGAGGACGTTGAAGGAGGAAAACCATTTCCCTCATATTTGCTGGTTAACATATCATAGACCATATTACATGGGCAGGGGGGAATAACAAGAAAACAGGGGGAAACGGTTTTACTCCTTCAACCCACTCTCTGCCCCCATAAAATGAACTATCATTCTCTCTCTAGTGCCTCCTAGTGGCTTACACCTGGAAATAGAACAGTACCACAACAAGATTCAAGGAATGCTAACCCAATACAAATCTACTGTGAATGCGCCTTTGGAGACTGTGAATGATAGTGGTGGGATCAGGAGAGGAAGGAAAAACCCTCGCGAGGAGGGCTCGTTGGAGGATTTGTTTAGGAAAAGGGTCAGGGAGACTGATGGGGAGTCTTCTGAGGATGATTCATGTGGGATCCTGAGGTGGAAATGGATGCTGGGGAACAAGTGTTAATGGATGAATTGGGTACAGACTGGGCACGGGCACCGGAGATGCTTGGGGACGAATCGGGGCCCATGGATACTGCTGATGCTGGGGAAGCTTGGGTGTCTTCAGAAGCAGATCCCACTTGGTCTGCTTGGAGTAGTGAGAGGGGGTCCACAGGTGTGGATAGAGTTGGGCATGGGTAGGATGACTGGGACTCTGATGAGGAATTCGGAACACCTGACCCAAGGGCATTGGCTGTGTGGAGTTCTGATTCAGATTAAGAAATTGAGACACCTGCTCTTTGGGCGTGAATAGTTTGGATGCCCAGGGAGACCTGGATATCTTGGGGTTGTTTGGCCATTATACCTTGCGTGTGGCAAGGTGTTGCTGGGCGCCATTGGGTTTCCTGTGTGTGTTACTGAAGACTGGACTGGGACTTTGCAACGGATGTAAGTTTAATCTGGGTTATTCTGCAACGGAGGGCTGGAATTGTGTGGGTTTTCCTGGACTGCACTGTTATTACTATTTTGTATTAGCTGCTGTTCGCCCTCGTTGCTTTGGCTCTCTGTGCCATTTCATGTTGTGACCTTCTTGGATGACTTCAACCTCTCGGACCTTGGACTGGAACTTGACTCGGCTTTGCTCTTCGCTCTCAATCTGTGGCTTGGCGTCGTTCTCTATTCCGTGGCTGTCTGCTGTTGCTGACTACTACCTTCACTCCTGATAACGATGCTGTCTGCTTATCCTGACTTCGAACCGGCTTGACGACGTTCTCCCGCTTTGCTCCTTTAACTCCTGGCCTGGCGTTTGCTTCTGCAGCAGTTTGGTGCTGCTGGTTTATCCCGACTTTGGACTGTCTTGACGACGCTTTCCTGCTTTGCTCCTTTAACTCTTGGTTTGGTGTATGTTCCAGCAGCGGTTGCTGCGAGCTCGCCAGCGTCTCGCTGTTTCGCTGGCTTTGCTGCTCTCAACTGGGAGTTCCCTAGCTCAGTTTGGGCGTTTGTTGGTTTTGAACTCCTTTTGCACTTTTGAGTTTTGGGAAAGGTTTGTGGGCTTCAATACTGTTTGCTTTAGTTCATGCCTCCGTTTTTCAGCCCATTGTGAACTTTTGGGTCAAGTTCTAGAACTTTAAGTTTAACCCGGATTATATCTCTGGCTAATCCGGATTATTTGCCGGTTCTTGTTTTTTGGGGTTTTACCCGCTTGTTCTACTTAATAACACTGAAAGTTAAGTGTTTTAAGTCTTTTTAGTTTGTTGAGCTATTTTTTGGACTGTTGCCTTAATAAACTCTATTTTGCTCTCTAATTGGCATCTGACTTTTGACACAAACCCAATACAATAAAAAATATATATAACAAAATATTTCTAACAAAACCACAATGCCAAATGGCTATTAATAATGATATTTAATTCTGTTTCAATGTTTATATATTTGGAGATTTTAAATTGTATTGAAATGCTTTTAATGTAAGCCGCTTTGAATCTCCTTATGGAGTTTGCAGCAATAAAACAACACTGTTAAAGTGAGCAAGCATTAATAAAACAGATGAAATCATAACTAAATGAAAGCAAAATACATTTAAAGCCTGCAGGAGCAAAACAAACAAAAAAACCCAGTTCTTCACAACCTAAAAGACAAAACAGAAGCTGCTAGTCTCATATTCTCCAGCTGTCCCGGGAAAGTCCAGATTAAATTGCTATAAAAATGTCCCAAATTCTCTCTCTCCACTTTCTTCTTTTTTGCTTAACTTACTTCTATTGATGTAAATTGAGTTCAAAAAGCAAAAATAGTTTACACTCAGTTAACTCAGCAGAAAGTAAAGAAGAGACAGAGGCACAATCTCACCTTTCCCAGGTGGTTCAGGCAAACGTAAAGATGTGCAGCCTCTCCTTGCATGCATGTTTTCCGCATGTATAGCTTTTCCCATCTTGAGCACACTCTAGTATTGCTTGGCCACATGTCTTCAATTCACCTGTAAAATGTTAAAAGGTATGGAGGGCTTAGGATCTAAGGCACCAGATCCTGTCTGATCTTAGAAGCTAAGCAGATTCATCACCTGGATGGAAGACCAATGAATATGCAGAGCTATAAACTATGTTTCAGAGAAAAAAGCTGCCTTACCTCAGAAAATCCTATGAAATTCATGGGTCACCACAAGTCAACAAGTGACTTGAATGTACACATGGAGGAGCCACTAAAGGCATTCTCTTGTATGACTGGAAGGTAGTCTTCCCCTGAAAATTTAAAGCTCAGGCAAGCTCACATAGGAAAATACAGTCTTTCAGATAGTCTAGGCATACTGGTTTCACATTTCACAAACAGCACTTTGAATTGTGCCAAGAATCAGACTGGCACTCAGTGAAGTTGTCCAGCTACCTTATCACATTAAGAAATGTTTTTATTGTAGGACACTTTAGCCTTCTTTCAAGCATAGAGAGGCTGAGCTCATCACATGAGTTAAACTACTTACAGCTGCCATGCATAACCTTCCGTGGTTTAAAAGGGGCAGAAGTGTCCAGAAAGGAGGGAACTCCAGCAATCAACCTCATGACATTGGGAATTTTCCCCTGGTAGAATGCTTCAGCCTCTTTTCAAGCATGGAGAGGCACGGAGCTCATCACATGTTCCAGGGTTGAAAAGAGGCTGAAATATCCTGAAAGGAGCAAACTCTGGACACAGGCCAGCAATCGTGTTCAAAGCTTCTACCTCTTAACACACTTTACTCCCATGTTTACCACTGAAAAAAAGGTGGGTTAGGAAACATCCTGTTCTGTTTCATTGAACATCGAGAAAACCAAAGTGCTCTTCCAACAGGCACCAGCTACTCCCTCTGCAAAGCCAGGAATTCAGCTTAACGGTGTAACATTAGAAAATGTTGACCATTTCCGCTACCTTGGCAGCCACCTCTCCACAAAAGTCAACATCGACACTGAAATACAACACCGCCTGAGCTCTGTGAGTGCAGCATTTTTCCGCATGAAGCAGAGAGTGTTTGATGACCGGGACATCCGTAGAGATACCAAGGTGCTTGTTTACAAAGCCATTGTCCTCCCAACCCTGCTCTACGCCTGCGAAATGTGGACTATCTACAGACGCCACACCAAACTCCTGGAGCGTTTCCATCAGCGTTGCCTCAGGAAAATCCTGCAAATCTCTTGGGAAGACAGGCGGACAAATGTCAGCGTGCTTGAGGAAGCAAAGACCACCAGCATTGAAGCGATGCTCCTACGCCATCAACTCCGCTGGACTGGCCACGTTGTCCGAATGCCCGATTACCGTCTCCCAAAGCAGCTACTCTACTCTGAACTCAAGAATGGGAAACGGAATGTTGGTGGGCAGGAAAAGAGATTTAAAGATGGGCTCAAAGCCAACCTTAAAAACTGTGACATAGACACTGAGAACTGGGAAGCCCTGGCCCTTGAGCGCTCCAATTGGAGGTCAGCTGTAACCAGCAGTGCTGCGGAGTTCGAAGAGGCACGAACGGAGGGCTTAAGGGAGAAACGTGCCAAGAGGAAGGAGCGTCAAGCTAACCTAGACCGGGACCGCCTTCCACCTGGAAACCAATGTCCTCACTGCGGGAGAATATGCAGGTCAAGAATAGGTCTCTTCAGCCACCTAAGAACCCACCCCCAAGACACCAAGGATGGAAGACAATCATCCTCGAGCCACGAGGGATCGCCTAAGGTTTCATTGCCCAACCATCAGCAGTCTCTTGTATCCTATGTGATTTGATGCAGAACTGTAGGATCCAATGGAAAGAAACCTGGATTACTGTATCTTGTATCCCATGGGGTTTGATGCAGAACAATAGGGTCACATGGAAAGAAATGGGTTTTAAGCTAGTGTCAGTCTCCCTTAATGTAAGGGGCTTTGGGCAGGGCAAGGGATGTCTTGGTTTTTGGATATTGTCTTTTCTCCTGATTAAAAACAAAAAAAGTAGTACTAACCTTGTGATGAATGTAAGATGAATGTATTGCCAGCTCTTAAGTTTCCACGTGTGAGTCTGATGAGGAGGCAGAACTCGAAACGGAGATACACAGGACTGCTGACGATATAAGAGGGGCAATTATCTATGTTAAAAGATGGTCACCTATCCTTTTCCCTCTCAATGTGATGAGGTATTTAATAAAACTTCCTGTTCCTCTGCAATGGGCTACAGTCAACAGTCTGGCCCACTCACTTAAGGTTTTGCACATGATCCAAGGGCAGTGTGCTATTGCAATCTAAGAATATCACCACGGCCAAACCATCCATCTCCAAGAAGGGGCATAATTGGCACACCAATCATACTGTACAGCGCTCCCCTAGACACTCCTTGAATCCTGGACATCCAGGCTCAGGGCTGTGTCCACCAATAGACACAAACTATACCCCTATGTCTTAAAGGGAAGATACTTCATCCAACATAAGTTTTGCCCTATTCCCTGATCTGCCTGCCACTTGATCAAGAGCATCACTATCAGTCTGTATTCAGAACTTCCATTTGTTTACTGCCTTCCTGTCCAGCATTGTTTCTGTTTTAAGACTAAAACAGAGTTGGATATTATCAACACATTGGTTGTTTCAAATCCAAAAAACTCAAGACGAGCTCCTCTAAGCAATTCCAAGGATACATTACCACCTTTTCACATGGGGCAAAAATGTGTGACTTTGATGGGGCCTGCTGCACGCCATCACACAACAACGGCAGGCCCCAGCACTTTGCTCTCCACTACAGAGAGGAAAGCGTGTGGGTAGCCCTAATGGAGCTACCCACATTTTTGTCCCCAAAAGCTCATGTGGTGGCAGAAAGAGTGGCAGGGCAATGCATGTTGCTGCACGTTGCCACCCTTTCTGCCATGTAATGGGGGATGGGAAAGAGTGCCAATGCACCCTTTCCCACCCTCCATGTGTGATGCGGGGAGGAGGGAGGGTGCACAAGGTGCCACAATTTGCCCCATGCACATTCTCTTTTGCCTGTGAAAGCCAGCAAAACAGAACAGCCCAGTAGGGCTGTATGACAAGGTCTTTAAACAGCATGGGGATAAAGCAGGACCCAAAGGAATTCCACAGGTAACACTCTGATTGTCAAACAGCAGCTCTCTAGCCCCTCCTTCTGAGTTCACAGCTCCAAGAAAGACTATAGCCAGTGTAAAACAATACCCTCTTAGTTATTCCAGAGAAGCAGGCCAGACTCATACCATGGTAAATTACATTAAAGGTCACTGAGTGGTCCAACAGAACAAACTTGGACAGATTCCCCCTATCCAGTTCTTGGCACATATTATCTATCAAAAGAGCCCAACCTGTCTCGGGAGTTTATCACATGTGACAGCCAAAACACATTCAGCAGCAGGATAACAGCATTTCCTAGCTAGGACTTATCACAGGACCTTGCTCCTCTCTCTTGGTGGGAGTGTTTCTTTTACAAACACAAATAATCAGTTAATGACCTCCTTCTGTAAAACAAACACCTTCCAACAGTCTCCACTCACCCATACTCAGAACAACAAAAAAGGAACCATAGAATCATAAGTTGGAAGAGACCTCATGGGCCATCCAGTCCAACCCCGTGCCAAGAAGCAGGAAATTGCATTCAGAGCACCCCCAAGATGGCCATCCAGCCTCTGCTTAAAAGCCTCTAAAGAAAGAGCCTCTACCACAGACCGGGGGAGAGAGTTCCACTCCATGCAGTAAGTCCTGTGTTAAACCCCTCTGTTGTATAAACAGGCTTGAAGCCAAATAGAATTGGATCTAGCTAATCTGCCTCATCCAAGAATCTCTAGAACTGGGAAACCACCATGTGGTCCAGTATGTTGCCCAAGAATGGAATATTACAGACTAGTTGGTAATTATCTAATATAGTGGGATTTAGGGAACCCCTTTCAAGCAAAACTATGATGACCTCTTCTCTTAAACAGTCCAGAATGCTGCCTGATAGAAGGAGGCATGTGCCACTCCCCTTACCCATTCAGCAAGTCCTCTCCAAACAACATTTATAAGTTGATAAGGATCTAAAATGCATGTAAAGGCTCTTATCTTTCAAATGATCCAACTGCTTTGAGATACCGTTTATTTATTTATTATTTATTTATTTACAGTATTTATATTCCACCCTTCTCACCCTGAAGGGGACTCAGGGCGGATCACATTATACACACATAGGGCAAACATTCAATGCCCATAAACACATCAAACAGAGACCGAGACAGACAGACGCAGAGGCAATTTAACCTTCTCCTGAGGGGATGTTCGATTCTGGCCACAGGGGGGAGCAGCTGCTTCATCATCCACTCTGATGGCACTTCCTCATTCCAGGTCGTAAATTAGTTAAACTTGCCTCCCCACTTTTTTTTATAAGTGGTACCTTATTTCCTACTTGATAGATGCAACTATCTTTCGGGTTGCTAGGTCAGCAACGAGCAGGGGCTATTTTTTATTTTTTTATTGACGGGTGCTCATCCCTCCACGGGCTGGCCTTGAACTCATGACCTCATGGTCAGAGTGATTTATTGCAGCTGCTCAACAGCCTGCGACACAGCCCAGCCCAAGACATTTTTTATGTCATGTTTTTATGGGCATATTTCTCTCTGTATCACAAAGCCTGTTACTAGGTGGCAATCCAGTCTCCCTTTCTGATGTCACTGGATTGGCTATTGCTAGAGAAAGTGGCCCACTGTGATGTCACTGGGAAAGAAAAATGGCATGTGTGTGAGGGCAAGAGAGGGAGGGAGGGAGGAAAGAGCCATAAAGAGAGTCATGTTGCCATGGAGGCATTATGAGACCATCACAGAGCTGGAGAAAGGTGAAAGGGAGGGGAAAGGAAGATGCAAAGAAAGGAAGGGAAAGAAAAAAAATGAGAAGAGAAGAGAGGGAAGGTGGTGAGAAAGAAGAAAGAGGAAGGTAGGGAGGGAAGAAGGGATGGGGGAAAGAAAAGGGGAAAAGATATAAAGAGAGGGAAGGAATAATAATAATAATAACTTTATTTTTATACCCCGCCCCATCTCCCCGAAGGGACTCGGGGCGGCTCACATGGGGCCATGCCCAATACAACAATCAAAAAACCAATCGCAAAGCCCGATAAAAACATCAACATCAATAAAAACATACATTAAAAAGCATAAATCATGCAATATTAAACAATATATAAAAGCAGGAACAAAATATAAAAGCAGTGGCCCCTCCAACACACAGGCAACTCTGGGTACATAAGCTCTATAAAATAGGTACATAAATCAAACATTTACTTAAAGCAATTTAGCATTTGCAAGACTTGCTAAACAGGCTGATTTTCTTTCATATAACATACAGCTGAAGCATCTTCTGCAGAGTGCCACTAGATGAGGTTCAGAAACTTTTTAGAGTTGCTACATTTTTCAGGCCCTCAACATTGAGCAAAAGGGACCCCATTTGGAGTCAGGACCTACAGTTTAAGAAGCAGCGCTCTAGCGCCATATATAGCCAATTGTCCAAGTGGTCCTATTGGGGACAGTGAGGTTTACTTCTGAGTAATTTGTCAAGAAATGCACAGCTTGAACATGCTGAATTAAGTACACCATATGACATTAGCATTAATGCTAAGATCCCTCTGTTGGGAAGGATCCTTGGAATGTCAAATAACAAAGAATGGCGGCTGGTTCCTTATAAAACTGATGGTATCATTATCTCATAGTTATAAAGTACATGGAACAAAGATCACAGACACTAAATCAGTGATTCTCAACCTGTGGGTCCCCAGATGTTTTGGCCTACAACTCTCAGAAATCTCAACCAGTTTACCAGCTGTTTGGAAGCATTACACTAAGTGCTTCCAAAAGAAAAAACACTAGAGTTACCAAAGATTGTGCATGGCTAGTCTTTTCTCCACTAGTCTCTTTTTTCGTGGTAAGGGGGAAAGAAGCAAAGAGAGAGAGCATGGAAAACCTTCTATACAATTCCATGAATGAGGCAGTTGGGTTGCATGGGGATTGTAATCTTTACCTGAGACATGGAGAAGTACAGCACATTACACCTGTTAGACAGACAGTTAAGTAGACCACATTACACCAGATGGACAGACAGTCAAGCCTGGAGGAGCATCCTACTCAGTTATTTGTAATATTACCACAGCAAGAAAAACATTGGCTTATATGAAATGCACCATGAATTGGAAGCAGTTACTTGGGACAAATGCTTAAGTAAAAGACAACTTCCTTTCTGTCAATAGATGTCATAGAAATAAACCCTGTCCTCAAATTGGCCGATTAGGCAATTCTTTCATCAATCAAAGCTGCACACTGAGCTTCCGTCAGCAAGGGACTTGCGTAGCCAGCTGTACAGCAATAAAGATGGCAATAAACTTGGGTTTAGGAGTCAGATGTCCTTTATCTTCTTGGACAGGCGGCAGTGGGAATTTGTTAAGAAGTAGCATCTCTGTTTGTGTACACGGCAGCTCTCCAGGGCTAAGGTCAGGATTCAGTCTCGTCAGTGACACTGGCCCACTTCACCTGTTACATAATACTTATGGGACTGTTCCTTTTTATCATGCACCTTTGAATCTCAGCACTAATGTTTAAATATGCATAGAGCCTGTTGACCACATGCTCACAGCTTTATGCAGCACCAAAGTTATAACCTCCTTGCTCAAAAAGCTAACCATAAAGACTGGAAAGAAAGGATAGGTAGCATATGTATGATATTGACAAATTGGACCCCCAAATGATAAAACATATAATGAAATGTATAAAAGTATGAAATAGAAGCTACTGCTCCACCAAACCCATCGAGCTCATGCCCGTGCCCCACTTAAAACCTTTGTTATGAATTGCCTTTGGAATTCTCTCTGGTTGCCCACAAGATCCCTTCCTCCAATTTCCATTATCTCCTCACAACAAACTGGGAGATGGGGGAAATTACTCCATGAATCTATGTCCGAACTTCCCAGGTCTGTTTCTTTTTCCAGTTGATAAGATTGGGACTATATGTGGGAAAGATTGGGGATGGAGTTTTACCTATTTAGATGACCATCACCACTAAGGATCCATTGTGTACATTGGACTAACCTTATTGTGCTAACCAGAGCAGATTCATTAAGCCCATCAAGGACTCGTTGCATATTGACATGCTACATTCCTTTCTGATTGTGCCCATCTCAGAGGCAGATCAATAAATGGACTGACACTTCAAATGCTCCAATAACAGTTCATTGAATTTCCTGCCATACCAAGAGCCAACTAGTAATGACATCTGAGCCACTCAGAATGCAGATCCTGGCCAGACAGTTTTTCAACCAATCAGGAGCTGGAACAGGTTTCTTGAATAACTGTCAAATGAAATAAAAATGCTCTGTATTTGCAGTTGCAGTATGTCAGTACTTTGGAGTGCTTTCTCCACTCACATCCTCTCTGGCCATTGAGAATTAACCTTTCTGTCTGGAAGGGTAGACACTCTGGGTTTCTGAATCAGCGATTCTAGTGGTAGCTGAAATCACTCCACATATGGAGCCCTACATTTAAAAATATCTTTTGGTTTCTTGTTGTATTTCAGTACGTACATTTTTAAGGTGAGTGCAATTGAAAAGACTGGTGAAATAAAAACCCAAAAGGTGTGTGTCAATTGTTAGAAAACAGGCTCATACAAAGTCAGTGCTGGACTTGTCAAAACTATGCCTCTGTAAAAAGCAGGACTGGATCTACCATTAGGCAGAGTGCATACACTTCAACTTTTCCTAGATGAAAACTGGAACTAAAAAACAACAGACTGTGGTCAAAATAGCAAAAGGGATGGAAGAAGAACACCCAGCTAGGAGAGGCTACAGCAGTTAGCTTTTGCAAAAGTCCACTAGGAAGGGTAAGATTCCACCCACCTCCTATACTTTCCTCTGCTGCTGAGTTGCTGCTATTAGGTGCATTGGGGATGCTGTCCTGTTATCAGTGTGGAACTAAGGAGGCCAGTCCTGTTGAATTGTTTAAAGACTGGTCAGATGGTTGTGCTATCTTGTCATTTTCCTCAGGCAGCAAACTGTCTTGGGACAATCTCAAAGACAGAAAAGTAGTACAAAAACAATCTCTACTTGGGAAGATGTGCAACTGTTCCATTGTTTTAACTTTGTTTTTCTGCCCTCTGGGGAAACAAAGCCAATGTGGAGAACTTAGGAGGATGGCTATTTAATAACTTTTAAATACAAAGTTGTTGTTGTTGTTTGCCTTCAAATCATTTCCAACTTACACTCTGGAAGCCAGAGTTCAAACCCCTTCAGCCATGAAACCCACTGGATGACCTTGGGCAAGTCACACTCTCTGAGCTTCAGAGGGAAGCAAAGGGACACCTGTTTTGAGCAAATCTTGCCAGGGAATCCTCATGACAGGCTCACCAAATACCCCATAAAAACCAGTTAATAAATCATTGATTTCACACGGTAAATGCCTAGTGTGGAGAAACAAAAGTTTCCATATTACTCAGACCACTGGAAAAAAGATAACTGTATTAGAAGTGGGTGTCATTGTGTGCTTTAACTATTATTTAACTGCAACCTTCCAGCATTCCTCACCACTCATTATACTGAGCACAGCTGTTGAAAGTTGCAGTCCAACAACAGATGGAGGACACCACAGTGCAAAACCAAACCCTTTAATCTTTCTGCCACAGTGTCACTTCTTTCCTTTTGAAATACCTGGCTAGGAAAATGATGACAGTGGATCTTTGGCACTTTCCCTTAAGTGAGTTCCAAGTGTATAGAGAGGGCCAGTGTTTCTTTTAGGTTCACTTGGACAGGCAAAGGGCCCTTCCACGCAGCCATATAACCCAGAATATCAAGGCAGATAATCCACAATATCTGGTTTGAACTGGATTATCTGAGTCCACACTGCCATACAATCCAGTTCAATGCAGATTTTATACAGCTGTATGGAAGGGGCCTAAACTCTTGCATTTTGCCACTCTACTCTGAGAAGGGGATGGTTCTATTTTATAAGAGTTATTACTGTACCTTAACTTCTAATTGATTTTGTTCCAAAACCTTCCCTTGACTTATAAGTAATAATAACTATAAATCATAATAATAGCAATACAATTTATTGTTACTGGCTCTCCTCATGGCTTGAGGCAGGGTACAGCAGAGTTACAACACCCAGATAGAACACAAAACCATAAAATGCATATATTAAAATACAGAGTGAAAAGATTAAATACAATAATCATAGAATGGAAATTTAAAATTCATTGGTTAAAATTGACTTGGTAGGCCTGCGTACTTACATATGGCCAATTTATACTTCAGCATACAGTAGAGTCTCACTTATCCAACATGAATGGGCTGGCAGAACATTGGATATGCAAAAATGTTGGATAATAAGGAGAGGTTAAGGAAAAACGTATTAAATGTCAAATTATGTTGTGATTTTACAAATTAAGCACCAAAACGTCATGTTTTACAACATATTGATAGAAAAAGCAGTTCAATACACAGTAACGTTATGTAGTAATTATTGTATTTACAAATTTAGCACCAAAACATCGCAATGTATTGAAACCATTGACTACAAAAACATTGACTACTGAAAGGCAGACTGTGTTGGATAATACAGAACATTGGATGAGTAAAGATTGGATAAGCGAGACTCTACTGTATATGAAAGGTAACGGTCATATAGGAAGTCATAGGAAGTCTTCCTATGGAAGGAAGTCATAATGAAAGGAAGTCATAGGGAAGAGGGAGCAAGCTTGTTTTCTGCTGCCCTGCAGACTAGGACACGGAACAATGGCTTCAAACTACAGGAAAGGAGATTCCACCTGAACATCAGGAAGAACTTCCTCACTGTGAGAGCTGTTCGACAGTGGAACTCTCTCCCCGGGGCCGTGGTGGAGGCTCCTTCCTTGGAGGCTTTTAAGCAGAGGCTGGATGGCCATCTGTCGGGGGTGCTTTGAATGCGATTTCCTGCTTCTTAGCAGGGGGTTGGACTAGATGGCCCATGTGGTCTCTTCCAACACTACTATTCTATGATTCTATGATTCTATGATTCTATGATTCTACCCCATTTTTGCACCCAGGTAAAAGATGCAAAAATTGGGAAAGTGTCACTTCCTCCCTTCCAAATTGTCCCTCTCTGCGAGAACTCATGATCAGTATTTGCTCAGAAAACATGTGAAAAGTGAGAACCCTTCACTAAGCTCACTAGATCATTATCCACTTTGTGATAGATGTGATAATGTGTTTGCTTTATTGTGGCACAGCTTACAAGAATCAAGGTCACACAGGCCACAATGCATTTGGTGCTAAACAAGCACAGGACAGTAAGTCAAGAGCTATAAACCCTCCAGAAATTCTAGCCACCCATTATTTCTTGTCTGAGGGCCAATTACTTTGAAACAGTGACACCAATGCGATTTTCTCCAGTTTTTGTATGGCTTGATTTTGAAAGCAGCATCCAAAGGGCAGCACCATTGACCGCTGCATACAGATGCCTAAGAACACAAGCAGCACACAAAAACAAGAGACAGAACATCTTTTAAAATGCACCAAGTAGTTCAGGGCTGAATCCTGGTTTAGGGTTGGGCAATATGAAAATGAACAAAATCTGGCTACCAGTATTAAAAAACTCAAAAATCAGAACAGTAGATGGGAAGCAACACTCTGAGGGCAGAGGAGCTCCAGGGACGGCTAATGACGCTGAACAAAGGATGCCCTCCAGGCAAGAGACAGACCTTTCCAATGCTAATTAAGGTGATTAACTGCAACATTCACGCTGACTTCCAACTGACAAAGAACTCTTCTCACACCCTGGACTCTCCACAGATATATATTAACCTTCCTTGCCCAGTTTCTCCATGCCTCACAACGTCTAAGGATGCCTGCCATAGATGTGGGCGAACCGTCAGGATAGAATATTTCTAGAACATGGCCATACAGCCCGGAATACATAACAACAACCCAATAAAGTTTCTGATTTTGCCTTGAGCCCATCTGTGTCTTATCTGGTTCTTTGGAAGATTGGCACTTCAGGCTCTGAACCAGATCTGAAACGACATAACATATCTATGTACACAGATTGTTTATCTGTACACTAAACATTATCCACATTTTAACATTCAACGTGTGCATACTTGACTCAGATTGCTGATTTCTTCACTCACACATGTAATATATTAGTGTTTATGCCTACATTTCTGGGTTTACGCTACAGTTTAAGTATTCAACCTTTCTGTTAAACAAACAGCCTAAATAAGGATTTGTGGAGGTCTTCCCTAATTTAACCATTTTAAAAATCTAAACAATTAAGCATAAAAAACAGCTGCTGCAGTTTGAAGGAATAAATTCCAATCCCTTCAGTAGGATTTGCATAGGACTGTGCTCTCCGGAAAAGTTACGATTTGTACTTAAACCATTACAAATATAAATAGTTAAATTATGTAGTTGTGTAGCGTGTGTTTCATCATTTAATCTAGTCCACAAAATATTGATGTTTTTGTGGGATAGATTAAATGTTCTAATGAATGAAGATACTTATTCTCAAGAATTTATTGAGCAACTAATGAGGATAAATATTCTAAGAAATGAAGATAGTTGCTCCAAAGGTTTTAGTGAGTAGGAAATTGGAAAGAAGGGAGAAAAGCAACAGGAACAACTGAGACAGAACAATTCAGGTCTCAAAACAAAACAATAGAAAGGAATGGAACTCATTAAAAGAGACTGCTCCTTAGAGCAGTGGTTCTCAACCTGGAGTCCCCAGATGTTTTTGGCCTTCGACTCCCAGAAATCCTAACAGCTAGTAAACTGGCTGGGATTTCTGGGAGTTGTAGGCCAAAAACATCTGGGGACCCCAGGTTGAGAACAACTTCCTTAGAATCACAGTTCTTTCTGTCTGTTGTAGATCAGCCTGAGACTGATGAGTTCACTGATGTTTTGGAAAGGATTGCGGGGTTGCCTGTGGCACGAAGTAATGAAGATTTCAATCAAGGGAATGATGCCTCTGTCAGTGAGAAACTTGACTGGGAAAGTGAAAGTGCAGGCCTCCCAGGTTGGCCAAAACAGCCAGAGACATTACATAAGGAGGAAGGGAGTGGGAAATTAAGTGATACAGAAGGCTCCCAGGGAAAAGCACCTGGAGATGCAGAAATCAACACAGACCTCCGTTTACAGAGCAGAGCAGACAATAGGCATCACAGGGCAGAGCAGCTGCGTGGTGAAGTAGGGGAGAGATTTCAAGGGAGAAGGAATGCTTTCATGGCCAGTTTTTAATTGGCAAGGTGTTTACTTTCAAGTTATTTCAGGCAACGTAGCATATGGAGTAAGAAGCTAGGCCCGAATTCCTTATTCATGTTTCATGTCAAGCCCTTTGGAAATTTCTGTGTCCCTGTTTTATATTTATTATCATATTTTACTAAGGATACCTTTTGCTTGTGGACTTTAGCTGTTCTTGTGATTTTTGGCTATTCCTGGACTGTATTACTTTTGAATCTGTTTGAGACTTTGGGATTGCTATTCGATTATTGCTGATTGCTAAACCTTTTAGATATACTTTTTATTTCTCTATTCCTGCATTTTTCTATAACTATTTTCCCTCTAAGCATGTGCTAACAACTGTTGTGTTAAGAGTATTAGCTGTAGTTTGTGCTCCATCTTATCTTTCTTGTTCAGAAGCTCTCTCTGTACTCTCCATAGTTTCTTTCACTTCTGAAATCTTCCAATCTCCTGCTCCAGAAATACCCCACACACATAACACAATATATCCCTTTCAGAATTTTCTTGGTACATAAAAGATTGTGTTCTGCCTAAATTGTAGTGGGCACTCCCTGACATGCTTCAATAAACTGAACATGTGTTCATCAAATTACACAAACACAGACATGTTAATTCTAACCAGGTATACCCGATCTGTACTTGGGATTTAAAAGAATAATTTTACCTGACTACAAATTGAATAATGGTCAGCACCATGGCAGATCATTCTTTCTAATAACACCATGCTCTGGTCAATGTTTTTAACTAATTATCAGAATTTTCATGCTATTGTGTGAATTTTTAATTTTTGCTTTATTTTATATGTATGCCTGATATGTTTATCTGTAAGCCGCCTTGAGTCCCCTCCAGGGTGAGAAAGGCGGGGTACAAATGGGGTAAATAAATAAATGTCTTTGTGGCCACATTGAGAGAGCATACAACGCACCTACTAAAGCAAGTACACTGGCTGCTGATAAACTGCCAGTCCCAATTCATGGTGCAGGTGATGATCTATAAAGCCCTATACGGCTCGGGACCTCCCTATCTTCGTGATCGCATCTCCCTTTACAAACCAGCACAAGCTCTGAGATCTTCCGGGGAGGCTCTCCTCTCGCTAACGCCACTGTCACGAATGCAGCTATTGGGGAGGAGGGAGAGGGCCTTCTCGGTACTGGCTCCCCAACTCTGGAACACCCTTCCCAGAGAAACCAGACAAGCCCCAACACTATCCTCTTTCCATAAGGATCCCCCCTCCCCCAGGTTGTTAACTAGGATCCCGCTCAGCACTTTACCCATTTCCCAGCCCTATGATATTCTGTTGCACTTGTCTTGCCTAGCATTTTATAGTTGGCCTTGTCCACTCTGAAGCTCTGGTCATCATATCTGGCCCAACTGATGGAGAATTTTGTAACTGGTTTTTAAATTTTTGTGGTTGTTCTTGTTCTTGTTTCATGTTTATTATTCTTTATTATGTTTAATTTGTTGTATGGTTTCTTTGCTTTGTTGGAAACTGCCCTGAGTTCTCTCGAGGAGATAGGGTGGTATATATATAAAGTTGTTGTTGTTGTTATTATTATTATTATTATTATTATTATTATTATTATTATTATTAACCAACTATCATTGGGGAGAGTTATAACCTGACAGGAAAGGTACAATCTGAGAAAGCATATCAGAGAAAGGAAAGATTTGTAGGCATACAGGAGAAAAGTGGGATATACAATACAACTGGGTTGCTGTGAGTTTTTTGGGCTGTATGGCCATGTTCCAGTAGCATTCTCTCCTGACGTTTCACCTGCATCTGTGGCTTGCATCCTCAGAGGTTTGTTTAGAGATCTGTTGGAAAAGAGACAAGTGGAGAGTATGTATATCTGTGGAATGTCCAGGGTGGGAGAAAAGAACACTTGTCTGTTTGAAACAAGTGTGAATGTTGCAATTACCAAGCTTGATTAGCATTGAGTAGCCATGCAGCTGCAAAGTCAATCAGTGAGCGTATTTGCATAGACTGTTGTTGCCTGACTGTTGTTGCCTGGGGGATCCTTTGTTTGGGAAGTGTTAACTGGCACTTGATTGTTTGCTGTCAGGAGGAAAATGTTCTTACCATACATCAAGAGAACCACTGACTGCATAGGGAAGCTGATGAAGAAAAGCAACCTATAGCCTTCAGACTCACCAAGAAAATTCCACAAATGCTACATTCAGCAAAGGATAAGAGGGATCCTCTAATCACTGCAGGAGCCTACCATATACAAGTCTACATAGGGAACACCAGACACAGCGCCAGACACAAATCAAGGAACATGAAAGGCACTGCAGAATAATTCAACCAGAGAAGTCAGCCATAGCAGAGCACTTGATGAACCAACCTGGATACAGCATATTATCATAGAATCATAGAGTTGGAAGAGACCTCAGGGCCATCCAGTCCAACCCCCTGCTAAAAAGCAGGAAAATTGCATTCAAAGCACCCCCGACAGATGGCCATTCAGCCTCTACTTAAAAGCCTCCAAAGAAGAAGGCTCCACCACACTCTGAGGCAGAGAGAGAGTTTCACTGCCAAACAGCTCTCACAGTGAGGAAGTTCTTCCTAATGTTTAGGTGGATTCTTTAAGAATACAGAAATTCTGGACCACTCTGACAACCACCACATCAGGCTACACAGAGAAGCCATTGATATCCACAAGCATGTGGACAATTTCAACAGAAAGGAGGAAACCATGAAAATGGCAATACAGTACAACTATTTTATCAGCAGTACCTGTATCCATGGTTCTTTGAATGTGATTTTCCTGCTTCTTGGAAGGGGGTTGGACTGGTTGGCACATGAGGTCTCTTCCAATTCTATGATTCTATGATTCTACATCTGACAAGATATGTCTTTTCTAGGCATTTTCCCAGTCCTCTGAGTAATTATATTGTAATTCTATTGTGTACGTCTGCTGAAGATTGATCACAGAGTTGCACAGGAAGATGTAGTTCCTCAAGGACAACTCTATGGAATGCTTTCACCAGACAACGTTCATTCAATAGGGTTTGCTATTACCTGCAATTACATACGAACTCCTGAGACTCATTCCTCTTCTGATGCAAGGGACATTCTGTAAACTGAATGAATGGGTAAATAATACATAAATAAAATAAGCATTAAACTCTCTTCCCATGCATCCAGATTAGAGAATTCTTGAGGGTAGGGGAATAGGCCATCAGGGAAGTACAGTAGAGTCTCACTTATCCAACACTCGCTTATCCAACGTTCTGGATTATCCAACACATTTTTGTAGTCAATGTTTTCAATATATCATGATATTTTGGTGCTAAATTCGTAAATACAGTAGTTACTACATAGCATTACTGTGTATTGAACTACTTTTTCTGTCAAATTTGTTGTATAACATGATGTTTTGGTGCTTAATTTGTAAAATCATATCCAACATAACCTAATGTTGGATAATAATCTCTCCTTATTATCCAACATATTCGCTTATCCAACATTCTGCCGGCCCGTTTACATTGGATAAGCGAGATTCTACTGTACATACTACGTGTTGTTGTTGTTGTTTAAAAAAAAAACACTGCTCCCAAGAGTTCGCAGAAGACTACATATTCTTGTCAAACTTTATGTCAAAGTAAATTTGCAAGGACTCCTTTCTTTTTCTTTTTTGTTATTAAGCAAATATCAAGACAGATAGAGCAATTGGACTCAAATTCCCTTCATCAGGTCTGGAGTGCAACAGACACATCTTTCCGCTCTGAGTCCATACTTCACGAAAAGGAACCAGGCCGCATACGGGCTGACAAGCTGGCAAGGCATATGGGATGCAATATTTATAACTGCAACAAGGCTCACATGAAAAGTGACGAAGAATCAAAGGGCTGTATTTTTAAACAAGCCTTGACGCAAGTGTGAACAAAGAACTATAAATTAACCTGCTACACCCCCAGCCTCATTCTTTCTAGGTCTACAGATGTACGGCCATTGGGAAAACTAGAGCTACCTTGTTAGGAACCAAAATAAAGCTGTATTTCACCCACTTTTCTGGAAGATGGAGAGCTCTGGACAGCTCCATCGAGACCAGAAACTCTCAGCCAGGGAGTGTACTATTTGATTGATCTGAAATACTATTTTTTAAAAACATTGCCCCTGGCATCAAAAATAGGCAGAGGAAAAAAAGTGTCTGCAACATGATCATGTAAAGTATATGTCGAGGTGTTGCGATATGGAAGGGAAGGAGGAAAATAGGTTTTGCACATTGACAGCTCTGCAGGGTAAGAATCTTACTAGTAGTCTTGATTCATTGTGTTTGTGGAGTGGGATTATATTAATTCTCTGCTTTTCTGCTTGTGAGAGCACTCTCATTCGGTCCCATGAGAAATTGGCAAAGTTTGGGAGTACTAATAGGGGCATCAGCTCCACTCTTTCAGAACCAGGGAACATTTAAACAGATAGGGATCTTTTGGATGGAGATCTGGCAAGCACACATATTTGGGCACTTAAGCCACTGCCAAGCAGTTCTCATGCCAGTTTCTAATCAATATCTCCTGCCAACATCAGTAACTGAAGCTGCCAAGGTCCAAGGCGCAATTTTGCCCAAGGCCAGATTGGGACCTTCCCAAGCCCTACTCCACCTTTGTCACATAAAGGGCTAATTTTTAATCCTCTCTCAGGGTTATTGTTACAGTTCCTCATCAAGGTCATGGCCATCGTCCTTCCCGGTAGCTGTACGGATTTTGCCAAAGAAAGAATGAGCTACAAGGCAGTCAAAGAGAAGGTGCTTATCAGACAGGAAGATCCAGGGACAGAATCATTGGGTGACAGTCCAGTTGTGTCAAAGCTGATTCGGCACTGGGGTATCAGTACAGTTTCCACCATCCCTGCCACTCCAATTTTGCCAGCTAGAAGGAAGAAAAAGCACCTACCTTATTTCGTGCAACTCTTTTTCTTGGTTCTATGCCCTATGACTCCTCCTAAGCTACTCCTAAACTCCTTTGCCATTAACATGACATGTAACCAGGAAGAGGAGGTAGAAAACCATGTGATAGATGTCCTTTCTTCCTTCAAGTTGGCAAAATCGGGGTGGAAGAGGGCAGGAAGAGGCAGCTATCCCACGTCCCCATGCCACCTGAACCCTGGTTGTGTGGGATAGCTGTTGTACCACTCACATGATTCCATATAGAAATTGGCAGTGGATGTCTGCACTGGTCAAATGAAGGGGAAAGCTTGAATTCTGGTGCAGGATTTGGGCCTTATCCTGTGCTTTTTAAACCTGGGATGCAGCACATTGGGTGGCTTCACAGAGTGAAGAGGGGGCAGCCAGGAAGACACAGCTCCGTGTCTCCTGCAACATCACTTGGGATGTTATCATTTAATGGCATTGAATACAGATTATTATTATTATTATTATTATTATTATTATTATTATTATTATTATTATTATTCTCTGGGTTAAATCAGATCAGTCTGAGTACCGTTTATAGATGCCCACAGGATGATTGGATCCCACACTGACCTAAATGGTCAGTGTAGGTGTATCCATGGTTTACTATTCCCAACACATTATTGAAAAAAATGAATTGAAGCTCTGTAAATTCAATTGTTTACATTCCGGAAAATCTTTGCTAGGCTGCAGCTCCCACCATTCTTCACAATGGGATATACTAGCTAAGCCTGACATGAACTGCACCTCAGGAACATCTATAGGGTGAGCCATTTTGATGCATAGTTTGAACATTGAATTATGATTCTGAAGGCCAGGGTTTGAATCCTCACCTAGCCATGGAAACCAACAACAACAAAAACAACAACAACAGCAGCAGCAGCAGCATCTGTATGGCTACATGTTCTCTGCTCCTTGTTTAGAAACATATATAGGATGCCTAAGTAGCACAGAGGGATACAGATATGCCATTAAAAGGGTGGGCACCTGAAATTTTGAGATCAGGAAGGCCAGTGAATGCAGACAACACCAAAGCCATGACTATAAAGAAAGACAAAAGATAATTGGTAGAATTATTCTCAGCACTGCCACTGGGTGACAGCAACGTTGCAGTACACTGTGTCTCTTCATTTTGTTACAAATTAATTTTTGTTAGGTTTGAGTTCAAAAGTATCCTGTCTGAAATCCACAGAAAAAAATTAGGCTTCAAATGTTTACAGCTGGAAAGCTAGACATTAATGAGCTTCTGATGTGATTTATGCAATAAAACTACAAATATTTTATAAAAGCACAGCATGAGAAAACAGAAAAAAATCAAGAGATCTTTTAAAAAATCCATTAGGTGTGTTTTAATGCATGTGAGAGAAATGTATACATTTCAAAAGTTCACATCAAAGATGTGTAACTTGTAAAAAAAGAGAATGAGATAATGGGAGTATTTACAAATTTCCATGAGACACGACTCATCCTTCAATCCTTCAAACCAGAGATAACAAATAGTAGAGTCGTGCTTTTGGGGTAAACCTTGCCCTGTTTCATGTCCTGGCTTTTGTTGGGGGCCCCAATCCATTTTTTTGGGAGTCTCCCGAAATCAGGAGGGTAGCTATTTGTTTTTGGTTTGGGCTTCTGAAATTGGACCGTTATTGGGGGGGGGGGGGGGCTTCCAACCCATTGGCTCTTCTTCCCCACATGCTTTAAGGAGGCTTCCATTCTTCTTATCTGGCACCCGCTGTTTTTGCTCTAGAGTAAGAGGCGCTCGGCTACAGGCACTGGTAGGTGTGTATGCTTTCCAGGCCTGCCTGCACGCCACGCCACACACACACTCTCCTTGGAAAGAGTGTGTGTGTGTGGCATGATGGCAGGCCCAGAAAATGCCTGCAGCCAAGCGCCTCTTATTCCAGATTAAGAGGTGCTCAGCCGCAGGCGTGTTCCAAGCCTGCCTGCATGCCCTTCCACACATTCACTCTTTTCCCAAGGCAAGGAGACAAGTTTGGCTGTAGACGAAAGCAGGCTATCGTGTCAAGCAGATTTTTGTGTGGGGAGGGGGCTTCCCACTTTGTGCTCCTGAAGAAATGGAAGACATGAAAAAAATGGTAGAAACAATAGGAATCAATTCTATGCACATGTTTAACAAATAGCCTTTTAAATGGAGGACATCGCTGTAAGAGCACATCACAGGGATGAGTTTGCCAGTGGTATGTGGTTTATGTGATTTTTTGACATAAAGTGGGGTACTGGCAATTATTTTCTTTCCCACTATACCAGGGACTGACTCCATATTTGTGCCAGGAAATAACTTCATTGGTGGCAATAGTTTGTTTCTTTCCTAGAAACTCACCATAGACTGGCAGACAAAGCTCTTGAAACTGACACTTTGGATGGTGCTGGATTACATAGTTCTACCATTAGTTTATGTACAGAAGACAAACTTCATCTGAATTATCTCGGGATCAAACCAAGCAAAATGTATGAGCAGTTTCTCAACTTAAAAAAAAATAGAATTTCAGGGGAGGCAAATCTGTACCAAGGTGCTTGTTTAAAAAGCTATTGTCATCCCAACCCTGTTATACGCCTGTGAAACGTGGACTGTCTACAGACATCACAGCGTTGCCTCCGAAAAATCCTGCAAATCTCTTGGGAAGACAGGTGGATAAATGTCAACATGCTGGAAAAAAGCAAAGACCACCAGCAGTGAAGCGATACTGCTACGCCATCAACTTTGCTGGACTGGCCATGTTGTCCAAATGCCTGATCACCGTCTCCCAAAGCAGTTACTATACCCTCAACTCAAGAAAGGAAAACAGAATGTAGGTAGACAGGAAAAGAGATTTAAAGATGGGCTTAAAGCTAACCTTAAAAACTGTGGCATAGACACTGAGAACTGGGAAGCCCTGGCCGTTGAGTGCTCTAACTGGAGGTCAGCTGTGACCAGCAATGCTATAGAATTTGAAGAGGCACGAATGGAGAGTGAAAGGGAGAAATGTGCCAAGCGGAAGGTGCATCAAGCCAACCCTGACCAGGACCGCCTTCCATGGACCGATGGACTCCCTTTGGAAGTATATGCGGGTCAAGAATAGGGCTCCACAGTCACCTATGTATCTATTGTCAAGCCACTGCACTTGGAAGACCATCATACTCAGACAACAAAGGATTGCCTAAGTAAGTAAAGCAATGCTAATAAACATCTGAAACAATACAAATTGTAAAAAGCTACCAAAAACCTTTGATAAAACTATAAATAAAAAAGGTATGGAGTTGTGACTATATGGGTTGTCCTAAGTAAGGCTTCTGAAACTTTTCTACTTGTGACCCCTTTCGGCCTGAGAAATTTTTAGATGATCCTGTGTACACAGGTATATAAAATAGGTATACAAATCAAGCATTTACTGAAAAGAAACTTGCATTTGTAAAGTTTGCTAAACAGGCTGATTTTTCTTTTTATGAAGTACAAGTGAAGCATCTTCTGCAGTGTAAATGTCTAAAAGAACAACTGGGTGACAATCAAAAACCTTTTACTGTTGTCAGTTTTTGAGGGACCTTAACACTGAGCTGAGGAAACCCCATTTGGGGCCAAGACCCACCATTTAAGAAGCAATGCTGAACAGCATTGGGTCTTTATCTGCATAGTTGAAAACGCTGTGATTGATCTAGCACAGTCAAAGCCTGTCATGCTGTTTTGTTGCTTGTTAGTGCATGAGCTGGGTGTGGGATTTGCTTTCTGGGAAAAACTTCATTGATTGGTGGCTTATGCAATATTTACAGTGGATTCCAAAATACTGTACTGACCTCTGGCCTAGATTCCCTTAGATGATCTTTGGAATAGGGGATGGGGCTTTGGGAAAACAGATATAAGGCTAAAGAACTCTTGTGCAAGCTGAGTACAGCTTGAGAACACTAAGAGCTATTTTGGGGTCCTACTGTGCTCTCCCTGCACCAAATAAGTTGTTTGCTTTGCGCCTGTAGTCACACAATAAATCCAGGAACTTGTTTCTAGTGTGGCATCCAGATTGGTCCTTTGAAAACAGTGTGTGTGTGTGTGTGTGTGTGTGTGTGTGTGTGTGTGTGTTTTCTGTTCCTAGTCCTTTGATTTCTAAAATCAAAGACATGGAGACTTTGATTTAATTGGACATTATGATATTGTCAGGACCCTGGCTGCAAAGGCACCAATAACCATACACAGGGGCCAGAATCTATCTAATATCTTTATTGAAGGAATATATAAAGTTAATAAAAGCAAGTGTATGAAATAGTCCAGAAGTAGACCTTTCAGGAAAGGTCAAAATTAGTCCAAGAAAACAATGTCCAATATGAAATATTAAGGTCCAAAGTTGTAATCCAATAACCGAAACACTCACTTTGCCAGGCAAAGTGAGGGGAGATGACAAGGTCCTTTAGTCCATGAACTGGAGCAAGGCTAGGAATTAACTTGATACTTGAAAACAAGGCTTGAATCGTGACACAAGGTAACGTGGAACAAGAACAAGGCCCGTGGAATTACTTGGTAAAATCCGTGAAACAAGGCAAGGTTTAGTCCTGGAAGGCGAGGCAAGGTCCGAAGGTAAACAAGGCTGGGAAGCAGGAGCGAAGGCTTGAGAACAAGGACAAGGCTTGAACAGGAACTAGGCTTGGAACGGAGCGCGCTGTCCAGACACAACTCGCTCCGGAGGCTGACGAATTGACTCCGCGAAGTTACTTCGCGGGTAAAACACCTATATAGAGTCTAACTTTCCCGCCGAGAGCAGTTCTCTGGGAACCAGAAACGAAAGCTAATCTCTGAGACCAGATGTTTGACTCCTTAAAGATTCTCATGGAAAGCAGGCTTAATTGGCTAAATTCTTAGCAGCTATTCTAGCACTCCTGCGCGAGGCCGCTTCCAAACCTCTCTGTTGTTTACAAAACTCATGGCGAGAAAACACAGGAGATGTAGGCTCAGGGTTTGTTTGACATACTTCTGGAACACAACTCTCTTGCAGGTGCAAGGTTCCCAGATCTGGCTGGGAAGAATCTGGCTGGGAAAATTCCAGTTCTGACTGGGAAGGTAAAAAACCCAAGTTTTCTTCTTCATCAGGTATCACAATGTCATGAGCAGGACTACAAGGCCCATGAGTCATCACACTATCCCCCTCCTCAAGCCCCCTCCCAAACTGGGACTCTCTCCCCGAGGCGCGAGGTCGTGGCTTGGCGGGATAGGTCTGATGAAAGCGACGGGTTAGATCAGGAGCATGGACTGTGGAGGCGTCTTCCCAAGAGCGTTCCTCAGGGCCAAAACCCACCCAGTCAATGAGATATTGCAGGCGGCGGCGGTGGAAGCGAGAATCCAAAATGTCCTGAACCTCGAACTCGTCCTCTCCATCCACCAAAACAGGGATGGGGGCAGGCCGGTTTACATCTGGCCGCACACCATCCGCCGGAAGGAGCAGGGAGCGGTGAAACACTGGGTGAATGCGCATTGAACGCGGAAGTTGGAGTTTGAAAGTCACGGGGTTTAATTGCGCCACCACTGGATAGGGGCCAATGAAACGGGCATCTAATTTCCGGCAAGGGCGATGGGAGGGCAGAAAGCGAGTGGACAGAAAAACCCGATCTCCTACCTTGATTTCGGGGCCCTGCTGGCGATGTTTGTCCGCGTGACGTTTATAGTCCTCCTTGGCTTGGTCCAGTTGCTGGAGCAAAAGTTGTTGCACCGCTGTGAGTTCCTGCAGCCAATCCTCTGCTGCGGGAACTTCTGAAGTTTCAATGACAGGGGGAAAGAAACGTGGATGAAAACCGTAGTTTGCAAAGAACGGCGTTTCTTTTGTAGAAGCCTGGACTCCATTATTGTAGGCAAACTCCGACAGTGGTAACAGAGAAGCCCAATTGTCCTGTTGGTAGTTTACATAACAGCGAAGGTACTGTTCCAAAGTGGCATTAGTGCGCTCCGTTTGCCCATCTGTTTGGGGATGATGAGCGGAAGATAAACGAGAGTCTATGCCCAATAGTTTTTGTAGTGCCTTCCAGAAACGAGAGGTGAATTGGGACCCACGGTCTGTGACCAAACTCTTGGGCAACCCATGCAATCTGAAAACATGTTGAAGGAATAAATCTGCAGTTTCTTTGGCCGTGGGGAGGCCATTGCAGGGAATGAAATGGGCTAACTTGGTAAAAAGGTCCACCACCACTAGGATCGTGGTAAATTCACAGGAAGGTGGTAAGTCAGTGATAAAATCCGCAGAAATTATTTCCCATGGGCGAGATGGGGTAGGAAGGGGGTGTAAAAGCCCTGAGGGCTTCTCCCTTCTTGTCTTGGAGCGCTGGCATACTGGGCAGGTGTTGACATATTTTTCCACATCCTTGCGGATCTTGGGCCACCAGAAATCTCTTAGGATCAAATGCATGGTTTTAAATAGTCCGAAATGCCCTGCTGGCTTGCAGTCATGACACAGACGAAGTGCTTTTTCCCTGCCCGGTCCTGGTGGGATATAAACATGATTTCTATAGCAGAGCAGTCCATCCTTAAGCGAAAAGGGAAAATGCAGTCCTTGACGAAGTTGGTCCTGCGCCCAGGCATCTGCTTGCTGACTAGCCTTGATTTCTTGAGCACAGAGGGGCCCTGGAGTAGAGGGAGTTGAATCAATGAGAGTGGATTTGGTGTTCCCCACTGTGAGCGTGGCAAAGTTCTCGGGTTGTAGTAGTTGGGATTCAAAGGTCTCCTTGCGTCCTGCAGCGTATTCCGGTTTACATGACAGGGCGTCTGCTTGTTTGGTTTGGGCTGGGGTTACATAATGAATCTGGAAGTTAAAACGTTCAAAGAATAAAGCCCAACGTTGTTGCCTCTGATTTAGCTTGCGGGCAGTTCTTAGATGTTCTAGATTCCGATGATCAGTATGGACTTCAATGGGAAATTTGGCCCCTTCTAGCCAATGTCTCCAAGTTTCAAAAGCTGCCTTTATGGCTAATAGTTCTTTTTCCCAAATGGTATAGTTCCTCTCTGGTGCGGTTAGTTGACGAAAATAAAAGGCACAAGGATGAAGGTGATCTCCCACCGGTTGTAGGAGTACAGCTCCAATTGCCACATCAGAGGCGTCCGCTTGCACAACAAAAAGGGTTTCAGGATCTGGATGCTGAAGGATTGGCTGGGACGTGAATAATTTCTTTAGTTGTTGGAACCCTTTCTCTGCTTGATCAGTCCAGCGGAAGGGCTGTTTCCCACGGATGCAGCTGGTGATTGGGTCAGACCAGCGGGCAAAATCTGGAATGAACTTGCGGTAATAGTTCGCGAACCCCAAGAATCGCTGCACCTCTTTCTTGTTGGTTGGCGCCCGCCATTCCAATACTGCTGAAACTTTTGCCGGGTCCATGGAGAGCCCTAGAGGCGAGATGCGGTACCCCAGGAAATCTACCTCTTGTAGATCAAAAGCGCATTTTTCCAGCTTGGCATAAAGCCCATGATCCCGCAATCGTTGTAACACCATTTTAACGTGGTTCTCATGTTCTGATTGTGATCTAGAAAACACCAAAAAATCGTCCAGGTAGATGATCAAGAACCGATCTAGATAATCCTGAAAGATGTCGTTGACAAAATGCTGGAACGTTGCGGGAGCTCCGCATAAACCATAATTCATAACTCGGGACTCGAATAATCCGAATTTAGTCTGGAAGGCGGTCTTCCACTCGTCCCCTTCTCTGATGCGAACTAGGTTATAAGCCCCCCGTAGGTCCAGCTTGGTGTAGACCTTGGCTCCTCGAAGTCGGTCTAGTAGATCCGAGATTAAGGGCAGGGGATAGCTGTTCCGCTTAGTGATATTGTTCAATGCTCTGTAGTCCACCACCAAGCGTAATTCCCCTGACTTCTTCTTCACAAACATCACTGGGGAGGCGGCTGGGGATTGAGAGGGTCTGATGAATCCCTTGCGAAGGTTTGTCTCTATGAATTCCCTGAGAGCTTCTTGCTCCGGTTCAGTCAGGGAGTAGAGATGCCCTCGCGGGATCGGGGCCCCCTCCACCAAGTCAATGGCACAGTCATAAGGTCTATGTGGGGGTAATTTTTCGGCTTCCTTTTCATTGAATACATCCCAATACTCGGAGTACTTCTTTGGCAAGGTGATAATGGGCTCGGTGTCTGTGGCATGGCAGACCTTGGCTACGAGGCAATGGTTTTGGCAGTACTTTGAAGCAAACTGCAGTTCTCTGTTGGACCAGGAGATGCTTGGATCGTGAAGTGTCAGCCATGGAATCCCCAAAATCACAGGGAAGTGGGGAACCTCAGTAACAAAGAAGGAAATCTCTTCCATATGTTCCCTTATCCACATCCTAGAGGGTTCCGACCACTGGCTTACGGGGCCCGTCTTGAGAGGGCGGCCATCGATGGCTTGCACCACACGGGCATTCTTGAAGTCATGATATTGTAATCCCAGAGAGTCGGCATACTCTCTATCAATGAAATTGTTGGTGGCTCCGGAGTCTATCATGGCGTGGATCATGACGGGTCCCTTTTTTGCTGACCATAAGGTGACCACTAGAAGGAACAGGACCCCGGTTGGCGGCTCTTGAATGGGTTTTTTGACCGGGTTGGCGAGCCTCTCTACGCCCGGTCGTTGGCTTCCCCCGCCGGCTGTGTGCCAGCCGCCTCAGACGCCTTCGTCTCCGTGGAGGACGCCGCCGCAAGACGGGCGGCGGGCTTCCCTTTGGCTGGGCACTCTCTGGCGAAGTGGCCCCCATTCCCGCAATACCAACAGAGGTTTAGGCGTTGGCGGCGGGCCTTCTCGGCGGCATCTAATCTGGGACGCACATTGCCCAACTGCATCGGCACCTCCTCGCTCCCTCTGGGGTATGGGGGTGGTGGTGGGGGTCTCCACACTGGACGCGGCTGAACGCTGGCGGGAGCGGAGGGTTTTGCCCCAGCTCTACCGCTCTGGCCTCGTACCCACTGTTTCCTGTTGGCAATCATGACTTCAGCCCGTAAACATTGATCAATGAGTGCTTCAAGAGTGTGGGGAGGATCCACCTTGGAGATTTCCTCCAGCATTTCAATGTTGAGACCCTCCCGAAATTGTCCTCTGAGGGCTACATCGTTCCAGCCGGTGTTGTGGGCCAGCACTCGGAACTCGGCTATGTACTGAGACATGGGTCTGTCTCCTTGAAAGAGGCGGCGGAGTTTGTGACCGGCTGCCTCCAAATTGTCCTCGATTCCCCAGGTCTCCTTAAGGTGGTCCAAGAAGTGTTGCGCTGATCTTAGGTGTGGAGAGGCTTGGTCGAACAGTGCCGTCGCCCAGTTGGCCGCTGGCCCGTCTAGAAGACTGTAAACCCACGCCACCTTGATGTCCTCTTGGGGAAACTCGGCGGCACGGGCCTCTAGGTAAGCCTGGCACTGGCGGCGGAATACTTGGACCTTGGAGGCTTCTCCAGAAAACTTAGTTGGCAACGCCATGGCCGGGAGGCGGATTCCGCGCTCCCTCAACCCTTTTATTTCTCCATCCTGCGCGTTGAGTCTGTCACGGATGCGGTCCACTTCGTCCTTGCTGATGGTGTAGCTAAGTGGCTGTCCACCCGGCACGGCTCCGGTAGACATTCTGGCCTTGGTTAATTGGTGCTTATGGTGGCGGAGTCAAACTGTCAGGACCCTGGCTGCAAAGGCACCAATAACCATACACAGGGGCCAGAATCTATCTAATATCTTTATTGAAGGAATATATAAAGTTAATAAAAGCAAGTGTATGAAATAGTCCAGAAGTAGACCTTTCAGGAAAGGTCAAAATTAGTCCAAGAAAACAATGTCCAATATGAAATATTAAGGTCCAAAGTTGTAATCCAATAACCGAAACACTCACTTTGCCAGGCAAAGTGAGGGGAGATGACAAGGTCCTTTAGTCCATGAACTGGAGCAAGGCTAGGAATTAACTTGATACTTGAAAACAAGGCTTGAATCGTGACACAAGGTAACGTGGAACAAGAACAAGGCCCGTGGAATTACTTGGTAAAATCCGTGAAACAAGGCAAGGTTTAGTCCTGGAAGGCGAGGCAAGGTCCGAAGGTAAACAAGGCTGGGAAGCAGGAGCGAAGGCTTGAGAACAAGGACAAGGCTTGAACAGGAACTAGACTTGGAACGGAGCGCGCTGTCCAGACACAACTCGCTCCGGAGGCTGACGAATTGACTCCGCGAAGTTACTTCGCGGGTAAAACACCTATATAGAGTCTAACTTTCCCGCCGAGAGCAGTTCTCTGGGAACCAGAAACGAAAGCTAATCTCTGAGACCAGATGTTTGACTCCTTAAAGATTCTCATGGAAAGCAGGCTTAATTGGCTAAATTCTTAGCAGCTATTCTAGCACTCCTGCGCGAGGCCGCTTCCAAACCTCTCTGTTGTTTACAAAACTCATGGCGAGAAAACACAGGAGATGTAGGCTCAGGGTTTGTTTGACATACTTCTGGAACACAACTCTCTTGCAGGTGCAAGGTTCCCAGATCTGGCTGGGAAGAATCTGGCTGGGAAAATTCCAGTTCTGACTGGGAAGGTAAAAAACCCAAGTTTTCTTCTTCATCAGGTATCACAATGTCATGAGCAGGACTACAAGGCCCATGAGTCATCACAGATATAGAACCCCAAACCTGAACCTTCTAGTTCCACTTATGTGGAGGAAGACTATGTCTGGAGAAGGAAGTGATCTTCTAAAAACTGGTACTCACCAATTGACATAATTTCCCTATCAACCAGGAGAAAAAACTGAGAGCAACTGCAAAAATTTTACAGGAACTGTATGCTTTTTGTAAAAAGGGAGTTCCTCAGAGCTTGTGTCCAGTGTATTTGCTTGCATAGCCAATCATTTTGTAAGCAGACACACAAATTTCTCACATACTTTTGATTTAGTGGAAAGGAAACTGATCATTTTGAAACCGGTGAGTTCAAGCTCTTGGCACTTCCTTGCAGAGCCAGCTGCAGGATCTAGAGCAGTGGCTCTCAACTTTCCTGATGCCGCAACCCCTTAATACAGTTCCTCATGTTGTGGTGACCCCAACCATAAAATTATTTTTATTGCTACTTCATAACTCTCCCGACCCCCAGGTTGCGAAACTCTGATCTAGAACAACTTGATCAGTGTATGCTTCCATTATAGTAAAAGTGTATCTGGCCAAGGAAATCCCTAAAATGACTCAAAACCCTGAAACTGTGTTAAAGGTAGGAGTGCCTCAACATTGGCAGGGAGGTCTTGATTAATTTTTCTACTTGCTAGTTATTGTGCCCTCTCAAGTAATTTCCAACTTATGGCAATTCGAAGACAAACCTATCACAGGGTTTTCTTATCAAGATTTTTTCAGAGGGGATTTGTCATTGTCTTTCTCTAGAGCTGAGGGAAAGTGACTTTTCCTATGTTAATGGGTTTTCATGGCCAAGCAGGAAATTAAACTTCCACTGCATCGTGGTGGCTCTCACTTGCAGGTATGTTTTGACAAAACAACAAGAACATGGAATACATTGCATTAAAATCTGCATCAACATCAAAGTGAAACAGATAACAATCCACACCATCAAGAAAATAATGGCAAAATAATAAATATAATTAAGAAATAAAGAAATGCCATTATTTCTTAGATAAATGAGAAAGTATGAAAGACTCTCTATTGGCATGAATGAAAAGTTGCCCTCAAGGTCTCCTAGCATACTTGCCCTTCAACTACACTGCTTTAAGAGCAAAAGCAAAGGAGATGCTTTAGAACAGTGGTTCCCAACCTTTGGTCTACGGACCACCAGGGGTCCGCAAGAATGAAAATATGGTCTGTGGCCTCACCATTACTACACCATTGCCTCGAAACCATGCAGCAACTAGAGTGACTGGTTTCACAAAACCCTCTTATAGTGCCGAGGCAACAGGGATGTCGGGAGGGAAGAGGCTGACTACCCATGAAAAATTACTACTACCACATCAGCTTTAGATGATTAAATATGGTTTTCTGTGGGCGAGCAGATGGCAACTACTGGATGGTATATGTTCTGTATCAGAAACTAGAGCTTATGTGGTTTATCTAATGTAATTTTCCCAATCAGCACCACAAATAACCAAACCCAATCTAAAGTTGACCAAAAACTGATTTGTAACCCTTTCAGTACAAATGTTGGAGAGTGGTCCCTCGTCAAAGTGGTCTCTGATCAAAGTGGTCCTTGGTCAAAAAAAGGTTGGAAGCCACTGTTTAGAAGATACAGGACTGCAGATAAAATGCTCTCAAAAGTAAATGCAAAACATAGATACTGTATCTTCCAAAACAGAAATGTTGAAAATCTCCTGGTACAAAACCTAGAGTTATTAGCACATAGTGAGCTGGTCAGATTTATTTATATCAAGGAACTATTTAAGGTAGTGAGAAAATTTAAGAGCCCCAAAAGGATCTGTCCAAATTGGAAGAATACGGTTTAAATGGTAAAGCAAAAATCAATAAAAACAAGTGTAAAGTGATACATAGCATGACCAAAAAAAAAAATCCCAACTTCATATTTACACTGATGGTATGTGAGCTGGCAGCAACTGACCAAGGTCATAGTTGATATCTCTATCAAAATGTCAACTCAGTGTGTGGCTGCTTTAAAAAATGGCAACTTCCAAGTTGGAAATAGCTAGAAAGGGAACCAGAAATAGCACTGTCAATATCACACTGACCTCATTTAAGGGTCCATGGTGTGACAACACGTAGAATACTGTGTACAATTTTGGTCAAGGCACTTAAAATGACATTGCAGGGATGTAGACATCTGTTTCCAAGGTCTCTATGGCATTGGTAATGGAAGGGATATGATTGTTGGACTCAGATTTTTTAAATTGGAACAGCCTGGGAATTGGCACCCACTGCCATGGTTTCCAGCAGCAGACCAAAATATCAGGCTCATGGATCAACCTTCTTACCCATGTCTAACCTACATAGAGCATGTGTACTGTAACTTTTTCTTTTTTTGTATAGTGTAATTGCACAGTTTTGGTACTTCACACAAATGCAGAGCACTGGTGTAATTGTGGTATGCAGGTGACCCACAACAATTGTTAATTGCTTTACTTTTCCTGTGCCTTCCCTACTAGGTCTAGGTATATAAAACTACCAAAAAAAAAATCAGCAGGTTTCATATAGAGGAGTCTCTTGTGAAAACAAACCTATTAGACTGCTAGATAACAGCTCTATTCTTAGGAGAATAACATTAACAGGAAAAAAACAAAACTTCCTTTCTAAATTTACCATACAATATCCTAGTATTTGTAGTTTCAATAAGCTACTTGCTGATAAAGTCATTGGTGGTCCAGTTTTACCTGATCAGCCTCACCTCTAACCTCAGTGTGAATTGATTTGCCCCTTTTCTCCTTCCCAGGGTCCATGAACATTGAGAAGAGTTTTCATTTCCCAGCCATGTCTAGATGCCAGTGTACTTGCTATCTATTGAACTGTATATAATCAAAGGCTCCAAATGATATCCAGCTGGTAAAAACAGATAGGGATTGGTATCAACAGGTGAAGAACAGGATAAGTCTATGAATGGGATGGTTCTCAACCTGTGGGTCTCCAGATGTTTTGGCCTTCAACTCCCAGAAATCCTAACAGCTGGTAAACTGGCTGAGATTTCTGGGAGTTGTAGGCCAAAACACCTGGGGATCCACAGGCTGAGAACCACTTAGATGTTTGTCTGACCAATGAAATGGTCCCAGTGCTGAAGCTGCTTGAGATACTGCTTCCAACAAGTTAATGTCAACATTGTGAAGGGATCATCCCATTTGTTCTCAAGCTACTATCCTAGTTGGAGATTTAAATATCACTCACTTTCAGAATTAGGATACTAGACTTGCTGGATGACAGAATCACCATAGTGTGGTAGTTCCAGACCCTGGAACTGGTTCTCCAGGCCCTGGTGTAGACACCACAGCACACGTGCCCTGGCATTATGCCAGGGCCAGGTGCTAGTTGTTTACATTCCTGGCCTATTCTGGGAGCTGAGTTGCCAGCAGACTTAATGTGCACTAACCTTTAGCCCTGGCCCTGTGGTTGCATCATGTTGCTTTTTTCCCAGACAGACGTGTTTACACATTACCTCAGTCACTCCCTGGCCAAAACCAACTATCCCAAGAACTTTAATCCCATTATGCCCTTTGCATGGATTCACTGCACAGTCAAAATCTTTGAATGTCAGCAGAACTGATAATTGTGAAATGTCTCAAGCTGATAGAGATTGTATCTGGGTTTCAAATTCCTTTCAATTTCTTTATCTGCCTATGTAATTGGGGCATAAACTTGGACAATAGTCATATTGATGGATTTCGTCTGAAGTCCTATTGATAATATTTGAACATTACATCTTTTGACTGCTCTTACTACATTCCTTCTCACTATTAATATTACCCCATTTCTTCTTAGCTTTTTATTCCCTAAGAAAAGCAAAGTCAAAATCTGCATCGGTGTCTTTGTCTATATCAGTGGTTCCCAACCTTTGGGCCTCCAGGTGTTTTGGACTTAACCTCCCTGAGATCCCAGGCAGCTGATTTTATCCAATTGTCTATTTATCTCTCGCTGCAACTTAATTCCTCCTTCCAGATTTCTATCAGGGTATATTTTGTGTTAAATTGTTTTTCCGTGATTGTTTTGTATATGAATCTCATAATTACTTTCTCTTTCTCTACTTTCCATTTATTATTTTGTCAAGATCTGTTTCTGGGGTTTCCTTACTCTTCCTCACCTAAATCAATTAATAAAATAAACCATGTAAAGATTAAGGAAATGCAACAGAAAATACTTACAAAATAGTACTGAACTCCTGTTCAATCTATATATATAAAAGAGTGATGGCATCACGGCGACCCACAGAACAACAAAACTACAGGCTCCCCAACCTCTAAATTTGACAACACAACCCATCATCCACGGCTCTAGGTTGATACAATAAAAAGAAAAGAAAAATAAAGTCCTAATTAGAGAGAGAGGAATAATTGCTTTTATCCAATTGCTGCCAGTTAGAAGGCTAATCTCCTCCAACTTGGTCTCCTAGCAACCCAATAAAAAATAATTAAAAACACTAAAAAATTAATACAAAGAATACTATAACAGAAAATAACTAAAAATAATACAAGAAAATAATAAAAATAATAAAAAGATAACTTACAATAAAATTTATAAAAAAAATACAAATAACGTCAAATAAAAATCACACAATTTTTAACCAATACCACCACCACTTTGCCACAGCAACGTGTGGCCGGGCACAGCTAGTTGGCTTATATAACAAGAACCTGGCCCCAAAAATGCTGGCGTAATTGTGGAAAAAATGGAATATACACCCACATGTGGTGGGAATGTGAAAAAAATCAAAGATTCTATAATATATCAAGAAGAAAATGGAAGAGCTATTAGGGATAAAAATAGATTGGAACAAAGCACAATTTTTTGTTCAGAAAAATGGAAGGCAATGGGGGACTAAAAAAAATGGGAGGAGATAATAAAACACATGTTAGATGCAAGACTAGTGAAAGAAAAAGCTATTCTAGGATGGGCCAAACCAGAAAGACGTGGGAGGCAAAATGGAAGGGCCTCATTTCCAGAATAAAGGGGAAAGATAAATATAAGGAATTGAACAACTATAATAAGTATACAGTGTTCCCTCACTTATCGCAGGGGTTACGTTCCAGGACCACCCTCAATAAGTGGAAATCCGCAAAGTAGGGAACCTATATTTATTTTAATATTTATACATTATTTAATAGTTATACACTATTTTAAGTCTTTATCAACCAATTGTGTGTTGATAAATTGCCTCCTTCTCCTCCCATTGCCGCTTGGGCTCCTTTTCTCTCCCCTTGGCTTCTCCTTCCTCCCTTCCTTAGACCGTAAATTGTATTTTTTTATGATATATAATATTATTTTAGAGTTTATTGAAAAACCGCAAAACAGCGATTCATATTGTAGGGTAAAAATAGTGTATGCATTTTAAAATGATGGTGATTTGGATGGTAAAGAAAAGAAAAGAAATCCCAGCCATCTTACCAGCCATTAGCTAATTGTGGGAGCCAAAGTCCAAAACACCTGGAGGCCCAAAGGTTGGGAACCACTTGTCTATATGTTGTATGCATCAGCAGTGTGCTTGGCCAACGTTTATATTGCATTTTGGTAAAACATCACTGTCAGTTACTTTGAAGAGTACAGTGAATCATTTTCTTATCACAATCAGACAAAGAGAATATGTCCCTGATCACTATTTCCTCCAAGGGCTTCCATTTAGATACTCATGCTAATGTACTACTATATGATTTGCTTGCTTTTCATTCTTTTAAAAAATTGGAGAGATGAGAGAAGAACCTAGAATCCATTGGAAATAATACATATCCAAACCTTTATCTTTACTATAGCTACAGTTATATAAATGAAGTAAATTTGGTCACCTTCCTTAATACAGGCTAGATATTCCAAGTTCCAAGATGTTGCACTTTCATAGCCAGAGTCTAAAATCTGGACTCCAGGGATTTGTAGTTTGGTGCAGCACCAGCACTCTTTGGCAGAAAACACTAAAGACTTTGTAAAACTATCTCCAATAATTCCATAGCACTGAGCCATGATAGTTAAAATGGTGTCAAACTGAATTAATTCTACAATGCAAATGCATCCCCAACAGGGATGCAAAAACTATTTGAAAGTAGTCTTCCAAGTTCTGTGAAGGACCATCTGAGTCAGAGAAGATGCTGTTCAGATAGGAGGGACCTTGGCTCTTGAGCAAAGCTTGGGTGATGTCTCAAGGCAAGAGAACCCTGAGCAGGGCAGTAACGTGGCACCAGCCGGACGTCACACTTACAGAAAGGGAAATCAGTTGGCTGCTTACTGGCAAGCTTTCTCACCTTTGCTAATCATCACTGCAGGATTTATCAGCAATAGCAATAGCAAGAGATAAGAACTTTGTGGCTTCTGAAAGAGGAGAGAATCCAAAAGGAGTTCATTTGAGGTACCCTTTGTAACTCAGTAACAATGCTCAGGTGATTTCTCTGGTTGCTACAATCCCGGGGTGGTTGGGAGAGAGTAGGGGTAGAATTATTATTATTATTATTATTATTATTATTATTATTATTATTATTATTATTCCTTGCTTTTTGTCTGCACCAGGAGATTCAAAGCAGCTTACATTACAAACATTTCCATACAATTTAAAATCTACAAATATACAAAACATAATTGAATATTTAAAAATTCAGTTAAAGTCCATAAAAACATATTCAAAACTGAAAACTACAGCAGCCCCTGACTTGATCTTAAAGACCTAAAAACTACAATAATCCATAAAAACTGGGCCGATCCGGCCAGGCATATGCCAGATCACCCCGATGATGAGCCAGTGCTGCTGGATAACCACCCTTACGCTTCAAACACCCCATGAAGTTTATCTGAGGTAGTGACTTCAATGTGGCCTTGCCCTGTATTAACCAAAGTTGGCCAAAAATCCAATTTTTGGGTCAGCCTCCAACTAGGACTAGCTTGTGATTTTGGGCCCATCTCAATAATTGGGCTGGCTCAAGCAACCTGGGAACATAGAATGGTACTTACCATCCCCTCCTATCCTCCATGTCATGGCAGTCCCTGGCTGCAATACAAGTTCTATCTGTCGGCTACACCTGAAGTGACATCGAATGGGACAATGGGTGAGGGGGGAGAGAAGGAATCTGTTCTTCCTCAATAGTAGTAGTAGTAATAATAATAATAATAATAATAATAATGCCTCAAGTACGACCTCCCAGCAGTAAAGAACTGGTGGGATCACAAACCTGCAAAGTATTGGAAAATGAGCACGCAAAGATACTGTGGGACTTCCGAATCCAGACTGACAAAGTTCTGGAACACAACACACCAGACATCACAGTTGTGGAAAAGAAAAAGGTTTGGATCATTGATGTCGCCATCCCAGGTGACAGTCGCATTCACGAAAAACAATAGGAAAAACTCAGCCGCTATCAGGATCTCAAGGTTGAACTTCAAAGACTCTGGCAGAAACCAGTGCAGGTGGTCCCGGTGGTGATGGGCACACTGGGTGCCGTGCCAAAAGATCTCAGCCGGCATTTGCAAACAATAGACATTGACAAAATCGCGATCTGCCAACTGCAAAAGGCCACCCTACAGGGATCTGCACGCATCATCCGAAAATACATCACACAGTCCTAGACACTTGGGAAGTCTTCGATTTTGTGATATGAAATCCAGCATATCTATCTCGTTGGCTGTGTCATACAATAAAATAATAATAATAATAATAATAATAATAATAATAATAATAATAATAATAATAATATACTTTATTTATAAGCCACTCCATCCCCCCAAGGGGACTCAAGGCAGATTATAGGGTACATATATAGCATTCAATGCCATTATACAATTAACAAGTACATAAACAGAAGGAAGGCTTCCCTCTTTTTTCATCTCCAGCATCTGGAGGCTGTGCTCGACTTAGCCATGGGGAGGTGCTCTTGTTCCATCTTTCCACACTGAGGAGCCTACTGTCCTTGGATGCCTTCTTGGTCAAATTGCTGGCATGTTTTCAGGGGCGCCTTTTTACCTCCTGCCAAAGCAGTATCTATTTATCTACTCACATTGCTGATTTCGAACTGCTAGTTAAGCCCAAACTGATAAGACAGGTACAAACTTGAACGGATGTCCTCCCAACTTTACTCAACAGAGGACAAGGTTGGGTTAAGGTAGCCTTTCTCCATCTACTCCAGATAAGCTCTGTGAAGCATTTGGGTGCCATCGAGCTGCTCTGGATCCCATATCCCAGACAGCATGACACCAGGTGAAAAATGTGTGGACTACAAATTCTATGTGCATCTCTGCCCAATAATATGTTCCCAAAAGAATTGCCTTTATAAAGGAGAGGAAATTTGTTTGTGTTTGTGTAATTTTTGTCCAGATTATTTATCTCTGTGCAGCTCCATGTTGGAGTAAAAAGGCAGACTAAGTACTACTCTGTCAATCCACAGCTTGCTGAAGGACATATCTGAGATTAAAATGCCCAAATTAATGTGTACTTTGTAATATACTAAGAGAAGCTTGGGTATGTGTGTGTGTGAGAGAGAAAAAGATATTGTGTGTGTATGTGTAAGCGAAAAGAGAGAAATTTTGAGAATGCAGCACACAGCGAGTGTGAATTTTTATCCCATCCCTTTGTGGTTCTGGAGGGGGGAAATGTCTGATAGAAGGTCCTATTTGCTCTGGGAGAGAGAGAATCCCCTAATGTCTATTTGTATTGTAAAGTATACAAAGAGACGCTTGATATCAAATCTCGCTTTGCTCTACCTTTTTAGGTATACACCATACATGTGTTATTGTTATTGTTTAACCTTACTTAACCATATTTAACCATATTGATTTAAAAGAAGCCATTCATATAGAAAACATTAATCTAGTTTTCTTCCTCCGTGCTGATAACTGAGCTGTACATTATTCAGGTTGCTTTAAAAGTGCTTAAACATAAGCTTCTTTTAAAGAACAAGTGTGGGATCTAGAAGTGTATGATAAGATCGTGTTCACGACAATGATATATATTTATATAGTACAGCCTCTGTATCTGCAGGACTGGTAGCCACCGTTTCATTTATCCATATCCAACAAAATATGCCCCCTTTAGTCACTTTATAGGTCATTCAAAAAAAAATTCTATGGTATTCTTGACCAGAGGTTCATCATTTCAACAGGGTTCACTATTATTTGTAGTTTTGCATATCTGGGAGCAGATATAGGAGTCATATTGTATAGTTTGATTGAAAAATACCTTATATGCATTTTTAGTTTCTTTGATTTTCCATCCTGCTGCTATTGCCACTCCACAAGGGCACCCCTAGGTTGTTCCAAACCAAAGGTGAAGCTCCACTGTAGTATTATTCCAGTTTGGTAACACCGTAACTGCCATATTCCATACTCTGGAATCCTGAGATTTCTTCAGCCTCTGCCAAAGATTGCTAGTGCTTCAACAAACTACAAATCCTAGGATACTATAGCCTTGAGCCATCACAGTTAAAGTAAGGGCAAATTGTATTAACTCTTTGTATGGGTGCATCACACATCTTGGTGAAATAACAGTTCCCATGTCCACCATCTATGCTATCTTGGGGAACTGTGAATACAGAACTAGTGGCTGGATCTACACTGTCCAATATCCCAGGATCTGATCTCAGATTATCTGATTATCCCAGATTATCTGGCAGTGCAGACTCATATAATCCAGTTCAAAGCAGATAACCTGGGATCAGATTCTAGGATATAGAGCAGTGTAAAAGGGACCACCGTTTCCCAAACTATATTCCCTTCACCCTAACCTTATAAAAAAGGTAAAGGTTTTCCCCTGACATTAAGTCTAATTGTATCTGACTCTGGGGGTTGGTGATCTCCATTTCTATGCCAAAGAGCCAGTATTGTCCGTAGACACCTTCTAGATCATGTGGCCATCATCACTGCATGGAGCACCATTACCTTCCCACCAGAGTGGTACCTATTGATCTACTCACATTTGCATGTTTTCAAAATGCTATGTTTGCAGAAGTTGGGCTAACAGTGGGAGCTCACCCTGCTCCCCGGATTCAACCCATTGACCTTTCGGTCAGCAAGTTACACAGCTCAGTGGTTTAACCTGCTGTGCCACCTTATACTTTTGCCATTTCTCCTCACCTTGGGTCCCTCATTCCTCCGACACAGGGGGCATTAGCCTTCGCACTAATACACATACTACCTATGCAATCCTCACCCTTTATGCATCAAGGGTGTATGTAGCTCCTTCTCCTCCCCTTAGGTCCTTATACTACACCACAGGCAACCTGTTGCAATCCCCCTTTCACTCTAAACTCCTCCCCAACTGCACAAACCTCCCCTTTGGGGCACTGCAGTCAGGACAACCAATCACAGAGGCACAAGGAGGTGGGGCCAAGGCTGCTTAAGAGACAAGTACTGAGGCACCTGGTTAAGTAACACTCATGAAATGCCAGCCAGATTGCCGATATCTCAAGTGAGACACACTTGTTCTACTGCCTGGCCTGGAGATCAGCAACAGTAGCTGTAATAGAAAATCGTGGCCAAGGACAAGGAGCAGTGAGGGACCAGCAGGAAGCAAAAGAGGACACACTGATTCTATCTGTCTTCCTAGACCCAGGAGAAGACTGTTAAGGCTAAGATGCAGGCATTGTGGATGCAGTCGACGCATAGCTAGTGAGGTCCAGAGGTGGTCCCCAACTTGCGTACATAGAAGCTCCACTCCCCTTGCAACGTCTTGCTATCTCCTGTTTTTTGCTGTCATCTTCATGGCTCCTACTCCTCCCTACAACATCCAGGGCAAGAGAACTCTGCTGGCCACAGTAGTCCTCCTGTGGACCTTTGTGGCCTGTGTTGAGGGAAGACCAGGCTGCCCTTCCTGCCGGATGCCCCCTCTAGAGCCCAGCGCAGAGAAAGCCTTCCTAGTGGAAGTAGCCAAACAGCAGATCCTGCAGAAGCTGAACCTCAGCCAGAGGCCCAACATCACCCATCCTGTGCCACGTGCCGTCGTCGCCAACGCGTTGCGGCGCCTGCACCTGGGCAAAGGCCGGATGGATGGACCCGGGCTCTCGTCCAGATGGGAAAAGCCTGAGCCAGATGAGCAAGGATACGAGATCATCAGTTTCGCAGAAACAGGTGAGTGCCTCTTCCAGGCATATGAAATGGGCCTTAAATTAGAAAACAAGCTGTGTTCAGAGACCATGGCACGCTCTGCATACTTTTGTTAGGAAGCAGAGCAGTTATTCTTTGTGCTGGGCTTTCTTTCCCATTAGAGCAGAGGTCCCCAGATATTTTTGGCATACAACTCCCAGAAATCCCAGTCAGTTTACCAGCTGTTAGGATTCTGGGAGTTGAAGGCCAAAAACATCTGGGGACTCCAGGTTGAGAGCCACTGCATTAGAGTCTAAGATTGCCAAGGGGAAAGCAAGACAGGGTTTTTGCTCCTTGCTGGTTGTGCAGAAGAAAGAATCTCACTGCTTCTCTCTCAAGCTCCACCTACTGAAATTCCTTCATCTGTTCTCATTCACCTTCAAAACTACAGTTGAGTTGTAGGTGAGGAGAGGACCATATGGAGACAAGAGTAAATGGTTCACCTATTAATTTCTGCCTGGCATCATCCAAATAGGCAGACAGCTGAAAGGAAGACTTTCACAGCACTCGGGCTTTCTTGTTCAGTGCTGTCTTTGTTAAGGGGCACACATGCTCATCCACTTTTCTATACATCCCTTTTGGCATCTGGGGAATCAGAGCATTGGCAGTTCTCTAGTCATTACAATGGGAACTGCAAAATAACATTTCTAGGTGAAGGGTAATCTCTTTACTTGCAAAAGAATGTCTGATCATAGGATGGCCTTGCCAAAAGGTGTGCAGATCTCATGATGGAATTTGATAGAGTTTTATTGATCTATGCATTTGTTTATTTCTACCATGGAATGACCTTTGTAGCCACAGCATGGTAGAAATCCATGTGGAAGGCAGTATTGTGAAAGGTCTGATAGGCCACCACACATTGAGTGAGAGACCATTGGACTATGCTTCTTGGCACATGGGTGTAAGCCTAATGTAGAAGCTGTTCAGCTGTGGAATAGGCTGCCTCAGAGTGTAATGGAGTCTCCATCTCTGGAGGTTTTTAACAGATCCTGGATGGCCATTTGTCAAAAGTGCTTTGATTGTACATCCATGTATGGCAAAATGAGGGCAGGGTGCGGGGAGGCTATAATTCCTAGAAGTCCCAGCTTGCATGGCTACCTTAATTCAAAAAAGGGAATTTTTCAGGCTCTGGGTTCACAAAGTTAAAATGCAACACTAGTATATACAGATAAGTCACACCAAATAATTATCTATTGGCACTGTCCATAATGGAGCAAGAAGAAAATGGCCCTTGATATAGAATCTGGGGGAGGCTAGGAGATGGTCTTGTACAATGCCTAATTTCTAGATACTTGACAAATAAGCAATTATGTTGACATTTTCCAATGTTTAAAATTCAGTATATGCATGGGAGCCCAGGGTCAAATTTAAGTAAGGAGGTAATTAGGTTCTCTTAGATCAGTGGTTCTCAACTTGTGGGTCCCCAAGAGTTTTGGCCTACAACTTCCAGAAATCCCAGCCAGTTTACCAGCTGTTGGGATTTCTGGGAGTTGAAGGCCAAACATCTGGGGACCCACAGGTTGAGAACCACTGTCTTAGAGGAAGCACATTTTCTTAGCCCGAACTATATCACAGACTGCTTTGGTGGCAGGATATAGATTTATTTGTAACATTTATACCCCACTTCACAATTGGTTCTTCACAATAACCATATGAATAGATAATCCTGAGTGAACCAGTGGCTGCAATAATTGAGCTCCACAGCTGTGTGGAGACAAAGCTCGTAGCAACGAAACACGGAGTGAGGGACACATACTCACTGGCATCTTACCAACATTTAGAGAATCTAGCTCAGGTTCCTAGCTGTTCTGAGGTATGGAAGGACTTCTAACAATGTTCTTAGGAAAGCAAAATAATGATTTCCACCTTGACTGTTCTCTCTTCTCTGCAGAGCCTTCAGGGTTACTACAGTTCCAGCTTACACAAACAAAAGGCCAAGACATGCACATCCTGCAGGCCCATCTATGGCTGTATCTCAAGGTCCATCGAAACATCACTCTACAGGTCTACCTGGCAGGGCATGAGCGAGTGGCCCTGGCAGAGCAGCAGTTGGGGAGCAAGGGCAGTAGCTGGCACACCTTTTCCCTGATGCCAGGCATGCAGAACTTCTTTCAGCACAAGGAGAAAGCCCTCCAATTGGAGCTGCAGTGCAAAGGCTGCCATCCCAATATCACAGCCCTGGTGACAACCACTGGCAGCTCTCACCAGCCCTTCCTCGTGGTGAAAGCCAAGGTGCGGGAGCCTAGCCATCAGATCACCAAGCGCAGCCTGAGCTGTGACCAGAACTCTGCGGTTTGCTGCCGAAAAGACTATTATGTTGACTTCCGGGACATTGGTTGGAATGACTGGATCTTTAAGCCAGAGGGCTATCAGATAAACTATTGTATGGGCGAATGCCCCATGCACCTGGCTGGCACGCCTGGCATTGCAGCCTCCTTCCACACCACCGTCTTCAACTTGGTCAAAGCCAACAACATTCAGACTGCTGGCCGTTCTTGCTGTGTCCCCACCCAGCGACGGGCCCTTTCTCTGCTCTACTTTGACCCCAATAGCAACCTCATCAAGACTGACATTCCTGACATGGTTGTCGATGCTTGTGGTTGCAGCTAAGGACAGGACTATAGTCATGGGGGAAAATACAAAGGGGCAGAGAGGGAGATATGGGTTACCGGCCCTCTACTCCTGGGGACACCCAGGCATGGCAGTGAAAAAGATGATGCTCCAGTCCAAATTGCAGGGTTGGCATGTGTGGACTCTTTGTAGAGAGCAACAATGGTTTCTGTAGAGGAAAGGAAATTGCAGGAGGATTCCATCTCCTCTATCTTCCTACCTGCCTAGGTGAACAAATCACAGAGAAGGTTCTCAGCCCCTGCAGCCAACAGTTTCCAATTCAGATTCCTCTTCAGGCAATGGCTACTTCATAGCTTCTTCAAACTCTACACCCTGCCACTTGACCTCCTCCCCTTCCCCATCTTGCTGTGGTGCTGGGAAAAACTCAGAAGATGTTGTGTTTTGGCCACATTAGCCATTCTGGCTAGGGAATTCTTGGAGCTATAGTCCAATAAATACATTTTCCAATCTCTAGCTCTAGGGTTGGGTAGATTTCCAGGCAAGGGAAAGAGCAGAAAAACATCCCCTACAGCAAAGTTGTGGGAGTGTCCATAGACCAGGATACATATAGTTACTTTGTGCCTTCAAGTCACTTCTGAGTTTTAGTGACCCTGTGGGGAAACCTATACGTAATGGGGTTTTCTTGGTAAGATTTGTTTTGAGGAGGCTTGTCACTGACTACCTCTGATGCGATTTGCCCAATGGATTTCCAGAGCTGTGTGGGAATTTGAACCCTAGTCTCCAGAGTTACAGTCCAGTGCTCAAACTACTACACTTCGCTGGTTCTCAGAAAACATATGCTTATCTTAATTCATTCCCTTTTCATTTATGCATGCAACAGAATTCCAAAAAAAAATGGAAAAGAAAAAGAAATAGCATTTTGTAACACAAAGCAGTTTGAAACTGACCAGTTAGATTTAAAGGAAACTGAATTATGGGTGCTTTGTACTAAATGTAAATCTTAATTGCACATATTATTAAGATTTGAATTATTTCTCCTCTCAATTTCACTGTCTCATTTCCTAGCAGTCTTGTCTCTGAAACGGAATGTGCCCAAAAAGTAGGAGATACAATTCAGTTAATGATGCTAACATTCCCTCATTGTGTGTTTTGTATTTTTGTTTGTATTTGTTGCATTTATGTTAATATATCTATATTATTTTATTTTTGGAATGCCATCAATAATAAAAAAATGTTTGAAAGAAAAACACCTGGTGATTTTTGTGAAAAATTCTAGTTAAATGATTCCGATGTTTTCGAATGGATTTTCGAATGGATTTAAAATGTGAAGTCCAAAAGCAGACACTGCAGCCCCAAGATTCAGTTCTTTGGATTCTTTGTCCCCTCGGCCCCATTTCCTTGTTCTTCTTCCCTCACCTGAAAATATAAAGTAGGGTTGTGCTTTCGGCATAAACCTTGACCCTTTTTGTGTCCTGGTTTTCGGTGGGGGACCCGATCCATTTTTTGGAAGCCTCCCAAAATCGGGAGGGCAAATATCTGTTTTCGCTCTGGGGTGCCGAAAGGTCCGTTTTCTATTCACTCATTATGGGGAGCGGGCTTCCCAGGCTCCCCTTCCCATAATTTTGGGCATTGAAGTTGTTTTACTCTAGAGGAGAGACACTCAGCTGCTGGCAGGTGCACACTTTAAGGGGGCTTCTTATCTATTTCTACTCTAGAGGAGGCACTTGGCTGCAGGCAGGCACGTGGGCTTTCTGGGCCTGCAGGCCACACACACACACACACACACACACACTTTTCCAAGCAAGGAGGCAAGTTCTCATTCTTACTCTAAACTTTTGAAGCAGAGGGCCGGTCTACAATCCTTCAGACTGTTGAGGGGCCGAATTATCATTTGAAAAAAAAACCAAAAAAAATCCTATGCGTACTGCACATGTCTTATTTGTAGTGCAACAACAACGAAAAAACAATACAATATTTAAAAATGAAAACAATTTTAACCAACATAAACCTATCAGGATTTCAATGGAAAGTGTGGGCCTGCTACTGGCCAATGAGATAGTCAAGTTAATTAGGATTGTTGTTGTTGTGTGCCTTCAAGTCATTTCAGACTTTGGCCGAGCCTAAGTGTAATTATTTATTTACTGCATTTATTTACTACATTTATATCCCACCCTTCTCACCCCGAAGGGGACTCAGAGCAGCTGTATGTACATACAATATATTATATTATTAGCATAACACAATATTAGCATTATATATTACTATATTGAACTATACCACTATACTATTATATAATATGTAATATATAACATATAATTAATATTATTATATAGTATTACTATTAGTATTATATTGTATAACATAATATTATCAATATTATATGTATATACAATATATTATATTATTAAAACTGATATAAAAATATTATATTATAAAACTGAGGGCGGGGGCCAGGTAAATGACCTTGGAGGGCCCCCGGGCCTTAGTTTGGGGACCCCTGCTCTAGAGGAAGTGCTCAGCTGCAGGAAAGCACATACTTTCTGGGCCTGCACGCCCCCCCCCCCCCCCCACACACACACACATACATTATCTCTCTTTCCAGGGCATGGAGCATTACGTGCTCACAAAAAGCAGATGAGGAGCCAAGATCACCTTCCAACTGCTTTCATGTCAAGCTGACTTTCATACAGGGAGGGTCCTTCCCATTACGTACTCCCAAAGGTAACTAAAATAACAAAAGAATGAATGAAACAAAGGAAAACGGTTCTAGGCACAACTCTAATATAGAGCAAGGTTCATTAATGTGCACCTTTCTGGATCCATTCTATTTCCACAACTGTATCAATATACTTTAGCCCTGTCCCAGCATTCATCCTTTTTGGTGTGCCTGGTGCTCCCTCTCTGGTGTACTCATCATCCAACTCCTTTCTAAAGGCTACTCATCAATATACAAAATGAGCTTCCAGGATCCAGATCCTCAATTTTGTTCGCAGCTTATCTTGGACTTCGCCACATTGGAAAGGGAATTGTTGAGCTCACATAACATTCACCTGTGCTGATGACATTTGTTCATAACATCTGCGTACTGTTCTCAGGTTTTCATTCTTGGGTTGTTTGGACCTATAAAACAAAGCCAGATGCTATATCTGATGGGATTTAAAGTTAATAGACAGACATCAGGAAAGACATCTTTCTCCTCTGTACTCACTTTAGATCAAATAGGTTTAACATGCTTTTGAAACCAAACAAAGAGAGCAGCTGAGCCATATGTATATCTATTTCCTACTCCTTTCAACACAAAAAAATTCTGAGTTTTAAATTACTTTTTCCAAAGAGATGCTAGAAGCAAAAGACACCAATAACACAATAAAAAGATCTTCAAAATTCTAAAGATTGAGAGTATCCAAAATCTGACACATACCAATAAATAAAACAATCAGTTTAAAGCACTCCACATTATGATCTCCAACAGTAAAAACTGATAAATTAACATGGAAGGATCCTTTAAATATTTTTAGGTCTCATGGAACCCCTGCATAAAAGTTATTATATATTATCTACAGCTCAAGGAATCACTTTTTACCAATCATGATCTTTCGAGAAACCAGAAGGATATCTCAAGGAACCCTAGGTTCCAGGGAACCCTACCTTGAGAAATCCTGAATTAGACAATACAACAAATACGTATATAGCAACAGGTCTGGGATAGTTGTTTACACTTAAATGAGCATGTGAGGACACAATCTGGATCATGGCCACCATGCATGTGCAGTTTGCATTCTCCCCCATCCACCAAATTTTAAAACTAAATTCAATGAAGTGGTAACCTATCTTTTTACCCTTTGTGTTTAGGATGATTGAAAGAGATGCGAACAGAAGGCTTGATATGACTAATATGCTTGACAAACCCTGTGTGCTTATGTTTATACTGTATGTACCTTCAAATCGCTGGTTGATTTATGGTGATCCCATGCATTTCAAAGGGTTTTCTTAGGCCAGGAATACTCAGAAATAATTTTGCCAGTTCCTTCCTCTGAAACCTAACCTACAGCACTTTGTCTTCATTATCAGTATTCCATCCAAGTGGTGGTTCTGGGGCTGTTTTTGTCTTCAGAAATTTACACCCTTTCACTTTTATACTTAGAAGCAAAAAAAAGTAATTATATCAATACAAAATATCATGTATGTATTGTATCATCTAGTGAAAAGAACTCACATTGCAAACAGACTGAAAGAGAGACACTTCATACTAACTAAATGTTACCTGAGTGCTGCATGGGGTGCTTTTCGTGGGTTTATTTTACAGAAACACCTTTTAAAACAGACTTGGGTATTTTGGACTAAAGGGGAGATACTGTATTTGGCCACAATGATACACATATATACTCGAGTATAAGCCAGCCCAAATATAAGCCGGCCAGGACTCTAAATCGAGTATAAACTGAGGAGGGCTTTTTCAGGCCTAAAAAGGGCTTAAATAATAATAATAATAATAATAATAATAATAATAATAATAACAACAACTACTTTGTTCTATACCCCGCCACATTTCCCCGAAGGGACTCGGGGCAGCTTACATGGGGCCAAGCCCGGACACAACAATATAAAAGCAAAACAATAAAACAGAGCAATCAACAATAAAACATCAACAACGATAAAACAGTCATAAAAAGTCACATACAAGAAATAAAATGTTAAAATCAAGAGTTGAATTCAAGGATCTGGGCCAAGGTGCAAAATATGTCGAAGTCATCAGGGAGGGGTGATAACCCAGCTGTCATAGTCATTAAAGTGCCAATTATAATACTGGGGAAGGCATACCTGAGGGTCTATTGCTGAGTAGGCAAACAGGTCGATCCTACAGGGATCAGTCATCAAAAACTCAGCATATACTCGAGTATATATGATAATCAATATCACACAGTAGAATCATGGGACAACTTTGGCACCACCATGTAGCAAAAGTAGGCAAAATTTCCAGCAAACTACCACTGGCATTGACAGATGAGGGAAAATGGGTACTTCCAATTTTTCTACTGTTCTGACTGGCCAGGAGGGATGATAGGGATGCTGACTGGGGGTGATGGGAACTATAACCCTAAACAACTACCAAGGGGAGGGGGACAAGGCTGGCAGAGGCCGTCATTATTGAATTTAGTCTCTGTAAAATGCCTACTAGCTAAGAAATCGCTATTATACCCTAAGCTTCATCCACTGTAGACCATTACCCTTCAGTAAATATCAGATAGTCACAAACTACAAAAAATATCTTCATTTCCTGTATAGTTGTTGGGTAGCCACTAGCCACATATATCAGAATCTGTTTAGATTTCACTTTCATGCATGATAGTGTCACAATTTAGAGTGCCTCAGCTTCCAGTAGAAAGAACACAGCTCAAAGTCCAGTGTTGCATGGCAGCTCAGAAGCACATTATCATCTTTCTGGCCAGGTGGCCTGCTCCCCTCTCCCTTGTCCATGGGCCTGCTGCTTGACAAAGTACAGCAGAGAGCAAAGGGCAGCTTTCATCAGCCAGGACTCATGGTGCACACAGTCCACTGCCCGGGTCGCTCTGTTCAGGAGGGGATCACAATGTGATTCTAACTCTAGGTCCATTAAGGATGTTACTAATAATAGCAATCTCTCCTATAACTTGGGAATATAATTGTGGAATTACAACTGCCAGAATCACCAGCCAATACAGTCAAGCAATATTTTTATGCTCACCTTTTCTGAATGTTCACTCCCAACCCACTGCTGCATTCACTATTCAGTGCTTCACCTTTTTTCATGAGCCTGCTTCCATCTTAAATGCAAGTAATGTAGTTGGAACCAGTGACAAACTTCAACACTGAGTCATATAAAAGACAGAACTTCAACAATTGGGCCACACAGTCTACAGAAAACCTACACACACAGATAGATACCTTCATAAAAACTCCAACCATCACCCAAGTCAAAAAAGAAGCACAAAGCCCTGACAGACCGTGCACAAAAAATCTGCAAACCTCACCTCCTCCAAGGGGAACTAAAACACCTAAACTGGGCTCTACAGGCCAATGGATACTCCACCACAGACATCAGAAGAGCTGCAAGGCCAAGAACAAGCCATGAGAGTCAAGACAAAGATCCACCCAGAGGAAAGGTGTTCTTACCATACATCATGGGAACCACTGATCGCATAGGCAAACTGATGAAGAAGCACAAGCTACAAACTATCTACAGACGCACAAAGAAAATCCAACAAATGCTACGGTCAGCGAAAGACAAGAGGGATCCTCTCTCTTCTGCAGGAGTCTACCGGATACCATGCAGCTGTGGACAAGTCTACATAGGGACCACCAAACGCAGCACCCAAACACAAGTCAAAGAACATGAAAGGCACTGCAGACTAATTCAACCAGAGAAATCAGCCATAGCAGAGCACTTGATGAACCAACCTGGACACAGAATATTATTTGAGAACACAGAAATGCTGGACCACTCCAACAACTATCATGTCAGACTACACAGAGAAGCCATTGAAATCCACAAGCATGTGGACAACTTCAACAGAAAGGAGGAAACCATGAAAATGAACAAAATCTGGCTACCAGTATTAAAAAACTCAAAAATCAGAACAGTAGATGGGAAGCAACACTCTGAGGGCAGAGGAGCTCCAGGGAATGGCTCTGAACAAAGGATGCCCCCCAGGCAAGAAACGAACCTTTCCTATGCTAATTAAGGTGATTAACTGCAACATTGACACTGGCTTTCAAACTGACAAAGAGTTCTTCTCTCACCCTGGACTTTCCACAGATATATATAAACTTTCCTTGCTTAGTTTCTCCATACCTCACAACCTCTGAGGATGTCTGCCATAGATGTGGGCGAAATGTCAGGAGAGAACATGGCCATACAGCCCGGAAAACATACAACAACCCTGTGATCCCGGCCATGAAAACCTTCGACAACACATAGAACTTCTTTTGTTTCAATCAGTGTTTCTTTAGAGAGATTGATTCCTAATTCCACAAGATCACATGAAATAAAGATTTGGGGACAAGGTATCAATGCGTGTAGAGTAATCCAAGTTCAGTGCATCTAAGAAACTGCAATGTAATTTTGTACAATGAAAGGGCAAGTAACATCTGTTGGACTCTGAATCACCATGCTTGATTTAATGCATTTCTTTTTCTTCATTTTAAGAATTCCTGGTCTTTGCCACAATATGCTCCTGGCCTTGTTTTCATCTTCTGCTTATCATTATGCAGTCCATTTGATTTTTATAGTGATCATCCAGTGACCTTCACATATATGATTGTATGTTTGATTGCAGATGACATCCAATACTTAAGGAAAATAGCAAAGATTTGGAACAACTACTGAAGGATGTTCAAACCAAGGATGAAATTACAAAAGCAGAATTACACCTGAACGTTAAGAAAATAGATAACAGATCACATATAATTTCCATAAATTTAAAGTACACAGTGAAGGCATTGACATAAAGATTTTCTATCCCTTTGACTCAGTCATTCATTAGAAAGGAGACTGCAGTCAAGAAATAGGAAGAAGATAAGAACTTGGAAGGGCAGCTATTAAGGAACTAGACAAGGAGTAAAATGTACTATCAAAATCAGGATTATTCAAGTCATATTTCCCTTTTTTATGTATGGTTGTGAAATCTGAGAAGGAAAGAAAGCTCTGCCATTCAGGCTACTGAAGATGGCAGTTCTCCTCACTGTTCTGTCAATATGAAGATCTAAGGATCAGAGGTCATGTATGCATGAGTAAGAGGTCTATTCTCACGAGAGAGGGGGTATCTTGTCATGGTGGTGGTGCCAGAGAACCCTTGATCAGTTAGTTCTCTATAAAGAGCTAGCCCACGATCCTACTGTAGAAAACCAGATCCCAAAATGATGAAACCCATATTCCCTGGCTCCAAAGGGATGAATTAGGGAACCCACATTGACTTCATCCCTAGTTTCATACTATCTTTCATTGAACCCCTAGAAAGCTGCACAAGCAACATACACACTTTAAATTCCAAAGGATATCGACACATTAGTTAGCACAATCCCTTCACAATATCCCAGGAAGGCACACAGACCATACAATGGGTTTAAGAGAAAGCTGCTGCGTCTTTGTTTGTTTGTTTTTTCTAATATGATCTGATTTTATTTTTCTGTTATTCCTTAAAAAATTCCTATGTTGTCAAGTTGGACCCCATTCTTGGAGTCTCCATTGAAATTGCCAACACCCTGAGTCACCATTTGTTTTCCTGACTGGCACCCATTGTATTTACTGAAGCCAGAGAGGCTATCTTGAATAGCAGCCAAAGTGCTATAAATAAACCTGCATGGTCACATTTGCAGCATGTCAGTTTTTTTGGAGCGTTGTCTCTGCCGATATCCTCTTTGGCCATTGAGAAGAAAGCCTTCAACCTGTCTGTGTCTCATTCAGTCCTTTGGGGTTAGACATGCTGGGCTCCGAACCCTTGGTACTTGTGGTAGCTAAAATCAAATAATAATAATAATAATAATAATAATAATAATAATAATAATAATAATAATAATAGTGCGGTTTTCTGGCATTGTATATTTGTGCCGCTTCTGTGACTGTTCATTTGTATTTTGATTCTGTAGCTCACTTGTCAATGGATGTCCAGAATCGGCAGCATCCACCGCTGTCCTTTTTATCCTGGGCGATGACGGAGCCAGTATAGACTTCGTTTTGGTTTGATTCTCCATAATGCTAATGGTTTAGGTGCTCTTGGTTCCATTCCTCAGCTGAGACCTCTCTGGCTTGGTTGGACCTGCTGGTAGTTACACTACCGCCAGCACAGCTCTCAGCATCATTGGAACAGTTAAGCCCCCCCCCTCCCTCCACCACAACAAGGTGGAACACACCAGACATCACAGTTGTGGAAAAGAAAAAGGTTTGGATCATTGATGTTGCCATCCCAAGTGGCAGTTGCATTGACGAAAAACAACGGGAAAAACTCAGCCGCTATCAGTACCTCAAGACTGAACTTCAAAGACTCTGGCAGAAACCAGTGCAGGTGGTCCCGGTGGTGATGGGCACACTGGGTGACATGCCAAAAGATCTCGACTGGCACTTAGAAACAATACAACAACAACAACAATTCTTAGTGATTAGTCACTTTTGACTATATCAAAACATGTAAAACATACAATACGTACACACTTACGCATACATACAATAAAACCATGTAAAGATACAAAACATCCCGACCTGCGGCCTAATAACCCGCTCCTAGACAAATACAGAGTAAAAAGGTTAAAATTAAAATAAACTTTATTTATATCCCACCACCATCTCCCAGAGGGACTCAAAGCGGCTCACAAAACATATAAGGTGTGACACAAAATACAAAATACAACAAGTGCAAAACAAAACATAGGCAATAAACAATCAACACAATATCATAAATTCATAGAACTCTCTGGTAAAAACGATAAAATACAGCAATTGCTGTAGATAAAACACCAGTATTCGACCTCAGAATTGTAAAGTACTAAAAATGGTCCTCATATGTATTATAAGAGAGTCTAAACATGATCGAAGACTTGTCGGAACAATCCAACTATCTAACTATGAGCATATCAAAGATCGTGAGGAATCCAATATTTCTGCATTTGGATTAGTTCATCCTTCCAATCAAAATTACATGCATTCTGTGCTTGTAACAGATGGGAATGCGATTCCTTCGGCTCTGAGGTTATGTGGTTTATGTTACTATAAGAAGACTTATGGTAGGATTAACAAGTGGAATGATGAGTAGAAACACATAAAGGGATCATGAAAAGTTGGGGCTGGTGGGGCCAAAGTTCAGCCTTTAATGGTATGTGGGGAATCTACAGTTAGACTAGTGAGCCTAAAGAATGAATGTACTTGTGTCACACTAACTCCCTGACATGCTGACATACTAACCTGCCATCCCAGGGAGTTGAAAGCCTGGAATCACTAAACCCTTAATCCCCCTTGTTTCTGAGCTGTTAAATTTTCTTAAAGTGACAGATGAAAGATTAAAGGAAAGAGAAAGTAGGGGGTAAGCATTCATTCCTCTGTTCCTGAGAGATATGTCTTCTTATCAGCAGACCATATCTTATGGTGAGCAAACAGCTTGGACTTAAAGGGAGCCCAAACTGACATGAAGCAGCACATTGAAGGGAAACCAGATGGTGCTGTTGGCTCTTTGGTCTTTTTCTTTCATAAGAAAGGGGTTCCATAACCTGCTAAAATGGACAGTTCAGTCATCATGGGTCAGAAAGTTTCAGAGCCGAGATCTTGCTCAGCAACAGATCAGACTATGATAAATGGATTAATATTTGCTGAAATAATACATACCAGCCTCCTCATTTGATAGTAGCAGGAACTGTTGGAAAATCTATCTGGAACTTAGCAAGAGTCTGTCAAATAAATGCCAACTCTGTTGCAGGTGCAAAGTTCTGGCTAGACCTTTCTCTTTATTTTCTCAACAGACCAATAATCATCATCATCATCATCATCATCATCATCATCATCATCATTTTTATATCCCGCCCCATCTCCCCGAAGGGACTCGGGGCGGGTCACAACAGGGACAAGCCCGAAACAACGACACAACATATTTGACAAAACCTAAAACATTTCAACAATGCACAAAATAAAATAATGGATAATACATTAAAATCCAAGCAGATAAAATCAGAGTAATTAAAAACAAACCAGCGGGGACAGGTTTCATAAAGTGCGGTATCATGGAAATGAGTAACAGTGATAAAGTGCCATACGCTTTTAAAACAGAAACCATGTTTTCAGCCAAGAACTGGGAGGTGTCAAACTTGAGAAGTGAACTAGACTTTAAGAGAATATGTATTTCCTATAATTAACAACGAAATTTTGCCATGAAATAAAAAATACAGCCAGCCCTCCCTGTCTATGGATTCTGCAGCCACTGATTCAACTATCCACAGCTTGAAAATGTTCCAAAAACAAAAATGTCAAAAGCAAATCTTGATTTTGCAATTTTGAATAAGAGACACCATTTTACTACAACACTGTGTAGTAGGACTTGTGTGTTCACAGATTTTGGTATCCACTAGGAGTCCTGGAACCAAATCCCAGAAGATACTAAGGGCCACCACATGGAAGAAACACTTGGAAAATGTGGGAGAGTTTAAAATTTAAAAGAACTATATCTGGATCCTCTGTTAAATTCCATGAAAGTGGCAGAACATTTACGTAAGGACAACTTAACCTGGAAGCACCTTTGTTCACTTTGGTACATACACTGAACTGTCCAACACAATATACAAAATTTCCAACTCATGCCAATTTCAATGTGGGGTGGGATGGTTGATACGATTTAACCCAGCCTTTGCCTTCAGCAGCAACAAAAAACATATTAATTGTCAATATCAAAGGTTTCTTGACTGGCCCTTGCAATAACTAAATGGAGGACTGTGAGACAGTCATAACATCCAACCTTTTCTAGATGTGTTTTATATACTTTTATTACATGTTTCATTCTCTTTCTCCTTGTCTCACTTTCTCCCTTTGTCCTTGCTTAATTCACTCAGTGAAAACTCAAAAGTAGAGAAGAGAGGAGGGGCAGAATTTTGCCTTTTCACATCTTCTTTTTCTTCATTCACACAGTCGTTTTCGACTCTTTGTGACCTCATGGACCAGTCCACGCCAGAGCTCCCTGTCGGCCGTCACCGCCCCCAGTTCCTTCAAGTTCACTTCACATGACTTTTTACATATGCTCAGGCAAAAACAAATTTTGCACCTCTCTTCTGATCTTGGGAACTAAACAGGGTCAGCCCTGGTTAGTGCTTTTGTGGGAGACCACCAACAAATATCAAGTGCTATAAGCTATACTTCAGAAGAAGAGACTGGCAAAATGATCTCAGAATATTTCTATAAAATTCATGGGGTCACCATAAGTCAACGGGGGATTTGAAGGAACATACACATGCTCCTTCTCCTAGCCTGTGTGTTTTTCATCATTAATAACTTTTGGAATCTTGAGCATAATTTGATGTTGTTAGGCTACATGTGTTCTGGTTTTCATATCTGAAATGTTAGAAAGCATGCAAACCTCCTGTACATCTTCAATCAGCTAGAAAAACTCTTTCTTTTTTCTCTGTCCCAGGAATAGGAAATATTTAGGCCTCCAAATAGGGAGCTTATTTCCAAAATGTACCAAAATCCATTGAAACAATAACATGGTGAGGATATGCATTATTTTGCTACAAAATAGCATTTCCCAAGCCCTGTATTGAAGTGATTTGATACATTTTGATAGTTTTGATCTGTACATAATATTACTCCTAGTCAATGGTTTTTCTAATTTTTTAAAACTTTGGCTCCTTTTGGAAAGAAACTCCACAAATATGATTGGATTGTGATTTCCAGCATCCCTCATCACTGGCCATTCCGGTTTGGGTTGCAACCCAACACTACCTGCAGGGCCACCAACCCTACCCTATCCACTACTCTCACCATTTTCTCTTCATCTTAGATGTCAATGTGGCTCCTTTCCAGAACTACAATGTTACTTTATGATCCTGTAGGACTACCATCTTGAAACCCAAATAACAGCATGTACTTATGTTTACACTCACTTTCAGAGTGGGTGCCTTTAACAGCATCTCCCTCCACCCAATAGTAGTACAGTAGAGTCTCACTTATCCAACACTCGCTTATCCAACGTTCTGGATTATCCAACGCATTTTTGTAATCAATGTTTTCAATATATCGTAATATTTTGGTGCTAAATTTATAAATACAGTAATTACTACATAGCATTACTGCATATTGAATTACTTTTTCTGCCAAATTTGTTGTCTAACATCATGTTTTGGTGCTTCATTTGTAAAATCATAATCTAATTTGATGTTTAATAGGCTTTTCCTTAATGCCTCCTTATTATCCAACATATTCGCTTATCCAACATTCTGCCGGCCCGTTTATGTTGGATAAGTGAGATTCTACTGTACTTAACATCTGGCCTCTCACAGATGTTCTATGCTACTTTAATAGTACATGTAGAAGTAAACCTTTTCTCTCAGCTGTAATCTGTCCAGCTATTTAAAAATAATATCAATAAGAAAACCAATATAGCACCAAATTGTCCCAAATTGTCCATATGCCCCCCAAAGGAGAGTAGCTGACAGGGCTTTAGTCTGGAGATCTGGGATTAGGGACCCCCAGTATGGAGAGTTAACAAAATATGAGATGAACAGAAGACAAAAAGCTACTTTATAAAATTTTCATTTTTTTGTCTGTCTAACTAAAATTAATTATTTTATTAGACACATTACATTATCCTCTCATCATACCAACATTTTTGTTTTGATTTTGTCGCCATTTATACTCTTATTTATGCCAATGGACAACATTTGTAGGGAAATTTGTAAATACATATGAAAAAGATTTGTCAGAAAACTTAATGCACAAAATCCATCACCTTAAAAGTATTCACAAGATAGTTTTTGGCACTAAAAGAAGCCTGATCTGTAAAGTATATTTGCACAATATTTGCCTCACCATTACACTGTTTTATACACTACCAGTTATTCTTTTTTCAGCTGAGACTGGCTTTCTTCAGCTGAAACTTCAACAGACTAGCAAATTCACTGAAAATATGACAAAGAAGCACAACTAGTCAAAAGCGACTTAATCATCTAGCAATTTTGTGCATTGAAAATGATTTAGCTAAGCAAATGAAGTTTATTTGAAGTTACTGAAAACTTTTGTATTGACAAAATCTAAAGAATACACTTTGGGATAACTTATAATATTATTTTTATTAGGTAAAATCAAATAACTTTTAAAAGAAATATATTGGTAAATATTACGTTCGTGTCATAATTTACAACTTCATCACATGGGCTTTCTTACCCATTTTAGGATGCTTCCAGCACAGTTTGGGGACAGAGCTCACTGGATCCCATCAAATAACACACCGCTACTTCCAGCAGGGCTCCATCCTTGAAAGGTGCTGGAAGCATCTTATGATTGAGAGGCTTCCCATGTTCTCATTGCCAGAAACAGGGGCAGCATGGGGGGAAGCTGGATAGCTTTTCCCCATTTGATGGGGAAGATGGCACTACAAGTGATGCAGGACTTGGGGAAATGGATTCCCCGTTGCCCCACAGTTAGCCATGATGCCTGGCGAATCCCCCTGCTATCACCTGCGTTAGGGGACTTAATGTGATGAGGTCTCTAGACTGACTTATTTTAGAGCATCATACTTCCCCTAACCTTTGCAGTATGCAGGGACCCCCACCAAAGATGCTGGCTGGGCAGCTGGTTTGAGATGTGGGAGCCATGCTTGGATAGCTGAGATAGTGACACCTTTGCTTTCTGATGGTTCAGTGTACACAAACTTTGTTTCATGCACAAACTTAGTAAAATATTATATAAAATTACCTTAAAACTCTATGCATAAAGTGCATACCAAACATAAGTTAATTTTATATTTAGACTTGGGTCCTATCTTCAGGACTTCTCATTATGTCAACATGTACAAGTATGATTATTCCACCTCACCCCAAAAATCTAAATCCCTTTTTTGGTATTTAACCTGTACAAATGGTAAATAGCCTGTTCTGCAGAATCCCCTCCAAATTGTGACCAAGAGCAAATGTCCCACCTGTCACATGATCATGTTGACCTTGCCTTTCTCAACAGTCTCTACCCAAACAATGACTTATTTGAAGGAGTGATCTGTCCCTGGCTGGGCCTTTACCTTTGCTCTAGTTTCCAGAGCCTTGTAGTCACCTTTGACTTGTTAGGTTTATTCTTGGCAAACAAAATCATGAGAACATCCAGCACTAGGCTTGCTCTGGGAAGCGATCAGGGGCCTCAATGAACCTCCACCATCATTCCATATATATTTTTGGATTCAAGTGCAGGAATGCAGCACCCATGTTGAAATGCTGCATCATGCCAAATGTTCAATGCTTTTGAGAGGGGGGGTCTTCAAAGGAGATATGGTTGGCTGTTCTAGAACTTTGAGTGGATTTGTTTTCAAAATGATAGGTTAAAAACAAACAGAAAATTAAATGTGTAAATATCTTAAAGCTGTGAGGGGATCTATGTCCACCAAAGGCATAGAAAATGTTTCTGGAAAGTTATCCAGGTTCAGCTAGGTTGGCCAACATATCAACTGGCCATGATTCTGTGCCTTTAACACAATTTTTTTCCTCTCAGTCATTTTGGATTACCACTTTAATTTGCAAAATCTCTGAACATAAATCTTGCATAAAACAGTGCTACTCAAAATGGTGGGGTTGCTGAACTAGTGCCAACCTGTGAGCCATTGGCTGCCAGTCCCTGGTGAGTTTTCCAGGAAAGAAAGGAACAATTGTAGACAAAGAACACAAGTATGGTACTGGTCCCTGACACATGGGAAGGGAGGAATACCTGTCCCACACATTAGATAGCATGAGAAGCACTGGTTTAAAGCTGAGAAGCAATACTAGTTAAAAATGTTCATGACCCAAAGTGAAAGGAATTATGGAGTAGCTACAGAGAAGGCATCAATATTGCCCAATTATGTGCCCTCCCTGTCATACCCTGTTTCCCCTAAAATAAGACATCCCCAGAAAATAAGACCTAGTAGAGGTTTTGCTGAATTGCTACATATAAGGCCTCCCCCAAAATTAAAACCTAGTAAAGTTATTGTTTGGAAGCATGCCTGCTGAACAGAATGCCAGAGCATGCAGGATCGGTAAATGTATGTACCATAAAGTGTTGTACATGGAAATAATGGTAGTAACAAGACATTCTTGATAGGATTTACAGTTTGTCTGGTTATGCTGGTTTGTGATGACAACTACTGTACAGTATATAATAAATGTTCTTTTTTTTTTGTTCAACAAGAAATGTGAATTCTTCTTCATGGAAAACCAAGTCATCCCCTGAAAATAAGACCTAGCGCATCTTTGGGAGCAAAAATTAATATAAGACACTGTCTTATTTTCGGGGAAACGCGGTAGACTCATAGGATCATAGAATAATAGAATTGGAAGAGACCACATAGGCCATCTAGTCCAACCCGCTGCCACGCAGGAAAAGCACAAAGTACCCCTGACAGATGGTCATCCATCCTCTGTTTAAAAGCTTCCAAAGAAGGAGCCTCCACTACACTCTATTAGGAATATATTCATAACCTGTTAGGATTATGATACCAATATGGTTAGATATTGGTGCAGAGTAGCAAAAACGCAGAAGATTAGGGGTTTATGTGAGCAGAGGTGAGAAAAAGCAAAAATAGCCAGCCTCCCTTTCCCTTTAAAGAGTCATGCGCATAAAATAAGCATCAGAGACATCAAAAGTGAAATAGTAAAAATATGTTTACTCACAATCTTGTATGATGATGGTCATACAGGTAAAAACATCTTAATTCCAAAAAGAATACAGTTCAGGATACTACATATCTCTTAACAAGTAGTAACATCAGCATGGCATGGCAGGATCAAGAAATAGGAAGAGCACGAAGAGCCAAAGAGAGAGAACAAAAGAAAGTCTCTCCTTTTATGCCCCAAATTCTAAAGGCATATGCTACTTCCTGGAAGTCTCCAGGAAGTATACTCCCATTTCCCACATTTCCCATTTCCCTAAAATGGTGCCATCAACTTTGGAATGCAGCTTGGTTCAGGTTACTAAGCAACAAACAAAACTAACTACATAAACCATCCCACATTGAAAATAAATGCATGACTGCTTAGGTAACTCAACACTGAGGCAGAAAATTCCACTGCTGAATAGTTCTTACAGTCAGGAAGTTCTTCCTAAAGTTCAGATGGAATCTCCTTACCTGTAATTTGAACCTATTGCTCCAAGTCCTAGAGTCCAGGGAAGCAGAAAACAAGTCTATTCCCTCTTCCTTATGGCATCCTTTCACATATTTATACGTAGCTAGCTAATGCTATCATGACTCCTCTCAACCTTCTCTTCTGCAGGCTAAACATAGCCAGTTTTTTGAGATTCTCCTAATAGGCCATGGTCTCCAGACCTTTGATCATTTTAGTTGCCTCCTCTGGACACCTTCCAGCTTGTCAATATCCAGAATTAAACACAGTATTCCAGGTAAGGACTGACCAAAACCGAATAGAGACACCATGACTTTCCTCGATCAAAGTACTTAACTCCTTTTGATGCAGTCCAAAACCCCATTGGCTTTTTTAGCTGCTGTGTCACACTGTTGGCTCATGTTCAACTTGTTGTCAAAGAAGACTCCAAGATCTTTTTCCCATGGATTATTGTCGAGCCAGTCCACACTTAGTAGACAAAATGTGCCCTATAGCAAACAAGGCCAAAACATGAGGTAGAGAAATATATTGTCTAGCATTGTTCTTTCTAGTCTCTGAAGGAGAACAATCCATGAGGGAATAGGGCCCTTAGCAAGAGGATGACACAGAGCTTTAGGACTGTAATAAACTATAGGCAAATTACATGCTAATCTAAGACTCTCCAGAATTTAGCTCCAAAATCTGATTTTTGGACCAAGGCATAGTGCAGAAATATGTGAACTAAAAAGATTAGTAAAATATTTTTGACTAAATGGGGTTGGAATGTTTATCCATCGTGCCAGTTATTCAGAATGAACAACACAGATTTTGGGTTTAGGAGGATGTATTTCCAACTCCTACTATCTCTGATAAGAAATCTGTTTTTTTGATTGACCAAATCTCAGTTCTGTCTCTGCAGCTTCAGGACAAAATGTTGAAAGTTCATAGTAGTGAAGCAAGAGGTGTTTCTCAAACTCTTTCTGGTGATGTTTCCACTATGACGAGATACGTACATGCTGGTGACATGTCTGACATACTGCCACAGTGGCAAGCACAGAGAGGATGCATGATGACACAGATGCTAAGTGACACCCTGAAATTGTGTCACTGCTTCTGAAGCTTATGCTATTTACATTTTTTTTCTTTCAGGAGGGCTTTTTTTACCCTTTTAAAATATTTTTAATATTCCTTATCATTCTACCATAGTATTTCAATTTTGTTTACATGATAGATGGTATCCATTAATTTTTTTATTTATGAAAGTATTTCAAAGGTGCTGTAACAATGCCATTCTGCATCCTTCCTACTAACCAAACTCTATCCCGAAGAGACATCCAGTCGAATCCCCGGGAAAGCCTGGTTTCTTGGGGTGGAGTGGGGACTCAAATCTGTGTCAAAGCAGGATTTTTAAACTCATTTCAGCATGGATTTCGGTTCTGTCTGGAAGTGCTCTGGAAGGGCCTTCTTCCAGTACACTCTGAAGCTGTAAGTTCAACTGTTGAACACTTCTTACAGTCAGGAAGCTCTTCCTAATGTTTAGGGGAAATCTCTTGTCTTATAGTTTGAATCCATTGCTCCATGTCCTAGTCTCTGGAGCAGTAGAAAACAATCTGGCTCTATTTTCAATACGACATCCAACTATTTAAATAGGGCTATTATGTCTCCCTTTAATGTATACTTCTTCAGGCTCAACATACCCAGCTCCTAAGCTACAAATAGGGCATGGTTTCTAGATTGCTTGCCATTTTGGGAGCTCTTCTCTGGACATGCTTCATCTTGTAGAAGTACTGGCAGCACTGGCCCTGCTATTGGGCAGGGTAAGATTTTAATCTTAGGTGGCAGTGTAGGAGGAGAGTTATGAGATAATCAGCCTGCCTCATGCTCCTCAGTGAGTCTACTACCTGCAGATGAGATGAGATGGAGAAAGCTGACTCATCATCATGATTTGAAACAGTGGTTCTCAAACTTTTGTCCTTCAGATTTTTCAAAACTTCAGCTGCATTGCTGATGATTCTGTGAAACTGAAGCCCAAAACAGCATGGAAGAACAACATTTGAGAACCACTGTTATAGAAGAAAGATAGAACTGTTAATCCAGTTGGCTTCTGTACACAGAATGAGAAGGGTTTCTGTATTATTCACCACTTCAGGCAGTACATGCTTCATCTCATACCGAAGACCTTTGGGTGCTATGATAGCTGACAGTTCTTGTAAGTTACTGAATAAAGGCAGTGCACAAATTATAGGTTTGTTCTAAAGTTGAACTTACTTTAAGTCAGAACAAGTGTAACTTTCTCCTTCTCTCCCCCTCCCCCCCCCCCATCTCTCTCTATATATGCTATGGATAGTATAGGGAAGGATTAACACCCATGTGGCTTTTGTTTTGAGGATTGTGCCCCTATTCAGGAGATTTCAGCTCACTTTCTGTCCCTTTGATCATTGAATTTTGAAAAATTTGGCTTATTCTAAAAACAAGTATTGGTGAGAAAGCTTCAATGGTGACACCTTTCCCCCATGATAACCCTTTCAGGAGAGAATTTCCCTTGTGGGGGCTAGGTTTCTCTCACTTCCTGTTGTCTCAGCCCTGATTTTAACAATGAGTCATTTGTAAGATGGATGTTTGTAACTTGGGGGCTGCCTGTACTTGGTCTTGGGATTATTCCTTCAATGGATGCTCTATGGTTGGCTTCCACTGTCAAAGTGAGGAAGTTCTTCTTAATGTTCAGCTGGAATCTCCTTTCCTGTAGTTTGAAGCCATTGTTCTGCACCCTAGTCTCCAGAGCAGAAGAAAACAAGCTTGCTCCCTCCTCTCTATGACTTCTCCTCACATATTAATACATGGCCCTCATCATGTCTCCTCTCAGGCTAAATATTCCTGGCTCATAGGGCTTGTTCTCCAGACCCTTGATCATTTTAGTTGCCCTCCTCTAGACACATTCCAGCTTGTCAACATCTCTCTTCAATTGACAGTATTACAGGTGTGGTCTGATCAATGCAGAATAGAAGGATAGCATAACTTCCCTGGATCTAGATCAGGCATTGGCAAATTTTGGCCCTACAGGTGTTTTGGACTTCAACTCCCACAATTCCTAACAGGCTGCCTACCGGTCCAAAACACCTGGAGGGCCAAAGTTTGCCCATGCCTGATCTAGACATTGGACTCCTATTTACGCCAGCCAAAATCCCACTGGCTTTTTTTGCCGCCACATCACATTGTTGGCTCATGTTCACCTTGTTGTCCACGAGATCTCCAATATCTTTTTTACATGTACTGCTGTCTAGCCAGGCATCCCCCATTCTGTATCTTTGCATTTCATTTTTATAATAATAATAATAATAATCCCCCCATAGGTGCCACCTTGTTGTGGTAGGGGGACTTGACTGCTCCAATGATGCTGAGAGCTGTGCTGGTGGTAGTGTAACTACCGGCAGGTCCAACCAAGCCAAAGAGGTCTCAGCTGAGGAGTAGAACTAAGAGCACCTAACCCATTAGCATTATGGAGAATCAAACCAAAACGAAGTCTATACTGGCTCGGTCGTCGCCTAGGATAAAAAGGACCGTGGTGGATGCTGCTGATTCTGGACATCCATCGACAAGTGGTCTACGGAACTTCAAAGACTCTGGCAGAAACCAGTGCAGGTGGTCCCGGTGGTGATGGGCAGACTGGGTGCCGTGCCAAAAGATCTCAGCTGGCATTTGGAAACAATAGACATTGACAAAATTACGATCTGCCAACTGCAAAAGGCCACCCTGCTGGGATCTGTGCGCATCATCCGAAAATACATCACACTGTCCTAGACACTTGGGAAGTGTTCCACTTGTGATTTTGTGATACGAAATCCAGCATGTCTATCTTGTTTGCTGTGTCATACAATATTATAATAATAATAATAATTATTATTATTATTATTATTATTATTATTATTATTATTATTATTATTATTTATATACCGCTCTATCTCCCCAAAGGGACTCATACACTTTCATAAACAGCACAGTAAACACATTGTTAAAACAAGATAAAAACTATACAACTAAGATAAAAAATAAATAAACAGTCATAGGGACAGTAACCCATGCTTTTTCTGTGATGAGGTGGAAGGACTGGTTCAAATGTAACATTTCTCTTGCAAACTGACTGGCCTTGCGATGCAAATTGTCAGGTTGAGATCTGTGACGCAAACAGTTGGCAAGAGTAGCATCACCATTATCAGAGGGAAGCAATTCCCTAGCATTCTGGCCATGTTGAAGGACTGAGATTGGTGTGCAATATGGCTTCTCCTGCACCCTCTAAACTAGCCTGCTGGCCTCAACAATGATGGAAAGCCTCATCTCATTGCTACTTCTGCCAGTCCAGTTTGTATCTGCACAGGGAATGAAAGCCTCAACTGGTTGCTACTTCTGCCAGTCCAAATTTGTATCTGCATAAGTTTCATCTCAGGCAGCAAGATCATGTACTGGTTCCAGGGCTGGCTTGACTGGACTTGGGAATGTTTCCAGAGGAATAATCAGCCAGGGAGGGGGGGGGGCACCATGGCTATTGCTGCCCCTCAGGCCTCACAAGGCAGGGCCCTTCTTTCCGCTTGTGCGGAAAAAGCCTGCCCATAGCTGGCACAGGACTTTGGTCTCTTGGGAGCGTGATCTGGTTGCGATATGTTATGTCACGTTCTGGCAGGAGCGGAGTGGGCAAAGGTCGCTCTCCCTGAAATAGCCACCTGTCCCTTCCACCAGCGAGGCCCTTTGCCCTGCATTCAGTTGCCCTGGCAACCCATAGAGAGAGCAAGGACCCATGTGCCAAAGCAAGAGGAAATAGCCTTGGAGGTAAAAATAAACAGGCGGCACTGGGATAAGGCTTTTTTGGTCTTTCCTTTGCATAGGTCTGAATGTAGAGAGTGTGCAAAATTGAGCTGCATTTGCAGTTTGGGGAGCTTAGCAGATGGATTCTTCCGAGGTGGAAAACCAGGCCTAGCAGATTCAGCCTCTCACTTGGAATAAATGTACAATATAAATCAGAGGTGGGGCGTCCCTCCAGTTCCTATAATGAAATGGTACCTGTTGTTTTCTTGTGAGAGCAGAGGGAGGATACATAACATATTCTGTGGCAGCCTTCTGACAGGTGGGAGTACAACCCCCATCATTCTTAGTCAGCATCACCATTCGTTATAAAGGGTTGAGATAAACCTATGTAAAAAAAAACTGAAAAAATTGAAAGTGTTATTTCCTGTTTAATTGTGTGCTGCTTACTTTGAAAAAAGTTGTTATGCTCCAGAAACTTTGTTTTTGTGGCTGCCACAAACAATGTTGAATTCGTTGAGACTTGATCAGAGATATTCATTGATAAACTGTTGCAAAATGTGCTGTAGGGTGTTCTGCAAAAACAACGTTTTTGCAATTAAATAAACATTTTCCTTGTTTTTATGATAGAAACAATTGGGAAATGACATTTATAGCCCAGGACAAATATTATGATAAAAGGTAAAGGTTTTCCCCTGAAGTTAAGTCCAGTCGTGACCGACTCTGGGGGTTGGTGCTCATCTCCATTTCTAAGCCGAAGAGCCGGCATTGTCCATAGACACCTCCAAGGGCATGTGGCCAGCATGAGTGCATGGAGTGCCATTACCTTCCCGCTGGAGCGGTACCTATTGATCTACTCACATTTGCATGTTTTTGAACTGCTAGGTTGGCAGGAGCTGGGGCTAACAGTGGGCGCTCATTCCGCTCCCGGGATTTCAACCTGGCACCTTTTGGTCTGCAAGTTCAGCAGCTCAGCGCTTTAACGCACTGTGCCACCAGGGGCCCCAAATATACATATAGTATAATGGAAGCTGTAACCCAGGATATCCTGAATGCACTGAGGCCCCTTCTACACAGCCCAGTAGATTGCTTTGACAATCTAACCCAGATTATGAAAGCAAATAATCTGCATGAGTTGCTTTGAACTAGATTGTATGAGTTCACACTGCCATATAATCCAGTACAAAGCAGTTCATCTGAATGTTATTTGGCAGTGCAGAAGGGGCCTGAGAAGGAGGAAAGCTGCCCTAGATCCATACATGTTTTGGGATTATACCATCATATATAACGGAACTTGAGCACCCATAGATGTAGGTGTCCATTGGGGATCTGGAACAAAACCCTAGGAGATACTAAGGACCTACTATCTATTCTTTTTATTTAACAAAAATGGCTAGGTTTGAAGACACTCCTATTTAGGGGACATACCTAAAGAGAGCCATACCTGCCATATCTTAAATCAACAGTTAAACTTTCTTTTGCTAAAGTATAACTACCACTGAGGTACTTTCAGCTTCATTATGTACAGTGGAACCTTGGCAGAAATAGCAGACTCCCAGCCCCAGGTTAAATGGACAAACATCCTGAGCTTCAGTTGTTGGAAAAAGGATAATCTAGCTACATATCTACACAATGGATCTGATAGTTATCTGCCTTGGGAGATGGCTGGAGGGACCTGTGCCACAGTCCCTTTCCCAAGGGATAATGTAAACTGGGTCACAAACAGGTGGCTGTCTTCAAATTACATTTTGATATATATAGAGAGATAGTGGGAATTGTGTTGTTGAAGGCTTTCATGGCTGGGATCACAGGGTTGTTGTATGTCTTTCGGGCTGTGTGGCCATGTTCCAGAAGTATTCTCTCCTGACGTTTCGCCCACATCTATGGCAGGCATCCTCAGAGGTTGTGAGGTATGGATAAGCTAAGTAAGGAAAGGAAAGAATATATATCTGTGTAGAGTCCAGGGTGTGGCAAGAGTCCTTTGTCACTGGGAAGCCAGCATTAATGTTTCAATCACCCTAATTAGCATTGGAAAGGTTTTGTCTCTTGCCTGGGGGCATCCTTTGTTCAGTCATTAGCTGTCCTCTGCCCTCAGAGTGTTGGTTCTCATCTACTGTTTTGATTTTAGTTTTTTTTTAATACTGGTAGCCAGATTTTGTTCATTTTCATGGTTTCTTCCTTTCTGTTGAAGTTGTCCACATGCTTGTGGATTTCAATGGCTTCTCTGTGTAGTCTGACATGATAGTTGTTGGAATGGTCCAGCATTTCTGTGTTCTCAAATAATATCCTGTGTCCAAGCTGGTTCATCAAGTGCTCTGCTATGGCTGATTTCTCTGGTTGAATTAGTCTGCAGTGCCTTTCATAGTGGGAATTGATACAGTAAACAGTATATAAAAGATACAAGTTACACAAAACCATCAAATTAATACAATTTTTGAAGAGTTTAGAATTAAGAGAGTTTTTAGGGTACAGCTGCTGCTAGGTCCACTCCAGATCATCTAAAGTGTCAAAATTTCGTAACTCCAGACTTCTGGAAAAGGTTTTTAATGAAAAGGAAAAAAAATCATATATGTGCTTGTAGTTTCTTGATGAACTCAATAACAAGATTCCACAAATGATTTTATCAACCAGCGTGTTGCCTCAGAGCAATCACATTGTTGAAGCAAATGGGAACGTATTGTTGACAACAATTTGAAAAAAAATCACTTTTCTGCAGTCATGCTGTTGTTTCCTCATACTATCCTTCTCCTCTCTTGTTCTCTCTTTTCCTGTCTTGCTGCATATCTTAAGGAGGGGGGTATTTCTGGAGGGATAGAAATGAAATCATAACTAACCTTGCTATGCCTCCCTTTCCTTTCCCCAGGGCTCACACTTCCATATGTAAAAGCAACCCAAGAGAAGAGCAGGAGGGAGAGGAGACTCATGCCTACTCACCCAAACAGTGATATTGAAAGCTTATGATGAAATTTTCTCATCAATGAAAAGGTGCATTTTACCAACTATTTAAGGCTATAGAAACTAATATCTTGGTGTCATTGCGATTTACCAGTTTTGTGTGATAAACTCCCAAAAATGATGGTTTGGCCCAAAATACTGGTATCTCTCCAGTATTAAAGTTACATTGGTGATCTGGTATTATCACCCACAGTCATTGTATGAAAGGTGTTAGCTTTTAAAAGATTTCTGGCTTACTCAACATAACAGTCTAACTTTCCTAATACACAGACCAATGCTACCTCCTGAATGCACTCTATTATTTCTACAGAGATTCTTATGTCAATTATGTCCATTATTATGGCCAATGGTTCATTCTCTTGCTTGCAATTAATAAATGACCATTACATTCTGGTCTCTAGGCTAGTTGAGGAGGAGCTTTCCAAAAACTACTGCAAGATGTCTGCAAAAGAGTTTTGTCATTCAATTTTTAATTAGGAGAACTGCAATACTATATAACAGCAATCCATTAACATCGTAAAAAAGAGCTCCTCCAGACAGGGTAAAAACATTGGGGGCTGCTGAAGACTGAAGTTCTTAGGTGTGACTTTTTTTACATTATCATTTCTGTTGTCAAGATTATTTTCTGGCAATTCCTGATATCAGCTGCAACATTTTATTGTCACCCTCAAGAGGGCTTTTTTTTTAAAGTCCTCTTCCACTTGTTCTATGTCAATGTGTTGCTTTCAGAGGGCTGTTTTATAGCACTTTCATTAGGACTCTTAAAAACAAATTTGCTGATATAGTATAGTTTGAAGAGCAAATTTCCCCTCTCTGAATTAAAAAATAATTCTAAAATTTTACATTATCATTTCACTGATGTACTATAGCATTATAACCCTTAGGGAAAAACTGTAAAAAGAAGAGAAGACAAGAGATCTGAATTATCTTGGAATTAAAAAGAAACTCACTTGAAGGTACAAATACTACCAGAAAATTAAAAAAAAGAGAATTCCAGCAACATGTATCCTAATCTCACAACACATTTACCTTGTGTGAAGGAGACTCCCTCCATTTTTTTTAGAATTATAGTGTTAGAGCACATCACTGAAATGGTATTCCTATACTAGAACTTTATCACTATGAGAGAGAAAAGTAGAAATCAAAGAAGAGAAAATGTGCCTTTCAAACAGGGCCGGCCCCACCATAAAGGCCAGTGACGCCGCCGCCTCGGGCGCAGGTCCCGGGGGGCGCCGTCAGGCTGGGAGGGAGGCGGGGCACCGCTCTGACGGTGCCCCGCCGCCCGACCAGTGCGCCCTGGCCTTGTGGCTCCCTCTTTCGCCGCCCGGGGAGGGGAGGAGGGATCGCCTCCTTCCCTCCCCGGGCGGCGAAGCCTGGTTCCTTCGCCGCCCGGGGAGGGGAGGAGGAGATCGCTCCTTCCCTCCTCGGGCGGCGAAGCCTGGTTCCTTCGCCGCCCGGGGAGGGGAGGAGGAGATCCCCCCTTCCCTCCCCGGGCGGCGAAGCCTGGTTCCTTCGCCGCCCGGGGAGGGGAGGAGGAGATCGCTCCTTCCCTCCCCGGGCGGCGAAGCCTGGTTCCTTCGCCGCCCGGGGAGGGGAGGAGGAGATCGCTCCTTCCCTCCCCGGGCGGCGAAGCCTGGTTCCTTCGCCGCCCGGGGAGGGGAGGAGGAGATCGCTCCTTCCCTCCCCGGGCGGCGAAGCCTGGTTCCTTCGCCGCCCGGGGAGGGGAGGAGGAGATCCCCCCTTCCCTCCCCGGGCGGCGAAGCCTGGTTCCTTCGCCGCCCGGGGAGGGGAGGAGGAGATCCCCCCTTCCCTCCCCGGGCGGCGAAGCCTGGTTCCTTCGCCGCCCGGGGAGGGGAGGAGGAGATCCCCCCTTCCCTCCCCGGGCGGCGAAGCCTGGTTCCTTCGCCGCCCGGGGAGGGGAGGAGGAGATCGCTCCTTCCCTCCCCGGGCGGCGAAGCCTGGTTCCTTCGCCGCCCGGGGAGGGGAGGAGGAGATCGCTCCTTCCCTCCCCGGGCGGCGAAGCCTGGTTCCTTCGCCGCCCGGGGAGGGGAGGAGGAGATCGCTCCTTCCCTCCCCGGGCGGCGAAGCCTGGTTCCTTCGCCGCCCGGGGAGGGGAGGAGGAGATCGCTCCTTCCCTCCCCGGGCGGCGAAGCCTGGTTCCTTCGCCGCCCGGGGAGGGGAGGAGGAGATCGCTCCTTCCCTCCCCGGGCGGCGAAGCCTCCCTCTTTCCAACCCTGGCCGCGCCTCCCACGCTGCGTGGGAGGCGGGGCCAGGGCGAATAGCATGGGAGGCGGGGCCAACCCTGGCCCCGCCTTCCACCCAGCGTGCCCTGGCCCCGCCTCCCACGCAGCGCGGGAGGCGGGGCCAGGGCACGCTGGTTGGGAGGCGGGGCCAGGGCGCAGGAGGCGGGGCCGGCGGGGGGCGCTTTTCAGCGCCCCCGCTTAATATTTAAATTTATCTCCGACCGGCCCTGCTTTCAAACCATAGGACTATCTCAGAAAACCTTGCCCCATTTTAAAACAAAAACACTTGGAGGAATCCTAATACAAATCTAAGCAGTGGCCCAGAAAAAAGAATGGGATGAGTGGCTATGAAGGAGACAACAACTCAAGGAGCTCTATCTTTTGGAAAACAGAAAATCCCATAACCTTTTGGAGATTTTATGATCTTTGGAAAGGCATGACCTTGTTAGAAATCATAACCTTTTGAAAACTGATGCCATAACCTTTTGGGAAAATGACATTCATGCAAGGCAGTTAGGTTTCTCAGCTATTAAACCAATGTACCTAGATATCTCTTTGAAATGTTAGGGACAAATATATGCCAATGCACAAAAAGCAAATACAGCAGAGTCTTGCTTATCCAACCTTCAATCATCCAATGTTCTGGATTATTCAATGCAATCTGCCTTTTAGTAGTCAATGTTTTTGTAGTCAATGTTTTCAATACTTTGTGATATTTTGCTGCTAAATTAGTAAATACAGTAATTGCTACATAACATTATCATGTATTGAACTGCTTTTTCTGTCTATTTGTTGTAAAATATGATGTTTTGGTGCTTAATTTGTAAAATCATAACATAATTTGACGTTTAATAGGCTTTTCCTTAATCCCTCCTTATTATCCAACATTTTTGGTTATCCAACATTCTGCCATCCCGTTTATGTTAGATAAGCAAGATGCTACTGTATATACATATATGTATAGCAGAGTTTCAGAAGTGTTCTTTTGGTTGCCCAAAACATTTACTCTCCCTTAAAATATATTTGCCTTTAAATCATACTCTCAAGTGACCAAATGAGCAGACTTCTTTAAAGTAACATAGTTGGTTTACTCACAAATTCATGTATTCAGCATCCAAGTACATTTCTCATCAGTTCAGCTGCAGATAGGTTTTGAAGTAGTTTGTGCAGATAACAGAGGGCATCTTTCTCATAATCAACAGTCCAAAGTCTAAAGCATCTCTCAAAGTCTAATGGAGTCTGTACAGTCTGAGAGTCTAATGGCATCTAAACTGTACTGTTTCTACTGAAGTCTCTAAGCATACTGTTCTTAAAATGGAGTCTGAGTCCTGCACAAGCCCAGATCTGATCACATGGTCTGTAGCTCCTACCACAACAAAGAGTTAAGGAAAACTGCACACTAATGCACACATATTTAATACAGTAAGCAATCTGTATATGCAAACAAATAACTAGTGGAGGCTTAAAGAAGGTTGCTATTTCCAACAATATCATGAGAATTCAGACTTTCAGATTTTCAGTATTTATTTAAAATCTTTGATTCATTGGTTCACAACATGAGGAAATAATAAATTTACCATTCAGCTACAACATTTTTCCTTAGGTGTAATCCTCATGAAGTTTCTTCTCAAATGTGGGAATAAGTAATTTCTGAAATGTTGTTCCTTCTGTGAGAATGTTTTGAAAACCACACAATTGTCAAAGGCTACTTGCAATCGAATTTTTTTTTTTGTGAAAAATCTACATGCCTGATTCCTACTTGAATCTGAACAGGAAACAACCTCCTATGCTGTTTCTGGCTGGTCATTTCCATCGTCTTGAATGGTAGATGTCAGTATTAATATGAATTATATTTTTCATTTTTTAAAATATCGAGCTCTACTCTAATCCTGAGTTTTAAAAATGTAATCAGATTTTTGTTATTTAATACCAGCTCATAGTTGCTGTGTAGTGTTTTAATTAACAGTTTTAATGGTTTAAGAGGCCGTGGTAGCGCAGTGGGTTAAACCACTGAGCTTCTGAACTTGCTGATCGGAAGGTTGGCGGTTCGAATCCGTGGGACAGGTTGAGTTCCTACTGTTAGCCCCAGCTTCTACCAACCTAGCAATTTGAGACCTTTACCTTTTACTTTAATGGTTTATGGGTGCCTGAAATAGTAAAAAGTGCAAGCTTATGTGTATCTACTCAGAAGTAAGTATCAAGATTAATAAGATGTGTTCTGATTGGTGTATAGCATGGGTAGAATAACTGTGGCTTTCCAGTTTCCATAATCCATCTTTACTGGCTGTGCCTAAGCATGTCCAAACCTGATATATAGGTTTACCACTTAAAGACTGTAGTTCTCAAACTTTATGCTAAATTTTGGTGCCATTTATAACTAGGAATTTGTATTAATATTCTAAGAAAAATAGAACAGACCTTTATATTTGTTTTTTATAATCTCAGAGGGAATGTTCGTCCATCGTAACTCTTTGATTTTTAGTATGGGGCTTGCTGCCAGCAAAGCATAGGTTCTTGTTGAAAAACATGTGAGGTCTTGGAGGAAGGAAGTGGCTAAGAGAGATCTGGACATTTCTGGGAAGCAGGCTGTTTGATTCTTCACTTGCAAAAGGAACAGAGGCAGCACAAAATGCAACCCATCTCTGGCATTGCCCAAGAGACATGCCTTCTTTGTTTTCATAGCCCCATCCACCACAACAGTTAAGTGTTTGCTTACCCTTTATACACTAACACACACAACGTGGCATTTGACTTTGGTTCATGATGGCCAGGATGGAGGAAGAAGCAACAGCACCACCACTTATTCCCACCCATCCCTGTAGCTTTTTTCTGCGCTACTTCATGAAGCTGCTTCTTAGGCCTCTTACACACAGCTATATAAAAGCCACATTGAACTGGATTATATGGCAGTGTAGACTCAGATAATCCAGTTCAAGGCAAATATAGTGGATTATCTGCCTTGATATTCTGCATAATATGACTGTGTGGAAAGGCCCACAGTCAGACAAACAGGATCATGGTTTGGGGCGAGGACCACATGAATGAATAATTTATCCATGCTCACAGCGGGGAAAAAAATCTTCTGGAAGATTAGTTTGCAAAACTTCTCTCCCTGGTGTCTATATATTTGCAGAGAGGGAATTATTTCAAAAGGAGTCGTACTTAATCGTATTTGACAGACGTATAGTCAGAATATAGTAAGTATAATATAATAAGGAGCATCCGGAGCCACAGCGGGTTAAACCACTGAGCTGCTGAACTTGCTGACCGAAAGGTTGGTGATTCAAATTTGGGGAGCGGGGTGAGCTCCTGCTGTTAGCCCCAGCTTCTGCCAACCTAGCAGTTCGAAAACATGCAAATGTGAGTAGATCAATAGTTATTGCTCCGGCGGAAAGGTAATGATGCTCCATGCAGTCATGCCAGCCCTATGATCTAGGAGGTGTCTACAGACAACGCCAGCTCTTTGGCTTAGAAATGGAGATGAGCACCAACCCCCCAGAGTCAGACATGACTAGACTTAATGTCAAGGGAAAACCTTTACCTTTTCTATAGTCAGAAGGTTGGTTTAGGCAGAGTGAAGCAGTGAGAAATAAATGAGTCCTAGAGCAAATTCTAGCTGAACTCCCCTAGGAAAATGATCATATTGAGACTGTTGTGCTTTGGACATGTCATGAGGTGACATGACTCACTGGAAAAGGCAACAATGCATGGCAATATAGTAGGAAAAGAGTACCGCATTGCAGCTGGATAGAGTCACAGTGCATCTAGACTGTGGAATCAATGCAGTTTGACCCCACTTTAACTGCAATAGCTCATTCTATGTAATCCTGGGAGTTGTAGTTTGGTGAGTCACCAGCACTCTTTGGTAGAAAATACTAACGATCTTCTAAAATGACAACTCCAATGATTCAATAGCATTGAGCCATGGCAGACGTAATCAGGATGAATAGCAACTTTTCCAATGAAGCTTATTTTCCTTTTTACTACTAGATGGCGCCACATAATTACAATCACATCTCAGGCCCCTTCTACACTGCCATATAATCCAGATTATCTGATTTGAATTGGATTATATGGCAGTTTAGACTCATATAATTCGGTTCTAAGCAGATGTTTATTATCTGCTTGGACAATCTGGATTATATGGCAGTGTAGAAGGGGCTTAGGTTAATAAGGCCCAAGACTCTGACAAAGAAGCCTCTTTTTACAAAGTCTTTTTACACCTACCCAGCCCCACCTTTGTCCTTGTCCTCTGTCTAGGGCCCCTTCTACACTGCCATATAATCCATATACTGTATAATCAAAGCAGAGAATCTCAATTTTATATGGCAGTGTAGAAAGGGCTTGGGGAAGGGGGTTAGCAGCATAAGCATTGGGAGGAAACTGAAGGACATTTAGTACCAAGTTGCAGCAACACGTCTATAGTAAAAAATGCAATAAAGCTTGATCTGAGAAAGAATGGGATTATGTTGTAGACAAGTGGCCATAAACACTTTTAGTAACAGGCAAGTTAAGGACCTGCTGCCTTCCTAATCCCTTACACAGCATGTGTGAACAGTAACAGAAAGAGAGAGAGAAAAGAAAGTACCCTATATACTCGAGTATAAGCCGTGTTTTTCAGTCCTTTCTAAAGTCTGAAAAAGCCCCCCTCGTTTTATACTCGAGTGTGGGTCCAGCTTGTATTCGAGTCGGCTGATACTTGAGTATATATGTAATCAGAATTGGACAGTCTTATCTTATTAAAGTCTTATTATTATTTTAAATTACAGTTTTATGTAAATATTCAAATATATTTAACTACTGATGCCTCAATTAATGTGATTTTATTGGTATTTATTTTTATTTTTGAAATTTATCAGTAGCTGCTGAATTTCCCACCCTCATCTTATACTTGAGTCAATACATTTTCCCATTTTTTGTGGTAAAATTAGGTGCCTTGGCTTATATTTGGATTGGCTTATACTTGAGTATATATGGTAAATAAGAGTGCTACCTTCAGCATAATTTTTAAAAACATAGGTCTACATGTTTAGCTTGTGGGAAAAAACATTATCCAGGGATAGATTTTAGAAGAACCCTTCAAGTAGTTTGTAGAAGCTTCAAAATCTTTTTACTTGCTTATGCAAGACTTCTCTTCTTTTGTTAATTTCTCACAAGCATATTGTTTAGTTATCAAGACAAAGTTTGCTGAAACATTGAACTGCTCTTTTATTTCTTTTTTTGTGTACGTGTGGAATACGAACCTATCACTATCCATGTTATTTCTGCCTTGTACCAAAGTTTCCGTTAAAGAAGTATTTCCCAGGAACATGCCTGCATCATTACCGAAGTCTATCTGGACTATATGTAATTACAACCATCTCAGGCCCCATCTACACTGCCATATAAAATCCAGATTATTTGTCTTGGAACAGGATTATATGACAGTGTAGACAAGGCTTGAGATATTGTTAAAAGAATTCAAAGCAGATAATCTGGAATCAGATCCTGGGATATAGGGCAGTGTAGAAGAGGCCTCAGACAGCAGATGCTATAGAGTAGTGGTTCCCTACCTTTTTTGACCAGGGACCACTTGACCAAGGACCACTCTCCAACATTAGTACCACAAGGGTTACGAATCTGTTTTTGGTCAACTTTAGATTTGGTTTGGTTATTTGGGGTGCTGATTCAGAAAATTGCATTGGCTAGACCACATCAGCTCTAGTTTTGATAGTCGCTATCTGCTCACCCACAGAAAACCATATTTAATAATCTAGATCTGATGTGGACTATCCAATGCAATTTTCTGAATCAGCACCCCAAATAACCCCAGGAACTGGCCTAAAAACAAAGACACCAAGTTGGTACTAATGTTGGAAAGCTGCTTCTAGGCAGCCCATGGAATGGCTCTGCTCAGGGGAAGGGAAGAGGAGGAGAAGCAGTAGTCAGGAGGCTTGGGCTTGTTCAATGTGTTGTTGAAGGCTTTCACGGCTGGAATTACAGGGTTGTTGTGTGTTTTCCGGCTGTATGGCCATGTTCCATAAGCATTCTCTCCCGATGTTTCACCTGCCATAGATGTGGGCAAAACGTCAGGAGAGAATGCTTCTGGAACATGGCCATACAGCCCGGAAAACACTCAACCACCTTCGGCTTGTTGTCGTGCCTTTTGTGGGTAGTCAGACTCTCCCCTCCCAACATCCCTATTGCCCCAGCACTATAAGAGGGTTTCACAAGACCAGTCGCTCTCGTTGCAACAGAGTAGTAACGGTGAGCCCTGGACCATAATTAAGTTTTTGGGGACCACTGGTGGTCTAGGACCACAGGCTGGGAACCACTGCTATAGAAAGTGGGGAAGCAGTGGCCATTCCCATTTCTTAGAAAGCACTGATGTGTGGGCCACACATCCTAAGCAATGCTGCATCTCCTCAAAGGTATGGAAGGCTATATTGCAATGTTAATGCTGATGTAAAGTTCAACTCAAGGGCGGGTCTGGTCAGCTTGTGTACATGGGATGCAGAAGGTGCAGTGCCATTTTTTTCTCTCCCCATTTCTAATCCTGACAGTAAAATGTGCTAAACCAACTCTGCCAGAAGTGACAGCAATATGAGAGCTTCGTTACTTCATTTATACTTTGTGGCAACTAGGCTTGATAGTTGAAAGGGGGGGGGGGGAATTCAGTGCAATTTCTGACATTAATGTGGAACCCAATATTAATTATCCAACAACAGCCTATAACTTCCTGTCTGGTCCCTAAATTTATTTTTGCAAATGATTAGTCTCTTTCTTCAAATACTTTCTCCCAACAAGGAATGGATGGAAGGAATCTCCTTCTCCTTTTATCTGCAGTGGGCAACGTGAATCATCATTGCCCTCTAGCGAGGCAACAGAAGCAATTTGTGTTATTAACCCCCTGAACTGTCCTGTCCATATGCAAGGCATTTCAGCTGAAGCTTAAACTGCAGCTGTGATGCTAACAGAAATCCAGGCATATGCTACTCAAACAAGATACACCTTGTTATGTCATAGGCCCCTTCTACACTGCCAGATAATCCAAGTTATTAAAGCAGAAAATCCACATTTTCTGATCTGACCTGGATTATTTTAGGGCCCTTCCACACAGCTGTATACAATCCACATTGCACTGGATGATATGGCAACGTGGACTCAGATAATCCAGTTCAAAGCAGATATTGTGGATTATCTGCCTTGATATTCTGAGTTATATGACTGTGTGAAAGGGCCCTTAGTCTGTACTGCCATATAATCCAGTTCAAAGCAGATAATCCATATTTTATATGGTAGTGTAGAAGAAGGCATAGTGACAACAACCAAGACAAACCCAAGATATTGTGCACCATCACAGACTACACCCACCTATCCATTAATGTGATCGAGGTGACCACCCTCCCCCCCAGGACTTTGTAAAAGATAGTTCAAAAATCAAGACTTTATGTTCTATATTCCATATATTTATAGTAGAAGGTGATTGAGACTTTTTACTGGAGTTTACTGTGGATTATCCCTGCACTCTGAGGCAAGAGATAACAACTTCATGAATTGTAAAATCATGCTGCTAAAACTCCACTTTTATGAATTTCCATGCTGGGTTCTCCAGATGTTATGAACTTCGTTCTTATCAAATATTTTCAATTGTTTATATCATTCATGATTCCCCCTTATGCAATGTAACTCACTTTTATGGATTCTCCCTTATTCCCATGAAATCTATCTATCTGCCTATATGTATTTGTACTCTTTGGGATCCCGGAAAATATGTATTTTTCCCAGCAGGGTTTATATTCCAACTTTATTTTATTTTTCATTTTATTTCATATAATTGCCAAGTCATGAAATCAAATAGGAAATATTTTGAACTCAACCTGAACCCCAGTTCCTATGACCCAGGCTTCCCTTCCCAAAAACAAAAGGATAATCCGCCACCGCTAAACCCAATCAAATTCAGATTGCATGGACAATATAGGGCTTGAGTCGCCGAATTCGGAGTATTGACCTAAAGGTGATTCGCCCCCAAGGCAAACATTGTCATATCTCATCCAAAGGAAAATCCAGGACACCTCAGGAAGGCGCCCTGCAGAGCCTGTCAATTATGGCTCATCACCACCCATCACTACTTCCACCCCTGACACCCCAAGGCATATCTAAAATCTGTATACGTGACAGAAACCCGGGCATTCCTTGATTGCTGCCATTAATCCCTTTAGAAATCGGCCTAGCAGGAATTAATCCGATCTTTTCCTGCTCTGTCACTTCATTGTTTCAATAACTCCCGCCTTCTCCTTCCTGATTGGCCCGGGTAGAGACAAAAAGCAGCTTCCTATTGGGCCAACGGAGCAAGGCGGGAAACGAAAGCCCGCCTCGTTCAACCTTCTAGCCTATCAACGATCAGATGGGCGGGGGAGAAGGGCGGGAAATTCAAAGGGCTGTCAGACTGAAACTTTGTATAAATATGGCTTTATTTTGATTATGTGGTACCCTAGTAGACTGAATGATCACTACTAGAGTCCTTTTCAGCTGAATCGCTCAATAAAGACTCCTTGGCGGATTTTCCTTCAACTTTGGCGGACCTTCTTCATTTCGGCTTCAGGTTGTATTGGGGCTCATATCTTCCTATTGGCTCCGCCAAGGTCCATTCTCTCAGGACCGGATCGGCTCTCTCCTTAAGGGCCCGATCCCCTAAAACGCGGTCGACAACATTAAGAATGATGCCTAAAGCAATACAGTAGAACCTCACTTATCCAAGCTAAACGGGCCAGCAGAAGCTTGGGTAAGCGAATATCTTGGATAATAAGGAGGGATTAAGAAAAAGCCTATTAAACATCAAATTAGGTTATGATTTTACAAATTAAGCACCAAAACATCATGTTATACAACAAATTTGACAGAAAAAGTAGTTCAATACGCAGTAATGTTATGTTGTAATTACTGTATTTATGAATTTAGCACCAAAATATCACGATATATTGAAAACATTGACTACAAAAATGGCTTGGATAATCCAGAAGCTTGATTAAGCGAAGCTTGGATAAGTGAGACTCTACTGTACTCAAAACAAGCCAAGTTATGTTGGGCCATGAGGCAGAAAAATATGTACTATCTGAAGCCATAAAAAGAATAATAATAATAATAATAATAATAATAATAATAATAATAATAATAATAATAATAACTTTATTTTTATACCCCGCCCCATCTCCCCGAAGGGACTTGGGGCGGCTTACATGGGGCCAGGCCCGATAAAACAAACAAAACAGTAACAAAGCAATAAAACAATTATCCCAGTTAAAAACATCAACATCAATAAAAACAATCATTAAAATCAACAAGCAGGATACAGTGTTAAAAACAGGAGACTCATTCGTAGATCCCAGGCGAAATGCAGAGTGATACGAAATGGGAAAAGGAAATTTCACAGTTGGACGATAAAGTGATAAAGAAGAAACACTTCTAATTGTTTAGGCATCATTAGGGTTCCACTACAGACCACCAATAAGACATAAATCTGATTTTTCAGGGAAAGAGCCTATCTAACAATAATAATAACAATAAAACTTTTTTTAACCCACCCTCTCTCCCCGGGTGGCACAGTGTGTTAAAGCGCTAAGCTGCTGAACTTGCGGACCAAAAGGTCCCAGGTTCAAATCCTGGGAGCGGAATGAGCACCCGCTGTTAGCCCCAGCTCCGGACAACCTAGCAGTTTGAAAACATGCAAATGTAAGTAGATCAATAGGTACCGCTTTGGCGGGAAGGTAACGGCGCTCCATGCAGTCATGCTGACCACATAACCTTGGAGATGTCTATGGACAATGCCGGCTCTTCGGCTTAGAAATGGAGATGTGCACCAACCCCAGAGTTGGTCATGACTGGACTTAACGTCAGGGGAAACCTTTACGTTTACCTTTCCCGGAAGGACTCAAGCGCTATACTTAATCTCACATTTCATGGCAGCACCCAACTCCAAAGAACAGTGCATCAATATTACCTGTATTATGTTTCTTTTTCTTCTCCTACACCCAGGCTTTCTCAGGGCCCTTCCACACTGCCCATATATCCCAGGATCTATGGGATCTGATGCCAGATTATCTGTTTATCTGGGGTTATCTGGCAGTGGGGATTCATATAATCTGCTTTAAAGCAGATATTCTGGGATCAGATCCTGGGATAAAGGGCAGTGTGAAAGGGGCCTCAGAGGACATACAAGATTCAGGTTTACTGTTGCCTTCCTTTCTAGGGCTCCTTTTGGAGAACAAGCTCTATGAGGAGCGGCTTAAAGAGCTGGGCATGTTTAGCCTGCAGAAGAGAGGGCTGAGAGGAGACATGATAGCAATGTACAAATATGTGAGGGGAAGTCATAGGGAAGAGGGAGCAAGCTTGTTTTCTGCTGCCCTGCAGACTAGGACACGGAACAATGGCTTCAAACTACAGGAAAGGAGATTCCACCTAAACATCAGGAAGAACTTCCTCACTGTGAGGGCTGTTCAGCAGTGGAACTCTCTGCCCCAGAGTGTGGTGGAGGCTCCTTCTTTGGAGGCTTTTAAGCAGAGGCTGGATGGCCATCTGTCGGGAGTGCTTTAAATGTGATTTTCCTGCTTCTTGGCAGGGGGTTGGACTGGATGGCCCACGAGGTCCCTTCCAACTTTTGGATTCTATGAAAATATGATTCTACGCTGCCATATAAAATCAAGATTGTCTGCTTTGTATTTTATTATATGGTAGTGTAGAATCATATCATTCAGTTCAAAGCAGATAATATGGATTTTATGCTTTGATAATCTGGATTATATGGCAGTGTAGAAGGGGCCTAGGATTCATTTGAAATGGATGTCAGAGCAGATGGATGACTTTTCACTCCTGATCTTGGGATGGCTTGGCTTGCAGCCTTCATTTCAGAGCTGAAAGGGGTGATTTGTGGCCTGTGGTGTTATTGCAAGAGCCAGCATCTCCCAGCTTTAGCTGTTCTGGTTGGGGCTAACAGGAGTTGCAATCCAGCATGTGTTTTTCAGCTCTGGATTAGAAGTTTTAAAGCATGAAGGAAAACAATGGAATGCTGCGATAGCCGAAAGCCAAATGTATTTTGGTATCATTTATTTATATGCTCGTGATATGCTCATGGTTATAATGTGAATTTGTTGGTTGGTGTTCAATTGTCTGATTTTCTTTGGGCCCTTCCAGACAGCCCTATATCTCAGAATATCAAGGCAGAAAATCCACAATATCTGCTTTGAACTGGGTTATCTGAGTCTACACTGCCATATATCCCAGTTCAAAGCAGATAATGTAGGATTTTATTCAGCTGTGTGTTGCTTGTGTAAACGTAAATTGGGTTTTATCTTTTGGTTTATGCTATTTTGTCTTTTTATACAGTATTGAATGTTTACCTCCCTATATGTTGTAAGATGCTCTAAGTCCCCACTGGGGAGATAGGGTGGGATAGAAATAAAGTGTCATTCATTCATTCACTAAAATTGAAATGGATTTGAAAGGAGCTGATGGGTACTTTGCATTGTACTTCCATTGTAGCCTGCAGAGGGCAGCAGGTGCTGTGGTTTGCTATGCTCAAAATGTGACAAGCAAAGCATCATGAAACACTCATCAAGCAAGGAACAGGATGTAAGAATTACTGTCAACATTAGCTAGTCATACTGCAGTGCTGTAGGCTGAGATGCTCTGAGTCAGAAAATTCCAATTTGTTTTCCCGTCTTTTGTGAGAGCACCTCAAATCAATTTAAGTAGATTATAGGCATCCTCTACAGAGAGTAGTTTGTAATCTGTGTTTTTAACAACATTAAAATTATGCTAGTGGAGTCTTCCTTGACATAGGGATATATGGTAGGGAAAATGCATTAGATTAATTCATACATTCTCCTGAAGATGTATTTTTCATGGAGGTAATGCTATACATTCTTAAAGTAAATAAACAAATACATAACTATGTGTGCATTGTGTTGTCAAAGGCTTTCATGGCCGGAATCACTGGCTTGCTGTGAGTTTTCTGGGCTGTATGGCGATATTCCAGAAGCATTCCCTCCTGATGTTTCGCCCACAGCTATGGCAGGCATCCTTAGAGGTTGTGAGGTATATTGGAAACTAGGCAAGGGAGGTTTATTTATCTGTGGGAGGTCCAAGGTGGGAGAAAGAATTCTTGTCTGTTTGGAGGCAAGTGTGAATGTTGCAATTAATAACCTTGATTAGCATTGAAAAGCGTTGAAACACCTCCCAACAAAGGATTCCTCCAGGCAGGAATCAGTCAGGCCTTGAAGCAGCAAGGCTTTTCAATGCTAACCTCTGAGGATGCTTGCTATAGATGTGGGTGAAACATCAGAAGAAAATGCTTCTTGAACATGGCCATACAGCCCGGAAAACTGACAGCAACATATGTATACACTGTTGTTTCACTCTGTGTGTCTTACACATTCTATGTGTCTGGAAGATGTGAAAAGTAAAGATTTGAGAATGAGTATTTTCTTTAGATAGTAACCCTGTTCCCCAGCTATGAATGTGCCAGCCCCTGCAGCAAAATAGCAAGTACAGTCCAATGCCCTGTTTTGGAGGGGATACGTTCCTGTATTTTGCATGGATATGTGGAACCATGCATTAAAACAGTGGTTCTCAACCTGGGGTCCCCAGATGTTTTTGCTCTACAACTCACAGAAATCTCAACAGCTGGCAAATTGGCTGGGATTTCTGTGAGTTGTAGGCCAAAAACATCTGGGGGCCCCAGGTTGTGAACCACTGTATTACAATGAAAAATTATTGATTTCATGGAGCTGCATTGAAGGACCTAGAAAATGTCTGCATTTTGCTGGACATCAATACATGAAACTGCAAGCACTGGTCTTGTGGATATGAGGCTCATACTGTACAGTTGAAGCCAGAAAAGAATCCCCAAATATGGAATAGGAAGCAACATTTGATTCAGGAATAGGAGTTCATATTTTCTGAACATTCCTGTCCTATTTCATAAAGGCTAAAACCTTTCTCTTCAGACAGGCTTTTAAAGAAGAAAGTATTGTTTTTAATGTTAGCTGCTTTGGATTTCTTTTTAGAGAGCTAAAACAGGATAGAAATATCTTAAATATATCATCGTCATCATTATCATCCCAGGGAGAAGGAAGGAAGGAAGGAGACGGATTTTTGTGCAGAAATCCATAAGATATATACACAGAGAGATTGGATCCAATGCAGACTGGCTTGCTACTATGTACATAGGCTGTTGCTATCACCATCCCATATCCTCTGTGCTTGTAAACTCAGGGAGCGGGATGGATTGGGCTTATGTTGGTACGGACTTGGCTGGCTTCCCGCTGGTCGCACAAGTACCCCTGCTGATTTTTGTGTGTGTCAGGAGTGACTTGAGAAACTGCAAGTCGCTTCTGGTGTGAGAGAATTGGATGTTGCCCAGGGGATGCTCGGATGTTTGATGTTTTATCATTTTTGTGGGAGGCTTCTCTCATGTCCCTGCATGGGGAGCTGGAGCTGACAGAAGGAGCCGACTGAACTGCCGACCTGTATTTTAGCAGTCTGGCTGGCACAAGGGTTTAATCCATTGCGCCATCGGGAGCTATCCTTGTTGATGCCAGCACAGGATACCCACAACAGCAAGGAGTTCTCCTGGAGCTCTGCAGCCATCTGCAGCAGTGACAGAAACAGGGAAGTTAAAGTGATGGTCCAGCCAAACTGTATCACTTTCACCCTGGATGGATTGTATAGACTCTCTCCTGATGTGGGTCAGGCATGAAATATATAGATACCTCCAAGGCTTCCAGGGTTAATCTGGAGCAGTTCCGCTCCGAAATAACTGGCTGCTGTAAGCAAGCTCATTGTCACTTTCCAATAGCTGTAGATCAGACATAAGTGTACATAAGAGAAGAGGTTCTAAAAGAAGAAAAGTCTGCAATACTAGTTTTCTTCCCTTCCAAACTTTCTACTAGCTTATATTGCAACTGCTACAACCTTCACTGAAGGATTTTGCCTTGGTTATTCACACTTTGTCATATTCAGCCTGGATTACTATCATACACTCTATTTCAGCTTTTCTTTAAATGTGGCTGGGGAGCTTTTGCTGGTACATAGTGTAGTAGCTTGAATACGGGCACAACCAGCCCAATACATTTTGCTGTCTCAGACAAAAAAAAAACCCAAATTAATAATAATAACAGTTTATTTATATTCTGCACTTCTCCCCCATGGGACTCAGAGAGGATTACAGTATATAAAAAAACACAGGCAAACATTCAATGCCTTCTTATATGATATACAATGAGACAGAAATACACAGACAAAGGCAAAGGCTTCTCCTTTTATTTCCAGCTCTGGAGGCGGTGCTTATCTCCGGCTCTTGGGGAGCTGCTCTTTTTTTCATTTCCAAGCCAAGAAGCCTGTGTTTGTAGACACCTGGTTGTGTGGCCAGCATGACTTTTTGGAGTGTCTTTCTTTACATAAGTTTAAGATGGGAGACAAACATCTCATCTTAGTGAAGGCAATTCAGAAGTCCAATGTCTTGCCAAGATCTTTCTGATGGTTCAAAAAGTCAGTCATGAATTTTTTGGAGGACTGTTTGTTGCATAAAACGTTGTAGTAGTATCAGAAAGGAGTTCTAAGAGTTTACTACAAGATACCCTGGGTAATATTTCCATGTTACAGTGTTTGTTTCAGTGGGCTAACAGTGGGAGCTCATCCTGTCCTACGGATTCAAACTGCCGACCTTCAGGTCAGCAGTTCAGCAGCACAAGGGTTTAACCCATTGCGCCACCCTGGCCCTTTTGAGCTTGTTCAGGTCAATCAGATCTCAGTTAGACAAAAAAAAAAAACAATTAGCATATGATATAGAAACCTTCACAAGCACCTACTTCCATCCCTGCCAGTAAAAAGACATCATTAAGGAAAAACTAACTATTTGCTGTCTTTTTATTAAAACTGAAATCTGCTATCTAAGGTTGGAGCCTAGTTTGGGTTGAGCAATAAGCTTATCTATGACAAAGTCTGGAAGTAACTAGCTACCAGAAAGAGATCGGTTCCTTGCAGTTTTTTAAATTTTTGCAATAACAAAGGCATAATTGGGTAATGTAATTATAATGGTAATATAATAAAGTATATCTTCACTTCTTTTGGGTGTAGCTTTAACTGGCCTTAGGTAATTTTGTAGTTATAGCTTGTGTGTGGCCTCATCACTGAGGTGTGTTTTGCATCATAAAACTGGCAGTTTACAGCATTCTGATAATTTTTAAAGAAACTAAAAGTACCAATTTTAATTGCTGTTGTTGTTAACTGTCATCTATAAGACTTTAACTTATGGCTGTCTTTTGAATGACAGATCTCCAAGTCACCCTATCATCATCAGCCCTGCTCAGATTTTGCAGACTTAAAGCCATGGCTTCCTTGAATCTATTCATCTAGAATGCAGTCTTCCTCCTTTCCTACTCCCTTCAACCTCACGAAGCATCATTGTCTTTTCTAATGAGTCATGTCTTTTCATGATTTGACCAAAGAAAAACAGCCTCACTTTAGTCATTCTGGCTTTTAGGGAAAATTCAGGCTTGATTTGTTCTAGGACACATTTATTTGTCTTTTTAGCAGGCATGTAAAAACAATAGCAATCATATAAAGATGCTGATTAGAAAATTAGAATTCAAGGCAAAAAGTCCATCCATTTTAAATATGAGGTATAAGGTCCATTAGCTCTAGATCTGTTGAACATAGAGATGATTATTCCCAGGATCTTTCAAACAGTTTCACTATGATGCCTTTAATAACCATAAAACCTCTCACATTAGAGCTAACTTGGGCCCCTTCTAAACTGCCATATAAAATCCAGATTATTTGCTTTGAACTGGATTATATGTGAGTGTACTCTCAGATAATCCAGTTCAAATCAAATAATGTGGATTATCTGATTTGATAGTCTGGATTGTATGGCAGTGTAAAAGAGGCCTTAGACACTATCATTGAATCAGAAGTCAATAACGAGGTGTCCAGCAACTCTGTGAGTGGGATTACAAGAGATCTGTTTTAATTGATGAGTACTGCTGATGTGAAAGCTGCTGGGGTAAGTAAGGAGGAAAACCTGCTTTCTTGATCCCTGCCCGTCTTGGCTGGTCATCCAGGAAGGAGATGTAATTTTATCTCAAATACAAGAAATTATCAATGCATCTCTTAGGGAAGGGATTTTTTCAACTTGCTTAAAAGAAGCAGTAGTTAGATCACTGCTGAAAAAGCCCTCCCTGGATACTCCAGTTCTTAGTAATCACAGAATTGCTGTACATTTGCTTCTTTAATGCAGGCATGTCTAACCTTTTGGCTAGAAGAAGAAATGTATTGGACCACACATAAAAAAACACTAACAATAGCTGATATCTCAATAATAAAATTTCACTTATTCTAAATATTTTATTATGAAAGTAAAAGAAAAGAGGGCAGCATAAAACTAGTGGAATATTTGGCATCGTATTTGAGATACTAATGCAGGCATGGGCAAGCTTTGGCCCTCCAGATGTTATGGACTCCAATTCCCACAATTCCTAACAGTCTACTGGCTGTTAGTCATCGTAAGTTGGATCAAATTTGTTAAATTCATACTTACAATCAATATCTGATACACGGAAGTGGCCCGCACCAAAAATTTAAGAATTGAAACTTACCCAATACTTTTTCATTTGAATTTTGTAAATCTTGGAAGCTTCCCAAAGTCAGTTCCATTTTCAGCACAGAGGAAGCAAAGCAAAGCCAAAAAGGCTGTCATTCCTATATTTTGGGGCTGCTGATTTTTATCATCGTTTCATAGTTGCTGGGGGGGGGGGGGGAGGGAGAGAGACATGATTTTTATATTGTTTTAATTATTTATTAGAAATTCTTTCTCAAGAGGATTCAACCCACAAAGATGGCTAAAGAAAGGATGTTAAATGAAATAAATAATAAATAAAATAAAATAAAATATGGGAGAGGTAGCTGTTGACATGGGAACTTGGATGTCACTGATTTAGCACAATTGCCTTTGCTCCCCTTTTTCAACCCATCTCCCCCAGTGGTGCTGCTAACACATTTGTTTGGACAGCAGTGAACAGCACAGACAGCAACATACTACTGTCTGGACAGCAGATATCCGGAACACTTAATCAGCATGTCAGTGTTCACCTGCAAAAACACCACGTTCCCTGGAGAAAGCCAGCCTATGTTAAGTTCCTTCCTAACCCTCAAATGCACAATTGTTTCTGGGAATAATGTACCCAACTTAGCTGGAATCCCACCTTCTTAGCTGTTAAGAGGCAGACCACGGTGCCGCTCCTGAGCCATGTGGAAGGGATTGGTGCAAGGAGTTCAAACCCACACAAACACAGGCAAATATGTCAACAGGCGCTGCGTCTAGCAGTGGGTGGTGGCCTCCAAATTGCCCAGGAACCTGGACAATTTTATATTAAATGTTGTAGAGGCCTGAGCATTCAACCCAATGGACAATTGGTTCTTCTATTTTCCATCTGGTACCTTCCAGATATGTTGTATTATATCCCAGTGGTCCCACAATTGTTGTATATAATTATCTCATTTCAATAGCACTTGTTCAATGAAAGCTTCCCTAAAAAGACTTGGCCAGTTGATAATAAGTTGACTAGATTTTGAAAAAGAGGACAAGACCTCTGTACTTATGTTCCATGCAACACAACCTTTTTAGTCTAGGCAGAGCCAAATGAATTGAAAAGTGAAGTTTAGAAGGATTTTATCAAATGCAGGTGGGATTGGGGGGGGGGGCTGTAGGTTTTTATGACCTAGAGATCCTATAAAGAGTTCTTGTTATCTACAAGAATTAGAGGACCATTTCAACTTCACACCTTCTTGGTTCTGTTCTTTATACATTACCCTCTTTCAGCGTGCTAATACTGAATAGGCTACTTTGAGGAGGAGGGTTTCAGTTTCTAGAGCTCAGAATTTTCTGGGGCTGTGGTTCAAAGTTGCCATCCAAAAAGTATTTTTCCCAAGTTTTAAAATGAGCAATTATGTTGCAGAAATTGTGTGACTCTCTAGAGCAGTGGTTCTCAACTTGTGGGTCCCCAGATGTTTTGACCTTCAACTCCCAGAAATCCTAACAGCTGGTAAACTGACTGGGATTTCTGGGTGTTGTAGGCCAAAACACCTGGGGGCCCACAGGTTGAGAACCACTGCTCTAGATTCTGCTGAATGTCAATTTTTAATCGTTTTCTGCCATTGGCTATGATGATTGGAACAGAGCTTCGAATATTACTTTTTTAAAAAGATCTATAGCATGATCTCCTTTCACTTAGCCATGGTCCAGCAAATGTAACCCATGGAAGTGTTTGTGATCCTCTCTAGGTCTTCCAGTGCAATTCTGTGACTGCCTTTCAGTCTGAACATAGCTCATGTATAGTCAAAATTAGAGGGCTTAGAAGGTCTAGGACAGGGGTCCCCAAACTTTTAAAACAAGGGGCCAGTTCACGATCCTTTGGACCGTTGGAGGGCCGGACTATAGTTGGCCACCAAGCAATAATAATTAATAATAATAATAATAATAATAATAATAACAACAACAACAATAAAAAAGAGGGTTGGAAGAGATCCTTAAGGACATCGAGTCCAATCCCCTTCTGCCTTTGTGCACCGAAAGCACCAGCAAAGCATCCCTGACAGAAGGCCACCCAGCCTCAATGTTAATAATAATAATAATAATAATAATAATAATAATAATAATAATAATAATAATAATAATACAGGGTTTTGGAACATAATACTCCTGACCTCACAATCGTGTTAAAAAACAAAGTATGGATTGTCGATACTGCAATCCCAGGTGACAGGAGGATTGAGGAGAAACAACTGGAAAAGCTGACACAATATGAGGATTTAAAGATCGAATTACAAAGACTCTGGCACAAGCTAGTCAAGGTGGTCCCAGTGGTGATGGGCACACTGGGTGCAGTGCCTCAAGACCTTGGCCTGCACTTAAACACAATCGGTGCTGACAAAATTACCACTTGCCAGCTGCAGAAGGCCACCTGACTGGGATCTGCGTGCATTATTCACCGATACATCACACAGTCCTAGACACTTGGGAAGTGTCCGACGTGTGATCCAATTCAACAGCCAGCAGAGTGTCTGCTGTGGACTCATCTTGTTGTGTTTCTAATAATAATAATAATAATAATAATAATAATAATAAGAAGAAGAAGAAGAAGAAGAAGAAGAAGAAGAAGGTTGTAAGAGAATAAGAGACCCCTTGGGTCATTTAGCCCAACCCCCTTCTGCCCTTGTGCTGTGGGGGCCGGATAAATGGCTTTGATGGGCATCCGGCCCCCGGGCCTTAGTTTGGGGACCCCTGGTCTAGGACGATATTCCACATAGATATGGGGGTCATATTGTATTTGCATTTCTTGTTGCTCTGAAATAGGCCATTAATTATTCTTATTACTGCAATCCAAAAAGTAACTGGCTGGATTAGTCATTACTATCACATTGCCATTGTTGTTAGCTTGATATCAGGAAAAATACAGGGAAATGCTCTGTTATTCGTTCCATCTCTGAAGGGTGTATAGATATACCCAGTTCTCTAAATTATCCAACCAACCTGGTCTATCCAAGTATGTGACTCGTGTCACTGTTTGAACAGGCATTCTCTCTACCCCAAGCCCTTTACTTTAAAAAAGAAAAACAATTTAACCAAGTCTCTAGTGCAGTTCATATTTTTCAGTATCATTATCCACCCAGCCCATTGCTGGGTACTTTGCTCCTTACTTTGTGTCCAATACCTCACAAAGAACAGTTACATGGTGGCCATCCTCTCCCATTGATCAAACGGAACCAATATACATCCAGAAATGAGTAATAGGCAGAAATCTATTGTGTTGCTTTTAAATCTAATAAATTACAGTCCTGCCCAATACAAGCAAAAAGTAATGCCATTCCAGGTCATGGCCATAAAAGGGAACAACACATAGTTTTTACAAGTAACACCTTTTGGGAGTTACATTCCAACAATATCTGGATGGCTGGCCAATTCTGTCCTTGCACTACTGTGTTGCACTATGCTTGACTCCATTAAAAAGGAATGCATATATATGAAGCAGTGGTAAGGCAGTAGTAAGGCTGAGAAAGGCCTTCCCTTATTTTCAACCATGAAGAGACACTACCAGTGACAGCAGTTAATCGGTGAATCGGTCTTGCATATGGGTTTATGACTCCATCTATATATATAAAATGATAAAGTTGTTTGCGCAGTGACTATAACAACAAAACTAAACATCCCAGAAATACGAAATTTGGCAACACAATGCAAAAGGCTTGCCTCCAGGTTACAACAACACAACCACACCACAAAACCACAATCCAGACCCACAAAACTCACAACAACGCATCATGCGATAACAACACAACTAAACACCCCAGAAATACAAAACTTGCCAACACAATGCAAAAGCCTTGCCTCCCAGTTGTAACAACACAACCACACCACAAAACCACACAGGACCCACAAAACTCACAACAACGCATCGTGACTGTAACAACACAACTAAACGCCCCAGAAATACTAAACTTGGCAAAACAACGCAAAAGCCTTCCCTCCAGGTTGTAACAACACAACCACGCCACAAAACCACAATCAGGCCCCATAAAACTCACAGCAAGGCATCGTGACTATAACAACACAACTAAACGCCCCAGAAATACGAAACTTGGCACACAACTAAACGCCCCAGAAATATAAAACTTAACAACACAACACAAAAGCCTTGCCTCCCGGTTGTAACAACACAACCACACCACAAAACCACAATCCGGACCCACAAAACTCACAACAATTAATCGTGACTATAACAACACAACTAAATGCCCCAGAAATACGAAACTTGGCACACAACTACACGCCCCAGAAATACAAAACTTGACAACACAACGCAAAAGTCTTGCCTCCCAGTTGTAACAACACAACTACACCACAAAACCACAATCCGGACCCACAAAAATCACAACAACGCATCGTGACTATAACAACACAACTAAACGCCCCAGAAATACAAAACTTGGCAAAACAATGCAAAAGCCTTGCCTCCCGGTTGTAAGAACATAACCACACCACAAAACCACACCGGACCCACAAAACTCACAACAACGCATCATGACTATAACAACACAACTAAACGCCCCAGAAATACGAAACTTGGCAACACAACACAAAAGCATTCCCTCCCAATTGTAACAACACAACCACACCACAAAACCACAATCCGGACCCACAAAACTCACAACAGTGCATCGTGACTATATCAACACAACTAAACGCCCCAGAAATACAAAACTTGGCACACAACTAAACGCCCCAGAAATACAAAACTTGGCAACACAACACAAAAGCCTTGCCTCTCAGTTGTAACAACACAACCACACCACAAAACCACAATCCGGACCAACAAAACTCACAACAACGCATTGTGACTATAACAAATACAAAATTTGACAACACAACTCATCCACCTCCCCAATCCCTACATTCACACTTGGCCTCCAAAAAAACAATTACAATAATAACAATGACAACAACAACAATAAGAATCAACACCATCACAGGCAAGAAACAGCCAGGCACTGAGGCTGAGAGGCCAGTCAGTGCTACACTGGGCCTCCAAAAAACAATACAGTAGCATCTAACTTATCCAACCTTCATAATCACTACAACAACAACAATAATAAACAGCTACACAGGCAAAACAAAAAAAAGACTATTGTACCACAATAAAAATATAAACCGCACTCAGCAGAATCAGACATTACAACTAACAACAAACAAAAGACAACAGGGATCTCAAGCAATTATCAATCAACACAAAAATTGAAGAAGGTAACAGACTTCAAATACTACTACTAATGTGAGTATAAAGAAGGGTGGAGGTCACAGCATAAATACAACCTAATGTAGACTGACCAACACCACCAGACTAAGCCACAGCAACGCGTGGCCGGGCACAGCTAGTATAATATAATGGCCTTGCTTCAGGCAGTGTTTGTTCTTTGGTAGCTATTTCATGCAAGTTATCACTTGATGGGCAATTCAGTGGCAAGAGGAGACCAAATTTCTATTTCAACAAAGATATGCAACAACTTTATTGGAGACTATCAGTTGAACTGATGCTTGTCTTCATAAAAGTTAGACGAGTTATTCTATCTGCTGAGGAACAGCCAACTCTTCATCTGCAGCTGGATCTGCAAATCCTAGCTAGAGATAAGGTTTGTCCTTGGGCTGGCCAGATGCATGATAGGTCTACTATCTTTAATTTTCCCCTGTACACAAAGGTGAAGGTACAAGAGTCCTGTTCTATTTTACACCAGGCCACTCTAACCCCCTCCCCCCATTTCCTAAAAGAAGCAAAGCTATCCATGCCTATATTTTTCTGGTGAGTTAGCAGCTCTCTGTAACCAACACAGTGAATTCAGGATCTTACCAAATCTTAATCCAGGATTTTACCACACAGATATATCTTGGTAACTAGTGTTCAGTGTTGAGTTCCACTGGACTACTATGGCTGATAGACTTACCTTCCACAGTATTGTCCCAGTCCTTTTCCCAAGCAAAAGAGCTGGGAATGGCAAAATCTGTATTTATTTTGTCATCCATATATATTAGGCTGGGCAGTATGGAGAGATGTGTATATATTTGGAAACTTGGAAGTGTGTCACTGAGCAATGGCAAAGTCACACAGTAAAATAAGTACAAAATGGTGGGCTCTCATGAGAATTACCCATATCTTGCAATTGCAGCTATTCCAGTTAGAAAGATGGAGGGGGGAGCATGGCCAATGAGGGGTAATGCATGAGTTGGGAGGAGTGGTCTATGAGATGGTGTGTTAAGCAGAAAGAGGATCGTGTGATGAGAAGGGGGATTGTGCAGGCATGCTATTGGTTACTACTAGGATGAGTTTGTGACAGTTGAACACGCTTTTGGGCCATAATGCAATAAAGTCCGTCATTTATTGGACTACACAATGGGATGTCATTATAAAAGGCTAAAAGCATATTAAACTATTTAACACGTAAAATAAGAGGATTTAAACCAGTTTATCTCACTTAAAATATTGTAGTAAAATTTAGACTTTTTAAAGCTTGTTTTTTTTGTTTTGTTTTTAAATATAATGTCTTAACTCATTCTGTAAACCCCAGATCTCAGTAGTAGGCCTGTTGCCTGATGAAAAGTGAAGCCTAGTTAATTAAAAATTAAGTCCCACCATATTAATATTGCACTAGTTATCGAAACCCTGGGATTCCAAAATGGACCCCAACACCTGCCTTCCTAAGAGTGCTGAGACATGCTCATGTATGACCTTTCCCCCAGAAACCCACTTTGACAAGTAACCTTCAGCCTGAACCCACCAAGTTGCATAGGCATGAACACACATATCAGGGCAAATCTTTTCTCAAGGCTCTAGATCTCATTCCCACCACAATATTCTGTATACCTAACAATAGACTTAACTGAACAGTAATGAAAGTTACCCAACACCTTGCAATATCCTCTTTCTGGGAACCCATTCAGACCATGCCAACACCCCTGCCACTCATTGTTTAGCTCGCCATAACCCATTGTCTTACTCCAAGCAAAGAGGAACTAAACTATTAACACCCATTATCTCAAGCCATACCAGCATTCCTCCCCCCCCCCATCATCTACCAAAAGCAGACCAATAAACAGCCCAAAAGCCTCAAACTGAGCAATGACAGTTTATTAAAATTCCCATCAGATTTGAAAGCCAATCAGCAAGAGGCAGACATAGGCAGCAAAAACCCTTTTTTTTGAACTGCTGTCAAACTCGTATAAATGTTTTTGTATGTTTTCAGTGTGTTGTGTCAGTTTTGAGAGTGCAGACTCTGCTGACATCCACTTTAGCAGAAGTAAATAAAGTCTCTGTTTGCTTTGCCTTCAACCCATTTGTGTCTCATTTGATCTTTGGAGCTATGCACGCCAGGACCTGAACCCACAATTTTAGCAAAGGTGAAATTACTCAACAGGATGCATCTCTGAGTAACAATGCATATTGCAATTTATAATCTGATACACATTTTCATGAATTTATTTGTTCATAGGTTTTCTGCCAGACTCCATTTTACAAAATTTTCTCAATGCAATTACTAGGATTGAATTCTATTTATTAATTTTTATCTAGTCTATTGCAGCCACAACAGCCACCCTCAGTCAATGTCCTCACTGCAAAAGAACATGTGAATCAAGAATAGGACCTACGGACCCACTGCCAAGACCCTACACTTGGAAGGCAATCCTATTCAGCTATAAATGATAGCCTGTGATGAGTACCACCTTCAGGCAGTGGTTTGACATTTCTGTAGCCTCATCCAAATCTGATGGAAAAAGAAAATAGTGGTGAAGTGGCTAGGGATTTTGTAGAAAGATGGCATCAGCTTGTTGATGGTACCTCTCCACAGAAACCATAGCCACCTTACTTACCCAGCCCAATTTTTAAGTGGAATGGCACAACAAATCCAGTCAGGGGATTCTGGTGTCATGGAAAAAATGAAATAGTTATTATTATTATGTTTATTTATACACTATAGTGCACAATTTTTTTTAAAGTGATCCATTGTTTATATAATACGCACATTCAGGTCTTAGTTATAAAATATATGCTTATTTTGTAATACATTATTTGGTTAATTCCATCATCCAGTTTATATTTGCCACTTAATCATTAGAGCCTCTTCCTTTTCTGAGCTCAGCTTGAAGGGCTAGTATCTCACTCTATGTATGGTAAATGTCTTGTAAAATAAACTTTGCTTGTGGGAGGTTGGAAGGTATATCAGGTGCTTCCAGCCTAGGTCTGTTAGATCTTTCTTAGAATTTTAATGGATTCTGTCTCTGTCACTTGAATCAGCTTTATTGATATGTCATCTGTTACTGATTATTTTTTTCAAGTGCTTTGAGAGTCTTTCCTACTTCTTTTCCAATCTTGTGAACTCATTGTCAAAAGGTTATTCTGTAAAATAATCTATTAGCCTTTCATTTTTTTTATAAACAATTTTTTCATGTATAATTTCCACGGTGTCTTTATTTATCCTGATTATATAATGTGTTCCTCTGTTAGTCATAGAGCATCTATACTATTGGATTAATTTTTTTTATTTCTTATGCATTGTGAATAAGGTCTCTCATTTTACCTTTTATTTTCCTTTTTCCAGCTTCTGTTTCTTTGCATTGATGATCATAATAATTATCTTTGTCCCTATCGCTAAGCAGCTATATTCAGATTTAGGACTAGTTTCTGTCATGGTTCACCTGTCCTTAATCCTTTAAATAGTTTAATCAGTCATTGAATGAGGCTTCTTTCTCTTTTTAGTTATAGACAGTGCCTTTTTGCATTTTTCCTCTGATAATTTCACTGGCATTGGACCAGAGATCTTTGGATCACAATCAATTAGATTTAGAATTGCAGATCTATGCTTGAGATGGTCTTTAAATTCTCCAGAGCGACATTTTTTTACTTCTTTTTCTTCTTATATGATTTTTCTCTTTGCCATCTTTCTTTGCTTTATTTGGGTGCTATAAATTCATCAATGATATTCCTTACCTTATTTTTAATATAAATCATTCGCAATCTGCTCCTGGATTTGCTTTTGCAGAGAGAATGTAGCTTTTCCATCTTCTAATTCAAATTAGGTAGGGTTTTAATTTTTTATTACCCATCAGGTGATGCCCATGTATACCTTGGTTCCCAACCTTTGGGCCTCCAGGTGTTTTGGACTTCATCTCCCACAGTTCCTACAGTTGATAAACTGGCTGGGATTTCTGAGAGTTAAAGTCCAAAACACCTGGACGCCCACAGGTTGGGAACCACTGATGTATACAGTTATCCATTTAGTTGCTTGAATGTGTTAGCAATGAACAAACTGTTAACCTTGTAACATTTAGTAAGCAACTCTATTGTTAATTTTGAATGCTAGACCAAGTTCTTTGACGATGTTTGGTTTTTCACTGTTTCCTATTTTTTGTATTCCAAACATTTTGAGTAGCAGCATGTCCTCTTTTGCTGTGTGACTACAGCATAAAATCTTCCAATTCCTTCTGCCTCTATAGTTAGAAAATAAGCTTGGTTATGGGAATATTCATAGATTTTCTCTCCAGTCATATTGGTATTATTCAATCAGATTTTCCACTAAATTCCCTGACTGCTTTCCCTACAACTTAATATTAATACCACCAACTTTCTTCTTAGATTATTGTTTCCAGAGTAAGAAACTATGTAATTATCTGATTGACAATGCCCCATTCTTGACCACTCAGACATCTTAATTTTATAATATTTATATAATCTTCAATTTCTTCTTTTATTGTTTCTAACTTCCCCTGATAAATTCCCACATTTCATGTTTCCCTTTCAAATGCAATGCAGCACTGGGCTTTTCTTTCCTCTGTGAGCATAGCAGAATATTTTTTTGGCTGGAGCCTAACTCCAGCATTAGACACAGGGCAATTTCTCATTAGCTTTCCCCTAGTAGCTGATTGAGTGCACTCTAACCTGAGTGGTTCTTTATGTTGCATTATCTCTTGATTCATTTTGGATTATCTCATCACTATAGGGTTTGTGTGATAAAATACATCCAGGAACAGCTTACCATTGCCGCCTTCTGCACAATACTAACGCGATTTAGCTAAAATGCCACTTTTTTTTCACCTGTTAAAGATCATCTGTCGCTCCTACACACTGCTCTGCTACCCAGTATTGACATTAGGCTTGCTCAAATAATTCGATTTTCCCGTTACCCGTTATTAATTCGTTATTTTCGTTTGTTTTGAAGCAATATAGAACCTTGGTTGTCCACACGTCTGGATATCGCGGTTTCGAATCGCGAGAGGCCGTTTTTTCTTATTTCTTCATTTTTTTCGTTAGGAAAAAAAAGCTTTTGCAAATCACCCAAACTCCTTTCCTTTTGCCCCTCAGCCAATGGGAGGCTCAGCCAATGGGAGGGGGCGAGGGGGAAGGAGGCCGAGGAGGAGGAGGAAGACGGAGGGGGGAAATGGCCGCCGCCGCCGCCTCGCCTCAGCTCAGGCCTGGAGAGACCGAGAGGGGCCCGGCGGTGAGGAGGAAGAGGCCCGGGATGCGAGGGGGTGTGGGCCAGGCCCGTCCTCGGCTGCTCCCAGGGGCCCAGATTCGCACCCTCCCTCCCCCCAATACAGGTCTCCAGTCCATACCACGCTACATGAACTTGAATGGATACTGTGGTTGTGTTGTCGAAAGCTTTCATGGCCGGGATCACACTGTTGTGGTATGTATTCCGGGCTCTATGGCCATGTGCCAGAAGCATTCTCTCCTGACGTTTCACCCACATCTGTGGCAGACATAGAGGTTTTGATGTCTGTGCGAAGCTAGGCAAGTGGGGTTTATATATCTGTGGAAGGTCCAGGGTGGGAGAAAGAACTCTTGTCTGTGGGAGGCAAGTGTGAATGTTGCAATTGGTCACCTTGATTAGCATTGAATAGCCTTGCAGCTTCAAAGCCTGGCTGCTTCCTACCTGGGGGAATCCTTTGTTGGGAGGTATTAGCTGGCCCTGATTGTTTCCTGTCTGGAATTCCCATTTTCTGGGTGTTTCTGGGAAGGTAATGGCACTCCATGTAGTCATGCCGGCCACATGACCTTGGAGGTGTCTATGGACAACACTGGCTCTTGGGCTTAGAAATGGAGATGAGCACCAACCCCCAGAGTCAGACATGACTGAACTTAACGTCAAGGGATACCTTTACCTTTACCTACACACACACACACACACACACACACACACACACAAGCAGGGACTATATATATATATATATATATATATATATATATATATATATATATATATACACACAATATATATCACACACACACCAATTTAACAAAGTTTCAGCCACAAAAACAAAGTTTCTGAAGTAGAACAATGACTTTCACAGTAAAGACAACCCAATTTAACAGGAAATAAGACTTTCAAACCAGGAACAGATTTCTGCAATTATTAAAAAATGGTTTATTATAAAAGCTATGAAAATTCTCCAAAAATCAGAGGATAAGGGAAACGTTCCAAATTTTGGTGAGCTATCAGTGTTAAATGTGTTCTACCACTGTACCAAGTTTGAAGAAGATCACTCAAAAAATGAGGGTGGGAGAGTCCTGTAAAGTCCTCTCCCTCTGTGCTGTTTTTGGGAATTGCGCATGCGCGTCCGCCATTAACGTATTAATTTAGAAAATAACGAATTTTCGTTAATTTTGAAATTTTTTGGGGGCCAAATTCGGAAATACCATCAGAAACGAAAAGCTGCCCCCTTCTAGTTTTGAAACGAGTTTAGAATCAAATTTTTCATGGATCGATCAAGCCTAATTGACATGTTTGATACATTTACTATGGGTCCTCAACAAAAGTGAGTCTGATTTGGGAGATGCCACCACTAGCAACAGACCCTCCACCTGTCTAGATTTTTCTTGGACAGTCTTGACTAATCTTCTGCCATTCTACTTTTTCAAATAAGTGTCCCAGTTTCTCTCACCTCCTCTCACATTCCCCCATTGTCCTTGGTTTACTTCATTGGTTTAAATCAAGGAAATATCTATACTATTACTGACTACTCAGTGCAAAGGGCCAGCAAATCAGCTCTATGGTGGCTAAATAACAAAGTGGATGTGAGTTAATACAGACCAAATATGCTTAACATGGTCTGCCCATAGTTGCAGGTTGCTGCAAATTCTCCCCAAGACTCCCGAGTTCACTGTCCCTCCCATTCTCTTCATTGCAGCTAGTAGACAGGTGTGATTTGGTGAATGTCAGTTGCTTGTCTTGGAGTGACTCTCACCAAAGCACTAGGTGATTTGAGAATGGAGAAGGGAAAGGAGAGTTGATTCCTCATCTCCTTCCTCCCCTCTCCTACCTTGTTCTGGCACCTCATCCAACATCACACAAGTTATGAGTACCGTGAGCCATATTGCATCTGAAAAGAAAATACTGGTAAGGCAGGCAGAATGATAAGAATTCAGTGCCATGGGATGGTCAGGACTCCTGACTCTGCAGAGGACCTCATTGGAAGGATCCCGTGTTGCCACGAAGGCAGCATGCACCACTTCCTCTCCCTTTTCTGCATGGAGCCCAACCATAAGTGCCTGTGTGTCGTATGAAGGGCTCTGTGCCAAATATGGAGGGGAAGCAGCATATGGCTGACTTCTCTGACTGAATTAGTCTGCAGTGCTTTTCATGTTCCTTGATTAGTTTTCAGGCAATGCTGTGTTTGATGGTCCCTATGTAGACTTGTCCACTGCTGCGTGGTATATGGTAGACTCCTGCAGAGCTGAGAGTATCCTTCTTGTCCTTTGCCAAGCGTAGCATTTGTTGGATTTTCTTAGTGCGTCTGTAGATAGTTTGTAGGTTGTGTTTCTTCTTCTTCTTCTTCTTCTTCTTCTTCTTCTTCTTCTTCTTCTTCTTCTTCTTCTTCTTCTTCTTCTTAACAACAACAACAACAACAACAACAATTTTATTATTATATCCTGCCCCATCTCCCCGAAGGGACTTGAAGTGGCTTATATGGGGACCAAACCCAATAGTACAGCAATAAAACATCAACATAAAATACAATCCAATTACAATGAATGAATACATAAAAACATATCATACATACATACATAAAATATCATAAAAGATAAGCTGAACAACAACCAATAACCAATTGCCAAGTGCAGTGGGCGTGTTCAGAATTGGGGCAGGGCAATAACGATACATGTGCAATGTATTGCAAGACCACTGGTAAAATCAGCCAGTAATAAAGTGCAGAGGCTGGGTATAAGGTGAAGGTAGAAGGACCCCAAGGATCCTCCTGTGGTGCAGTGGGTTAAACCACTGAGTGGCAGAACTTGCTGACTGAAAGGTCAGTGGTTCGAATCCGGAGAGCGGGGTGAGCTCCCACTGTTGGCCCCAGCTTCTGCCAACCTAGCAGTTCGGAAACATGCAAATGTGTGTAGATCAATAGGTACCACTCCAGCGGGAAGGTAACGGCGCTCCATGCAGTTATGTCAGCCACACAAGGTGTCTACGGACAACGCCGGCTCTTCGGCTCAGAAATGGAGATGAGCACCAACCCCCAGAGTCGGACACGACTAGACTTAACATCAGGGAAAACCTTTACTTTACCAACCTAGCCACCACCCATTGTACTAATTGGAGTTTCCCCAGCTGTCTTCAAAGGCAGCCTCACATAGGGTGCATTGCAGTAATCCAGTCTGGAGGCAACTAAGACATGGACCACCATGGCCAAGTCAGGCTTCTCGAAGTACGGTCACAGTTGGTGCACAAGTTTTAGCTGTGCAAAGACCTTCCCAGCCACCACCAACACCTGATCTTCAAGTGTCAGCACTGAATCCAGAAGGACCCCCAAACTGCAGTCCTGAATGCAGCTTCATTCCAGTTGAAAGCCCTGAATGCATGTTGTTGTTGTTTATTCGTTCAGTGGCTTCTGACTCTTTGTGACCTCATGGACCAGCCCACACCAGAGTTCCCTGTCGGCTGTCCTGTAGCCCCAGTTCCTTAAATGCATGCTGCATTGACCAAACACTCTGCCGACAAGTTGCCCTCCACAATCACACGGAAGCAGAGCAGCTATTACTACGTACAGCGGGGGGGGGGGGGGGGGTGTCTTCAGGGGCTTCAGCCCCCCCCCCCCGAAATTCTCAGGGTAGTCCGCAAGAAGGCCTTACATTTATTATTTAAACTGTTATGTTTATTCATATCATGATCTGATCACCATGCTCACTATATCCCATATGCATGGGGGTATTGGGATAATTATACAAAAGGTTTGCTAGGGTAGATCCTCTAGAATCATAGAATAGTAGAGTTGGAAGAGACCTCATGGGCCATCCAGTCCAACCCCCTGCCAAGAAGCAGGAAATCGCATTCAAAGCACCCCTGACAGATGGCCATTCAGCCTCTGCTTAAAAACCTCCAAAGAAGGAGCCGCCACCACAGTCCGGGGCAGAGAGTTCCACTGCTGAACAGCCCTCACAGTGAGGAAGTTCTTCCTGATGTTCAGGTGGAATCTCCTTTCCTGTAGTTTGAACCCACTGTTCCGTGTCCTAGTCTGCAGGGCAGCAGAAAACAAGCTTGCTCCCTCCTAGGTATTTTTCAAGTGTAGGCGAACAGAATTTTGGCTCCCCCCAAACCAATCACTGAAAAATAAAAGCATCGGATAAGTGAAAATGTTGGATAATAAGGAGGGATTAAGGAAAAGCCGAAAGGAGCCCCAGTGGCAAAGTGCGTTAAAGCACTGAGCTGCAGACCAAAAGATCCCAGGTTCAAGCCCCGGGAGCGGCGTGAGTGGCCACTGTTAGCTCCAGCTCCTGCCAACCTAGCAGTTCGAAAACATACCAATGTGAGTAGATCAATAGGTACCGCTCCGGTGGGAAGGTAACGGAGATGAGCACCAATCCCCAGAGTCAGACATGACTGGACTTAACGTCAGGGGAAACCTTTACCTTTACCTAAGGAAAAGCCTATTAAACATCAAATTACATTATGATTTTACAAATTAAGCACCAAAACATCATGTTTTACAAGAAATCAACAGAAAAAGCAGTCTTGACTATGCCCCCATATGTTTTGCGCCCAAGTGATTGCTTAATTTGCCTCATTGTTGGACCGACTCTGCTTCAGGTATTTGAAGGAACTGGGGGCGGTGACGGCCGACAGGGAGCTCTGGCGTGGACTGGTCCATGAGGTCACGAAGAGTCGGAGACGACTAAGCGACTGAGCAGCAGCATCATGTCTCCTCTCAGCCTTCTCTTCTGCAGGCTAAACATGCCTAGTTCTTTAAGCCGCTCCTCATAGGGCTTGTTCTCCAGACCCTTGATCATTTTAGTTGCCCTCCTCTCTCACTCAGACTCAGCCCCCCTGCCCCCCCCCCCCCCCAGAATCAAAATCCTGGCTACAGGCCTGACTATGTATGTGTTACTTTTTACTTTACTTAGACCAGGGGTCCCCAAACTAAGACCCGGGGGCCGGATGCGGCCCATCGAAGCCATTTATCCGGCCCCCACGGCACAAGGGCAGAAAGGGGTTGGGCTAAATAATTCAAGGGGTCTCTTCTTCTCTTACAACCATTATTATTATTATTATTATTATTATTATTATTATTATTATTAACATTGAGGCTGGGTGGCCATCTGTCAGGGATGCTTTGCTTGTGCTTTTGGTACGCAGAGGCAGAAGGGGGTTGGACTAAGGGTCTCTTCCAACCATCATTTTTATTATAAGTATGACACAGCAAACAAGATAGATCTGCTGGATTTCATTTCACAAAATTACAAGTCGAACACTTCCCAAGCGTCTAGGACTGTGTGATGTATTTTTGGATGATGCGTGTAGATCCCAGTCGGGTGGCCTTTTGCAGTTCCCAGTCGGGTGGCCTTTTGCAGTTGGCAGATCGTAATTTTGTCAATGTCTATTGTTTCCAAATGCCGGCTGAAATCTTTTGGCACCGCACATTTATTACAGTAGAGTCTCACTTATCCAACACTCGCTTATCCAACGTTCTGGATTATCCAACACATTTTTGTAGTCAATGTTTTCAATACATCATGATATTTTGGTGCTAAATTCGTAAATACAGTAATTACTACATAGCATTACTGTGTATTGAACTACCTTTTCTGTCAAATTTGTTGTTAAACATGATGTTTTGGTGCTTAATTTGTAAAATCATAACCTAATTTGATGTGTAATAGGCTTTTCATTAATCTCTCCTTATTATCCAACATATTCGCTTATCCAACGTTCTGCTGGCCCGTTTATGTTGGATAAGTGAGACTCTACTGTATTATTATTATTATTATTATTAACATTGAGGCTGGGTGGCCATCTGTCAGGGATGCTTTGCTTGTGCTTTCAGTGCACAAAGGCAGAAGGGGATTGGACTCAATGGCCCAAAGGGCCTCTTCTAACCCTCTTTATTATTATTATTATTATTATTAATAATAATAATTATTATTATTGCTCAGTGGCCAACTATAGTCCGGCCCACCAACAGTCCGAAGGATCGTGAACTGGCCCCCTGTTTAAAAAGTTTGGGGACCCCTGACTTAGACGGTCCTGAATGCAGCTTCATTCCAGTTGAAAGCCCTGAATGCATGCTGCATTGTCCAAACACTGTGCGGCTGACAAGTTGCCCTCCGCAACCACAGAGGTGACCAGGGTTGCTGTTCCTATGCATGTGCCGTGCCCTGATGGTGAAGGATGCCTCTCAAACTCCAGCCCGGATTTTCCAGGCCGCTTCCGAGGCTTGGGAGGCAGCATGCTGTGAGAACTGAGGCTGAGAGGGGCTCCTTCATCTCCAACCTCACACAGGGCTCAGCTTACCCTCCTCCTGCTGCTAAAGATCCCACCTTCTCAACAACAAAAAAGAAAGACATCTTAAAAACTTTCCCAAAAAGAAAAAAGAAAAGCAGCGCCCTCCTCCTCTTCTTCCTGAGTAGCTTGAAAGCCCTACAAGGGTGGGGGGTGTTAGGGAGGTGGAGAGAGAGAGATTTGGGGGAGAAACAGGGGGCTCTTCTTCCCTAGGACCCCATCCCCTCCTGGCTAAGATCTCTCTCTCTCTGCTGCTGAGCCCAGCCCTCCTTCCCCAACCGGCCGCCCAGGCGGAGCGGGCTGATTGGCTCCATGTGCCAAAGCTCAAGCAAAGCATCGGGAAAGTTTGGAAAGCAAACCAAAACTTCCTGCTTCAAGGTGGTCCTTCTCTCGGGCTCCAGACGGGAGGCTCGGAGATTGATCATCGCGCGTGCTGCTGCTGCTGGGACCAAGTTTATTTGATTTGAATGGTTTTGTGTTTTGTTTTTTTTCACAACTAAAAGCAGCTCGGAGAAGAAGAAAATATATTATTCACCATAACCAGCGTCGTTGGGATTTTCTGCCTCCCTTTTCTTTACATAATCTATCTAAAGAAGGGGAAGCCACGATGTGGAAAATTTGGGGGATCTGGTGAAAAAAGAGCGACCTCCACCTCTTTACTGATGTTTTGTTGTTGCTTTTTTTGCGGGCGAAGCTCAATAGCCCACCCTGGATGTTGCTAGGCTAGGGAAAAGCCGGGGAGCCCAATCCGAAGACAGTGGGAAACTGCCCATCAAGAAGGCGAAGAACTAAATGGGTTTGGGATCATGACGCCTCAACAGCCCCCGTCCAGGCTTTGAAAGGTATGTTCTTTCGGTTCCTTCTCTTCTTCAAAGTCCAGTTGTGTATGGGCCCTTCCACACAGCTGAATCAAATCCCACATTATCTGCTTTGAACTGGAATATATGACAATGTGGACTCACCCAGGGCCCTTCCACACAGCCCTATATCCCAGAATATCAAGGCAGAAAAAAACCCCACATTATCTGAGTATGAACTCAGATAACCCAGTTCAAAGCAGACATTGTGGATGATTTGCCTTGATATTCTGGGGTCCCTTCCACATAGCGGAATAAAACCCCACACTATCTGCCTCGAAGTGGAATATATGACAGTGTGGACTCAAATAACCTGTCTTGATATTCTGGGGTCCCTTCTACACAGCGGAAGAAAATTCTACACTATATGCTTTATTTATTTATAGTATTTATATTCCGCCCTTCTCATCCCAAAGGGGACTCAGGGCGGATCACAATGTACACATACATGACAAACATTCAATGCCATATGAACATAGAGACAGAGACAGATAACCAAGTTCAAAGCAGATATTGTGGGATTTTCTGCCTAGATATTCTGGGTTATATGGCTGTGTGGAAGGGCCCTCACATAACCCCATTCAAAGCAGATATTGTGGGATTTTCTGCCTAGATATTCTGGGTTATATGGCTGTGTGGAAGGGCCCTCACATAACCCAATTCAAAGCAGATATTGTGGGATTTTCTGCCTAGATATTCTGGGTTATATGGCTGTGTGGAAGGGCCGCCACATAACCCCATTCAAAGCAGATATTGTGGGATTTTCTGTCTTGATATTCTGGGTTATATGGCTGTGTGGAAGGGCCTTGTGCGTGTGTATTCACTCCCAATACAGTAGAGTCTCTGGGCCCTTCCATACAGCCCTATATTCCAGAGTATCAAGGCAGAAAATCCCACATTATCTGAGTGTGGACTCAGATAACTCAGTTCAAAGCTGATATTGTGGGATTTTCTGCCTTGATGTTCTGGGATATAGTGCTGTGTGGAAGGGCCCTCGCTTATCCAACATAAACCTGCCAGCAGAACATTGGCTAAGTGAAAATATTGGCTAATAAGAAGGGATTAAGGAAAAGTCTATTAAATGTCAAATTACGTTATGATTTTACAAATTCAGCACCAAAGCATCATGTTTTGTAACAAATTGACAAAAAAGCAGTTCAATACACGGTAACGTTCTGTAGTAATTACTGTATTTACAAATTTAGCACCAAAACATCGCAATGTATTGAAAACATTGACTATAAAAACATTGACAACTAAAAGGCAGATTGCGTTGGATAATACAGAATGTTGAATGAGCAAAGGTTGGATAAGCAAGACTCTACTGTATCTCCCATTCAACGCGATTTGGAGATGTACGGTATTTGTTTTGTTTTGTTTTTGGCAACTGGCAGGTTTTGCCTTTCCAACAGTCCTGAGAGTTTTTTTGACTTGAGTAAAAGCAAGCAGTGTGGGTGGGAAAGGAATGGAGATGTTATTTTTTTTCTGAACTGCTACAAAATTTGTAGGAATTGTCTCAACTTTCTTCAAAGGCCCCTTCCACACAGCTGTATAAAATCCACTTTGAACTAGATTACATAGCAGTGTCGACTCAGACAATCCCGTTCAAAACAGATGTTGTGGATGATCTTCCTTCATATTCTGAGTTATATGGCTGTGTGAAAGGGCCCCAAAAGAACATTCGAAGGCTGGATCTACACTGCTGTATAGTCCAGATTATCCAAACCTATAATCCACATTATCTGTGTCAAACTGGATTTGTTGATGCCCCTTCTACACTGCCGTATAAAATCCTGATAATCTGCGTTGAACTGGATTATATGGCAGTGCAGAATCACATTGTCCAGTTCAAAGCAAACAATGTGAATTATCTGATTTGATAATCTGAATTATATGGCAGTGAAAGGGGCCTGAGTTTACACTGTCATATAATCCAGTTCAAAGGAGACAATCTGGGGCCCCTTCCACACAGCTGAATAAAATACCACATTGTCTACTTTGAACTGGGATATATGTCAGTGTGGACTCAGATAACCCAGTTCAAAGCAGATATTGTGGGATTTTCTACCTTGATATTCTGGGTTATAGGCCTGTGTGCGAGGGCCCTGAATTTTATATGACAGTGAAGATGGGGCAGAAAGCACATCTTGTCGGAAGAACTTGGTGAGCTACTGTCTTGAAACCTGCCCTTAAAAGCAATGTTGTAAACTTTGTAATTTGAAGCAAGTTTTCTATATCTCTGAACTGTAAGATTCAGGATTTTATCATTGGCCAGACCCAACAGATAACAGATATTGCCAGATTTCTTCCCGCTTTCCTCTCGCATCATTTCTTTCTGTCAGGATTCCCCCAGGCAGGAAGTAGCCAGGCTTTGAAGCTACAAGGCCATTCAGTGTTAATCAAGGTGGCCAATTGCAACATTCACACTTGCCTCAAACAGACAAGACTTCTCTCTCCCACCCTGGACCTTCCACAGATATATATATAAACCCCACTTACCTAGTTTCGAACAAACCTCACAATCTCTGAGGATGCCTGCCATAGATGTGGGCAAAATGTCAGGAGAGAATGCTTCTGGAACATGGCCATACAGCCTGGAAAATGCACAGCAACCCAGTTCTGATTCCATTAAAGCTGGGGTAGGAATGCTAATAAACTCCATTGACTATTGATTTATAAATAGTAATGGGAGCAAATGACAGATGATTATACAATCTAAATAAAACTTTTTTTCCCCTCTACGTTTCTAAGATATAATTGCATATACTTGTCATACCATCTCAGGAGTTTGAAGGATCATCCCCTTGGGAGAATTTGAGGCACAGGGATGGTACCATTTTGGTTTAACTAAACATGTCCGTCCGTCCCGTCCCCCCTCCCCCCCCCAAAAAAGGCCAAACTTTAAAGGCTAAGGGGAAGGGGTGGGATAAGAGAGGATGCTGCAGTAGTTTGAGTAAAATTAATGACATCAAGGCACATTTCTTCATTTGCTGCGGTACCTCTCTGTTCACGTCAGTCCATTAAGCCATTCCTACCAATGGCTCATCTAAATAAATTGGACGTAAAATCCACATGGTCTGGAATACAGTTAAACTTTTACAAGTCATCTGTCCCAAACTTTCTGACCTACGTAAAGACAAGAAGCAGATCTGTACTGTAGACTGAAACTGGCTTCACATTTAACTTTCACATCTCCTGAACAAGGGAAATGTTCCTTTTAGTGAGAGGGCAGTGCTTGCTTTCCTGTTATTGTTGTTGTTTTGTCTTCAAGGCATTTCCAACTTACGGCAAACTTATTTTGGGGGGTTTTCTTGGCAAGATATGTCCAGAGGGGGGTTGCCATTTCATTCCATTGAGTGATTGTCCTGAGATCATTCAGTGCGTGTCCATGGCCGAGTGTATGATTTGAACTGTGTTCTCCATAGTCATAATCCAGCATTCAGAGCACTTTACCATATGGGCTCTCACTCTGCAATGGGTGCCAAAATCGGTCCTGAAATTATAGCATTTGAAGAAGTTCTGGTGCTTAAACTGATTTAAAACTTGGGAGTGTAGACAATTGTGAAAATGCCTTTAATGGCTGGGAAAGAAAGCCTGAGGTGTGATTCATTTTTAAGGATCCAGACTATTATTGAAGAATGGCAATAGAGGAATTCAGACCCCTTCCTACTCCTTCAGGAAATAAAAAGTAAGGATGAAGGGAAAGGAATCCCCATGCGTGACTCATCTCTTAACATTCAGTGACATGGCAAAGAAATAGAGAGAAACAAAGCCCTCCGTGACAAGCTTGGAAAAATAATTAGGAATCCATTTCCCTTGTATGCTGAAATCGGCAGCTGGAATGACTTGTGTGGACTTGTTGAACAGCTAAAGGGGATTCAATTGCTGGGGATGCCTCTTGACTTTGTAGATCAGATGAAGAACACTTCTGCTTTGCGTGATGGATGAGGGGGTGGAGGGGTTAAAAAAGAGTGGGGTGGGGTTCACTGAATATTTGGGTGGGGGGAGAAGACTTGTTGAAGTTGATTGCTCTTGCTGGAAAAATCCATTCTATCCATGCAGAGTTTTTGTAGCAGAATGTATTGGCTCCGAGGTTTGGACACACAAGGAGAGAAAGCTGAGATCAGAGTGAATTCGCTGCTTGCAAATTGTTTGGTGAAGGCTGTGGGCGAACATCTGGAAGAGGAGGAGGAGGAGGAAAAAGGAGGGTGACTCTTTTGCTGTTCCTGTTTCATACTCCCAGGGTCTAATTGAGCTCCAAAAGCTGTTTTGTGGAGAAAAGGCTTTAGACATGGTCAAAGGACAACTCGTGAGTCAAATCTGGCCCTTGAAGCAACTTTATGAGAATCCTAGAAGCAGTGTCAAATTTGCTTTCTAGTTTCAGTTCTAGCAATACCACTGGATGCTTCATGTAGGTTTTATGCTGCCTTACCAGAGGATTGCAGCTCTATTGAGTCTGAATTGATCTTTTATATGTTGCATGTGTTTTGTTTTATTTTATACAGTATTGTTCACTTTTATGTTAATACGTTTTCTTGATTAGTCCATTGGCCATATCAACACATTTAACACAAACACATAGAGCATTACAGTCAAAGTCTATAAGCCGCCATGAGTCTCTTTGGGGAAATGGTGGCGCGATATAAGAATAAAGTTGTTGTTGTTGTTGTTGTTGTTATTACCATGTATCCCTTGGAAAAGACAACATTCTGGAACCACTTGATGGCATTTTTCGAGCAGATCTGGTCCCATTGATTCCATCCTGTTATTTAATCCAGAACTTGAAAAAGTTAGGTGTTACTACAATTTCTGAATCTCACAGTTAAAGTGGCCATTGGTGTCTCAGCAAGAGTTGTTGTCTAAAAAGGTAACATTTCCAGGCTTGTTTAAGCTCACACATTCTAATTCCACAAGCAAACTTTTACAAAACTGTAACTGACCATCTATGAAGGAACTATTTTTTTTGTCTCTGAGAATACAACAGGGAAAAGAGATTTTTCCCTTATGAAGCTGGCCATCTCTAAGGTAGAGTAAGGTCCACAAATGTTATCAGGGAACTGAAGTAGCAGATAGTGGCAAGAGATTTCTGAAAAGAGAAATCGTTCATTGGGACAACACTAGAAAGGTATTAGATCAGTGGTTCTCAACTTGTGGGTCCCCAGATGTTTTGGCCTTCAACTCAATTTTTTATTTTTTGATTTGGTACATTTTGAAAACAACCTCAACAAATATCTGTTCTGTGCAACTCCCTGTTGAGGGAATCGACAAGTTGGCATCAAGTCTGGTCTTCTTCCAGGCCTTTGACGTGAAAACAACTCTGATGTGAATAGAGGACTCTAACTGGTCTGGCATTCAGTTTGTCTTCCAGTGTCATGTTTTTCATTTCAAATTGCTTTAATGCGATATATTTTGGTTTTGATCTGTATTTTTATTTTTGGCATTATTATTATTGTGAGCCTTGAAAGGTAGAATATAAATAACAGAAAACTAAATGCATGTTGAAGCAAGTGTCTTATTTCCTACTAAGTCTAGATAGGGTTGTGTATGACTTAAAGCCCCAATTAAAATGGACCTGTATATATAATGCCACCCAAAATGGAGTCAGTTGATGAGTAAACTTCATCCAGTTGGGTCTTTAGCCCCATCTACACCGCACCTCCACTGCTGCATAATTGTCATAAGTCTTAACTTTAAACATGTGGGTCTGATCTGGTTCTTACAGACCATTTTGGCCTACCCATTTCTGGATGCCAGACTCTGGCCCTGATCTAATCCTATAGATATGACAGATTGTTTGGATATTGTTATCCGTACAGAAAAATGAGTGCTGAACCTTATATCTGTGTTGATGAACTTCTGATGTTTCTGACCACTGGAACCTCTAATACAGTGGTTCTCAACCTATGGGTCCCCAGATGTTTGGCCGTCAACTCCCAGAAATCCTAACAGCTGGTAAACTGGCTGGGATTTCTGGGAGTTCTAGGTCTTTTAAAACACCTGGGGATCCACAGGTTGAGAACCACTGTATTAGATGGAGATGTCAGTATTCCATTTTCCTCTTCCAAAATAAATCCACCTCACACTTGATGAATGGATAAATGGCTCTAGACCTGAGCAATGGTAGTTGACTCTGTTCTTTCTCACTACAGAAAGCGAGCATCCAAAGTGTCTGAATTAACACATTTCTGCTAAGTCTACACTAGAAAGTACACTTGTATCTGTGAGTGAGACGAGGAGAAATTATTTTTGCCTTTCCAGATGTGAATATTGTCAAGGTTGTGCATTGCTCTTTTATTAGAAGGGGTTTCCACAAATTGCTGTGGGTTGGCTTTTTGACAACTGGATAAACTTCAGGATTTAAACATCTTGAGACTCTGAACTTTTTCTGCATCTGCTTCTTCTCGACCTGTTAACTAAACCCCCATCACATGGTTGGGCAGATGGGTCTAACCTATTGGAGAAGGCAGGAAATTTAGCAGTGAAAATAAAGTGTAATCACAGTATTCCCGGTGGCATAGTGGGTTAAAGCCTTGTGACTTGAAGGCTGGGTTGCTGACCTGAAGGCTGCCAGGTTTGAATCCAACCCAGGGAGAGCGCGGAGGAGCTCCTGCTATCAGCTCCAGCTCCATGCAGAGACATGAAATAAGCCTTCCACAAGGATGGTCAAAACATCAAAACATCTGGGCATCCCCTGGGCAACATCCTTACAGACGGCCAATTCTCTCACACCAGAAGCGACTTGCAGTTTCTCAAGTCACTCCTGACTCGAAAAAAAAAGTATTCCTAGTATGTAAAATGTATAACTGTGTATGTATGGCTAAAATATCCATCTGCCCACAGCTGGGGGGAAATAACTTTCTAGTGCACAGAAGATCAGCTCGGTTTGCTATGCATGTAATTTTTGGAGGACATATTTACGCATTAGAAGTAGATGTTTAAATATTAGAAGTTTAGATCTCAGCCAGGAAAATTCTTTAAATATCTGAGCTCCAGATTGCCAGCATTTCACTCTAGAGTCTCAGCTACTAGCGATTTATTGGCCAACGCCTTGGAACATTTTCATCTTCATTTGTTGTCGGAGATATTAAGATGCTTAGTGCATAAGGATCTTTTTGTTCACTTTGTAAAATTTCATCACTAACAGATTTTGTGATAGAAGTAAGTATGCACAATCCATCTGATGAACATTATTCATTTCACCCATGACCTATCTAACCATCTGTGCCCCCAGACATTCCTCCCTCTGCTTCCGTGGACTGCTAAATGGTCAAGTTCAGAACTGCTGTCTCTGTAGTACCACATGGCTCCCCTTTTAAAGCCTATGTATATTGTTTCCCAACCCATCACCCACTCTTTTTTTTCTGTAGTACTTTTAAACCACATTATCCTGGGAGAAATGCCCCTTTCCACCTGTATCATTAAGGAAATATTGTGAAGTGCCCACATCCTAAGTTTCCCATCTTAGGGGGTTGGCACACCCAGCCAGCATAGAGGAGGGAACCCATAAGGTAGAGATGGGGCAGTTTTGGGTGTTATCTGGGAACAGCCGCCCTCAGCTGGCTCCTTCGCAGTGGAGGTAGCGTCCTTTGGGGTGAGGCTCAGAATTTCACAGGCCCCAGGCAGCTTCTCAGATTCAGCAAGAATTGATTATTCTGTGGGATTGAGCTGCTGCACAAATCACTCCACCTAGGGAATGTGGCTAGATACCCATCCCTTGAGTTGACTTTTGGTTGCCCTCTCTCTTGAGAGTCAACCTTGCAAGGGAGATGTAGGAAAGAAAATAATTCAGGCCAAAAGACTTGGTTGGCTAGATGTGGAGACTCTTCTGGGTTTTGCCAAAGTTATGTGCAACTCAACCAAGATATATTGAAGGCACCACTACCAATATTTTCCCGGCACTGATTTTTTTTTAAAATTCTGATAAAACCTCTTAGTTTGTTACACATTCTCCAAAAATTCTGTATTAGAAAATATGATCATAATCTATTAGGAATATATTCATAACTTGTTAGGATTATGATACCAATATGGTTAGATATTGGTGCAGAGTAACAAAAATACAGAAGTCTAGGGGTTTATGTGAGCAGAGGTGAGAAAAAAAAGGAAAATAGCCAGCCTCCCTTTCCTTTAAAAAAAAAGTCATGAGCATAAAATAAGCATCAGAGACATCAAAAGTAAAATAGTAAAAATATATTTACTCACAATCTTGTATGATGATGGTCATACAGGTAAAAACATCTTAGTTCCAAAATAATACAATTCAGGATACTACATCAGGAGCCTCCGGTGGCCTAGGGGATAAAAGCCTTGTGACTTGAAGGTTGGGTTGCTGACCTGAAGGCTGCCAGGTTCGAATCCCACCCAGGTAGAGCGCGGATGAGCTCCCTCTATCAGCATCAGCTCCATGTGGGGACATGAGAGAAGCCTCCCACAAGGATGGTAAAACATCAAAACATCCGGGCGTCCCCTGGGCAACGTCCTTGCAGACGGCCAATTCTCTCACTCCAGAAGCAACTCCAATTACTCCTGACATGAAAAAAAAAGATACTACAGATCTCTTAACAAGAAGTAACATCAGGCAAGATGGCTGGATCAAGAAGCAGGAAGAGGAGGAAGAGGCAGGAAGAGAGGGAACAAAAGAAAGTCTACCCTTTTATGCCCCAAATTTTAAAGGCGTATGTAACTTCCTGTATGTCTCCAGGAAGTATACTCCCATTTCCCACATCACATGCAAACCCCCTAAAATAGTGTCATCAACTCTGGAATGCAGCTTTGGCTTCAGGTTACTAAGCAACAAACAAAACTAACTACATAAACCATCCCACATTGAAAATGCATGCATGATTGCTAGATAACCCAACATTCTGCAAGTGTCCTTTAGATGTTTCCAGCTCCAACCAGCCCTATCTCATATAATCAACTGAGTGACTGGCACTGCAGTCCAAATCATCTGGAGGGTACCATGTTGGAGGAAAGTTGCTCTTGAGCTATAGTCCTCTAAGTCAGTGGTCCTTAAACTTCCTAATGCCGCGACCCCTTAATGCAGTTCCTCATGTTGTGGTGACCCTCAACCATAAAATTATTTTCACTGTTACTTCATAACTGTAATTTTGCTACTGTTATAAATCATAATGTAAATATTTGATATGCAGGGTGTATTTTTATTCACTGGACCAAATTTGGCACAAATACCCGATACGCCCAAATTTGAATACTGGTGGGTTTGGGAGGGTTGATTTTGTCATTTGGGAGTTGTAGTTGCTGGGATTTGTAGTTTACCTATAATCAAATAGCATTCTGAACCCCACCAACGATGAAATTGAACCAAATTTGGCTCACAGAACTCCCATGACCAACAGGAAATATTGGAAAGGTTTGGTGGGCACTGACCTTGAGTTTTGGAGTTGTAGTTCACCTACTTGAGAGCACTGTGGACTCAAACAATGATGGATCTGGACCAAACTTGGCACAAATACTTAATATAGCCAAATTTGAACTCTGGTTGGGATTGGGGAAAATAGACCTTGACATTTGGGAATTGTAGTTGCTGGGATTTATAGTTCACCTACAATTAAAGAGCCCCTCGAATCCCACCAACAATAGAATTGGGCCAAACTTACAGAATCGCCATGAGCAACAGAAAATACTGGTCTTTGGTGACCCCTCTGAACCCCCCTCACGACTCACAGATTGAGAAGCGCTGCTCTACGTACTTACGTAGAGAGACATATGGCTGCACTTCTGGTTAGTTTGTATAGCACCATCTGACACAGAGGATCGCCACTTCAGTACTCTTACATTTCTTTTTTTTCTCTCCCCCCCAGTTTTTTAATTTAAATTATTGAAAAAATTGTGAATTTTACATATCCAGTACTTAAAACTTATACATTCTTTAACAAATTTGCAATACAGAGTTATGTATATCATAGTTCCTATAGTATTTTCACTCTCTAACTATATTACATACTCATATTATCTGCCTTTTGTGACCCTTCACCTAGTGCTATCCCTTCAACCCAGACCAGCCAATTACAATATTTATTTCTAAAATTCCATTGTTTCTTTTACAGGTTTTTTCCCCTTACCTTCTACATATACAAACTCTATAAATGTAAATACTCTTACATTTCCTAGTATGTTTTACATTAAACCTTTTTCTTAACTGTATTTCTTCCATGAAATTTTCAAGAGATAGTTTCTATATAAGTGTAGAATTTCTCATTCTGCAATAGCCTGTTTTGTGTTCATAAACTGACAGTAACCATTTCCTTTAAAAAAAAAAACACAGAAAACCATACATTTTCTACTAAACCTACTTGTACATTCTGCTTAAATGGACCTGGTTGTGTTTCATTTTGAATATATTTGGATGGACAGTTCTTGATGGAATGGCAGTGGCAGAAGGACGCAGAAGAGACACTAGAATACTCTTCCATGTAAATGATGCATATCATGAATGTCAAATAACAGCATTCCCCAAGGGCAAAATACAGATAGGTAAATGCAGGGGTCCCCAAACTAAGGCCCGGGGGCCGGATGCGGCCCACCGAAGCCATTTATCCGGCCCCCACAGCACAAGGGCTGAAGGGGGTTGGGCTAAATGACCCAAGGGGTCTCTTCTTCTCTTACAACCATTATTATTATTATTATTATTATTATTATTATTATTATTATTATTATTATTATTATTATTAGCATTGAGGCTGGGTGGCCACCTGTCAGGGGTGCTTTGCTTTGTGCTTTTGGTGCACAAAGGCAGAAGGGGATTGGACTCAGTGGCCCAAAGAGTCTCTTCCAACCCTCTTTTTTATTGTTGTTGTTGTTGTTGTTGTTGTTGTTGTTGTTGTTATTATTAACATTGAGGCTGGGTGGCCACCTGTCAGGGGTGCTTAGCTTGTGCTTTCGGTGCACAAAGGCAGAAGGGGATTGGACTCAGTGGCCCAAAGGGTCTCTTCCAACCCTCTTTTTATTATTATTGCTGTTATTTATTATTATTATTATTATTATTATTATTATTATTATTATTATTATTATTATTATTATTATTGCTCAGTGGCCAACTATAGTCCGGCCCTTCAATAGTCCGAAGGATTATGAACTGGCCCCTGTTTAAAAAGTTTAGGGACCCCTGGGTAAATGTCTAGTCCTGCACACATGCAACAGCACATGGCATTTTGTACATCTTTGATTTTGTTTCGTCATTTTAATTATAGAAAAAATATACAATTAAATCCATACTTTGAAAGAAAATGCAAACTTAAGAATACAGTAGAGTCTCACTTATCCAACATAAACGGGCTGGCAGAACGTTGGATAAGCGAATATGTTGGATAATAAGGAGAGATAAAGAAAAAGCCTATTAAATATCAAAATAGGTTATGATTTTTCAAATTAAGCACCAAAACATCATGTTATACAACAAATTTGACAGAAAAAGTAGTTCAATATGCAGTAATGTTATATTGTAATTACTGTATTTACAAAATTAGCACCAAAATATCACGTTATATTGAAAACATTGAATACAAAAATGTGTTGGATAATCCAGAACGTTGGATAAGCGAGTGTTGGATAAGTGAGACTCTACTGTATATTTTGAGAGAGTTGAAAATAAATTAAGTACAAATTAACACAAAAAAGAGAATGGGACAAAACTGCAACTGAGACTAAATGAAGGCAAAGTAGAGCAGAAATGACCCCTTGGCGTGTCTTGCATGGTATGATCTAGTGAAGGTCTCTTGTGAAGTTCTCTGCCTGTAAATGTGAAATAGTAAAGAGGTCAGAAATGAAGAGCAAAAAGAGATGTAGCTTTTCAGGGCCCCTTCTAGGTAAGGTTGCAAGATTAAAACATGGCTGTGTAGAAGAAGAAATTTCACCAGATGTTGACAAGCAACCAGGTGTCACTTGTTATACAACTAGGTAAAGAGCAACACCTGCTGAAACTCCCTCTTCCATGCAACATCGGAAGGACAAGTGCCCTGTCCCTTCTAGGGCCCTTCCAGACATGCCATATATCCCAGGGTCTGACCTCAGGTTTATGCTTTAAACTGGATTATATGAGTCCCCACTTCCAGATAATCTGGGGCGATCAAAACCTGGGATAAAGGGCCTGCCTGGAAGGACCCTGAAAATGAGCTTTGTAGCACCAAGTTAGATTTTCTCCAATAAGTGTCTTTAAGAACATACTCAACTGCTACTCATTTGACCTACCAGTATGAGGAAAAGACCACACTTTGTTCATATCCAGAACTGTGAAAGGGTATCTGGTAACGTCCTTACCATATGATCCCTCTCCATGCCTGCATACCAAGTTTTTTTCCCAATCAACAATAAAAAGGCCACTCCTGGAAGCTTTTGGGAACAATGATTCTGTTTTAAAATAGGACCCTGTATTATAGATTAACACAGAAAAAGAATGCAGTGGCCCTCTTCAACCTTGCCTTGCCCCAGAAGCTCTGGAAAAGGAGAGAACAGAAGTGAATTTTCAATTATTGTCAGCTTGGATGTGTGATTCAGCCTTTGGCCCCCTCCCTCCTCAAAAAAACTTCTTCTAAACCAGGGGTCCTCAAACTTTTGAAGTGGAGGCCCGATTCATGGTCCCTCAGATTGCTGAGGGGCCGAATTATCATTTGGAAAAAAAAAAACGAACAAATTCCTATGCTCACAGCACATGTCTTATTTATAGTGCAACCCCCCCCCCCCCCAACATTTATTTATTTACAGTATTTACTACATTTATACCCCACCCTCTCTCATCCCGAAGGGGACTCAGAGAAGCTTGCAAGTTGTATGTACATACAATATATTATATTATTAGCATAGCACAATATTAGCATTATATATTACTATATTGTACTATACCATTATACCGTAATATTATTAGTAACATTACATTTAATATATAATATATAATTAATATTATTATATTATACAATATTATTATATTGTATTATTATTAGCCGCCCTGAGTCCCCTATTGGGTGAGAAGGGTGGGGTAGAAATACTGTAATAAATAAATAAATATTATATTGTATTACATTACAATATTATTATCAATATTATATGTATACGCAATATATTATATTATTACCATATCATTCATTTACAATATTTCATTTACAATATTAGTAAATGAAAGAACAATACAATATTTAAAAATAAAAATAATTTTAACCAACATACTGTAAACTTATCAGGATTTCAGTGGGAAGTGTGAGCCTGCTTCTGAGCAATGAGATAATCAAGTAGGATTGTTGTTGTTGTGCCTTCAAGTCATTTCAGACTTTGGGTGAGCCTAAGTCTAAAACTGAGGGTGGGGGCCAGGTAAATGGCCTTGGAGGGCTGCATCCGGCCCCCGGGCCTTAGTTTGGGGACCCCTGCTCTAAACTAAATGAATTTTACCCCATGATTCCAATATTGCATACAACTGCCAAGTATTTATAAAATGCAACTTCCTTATCCACAGATTCATTATGCGTGATTTCATTCCTAAAACTATACTCCAAGTAATGTTCCCCTTACCCTTTCCAGAAGAGTTTGTAGATCTCTTCAGGTTTTCTGGTGTGATACTATGGTATGTTTGTGGCCTAAATGTAGTGTTTTTTTGTCATGTCAGGAGTGACTTGAGAAACTGCAAGTCGCTTCTGGTGTGAGAGAATTGGCTATCTGTAAGGACGTTGCCCAGGGGACGCCCGGATGTTTTGATGTTTTACTATCCTTGTGGGAGGCTTCTCTCATGTTCCCACATGAGGAGCTGGAACTGAGTGAGGAAGCTCACCCGCTATCCTCGGATTCGAACTGTCGAGCTGTCAGTCAGCAGTCATGCTGGCGCAAGGGTTTAACCCATTGCACCACTGGGGGCTCCACCTAAATGTAACCAAAATATAGGGTTTGCTTTTAGCCACAGTTTTAGATATCCACGAAAAGTTTATAAACACATCCCCTACAGATATGGACATCATATTGTATTTCACATACTAGTCGCAAACTTTTTTTCATCTGATAGAGGGACACTTTAGGACCATGCTGAGAATGCTTTTACTGGTCGCACATTATTTCAAATGGAGCAAATGATGCTGTAGGGGAAATGTGTTAGACAAGTTTCGAAAAAAAAGGTGTGGCTGTCTGAAACCCTGAACTGCAGTGATTTGTGTTGCCACCCCTAAAAAATATTTTGCCAACTCTAATCCTAGATTAATATCCAAATTCAGCTAAGTTTTGGGACCCATTCACTCTAAAGAATTATTGTGCTGTTATTCCACTTTAACTGCCAAGATTAAAGTGAAATCCTGCTATTTGGAAATTATGGAGCAGCCTTGAGAGCTCCTCTGGTGCATCTGACCCAACTATAAACCTCAGGATCCCATAGGATGGAACCATGGTAGTTAAAGTGGAATCACTTTTAACTTTGAATATGTTTTAATGGTTTTTAACTGGGATTTTTTTGATGCTTTTCATATTTAATCCTGTTTTAATGTTTGCATATTTGTATATTTTAAATGGTATGCTGTTGCTTTTATGTTATGCCACTTTAAGGCCCCTTCTACACAGCTGAATAAAATCTCACATTTTCTGTTTTGAACTGGGATATATGGCAGTGTGGACTCAGATAAGCCAATTCAAAGTAGATATTGTGGGTTATTCTGCCTTGATATTCTGGGATATAGGGCTGTCTGGAATGGCCCTGAGTCTCCTTCAGTCCTTTCCAGACAGGCCCTATATCCCAGGATCTGATCCCAGGTTTTCTGTTTGTCCCAGATTATCTGTCAGTGGGGACACATATAATCCAGTTTAATGCAGAAACCCTGGGATCACATTCTAAGATATAGGGACTGTTTGGAAGGGTGCTTTAGGAGAGATAAAGCAGGGTATTAATATAATAATAATAATAATAATAATAATAATAATAATAATAATAATAAATCATTGCACTATGATTCTGTAGTAGACAAATGCTGTTGCCTCCCTCAATGTTTGCTTGACTTGCTACTTTCACTGAACAGGCCTATGTCTTTGTGCTCTCATTTCTGTTGTTATCTGAATATAGATGCAGGTACTGTGATCTTACTGAAACTTAAAAAATGTTTTAGTCTGGTTAGTGCTTGGATGGTAATGTTTATCCATGCTGGGAACCTTGTTTATTCTGCCATGGATGTTGGGACTGTTCCTTAATTTCTATCCTTCTTTCTGTATGAATTAAATCAGAATGCAGCTAAAATACATTAGAATAGGAAAGTGGAGTTTTACAAAAACTATATGAGCTATCGTATTAAAAACCAAGCAATGAATTAAAATGTTTTAAAATCATGTTTCGAACATAATAGGAAATGGGGAAACTACCCCCCCCCCCCCCCCCCGGGTTAAAAGACCCATTTGCAGCTACCAGTTATTGTCCAAGTGCTGATCTGAATTTTAAAAAGTCCTTTGCCGGCTTAGGGAAAGAGAACAGAAAGTGAACCTCCTAAGCCTTTCCACACTTCACCTATATCCCAGGATCTGATCCCAGATTATCTTTTTATCCCAAGTTATCTGGCATTCGGGATTCATAGAATCCAGTTTAAAGCAGATAATCTGGGATAAAGGACAGTGTGGGAAGGCCCTATGCCTCTAATAGAAGGCTGTTCTACAACCTAGGAGAATCCACCTGCTGTATGGATAGGGATACAGCTTCCACACAGCTACTATAAAATTCACATTGAACTGGATTATATGGCAGGGTGGACTCAGATAATCCAGATGAATTGTGGATTATCTGCCTTGATATTCTGGGTTATATGGCTGTGTGGAAGGGCCCCAAGAAAAGCCTCCCTAAACCCTCACTATATCTAAAATTGTAGTGGATAAAATAAATGGGTGTCTTTGCATCTCAAAAGAGGTTTTGAGGAGACCATCATTCTCCGCCAGCAAGGATGTCATCAATAAAGGCGATGTGCTTGGAGATGTCTAGTTTAGACTCTAGAACTCAATGGAAACATATTCCCTTGGGATCCGTTTTTAAAATGTTCACTAGAATATAGTGAGTTGAATCCATTGTTAGACATCAGTCTATGGGAAATTTATTCATGTGAATTAAATTAGTCCTGATTTGTTAGAAAAATAATTTGCATCAGGGACCAAATTAGTTGGAGTGACTCTGGGCCCTTCTGCACAACTATAAAATCCAGAATATCAAGGCAGAAAACCCCACAATATCTGCTTTGAACTAGGTTATCTGGGTCCACATTGCCATATATTCCAGTTCAAAGCAGATAATGTGGGATTTTATTCAGCAGTGTGGAAGGGGCCTCAGCTGCCTCTGTGATGTAGAGTGCAACTCTTGTGTTTGCGAGAAGTGTATCTGCAGTTTCATGGATCCAAGTCCCACAAATATGCCATCTCTAGGCATTTTTAGGTCTTCCAATGCATCTCTGTGATATTTTAGGCCCAGAAAACTTTCATTTCAATGGTTTTCATTATTTTGCCTGGTTTTTCATATGTATGTAAAATCTAGGAACATATCCCCATGTGGATATGGAATGTGTACTGTATATCTAAACAGTACATAGCTTGATGTTTTTCTTTCAGACATCAAGCAAGGCAAGATTATTTGCCCCAGGCAGAAAGGATTGGGGCCCCTTCTATACAGCTGAGTAAAATCCTACATTATCTTCTTTAACTGGGATATATAGCAATGTGGACTCAGATAACCCAGTTCAAAGCAGATATTGTGGGATTTTTTCCTTGATAGTCTGAGTTATATGGTTGTGAGGAAGGGCCCTGAGATACCATTAAAGGTCTAGAAATTGTCTTATTTTATTTATTCATGCTCCATACTTTATTATGGGAGTTCAAGACCCTTAGTATATGACCATATTTTACCGTTATAGCAGTAGAAGTAGGAATGTATGCTTTCTTTGTACAGGTAGTCCCCAAGTTACAAAAAAGATAAGTTCTGTTATTTTGTTTTAAGTTGCATTAGTATGTAAGTCGGAACTGATACAAGTGTAATTCTAGCCAAATACAAACATACATACATATACAGTAGAGTCTCACTTATCCAAGCAAAACGGGCCGGCAGAAGCTTGGATAAGCGAATATCTTGGATAATAAGGAGGGATTAAGGAAAAGCCTATTAAACATCAAATTAGGTTATGATTTTACAAATTAAGCACCAAAACATCATGTTATACAACAAATTTGACAGAAAAAGTAGTTCAATACGCAGTAATGTTATGTTGTAATTACTGTATTTATGAATTTAGCACCAAAATATCACGATATATTGAAAACATTGACTACAAAAATGGCTTGGATTATCCAGAGGCTTGGATAAGCAAGGCTTGGATTAGTGAGACTCTACTGTACATATATACATATATACATATATACTTTGGATAGCATAGGAAAAGTTAACTCCACTGTAGTGTTTGTTTTGCTGCCTGTGCCCCTGTTCAGAAGATTTCACCTCACTTTCTGTCCCTGTGATCATTGGATTTTGAAGAATGTGGCTTGTTGTGGAAACAAGGATTGGTGATAAAGCTTCAGTGGAGACACCTTTTTCCCCTCGATAATTCTTTCAGGAGTGGGTTTCCCTTCCGAAGGGCAGATTTCTCTCACTTCCTGATATGAGTTGGATGTTTGTAACTTGGGAACTGACTGTATTTGCTTTTTGCTTCAGACACCACTGCTGAACATTACTCCAAATTGTTTACTAGTAGGCTTTGTTTGTTTATGAAATTTCCAGAGTTCCCAAGATGCAAATACCTTTGAGGAGACTGGCAAACATAAAAATGCAGAAAAGTCAATTTTTTAAAATAGTGTCATAAGCATCACGAGAACATACTGCAAGTTGATTCTTGTGTGAGAGAATTAGCTGTCTACAGAGACGTTACCCAGGGGACGCCGGGATGTGTTACCAGCCTGCTGGGAGGCTTCTCTCATGTCCCCGCAAGCTAGAACTGACTGACAGGAGCTCACCCCATCTTATGGATTTGAACTGCAACGTTCAGGTTAGCAACCCAATCGTCAGGTCAGCAAGCCATCTGGCACAAGGGTTTAACCCATTGCACCGCCTTGGCTCCAGAAAAATCAATAATGTTATTTTTGTGAACTATTTTGTGACCTTTAATATTTCATAGATGAAAATCTAGACATATGTGGCCAAGCAAAATCAGTGGCAAAAGTTATAATGAAAGCTTGGAGTGGTTGCAGAAGTTTGCTTTTGCCTGAACATACTGGGAAGAGCAGGATCCTTTTCCCTGCTGAGTGCATTAAGTGCAAGCTTCTTTTGAATTTTGAATGCAATCTGTAGCAATTGGAGTAAATTGAGGACAAAGGAGAAAGTGGGAACTGGAGGGAAAGCAGGTGAAAATGTGGGATGACAAAGGATTAGTAAGGAATGTCCCTGCCAAATCAGGACTGTTAGAAGGTATGCCATAGTATCTTGGATGATACTGCTTCAGAATATGGTGTCATCCGATACTTTAAACTAGCTGTCCCACAATATCAAACTTTTCTTATTTTATGACATCATTTTATTGGGTTCCTTCTTGAACAAATCTTCATGTGCTCATTATATTTTAACGTGTATGGACTTTGGGTCTTTTGCCTTAAAGCAGAGAATACTGCATGACTCTTAAAAACAAAGTGTACCCAGAGAACCAAACTGTTTTTGGGACTCCGAAAAGGAGAGACACAGATAAGTCCTGAGGGTAAACAGGTAACCTCATTAGCACCTCTGTGAAAGCACCATTGGATGGTTTGGCTTGGCTGGAGATCTTTGCTCACATTCCAGGTCCAGACTAAAATGGCTGGCAGCCATCATGCAAAAGGAGGAAACAGGTCCATACAAGCAGGCAGTGTATTTTTACGATCTACGTTGTGAGGAAAACAGGGCAAGCAAAAAACCCTGTAAACCAAACACAGGAGAGATGCTGTCTCCTAGCAATGCCAATCGCTGTAACAACAGGACTGCAGGGTACGTTTCATTACCAACGTGGTACATTCTGGGTAGATTCAGAAAGAGCCAGCCTTAAAGAAGCTGCTTGAAAGTATAGCCGGCTCTCCTGTATCCATGGGTTCTGCATCCCTGAATTCAACCAGTTACGCCAAGAAAATATTTTTTCAAAATTCCAGAAGCAAACCTTGATTTTGCTGGATACTAAACACTATGCTAATGAGTAGACATACCTTGCTGTAGCCTCCCTCTATTACACTCTATTTTCAGGCTCATTCCACCATTTGCGTGAGTTGTTCACAATTTTACATTTAGTTATGCCATTGTATATAATGCCTCCGGTAGTGCAGTGGGTTAAACTGCTGAGCTGCTAAACTTGCGGACGAAAAAGTCTGCGGTTCGAATCCAGGGAGTGGAGTGAGCATCCACTGTTAGTCCCAGCTTCTGCCAACCTAGCAGTTCGAAAACATGCAAATGTGAGTAAATCAATAGGTACCGCTCCAGCGGGGAGGTAATAGTGCTCCATGCAGTTATGGAGTTAATAGTGCTCCATGCAGCCACATGACCTTGGGGGTGTCTAGGAACAACACTGGCTCTTTGGCTTAGAAATGGAGATGAGAGCAGCAACCAGAGTCGGACACAACTAGACTTAATGTCAGGGGAAACCTTTACCTTTACCTTATGTAATGGAACTTGTGTATCCATAGATTGTGGTAGCTGAGGACCCATTATATCTATATGGCTACAGTTGCACCTACCCCATTTCTTACAGTCAACTTTCCCCTTTTGTGAGTGTTAGGGGCACAGAACTCCCTCAAAAGTGGAAAAGTCATGAATACCTCTAATCCCCCCCCTCCAAAAAAACATATTTAACACAAAAAAAGGGTGGCTGGGCATAGCCACACTCATGTTCCCTTGTTTGCTTACTCACTCCAGCAAGTAGGGAAGGGATGAGATGAGGGAGTGGGAGGAGAGCAAAAGGGATGCTCCTTTCCTCCTCTTTGACCCTTCTCCCACCCATCTTTGCAAGTGAGAAAATTCCGAATTTGTGCAAATTTCACTTTGCTGGAACTGATACCCGTTCTGAGCAGTCCCTTCCCCACTCTCTTTAGTTCTCCTCTTGTGTGCCTCACATAGCCCAGTCTGTGCCAAGGATCTGTTTGTTTATTTGTGTGTTTGGCTCTGCTGGTTTTTGCCAGTTAACTTGGGACAGGTAGGTATGTGTGAACATGTAGTACATGCAGCTGGAAGGCAAACCAAGGAGGAAACCAATTCAGGTTAGCAGGCATTAGCTTTCACTGTGTGCAGTGCAAGACTGATAGATGTACAGACCACACTTACAGTTTATTTATTTTTTTAAAATCTCACTCTATATGCTTTTACATATATTTGGAATTGCTTATTCTTGATGGCAGGGGTGAGAATATATGATTGTACAGATGTTACAGCCCAATAGTGAAATGTAATGGGCACTAAGCTCCAGCATCATCCACATATATTCCCCCATCTCTATTCTGAGGCACTCCCGGAGTCAAATTATAAAAGGATATGTGTTTTTCTGCCCCATATGATTTAATGTTTTCTCTCTGCTATGCTTCTCTATGTTTTCTGCATTTATCTTTGATATTTTGTAAAAAAAAAAAAAAAAGCTTCTTGAAATACATTAAATACAGCTTCTGTGTCCATGGATTCCACCATCCATAGCTTGAAAATATATATATATTTAAAAACAACCCAAAAGCCTTGATTTTTGTCATTGTGTGTGTGTGAATGGGACCATTTGAATATACTATATATAATGGGACTTGAGCAGATTTTGTTATCCACGAAGGGTCCTGGTACCAAAATACAAGGGCCCACTTTATGTGTTTTCTCAAGATAATATTTCTCAGTTGTAATACAACCATTTCTAATCTACACATTATTCTTAGATATATGAATTAATGCCAGTACAATTTGAAGGACTTGAAAAAATAATTTTATTGGACTATCAATCCTGGTAGAGCTAGGAGATTCTGGGAACTTTGTGGAAAATTTGCATAAGAAAAAGAACACCTAAATCCCGAAGACAATCATAAGTACACGTACATGTGTTTTCAAACCTTTTATGCCTTTATGTGAAGATTGTGTGTTTTAAATTAGTCTGGACATTTTCATGGAAACAGTCTAAACCAGCTATAGTTTTGACAGAAGGCATCTGAACCCATCTTACATTGGAAGCTAAGCAGGGTCAGGCTTGGTTAGTACTTGAATGGAAGATTGCCAAATAATGCTAGGTGCTTCACAGAAAGGCAGTGGCAGCCCACCTTGGAGTATTCCTTGCCTAGAAAAACTCTGTGAAATTCATGAAGTTGTCATAAGACAACCAGCATCTAGAAGGCACATGTACTGCCCTATACTTAGAAATAAATTCCATGGAATTTTTTCAAAAATTGGGTTGTACAAGTAGAGTATAACATACCCACATTTTTCTCATGATAAACTTTAGAAGATAATAAAGGTGATGTATACAATATAAATATATACATATACATATATCTCCAATTCTGCAAAGAAGGAAAAAAATTGATATATTTTTGCTCTTTTCCGGTATCATTTATTGTTTACACCTTATTAATATTGTTTTTATCCCCTACTTGTATCTATCTCCTTTCCACTGTCCCCCCTTTCTTCTGGTCACCCCTCTCGCCCCAGTCGTACATTTCTTTTATTGTTCTTGCTTTTTTTAAATAATAATTTTATTGAAAATTTTTACATACTACTAAAAAAGAGCTTGACTTAACAGAGGGGCAAATACAGGTAGAGGAAAGGGAAAAGAAGGGGGAAAGAAAGAAAAAAGAAAAAGTGAAAAAAATGTAAATAATAATTATAATAATAATAGAGGAAAAAAGAATGAAAAAGAAATTTAAAAAGGTGAGAAAGTGGGAGGGGAGGGATAAACTAGGTAAAAAGCAGGGGGAGGGGGTGTAAGGGCGTGATTGGCTTTCGTTCTTCTTCCTCTCGGTTATATTCCATATTTTATATTTTCCCTTCTGAACTTAGTCCTTCTTTCCTTTTTAACATATACTTCCATGTCTTTATTTCTTCATTTAAATTTGATAGTTTGTTTTAATGTATTTCTCAAGTGGTGACCAATCAGTCATTTTTAGACATTTACCACAATTGATCTTTAATAGAATTGTTAACCTGTCCATGTCCTTTATCTCCATAATTTTATTTAACCAGGTTTCCTTAGTTGGTACCTTTTCTAATTTCCACATTTTTGCGAACATCATTCTTGCTGCTGTTGCAAGGAATATAATTAGTTTTTCTTTGTTAGGACCCATAAAAAGTTCCCTTTTGAATATCCCCAATAGATACATTTCCGGATTCATTGTATGGTCTGCTTCCAATATTTTTTTTTACTTTCTTTATGTATCATTTTCCCAAATTCTTTTGTTTTATCGCGAGACCACCACATGTGGTAATATGTTCCTTCTTTATCTTTACATTTCCAGCATCTATTATCAATGTTTTTGTACATTAATCCTAATTTCTTGGGAGTCATATACTATCTGTGGAGCATTTTGAGCCAATTTTCTTTTAAATCCATGGCATATATAAACGTCAGTCTGCCATATTTCCCCCCATTCCTTCATCATTATCGGTCTTCCAATATTCCTTGCCCACTTTGTCATTGAATTCTTTATTTCTTCCATTTTAGCGGCCCTTCTCAACAGCTTGTTATATATTTTTGTAATTAACTTCTTTTCAGTTTGCAGTATGGTGTCCCAAAAATCCTTTTCATTAAAACCAAGTTTCATATTCAAGCTATAATGTTCTTTAATTTGTAGATATTGGCCACGTGATTTCTTTATCATTACTTTTTATTTCTTCATGTTTTTTAGACAAAAAGAGTTTATTTCCTTTATCAACAATTCTTTATATGTTGGCCACTTTGTCCAACTAAGCAATCTTCTTTGGTTTGCCTCAAATAGCGCAACCCATTCTGTTTGTTGGATTGTAAGGATAGTGTGGGTCTGGAGAACAAGCCCTATGCTTGTTGATTTTAATGATTGTTTTTATTGATGTTGATGTTTTTTACTGGGATAATTGTTTTATTGCTTTGTTACTGTTATTTGCATGTTTTATCGGGCCAGTCCCCATGTAAGCCGCCCCGAGTCCCTTTGGGGAGATGGAACGGGGTATAAAAATAAAGTTATTATTATTATTATTATTATTATTATTATTATTATTATTATTATTATTATTATTATTACTACTATGAGGAGTGGCTTAAAGAGCTGGGCATGTTTAGCCTGCAGAAGAGAAGGCTGAGAGGAGACATGATAGCCATGTACAAATACGTGAAGGAAAGTCATAGGGAGGAGGGAGCAAGCTTGTTTGCTGCTGCCTTGCAGACTAGGACGTGGAACAATGGCTTCAAACTACAGGAAAGGAGATTCCACTTGAACATTAGGAGGAACTTCCTCACTGTGAGACCTGTTCAGCAGTGGAACTCTCTGCTCCAGAGTGTGGTGGAGGCTCCTTCTTTGGAGGCTTTTATGCAGAGGCTGGATGGCCATCTGTCGGGGGTGCTTTGAATGCGATTTTCCTGCTTCTTGCAGGGGGTTGGACTGGATGGCCCATGAGGTCTATTCCAACTATTATTCTATGATTCTAATTCCTTATTTTTCTGTTACGCTTTACTTTGGCTATCAATACAAATGACCTACACCTCCGATAACACTGTTTGCAAAACAAATGCAAAACTGGGGAAATTGGTTTTCAATTCATGGGTCAAACCTAGCAAATCAAGGAATTTGGAAAATCTGGGCAGTGTAGGGGAGATTGTGATTCATATGGAAATATAAGTAACTGATGAAAAAAAATCCCAACCATTCTTATCTCTGATTGCTCATGTTTTTGAATGGGATTTCAAAGTGACGTAATGGTGAAATTGTGTGAAGTTTCACAGAGTCATATACTCAGTAAATGTCTGTGTATGCATGTGTGTTTATAGGCAAAGATGCAAAAAGATCCCAGCTGCAAATGTGAAAAACACTTAATATCACTCTCCCCTTAAATTAAAAACACCAGGATGGAAATGTATCTGCAGATTTTGCCTTCATATTTGGAATAATTGTGGTGCCAATTGTCTGGCCCACCTGAGGTCAGGGCATGACCTGCATGTAGGTCAGGACCTTCCAGTCGAAAGCTAAAGCCGTATTCAACTTTTGTTTTTGTTTTTCTTTGTTCTACTTCACGTTGCTCCTCCTTTTGTCTTGTCTTTGTTAGATTGAGAACTTTTGGGCCGAGCTACATTCATTTTATTCCTGTGTTAGTATTCCTAGGTCATATTAAGTAAGTGTTTTTTTAATTCATATATAGACCTGTTAGAACGGCAGAGGAGGTTGCACTTAACCTAAAATTTAGCATCTTTGCCTTGAGACCTTGAGGCCTTGTTCTCACAATGAGCGAATGAGGTGTCAAACCTGTGTCGGGACAGTGTGCTTCGGGCTGCGGTTGGCTGAATGAACCTATACACTGATTATATAATACAGGGCTTCTTCAACTTTTCCCACTTGTGACCCCTTTCCACCTGAGAAATCTTTGTGTGATTCCAGGTATATAAAATGGGTAGAATAATGAGTAGATAATATGTCAGCATTTGGAAGGCTTGCCAAACACTGATTTTACTTTTTGTGAAACATCTTATGCAAACACTGCACGTTGTTGTTGACAGATTTGTGTAAATGTCTATATAGCATTCAGAAACCTTTTACTGCTGCCAGATTTTTCACAACCCCAACATTGAGCTAAGGAGATCCTATTTGGGGCCGGGACCTTCAGTTTAAGAAGCAGTGATATAATGTAATATATAAATACTTAGAAAACCAGAAAGAGGTCAAAGTACGACTATTTTTCTCCAATATCTCTGTGTAATGCTTCATATTCTATGTGCAACTAAATGTTTATATGTTTCCTTGTGGAGGAGCCCTAAATCCCACCAATTCTTCAAACTAGTGTAGATCCATTGAATCAAATAATAATAATAATAATAATAATAATAATAATAACAACAACAACAACAACAACAACAACAACAACAATAATACTTACTTGGATCTGCACGCATCATTCAAAAATACATCACACCATCGGGAAGTGTTCGACTTGTGATTTTGTGATACGAAATCCAGCATATATATCTCGTTTGCTGTGTTTTTGTGTCAGTAAAATAATAATAATAATAATAATAATAATAATAATAATAATAATAATAATAATAATAGGAGTTTCTGGTGGCGTAGTGGATTAAAGCCTTTTGACTTGAAGGTTGGGTTGCTGATCTGAAAGCTGCCAGGTTCGAATCCCACCTGGGGAGAGCGCGGATGAGCTCCCTCTATCAGCTCCAGCTTCATGTGGTGACATGAGAGAAGCCTCCCACAAGGATGATAAAAACATCAAAAACATCCAGGCATCCCCTGGGCAGGATACATATATGGTAAACATTCAGTGCCGTTATACAACTGACAACAAAGACAGATAGTACATAAACAGAGGCAAGGCTTCCCTCTTTTTCATCTCCATCTTCTGGAGGCTATGCTCGACTCGACCATGGGGAGGTGCTGTTGTTCCATTTTTCCACGCCGAGGAGCTTGTTGTTCGTGGACACCTTCCTGATCGAATTGCCAGCATGTTTTTCAGGGGCGCCTTTTACCTCCCTGTCGAAGCGGAACCTATTTATTTACTCACATTGCTGCAGCTTGAACTGCCAAAATTCCAGTCAACAAAATTTTCTCTAGCTGACAGTTTAACCCACTGTGCTAGCCATGGTCCCCAAGAGATGTGCATTTAAGCTCACAACTCAGCAATTGGTTCAGTAGCTCCACTCTAACTACCAAAAGGCCTTTGGATCAGCACTCTAAAGTGGTCTAAGATGGACACAGATTTATTCTTTCATGAATTGTCTGTGAGAACCACATCTGAGATGAAGCTCAAAGCAGGGCTGGATCCCGAATGGTGGCAACTGTACTCTAAAATTTCAGATGGACAAGTCTAGCCTCTTGATATTGTGGATTCTAACTCACAGAATCCTTTCCTGGTGAGAGTTGCTGGGAGTGTGCAGTCCAACAACATCTGAAGTAACAGAGTTTCTCACCCTGGACTAAATTTTCTACAGGAGGGAGTGGTTTGTAGTAGAGATATAAGGTAGTTGGAAGAGGATGCTTCACACTTTCTTATACCAATAGTTTGCCTTGAGACCCTTGCCCAATATTCATCAACTTTTATTCCAAACAGTGTCTGAATCCCATCTTTTCCCCACAACTACAAGTTCTAGGACCTCACCAGATGTCTTTAAGGCTCTGTTTCCATGCACTGAGGAAATGGAGCCCCACGGGAGCCCTGCTGAGGCCATCACATGCGTAAGGACACTTGCCGCTCCATTTCCTAATGGAAACAGAGCCAGAAACTTGTATAAACCTGAGAAAGCAGGGAAAAGTGGGTAGAAGATGGGGAAAGGACATAGGATGGCTGGCAATCCCAGAAGACAAGGAAAGACAGTAGGGAACAGGTAAGATAGTTCCCTCCGCTTTCCTCTACTAGTCTGATGGATTCCGTAGACGAGGAATCATGCAAGTCAAAAATAGCAGGAAGTAATTGGAGCTAGACAACTCTTCACTACTGACAGCTTTTTTGATTATCTTCATGTTACTGTAGTGTAATGTTTGAATCCCAGAAGAAAACAGCATTTTCCAAGTGTTGGGAAACTGATCAGAAACCAGAACATATTAAAATCTTTGCCATTTTGGCTTATTTTGTCTACAAAAGAATGAGCTGGACCTTTAGCAGAATAATTCCCAAATTGCGAATAGTTTTAGAAAACTGCATAGTCTTCAAGGATTTTCCTACAACACAGAAAAAAAATGTTCTTGCCTATAGGAATGAAATTTATAAAGGTGTGTGTGTGTGTATGTTTGTGTGTGTATGTATGTGTATATATGTGTGTGTGTGTGTGTGTGTGTGTGTGTGTGTGTGTGTATATAAAACTTGCTGCTACATGAATTTAGAAGTACTGAATTAAGTATAATTTGTCTTGAATCTGAAGCCAGGTTTAGCTAAGAAGCAGCACGGGTAATAATTTTGACCAAAGTTGACTAGAAAATACTTGGGTTACCCTAGTGTTTTAATTTTTTGGTTTCGTTTTTAATAACAATTTACCAACATTTCCAAAATTTTTGAATTTTTAGAATAAAAAAGAATATTAAATGCAGGAGGAGGAATAAATGTAGCAGATTCATCCAGCTGGGCAAAAGGCATTGAATGCTTTGCTCAGACAAGTCTGGGTTCAAATTCTTCCATATTCAATTATATTAATACCAATATAATAATAATAATAATATACACATACAAACAAAAACAAGTCAAGACATTAGAGGGGAAAATAACGTAGTGAGTGGAAAAATGCCAAAAACAAAACAATTTATTGTCAGAATAATGAAATCATAGTGATAAATTACTAGTATGTTTTCTGTAAATAACACATTGTTTAGTCATGTTAGTACTTAAGAATTGCTACCTGAGGCTCCTTAGCCATAGGAGGTGAGTTTTTTCCATGCTGGGATTTGCTTTATTTATTGAATTTGGGCAATACAAGTGGATGCCAACCTAATGTCAATAAAATGTTACCGGAATGTATGATTACTGTATTTTTCTTATATTTAAAATGGAAGGAACTTGCATTTTTCAAAGAATTCACATGCAGGAGAAAGGAAAACGGACATATTTTCCCATCCATCATCAAGATCACGAGTTATTAACTCGGAGGGCTCCAGTTCACATCTCGACTCAGCTCTGAACTCGCTGGGTGGCTTGAGGGAAGTCACTATTGTTTCACCCTGCCGTCTGCAATTAAGATTGCCCCATTCTCAGGGATTGACCTGAAGTTTCAGGGTTATAGGCTCCTTCTCAGAGTCCCCAGGAAGGAGAGATTGGGAGAGAGAGATTGGAAGAGAGCGAGAGAGAGCGCTTCGGGAGATAGACTGTCCTCTCCAGGGCTCACCTCCAGTTCTCTCTCCTGCCTGCATTCTAATGTTTAGATTGTTCCATTTTCTTTCTAGGTGCTTATTTTTCAAAAATCCCAATGAATATATTTGCTAAAAATAGTTTAAATCAGCATGTGTAAATGACGGAGTTGGCACGAGAGCTCCACTGTTGGCTCTGGGTCCTGAAATGTCAGGCACTGGTTGGCGTATATACAGTAGAGTCTCGTTTATCCAACGTAAACGGACTGGCAGAACATTGGATAAGCGAATATGTTGGATAATAAGGAGAGATTAAGGAAAAGCATATTAAACATCAAATTACGTTATGATTTTACAAATTAAGCACCAAAACATCATGTCATGCAACAAATTTTACAGAAAAAGTAGTTCAATACACTGTAATGCTATGTAGTAATTACTGTATTTACGAATTTAGCACCAAAATATCACGATGTATTGAAAACATTGACTACAAAAATGTGTTGGATAATCCAGAACATTGAATAAGCGAGTGTTGGATAAGTGAGACTCTACTGTTTATATGTATGTGTGTGTGTGCGCGCGCACACACACACACACACACACATTTTAATTTTTAAAAAAATTTAAAAATCTTTATTAGTTTTAACAGAATAATAAAAATAAAAGTCCCAAATTGGGAGAAAGAGAAAAGTAGAGAAAAAGTTAAGAGAAGAAAGGAAGGAAATGAAAAGAAAGAAAGAGATTAAAAAGTGAATATAAAAATGACTTCTCAGCAGTTTTTTCAAGATAATTTGCCTTTTCTTTCTTTCCTTAATTTCTCCTTGGATTTTAACTCCTTTTCTTCTTATTTCCTTCTCCTTTCTGTTGAAGTTATCTTTCTTTCTCTTTATATTTTATCTTTCCTTCTCCTTTGTCATCTATTTTTGCTTTCTTCTCTCATTTATCCATTTTAGGTTTTCCATCATTCTGTCCCAATTTGTTTCTTTAATTGGTTCTCCTTTATTTTTTGCTACTAAGAAAGTCAGCCTGTCCATGTTTCATCTGTCAAGCACCTTTATCAACCAATCATCTTCCTCTGGGGTTTCTTCTTCCCTAATTTGGCATAGCAGATCCTTGCCGCTGTTGTTAGTAAGAATAATAATTTGTCTTCATTATTTTCTATTTTTATTCTGTGTATCCCTAATAAAAATGTTTCTGCTTTAAATGGTATTCTAATCTCTAATATTTTTTCTAATTTTTCCTGTATCTTTTTCCAATAGTTTTGGGCCTTTTCACACATCCACCACATGTGGAAATACGATCCCTCTTTCTTTCTACACTTCCAGCATTTTGTATTTGTGTTTTTGTTGAATTCCCCTAATTTCTGGGGGGTCATATACCACCTGTAAGCCATTTTAAACCAATTTTCCTTCAAATCTATTGTGTAACAGTATTTTAATTTTTTATTCCATATTGTTTCCCGTTCTTGCTGTTTAATTTGTCTCCCTAAATTTTCTTTCCACCTTTTCATATAGTTCTTTTTTTTCCTTTTCCACTTTATGTTTTTAAAGGACTTTTTACTTGAAAAATGTCAGTCCAGTAAAATAATAATGACAAAGTATACTACTAAGAATGGACTTTCTTTCTTTCTTTCTAAGGGCAAAACTAGAAGATATAACCAGAACACATTAGAAGAGCTTCTGCCCGTTATTCAATCCTTCCCATGTTTTGCCAGATATTAGGGACATTGCCTCCTTACCCATAAAGCACTACTAGTCTTTGCTCCATTTCCCACCAGGCTCTATCCCTGGGTGGATCTATGCTGTAGAATTAATGCAATATGACATCACTTTCAGTGCTATGGCTCAATGCTGTGGAATCCCGGGGGTTGTAGTTTTACAAGGTCTTTGGCTTTCTCTGCCAAAGAGTGCTGGTGCCTCAACAAACCACAACTCTTATGGCTCTATAGCAGGGGTCCTCAAACATTTTAAGCTAGGGCTGTCAAGGGGCCGAATTATCATTTGAAAAAAGATACGAACAAATTCCTATGCACACTGCACATGTCTTATTTGTAGTGCAAAAAAACCAACAACAATAAAAGAACAATATAATATTAAAAAATAAAAATAATCAAAATGTTCTCACTCTTTTGTTGTAAACTTATTTTATTTTATAAGATTAAAAGTCCAATAAAAATATATTTAAAAAATAAAAACAAAAACAATTTTAACAGGATTTCAATGGGAAGTGTGGGCCTGCTTCTGGCCAATGAGATAGTCAAGTTAATTAGGATTGTTGTTGTTGTGTGCCTTCAAGTCATTACAGACTTTGGGCGAGCCTAAGTCTAAAACTGAGGGTAGGGCCAGGTAAATGACCTTGGAGGGCCGCATCCAGCCCACGGGCCTGCGTTTTGGGACTCCTGCTCTATAGCAATTAAAGTGGAGTCAAACTGGATTAATTCTACACCTCTTGACATTAGCCATTGAGGACTTCATCATATGCGTCTTTGGCAGCATTGTAAGATATTTGCGCCCCAGTTGAGCCATGGAGCCCCACACCACCCATCACACAATGCAGGCTCACTTCTGGCAAGGCTCCGTGGCACAACTGGAGTGCAGATGTCCTATGATGCTATGCCCAGAACATAGGAGGCTTCCCACATTTCGTGGAAAACAATGGGGTGAGTTTGCAGGGAAGCCGCACAATGGCACCTCCCCACGTGTGATAGGGAAGTGTCACTGCGGGTAAAACGGAGTGCCAGGATTGCCCCACTGCCCTGCCAATTCACTGTGGAGGCTGGCAAATCACCCAGAAGGACCTCATTAATGTGATGAGTTCCTGAGATTTGAGGTCTTAGCTTTTAGATTCTAGTGAAGCCTGTCTCCAAGAAAGGACCTGCTTTAGGGTGTAAATCAGTGGTTCTCAACCTGTGGGTCCCCAGGTGTTTTGCCCTACAACTCCCAGAAATCTCAGCCAGTTTACCAGCTGTTAGGATTTCTGGGAGTTGGAGGCCAAAACATCTGGGGACCCACAGGTTCAGAATCACTGATGTAAAGGATGGCTTAAACAGGAAATTCATGGTGCACATGAGGAAAGAATCCAATCCAAATAGTTTTATTATAATCTTCCACTTTATAAAAATAGCACTTGGTGTCTCATGGCTGTCAACTGGGAACTCTGGTTTACCTGCATCCCACTTCCCATCCTTTTTGTATAGAAAAGGCAGGTTGTTGTAACATCCCAAAATCGAGGCTGAGGGGAATGTAGCCATCCTTAAAATAATTATTTGCAGTTCAATTTATAGCATCTTTATATTAGGCTTTTCTTCTTCTTTCCCCCTTTTCCTTCTCTCTCTTTTAATACTTCTCCACTACTTGCTTTTTCACTCTGTGTGTGCGTTCAACATAATGCCAAGATGCATGCATGCCAGCCTTGTTAATAACAAGTTATTTGGTCACTTCTGGTGAGTAAGCACCACCTTCAGATCACTAGGCCAACCAGTTTCAGTCAACTTGAATTTTAACCGTGTTATTTTCCCTGCTGTCAACATGTCACAAACAGCGAGCTTTGGCATTTGTGTGGGCTAGTGAAAAGCATTGTTTACTAGTTAACATCTGCTGACTTATTTTTAAGACTTGTGTTATCTCCCAACTTGTTTCCCAGTACTTTTCAAGTGCCTAATGAAGAAAGTGGTTACCTAAGAGTGCTCATATACAACAGATATTGCCCAACAACATCACCAAGTAGATGTGGCATGCATGCTTCTTCTTTAATGTTTTGGGAATGAAGCTCACCGGACCCTCCAGTTTTGTTTTAGTTTTCAAAACATCTTTGCTAAACTCTGATTGGAGTTGTAGCAATAGCATCAAAGCATCTCTGCTACATGTAAAAAAATGTGCTTCTCCAGGTTAACATAACTGTGGGTATATGCCTTCAAGTTATTTCTGACGTACGGCAGCCCTCTCACAGGGTTTTCTTGGCAAGATTTGTTCAGAAGGGGATCCTCTGAGACGGAGAGAGTGAGACTTGCCTAAGATTACCCAGTGATAACACGGCCAAGTGAAGATCTGAAGCCCTGTCTCCTAGTGTCCTCGGCATTCGTCCCAACCACAAATGGGGTCCTCTTAGCTCAAACATTGGGATTATGAAAAATATGTATAGTGTTCCCTCACTTATCGCTGGGGTTAGGTTCCAGGACCACCCGCAATAAGTGAAAATCCACAAAGTGGGGACACTATATTTATTTTAATATTTATACATTATTTAGTAGTTATACACTATTTTAAGTCTTTATCAACCAATCTTGTGTTGATAAATCACCTCTTTGTCCTCCCTTTGCTGCTTGGGCTCTTTGGCTTCTCCTTCCTACCTTCCTTAGGCTGTAAATTGTAATTTTTTAAGATTTATAATAGTCTTTTAAAGTTTATTGAAAAACCGCAAAACAGTGAATCCATGAAAAGTGAACTGCGAAGTAGTGAGGGAACACTATAAAATGTTTCTGAATGCCAACCATTTGCACAAATTTGTTCACAACAATATCCAGTGTTTACAATGGCCTTTGCAGAAAATACTTCAGCTGTACTCCACAAAAAGGAAAAATCATCTTGTTAGGAAGTTTTGCAAATGCTGAATACCTGTTTCATATACCTGTATACCTGGGGGTCATATTACAATATATCAGGCAGAAAGGGACAGCAAGTGGAAAAAGTTTAAGAAGCCCTGTCCTAAACCAACATTCAAACCATACACCATTATAGTTCTCTATTATAGTCCTAGCATGTATTCTAGAAGTTAAAAAGCTCACAGTCCATTTCTACAAGAGCTGGTCCAGTCCAAGCAAGCTTGTTTTCTGCTGCCCTGGAGACTAGGATTCGGAACAATGGCTTTAAACTACAGGAAAGGAGATTCCACCTGAACATTAGGAAGAACTTCTTGACTGTGAGAGCTGTCTAGCAGTGGAACTCTCTGCCCCGGAGTGTGGTGGAAGTTCTTTCTTTGGAGGCTTTTAAGCAGAGGCTGGATGGCCATGTGTGGTGGGTGCTTTGAATGCGATTTTCCTTCTTCTTGGCAGGGGGTTAGACTGCATGGCTCACAAGGTCTCTTCCAACTCTAGGATTGTATGATTCCAGGAAATTCAGATATGGAAAACACTGAATGGTACTCTTTTGTGAAAACTAGATTCTCTTCCCTGACCTGGACATACAATTAGTTGGAATCCCCCGCTAATGCAGCATCCTGATATATAGTATAGCAGGATGCTGCATTAGTACTGAGGATTCAGGTTCGATATTGATGGAGTCATGAAGCTTTCTGGGGACCCTCAGCCAGATAATTCTTTCTTTGTCACCTTGTGGCTATGAGGATAAAAGTCAATTTAGATTTATTAGCCTCCCTCAGAGCACCTGCTAATGGGCGGGATAACATTTGCTTAAATAAATTAAAACAATAAAAAGGGCGTACCGTGCCATGCCAGTGGATTGCATATGTTTTCAAGCTGCTGGCATTGTCCCTTCATTCCCCTTGGTTTTGCGGGTTTGACCCTGTTTTCCTTTGCTAATGTGTTGCATCTAGTAGAAACTTTCAGAAACACAACTCAGTTAAAAGTGTCAGTAACTTATTACTAGAGCCTTTCAGTTCCTAGAGGTATACCAGAAATTCATGTATCCTCCCTGGAACTAGACCTCTGAAGATGAGACAATTTACTTCTGCCCAAACGTTATCCAACCTGTGAAGTACAGTCATGCATTGGCATTCACTGGATTTAAGAGAAGGTGAAAAACCACTTTCTAGGTTTTTCAGTAGTCTAGAGATTTCTAGAGTGAACATTTTCATCAAATCCATGAATAATCAAATTCACAAAAGTGGAAGGGTGACCATGTCATTTTTTTTGTAGTGCATTAATGCATGATGAACATGGTATCTCTCTGTTGCAGATCCAGCTTGCAACTCTGTACAGCAGTATCTCCTAATCTAGAGCCCTACAAATGTGTTGCACCTCACTTCTTACTACCTCCAGGAAACACAGCGACATTGTTGGAATTCAACCACATCCTATAGTCCTCATCAAGGTCGCAGATGAGTTAGTTGGCAGGGAAAAGCCTTTCCCCCATTACCCTCTTCGTCTACCTGTCACTCTATTCTCTCCTCCTATTTCTGTTTGTCACACTGATACTTCTCTGATACACTGACCCATGGCTTTTTCTGAGCACATGGCAAGCCCCTGGGTTCTCCATTTTCTCTCTCATGTAAGCATGGAGGAAGACAAGATGCATCCTGAGAGTGAGATAGTTAGAAAACAGGCCCTTACCTTCCTATCTAGAAATGTAGTTCTTGAATAAAATATTTATTCAAGTATAACTTTTAAAGTGATGGGCAAGCTTTTGCGCTTGGTGTGTCAAAATTCACCAAAAAACCTAGCATGACTTGGGTGGTGTGTCACTTTGAGAAAAAAAAACATAATTTTGAAATATGTATAGTTTAAATAACAAAAATGCATAATTGTAATATATAACAGTATTTAATAAATCAAAAACTATTTACTACCCTTATTTCCATGTACAACTATGTATGGTACCTCTTGCAGTTTCCACACTGATTTCTCTCTATTCTAGTTTCAATGTAGTCATGAATAATGAATAATATAATAGTAATAATATGATAATATACTACAATAATAATAGAATAATAATAGAATGATATTATATATATATATATATATATATATATATACACACACACACACACACACACACACACACACATACATACACACACACACACACACACATATATATATAAACTAGCTGTGCCCGGCCACGCGTTGCTGTGGAATTGTCTGGTGGTGTTGGTGAGAACTTGTTGAGGTAGTGGTGGTACTGAATGTCTGTTGTATGGTTGTCTTTATGTTTTGTATGTACACTGAAGTGGATTATATGGCAGTGTGGAGTCAAGATAATCCAGTTCAAAGCAGATAATATAAGATATAAATGGGTTATATAGCTGTGTGGAAGGGCCTTGAGTCTACACTGCCATATAATCCAGTTAAAATGTGATAATCTGTGGAAGAGGCCTAAGTGAGGCCTAACTGGGCTGAGTAGGTGCTAGGAGACCAAGTGGGCGGAGCTTAGCCTTCAAACTGGCAGCAATTGGATAAAAACTATTATTCCTCTCCCTGTAATTAGGACTTTATTTTTCTTTTCTTTTTGTTGTATCAACCTAGAGCCGTGAATGATGGGTTGTGTTGTCAAATTTCGAGGTTGGGGGGCCTGTAGTTTTGTTGTTTTGTCCGCTGCCCTGATGCCATTACTCTTTTATATATATAGATGTAATGTGCATAATTCCCATGGAGTAAACAACAAAACCACTGGACCAAATCACACCACATTTGGCCACAAAAGACATAGTCATCCAATCAATCTGCAGGCGTCCGTGTGTCAGCAAAAATGGCTAGGCGTGTCAGTGCTGACACGCGTGTCATAGGTTGGCCATCACTGGCCTAACCTATCCTTATACTTTAAACTGGTCCATTGCCTACAGGTGTGATGAAGGGCACTGTCCAACTGCCAGTACTGAATTGGGTTTCATTGGCAGTTTAGTCCATTTCTGTGTGTAAAGTAGAAACAAAGAGAATTATCAAGTTCTAAGGCTCAGGTAGAAAATGTCTTGAGTTGGTCCCCCAAAACTTCTTCCTATTACAGCCAACCAGTAGGTGAGCTTTTTGGATCCAGAAGTATATGGTAAAAGAAAACAAGCTTTAAAGACCCTTTGTGTGTGCATAAATGCATGCATTGAGCATGTGAACAAGCTTTCTTCAGCCCTTTCACGTCTATTGTCATGGGGATTGGGACAGAACATTGTCTTCTTCAGAAGTATCCCCCCTCCCTTAACTTAGAAGTTCATTATGAAAAAAAAAAAAAACATTGGAAACTCATTTGGCATGAAGTACTTTCCCTCCGTTTCTCTCTTTCCTTTTCCTTTAGACATGTAAGGAGACTGGAGAAATGGGGCATAAGAGATGTTTCTCCTCCCCAAGTAATGAGATGTTCTCCACTCTGGTGAACAGAGGAGACCAATAATGGTGAGGTGGGACATGGCCACTATAGTTGAGAACACATTTATGGCTACCAAATATGCAGAACCCCTCTCTTCCCAAAGTGGAATATTCTTTGTAAATCTTGATCCTTAGCCACAATATTTAGGGTTGAACCATTTTGGGTGAAGTGAACACTGTATATCAGTCTGCTCAGCATATAGAAACAGGCAGCATTTGATATTAGTGGCTGGGACTGAGACTTAGCTATACTTGCAGTAGACTTACTTAAAATAAAGACAAATAGGGGTGCAACTACACTGCAGTTTAACATCAGTTTCACTCATAACTCAGTGCTGTGCAATTCTGGGATTTCTAGTTTGGTGAGGCACCAGCACTCTTTGGCAGACGCTAAAGGCTTTGTGAAGCTACAGCTCCTGGGTTTCCATAGCTCTGAGCTGTGGCAGTTAAAAGTGACCTCAAACTGCATCAATTCTACAGTGCAGATGCATTATTAATCAAGTCTTACTTATTTCACTGGGGGCACCCTTCCACACAGCTCAATGAAATCCCATACTATCTGCTTTGAACTGGAATATATGGCAGTGTGGACCATATACCCCAATTTAAAGCAGATATTGTGGGATTATATGGCTGTATGGAAGGGCTCTGGGGCTCCTGTAAGTGTGTCTAAGGCCTGAATTTTATCGATACCAAGAAGCTGAACAGAACAACTGAGCCAATGAGGTTTACAAAAAGTATGAGCAGCTATTCCACAGTTGACTCAGTGGATCTGTTCCTGCTGGGACTAACAATAAGATTCAGCCCTAATTCTGGATCCAACTACTTGATATCCAATACTTCTACAGTGTAGGACTTTCTTGAATACAGTAGATTCTCACTTATCCAACATAAACAGGCCGGCAGAACGTTGGATAAGTGAATATGTTGGCTAATAAGGAGGGATTAAGGAAAAGCCTATTAAACATCAAATTAGGTTATGATTTTACAAATTAAGCACCAAAACACCATGTTATACAACAAATTTGACAGAAAAAGTAGTTCAATACGCAGTAATGTTATGTTGTAATTACTGTATTTACGAATTTAGCACCAAAATATCACGATGTATTGAAAACATTGACTACAAAAATGCGTTGGATAATCCAGAATGTTGGATAAGTGAGTGTTAGATAAGTGAGACTCTACTGTACTGTACAATATATGGTAAGCTATTTCTAGCTGGTAGAGTGTGGCAGCTAATTTTGGTATCTACAACCCATTTTGATTAGAGTAGCACATTACTGTTTAATTTATTATTGTTATAGTTGTATGTCCGTGAAAAGGTAATTGTGGTAAACTACCTCTGATAAATAGACAGATTTAGTTGCTCTTTGCCTACAACTGTTGGATATATGGGTGCCATGTGATGCTGTGCTTCAAGCAACAAAATATGTAGGGTTAGCCCTGAGCGACATGGCCTTTTCTTCTTATCTACATGTGAAGTAGAACAATCCATTCTCCTTAATTCATGGTGATGGAAAGATAAGCTATAGATGTGTTGTCAAAGGCTTTCATGGCCAGAATCACTGGGTTATTGTGCATTTTCCGGGCTGTATGGCCATGTTCCAGAAGCATTCTCTCCTGATGTTTCACCCACATCTATGGCAACCATGTCTGTGTAGTCGGACATGACAGTTGTTAGAGTTGTCCAGCATTTCTGTGTTCTCAAATAATATACTGGTCTAGGCTGGTTCATCAAGTGCTCTGCTATGGCTGACTTCTCTGGTTGAGTTAGTCTGCAGTGCCTTTCATGTCCCTTGATGCGTGTTTAGGCAATGCTGCGTTTGGTTGTCCCTATGTAGATTTGTCCACAGCTGCATGGTATACGGTAAACTACTGCAGAGGTGAGAGGATCCCTCTTGTCCTTCGCTGAACATAGTATTTGTTGGATTTTCTTAGTGGGTCTGTAGATAGTTTGTAGTTTCTACAACTATCATGTCAAGCTACACAGAGAAGCCATTGAAATCCACACACATGTGGACAATTTTGAACAGAAAGGAGGAAACCATGAGAATGGACAAAATCTGGCTACCAGTATTTAAAAAAACCCTCAAAAATCAGAACAGTAAATAAAGAACAACACTCTGAAAACAGGGGAATTACAGACATGAATCAATCAGAGGCAGCGAACACCTCCAAACAAATGATTCCCCCAGGCAGGAATGAAGCTTACAAGGCCATTAATGCTAATCAAGGTGATTAATTACAACATTCACACTTGCGTTGTTGAAGGCTTTCATGGCCGGAATCACAGGGTTGTGTATTTTCCGGGCTGTGTGGCCATGTTGCAGAAGTATTCTCGCCACACTTGCCTCCAACAGTCAAGAGTTCCTTCTCTCACTCTGGACCTTCCACAGATATATAAATCTCCCTTGCTTAGTTTTCCAATATATCTCACAACCTCTGAGGATGCCTGCCATAGTAGTGGGTGAAACATCAGAAGAGAATGCTTCTGGAGCATGGCCATACAGCCCGGAAAATGCAGAACAACCCAATAAGCTATAGAGCTGGTGTAATGTAGGTCCCTTCTACACAGATGTATTAAGTATCTGCTTTGAAGTAGAATATATGGCAATGTAAACTCAGATAGTCCAGTTCTAAGCGAACGAACCCAAAGGGTGCTCACCAATGCGTCGTCTTCATCATGGAAAGAAGTGACAAGTGGAGTGCCGCAGGGCTCCGTCCTGGGCCCGGTTCTGTTCAACATCTTTATTAACAACTTAGACGAAGGGTTAGAAGGCACGATCATCAAGTTTGCAGACGACACAAAACTGGGAGGGATAGCTAACACTCCAGAAGACAGGAGCAGAATTCAAAACGATCTTGACAGACTAGAGAGATGGGCCAAAACTAACAAAATGAAGTTCAACAGGGACAAATGCAAGATACTTCACTTCGGCAGAAAAAATGGAAATCAAAGATACAGAATGGGGGACGCCTGGCTTGACAGCAGTGTGTGCGAAAAAGACCTTGGAGTCCTCGTGGACAACAAGTTAAACATGAGCCAACAATGTGATGCGGCTGCTAAAAAAGCCAATGGGATTCTGGCCTGCATCAATAGGGGAATAGCGTCTAGATCCAGGGAAGTTATGCTCCCCCTCTATTCTGCCTTGGTCAGACCACACCTGGAATACTGTGTCCAATTTTGGGCACCACAGTTGAAGGGAGATGTTGACAAACTGGAAAGCGTCCAGAGGAGGGCGACTAAAATGATTAAGGGTCTGGAGAACAAGCCCTATGAGGAGCGGCTTAAAGAGCTGGGCATGTTTAGCCTGCAGAAGAGAAGGCTGAGAGGAGACATGATAGCCATGTACAAATACGTGAAGGGAAGTCATAGGGAAGAGGGAGCAAGCTTGTTTTCTGCTGCCCTGCAGACTAGGACACGGAACAATGGCTTCAAACTACAGGAAAGGAGATTCCACTTGAACATCAGGAAGAACTTCCTCACTGTGAGAGCTGTTCGACAGTGGAACTCTCTCCCCGGGGCCGTGGTGGAGGCTCCTTCCTTGGAGGCTTTTAAGCAGAGGCTGGATGGCCATCTGTCGGGGGTGCTTTGAATGCGATTTCCTGCTTCTTAGCAGGGGGTTGGACTAGATGGCCCATGTGGTCTCTTCCAACTCTACTATTCTATGATTCTATGATTCTATGATTCAAAGCAGATATTGTGGATTATCTGACTTGATATTCCGGATTATATGGCAGTGCAGAAGGAAGAAATTGAGGTATGAACCTTGAAGTCCTTAGTTTGAAATATGCCTCTGCGGGGACTCACTCAGTAGTTGTATGGATGTCCATCTACCTCAGCCTCAGAAACACAACTGCAACATCGAAACAATAATAATGCCAACCTGCCTTTTCTAAAGCAGAAGTGGTAAAGACTACAAAATTACATGTATGATGTGCTTTTAGAAAATAATTACAATCCCCTTAGATAACCATCAGAGACAAAATGCCTAAGACTCAAAAATGCTAGAGAATGATATCCATGTGTGGCTGCAGTCGCTTTCATTGTGAGGAACACCTTTTAATTATATTGAGATAATTATGAGGTCTGCCTCTTGCTAACCTCTCACCGTGCAAATGTTTGCTTTGGATTTAGCTGGACAGGTGGAACCGGACACAGGACAGCTCATGAGAATAGCTTCATTTGCAGTCTAAGCACTTACATTTTGAGCATGGCTATCTAATATTTGAATTGTAAATGTTGTAGCATAAGGGAGTCAAATGTATGCCGAAGTGGTGGAAAATTTCTGCATTTCATTAATAGAAACTTTTTCACAAGTAGAAGGGTACCATTTGTCTTAAAAGTATGGCAAAAAACTCTCACTTATTTTCTCATGTTCAGTATGCAAATTGGTGGTGTAGGACGGGATGTGGGGAACTAAATGCTACTTTACCTAGAGTGATAAATGAACCAAAACTGTGGGTTCACCTGGACCAGCGTGGTGTAATGGTTATGGTGGGGAATTGGTGAGCTGTAACAAAAGGGAATCCTTGAGCTCATTGGAGGAAAAGTGAGTTATAAAGATAATTAATAATAATGATGGTGTGTGCCCTTGTGGTATAGCGATTTAAGTATAATGTGGGTTTGTGCCAGAAATGCCTTGAATACTTCTAGCATTTTAAAACAAAATGAGCCTCGACTCTTAAGCTCAGGGGAGATGAAAGCAGCAGCAGATGGAAAACAAAGAAAATAAAAACATAATATAAAACCAAAAGCGCTGCAGTAAAAAGATTGTGATCTCTGAACATATCCTGAGTTAAAGATGATGAGTAAATCTATCATGAAATTGCAGTTGATGGGGATAGGGGGCTTGACTCCTGCAAAAATGGGAAAAATAAGCACAATATTTTAAAGTTCTGCTGGAAGTTGACCATAGAGTCATGCTGGTTGTAATGGCAACCAGTGCCATTGAATTCTGCCTGTTCCTCACAGAACACAGGAGTAGCCAGTCACTGAATACCACAATTACTTGCACTGTACTTACTCCTGGGTCAAAAAGAGTCTACATTTCAAAAGTAACATAGTGACTAAGAGCCATATCACTTTGATGCTGTAATCCACAATACTGAAGTTGATTGTTATTATTTGATACACAACAAGATGTGTACACAGCAAATTAACTCGCGGGGCTGGCTTTTGTATTGGATCACACGTTGGATACTTCCAAAGTGACTACAACTATGTGATGTATCGGCGAATAATGCATAGAGATCCAAGTACAGTGGCCTTTTGCAGCTGACAGATGGTGATTTAGTCAGTGCCGATAGTTTTCAAATGCTGGCCAAGGTCTTTAGGCGCTGCACCCAATGTGCCGATCACTACTGGGACCACCTTCACTGGCTTGTGCCAGAGTCTTTGCAATTTAGTCTTTAAATCCTATTATTATTATTATTATTAGTAGTAGTAGTAGTAGTAGTAGTAGTAGTATCTTGATTACGTTTATTATGTCTATTATATGATGATGATGTTTATACCTCACTTTTTCTCTCCATGGGAGGCTCAAAGCAGCTTACACTAAAAGCATTTCAGAATAATTTAAAATATACAAATATACAAACATGCAATAATAGATTTGAAATACGTGCAATGACTACGGAACAGCCTTAAACTATTCTTTTTGGTGGCATGATTTTAATACTGAATGCAATGTTTAAATGTTTAATATGTATTAATTTCAATTCATTTTTTTAAAGCTTATGTTCTGTATGTGTTTTTAAGCCATTGAATAATTGCCGTATGTAAGCTGCCTTGAGTCCCCTTGGGGTAGAGAAAGGCAGGATATAAATCTTCTTCTTCTTCATTCATGCAGTCGTTTTGGACTCTTCATGACCTGGACCAGTCCACCCCAGAGCTTCCTATCGGCTATCGCCGCCCCCAGTTCCTTCAAGGTCAAGCCAGTCACTTCAAGGATATTATCCATCCATCTCGCCCTTGGTCGGCCTCTCTTCCCTTTTCCTTCCATTTTCCCCAGCATCTGCAGTGACCTTCGTGCCTAGAAATATAAAGTCTGTCACTGCCTCCATGTTTTCTCCCTCTATTTGCCAGTTATCAATCAGTCCGGTTGCCATAATCTTGGGGGGTATAAATATAAATAATAAATAAACAATAAATAAACATGCAAAAAATACATATCAATGGTATTTTTAAAATCAGTTAAAATTCATTAAAAAAATATTCAAAGCCAAAAAAAAACACGGCATCCCTGAATTGATCTTATAATCCTTCAACTTTAAAAGCCTGCCTGAATTAAAAGGTTTTAGCCTTCCCCCAGAAGGAAAACAGGGAGAGAGCCATTCTGGCTTCCCTGGAAAGAAGGGAGTTCCAGAGTTGACATTTAAAGGGCCTTTTTAGATACCTATTGATAACAATCGTTCAATTTTATTCTGTCCTCCTTTTCATCCTGGTTTTTTTCCACTAGAAATTAATAGAAACTAAATAAGACATGCAACAAACAACACAACAAGTTTCCCAACACTGTAGTGTGAGTAATATACGAGTCTAGATGTTTTGCCAGCAAGTAATGGCATAGATTATTTTTAAAAGAAACTTTCCAAGCTCTGAGTAGCAGATATGATTTGACTTCTTAAAACGGTAGTACAGTAGAGTCTCACTTATCCAACATAAATGGGCCAGCAGAATGTTGGATAAGCGAATATGTTGGATAATAAGGAGGGATTAAGGAAAAAGCCTATTAAACATCAAATTAGATTGTGATTTTACAAATTAAGCACCAAAACATCATGTTATACAACAAATTTGACAGAAAAAGTAGTTCAGCACGCATTAATGCTATGTAGTAATTACTATATTTACGAATTTAGCACCAAAATATCACAATGTATTGAAAACATTGACTATAAAAATGTGTTGGATAATCCAGAATGTTGGATAAGCGAGTGTTGGATAAGTGAGACTCTACTGTATCTACACTTGTAGCCTTTGTTAGTTTGTTTAACTAGATCTGGTCCTGCAACTTTGTGTGCTGCAGAGTCTCCGGCATTCTTAGAAACGCCAATTGACTCAGTGCAGAAATAATAATTATTTGTTTATAAATATGTTATTGGTTGGTAATTGTGTCAGCACCCTGGCTTCTGACCATCACTGAGAAAGTAGTTTGAAGAATATGGCAGCATCTGGAAATAACTGGGTCGTTTTAGACAGGCCTCCTCATTCCACATAAAGCCAGGCTCTTTCAAAATTCCTTGTGCTGCATAATGTAGTGATATCATCCATAGGTGTGCTGGTATTATTTTTCAAGCATATTCAGTAGAAGGCACAGGGGGTAGACCTGGGTCAAAGTTGATCTTAATTGAATATTCGGAGTTAGCTGTTGGGACAAGGTGCAACGTGCTCATCGACAGGAGTATTAAATTGGAGCTAGATAAAGATCTTTCAGGAATGGGTTGGGTTTAATTAACCTGACCCATTGCAGGGAATAAAATAGAAGGGATGGGACTTCTTGGCCTTTTGAGATCCCTTCTGGGCTTGAACAAATATTTGAATTAAGTCAAGAGGTGTTTCACCCCCTCCTTAGCTTCACATTATGCAAAATCTATGCCCTTTCTTCAGTCTTTAGGAACAAAATTTGCAAAGGGATGGGCCGGGGAGGGGTGGGAGTGGGGATTTTAGCTATCATAATTAATTTTTTTTCTATTTGCTCATAATTTGTTACCTCTATATTTGCTGATGCTGCATCTTTGTCGTGTGCCTTTTTGCTAGGGCATGATATAAGTCAAGGATGGATTTTCAAGGATTCAGAGGTTATACCTCAAGGGGCAGTTGGCCCTCCAGATGTTTCTGTATTACAACGCCCATAATCTTCTGCTGACTAAAGCTGATCCAGTTGAACTATAGCTAGAGGTTCACTTATGACTGACCCCTGCTATAACTGAAACTCAACAAATAAACAGTTGGAGACACATATGAGCCTTTATATGCAATTCATCCTTAGTCAACACTTTATGGAAAATGCTTAGTGATGTTTATCTGCCAACACCTAATAATTATGTATGGTTTAAAAAAAGGGCACACTGCAGTTGAATGCAGGCTATTGCAAATGTAATACATTTGGGTCTCAATTTATGTTGGGGTTGCAACCCTCGGCTTATGATGCAAATTGGGAATGATATAAATGGGGAGCGCCAGTTCAATAGGGAGTCATTGGCGATGAAAAGGAGGCTTTCTGACAGAATGGAAGTAGCCACAAGTTAGCAATTTTACTCAACCTTCTACCAGTTTTAAAGATGTTTAAAGCATAAACATCAGAGGTAACCAGGATAGAGTAAACCCTCCCTTCCCAATGATACGGCACCTGTTGCTCACCCTCTAATTAAACATGAGAGGAAACACCTTCCAGCCACAGCAAAATGCCAAGGTGGTTTCCCTCATTTCTAAGTTAACAAGGGAAACCCCTTTCTCCAAGGCAAGATTTCATTTTTTTTATTTTGCTGTCTCTTCTGTGCAGGCAATGAATTCCTTCAGTGACAGCTAGATTCCTGTTTCCTCACTCCCTTCACACAGTTAAGCTGGCATGTTATATGTAGCACTAGCTGTGCCCGGCCACGTGTTGCTGTGGTGAAGTATAGTGGTATGAGAAATAAAGTATCTTATATTATCTGCTTAGAACTGGATTATATGAGGCCCCTTCTACACAGCTGTATAAAATGCACACTGAAGTAGATTATATGGCAGCGTGGAGTCAAGATAATCCAGTGCAAAGCAGATAATATAAGATTATAAATGGGTTATATAGCTGTGTGGAAGGGCCTTGAGTCTGCACAGCATACAATCCAGTTAAAATCAGATAATCTGTATTTTATAGGCAGTTGGGAAGAGGCCTAAGTGAGGCCTAACTCTGCCTGTCCCCTGGGCTGAGTGGGTTGCTAGGAGACCAAGTGGCCGGAGCTTAGCCTTCTAACTGGCAGCAATTGGCTAAAAACAATTATTCCTCTCCCTCTAATTAGGACTTTATTTTTCTTTTCTTTTTGTTGTATGAACGTAGAGGCATGGATGAGGGGTTGTGCTGCCAAGGTTAGTGTTTCTGGGATGTGTAGTTTTGTTGTTTTGTCCTAGGCCGAAATTTCATTACCCTTTTATATATATAGATGTAGCAGCGTTATTCTAAAGTAGATATCTTCAAAAAGTAGGCTTTTGACATTCACATTGTATTGCTGGTGAAGGAACCTTCAATATATTAGTGTTCTGGGTGCAAGCATCAAATTCTGCTAATTTTTCTTATCACAATAACTAATAATAATAATAACAACAACAAAACAAAAACGACAACAGTAAATGTTATTTCAACCCCACCACCTTCTCCGCAAAGGGACTTGGGGCAGCTAACAAAATACACCGAAGTGCAGCATATAGACTACATAAATCTAAAAAATTACATAAAATTACAGTCATGCACATACATAATTACAATATAAAACACTTAAAATTCATAAAATGCAGTCACAGCTGTGAATAAAAACAAGTTGTTTCCAATTGACACATAGGCAGTGCTGACATGACGCCAACAGTAAATCGTCGGACTAACCCTTAAAAAATCTATGCAAGAGGAAAGACTTGTTTGAGAAGCCATGTTTTTAAACTGGAATTGAACGCTTGAAGCGAGAGTGCTAGCTTAATTTCTCTAGGGAAGGCATTCCAAAGCCAGGGTTGCCACCACCAAATAGGCCCTCCCTCTCTCTCTCTCTCTCTCATCCTCACCAACCGTAAAAAATGTGGTGGTGGCAACAGTGATGGTGATGTAACTAAACAATTAACCATTTGCTGCCTTTCAGTGGTAACCAAACATTGCCACCTTATTCTCTCTCACACAGTGGTTCCCAACCCGTGGGCCACGAGACCTAAAAGAAGGTCTATGAGACATGCAGGGAAAATAAGCTCTAGATTATTAAATATAGTTTTGTGTGGGCGAGCAAATGGCAACTACTGGATGGCATACGTTTTGTATCAGAAACTAGAGCTGATGTGGTCTATCCAAAGCAGTTTTCTGAATCATCACCCCAAATAACAACCAAATCTAAAGTTGACCAAAAACTGATTCATAACCCTTTTGGTACTAATGTTGGAGAGTAGTTCCTGCTCAAAGTGGTCCCTGGTTAAAAAAAACGTTAGGAACCACTGCTCTAACAGTAAAGGCCATATCTGTGGATCTATGAAAACTCACTTGCCTAATAAATGTCTGCTGATATTTTTTGTCACTAGTAGCCAATACATACCTCTGTAGATGCTGCTGCTACTTTTCTTTTCAGCATGACCTAAGACCACCTTGACATAGCATTGCTGTTCCTGCAGTTGCTGTCCCTTCTTTTCCTTCTCAGATACTTTTTGTTTTGTTGCTGAGGAGGAGGAGGAGGAGAGCACCCCATAGGTACAGCTTCATATCTCAGGCAAGCAACAGTGGTTGCTTCATTCTCCAACAGCTAACTATAGAGCAACAAGCCAAATAGCTATGGCATGGCAACTTTTCATTTTCTTCTATGCTGTGGTCTTGTGAACATTAAAATGTACACTTCATGCATGTTCACATACTGCTTTAAGACTTGTAGATCTCAATCTTTCCTAGAGTTTATTCAGCATGTCTAAGATCACATTTTTCTTCGACTGAATTTAGACACATGTTGCCACTCAGCCCTGAATTCATGATCAGTGAAAGATAGGGGCGCCAAGTAGTAACTTGGAGATTAATGCTCAATCTTTCAAATTCCCTGATGAAATGGGAGACTTGGCAGCTGTTTTGTCTAATACCTATTCCTGAAGTAGAGTACCTTTCAAATATTATTACATTCAGAGTTTCAGATTATTGATATCTTAGGAGAACTGATCACAGCAAGAAAAAGACTAGGATTCTCAACTCATTCACCCAAATTATTTTTTGTTTTGATTGTAGTTATAAATCAGGCATGAGCAAACTTCAGTCCTTTAGCTGTTTTGAACTTCAACTCCCACAATTCCTAACAGATGGTAAGCTGGCTAGAATTTCTCAGAATTGCAGTCCAAAGCACCTGGAGCACCAAAGTTAGCCCATGCCTGTTATAAATTATGACTAGTCTTTAAAGGAAAGTTTAAAGTGTGGGAACTAGATGATATGCCCACTCATCTTGGACTGAAGTGAGATGCGGTGAATGAGGTACTGCTTTTCTGTGCCAACTCTTCCTTGCTACAAGTCTTGTTTGTTTACTATAAACTATGTTGAGGTCTAATGGTGGACTTAGTGGTAGTTCCTGATGGTAATGTAGGGCTGAGGAACTGCTGGTTTTCCAGATGTTTTAACCTGCAGTTCCCAGAATCTCTTATAGCAGTGGTTCTCAACCTGTGAGTCCCCAGGTGTTTTGGCCTACAACTCCCAGAAATGCCAGCCAGTTTACCAACTGTTAGGATTTCTGGGAGTTGAAGGCCAAAAACATCTGGGGACCCAAGGTTGAGAACCACTGTCTTATAGGTTTTTGATGGCTGGAGCTGATGGGATCTGCAGGTCAGTGGTTCCTCAGCAAGAAGGTAAAGAACGGAGTGGATGGAATCTGAAAGTAAAAGTTAGGAGTGTCTTATTATGAGATAAAAAGATGGTATTTAAACAAACCCAGTACAAATGCTATGCTAACTAACCCAAAAGTTTGCCATGCCAAGCAAAGTCTCTGCATCCCTTCAGAAAGGCAGTAATGCTTAACTAACAAATTATAGCCCTAAGGATTGCACACCTCAAAGATCTCAAATTTTTGAAAGCTTAAACCAATGTTTCTCAAAATCTGCTTTTCCAGGTGTTTTGGACTCCTAGAAAATCCCAGTCAGTTTACAAACTGTTAGGAATTGTGGAAGGTGAAGTTCAAAACATCTGGAGGAGCAGTTTCAAAAACTCTGGTTTAAACTTATCTATAACTTGGAGAATAGGAGGCTATCTCAGATTTTAGAGGACATCCCAACATCCTATCAGCAAACCAAAACCAATTAGCAGACCTAAGCATCTCTCATAACCAAAGGATAATGAAGCCAATGTAGTTCTGTTACTGAATAAAACAATTAAATACGCATCTGGTAAAAGATATGGAAAGAATATTACTATAATTTCACATTCGCCGAGATAGTTTATAGTTCGTAAATTAATTAGTATGATGACACTGTAAGGTCATCCTGGTTTGGATACAAATGAGATGAAAATTGGGTGTTGCTCTGTCAGGACTTGTCCGGACTTGATGTGGTGATGTTGCCAGTTGTGTGCAGCTGCCCTGGTGACAAGCCTCTCAATACAACAGGTTGCAGCATCTACCTGGATGGCTCCACCCAGACAGTGAGGCCATTGGATTCTGTTCCAGTTGAGCACCAACATAGTCTTTTGAATTTTGGCACTTTCCTGTATCTTTTAGTGGTCCTTTGGCCCCGACCTTCTCAATTCTTATATCTTGGCTCCTAGTTTATCCCAGGCTGCTACTTGTGGTTCAGTCCTAACCGGCTCAGAACCACGAATTACTAACCACCTTATCACATTGAGAAATTTCCCAGTGGTAGGACGCTTCAGTTTCTTTCAAAGCATGGAGAGGCACTGAGCTCATCACATAAGTTAAACTACTTCTGGCTGTCATACATAGCCCTCCATGGTTGAAAAGAAGCAGAAGTGTCATGAAAAGTAGGGAACTCTAGCAATCTGACTCATCACATTGAAAATTTTTGCCCTGGTAGGACACTTCAGCCTTTTTTCAAGCATCACATCTTGAGTTGTTCCAGGGTTGAAAAGAGGCAGAAATGTCATGAAAAGTGGGAACTCTGAACATGGGCCAGCAATCATGTTCAGAGCTCCTACCTCATCACACTTGAAAAACCAGTGGGATGGGAACCATCACAGTTTCCTGTCCTGTTTCATTGCCCAACCATCAGCAATGATTTTAACCTGGATCACTGTCTCTTGTATCCTATGGGCTTTGATGCAGAACCATAGGATCCCATGGAAAGAAATGGTTTTAAACTGGTGTCAGTCTTCTTTAATGTGGGGGGCTTTGGGCAGGGCAAGGGATCTCTTGGTTTTCAAATACTGTTAATTCTCCTGATTAAAAACAAAAAGGTAATACTGATCTTGTGATGAATGTAGGTAAATGTTTTCTCCTGACATTAAGTCTAGTCTTGTCCAACTGGGGGTTGGTGCTCATCTTCATTTCTAAGCTAAAGATCCTGTATTGTCCATTCCTTCCAGAGTGGTACCTATTGGTCTACTCATATTTGCATGTTTTCGAACTGCTAGCTTGGCAGAAGCTGGGGCTTACAGCAGGAGCTCATCCTGCTCCCCGGATTCGAACCGCTGACCTTTCAGACAGCAAGTTCAGCAGCTCAGTGGTTTAATCCACTGCACCACTGGGGGCTCCTGTGATGAATGTAAGGTGAATGTATTACCAGCTCTTCAGTTTCCACATGTGAGTGTGCATGTGATGGGGAGGCAGAACTGGAAATGGGACTGCTGACTATAGAAGAGGGGCGATTCTCTACTCTTAAAGGGACAGTCACTCATGCTTTCCCTTCTCAGTGTGATGAGTCATAGTCTTGTGATCCACAATCTTGTATGTCCCAAACTAGGCTTTGTGGCCTAGCACCCAAACCACATAACAACTGTAAAAGTAAAGACCTAACTGCCTAAAATAAATATAATAAAATCCAAAATGTCCTGATGCTCATGGTAAAATATGAATAAACAAGTAATTTAATTCATTGTTTCTCTGCCATGTCCACATTACATATTAAGACCAGAGTCTGTTTTTTGTCAGTTAATGTTATAAATAATGAACTAAATATTCTTCTTGGAAGGATACTGCCTATGAACAGTGTATTATGAAGTTGCCAGCTCAACCTATGGTATAGACCTGGGGTCCCCAAACTAAGGCCCATGGGCCCTCCAAGGTCATTTACCTGCCCGCTGTCCTAAACTTTAGACTTAGGGTTGACCTAAGTCTCTCTGGTCTTTGGAGGTCTCTTTGCTTATCTATGGTCTTCTGAGATCATCAAGATGGTCTTTGAAGGTCTTTTTGCTTACCTGTGGTCTTATGAGATCATCTAGATGGTCTTTGAAGGTCACTTTCCTTACCTATGGTCTCATGAAACCATCTAGATGGTCTTTGAGGGTCCCTTTCCTTATCTATGGTCTTCTGATGGTCTGATGAGATCATCTAGATGGTCTCTGAGGGTATCTTTCCTTACTTATGGTCTTATGAGACCATCTAGATAGTCCTTGGAGGTTTCTTTGCTTACCTATGGTCTTATGAGATCATCTAGATCAGGGGTCCCCAAACTATGGCCCTCCTGTCCTAAATTTTAGACTTAGGGTTGACCTAAGTCTGACATGACTTGAAGGCTCACAACAACAATCCTAATTTTGGAGTATTTCATCATATTCCGCCCCCGCCCCCCTAACAGTCTGAGGGACTGTGAATCGGCCCCCCACTTAAAAAGTTTGAGGACCCCTGGTATAGACCATCCACACAATACAGTCTTACTGCTATGATGCCACTTTAACTGCCGTAGGTGAAACCTATGGATTTCCATGGGTAGTAATAATAATAATAATCATCATCATCATCTTTATTTATATACCGCCCTATCTCCTCAAGAGGGCTCGGGGCAATTTCCAACATAAGGCAAAATATTACATTGCCAAAAAGAGGCCATATAACAAAGTTAAACATAATAAAACAAGAACATACAATTCTACTAAAACAACCACAAACATTAAAATCCATTTTTAATTTGGCCAAATGTACCAGAGGAGCTACAACTGTAAATCCCTCTCCCCAGGGCTCCATAGGATGTGGCCATGGCATTTGAAGTAGAATCATAATGCTATAATTTTGTAATGGGAATGGTTCCTCTGTAACTAAAAACAAAGGTCACTCACAAAATCCATAAATACTGCCTCCTCCCAAATTATTATAACTGAGATACAGAACTTCATCAGATGGATTTCTGGCTCTGTTTCCACATGCTTCAAAAACAAAGCCCCATAGGAGTCCCACGAAGGCCATCAGATGACATAAGGGCACTTCTGGTGGGACTCCATGAGACTCTGTTTCCATGGCACATGGAAACAAAGCCTGAAGACCATCTTCAGGAATCAGGTTTGGAGTATTACCGAACTCCAAACCTGAGAAAGCGGGGGAAAGCAGGTAAATGTTGGGGAAAGGACGTGGGATGACTTTTTCCTAAGCCAGAGTCTGCAGCATCCTCTGCTTACCAAACAAGTGTGATAGTAAGACCTCTGCTGGTCCTCTTGTAATGTTAACACTGGATAAAGGGGGCCTTCATTTATGAGGGTCGGACCTCCTGGTGCTATTAGTATGGATTGTCATCTGAAGACTTATGATGTCCCCAAGAATTCTATTGTGTTTTCTCAGGTAAGAAATACTCGGAGGTAGTTTTGCCAGTTCCTTCCTTTGAAATCTTGCACTGCTGGGAGTTGGTACCTTTCTGTTTTACTAGAAATGATCTAGATATCTGCCAGGAGATCCTGCACTGCATTCTGCTGGCTACTTTGAAAATGTATGAATACTTTGTCCCAACATCCCTCACTAACTGACTTTACTAGTTGGGAATGATGGGAATTACAGCCTAACAAGACCTAAAGGGACCAAATCTGTCCCCTTTTGGTTTATCCAATAAAAAAACTAGTTTCAGCCAATTATAATCTACTAGATATTGGGTTGCTGTGAGTTTTCCGGGCCATATGGCCATGTTCCAGAAGCATTCTCTCCTGACATTTCACCCACATTTATGGCAGGCATGTTTAGAGGCTGTGAGGTCTGTTGAAAACTAGGCAAGTGGGGTTTATATATCTGTTGGATATCCAGGGTGAGAGAAAGAACTCTTGTCTGTTTGAATGCTGCAATTGACCACCTTGATTAGCATTGAATAGCCTTGCAGCTTGGAAACCTGACTGCCTCCTGCCTGGAGGAATCCTTTGTTGGGAGGTGTTAACAGTATTAAAAAAAAACCTCTAAAATCAGGACAGTAAATAAAGAACAACACTCAGAAAACAGAGGAATTCCAAGCATGAAACAATCAGGGCCTGCAAACCTCGGAGGATACCTGCCATATATGTGGGTGATACATCAGGAGATAATGCTTCTGGAACATGGCCATACAGCCTGGAAAATGCACAACAACCCAGTGATTCCGGCCATGAAAGCCTTCTAGATACTTCCAGTAAGTTGATGAGAGAATTGTAAAGGCACTAGCCACATTTCAAACTAATTTTTCAGAACGTTATGGCATTATTCTTGATGTTGTTGTTGTTGTTGTTGTGGGCCTTCACGTGGTTTCTGATTTATGATGGCCCTATCACAGTGTTTTCTTGGCAAGGTTTTTTCAGAGGATTTTGCTATTGCCTTTCTCTAAGGGTGAAAGAATGTGGTTTGCCCAAGGTCACCCAGTGGGTTTTCATAACTGAGGGGGAGACTTGAACCCGGATCTCCCAGTGTTTTAGCTTATCTCTCAAATTAGTATACCATGCTGGGACTCATGCCATCCTCTTACCAAGCCTAATGCTCTTTAAAGTAATGAAAAGTAACATAAAAGCAGTGCAACATTTTGTTTAACACTGCAGTGTGCAATGACAATGTATTCTTCAAAACACTGGCAACACACTATGTAATGTAACAGGAACTGATTCATTTTCAAAGTAACTTCATGAACTTTGGACACAAGCCCTCTTTAAGTTCAATAACAAGTGTACCACTTGAATTGTTACATCCGTAGCAATGATATAACATGGGGGGATCCTGGGAATCTGCATGGAAAGGCATTGTGAATAGCAAGCAAGGAAGCAAGGAAGCAATTCTGTTTGTATATAGTCATTCAGCCATCACAGCACAAATACAAAATAAAACATTCATAAATCTAGGTCACCAAGGCCATGTACAACATCATCTTTTGTAGACTTTTGCTTAATGATGCTGGACAAACATAAAAGGAGTCAATCTTTACAGCCAAAACTTCACTTTTTGAGTGAAGATTTGGCTCATATATTCTTCCTTTATATTTGGGTTAACTGTATGATTTAATAGGATACACTGCAGATCTTAAATTTCACTTGTGTAGTGAATATAGCATTGTGTGCTAGTGTGTGCTGAGAGAGCATTTAATTTAGTTGCGCAATAGCACTATGACAATAAAGTTATTCAATTCAATAGGTGTACCCGAGTTAAGAAAGCTGATGTGTTCCCGGGCATTACTTCTTTTGCAGAAACCTTGTTTTCAGAGACAGAAACGGCATGGAAAGAATGAGGATAAGTTCCTATAAAAAAGAAGAGCAGTTCCTCATGTTCCAAAATAATGTTGTATCCAAAACCTTTTAAAAATGAATATGGGAGAGATCACGCAAGCCTTGAATAAGATAGCAAAAAAAAAAAAAAAACTGAACCGTAGAGGCTATTTAATGTTCTCTCCACCCCCCCCCCCTCAAAATACATCCAGGGATTGCTTTCTTTCTCTTTTTGACTAACATCTAGTCAAGTATATAGATTCCTTTTTTGATATGTTGGGTATTGCCAGTGTAGCAGGTTTATTTACTCTTCCCGTTTCTCTCTCTTTTGCTGTTCACACATGCTCAGTAGTGGAATATTTAAGGAAGCTGCTATATATCTTGCCTTTAATGCACAGTTAAAGTTGGACCAGCTCACCCAGGAGCTCCCAGTGGTGCAGCAGGTTAACCATTGAGCTGCTAAACTTGCTGACCGAAAGGTTGGTGGTTCAAATCTGAGGGGCAGGGTGAGCTCCCGCTGTTAGTCCCAGCTTCTGTCAACCTAGCAGTTTGAAAACGTGCACATGTGAGTAGAACAATAGGTACCATTTCAGTGGGAAGGTAACGGCGCTTCAGTGGGAAGGTAATGGCCAGCCACATCACCTTGGAGGTGTCTACGGACAACACTGGCTCTTTGGCTCAGAAATGGAGATGAGCACCAACCCGTAGAGTCAGACACAACTAGACTTAATATCAGGGGAAAATATTTACCTTTACCTTTGCTGCAGACCCACTGCTGTGACAGGTCTCTATCTCTGTGTGTTTTTCTAATATTCTTCACCATACTTACTATGCCCACCTGGCTAAAAAAAAAAAAATCAAATCTACCTAAACCAGTGGTTCTCAACCTATGGTCCGTGGACCACTAGTGGTCCACAAGAACTAAAATATGGTCCATGGCCTCCCCGTTACTACTACGTATAATAACACAGCCCTACCAAAAAAAAATGTATTGGTGTCTTTGTTTTTATACCTGTTCTTGGGTTATTTGTGGTGCTAAGTCAGAAAATTGTATTGGATAGACCACATCAGCTGTAAATTATTAAATATGGTTTTCTGTGGGTGAGCAGATGGCGATTACTGGATGACATATGTTCTGTATCAGAAACTAGAGCTAATGTGGTCTATCCAATGCAATTTTCTGTATCAGCACCCCAAATAATCAAACCGAATCTAAAGTTGACCAAAACAAAATTGTTGTTGGAGAGTGGTCCCTGGTCCAAGTGGTTCCTGGTCAATTGATCCCTGGTTAAAAAAAGGTTGGGAACCACTGATCTAGACAGAGAAAAAGAAGGAAAATGGTATTGGCAGAAATCAAAATACTTTGTGAAAAGGAGCTTTTTTGTCAGAGGCTTTTTAACTGAAATGTGCCAATATGTTCCTATTATTTTCGAAGAGGATTACACAAATGCAAAAACGTTTCTTCAGTGGTAAGAACGGCCTAAGGCTTTACAGGTGAATTTGAAGTAGACCCGCTTATTAATCCCATATGTGCTTCTATACATACACATACTTCTATATGCAAGCACACACACTTTCCATACAGCGTGCACATTCCTTCAGTCACTTTACAGGGGAAATGTGTAAGGTTTTGTAGCGAGTGCCAAAGCAAACATACTGACAGTCCAGGGCAATCTCCACCCGACTCAGGCCCCAGGACCACCTATCAAGGCAATGGCTGCCTTCGTTCCAGGAAATGCTTGGCTTGTTGGTTAGAAATAAGGCTTTGGATTCCCATAATAGAAGTGTGGCTTTAAAAGAGCCCAGAATAGAGCAGGCAGGTGGTATGTTTTCCACGTTGCACACTTCAGCCAGGCACCTCATGTTCCAGATGTGAAGCCATGCTTTCGTTTGCTTCTTCACTGTTCACTCCAGTCCTTCAACGAGTCCCTTCCTTTTGGCTACTCTCTTTCTCAATGCATGTGGGGTAGCACACAGGGGAGGACTGTCTGTAGGCTGGCGTGCATTCACTCTTACATATGAATTCACATACGTATGTGAGTTCCTCCTAACAGCAAGGCAGCAGGAGGAGAATCCCTAAAGTGGAAATGGAGGCTGCAAAAAAAAAGGGACAGCCTATATTTGATAGAGGTCTGATTCTGCTTCCTACAAACTGTCCTATAGCTTGCAAATTCTTTCAGGTTGTGACTTGCTGCTCTTGGCAAGCATGTCTTTTGGTAGGCTTCAAATTGCCTATCTGGTCATTTGTAACCAGGTATCTGAGGGCCCTTCCACCCAGCAATATAACCCAGTGGCGAAGTACATTAAAGCACTGAGCTGGAGACTGAAAGGTCCCAGGTTCAAACCCTGGGAGCGGCGGGAGCGGCCGCTGTTAGCTCCAGCTCCTGCCAACCTAGCAGTTCGAAAACATGCCAGTGTGAGTAGATCAATACGTCCCGCTCCGGCGGGAAGGTAATGGCGCTCCATGCAGTCATGCCAACCACATGACCTTGGAGGTGTCTACGGACAACGCCGGCTCTTCGGCTTAGAAATGGAGATGAGCACCAACCCCCAGAGTCAGACATGACTGGACTTAACGTCAGAGGAAACCTTTACCTTTACTTTATCTGAGGGCCCTTCCACCCAGCAATATAACCCAGAATATCAAGGCAGAAAATCCCACAATATCTACTTTGAACTGGGTTATCTGAGTCCACACAATTCCAGTTCAAAGCAGAAAATGTGGGATTTTATTCAGCTGTGTGGAAGGGGCCTGAGTGGTTTTCATTCAGGACTTCATCCCACAAGTAGGGGAAGCAGGTGGAATCGTCTTCTTTGCATGGCATTTCATGAAGTTCCATCTTTAAAGAAGTTGGATAATTTATTCACCCCCCCATTCACACAGGATTGCTTCCTCCCCTTTCCAGCTCAACCATTTCAAGGATACTAGCACACTTTTTAAAACAAGCATCTTTTTAAGGGGATAAAGCCTGGTTTAACCTATTTAAGGAAGACAGTAAAGATATTAGCAAGCTTATGTTAATACGACTTTTTACCTATGTCAACTTGATAACGACACAGTGTCTATTCCCATCCCAATTTGCACTTCCAAGAATTTGCAGCACTTTATCAGTCACCTCGTGTTTACAATATTTATATGGTGCACCTTACCCAATCTACTTTTACAACCTCTCTATTTTAATCCATGTTTTTATTAGCTCATTTCATTTGTTTTTACTGGCTAATGTTTAAATTTTTATAATTGTGCATGTTTTTTGTCTATTGTGTTTTATATTGCTATTGTTTTTATTCGGGCCTGGCCCCATGTAAGCCGCCCTGAGTCCCCTTTGGGGAGATAGAGGCGGGGTATAAAAATAAAGTTATTATTATTATTATTATTATTATTATTACGACTGGACCAAAACATTTTGCTGGCAAGGTTGAAGGAAAGATGGTACCCATCATATTTCTTGTACAGAAGACCAACTATGGAGCCTTATGTCAGCATTGGCAATAATAATAATAATAATAATAATAATAATAATACTTTATTTATACCGCGCCACCATCTCCCCAATGGGGACTTGGGGCGGCTTACATGGGGCCGTGCCCAGAACAATACAATATAACAGCATATAAAAGAACAACACATCACAACACAGTGAACAATACAATAGATAATAATATACATTACAATGCAAAATCAAGGAAACAATAAAAACAAGGGCAGGCCACATGAACATTAAGTTAAAACCCAGGGTGAGAAAGACATAAGAATAAAACCACAAAGAACAGGGTCATAAGATAGTGGTGCAGTCTAGAGGATAGATATTGGAAGGGAGCAACGGAAGTAATTTCTTCTCCCACATCAGAGGGCAACAAGTCAGTTTGGCGGTCCCAGGACAGGTGGTGTGGTATACACAGCTCTGTCTTCAAGCAGAACATTTCACCATTTCTGCTCCACAGGTTTTGCCACCTTAAGAGGTTGCCCAGTGCCCACACTTTAAAAAAAAAGATTGGCTCTGTCTGTTACCATCAGCACCATAGAGATTGCTAAACTGTGCTGCTCATGAATTCATATGGATGCACACTGGAGAGTCAAGTTAATAAAGTGCCTGTAGAACTGCCTAGGGGACTGGTTTTCTTTTAATCAGGTCAAGCGTACTCTATCATAACCATGTATATGTGCATGAATTGGCACATATGTGTTATACATGTATATTGACTCATTAAATCACTTACAGTAGAGTCTGACTTATCCAACGTTCTGGATTATCCAATGCATTTTTGAAGTCAATGTTTTCAATACATCGTGATATTTTGATGCTAAATTCGTAAATACAGTAATTACTACATAGCATTACTGTGTATTGAACTATTTCTGTCAAATTTGTTGTATAACGTGATGTTTTGGTGCTTAATTTGTAAAATCATAACCTAATTTGATATTTAATAGGCTTTTCCTTAATCCCTCCTTATTATCCAACATATTCGCTTATCCAGCATTCTGCCGGCCCGTTTATGTTGGATAAGTGAGACTCTACTGTAGTCGATTATTCCTCTTTAAATCACTAGACTTCCTACTGTTATATTTGTGGACAATGGTATAGACCAGGGATCCCCAAACTTTTTAAACAGGGTCATGATCCTTCAGACTGTTGGAAGGCCGGACTATAGTTGGCCACCGAGCAATAATAATTAATATTATTATTATTATTAATAATAATAATAATAATAATAATAAAGAGGGTTAGAAGAGACCCTTTGTGCCATTGAGTCCAATCCCCTTCTGCCTTTGTGCACCAAAAGCACAAGCAAAGCACCCCTGACAGATGGCCACCCAGCCTCAATGTTAATAATAATAATAATAATAATAATAAGCGTTGGAAGAGACCTCTTGGGCCTTTTAGTCTGACCCTCTTCTGCCTTTGTGCACCAAAAGCACAAGCAAAGCACCCTTGACAGATGGCCACCCAGCCTCAATGTTAATAATAATCATCATCATAATAAAGAGGGTTGGAAGAGACCCCTTGGGCCATTTAGTCCAACCCTGTTCTGCCTTTGTGTATCAAAGGCACAAGCAAAGCACCCCTGACAGATGGCCACCCAGCCTCAATGTTAATGATGATGATGATGATGATGATGATGATGATGATGATGATGATGATGATGATAATAAGGGTTGTAAGAGAAGAAGAGAACCCTTGGGTCATTTAACCCAACCCTTTTCTGCCCTTGTGCCGTGGGGGCCGGATAAATGGCTTCGATGGGCCGCATCCAGCCCCCGGGCCTTAGTTTGGGGACCACTACTTAGTTTCAACATTGACACTACATTATTCTATATGTATGGTTCCTGATATTACTAGTTAAAGGGCATTGTGCAGCGATTTCTCTCTTTAATGGAATTCTACTGGTAATAAAAAGCAGCAGCATATGAAAACATGGTAAGATAGTAGACAACAATGCCTGGATCAATGTGTTGTCGAAGGCTTTCATAGCTGGAACCACTGGGTTGCTGTGAGTTTTCCTGGCTGTATGACCATATTCCAGAAGCATTCTCTCCTGACATCTCACCCAGATCTATGGCAGGCATCCTCAGAGGTTGTGAGGTATGTTGAAAACTAGGCAAGTGAGGTTTATATATCTGTGGAATGTCTAGGGTGGGCGAAAGAACTCTTGTTTGTTTCAGGCCAGTGTGAATGTTGCAATTTGCCACCTTGATTAGTATTGAATAGCCTTGCAGCTTGAAAGCCTGGTTGCTTCCTGCCTGGGGGAATCCTTTGTTGGGAGGTGTTAGCTAGCCCTGATTATTTCCTGCCTGGAATTCCCTTGTTTCTGAGTTATTTACTGTCCCAATTTCAGAGTTTTTTTTAATACTGGTAGCCAGATTTTGTTCATATTCATGGTTTCCTCCTTTCTGTTGAAATTGTCCACATACTTATGGATTTCAGTGGCTTCTCTGTGTAGTCTGACATGGTGGTTGTCCGAGTGGTCTAGCATTTCTGTGTTCTCAAATAATGTTCTGTGTCCAAGTTGGTTCATCAAGTGTTCTGCTATGGCTGACTTCTCTGGTTGAGTCACTCTCCAGTGCCTTTCATGTTCCTTGATTTGTCAGGAGAGAATGCTTCTGGAACATGGCCACACAGCCCGGAAAACTCACAGCAATCCAATGCCTGGATTATTTGTGAAATTCTGATTGCAAGATAAAATCTCACCTGGAAGCACCCTTGATTTATAGAGTGTCTATTTTGTGTCGATAAATCCATAAAGCACATACTTGATTTCCTATATTGAAAAATAATTGTGACTTGATACCAATTTATCAGGATGTGTGGCTATATGTGTGTAAATGTGTGCATTTACAGGCGTGTAAATGTGTACAGGTACATCTCAATTACCAAAGTAGACATGTTCCTGGGTTTTAATGTTGATGTATTGCATTTTATGTTTTGTATGGCACCAGTGTGTGCTATTTTGTAAGCCACCCCGAGTCCCTATAGGAGATGGTGGGGGGGGGGGGGGGTGTTAAATAACCTTTATTATTGTTGTTATTATTATTATTAACACAAAAACACAGTATGACACAACAAATGAGATTTATATGCTGGATTTTGTATCACAAAATCACAAGTTGAACACTTCCCAAGCGTTTAAGACTGTGTGATGTACGTATTTTCGAATGATGTGCGCAGATCCAAGTAAGGTGGCCACTTGTAGTTCACAGATCGTGATTTTGTCAATGTTTATTATTTTCAAAATGTATTATTATTATTATTATTATTATTATTATTATTATTATTATTATTATTTTCTACTTTAATAAAAAATTTAGTACCAGAGATAGAAATAACATGGAAAGACCAGAGATAAGTTCCTACAGCACATGTCTGCAAACTTTTTATTCCAGGTTAACATTAAGAAGAGTAGTTCAACATATGTCAGCAGACTTTTTATTCCAAGCGAACATTATGTACATATGCATTGAAACAGACAGACCAGGTAAGGTTTGCACAAATGAACAAAAACATTTTGACTCATCTAACAATCAACTGAACATTTCTGCCAATTGCATCCTAGGAGGTTTTTCCGTCTTAGATCAGCTTCTACTTTTCTTATGTTTGTTTTGGTGATCAAACAAATTCATCTATGATTTTTCACAAGCCAGAGTCACTGTTGAGGCTGGTTAAGTGACTTTTCCCTTTTATATTTTGCCTTTCATGATTCGGGAGGCAGGTCTTACCCTTGTCTGTTGTAGGCAGGCACACTTATCTGCAGTCGGGTCAATTAAAGTAGAGCCCCATTTTCCCCAAGTCAGTCTTTACTGAACCATTTACTTTAGATACACTGCTGCAGCCAGGCACTGAAGTCTTTTTCCACCGCTCCTTCACCATCCTCTCAATGCCATTGCTGCCAAAAGACCTCCAGATGCACAGAAGATGGTTTGAAAGTGTTATTTTCTGCTTAATTGTGCGGTACTTACTTGGAAAGTGGTTATAATATTCCAGAAACCTCATTTTTGTGACTTCCACCAACTATGTTGAATTAATTGAGACTGTGAGATATTTGTTGAAAATATCTGTGCTGCAGGATGTCTCGCAAAACCAACATTTTTGCAGTTTAATAAACCTTTAAAGTGTTTTTATAATAGAACCAATTAGGAAATGACATTTATAACTCGGAAACAAAAATTGTGTTACATAATGTCATTCTTTGTTGGAGGCTTTTCAAAAGTAAAGTATAGTTGTATGCTTATAAGAAATAATTTTTTCTCCCAAATCATATTCAGCTTTCTTTTTTGCCTTCTGTCTTCTGTTTTGCAGCTAGTGCCATGCAGTGGCCTGGTATTCAGTCATACAGGAGATTGCATTGGATGAGAATGCTCTAGTAACAGAATTATAAGGTGAAGCTAAGCACTGATACTAAAATGAACTAGTATCTGGGATGTGAGGGAGTTTGAGAACCCAGAAGACTGGGAAATTTAGCTGCTTCGCAGCATATTTTCCCTCTGCCACGGTTTCTGGCAGAGCGGCCGGGGACCACCTTGAATCCAGAGCTGCAGCCGACACCAGTCCATGGAATCCTGGCCTTTTCAAAGCCCCTGAACCTGAAACAATGGGCTTTGGGGCAGCTGTCTGGGATATGGGGGATTAGCAACATCAGGGGAGCAGCGAGTGAATGAGGGCGGTGGGCCAGACAGAAGGGGTCCGGCACACAGTGGAGGTGAGCAAAGGGGATTCTTTCCTGTCGTGGCAGTGAGGGGGACACAAAAAACCATTCAGGTCAAAGGAAACTCCAACTTAGTGCAGACATGTGGAGTCTGGCCTTTGTATTGGAGGGAGCTGGGAAGTACATCTGTGTGTGTGTGCAGTGCACATACATCCTCATCAATTCCTTTCCTCAACAAAATAGTGTATCTTCCCCCAAATGAGAATGGGAATGGAAGATTAGTAAAACTAAGTGACATTTGAAGACTGTTTACAACAACAAGTACTGAAATAACATCATCATAATCATCATCATTAAGCTCCTAGTGGTGCAGTGGGTTAAACCCTTGTGCTGGCAGGACTGATGACTTGAAAGTTGGGTTGCTGACCTGAAGCTAGCCGGTTCAAATTCAACTCGGGGAGAGTGTGGGTAAGCTCCCTCTATCAGCTCCAGCTCCATGCAGGGACATGAGAGAAGCCTCCCACAAAGATGGTAAAAACATCCAGGCATCCCTTAGGCCAGGGGTCCCCAAACTAAGGCCCGGGGGCCGGATGCGGCCCTCCAAGGTCATTTACCTGGCCCCCACCCTCAGTTTTATAATATATTTTTATATCAGTTTTAATAATATAATATATTGTATATACATATAATATTGATAAAAATATTATAATGTTATACAATATAATACTAATAATAATACCATATAATAATATTAATTATATGTTATATATTACATATAGTATTACAGTATAGTGGTATAGTTCAATATAGTAATGTATAATGCTAATATTGTGCTATGCTAATAATATCATATATTGTATATACAGCTGCTCTGAGTTCCCTTCGGGTAAGAAGCGTGGGATATAAATGTATTAAATAAATGTAGTAAGCAAATAATTAATTAATTTTAGACTTAAGGTAAAGGTTTCCCCTGACGTTAAGTCCAGTCATGTCTGATTCTGGGGGTTGGTGCTCATCTCCATTTCTAAGCCGAAGAGCCAGCGTTGTCCGTAGACACCTCCAAGGTCATGTGGACGGCATGACTGCATGGAGCGCCGTTACCTTCCCGCCGGAGCGGTATCTATTGATCTACTCACATTGGCATATTTTCGAACTGCTAGGTTGGCAAAAGCTGGAGCAACAGCGGGTGCTCACTCCACTCCCGGGATTTGAACCTGGGACCTTTCAGTCTGCAAGTTCAGCAACTCAGTGCTTTAACACACTTCGCCACCGGGTCTCCTAATTTTAGACTTAGGCTCACACAAATTCTGAAATGACTTGAAGGCACACAACAACAACAATCCTAATTAACTTGACTATCTCATTGGCTAGTAGCAGACCCACACTTTCCATTGAAATCCTGATAGGTATATGTTGGTTAAGATTGTTTTCATTTTTAAATATTGTATTGTTCTTTCATTGTTGTTGTTTCAAGTGATAATTCGGCCCCTCAAGAGTCTGAGGGATTATAGACCGGCCCTTTGCTTTAAAAGTTTGAGGACCCTGCCTTAGGCAATGTCCTTGCAGACGGCCAATTCCCTCACACCAGAAGCAACTTGCAGTTTCTCAGGTTGCTCCTGACACACACACAAAAATCATCATCAACATAGGCTATCATTTGTGGCTGACTGATTGTCTTTCAGTAGAGTTGGTCATGGATCCGTAAGTGACTGAAAAGACCTATCATCATCACCATCACCATCATCATGATTTCTTACTCATCTCTCCCCATGGATTGTGGTAGGGAACACTAAAAGATTAAAATACCAGATATAGCATCCATTTAAAACACGTACATCAGTCAAGACAGATAACATCACTTTAAAAGAATGCCTAAGACCAAAACAGATTAGCATTCATAATTTAAAATTTAGAAAATGAAAACCCAATTGGATAGGCTTGCCCGAAGAGACTGGTTTTTAATACAGTTTTAAATGCAGATTGTGCACTCATCTGCCAAATCTGGGTGCGCAGTCTAGGGGCAAATCTCACACTCTCAAGTCAGCAACTACAAGTTGCTTTCGACATCTTGCTCCTGGCTGACTGGAGTAAATACTGTCCATTGGACCTGAGTGCATGGGGCTGGGTATATGGCAGGTAGGTGAGAATAATGCCAGGGGAATCAATGTCTTTTCCCTTAAATATCTCTTGTTGTAGCAGAAAGGATCCTGCTCACCAGAAAAAAAATGTGGTAGGAATCTGGAAGGAAGGACTGAAAAGTTGTGGAAAGACAGCTATTACTTTCCACTCTGGTAAGCTTTTTTGCAGTCACTTCACTTCACTAGAAATAAAATTCTTCCAGAACCAAAGCATAATCAGAAAAGGTAGATTTAGAGGTTTACAGTGTATGATGAAGTTTGCTCATATGCTAGTTTGCTTGAGAACCTGCAACGTACAAATAACCACCCGTCAGGTCCTTTTCAGTATTTGGTGAGGACCACGTCTGGGCACATCTACAAAGGACATGTAATATTAATTGGAAGTAGCTTGACATTATGGTGGTTAGATAATGTACATAGCGAGAGCGTATTGTGGTGTGCTTTAAGATCTTAAAACCAGGATAAGCGAAGTTGAGGGATACTCTGAAATAGAGTTCTTAATGCACATCAGTGTCTCTACTGGAAACCACATCTTATAGAAAACATAACTCCATAGAATGAGAATCGCTGGGCAGACACCCAAAGCATTTGGCGGATCCATATTTGTGCTTTCCAGTGGGAGAGTTTAAAAAATCATTACTTTTTCCATGGCTGTCAAACTGCGGATCCTGTGGGTTCTGGAACCAATTCAGTGCCAGCTTTGGTGTATGGGAAGAGTCTCCAGAACCGGTTCCAGATTTTGCAATGTAATCATCCACACAGTGAAACCATTTCATTCTCTGCTAGATTCTCCCTGGATTAAGTGGTCAGTATAGATGTGCCCTCTCTGTCATCTTAATTTGAGAGTCAAGTTCTTTAGATTGATAAATTAATTTCCAGGGTTTTTCAATCAAAATTTAGCAGCCTCAACGTTGTGGTGATGGGTTAACTTTCTCTCATTTTATCCACAGCGATCCTTATCATGTTTGGGATGCCTCCTTGGTTCTTAGATTTTAAAGACTTGCAGTAATAATTTTGTGTGTGTGTCTTCTCATTGTTTCTGCCTTATGGCAAGACTAAGGGAAACCGATCACATGGGCTGCTTTGGAGGATTTATTCAAAGGTGGTTTGCCATTGCCATCCTCTGAAACTGAGAGTGCGGTTTGCCCAAAGCCATCAATGGGTTTCCATAGTTTAGTAGGGATTTAAAACCTGGTCTCCAGACTACTAGTCCAGCACTCAGACCATTAAATACGCTGGATCAAGGTTATATCTAGTATGGTTTTAAACCACTCAAGAAATCCAAAGAACAACCTAGTAACGTTCCTGAATGATTAGTTACTGAGAGTGAACATTACTTTCTGGAACAACACAGCCACCCAGTCCCAGACTTACTCTTCAGGCTTATCTGATTTCCCTCCTGGCATTCCTTAAAATTCAGACACACTGTTGGTAACATTGGTCAGTTTTGTACATTGATATGGGATAATTATCTTTGGTGGAGCCAAAGTGGTGTAGCGGTTTGAGCAATGGACTGAGACCAAAGTTCAAGTCCCCATTCAGCTATGGAAATACATTTTCTCGTCCTCATAATCCCATTCTCTCATCCTCAGAGGAAGACAAAGCAAATCCCCTTTGAAAAAATCTTACCAAGAAACTCCCATGATATTTTGCCTTAGGGTCGCCATAAATCAGAAATGACTCGTAGACACACAACAACATTTCCCTTTGTTAGAAATGGCCATCATCAATCTGGTTCACAATTTTGAAGTCACGAGTCATGATACAGATCTGTACACCAGAGGCAGGAAACCTAGCAGTTTGAAAACATGCAAATGTGAGTAGATCAATAGGTACTGCTCCAGCAGAAGGTAATGGTGCTCCATGTAATCATGTCAGCCATATGACCTTGGGTGTGTCTATGGATAATGCCGGCTCTTTGGCTTAGAAATGAAGATGAGCACCAACCCCCAGAGTCGGACCCGACTGGACGTAATGTCGAGGGAAAACCTTTACCTAGCCTATATTCATATATTTACTGATATTTATGTATGGTTTTTCATCTCTATTCATCATAATAGTTTGTAAGTCATCTTGCATGCTGTTAGCAGGGGGAAAGTGAAATATAAATGGCAATAATAATAATAATAATAATAATATCCCTTTTCCCATTTGCCGACTCCCACTATACTGATTGCTTGTGCAACTTGTGTACCAGGATTTTTTTTTCTCCTTGGTAGTTTTTGAGACCATAAATCTATCTGTGAACATGGCATATCTAGGGTTGCAAGAATGAAAACTAGAGAAGGTTCCTTTTCTTTTAATAGTTATGTGGAAGAGTAGGTTTTAGTAGGTGTTACCTGTTACTTGGTTGCAGCACAAGCAACAACTGCTGAAATGTACTCTTCTATACAAGTACTAAAATATAGGAGCTTCTCCAACTTTTAGTCTGGCAATCCTGGATTCGTTCCTTGTTTATATTTTTTAAAGGGCATTTAGTGTGGTTACTGCTTTGGCCTGTATTTTGACAGGAAAATTGATAGCAGTAGTGAGGGCATCTCTTACATCAGTGGTTCTCAACCTGTGGGTCCCCAGATGTTTTGGCCTTCAACTCCCAGAAATCTTAACAGCTGGTAAACTAGCTGGGATTTCTTGGAGTTGTAGACCAAAACACCTGGGGACCCACAGGTTGAGACCCACTGCCTTACAGAGAAGATGGTCCTCAGTTCCACGGCAGTTGCCCATTGAAAGTAAACCACAGTGTGACTTAATCTGGACTAGGCTTCTCTAGGATTGCACAGCCAAGCTCCAAACCAACACAAGCCATAGATAGGCATGGGTTGCTTATGACACAGCCTTCTTTCAACTTAGATAAGATTGAGGTGTTAATAAACTGAGACTTCAGGGGGTTCTCCCAACTCCTCCCATAAGATGTTGGAGGATTTGTATAATGGGACGAAACCAGCTGGCCTAGCAGCTGAAGTTGGGCATTTTGCCCGCACTAAGGCCATGCCCTGGGAGTGCCATGTTGGCAAGCTTGGGAATCAGGCTTGCCCCACTCCCCGGGGCTACCGTTCTGCAAAAAGAGATTAGCTAGGACACCAATCCCCATATGGGCTTAGCAGGGCTGTTGATGTGTTCAAGAACCCGCCTGCTCCCTCATGGTTTGGGGAACATTGAGGAAAAGAGGCTGACATCCTTGAGGAAGCTATCATTTTCAACTTGGTGGTTCACAAAACTGTCTTTTCAGGTAAGGTTTTCATATATTAGTTTTGGCAACCAGGAGGAGAGCATTGTGCCTTTTATGGCCCCATCCGCACTGCGCTTAGATAGATAGATAGATAGATAGATAGATAGATAGATAGATAGATAGATAGATAGATGCATAGATGCATAGATAGATACATATATAGAGCTGTTTATTGATTAGTCCATTGACTATATCAACAATAAAAGACAAAAACAAAAATACACAGAGAAATAGACACCAATCATTATGATAAAACTCCTGCAGAAGTTAAATAAAATAAATTAAATCACCACAAAACCTGATTAAATAATAAATTTGGTAAAATGGGATTAAAGTACAAGATGAAAGCAGGGAGAGTAGAGTGCCTTCAGATTCCCATTAGTTGGATGTGACAGGACAGGAGAACAATATCTCATGAGAAATATATGCTAGGTAGACTTGATTCCATGGACCACCCTCAGGGGCCAAGGTTGTTTGATATATATTACCATGTTAAAATTCTGTTCTCTAATTAATTTGAAAAGTTTGTGCTAAAACTGCAGCATATTGTTTCACAATTGTTGTGTAGCTTTTCCCAACTTACTTCCCAAGCTTGAGCCCTAGAATGTATACTTCAGTTGAGCCGAATCGCTGATCTATTTTGAGGCAATTCATTCTCCGCAAACCAGTTTTTCTCCATAGCTTTTTCAAGTTCAGAAAAATTGGGGGATGTTTTGACAGACATCTACGGAAACCCCCATTCTCCATATTCTGGCTCAGTCTAATTCTCAAACATTTCTCAGGTTATAGTGAATGGCATAGCAAAATAAACACCAGTACCAAAAGTAGTAACAGAAGAAACTCCACAAAAAGAGGAAAAAATATTCTGCGAGGGATGGTTGTGTGTGAACTAGCTTCAGGGTCTGACTCCCTGTAATATTTATCTGCTGTTGAAGCAACTAACTACTCATTTCAAGACGATTTCTCTGGTTTATATCTGCCCTGTCCAGACATTTGCCTTTTTTACCTTTACCCAGAACTACATACGTAGGACCTGAGCCAGTGTTTAATAAGAAAGAAAAACAGCTTGAAGTGTATTGTAAGATAGCTATGAAACCAAATACAGTAGAGTCTCACTTATCCAACACTCACTTATCAAATGTTCTGGATTATCCAATGCATTTTTGTAGTCAATGTTTTCAATGCATTGTGATATTTTGGTGCTAAATTCGTAAATACAGTAATTACTACATAGTATTAATGTGTAATGAACTACTTTTTCTGTCAGATTTGTTGTATAACATGATGTTTTGGTGCTTAATTCATAACTTATTTTGATGTTTAATAGGCTTTTTCTTAATCTCTCCTTATTATCCAACATATTCGCTTATCCAACGTTCTGCCATCCCGTTTATGTTGGATAAGTGAGACTCTACTGTAGATGCAAATAAGCTGGATTCTTTGCAACAAACATGTATAATTTAGACTTTAAGAGAGAAAGTAAAATTTTCAAATAACCTTCTGTGTGTTATATTTTACCACTGACATGGAGCGTGTTCATTCTGCTTTCATGGATGAGGCTTAACATGCCTCTACTTTCAAATGATTCCTTTTTTCTTTTTTTAACAGTATTTTTTATTGTTTCAGCATTACAACATCTTGCTTACACTTAGTTTCTATTGGTGCTCATATTTATACGCACTTCATTTCCATGTAACATTGCTTTTATCTGCACCTTCTCTTTTTATACATCCTTCTCTTTAAAAGGGGGGGGGGTGGAAGAGGAGGAAGATAGGTGACCTCCGGTCTATCCCAGTCTAGTCACAAAGGAAGTTAGTATCGTACATTTCACCCTTTAGAACTCCCTATGTTAACTCTTGTCTCATATTACAACATCAACAAAAACCTTTAATTTATTCTTCAAAACTCAGAATTGGCAAGCCCTTCTTTTCTTCATGCAAAAAGTGAAGAAAAGTTTTCCAGTCTTTAAAAAAAGTTTTCAATGTCCCTTCTTTTAGTAGACATATTAATTTGTCCATTCCGGCCAAGTTCATCATTTTTATTATCCATTCCTCCGTTGTTGGTATTGTTGTACTTTTCCATTTCTGCGCATATAGCAGTCTGGCTGCTGTGGTCATATATTGCCATAGTCTAACGGTTATTTTTATCAGTCAGACCAAGTAGAAAAGTCTCCAGTTTTAGCTGGATGCTTCCCACTAACATTTTCTGCATCACTGTGTGTATTTGAATCCAATATTTCTTGGCATGTTTGCATATCCACCACATATGATAGAAGGACCCCATTTGTTGTTTACATTTCCAGCAAATATTGGAGCCCTTTTTATAGATCTTAGAGAGCTTTTCAGGTGTCATATACCACCAGTACATCATTTTATAGAAATTCTCTTTCAAATTATAACACAACGTGAATCGTAACTCTTTATTCCACATTTTCTCCCATTGTTCCAATATTATATTGTGCTACACATTTTGTGCCCATGTTATCATGCATTCTTTAACTTGTTCATCTGCTATTTCCCATTTCAATAACATTTTATACATTTTAGCAATTAAATGTTCAACAGTCATACATAATGGTAACTCAAATTCCGATTTGCTTATTTCAAAACCAAGTGACTGCTTACCTTGTCTGAAGCTCTCCATTAACTGTAAATAAGAAAACCATTAGAAGCTGAAACCCTCTGAAATTATTTAGTCTCTTGTTTGGATTATATATTTTCCATGTTCATTTTCTAGGAGATCTTGATATGTTAACCATTTCTTCTTACCTTGTGTTTCTTTTCTATAAAATGCTTCTTGCGCAGATATCTACCCAGGGATCTTCAGGCATATGATGATTTACATCTTTGAAAAATATAAGGCCTTTGAAAAATAGTGCAGTGCAATAATTTTAACTGGTATTTGCGCAATTTGATTATGGAACGGCTTTAGACCTTGATTTGGATGATGTGACTTAACATTGGAATGTATTTTAATTATGCTTTTATGTACTGTATGTATCAATTTTAATCTAATTTTATTTCGAGTTTATGTTTTTGAGCCTAAGGCACTTTTGAGCCTAAGGCACCCCTTTCGTTTGCATCTTGTAGCACTATAAATTTAATTCTCCGCTTCTTTCCTTGCCATATAAATTTAGATATGTCTTTTTGTCATTTCTTAAAAGGTTTATCTGTCACTATCACAGATATTGTTTGAAAAAGGAACAACAGTCTTGGCAATACATTCATTATTATCATTGAGAGCCTGCTCAAAAGCAACAGTTTTCATTTATCCCATCTTGACAGATCTTTTTAAATATCTGTCCATAAGGTTTCATAATTATTTTGGAACAGTAGTAGTTGTTATTTGTCAGAGTAATGCCTATGTACTTTACCTTTTTTCTATTTTCTATGTTGGTTTTACTCTCACATTAGAAATCTATAAAATAGAAAAAATAGATTTCTAATATGCATGTAAAACCAACATTTGGTTAGTATATTCTTTTGCATGACAAGTGGTTTGCCTTTTCTTTTTCTTAGCTTCAGTAATAAACAGATGTTAAGGAGAAGAGAGAGGCTCAAAGTCAGGCTTAACATATGAGAAAACTCTTGGGACGCAGCTACACTATAAATTGGTTTAGCTGTTGTTTTCTTGCCATGAGAGTTAAATTTACAAAATCAACACAAATGTGTAGTCTTGGCAGAAGCCTTGGATCCCAAGCTGAAACCTAGACATCATGAAAACCAACATGACTAGGACCAGGGGCAACTTCAGGGACTATATTTGGTGCTAGGACCCATATTCATTCATATCCTTTCTTTCCCAGCTAATTGCATGCAATTGCCAAGTCTGCCAGGGAATGGAAGAGAATTTTGTTTAGTACATCTTTTCTAAATTGAACATCGGAGAAGCAAAACTCACACACACAGGAGACTTTGACATCTTCAAAGGATTGCTTGTATTATTGAGCTTTTAGCCATGTCTGGTGTGTTGTAGGTTATCTGATAGCCTCCTCATGTTTAGCAGCTAAAATGTGAACCTCTCCATATTGGGAATGACTACACCTTTTGAATTTGACCAGTGTAAATAATTGAGATTTTTGGGGGGGTCATTATTCGATTTCATCATTGCTTATTTTTTACCATTTTTTAAATAGAATATAGTGAAAAAGTAAAATGGGGATTGACATGTTTATCCTTAAAAAGCAGACTATTCTGATATAAAACATTGTGTTCCTTATACCTGGTATCTTTGCCTGGCATTCTCACAAGTGACACAGATTGGATTGTAATTAATTGGGAATTAATTGGATTGTATTTTATGTCGATGATTTATTGCTCTACTATCGGGCTTGGTGCCCATGTAAGACACCTTGAATCCCTTCAGGGTGGTTAGGCGGGATATAAGAATAAAGTTTTTGTTGTTGTTGTTGTTGTTGTTGTTGTTGTTGTTGTTGTTGTTGTTGTTGTTATAGAGGGGCCTTTTTATGGACTGGCTGGATGATGTAGCTGCAATAGGGCACATTTCTCATTTTCCATGACTTTACCTCAATTTAGTGTGAAGAGCCCGATGTTGGAATTACACCGCTCTTACTTCTCATTCCTGGTTTCTGCTCGCTGTGCTGAACAGCAAGGGCTTAACATGAGGGTGCAAAATGACAACAGAAGCAGAGTTTTGAAGACAAGGGAAGTAATCGTCCTGTAATGTTCTGCACCCCAATAGTCTCATCTAAAGTATTGTTTTCAGTTGTTCTTCATTTTAGGGAGGATATAGGCAAGTTAGTTCACTTTATTATGGTCAGTGATCAGTTTGAGAGAAGAGGGACCTAGTTGCATACAAGCATACACTGTATCAGATTTAAGGGTTAAAAAAATTTTAAACTTTAAAATTGTTAGGACATTAAGGTAAAGGTAAAGGTTTCCCTTGATGTTAAGTCCAGTCATATCTGACTCTGGGAGATGGTGCTCATCTCCATTTCTAAGTCAAAGAGCCGGCGTTGTCCGTAGACACCTCCAAGGTCATGTGGCCGGCATGACTGCATAGAGTGCCGTTACCTTCCCGCTGGAGCAGTACCTATTGATCTACTCACATTGGCATGTTTTTGAACTGCTAGGTTGGCAGGAGCTGGAGCTAACAGCGGCCGCTCACGCCGCTCCCGGGGTTTGAACCTGGGACCTTTCGGTCTGCAAGTTCAGCAGCTCAGTGCTTTAATGCACTTCACCACCGGGGCTCCTCAAGGACATTAAGATCATTGATTTAAGAATCTAAGATACAAGCCATATTCAGGATTATATTAAAACCCAACACATTTTATGGAATTAAAGGGAAGGGAATCTGAAGGGGGGGAAAAGGGGTGCTCATGTGGCACGCAGAAGGGAAGTCCAGTCAAATAGAGGAGGGAGCAACATCCGTACTATATTTTTAAAGTCTGTAATCCCAGTTTTCTGCTAGAATGATGTCCTGGCTTGTACTAGCTTGTGCTATCAGCCATCGGCCGCTGGATTTTAATCACTGTCGTGCAGAACTTGGCAACATTATAAGTTATAGTCAAGTTAGTATCTGAAAGCAGCAGGGAAATGTAAAATTGTCCAGAGCATCCTGGGTGTTTGTATAGCCATGGGGTAATGAGACAGTATCCAATATCTCTATAGAACAGGCACTGAAGAAGCACATGTTCCGTTGTCTCTATGTTTTCTGAGTCACAGGGGCACAGTCTCTTGGAGTATGAGGTCTTCCGGTAACAGCCTTCCAATGCGGCAAATGGGAGGGCATGGAAATGTGACAGAATGAAGCCCCTCCGATGGCTGGAAACCTCCAGCATGGTTAGATATTTCATAGACAGGGTAGGCAAATTGGAATAGGTTCAGAAAAGAGTAACAAGGATGATAAGAAATAGGGGTACAAAATGTATGATTAGAGGTTGAAGGACTTGGGCATGTTCTGCTTGGTGAAGAGATTGCAAGGCTGCCACAAAGAGGAGGGTGCGGCTTTCTTCTCTCTTGCCCCAGAAGGTTCCAGGTTTAATGGTTACGAGAGAGTAGATTTCGTTAAAATATTAGAAGGAATTAAGAGTGATTTGGCAATGAAACTTACTGCCTACAAAAACAGTAAGGTCTTCTTCTATGGATGTCTTCAAAAAGAGGATGGATGGTCACCTGCTGAGGATACTTTAGCTCAAGATCCTGAATTGAATATGGGGTTGGACCCAATGGGTCATAAAGCTCCTTCTAACTCTGTAATTTTATGCCTGAGTATTGTACATACACTTGAGTATTGTAAGGCAGCTGCTTCGGGAAGTAGATTTGTGGCACATAAAATCATCATGTTTACCATATTTAAAATATGATTTGTTCAGAAAATAATTAGAAATTTAATTGCATGTGTTAACTGTGACAAATGGAGCTACAAGGTTCTGAACTGTACGGAATCTCTTTAGGTTTTTCTAGTTTAAAAGGATTTGGCAAAACAAACAAAACTGAAAAGGAAGATATTGTATATATAGTCCATAAAAGTCTGTTTTTAAAAAAAAATGGAAGAGGGGAGTAAATATGAGAACACTATATCTTAAATAGTTCACTCAACTGAAAAGGAAGATATTGTATATATAGTCCATAAAAGTCTATTTTTTTAAAAAATGGAAGAGGTGAGTAAATATGAGAACACTATATCTTAAATAGTTCACTCATCATTCTAAATGAAAATATTCCACATTGTAATTTTTTTTCCTGGAGACAAAGTTCAAAACAATTTCCTTCAATTTCTTTCATCTGTAATTATAATTATATTATTTACTGTTAGGGAGATCATAGATACATGGGAATTTTTTTCCTCAGGGGTCAAGATAAATTGGCAGATTTTTTATCATGTCAGTAGCGGCTTGAGAACATACTGCAAGTTGCTTCTGGTGTGAGAGAATTGGCCGTCTACAGAGACGTTGCCCAGGAATGTGTTACCATCCTGCTGGGAGACTTCTCTCATGTCCGCGCAAGCTAGAACTGACAGACAGGAGCTCAGCCCATCTCGAGGATTCGAACTGGCAATGTTCAGTTCAGCAATCCAACCTTTAGGTCATTGCACCACCATGGTGCCACTTGGCAGAGCATCTTGGGTATTTTGCACCATAGCTTAGGATCTTGGCAGGGAGGCAATTTCTTGCTTTTCCTCAAATGGCAAAACATCTTGAACCAGCCTAGCTTCCATTTCCAAAATGAAAGAGTATGAAGTGACATTTCACCTATATCGCTAGAAATGTTATACATTTTTGCTAAATCTAATAGTCTGCAAATCTGTTGATCCATCTAATCAATCATTTCTCTATCCATGACACTTCCTAGTGGGAAGGTATCTGTCCATTGCAACAGTTGTAGAAGCACATAAGCCCGAGTCATCCTGGTCATAGAGACAGGCCTTGGGTTTGTCTGCTGACATCCAAAAAGGAACGCACTGAGGGAACTAGTGTTGTCAGTGATGGATTTTGCCACACACACAGCCCTTTTATCAAGGCTGGTATCTCAGCAGTGCTTGCTAATCCAACTATGATATCACATTCCTCTCTCTCCCTCTTTCTTGCTCTCTTTCTATCTATCTATCCCTGTATGCAGTGTGCATGTGATGTGAGCACACACATGCATGCACTTATTAACCCTTCAGAGTCTGCAATGTCCCAGGCTAGGAATAGTGATAGTTATTTGAAAACAGAATAAAGAATCCCCCTCGCACACACATACACTTTAATGTTGTCCTTTCCAAATATTTCGCATCACTCTATTTGTTGTGTTTTCTTTTGTATTGCCCTTCCAATTGTTTTATCTCCAGAGAAAATGTAATATGAAGAATTGATGTATGCAAGTTAACAACTTCACCACACCCCTATCATCCATAGCAAAATGGCAATCATAACTGTCAGGCTCACTTCAAAGGACCAGTCTGAACGCAGATCAAAGATAGCTGCTCTCAAATTCAATCTTTATTGAAGAATACATGACTTTGGAAAAGTCGAGAATGACCTAATGTTTACATACATCTAATTTTATCACTTCTGATGCAACGTAATATCACACGCAAATATCATCATCAAACCCCACCTTCGGGATCACATTTCTACCATGATTTCTATTCCCACACACTACAGCAATTATAATTGTTTATACTTTCAACTCTGAGTTCCCAGGCTCATTTTATCTCCTCCCGCCAGGTGCTTGCAGGGTTGTTTTATGTTATGAAGTCAGATTCAGGGCTTGGAAATTCAGCCCTGGGATCTGGCTCCATGACATGGCGCCCTCGTTTTCTTCGTCCTCCTCTTCGGTTCTTCTTTCATCATAGTTCTGAAACAAATCAAACAATAACTCTATGTGTCCATTTTGTCCAAAGTTCCCATATACTTTTTCAGTAAGCTGCGATGGAATACTGGGTGTATTTTCCCTAAACTTTTTGGCAATGCCAACTGGAAAGTCACTTCATTGATAACACCCTGTATTCTGAATGGCCCAATATATTTGGGGCCCAGTTTTCTTGAAGGTAGCCCCAATTTGATGTTTTGGGTACTTAACCACACTAGATCTCCTTTATTTAATTTATCGCCTTCCACCCTCTTTCTGTCTGCGAACGCTTTATACTTTTTGTGTGCTTCCTTTAAGGATGCAGTCACTTGACTCCAACATTCTAGCATTTGCGTTTTCCACTTCCCTGCCTCTGTTTCCTCATTTTCTGTCCACCTTGGCAACTGGGGTAAAGGCTGTATTTCATACCCGTAAACTACTTCAAAGGGGGTTTTATTTGTTGCTGAATGTATAGTTGAATTAAAGGCTAGTTCCGCAAAAGCCAACCACCTAGACCAGTCATTTTGTCTCAAGTTAGAGTACATTCGAAGGAACTGCCCAAGCGTTTGCTGAGTACGTTCTACCGCCCCGTTTGTCATGGGGTGAAAAGCAGAACTTAGACTCCTTTCTGCTCCTAGCATTTCCAAGAATTTTTCCCAAAATTTTGCTGTGAACTGTACTCCTCTGTCACTGACTACTCTACTGGGACATCCATGTAGTTTGTAAATATGATTTATGTACAATTCAGCTAGTTTCTCAGCCGATGGTAGTTTCGTCAGCGCTATAAAGTGAGCCTGTTTAGAAAACAGGTCTAATACTGTCCAAATATAACGATGTCCTTTGCTAACCGGCAGTTCTCCCACAAAGTCCATAGCTACACATTCCCAAGGTCTGGTAGGTTCCGCTACTGTTTGTAACAATCCCATAGGCTTCCCTCCTCCCGATTTATTTCTGGCACAATCATCACATTGAACAACATGATTCTTTATGTCCTTCCTCATTCCTGGCCACCAACAATGTTTTACTATTGCCTTTGTTGTTTTTGTAATTCCTGTATGACCAGCGCTCTGGTTGTTGTGAAAACGATGCAGAATCTTAATCCTTAATATTGCTGGGATATACAGTTTCTTGTTTACAAACCAAAATCCCCCCTTCTGTTCCCCCTTTTCTGCGTTGGACGCGATCCATTGATCTCCTTCATAAGACTGTTTCAGTTCATTTCCCCAATTATCTTCCCCGCCGAGTTCAACAAAAGCCGTGTTCTCCTTTTGGGTTTGTGCTCTTGTCCTGACAGCTAAGCCCCATTGTTTGTCAGAGAATATTGTCCCCTCTTTTGCTGTGGTTATGCCTTCGTGTTGAGGCATGCGTGAAAGAGCATCTGCCAAGACGTTCTGCTTCCCTTGGAAAAACTTTAATTGGAAATCGAATCTGCTGAAGTATTGCGCCCATCTAATTTGTTTGGGGGACAATTTTCGAGGGGACTTTAAATACTGTAGGTTCTTATGGTCAGACCAAATTTCAAATGGGATTCCGCTTCCTTCGAGGAAGTGTCGCCAGCATTCTAAGGCTTTTAATATGGCTAATGCCTCTTTTTCCCATATTGGCCAACTTTTTTCAGTTTCGCTGAACTTCCGTGACAAATATCCACAGGGTTTTAAGTTCCCATTTTGATCTTTTTGCAATAGTACTGCCCCATACGCACAGTCTGAGGCATCGCAATGGATTATGAAAGGGCTCCTGATATCGGGGTGTTTTAGGATGGGTCCTTCAGTGAAGCATTCTTTTAAGGTTTCGAATGCCTTTTGGCATTCTGGCGTCCAACTCAGTTTGGCGCCAGGAGCTTTCACTTTTGCTGTCTCCCCTTTCCCTTTTGTTTTTAAAAGTTCTGTAAGGGGTGCGGTTATTTGCGCGAAACCTTTTATGAAGGGTCTGTAAAAATTTGCAAACCCCAGAAATGATTGTAATTGCCTCCTTGTTTGAGGCACTCCCCATTCTTTCACATCTGCTACTTTAGCTGGATCCATAGCTAACCCTTCTGGAGATATCCGATACCCCAGAAAGTCAATTTGAGTTTTATTGAATTCACATTTGGACAGTTTTGCGTACAGCTTTGCTTCTCTTAGTCTCTGCAAAACTTCCCGGACCAATTTTACGTGCTTTTCCTTATCTTCAGTTACAATCAAGATATCATCAAGAAATATGAATACCCCTCTGTACAATAACGGGTGTAGTATTTCATTTATAAGCTGCATAAAGCAGCCGCCTCCGTTTTTTAACCCGAAAGGCAAAATTTCGTATTCAAAATGGCCGAATGCGCAGGAAAATGCAGTTTTCCAAGTATCCTCCGGTTTGATCCTTAATTTATGATACGCTTCAATTAAATCCAGTTTAGTAAACATGCTCCCTTTCTTCAATACGGTAATTAAATCCTTGACTAAGGGCATAGGGTATTTATTGTCCTTAGTAATTGCGTTTAAATTTCGATAATCAATGCACAATCTTAGGGAGTTGTCTTTCTTTCTCCTAAATAACACTGGGGCCCCGAGAGGAGAATTGGATGGCTTAATGAAGCCTCGCGCCAGGTTTTTATCAATGTATTTCCTCAATTCCTCCTTCTCCTGCACAGACATGGGATACACTTTTGGTTTGGGTAAGTTTGCTCCTGGGGTTATTTCAATTTCTACTTCTATATTCCTTTTGGGAGGCAATTTACTGGCCTCTTTCTGATTGAAAACATCCACAAAGTCCCTGTATTCAGGTGGCAATAGCTGTGGGTCTATTTCCCCTGCTTCATCTTCCTCGTCCTCCTCTTCTGCAATTTTGCTTATCTCCCATTGCATCTGCTGTTCTTTGAATGCTAGGCTTTTTCCTCTCCAATCTACTTCAGGATTTGCCTGTTCGAGCCATGGTATCCCTAATATTACGTGGTATGTGGCAATAGGGGCTATCACAAAGGATATTCTTCCTTCCCATTTGCCTATTTTACATGGGATTCCTCGTATTTCCTTTGTAGATACTTCCCCAGCAGCGACTGATCCATCTAGCTGCGAAAATGCAATTGGGGAGTCAAGCGCCATCTGCTGGCATTTCAGCGCTCCTGCTAACTCCGGGGTTATAATATTTCTAGAACACCCACAATCCACAAATGCCTTGCAGGTGGCCCGATTTTCTAGCCCTGAGAGGCAGATTGGCACTACTATCATGCGTTTGTCCCGACTCACCAATTTTTCTGAGGGTTCTGGGGCTTGCACCTCCTCTTCCGCGCGCCTCCCGGTTGCTGGCTTGGGCTTTGGGGCTTTTGGCGGCTCCCCCTTCCGGGCCCAGCATTCTGCCGCTCGATGGCCCGTCTTCCCACATACAAAGCATCCCGGTTTAGGTTTGTTGTCGTCTCCTCTGGAGGGAATCCCCGGCCTCCCTCCGGGTCTTTCCTGCTTCCTCGTTTCTCCTCGACCCCTCGCCACCGGTCTTTGCTGGCCGCTGCCGCTCCTGAAGCGCTTTACTTGGGCCAGGGTGGATTCGACGCGCCCCGCTAGTTGAATCCATCCCTGGAGCGTTTCGGGGTCGTCTCTGTGCGCTGCCCAGCTGAAAATCTCGGGGCGCAGTCCCTCTTTAAATAACTCCACTTTGGTCACTTCAGACCACTCTGGTACCCTTTCCGCGAGGTGAAGGAATTCCTCTGCGTACTCGGGCACTGTTTTGTCCCTCTGCTTTATTCCTTTCAGCTGGTCTCGAGCCCTCAATTGCTCTAGCCGGTCTCTGAACCGGTTTTCCAGTGCGGCGAGGAAGCGGGGCACTGACCTCAGGCATGGGTCGCGTCTGGCATGAAGCTGCACATACCAGCTGGCTGCTCCTCGCTTTAGTGTGTTGCCGATGGCTCGAACCCTGCTTGCCTCGGAGGGGAATGTGTGTGCATTGTCTTCCATGTATCCTCTGATGCTAATTAGAAAAAAGTTCAGTTCATCTGATTCCCCTCCGTATTCTAGTTTGAGATCTTCCCTTCTAGGCATCCATTCTGCAGCCCGTTGATGCTGTCTGGGAGGCATGGGGAAGGGTTGCATCAGGTTTCCTCGGGCGGCTCCTTGGAACACGCCGCGCCCCACTCCGGTGGTCATTCTGCGCGGCTCCCGAAAGTCTGCCGCCGCTGTCGGCCCTTCCGCCCATCCGCATACTGGCCTCGCTGTAGCCCCCTCATCTCGCCTTTCCTCGTCGTACGGCACATCCTCCTCCTCTTCCTGGATCCCCCGCTCCTCTCCGCCTTCGTCTGCTAATCCACTGGACCCGATCCCTGGCCCCAGTGGCCTTTCCACCCCGACGCCCATTCGGGGGGTTGGGAGCTCTGTTGGAGATGGCGGCCTCAGAGTTCCCAGGGCTCGCTGACGCTCCACTTCTCGCGCCATTCTGTCCCGGAACTCCAGCTCCCGCCAGTATTCCTCATCTCCCTCGTCCCTTGCCGCCACGGGACTCTGCGTTGACGCTCGCTGGCCCCTCTGGCTCCAATCTCCTTCTTTACTTGGTTCTCTCTCGGCGCCATATCGGCTGGGCTCCTTTTGGAGATTCTCTTCCAATAATGGCACCAATCTCCCCACGGTTTCCGACAGCCTGGATAAATTAGTTTCCAGGATGGATAACCGCAGGGCCACGGTCTCCGGCATACTTCCTCCAGATCCCCAACTGGTTTCTGCAGCCGCAGAGACGCCTCTTCCTCCCCTGGGAATTCTCTGGGTCACGCCGTTCGGCCTGGGGTACCCCGTAGAGGAAGCTATGGCTTGCAGCGTTTCTTCTCTCTTCGGCCGGGCCCCTTGCAAAGGCCTCTCTGCCCCATTTGGGCTTTGATCTCCTTCTTCACTCATTATCACTTCACTGCGAATTCCGCAGGAGGGTGAGAAATGGATTCTCGACTTTAATGTCAGGCTCACTTCAAAGGACCAGTCTGAACGCAGATCAAAGATAGCTGCTCTCAAATTCAATCTTTATTGAAGAATACATGACTTTGGAAAAGTCGAGAATGACCTAATGTTTACATACATCTAATTTTATCACTTCTGATGCAACGTAATATCACACGCAAATATCATCATCAAACCCCACCTTCGGGATCACATTTCTACCATGATTTCTATTCCCACACACTACAGCAATTATAATTGTTTATACTTTCAACTCTGAGTTCCCAGGCTCATTTTATCTCCTCCCGCCAGGTGCTTGCAGGGTTGTTTTATGTTATGAAGTCAGATTCAGGGCTTGGAAATTCAGCCCTGGGATCTGGCTCCATGACACATAACACTTGACATAGGAGAGGTATTATTTGTGACACCACATCATAAAATCAAGATGATAGTCAGCAAACATGATGCAGCCCAAGTTCTAATCTAAGGTTAAGTTTGTTTATTTATTCTAGGTATTTATCTGGGCTAATATTAAGTCTCAGGACAGAATACGTAAAGGTAAAGGTTAAGGTTTTCCCCTGACATTAAGTCTAGTTGTGTCCCACTTTGGGGGTTGGGGCTCATCTCCATTTCAAAGGCGAAGAGCCGGCGTTGTCCATAGACACCTCCAAGGTCATGTGGCCAGCATGGCTGCATGGAGCACCGTTACCTTCCTGCCAGAGTGGTACCTATTGCTCTACTCACGTTTGCATGTTTTTGAACTGCTAAGTTGGCAAAAGCTAGGGCTAACAGCAGGAGCTCAGGGTTGTTGTATGTCTTTCGGGCTGTGTGGCCATGTTCCAGAAGTATTCTCTCCTGACGTTTCGCCCACATCTATGGCAGGCATCCTCAGAGGTTGTGAGGTATGGATAAACTCATTGTTTATCCATACTGTAGTTTATCCATACTTCACAACCTCTGAGGATGCCTGCCATAGATATGGGCGAAACGTCAGGAGAGAATACTTCTGGAACATGGCCACACAGTCCGAAAGACATACAACAACCCTGTGATCCCGGCCATGAAAGCCTTTGACAACAGCAGGAGCTCACTTCGCTCCCTGGATTCGAACTGCCGATCTTTTGGTCAGTAAGTTCAGCAGCTCAGTGTTTTAACCCACTGCACAGAATAGACTCACATAAAATAGACAGAATAGACTCACATAAAAATCAGCTGTAAATTAATAATGACTGCATTTAACCTAAATGGTTCTATGGCCCCTTCTATGTAGACTCATAATCCAGTTCAAAGACAATAATATGGATTATCTGCTTTGATAATCTGGACTGTATGTCAGTGTAGAAAGAGCCTATATCAAGTGTTGTTGTTGTGTGCCATCACCTTGTTTCCGATTTATGGCAATCCCAAGACAAGCCTATCATGGGCTTTTCCTAGAAAGATTTGTTGAGAGTGAGTTTTTATCAATGCTTTCCTCTTAGGCTGAGAGAGTGTCACCCAGTGGGTTTCTGTAACCAAGTACGGTTCAAATCCTGGTCTCTCTGAGTGCTGGCCAATCTTGAGGCAAGCTTGTTTTCTGCGACTCTGGAGACTGGGAATCGGAGCAATGGATCCACATTGCAGGAAAAAATATTCCACCTTCTTTAGGCCAGTGGTTCTCAACCTGTGGGTCACCAAGTTTTTGGGCTACAACTCCCAGAAATCCCAGCCAGTTTACCAGCTGTTAGGATTTCTGGGAATTGAAGGCCAAAACATCTGCGGACTCACAGGTTGAGAACCATTGCTTTAGGAGGATATTCCTGACAGTAAGGCTGTTCTGCAGTGGAATATACTGCCTCAAAGACTGGTGGAATCTCCTTCTCCGGAGGTTCTTAAGCAGATGCTAGCCATCTGTCAGGAGTGCTTTGATTCCATACTCCTGCATGGCAGAATGGGGTTGGACTGGATGGCCCTCGTGGTCTCTTCCAACTCTATGATTCTATGAATATATGACAGTCCAACACACACCATCGTGGTTCTATTTTACATGTTTACTTTAACATACTGTATCCACAGGCATTAAGAACACATCTTCACATGCTTATTGATAGCTGTATTTTATTCTTTAGACAGATTTCAAAACACAACCATCAATAAACACATGAAGACTCGTCTCTTCTTTGGCCTGTGGATTCTAATACCTGTACGTGCTTTCCAGTACCGGCCTTCAATTCCTAACCTATGGCAGTCAGAAAAGTAATAAAGCCAATAAGGAATTCAAAACATAATTTAGATCACAATATAACTCCAATTAAGAGAGCCGAGCAATCACACATTCCAGCAGAGTTTAAAGAAAGTTTATCATGATTAACCGTCTGGATAAATTAAAAGGTCTTTTGCTGGCGCCAGAATCAGATTAAGCAAGTGGCAAGCCACCTAGGGAAGCGTGTTCCATAATGGCTGAAGGTGCCACAACCAGAAAGGCATTCTCTTGGCTCACCCTCCACTTGACCTCCAAAAGTCCCTGGAGGATGACCTCAAAGGAGGATCTTAATGTGCAGGCAGGTTCACTTACCTTTAAATTGTTTTGTAAGTGAGTGGCGCTTCAGTTATTTAGGTCCCAAACCACATCAGCTACACTTTGGATTTTGTTTGGAAAGAGCCCAGCAGCTAGTGAAGTCACTTTAATACTGGCAAGTGACATTATTCCATGTAACCACTGAAATTCAACAGCTTCATCTTGGTCGACAGCAGTGGATAAAATCAATTTCCAAGGACCTCATCACACTAGAGAAGTGGTTCCCAACCATTGGTCCTCCAAGTGTTTTGGACTTCATGTCCTATAGTTCATAACAGCTGGTCTTTCCGGGGGTTGAAGTCTAAAACAACTGGAGGACCAAAGGTTGGGAACCACTGCAGTAGAGCATGGATCCATTTTTAAACCAGTTTTTGCCTCTTACAAAATCCTAGGGCTTGTAATTTAGAGAGGGGTCTTTAAACTGCTCTGCCAGGCAGGTCCTGGGCCTCACTAAACTACAGTAGAGTCTCACTTATCCAAGCCTCACTTATCCAAGTTTCTGGATTATCCAAGCCATTTTTGTAGTCAATGTTTTCAATATATCATGATATTTTGGTGTTAAATTCATAAATACAGTAATTACAACATAACATTACTGCGTATTGAACTGCCTTTTCTGTCAAATTTGTTGTAGAACATGATGTTTTGGTGCTTAATTTGTAAAATCATAACCTAATTTGATGTTTAATAGGCTTTTCCTTAATCCCTCCTTATTATCCAAGGTATTCACTTATCCAAGCTTCTGCCAGCCCGTTTAGCTTGGATAAGTGAGAATCTACTGTACAAACCCCAGAATTCTGCAGGGGGCAAAAACCGGATTTAAGGTGGATCCACGCTGTGGTGTAATGATGCTGCAAGAAACATTCAAAAGTAGCATCTTTAAAAACAGTTGCAGTATTCTAATGACCTTATCACATGAGCTGTTGGAATTACCATACATTGTGGTACATCCAGCATGAGGCATGAAGAACCCATTGCCCCATGTGCAGCATCACCCAGCTTTCCCCTTACCTGGTCCTATGGGGGGAAATGTCAGCTGCCTGGCTTCCCCCGTTGATCCCTATGCAACACGGGAAGCCTCCCGTTTTGCTGTGGCATCAGCATACACTGGTTCCTCTCCATTTGCACGACGGAGCCCACGGAAGTAGCTCTACATCGTGGGATAGGAGCTGGCTGGCTGGCTCCGTATTGCAACTAGAGAAGAACTGGCATATGCCGCTGGAATTGCCCCGTATGATGAAGTCATAATGAATCACATGAGGAGTTTAGTTGTATAAAGTGGGGTCCCCTCTTCAGACTCCCAGTTTGGATGGGAGGGACAGGGGCCGCTCCACTCTCCCCTTTCCATGTGATGAGTTTTGCACGGAGGGTCGCACTATAAGGAGACATGGGCAACCAGTCTATTTAAAGTGCAGATGGGCTGCTTTCATGCCAATGGATAAGAGACTCTGCAAGGCATTGGGAATTGGCACACTTAAGTCCAAATTGTTGGAAAGATTTGGTTGCATTTCATTCATCGGCAATGAAAGGAATCATAGAATCATAGAATAGTAGAGTTGGAAGAGACCTCATGGGCCATCCAGTCCAACCCCATTCTGTCAAGAAGCAGGAAATCGCATTCAAAGCATCCCTGACAGATGGCCATCCAGCCTCTGTTTAAAAGCCTCCAAAGAAGGAGTCACATTTCATCTAAGTCAGTGCCAAATCAGAAGATGTAGAGCAGTGGTTCTCAACCTGTGGGCCCTTCAACTCCCAGAAATCCTAACAGCTGGTAAACTGGCTGGAATTTCTGGGAGTTGTAGGCCAAAACACCTGGTGACCCAAAGGGTGTGAACCACTGATTTTGGGAGATTTCTTGATATTTTTCAGTTGACAATCCACATCAAAACATGTGTTGCTGTTGAGAAACCAAGGCGCTGCGTAATGGTTGTGTCTGATTGGCTGTTTCATTTGAAGCCCCTTTCCTTGAAATATACTTTTTGAAACTGATGATAGCCCTGGTTGGAGTTGGTTACAACTCACTGTTCTGCTGAAAAATGGACTAATTTAGTAAGAACAGAGCCAGTGGTATCTAAGACACCTCCAAGGTTATGTGGCAGGTATGACTGCATGGAGCACTGTTACCCTCCCGCCGGAGCGTTACCTATTGATCTACTCACATTTGCATGTTTTCGAACTGCTAGGTTGGCAGAAGCTGGGGCTAACAGCAGGAGCTCAGCACACTCCCCAGATTCGAACCGCCGACCTCTCGGTCATTCAAGTTCAGCATCTTAGCGGTTTAACCCACTGCACCACCAAGAACTCCCATGAGGCTGTGCCTACTCGGGTCAAATAATGTGGGCTCACCTCTCAGCTGTTGTGGGGACAGAGTACAGCTGGATATGCAGCAAAAGTGCTTCATCCAGCCATTGAAGTGACTTAAAGGGAAACAGGCTCCTGGAGTTCTAGAGATATGGACAGCCCAGTTCACTATCCACTCATCCAACCCATCACTGGCCACTAGCATCATCTTGCAGAGCCTTGATGATGTTGTCGCTTCTTTTGAGGTTACAACTGGGTGCCCATACATGTGACCAAGAAAAGCGACATCACCAAGTGAACTACTTATGGTTGATGACATAATGGCAGTGGCAGTCCCACCACGTCTTCAACCCGTCTAGCTTCAGGATACCAAAAGAGTTGTAGAGACACTCCCAAGCTGTATCAGGTCAGTTTTGGAGTGGTTTACTCCAGACTAATTTTATGGTTATAGGTTCAATTGGGTATCATTACAATTCAAATAAAAATGTAATACATATCTCAACTATCTGTGTGGGAATACGTTGACCCAATCATTGATAGGCTTGCTAAGGCTGCTCCTCCTTTGCAAAATGTGGGTGGGCAACCATAAAGGTAAGGTAAAGGTTTTCCCCTGACATTAAGTCTAGTCGTGTCCGACTCTGGGGGTTGGTGCTCATCTCCATTTCTAAGCCAAAGAGCCGGCGACATCTCCGAGATCTTGTGGCCGGCATGGCTGCATGGAGTGCCGCAATCACAAAACTGTTCCCATTTTCCATTCTTGTGCTATTTGGTCTTGAAACGACTCTTGAAAGGAATCACCTCACTGTCTAATGGCAGGGCTGACTCTGAGATATTTTTTTCAAATTTAGATCTTTTATGTGACTTTTTAAAATATGAAAAATACTGATTTGTGGCCGTTTTAAGAAGGCAGGGGCTGACAAAAGTTTCAGAGAATGAGCTGGTTTGATATTGAGTGTGGCATTCACTTCTGTGCTTATCCTTTTTCTTGCTGATTGCCTTGCTTTCAAATGTTCTCTAATTTTGGAGTTCATGGCTTATGACCTGGGGCTCCTGGGTTTTAGTCTGTTGCGCTAATCATGGTGGGAAACTGTTTTTGAAAGGGGGTGAGAAAGGCCATAGGCAGCAAACCTTGGATTGCCTTATTTAGCTCCTTACTCAAGCCTCAATCTACGGGCCAAAATTTTGCTGTTGGGTAGTAAGTATGTATAGGCTTTCCAGTACTGTTGTGCAAATGTACAGTTACCCTCCTCAGCCATTCCAATTTGCTAGAGCTGAAAGTAACAAGCTAGAGGTGTGAGATCCCTGACAGCTTTAATCTCTGGGTTGTTGTGTGTTTTCCGGGCTGTATGGCCATGTTCCAGAAGCATTATCTCCTGACTTTTTGCCCACCTCAATGGCATCCTCAGAGGTTGTGAGATATATTGAAACCTAAGCAAGGGATATTTATATATCTGTGGAAGGTCCAGGGTGGGAGAAAAAATATTTTTTAAAGGAGGAAACCATGAACATGAACAAAATCTGGCTCCCAGTATTAAAAAACTCTAAAATCAGAATAGTAAATAAAGAACAACACTCTGAAAACAGAGGAATTCCAGACATAACTCAATCAGGGCCAGCTAACACCTCCTAACAAAGGTATCTCCCCGGTAGGAAGAACCCAGGCCTTGAAGCTCGCAAGGTCATTAATGCTAATCAAGGTGATTAATTACAACATTCACACTGGTCTCCAACAGACAAGAGTTCTTTCTCCCACCTGGACCTTCCACAGATATATAAATCTCCCTTGCTTAGGTTCCAATGTACCTCACAACCTCTGAGGATGCCTGTCATAGGTGTGGGTGAAATGGCAGGAGAGAATGCCTCTGGAACATGGCCATACAGCCCGGAAAACACACAACAACTCAGTGACTCTGGACATGAAAGCCTTCAACAACAGCTTAATCTCCTCCGCAAAAAGGCTCTGCATGATATTTAATGGAGGATGCAACCGGTATGCAGGTATGCAGCAGGTTTAATTTAATGTGTTCCTGGCCTAATTTCTCTGAACCTCAGCCAAAAATTTCCACCAGGCTGTGACGAAGCTCCACAATCTATGAGTCTGCAGATGTAAATGTGAGGAGTTGTGATGATCTTGTTCATTGAGATGGACTTTCTGATTTTCTGTTTGTCTTAGTTACGGTGTTCCCTCACTTATCGCTGGGGTTAGGTTCCAGGACCACCCGCAATAAGTGAAAATCTGCGAAGTAGGGTCGCTATATTTATTTTAATATTTATATATTATTTTAGTAGTTATACACTATTTTAAGTCTTTATCAACCAATCATGTGTTGATAAATCACCTCCTTCTCCTCCCGTTGCCACTTGGGCTCCTTTTCTCTCCCTTCGGCTTTTCCTTCCTCCCTTTCTTAGGCTGTAAATTTATAATAGCCTTTTAGAGTTTATTGAAAAACCATGAAACAGCGAATCTGCAAAAAGTGAACCGCGAAGTAGTGAGGGAACACTGTGTATTGCGTTCCACATAGAATCCTAGAATCCTACAGTTGAAAGAGGCCACAAGGACCATCAAGCCCAACCCTATTCGTCCATGTAGGAGGAACACGCAATCAAAACACTTTTGAGATATGGCCATCTTAATAAAGACTTTATGAAGCTTAGGTGCCTTCCTAATTGTGTCTCCCAGATGCCTCACCCTTAAGGTAAAGGTAAAGGTTTCCCCTGACATTAAGTCTAGTCGTGTCTGACTCTGGAGGTTGGTGCTCATCTCCATTTCTAAGTCGAAGAGTCCGTAGACACCTCCTAGATCATGTGGCCGGCATGACTGCATGGAGTGTCATTACCTTTCTGCAGAAGCAGTACCTATTGATCTACCCACATTTGCACGTTTTCGAACTGCTAGGTTGGCAGAAGCTGGGGCTAATAGTGGAACCTCACCCCGCTCCCCAGATTCGAACTGTCTACCTTTCAGTCAGCAAGTTCAGCAGCCTCACCCATAGCTCAGCATAATTCTTGCTCTCTTTTTGAGACAACAATGGGGGTCTCTCTGAGCTTAGGGGCCTTGCTACAAGCTCCCACCCACCTCTTTCTGAGTGCAATAGATATACATACACTGTATATGTGTTTCTCAACAAAAGCCTGCCAGAGCCAAAACCTTGAGGAATGGGGGTGGGAGATGACTCTGATTCCCCCCTAGGGAGCCAGATGTGCGTATGTGGTGGGCGTATGCCATCCAGAATGAAGCATTAGTGCTCCTCCTTCCTTTGGAAATGGGGGCGAGGGGGACTACGACGGTAGCTTTGCCACCCCTCTAGTAGTGTTTACGTGGAGGAGCAACCTCCTCGGTGTTGTTGGCCCTGCGCCGTGGTTTCTTGGCAGGCAGGCCCAGGAGGGAATGTGTTTCGGTTTGAGTTTCTTGGCAGGCAAGGAGGCTGAGAGGGGAAGGTTCCCTTCAATCCAGCCCTAGTTCTCGGTTCTCAAATTTATGCCCATCGGCTGCTACTTGGGTGGGCCAGAGGCGGCTGTGCAGAGGGAGGGGCGGAGGGTGACTCCTAACAGGAACAGGCGTTCCCTCCCCATTGGTTGCTAGCAGCTCCTACGCTCTCGCATGCATGCATGAACACACACATAGAGGCATGCTGCGTTCCCTTGCTCTCCATTGAAGGGGACTACCATACTATCCATAGGAAGCAATTCTCCTGCACCTCTCATTCTGTATTATAGGCCTCAAGTAGTTGCTAAAAATCAGAGAAAGTTTCTCTGTTGCTTCAAGCTAACGGAAAAAGTGTGTTTGAGAGAGTACGCTTGTGTGCCTGCCTGTATGTATTTGAACCTATTTGAAAGCCATGGCACTGTGCCACTGACAGAGCAGGAACATTTATTCTCTCTCCCCAAGTGCTCTGAGATAGTTGTCAGAAATAAGCAGTGGAATTAGCACCGAGGCAATGGTGGCAAAGCGCTGCCTTATCAGGACATTGCAACAGAACCTCCAGTGGTGTAATAGGTTAAACCCTTGTGCTGGCAGGTCTGCTGACCTGAAGGTTGGGTTGCTGAGATGAAGGTTGCCAGTTTGAATCCGGGGAAGAGCACGGATGAGCTCCCTCTGTCAGGGTTGTTGCATGTTTTCTGGGCTGTATGGCCATGTTCCAGAAGCATGTTCCCTCTGTCAGCTCGAGCTCCTCATACGGAGATGCGAGAGAAGCCTCCTACAAGGATGGTAAAACACCCAAAACAACCAAGTGTCCCCTGGGCAACATCCTTGCAGACGACCAATTCTCTCACACCAGAAGCAACTTGGTTTCTCGAGTCATTCCAGACATGAAAAAGGACATTGCAAGAGCAAGAAAATGCTTATTTGCCTGCCTGCACGTTTTTGAACTCATGCAGCAGCACCAGTGCCAAAATGAGAGAAGCCAAGTCATATCAATCTCCCTGTTTTTCTCTTCCGTCTGAAAAAAGCTCTCTGTTGTGCAAGGGGTTTTGTTTTGTTTTTGTTGATTCGTTTTTTAAACAGAGCAACCCAAAGAGGCCTTGGAAAGTGATATGGTTAGGCCATACAGTCCTTCTCAAAACCATGAAAGCAACATTCCACCTAAACATTAGGAAGAACTTCCTGATGGTTAGAGTCATTCGACAGTGGAATAGGTGGTAGGAGTTACGTTCTTTAACATTTTGAAACGGACACTGGATGATCATCTGTCCGGAGTGCCCTTTTTTTTCATGTCAGGAGCAACCGGAGTTGCTTCTGGGGTGAAATAATTGGCCGTCTGCAAGGACGTTGCCCAGGGGATGCCCGGATATTTTGATGTTTTACCATCCTTGTGGGAGGGTTTTCTCATGTCCCGCATGGAGCTGGAGCTGATAGAGGGAGCTCATCCGCACTCTCCCCGGGTGGGATTCAAACCTGGCAGCCTTCAGGTCAGCAACCCAACCTTCAAGTCACAAGGCTTTTATCCCCTAGACCACCGGAGGCCTTTGATTGTGTGTTACCGCATGGCAGAAATGGGTTGGATTGAATGGCTCTTGTGGTCTCTTCCAGTGCTATGATTTTACGATTCCTTAACATCCATACGTAACAAATTGCTGAAACTTTCTTATAATCTAATGAGAATGAGAACACACCCACTTGGTGATCTAGTCCAGATTCTGTGCTTGAAGATAGATATCTGAAGCATGTTTTTCATACTTCTCAAACCTTTGCAAATGGGTCCGTGTGTGCCCTTCCTGGCTTACAAAGCTTTGGTTTATCAGACTTGAGCTCTGCCCGTTGTGGCCTTTGGCCAGCCCTTTCCCCCAGTCCAGATATTTAACAGAGCTTGCCCTGACTTTTAAGAGAAATGTTTTGCTCATCGGTAGTATCCAACAGCAGTAGAAAAACTGTTGTGTTAAGGCTTTATCACACCAGCCTGTTTTCTCACAATGATCACTGCAAATGGAAGCGTATCGGCATGGAAACAGTCACCACACCGTGTTGTTGAAGGCTTTCATGGCTGGAATCACTGGGTTGCTGTGAGTTTTTTTCAGGCGGTATGGCCATGTTCCAGTAGTATTTTCTCCTTATGTTTTGTCGGCATCTGTGACAAGCATTATCAGAGGTTTGTTCAGAGGTCTGACCTCTGTGACGTGGTTTCTTGGCAGGCAGGCCCAGGAGGGAATGTGTTTTGGTTTGAGTTTCTTAGTCTAACTTCTGAACAAACCTCTGAGAATGCTTGCCACAGATGCAGGCGAAACGTCCACAGAGAATGCTACTGGAGTGTGGCCATAAGGCCCGAAAAACTCACAGCAACCCAATCGCCACACCTTCCCTCTAATAGCACTCTGGTGCCACTTCAGTGATGCACATTCCCACAATCAACCTTCTCCACTGTCTCGCTTGATCCAATCTCCCAATCCGTTCCCACCCTACATAGTGTGTTCACACTGTTTAATTTATTATTGTCTTTATTCTGCAATTGCGGAATTGCAGTTTCAACACTCTCAGAAATGGAGGGTGCTGCCATAATTGCGGCATCTTCCTCCCCGACAGCTCATTCACACAATTATGGAAAAAAAGAGTTTAAAAAAATTAAGTAAAACCCAGGAACAGAGTAAAGCAATGTAACTTCATTCTGCTTGGGAATAGGGAGGGTGAGAAGAGAACCATGTCCGTTCACACTACATGATTGCCGGAGTATCGGAAATTGCAGCAGAATGAAACAAACCCTCCAGAGACAGTAGTTGAGCAACGGTAATATTAGAGACATTGACGAGTTTTCTTGTCAGTTAAAAGATGTGATAGAAACTGCAATATACCAATGGCAGAATTATGTCGTGTGATAGGTGTATTTGATGTTAACTAATTTTGAACTATTTTAACTGGTTTTAATCTCTATTTTTGCCTTGTTAAATGGTTTTATATGTTTTTAGCCTTTTGAAATGGTTTTATATTACAGTAGAGTCTCACTTATCCAAGCCTCGCTTATCCAACGTTCTGGATTATCCAACACATTTTTGTAGGCAATGTTTTCAATATATCGTGATATTTTGCGGCTAAATTCGTAAATACAGTAATTACAACATAACATTACTGCGTATTGAACTACTTTTTCTGTCAAATTTGTTTGATAATGTTTTGGTGCTTAATTTGTAAAATCATAACCTAATTGGATGTTTAGTAGGCTTTTCCTTAATCCCTCCTTATTATCCAAGATATTCGCTTATCCAAGCTTCTACCGGCCCGTTTAGCTTGGATAAGTGAGACTCTACTGTATTTGCACTATTTTACATTGGCTGGGCGGTTTTATTGTACCTTAGCCCCCAGTGACGCAGTGGGTTAGACTTATTGACCAAAAGATTGGCGGTTCAAATCCGGGGAGTGGTGTGAGTGCCCGCTATTAGCCCCAGCTTCTGACAACCTAACAGTTCGAAAACATACAAATTTGAGTAGATTAATAGGTACTGCTCCAGCAGGAAGGTAACAGCGCTCCATGCAGTCATGCCAGTCATATGACCTTGGAGGTGTCTACGGACAATGCAGGCTTTTTGGCTTAGAAATGGAGATGAGCACCAACCCCCAGAGTTGGACATGACTAGATAACATCAGGGGAAACCTTTACCTTTATTGTACCTACCAGCCTGAGACAGAAACTATTACCAGTATATAAATCATGCAGTCCATGCATGCAAATATAAGGCAGCTCTTGTCCTCTGGCATAGCTTGAAAATCGGTTGGATTTAAGACAGGAAGAGAAAAAAAACAAACTTTGGCACCAGTTCAATGACATAGCACCACACTTTCATCTCATGTCCTTGTTCCTTTCGCTGCAATTTGCACTATCCCATTCCCTTGTCTTGTCTACAGTCTGGCCATGTCCTATGATAGTTGTCACCATAGTTTTTGGGTGTTGCTATGAGTTTTACCTGTTGTTTTATAAGCTATATGTTTTACTTTATTGTATTGTACTGTGTGTTTATTTTATCATTATAAATAATAATAAAACTTTATTTATGTCCCGGCACCATCTCCCCGCGGGGACTCGGGGCGGCTTACATGGGGCAAAGCTCGACGACATAATTTTATGAGGTGTTTTAGGCACTTTGTGCCATACGTAAGCTGCCCCGAGTCCCTTCGGGGAGATGGAGGCAGCATACAAGAATAAAGTTGGGTTGTTGTGCATTTTCCAGGCTGTATGGTCATGTTCCAGAAGCATTCTCTCCTGACGTTTTGCCCACATCTATGACAATCCTCAAAGATTGTGAGGTGTGTTCAAAAACTAAACAAGGGAGGTTTATATATATATCTGTAGAAGGTCCAGGGTGGGGGTAAGGACTCTCATCTGTTGGAGGCCAGTGTGAATATTGTAATTAATCACCTTGATTAGCATTAGTGGCCTTGTAACCTTCATTCCTGCCTGGGGTCTTAGTTGCCCCTGATTTATTGATTCATGTATGTAATTCCTCTGCTTTCATAGTGTTTTTTGTTATTTACTGTTCTGATTTTAGAGTTTTTTAATACTGGTAGCCAGATTTAGTTCATTTTCATGGGTTCCTCCATGCTGTTAAAATTGTCCACAGGTTTGTGGATTTCAATGGCTTCTCTGTGTAGTCTGACATGATAGTTGCTAGAGTGGTCCAGCACTCTAGAATAAAGTTGTTGTTGTTGTTGTTATTATTATTATTATTATTATTATTATTATTATTATTATTATTATTCACAAATTTCTTGGAGGCATTCTTTATAGTAGGTCATGGTGACATGCACTCCCAACAGCTGTTTCTTATGTGGCTGATGTATTGGGTCAGCTTGCTGTGATGCTCTTCTTCTTCCTGGGAAGCATTCATGACCCTAAGTGCCCTGGCTAATGATGGGTAAGATCAGAGTATGTGGCCTTGCAGACCCCCAAGACAACAGTGATTTGGAACACATCCACTGGAAATCGGTTCCATAGGAGCATTTGCTTTGATGGGCTTTTAGAAGGGAATAGATTCATTCAAGAAAGGTAGAACTGCCGATGAGTGTGAGCAATGAGAACAGAATCCATCTATGGACACATAGAGCATCTGAACCCCAGATGCTTGGATCAGCTGCTGCCATCATGAGCTGTTGCGTGTGGGCTTTTCGGGGGCATCTGGGTAGCTGTGGCTGAAGAAAGAGTGCTGTGGTGGAATCTTTTTGTTTCTTTCAGTCAGGCCCTCCACATGTGTTGCTCTATGAAGAGCAGCAGGGAGATTTCATTTTCTTCAATTATCCATCTCTCACTTTCCAAAGGTTCAAGCCCAGGTCATCCCGCTTTGGGGAAACGCTGCAGGTCTCGTGGCTAACAAAGCAAATCAAATTAAAAGTTCTTTTATTATTATTTTTGAAAACCTCAATCTCTCACTTTTTTTGAAGAGGGGAGAAAGATGACTCAGAGATCTCTCTTTGAACTATCCCCCCCCCTTCCCGGATTTAGCAACCCTTCCTTGTGCAAGTCTTTCAGTCGTCCGGCTGAATTTCAATTTCCCATCCATGCAAGCAGGGAGATTATATATGTATTGCCCTACCCTGCCTTGCAGGATAGGCTGGGATAATGAGCATGATAAGGATTGCAAGAAATGGTGCAGAAAGGCCAAAGTTAGGGTGTGCGCATATTCTTGGAGCGGGAAACATGGTCTGAAAGGTAAGAAGGATACCAGGGTGCCAAGAGTACAATTGAGGTCCTCAAGGCAAATCCCTGAAAAATTAGAATGAAGGATTGAGGCGGGAGAGGTGCATTGATTTCTTGCTACTTGTGATGAGAAAATTTGGCCACTTTGGCTATCATGAAATTTAATGTCAACCATGATGCTTCTCAGCACATCCATCCATATCACAGGTCCATGTCTCCCTGAAGAAGAAAAGCATTTCCTGAAATGATGGGAAGGGAAGAGCAAGAGAGGTAGGTAAAAGTAAAGGTTTTCCCCTGACATTAAGTCTAGTCATGTCCATCTCTGGGGGTTGGTGCTCATCTCCATTTCTAAGCCTAAGAGCCAGTGTTGTCCATAGACACCTCCAAAGTCATGTGGCTGGCAGGACTGCATAGAGCGCCATTACCTTCCTGCCAGAATGGTACCTATTGATCTACTCACATTTGCATGTTTTCGAACGGCTAAGTTGGCAGAAGCTGGGGCCAGCAGTGGGAGGATTTACCTGCGGCGCCACCGAGGGCTCCGCAAGAAAGGTAACTGATGCACTTTTGGTGGCATGGATGATAGCGGTAGTGTATTGTAGGGGCTGCAGAATATGGATGCAGCATTCACATCTTGCTGACTCCCGAATAAAACAATCCATGCAACTGGTCTTAAATTCTACCCATTCGGCATAGAATTAGACAGATCATGCTAGCTCTGTTTAATTAAACAGATAATGTAAATCCTAAACTTCTGAACCTGAATGAATTATACAAAGTCTGATTCAACAAACCTGGATAAATGCTGCTTGCGACAACCCCATAGGATGGGTTTCTGTGTTGTTAAAAAAAGCCTCCACAAGTTGCTCTAGGCTGCAATTCTGTGCACACTTACTTTAGGATGAGTGCCAATGAATACAGTGGGAACGTGTTTCCTAGTTGCCTGTGTATAAGATTGTGTTGCAAAGCCAATCCTGCGTGTGTCATATTGGAAATAACCCATGCCATATTAAGTGGGGCATGCTGCCGCATAAGTCTGCATATTACTGCTGCCTAATGCCACCATCCTCTGCATATCGTTTTGGTAGTAAGTTTGAATAAATCCAACAAGACTGCACAAGGCAGACTAGACTGCACAAGGCAGACACAAGGCTAGAAGAAACCAACATGAGTTAAAATAAACTGAATGTTTTTTCGTGTCAGGAGTTACTTGAGAAACTGCAAGTCACTTCTAGTGTGAGAGAATTGGCCGTCTGCAAGAACGTTGCCCAGGGGATGCCCAGATGTTTTTTGATGTTTTTATCATCCTTGTGGGAAGCTTCTCTCATGTCCCCACATGTAGCTGGAGCTGATAGAGGGAGCGCATTCACGCTCTCCCCGGGTTGGATTCGAAACAGCAACCTTCAGGTCAGCAACCCAGCCTTCAAGTCAGCAGTTCTGCCGGCACAAGGTTGTAACCCATTGCGCCACCAGGGGCACAGCACTACTCGAGAGTTAATTGAAGTTTATTCTCAAGTAAGAGGATGGATTTGCAGTGTGAAACAAGATAGGCCAGAGGCAGGGATGGTGGCACATGGAGAGTGCTCACAGTCTTCTTGAGACATGGCAGATGGTAACATCTAAAAAGAATTTACTAACTTAGGCAATCCCTCCTTGTCCGAGTATGATGGCCTTCCAAGTGTAGTGTCCTGGCAGTGGGTACATAGGTAACTGTGGAGTCCTATTCTTGACCCTCATGTTTTTCCACAGTGAGTACATCGGTTTCTAAGTGAAAAGCAGTTCCATTAAGGGATGGCTTGACAAGCCTTCCTCTTGGCCTGTTTCTCCATTTCACCGTCTATTCATGCCTCTTCAGATTTCACAGCACTGCTGGTCACAGCTGACCTCCAGCTAGAGCACTCAAGGGCCAGGGCTTCCCAGTTCTCGGTGTCTACGCCACAATTTCTAAGGTTAGCTTTAATTCCATCTTTAAATCTCTTTTCCTGTCCACCAACACTCTCTTTTTCATTCTTGTGTTGGGAGTATAGTAACTGCTTTGGGAGATGTTGATCGGGCTTTCGGACAACATGGCCAGTCTAGCTGAGTTTATGGTGAAGGATCATCACTTCAATGCTGGTGGTCTTTGCTTCTTCCAACATGCTGACATTTATCCGCCTATCTTCCCAAGAGATTCGCAGGATTTATTTGGGGGCAACACTGATGGAATCGTTCCAGGAGTTAAGTGTGACATCTGTAGACAGTCCACGTTTCGCAGGCGTATAACAGGGTTGGGAGGACAATAGCTTTATAAACAAGCACCTTGGTGTCCCTACAGATATCCCGATCTTTAAACACTCTCTTGTTTCATTCAGAAAAATGCTGCACTCGCAGAGTTCAGACAGTGTTGTATTGTAGTGTCGATGTTGACTTTTGTGGAGAGGTGGCTGCCAAGGTAGCAGAAATTGTCAACATTTTCTAACGTTAGAGAATCTAAAAAGAAAGCTGCTGTTGTCAGCTAAAACTCACACACTTTTTTCCTGGAAAAATACATCCCCCAAATATCAGAGCTGTGACTTTCAAGGGACAGGTACTCACAACACATGTACTATGAGCTTTTTGGTGCCTTGTTTTGATTTCATACATTGGCCCTTCTTCACATAAGTTCAGTGACTCTGTTTATGGGTTGTTTTCAATCCACTAGAACATCTTATCTAAATCTCTCATCCATTGGATGCTACATGTTGCCCTCTTGGTTCCTGATACCATTGTATAATGGCACTGAAAGTGGCCCCCAAGTTTCCTCCCCTAGACGTCTTTTATGCCCCAGACCAGTGCTTCTTAACCTGTGATCTGTGGATTCTTGAGGGAACACAATGTCCTCACAGGGGGTCTGTGAAAATTTGAAGAAATGTTATGAGCATATTATTTTAAATTTGTATGGAATTGCTCCAAAAAGTAATCTGGTGACAGGAATCATATAATCCTAGAGTTGAAAAAGACCACGAAGGCTATCCAGTCAAACTCCTCTCTGCCATGAAAGAACCAATAAGTACTCCTGACAGATGGCTATCCAGCTTTATTTTAAAAGCCTCCAGAGAAGAAGACTCGGGCACACTTGGAGGCTTTGTATTTCACTGCTGAACAGGTCTTACTGTCAGGAAGTTCTTCCTAACATTTAGGATGGGGTCTCTTTTCTTGAAATTTGACTCCATTGCTCTGTGTCCTAGTCACCAGAGCAGCAGAAAACAAGCCTTCTCTCTCTTCCTTTCACATATTTAAACATGGCTATTGTGTCTCTTGTTAAACGTCTCTTCTCCAAACTAAACACACTCAGCTCCTTTGCCACTTCTCATAGGATGGCTTCCAGACCTTTTACCATTTTGGCCACCCTTCTCTGTACACATTCCAGCTTGTCACTATTCCGTGTGCATTTACCAGTACAGTGTTCCCTCACTACTTTGTGGTTCGCTTTTTGCAGATTCACTGTTTCACGGTTTTTCAATAAACTCTAAAATAATATTATAAATCATTAAAAAAATTACCACTTACAGCCTAAGGAAGGGAGGAAGGAGAAGCCAAAGGGAGAGAAAAGGAGCCCAAGCGGCAACAAGAGGAGAAGGAGGCTATTTATCAACACATGATTGGTTGATAAAGACTTAAAATAGTGTATAACTACTAAAATAAAGTATAAATTTATAGCGTCCCTACTTCGCGGAATTTCACTTATTGCGGGTGGTTCTGGAACCTAACCCCAGCGATAAGTGAGGGAACACTGTACTTATATCATTCTTCCCTCTGAATTTGAAGACCCTTGATGACTTTAAATAAATCTTCAGAGTTTTAAATATTAAGTCTTGATGGTCCATGGCAACAAAAGATGTTTCAAGGGAGTTCGTGATGATGGAAAGGTTAAAAATCACTGCACCTGATCCAATTTGGAAAAGATCTTTTCACTGATTCTGGCTGAGAAACCTAAAGGGGAGGCTTGACTGTTGCCCATGAAAGCCACCTGCATGGCTTTTTCACCTTCCCAGTTTAGAAAGTTTTTACATACCCTGTTACATTTCTCCTTACAGAGAGACATTTTCCCACAGTATCACTCCTGGCCCTTGGGTGTGGCTTGCTGTGGGATGCCCTGCTGTGGCATGCATCTTGGTGAAAAAGAGTAACGTGCATGGTGCCGATGCTTGATGATGACCTCCAGAGTTGAAGATAAAGAGCGGCCCTGTGCTTTTCCAGCGTGGGATAAAGAGGCTCAGCAGCACAATGGAGTACCAAGTGGTTGGGTGTGTGCATATATGTGTGTGTGCACACTGTAATTATTCTTTGGCAGTGAGTTTGAGTAGAAACACACTTGGTTGAAAACAACACTTTTTTTGCATCAGAGTTCCCCAAGTCTCCCTGTCAATGGGACTAAGAGATTCTTGGGGTTGCAGACCATGTTGACTACACAATTTGGGGAGCTGAAATTGGGGAGTTGATTCAGTCTATTACTACTGGTTGATAGTAAGGGAATGTACATATTAGATGTAGGCTAAAACAGTTGTTTCGCCCCGGTGGCGAAGTGTGCTAAAGCACTGAGCTGCTGAACTTGCAGACCGAAAGGTTCCAGGTTCAAATCCCGGGAGCGGAGTGAGTGCCCGCTGTTGCTCCAGCTTCTGCCAACCTAGCAGTTCGAAAACATGCCAATGTGAGTAGATCAATAGGTACCATTCTGGCAGGAAGGTAACGGCACTCTATGCAGTCCTGCCAGCCACATGATTTTGGAGGTGTCTACAGACAACGCCGGCTCTTAGGCTTAGAAATGGAGATGAGCACCAACCCTCAGAGTCAAACATGACTGGACTTAACATCAGGGGGAACCTTTACCTTTACCTAAAACAGCTGTAGGACTAAAGATCCTTGATCTAGAGTTTTCAACTTGAGACTCCTTTCTGCCCAGTAAATTTTTATGCGACTCCGGGCATATAGGTATATAAAATAGGTATATAAATGAAACATTTTGTTGTTGCTGCTGTTTATTCGTTCAGTTGCTTCCGACTCTTCATGACCTCATGGGCCAGCCAATGCCAAAGCTTCCTGTCGGCCATCACTGCCTCCAGTTCCTTCAAGATCAAGCCACTTGAAGGATACCATCCATCCATCTTGCCCTTGGTTGGCCTCTCTTCCTTTTTCCTTCCATTTTTCCAAGCATCATGATCTTTTCCAAGCTTTCCTGTCTTCTCATGATGTGACCAAAGTACTTCATCTTTACCTTTAACATCCTTCCCTCCAGTGAGCAGTCGGGCATTATTTCCTGGAGTCTGGACTGGTTGGATCTTCTTGCGGTCCAAGGCACTCTCAGGATTTTCCTCCAACAACACAGTTCAAAAGCATCTATCTTCCTTCGCTCAGCCTTCCTTATGCTCCAGCTCTCGCATCCATAGGTTACTATAGGGATTACCATTGCTTTAACTATGCAGGCCTTCGTTGCCAGTGTGATGTCTCTGCTTTTCAGTATTTTATCGAGGTTGGCCCACAGATTGGGAAACACTGAGTGAAAAGGACTGCATTTCGAGTAAGAGTCCACAGTTTAAGAAATGATAGTCTCGCCTGCATGGTATAAGGATTCTATGAAGAATGCATGGTGAAATCACACAAGGTAGAAAGGTGTCTGAATAAACTTTCCAGTGGTAGTGGTTTTAATGTCAGACTGGCGCTCTATGGGACTGAGTTTGAATCCTTCTCAGCCATGGAGACCTACCAGGTGGTCTTGGGCAAATCATGCTCTCTATGCATCAGAGAAGGGCAATGGCAAAACCCTTCTGATAAATTTAACTAAGAAAATTCTAGGTCACCCTAAGTTCAACATGAAGGTGCATTACATCAACAACAAAAATGTTTAAGTTCAGGTTTTGGGTGGTACCTTACTCATTCCCATGGTTAGTAAAGCTTTAAAGAGCATACACTGCAGGAAAAAAATGCACAGTGTGTGCAAGAGTTGCACTTTACAATACACTCCTGAACAGAAGCCAGTCAGCGGTAGCTTCCCAAGGGAAGTAGCCACAAGATTGGGGCAATATACAGATTGCAAGATTCAGTTTTTTTCGGGCAGAATTTGTATTGCTTGGCTGCAGAATTTTCATTTTGATTTAATTTAATTTCCACTGAGGACCAAAAAGAGAAAAAAAAATGCAACAACACACTTTAGTGGAATCAAAATCTGGCACTCCCCATTTAGGAATTCTGGAAAAACTTACTTCCTTTTATGTGTATTTTCCCTGTCTCTGAGGCAATGCATTTATATGGCTAAATCAAACCTTTTAAGCAGAGAGGCGGTTCATGGTCCCCCAGGCTGTTGCTGGGGTCGAACTAAAGTTAGAAAAAAAAACACAAATTCCTATGCACAATGCACATATCCTATGTATAGTTTTTAAAAACGTTGAAAAAACAATACAATATTGAAAATGAAGAACAATTTTAACCAACATAAACTTAGTATTTCAGTGGGAAGTGTGAGCCTGCTTTTGGCTGATGAGTCAAGTTAGTTAGGAGTGTTGCTGTATGTTTCAGACTTAGGGTGACTCTAACTTTGTCTTGATTTCCCCTTTTATATTTACCTTTCTCTAGCTCATTAGATTTTAATCATGCGCTTTGCACCACTGCCCTGCCTTTTTATTATCTTGTTCTTATTCGGTGGTTTTACTTATTATTATATTGTTGTAAACTCTTGGTTTGACCTGTGTAATGTTAAATGTATATGATGTTTTATCGTTGAATGTATCTCTCTCTCTCTCTCTCGCTCTCTCTCTCTCTCTCTCTCTCTCTATATATATATATATATATACAGTCGAGTCTCACTTATCCAACATAAACGGGCCGGCAGAACGTTGGATAAGCGAATATGTTGGATAATAAGGAGGGATTAAGGAAAAGCCTATTAAACATCAAATTAGGTTATGCTTTTACAAATTAAGCACCAAAACATCATGTTATACCACAAATTGACAGAAAAAGTAGTTCAATACACAGTAATGCTATGTAGAAATTACTGTATTTACGAACTTGGCACCAAAATATCACGATGTATTGAAGACATTGACTACAAAAAAGTGTTGGATAATCCAGAACGTTGGATAAGCGAGTGTTGGATAAGTGAGACTATACTGTATATATATATATAAGGTAAAGGTTTCCTTCTGACGTAAAGTCCAGTCATGTCTGACTCTGGGGGTTGGTGCTCATCTCCATTTCTAAGCCGAAGAACCGGCGTTGTCCGTAGACACCTCCAAGGTCATGTGGCCGGCATGACTGCGTGGATCGCCGTTACCTTCTCGCTGGAGCGGTACCTATTGATCTACTCACATTGGCATGTTTTCGAACTGCTAGGTTGGCAGGAGCTGGAGCTAACAGCGGCTGCTCACGCCGCTCCCGGGGTTTGAACCTGGGACCTTTCGGTCTCCAGCTCAGTGCTTTAACGCACTTCGCCACCGGGGCTCTATATATATATATATATATATATATATATATATATATATATATAATCTGCTTATTGTGGAAATTTGGGCTTGGCCCCTTGTTAGCTGCCCCGAGTACCCACAGGGAGATGGAGGCGGGGTATAAAAGTAAAGATTATTATTATTATTATAACTCTAAAATTTAGGGCGAAGTGGATAAATTACCTTGGAGGGCCACATTCGACTCGCAGGACCCATGGATAAATAGTTCCCCCTTGAAGCTTTACAAAGATCTCAAGTTCCCCTGTTCTAGGACTGTTTTTTAAAAAAATGTCAGTGTCATAGAGGACAACAGCTTTCCGCTATCTAAATGGACACAATTGGAGGATGCAAGCTTAGTAAACACTAGTGAACGGTTGGGACACACACGGGATGAGAAAGCAGGCATTATCTGTGACCCATGCAGTCATATTGGCATGTGTTGAGTAGCTCAAGCATGTGCAAATGTGGAGCTTCCATAGTTTTGTTGTGCTCTGTACGCTGGATGCTCTGCATGCAGCTTCGCCTCAGTTTATTCACAGAGTGAATCAAAACCAGCTAATGAAATGCTGATGTGCTCCGGAGCGACTCTGCCTTGACCCTGCCCCACCTAGAGCCTCTGGCCAGTTCTGTGGGTGGAAGTTGGAGAAGGGGGAGGATGGAGGGTGTGAATCCTCCTGGTACAGGAACCCTGGGGAAAAAGAGATGTATCCTTCACATATACCTGACCCCAACCTGGAATTAATTACCATCTTATTTAGGGTTGCCTACTTCCATATGGGTCCTACTTCCATATGTGGTGGAAATGTAAAAAGCTAACTAGCTATTGGAAAGTAGTACAAACAGAATGTAATAAAATATTAAAATCAAAATTCGAGTTGAAACCAGAAATCTTTTTATTAGGCCTCTCAGATCCAAAAGAAAATTTAGATGCAAACAAAGATAAACTCTTCACTTATTTCATTACTGCGGCGAGGATTATAATAGCTAAGCATTGGAAATCAGAAACACCACCTACAAAAGAACTGTGGATAGATAAAATCATTGAGATAAGAGATATGGACAGATTAACTTTTCTACTTAAAAATAATATGGATAACAAAATGAAAGAAACGGACTGGACAGACCTAGAAGATTACCTCAAAGACAACTATGTTTAAAGGACAAGCAGAAAACTGGAAGAAAGAAGATCGGAAGTCATCCATTCCCCCCCCCCCCCTCTCCCATTAGAAATTACCCTTCCCTAACCCCCTTTCCTTCCCCCCCTCACCATTTGCTATAGAACTATTACATCCCCTCACCCCTCCCCCCCCCAATCTATATCCCGCCCCTCAGTATTTTTCCCTTGGACAACCCCTCCCCAACCTTCCCATAGGGCCACCAATGTAACTCACAAAAAAATTTCAATAAAAATAAAATTTAAAAAAAAAAATTATTTAGGGTTGCCACCTCACGGCCAGGTGAGGCAAGCTCAAAATGCATAAGTTTCAAAAACAACATAAGACTGCCACCACACTGAACTTTAAAAATATATTACAATTTTTAATAATTAGATTTGGATTGTCTATATAGATGTATATACACTTTGTGTAATGTTTAAAAAGGGGAGAGAGGATGATAGTGAAATATAGCAAATGCTTGCCTACACAATACTAATTTGCTAACAGATCAACTCCGGTTGCTCCTGACACGAAGAAAAAAAACAGATCCAATTAAACTTCTGGATTTATTAGGTAGTAACTAAAATTAGATACAAGATTTAAAATAAACTATCTTATAAAAATAACAAAGATAAACTTTTAATGCTGAAGAGCTGGGAGAGAAAACAAGAAGAACATATGACAGTGATGGCCAACCTATGACACGCGTGTCAGCACTGACACGTCTAGCCATTTTTGCTGACACGCTGCCGCATGCAGATTGATTGGATGACTATGTCTTTTGTGGCCAAATTTGGTGTGATTTGGTCCAGTGGTTTTGTTGTTTACTCCATGGGAATTATGCACATTACATTTATATATATATATATAATATAATTTATATTATTATTCTATTATTATTGTAGTATATTATCATATTATTACTATTATATTATTATATTATTATTCATTGCTCATGACTACATTGAAACTAGGATAGAGAGAAATCAGCATGGAAACTGCAAGAGGTACCATAGATTGTTGTACATGGAAATAATGGTAGTAAATAGTTTTTGATTTATTGAATACAGTTATATATTACAATTATATATTTTTTGTTATTTAAACTATACATATTGCGAAATTATGGTTTTTTTCTCGAAGTGACACACCACCCAAGTCATGCTAGGATTTTTGGTGAATTTTGACACACCAAGCGCAAAAGGTTGCCCATCATTGACATAGGACAATACAAGAAGATACAAAGACCAGACTTAAAGTTAGAGGACAATATTTTTCCTGTGCCACACTAATAATAATAATTATTATTATTATTAGTAGTAGTAGTAGTAGTAGTAGTATTAGTATTAGTATTATTTTGGAACACAACACACCAGACATCACAGTTGTGGAAAAGAAAGGGTTTGGATCATTGATGTCGTCATCCCAGGTGACAGTCGCATTGATGAAAAACAACAGGAAAAACTCAGCCACTATCAGAACCTCAAGAATAAACTTCAAAGACTCTGGCAGAAACCAGTACAGGTGGTCCCGGTGGTGATCGGCACATTGAGTGCCGTGCCAAAAGATCTCAGCCAGCATTTGGAAACAATAGACATTGACAAAATTACGATCTGCCAACTTCAAAAGGCCACCCTACTGGGATCTGTGCGCATCATCCGAAAATACATCACACAGTCCTAGACACTTGGGAAGTGTTCGACTTGTGATTTTGTGATACGAAATCCAGCATATACATCTTGTTTGCTGTGTCATACAATAATAATAATAATAATAATAATAATAATAATAATAATAATAATAATAATAATAATAATACAGTAGAGTCTCACTTATCCAACCTAAACAGGCTGGCAGAACATTGGATAAGCAAAAATGTTGAATAATAAAGAGGGATTAAGGAAAAGCCTATTAAATGTCTAATTACCTTATGATTTTACAAATTAAGCACCAAAAACATCATGTTTTACAACAAGTTGACAGAAAAAGCATTTCAATGCAAGGTAATGTTATGTAGTAATTACTGTATTTAAAATTTAGCACCAAAACATTGCAATATATTGAAAACATTGACTAAAAAAACATTGGGTACTAACAAATTGACTACAAATAAAGATAGAATTGCATAAAATGAACTTACAGTAACAACATTGTCAGAAATTAAATCCATAAAAAGTTCAATCCTTGCTGCCTAGAGAAACAGCTGTGGATCCAGGTGGGAGGCAAACTGTGTTGGATAATCCAGAATGTTGAATAAGCGGATGTTGGATAAGTGAGACTCTACTGTAATTATTATTATTATTATTTTTATATATCCCACTTTTCTCCTTCATAGGACCTAAAGACGCTTACAACATATTAAAATCACATAAATAGCAATCAGTATACATCAATAATAAATATAATCATCCTAAAATAAAAATATTAAGAAAACTTAAGAAAACAACTAAAATACACTAGATAGTCATGAAGGCTGAATTCACTAAGAATAACTCCACTACCCCCATCTTCAGTTTTCTTCTCTCTTCCCCTGACTTTCCCACACACACCCTTTTTTGTATGTAAAAAAATGTTCAGTAAAAACTTTAAAAAAATAATTTAAACAAACATACCATCATACAAACAAACTAATATATATGCAAAGAAACAAATTGCAACAAACACAAAAAACAAAATATTCCCTTAATATAAAACACTAATCTACAACAACTGACAAAAGTACTAAACCAAACCAATACACACAATGTACACATGGCTGTCTCTTGAACCCAGTCTAATCTCAGTATGGAAATATTATTTTTTTACTAGCTTTGGACTCTAGGATATGACCATTGTGCATGCTGTACATCAAAAGCTTGTGTTTGACCTGTGGTGGTAATTTGTTTGAAGTAGACAACTTGTTCCCCTACCACATCATTAATTCCATGTGAGCGTGGAGTCATGGCAGCATATCTTCACATTGTGATGAATCCCTCCCAAAGGAGAACTTTGGCGACTGAAAGATGTAATGTGTTGCCATCAGCTCTTTTGGACAGGAAATATTAAAAAGTGGAACGTTCCAAAGGATTTCTTTTTGTGACTTGGTCTCTGTTGAAACACTTCAGCATTCTCTATTTGTTTGTGCCAAATATAATAATATACGGATGAAATACAGGAATTCCGTTTTTTCACAGTGTTCCCAAAGGTGTTATAAAATGCCATATCTTCTGAATAACTCTGAGGCATTCATTTGTGACACTGCTGCATATTTTATTCTTGAGATTAGTAACTTTTAAGTATTGTTTTCCTTTTTATCTATGACTTGTCTATGCTTGTGCTGCGATTTTGCTGTTGTATGCCAATAAAGGCTGTGTGTGGGTTTAAGGTAAAGGTTTTCCCCTGACGTTAAGTCCAGTCGTGACCGACTCTGGGGGTTGGTGCTCATCTCCATTTCTAAGCCGAAGAGCTGGCGTTGTCCATAGACATCTCCCATTCATGTGGCCGGCATGACTGCATGGAGTGTTGTTAAATTCCCGCTGGAGCGGTACCTATTGATCTACTCACATTTGCATGTTTTTGAACTGCTAGGTTGGCAGAAGCTGGGGCAACAGCGGGTGCTCATTCCGCTCCTGGGATTTGAACCTGGAACCTTTTGGTCCGCAAGTTCAGCAGCTCAGAGCTTTAACACACTGTGCCATCAGGGGGCCCTGTGTGTGTGTTTAAAGTAGCTAAAATAAAGTTATCTTTAGTAACAGGAAAGCAAAAAGTTACTTTTAAAAGATTGCAACTGTGATAGCTTCTAACAAATCTGAGATTGGTCTGAGACTATAATTACTTTTTGGAATGTCCTCTCCAAACTCAGTATATATTTCCCCATAGTCCAATATCTGAGTTGTTGATGAAAAATATTTTAGGGTCTAATGATCAAAAGCATTATATCCAAGCTACATTGTCTTTGAGGAATGATGGAAGTTGAGGTGCAAAACATTTGAAGGACCATCCCTTCATATTATTTGTATCCCATCTCTTTCCCTTCCATCAAATATGTATGTCAGTGTAGTAGAGTAGTTGGACCAGGATTAAGAAGATTCAGTTTCAAACTTCTCCAAGGTATGGAACTCAATGTGACATCCTTTCAAATCTTTACCCATAGCTATCATATCCCCTCTCAGACTTTTTTTCTCCCAAGCTGGGGGTATTTAGCTTTGAGAAAGGAAGGCTGAGAGGAGACATGATAGTCATGCTTAATTATTTGAAAGGACGTCTCATTAAGGAAGGAACAAGTTTGTTTTCTTCTGCTCTGGAGATTAGGACACGAAGCAATAGATTCAAATTGCACCGGGGGAAAGATATCATCTCAATATTAGGAAGAACTTCCTGGCAGTTCGACAGTGGAATATGCTGCCTCCTTGGAGGTGGAGTCTCCTTCTCTGGAGGTTCTTAAGCAGAGGCTGGATGGCCATCTGCTGGGGGTGCTTTGATTGTGTGTTCCTGTGTGTTAGAATGTTGGACTGGATATCCCTTGTGGAGCCATCCAGTTCTATGATTCATTGAGCCATTTGGTACCATTCACTTTTCTCAGCCTGATCAATCCCATTGTGTCACCCGTGAGCTTGTAGTGGGGAAGAGGAGAGTTGCCTACATCATCTTGAGCTCTTTGGGAGAAAGGTAGGATACAAAATACTAACGAATAGGAAACTAACAAATGAATATAGCCAGCATTTGCTGAGGGTAGGGGTGCAGGAGCCAAATAAAAGTGAATTTTGTTAAAATCCTTTTTAAAAATTTCACAGGGGAGAGAATATCTGTCTTGGAATCTCTAGATCAGAGCTTTCCAAACATTTCATGTTGGTAACACCTTTTTAAACACTTCTCGACACAGTAATGCAGTTTTACTAGCAAACTGAGCTTAAACCAAACCCTTATAAGAAATACGGACACATACATAAATTGTAATAACAAAGTGTACGGGGACACAACGTATCTCATGAAAGGCTTTCATTTATATTTTTTAAAATATATGATTATCTTCTAATTTCACATAGACTCATACAACACGCCTCCCCACTGCAGCCGAGACACTAATGTGTCACAACACACAGTTTGGAAAGCTCTGCTCTAGGTCCTCCTCTGGAAGGCACAATGGGTTAAACCCTTATGCTGGTAGGACTGCTGACTTGAAGGTTGGGTTGCTGACTTCAAGGTTGTCGGTTCGAATCCAGGGATAGTGGATGAGCTCCCTCTGTCAGCTCCAGCTCCCCATGTGGTGACATGAGAGAAGCCTCCCACAAGGATGGCAAAATATCAATACATCCAGGCAACGTCCTTGCAGACAGCCAATTCTCTTACACCAGAAGCGACTTGGTGTTTCTCAAGTCGCTCCTGACACACACACAAAAACTGTAGAATTTCTAGAGTTTTTTTTTATCAAATCCGCTAATAATGAAATCCACAAAACTCAAACGCACAAATGTGGCAGACTGGATGTAGATGCTCGGATTGCCTTTGCAGAGAAAGAAAAGAAAAATTATGCCTGTCCTGCTGATGGCTTCTAAAGGCGTGCAAAAGCAGATGCTTCCTTCCATCAAAAGCCTCCCAAGTGACCCTGGAGGTTCCTGTCATCCGGGACTCAGGGCAAGGGATGGATCTCTGTAGCATGTTGGGAGACAGGTGGTGTCACCAAGTCACCTCCTGAATCAAACTGATGCAGCTGTGACAACAGTGTTGTGTGGTCTTTGTACAGGTGGTCTGGCCATTAAGTCCAAAGTAAGGCGCTCAGCATACCAAGTGGAAAGGGAATGCAGTCAGTCCTAGCCGTACGGATACCAGTTGCATGTATTCTGCGGCACTCGGCTCTGCGATTCGATATAGGGCAGCCATTTATGGGGAATAAGGTGAAGGTTTTCCCTGACATTAAGTCCAGTCATGTTTGACTCTGTGGGTTGGTGCTCATCTCCATTTCTCAGCCGAAGAGCCTGCATTGTCCATTGATGCCTCCAAGGTCATGTGGCCGGCATGACTGCATGGAGCACCGTTACCTTCCCGTCAGAGTGGTACCTATTGATCTATTCACATTTGCATGTTTTCGAACTGCAGAAACTTCGAACTGGCAGAACTTTCGAACTGGCAGAAACTGAGGCTAACAGTGGGAGTTCACCCTGCTCCTCGGATTCAAACCGCCGACCTTTTGGTCAGCAAGTTCAGCAGCTCAGTGGTTTAATCCACTGTGCCACTGGGATCTCCATTGACGGGGAATAGTCCCCGTTTATGTGACTGGAAAATAGCAGTGGTGTAGTAAATACAGGAAAAAGAGTGCCATTGTTCTGTAATGGTTTGAGTGTTGGACCAGGACTCTGGGAGGCTAGAGTTCAAATCCTCACTTGGCCATGGAAACTCACCTTCTTTACGCAATGGCAAATGTCCCCTGAAGAAATATTGTCATAATGTTTCCATATTCCAGAGCCCAATTAAGAGCATAGGTTGGTAAAGGTAAAGGTTTCCCCCTGACGTTAAGTCCAGTCATGTCTGACTCTTGGGGTTGGTGCTCATCTCCATTTCTAAGACGAAGAGCTGGTGTTGTCCATAGACACCTCCAAGGTCATGTGGCTGGCATGACTGCATGGAGCGCCGTTACCTTCCCGCTGGAGCAGTACCTATTGATCTACTCACATTGGCATGTTTTCGAACTGCTAGGTTGGCAGAAGCTGGAGCTAACAGCGGGCACTCATTCCGCTCCCGGGATTTGAACCTGGGACCTTTTGGTCTGCAAGTTCAGCAGCTCAGTGCTTTAACACACTTTGTGACTGGGGCTCCAAATTAAGAGCATGTAGCAACAAATAACAAAGCAGACTTAGGGCTCATAGGACTAAAACACCTAAATTATTTGATTCGTAGACAAATCAGTGTCTTCTATCACTGCCTCCTTTATTCTTTCTCTCTTGTTATCTGTCACCATAGGAAAATATAGTAACTTGTTGTAGACTATCCCTATTGAAAGGCAATATATGTTGAATGGCCTGGTTTTATAGACAAGTAACGTTCATTAGCTTTACAAATGACCTGTTCCTGGTGGAGATGAATACTGGAAGAATTGGTTTTTAGGAAACACATAACCAGCTACCTGTGTGCATGAAATCACCTTCGAAACACAGGGACAGCCATGGCCAAGAATGGCAGTCTGGAGTGTATCACTACACTGCTGCTGAATATTTTATATTCAGTCTCAGGGTGCAGTTACACTGTAAAGTTAATGCAGTTTGACTCCACTTTAACTGCCATGGCTTAATGCTATGGAATCATCAGAGTTGTCATTTGGTAAGGTATCAGCCCTCTTTGACAGAAAAGGCTCAAGACTTTATAGCACAGGATCATGGCAGTTCAAATGGTGACAAACTGCATTAATTCTACAGTATAGATGCACCCTCGGTAGTTTGACATATAAGCTTTGCAGCAGTAGTCAATATTTGCTGGTATATGATGTATAGCTTTTCTTTGGACACTATATGGTACTCCAGCGAGACAGTTTTAAAACATACGAGCAGTTGGTATTTAATATAGATAACATATCACTGTCAATATTTAGATGTGCAAGAAAAATAACTTGAAGTTTTTCAAAGATTCCAGACTTAATATAATTAGCTTCATCTTTTTCATTTTGTCCCAAATTAGGATTTGACGTTTCATGGCAAGTTTTAATTCTGGATTCCAATTGCTACGTTTTGAGGAAAAATCTAAACACTTGACAGAATTCTACCTGGGCCTCTTGTTAAGTGTTTTCCTGCAGTATAATGCTGTGATTCTCTACTTTCTTTAGCCCTGATCTCCTTTGACAATATGATGAAAGAAAAATGCAATCAAACGATTCACATAATTGTTTTTTTTTCCAGAAAGACAAGTCTACCAATACTTACAAATACCAAATTAGTGCTATAAAATTCACAGTGACAAAAATCAAAATAATAGCAAGATATTCCTTTTTTAAAAAAAAAATAGCAGCTCAGAAGTCCATTCATATACTATAGGGACCTCTAATAAAATACTTGTCAAGATCAGACAATTGCCACACTTGGAGACAAATATTAAATGTATCCTCCTCTATGTGGTATAATGCTATTTATATGAAATCGGTCCATGCTTGTGCATACCATATCTATAGAATCATAGAGTTGGAAGAGATCTCGTGGCCCATCCAGTCCAACCCCCTGCCAAGAAGCAGGAAAATTGCATTCAAAGCACTCTCGACAGATGGCCATCCAGTCTCTGCTGAAAAGCCTCGAAAGAAGGAGCCTCCACCACACTCTGGGGCAAAGAGTTCCACTGCTGAAAAGCTCTCACAATGAGGAAGTTCTTACTAATTTTCAGGTGGAATCTCCTTTCCTGTAGTTTGAAGCCATTGTTATGTGTCCTAGTCTGCAGGGCAGCAGAAAACAAGCTTGCTCCCTCCTTCCTATAGCTTCCCCTCACATATTTATACATGGCCATCATGTCTCCTCTCAGCCTTCTCTTCTGCAGGCTGACTTGTGATGGTTTTAAATAACTGTTTTAATGTAAAGATAATTGATTTTAGTATTTGTGTATATTTATAGTTTATTTTATGTTCCAGCATTGAATGTTTGCCGTATATATATTGTGCTCCGCCCTGAGTGGTGAGAAGGGTGGAATGTAAGTGTGGTCTGACCAAGGCAGAATAGAGGGGTTGACTTCCCTGGATCTAGCCACTATACTCCTATTTCTGCAGGACAAAATCCCATTGGCTTTTTGAGCCGCCGCACGACATTGTTGTCTCATGTTTAACTTGTTATCCACAAGGACTCCGAGATCTTTTTCGCACATACTGATGTTGAGCCAGGCATCCCCCATTCTGTATTTTTGCTTTTCATTTTTTCTGCCTAAGTGGAGTATTTTTCATCTACCCTGTTTCCCTGAAAATAAGACAGTGTCTTATATTAATTTTTGCTCCCAAATATGTGCTAGGTCTTATTTTCAGGGGATGTCTTTTTTTTTCCATGAAGAATTCACATTTATTGTTGAACAAAAAACGAACATTTATTATATATTGTACAGTAGTTGTCATCACAAACCAGCATAACCAGACAAAATGTGAATCCTAACAAGATTTTCTTGTTACTACCATTATTTCCATGTACAACAATCTATGGTACGTACATTTACCGATCCTGCATGCTCTGGTGTTCTGTTCAGTGGGCATGCTTCCAAACAAAAACTTTCAGGGGAGGCCTTATATTTAGCAATTCAGCAAAACCTCTACTAGGTCTTATTTTCCGGGGATGTCTTATCTATCTATCTATCTATCTATCTATCTATCTATCTATCTATCTATCTATCTATATCGGGGTCCCCAAACTAAGGCCTGGGGGCCGGATGCGGCCCTCCAAGGTCATTTACCTGGCCCCTGCCCTCATTTATAATATAATAATTTTTATGTCAGTTTTAATAATACAATATATATACATATGATATTCATAATATGATCATGTTATACAATGTAATACTAATAATAATACCATATAATAATATTAATTACATGTTATATATTACATATAATATTACAGTATAGTAGTATAGTTCAATATAGTAATATATAATGCTAATATTGTGCTATGCTAATAATATAATATATTGTATGTACATACAGCTGCTCTGAGTCCCCTTCGGGGTGAGAAGGGTGGGATATAAATGTAGTAAATAAATATAGTAAATGAATAAATAAATAATTTTAGACTTAGGCTTGCCCACTTGACTTGGGCACACAACAACAACAATCCTAATTAACTTGAAAATCTCATTGGCCAGAAGCAGGCCCACACTATCTATTGAAATCCTGATAGGTTTATGTTGGTTAAAATTGTTTTCATTTTAAAATATTTTATTGTTCTTTCATTATTGTTGTTTTGCACTACAAATAAGACATGTGCCGTGTGCATAGGGATTTGTTCGTATTTCTTTTTCAAATGATAATTCGGCCTCTCAACAGTCTGAAGGATTGTGGGCTGGCCCCCTGCTTAAAGAGTTTGAGGACCCCTGATCTATATCATCTATCCCTATATCTGTCAATTCAATGAGATTCTTGTGCATATATATTGTGATATGGTTTGACATCTTTTCGCAAAATCGATCTGATTCAGTATTCATGAGCCCTCAGAATATGCACAAAGCATTCTTCATGCTTTCTTCAAGATAGATACTTTGATTCTAGTTGTATGGATGTGCTTTGCTTTGTGGATTGTAAGTCCCATCGTCTTTGCTGAAGCTGGTGGAAGTTGCAGTCTAACCATCGCCAGAGGACTCAAGTTGCCTGCCCAGATACACAGGTTATATGAGCTCCCTGTGGCCTAAAGTTAAGTCATGCGATGTCATCCTATCCATTAATGTATATAACACACAAAAATCAGAATAAATATTCTGTCAGGAACAGAGTCCTTTTTTCTGCAACTAACCGATCTGTCCTTCAATGTGCACCCAGATCACTCCTGGAAATATTGCCCTACCATACAGTGTGCCCACTTAACCTTAACCTTAATGAATAATTTTGGTTTTGTGCATCTGCCCTGAGTCAAACTTTGAAACTGCTGAGCAAAGTCGGAGCCCCAAATCCAACAGCACGGTTAAGTGCCAATTTACTGGAAGGGAAAGAAAGACGAACATTGTCCCACCCAGAGAGACTAAATCCCTCTTCCCACTGTTTGTTCATGCATTAATTGCCAAAGAGGCAAGTTCAATCCTCGCTTGCCTTTCTCCAGGCATCCAGGCACAAGTTTCTCATCTTAAATAATGACAAATCACACTTGGATAGGAAGAATTTATATAGAGCTTGGAAAAACACATTGCTCCTGGAAGACTTGTTTTGAAATGTTATTTTCTTTAGAAACATACTCATGTTTCCCCTTGATTGCTTTTAGGCAGATATGGTCAACTGTTAAGGATTGACGATTTCATTGACCCCGTTACAGAACTTGGGGAGTTTAATCACTGTATATTTCCTATGCCAATTATCAGATTTTTTTTTAAAAAAAAATCATTTAAAATCTAGCTCTCACCCCTAAATGTCTTCCAAGTGTTCAAAGTTTGTCAGTCAGTCTTGATTAATATTCTGGCATCCCATTTTTTTCAGCTGCTTTAAAAAAATCCCAGTTTTTTCCTTCTTTCCTTTCTTCTATACTCATATTACTTCAATTGCTGAACACGGAGTTCAAAATGCAAAGTTAATTGCATTCAGTTGACAGAGTAGAAGGAAGAGGAGAAAAGAGTTGAATCTCACCCTTCACTGTGTGTGTTTGTATGTGTCTTCAAATCACTATTTGACTTATGTGGACCCCATGAATTTTATATCCTGTAGGACTTCTAGGTCAAGTAAAACCAACTTCAGCAGCCTTCCCAACTTGTGCGTTTTTTCCTTGTTAATAACTTTCTCTGGTCTATAAAGTTTCTGGGCCACATTTATTTATTTATAGTGTCAGAAGCCAACTGAGTATACAGTTATAATGTATAGAGAAACCACCAACCACGTTTAAAACTTCGCATTGTATCAAATTTACTTTGACCAGAATCTGGTCACTTGGAGTGCCTTTAGTGCTGCTGTCAGAAGGTCCTCCATTGTGCATATGGCAGGGCTCAGGCTGCATTGTATAGGTGGTCTGTGGTTTGATCTTTTCCACACTCACATGTTGTGGACTGCAATTTGTAGCCCCATTTCTTAAGGTTAGTTCTGCATCTCATGGTACCAGAGCATGTCTGTTCAGCGCCTTCCAAGTCATCCAGAATTAGCCACGATTGAGGTTCTGAGTTTTATCCTGCCACTTTTGGACTCTCGTCTGCTGAGGTGTTCCTATGAGTATCTCTGTGCTTCTTGTGGCCCCATGTGAGCCGCCCCAAGTCCATTCAGGAAGATGGGGCAGGATATAAAAATAAACTACTACTACTACTACTACTACTACTACTACTACTTATTATTATTATTATTATTATTATTATTATTATTATTAAGCTATTTCTTGATTTAAGGCATTGGCTTGCCTCATGTGTTCTGCTTTTCATGTTGGAGATTATATACCTAGCACTTTCCATTTACTTTGTTGATGTTGCGTGCCTTCAAGTGATTTTACAACCAATGATCAAACTGTCCCCGAGGTTTTTTAGCAAGATTTGTTCAGAAGAGGTTTGGCTGACTTGCCCAAAAAATACCTTTGTCTACTGCTACCTCTCAGCTGTGCTTTGTAAGTGATACTGATTTGTCTACATAAGGATTCATATTTGAAAAAAAGTGTTGGCTGTTCATCTGTAGCAGCAGTTCCCAAATGTTTTCAGTCATGGAACCCTTCAGAAGACATTTATTTTCTGCAGAGCCCTGACTCTTATCTCTGATTTGTTTAATCAAATCATCATAGAATCCTATAATCCAACAACTGGAATGTTCCCTAAAGGGCTGTCCAGACCCATTTGGCCATGCAAGAAAACACAATACAAGCCCTCCCGACAGATGGCCAGTATCTGAAATGTTTTTTCATCTCAAAAACTGTACAAGAAAGAAAGAAAGGGATAAAAAAGAAATATGAAATTTTGTGAAAAATTGACTTTGTATGAATCAGTCTCATAAAATGTTGAAATGTATATAACCTGATAGCAATAGAATAGCTATATTAGAGACTGTAAATCAAATACAGTAGAGTCTCACTTATCCAAGCTTCTGGATTATCCAAGCCATTTTTGTAGTCAATGTTTTCAATATATCGTGATATTTTGGTGCTAAATTCGTAAATACAGTAATTACAACATGACATTGCTGTGTATTGAACTGCTTTTTCTGTCAAATTTGTTGTATAACATGATGTTTTGGTGCTTAATTTGTAAAATCATAACCTAATTTGATGTTTAATAGGCTTTTCCTTAATCCCTCTTTATTATCCAAAATACATACTTACTTACTTACTTACTTACTTACTTACAAAATACTTACAAAATATTTGCTTATCCAAGCTTCTGCTGGCCCGTTTAGCTTGGATAAGTGAGACTCTACTGTAGTTAGCTTTGTATGGTTATATATCAAAATCTATTAGATTTTTTTTATTTTTGTGGAATCCTAGGCTTCCACAGAACACAATTTGGACATTGCTGATCTATGGGATGAGAGCAATTTAGCTCATCTCTGCAGAAGAAGCAGGTGGCAGCATTGCCGTTTTCATTCTCCTTGGTGCTTGGAGAAATTGGCCTTATTTGGGCATTAAATTGCTATTTTATGTCTGCTCTTTCTTTCCCTGCAATCCTTCCCTTGAATCAGGCAGGCGTCGAGGATTGTCAACATGGCACTTCAAACCACTTGTGGGTCGCGTTGCCTCTAAAAATGGGGCAAGGGGGGAGGCGATTGTGGCGGAGGGGTGTGTGAAGGTAAATACTGGAGTTTGTTCAGGAATTAGCTGGCATTTGTTGAATGGGGACGGGAGCAGGCGAGTGGAGTGGAAGGCAGGCGGCATGTTTGTGTGTCAAACAAGATTGTGCCGTCGCGCCTGGGGCTGTACTCTTAGTGAAAGAGGCATGGACGTGACATCTTTCCCCAGGGGATTGCTTCTTGCCCTCCTTTAGGGAAACTGGAACTCCCAAGGACCAAAACACTGTAGTTAACTCAAAAACTGGGTTTATTCTTCACAAAGGGGGTAAAAGAAAATATACATTACAGTCTTTGATTGTTTAAGTCCATGAAGCTTGTCCAGATCCCTCTTTCTCTGGCTGTGAATGCCGGAGCAAACTCAGCCTCAGTCCAATGACCTATATCTGAAGACAAGAGTCTTCCTCTGTTGCCAAAGGACTGATGTGAAGGCGCTTGAGACTCCTCAACGTTGTTCAGGTTGGCCCTGAACATGAAGTGTGAGTCCCAAGGGTAAGAACCTCAGAATTGGTGCTGAGAGGTAACTTTTGAAGGGCTTTTTGAGCCAAGCCTCTCTTTCACGTCCATCCGATAGAGTGGAATGAAAAGGAGGAAACACAGTCCTACTCCAGGAAGAGGTGGAGCCAAACAGTTTTGCTGAGTGAGCAATGTAACAGGTACAAACAACATTGATTGACAGATATAAATAACCAATCCAACTACATTTACAGGGTAAGGGCAAAATCAGGCATGATACAACAATTCAAATCTTGCAACTTAGTTTGACATATAGATGGCGCCACTCGCGCCGTCACACTCCCGGCCTAGATTTCCGGACTTTCGGAAATCTAAACAAAATGGAGTTAAATACCTTTAACTCTAATAACTTTAAGACTGTATGGCTTCTGAAAATAACACAACCATGTCGCTGATAGGCCTGTCAAACAAAGAAACCTTTTCGTTAGAGACTACCTTAACCTGGGCCTTATGCACTCTATTGTCAGAGCTAGGATATAATTTTGACACAATACCCTTAGCCCATTGGTATCTAGGAGCATCTTTGTTTAAGTAACACCAAATCCCCAACCTTTACGAGCATTAACAAACCAAAACCCATAGTTTCTTAGGGCAGACTCTGTAATTGACCTTCCTTGGTGTTTGACTTTTGTGTGGAAATGCTGTGTCAACAGCAGAGCTATGTGGCTATGGTGTGGCAAAATAACAGGATTTTTAACACAGGATCTAATCTTTGCTCCTTTTAGTCTACCTCTAACCCTAAGGAGACCCTCATTGTCCAGGAAGGGGTTCAAGTCCTTTAAACAACTATTTTTGGGCAAGGATGCCTTTCTTTCTAGACAAGCTATTTCTTCTAAAAAACACTGTCTTTGAGTGGATCTCAGGATGACTGTTGAGGCTTTTGAAAGATCTTGGGGCTGAATTGCACCACTGTTTTTTGTAGTGATGTAATGTATGAGCCTGGCCATGGCTGCCTGAAGTCTAGTCCGTTTTGAAAATCTTTCAAACTTGGCTGGATTTAAACCTTGCCTTGATAAGTCTTGGCCATCGATGGTAGATTTGCAGGACTGAATTTCTGGCAACTCAGTGTCTTTGAGCACGGAAATGCTTTCTGGAAAGGAAGGATTTTGAAGACATTTGGGTCCAGTGATCCAGGATGACTTGGACAACTTTGCGGCTGATGTTCCTCGGGATGTCACATCTGCCGGATTTTCTGAAGTGGATATGTAATGCCACTGCTCTTCTCCCTCCGCACACACGCTGGCTGGTTCAGCGTAGTTGCTTCTGAAGAGGTCTTCCACAAACTGGGTGATCTGGGTCTTTACCTTCGGATCCTTTAGCATCCTTCTTCTTAAGGACAGGAGACGATGATGGGCAACATCTCTGTTGTTGGGTAGAGATGGTCTTTCCAGCTTGAAAGGTAAAGGTGCTATCCAATTACCTTCAGGGTCTTGAGTGACTTGGTTGTTCATCATCTCAAGGAACTTCTGTTCATTTTTAGAGAAGGCTGTTTGCTCATCTCTCTCTGTGACTTCGATGATGGAAGAGTAATCGGGCATTACTCCCTGGCAGCAAACTGAGATGTGGCTGGCACATCCTTGCATTAGTGAAGGCCTTTTAGTGACAGGCTGGAACATCTTGTTCAGGCAGACTGGGCCTAACACCGTCCATCCTAAAGGCAACTGCTGGGCCATGGGTGATCCCTTAGGACCTTCAATCTGGTTGCTAACACGGAACAGTGTGGGACAATCTGCACCGATAAGCATGACGATGTCTGTTTCCAAGTCCAAAGCTGGTATTAGATCTTGAATACCTTTGAGATGAGGATGGGCTTGTACCACCTCCTTCGTGGCTATCTGTTCTTTGTTCCTGGGAATCAGGCTGCATTCTATAAGGTCAGGAAGATCGTACCTGACCTTTCGTCCAACAGGCGAGATTTTGAACTTTGTTGCAACTCGGCCATTCATCTTATTCTTTCCAGAACAAGTGGATATGGTGTAATCTATTGTCTCGGTATGAAGGTTGAACATGTTGAAGAACTCTGGGGTTGCAAGAGATGCGTCACTTTGGGCATCCAAGGCGACGTAGACCCTTTTCTTATTCCACGGCTGCTTGTCTGGATACACCTCTGCCAGGCAGATTGGGTGGCAAATACTTGGCTTGTGGCTATTTTGACAAAGCTTGGTGCAGGCAACCGCAGGAGCCTTGAGGGCTACCTGAGGTTCTGTAGGCTTTTGGTCTTCTTTGGTTTCTTCTTTGGCAGGAGAATTTGACTTTGCTTTGAATTGAGGGGAATCGAAGTTGTGCATTGCAGAGCAATGCTTGATGCTGTTGCAGTGTTGGCATTTAACCTTTTCTTTGCAGTCTTTGGAGAAGTGAATAGTGGTGCCGCAGCATCTAAAGCACACCTTGGCCTTTTGAACTATTTGGAGTCGTTCTTTGTAAGGCTTCCTTGCGAACTCTCTGCATTCAGCTAGGCTGTGTGGCCTTTGATGAATGGGACAGGATATGGTGTTGTTGCTGACTGGTTGAGCAGAAGTTGCAGGAGTTGCGTCTGTCATCTTGACACTTAGGTTCCTACTAAGATCTTTGCCCTGGGCTTTGTCTTCTTTGGAGGTCTTTTCAGGCTTTAGGTCTTGGTACAAAGCGAGAAGACCTGTTTGAGGGTCATTCCTCTCACGGGCTGCTCTAGTGACGAAATCCACCAAAAAGGTGAAGGGCGGGTATACATTTGCATTCTCCTCTTTGTACTTGAACACCTGTTTCCCCCAAGCTTCTCGAAGAGGAAAAGGAAGTTTGCAGAGAATGGCACTCTGTGACGTGTGCTGGTCCAGACATGCTAAACCTGGCAGCTCTGGATTTCCTTTGGCTGAAGCTAGCTCTAGTAAAAGATCACTAAAGTCCCAAAGCTGTTTGCAATCTTTCATCTTCAGTGATGGGAACCTGTTGAGTCGATCCATGAGGGACGCTTCTATCTCAGTGCTCGCACCGAAGCGCTGGTCCAAGCGAGACCACGCTGTGGACAAAGCTCTTTGGGGGTCTGCTACATGAGCAGCATAAAGTCTTTTTACTTGCTCAGCTGAGCTGGGTCCAAGCCACGCCATAAGAAGGGACAGTTCTTCATCCGCTTCTAGCTTGAAATCTCGAATGGCCCTCATGAAGGTGATTTTCCACAGAAGGTAGTCATCCGGTCGGTCAGTGAATTTCTGGACGCCTTTGTCTCTGATGTCTCTTCTTGGATTTCTCAAGAGGGAACCCAATTGAGACTCCAGTGTGTAAGGGTACATCTGAGGAGTGTGATGTGGCGTGACAAACTCAATGTTCTTCGGTTGAACACATCTTTTCGCGATGGTAGGCGATGCTGGGTTCAGCAGATTGCTGGCAGGCAGCACCTCTGAAGCCTTCATCTTCAGCGATGGGAGAATTGACTTGGTATGCAGGGATGAATGTGGTGGTTCACTCCCGGCCATGCCTTGCCAATGTGGATGGACATCTGGATGTTGTTGAAAGACGTCATCCTTTCGTTCCCAAGTAGACAGGTGGTATCTCTGAGGCCTAAGTGCAGGGATGGACTCTGACAGAGATGATGGCACTCTCCCGGCCGTGCTTTGCTGTACTTCTGAGGAATGGGCTGGCCTTGAAGTTGCAAACACTGGAACAGGTGAGCGATCTTCAAGGTGGCGAAAGGAGATATGACTCTGCACTACAGGTGGTGCCAGTTGCAGGTGTGCTGAAACCTTTGCTGTAGGCTCTTGTGTTGGCAGGAAACTAAGGTTTTCTTGGGTTAGTTCCTGTGATAGGGCTTTGGCTAGAATGTTAGCTCTGACTATCTTTTGTGCTGTGTCTCTTTTTACTTGAAGCAGATCTAGATCCCGTTGCAGTTCATCTTGCTTGGCTTCAGCCATTGCAAGCTCTATTTCTCTCTGGGCCCTGGCCTGTGCTAGGTCAGCTTCTTGTTGAGCCCTAGCCTGCGCTAGAAGCAGTTTCTGCTTGGCTTTAGCCTGTTGAAGGAGGAGTTCCTCTTCATTGAAGGCAAAGTCTTGCCTAGCCATTTCTGCAGACGCCTCTGCTTCTAAAACCTCTTTTCTAATTTTCAAACGGACAGCCTCTCTGTTGTAGTGGGCTGCTTTGGAAGAAGTACTGATGAATGAGTGTGTGGATTGGGAGGAACTGCTATGCCTAGATGAATGCTTGGATTTAAGGCTAGCATTAGATGGAATCTTGAGCAGACTGGATCTAAGGCTTACACATGGGGAGCCTTGAACCCTTTCTTCTGCACCTTCTACAAGGGGGGATTTGACCCTTGTCTGCAAAATCTCATTGCTATGACTTGACATTCTGTAATTCAAAAGGAAACTTATCCCAAGTTTCAAACAGTACAAAATGCAATACTATATAACTATACAATTAAAGGCACACAAAAGGGCAATGCAATACTTTAAACAAGACAATTAAAACAGCTGCTTAACTGAGAAGTTAAGCCTGGGCTTTCATAAACTTGCAGCAGGCTTTGAAGAAATGGCAGGAACTGCAGAAGGTTGGAATTTATTGCTTTGCAAACTGGTTTCTGGAAGAGGCTTGGTTGCTGTAAAGGCTGGCTTCTGGAGAAACTTTGCAGAAACCTGGATTTTGCAGCAGTTGCAAGAGCTGAATGTAGCGATTTGCTGGCTTGAAAAACAGAAAAGGCGGGAAACTTAGCAAATGTATCAATTTTGCAAAGGCTAGGCTTCTAGCAAATGTATCCACTTTGCAGAAGGCTTCAACTTGCTGCAGCTGCAAGAGCTGGATGTATCAATTTGCTGGTGGCTTGAGATGCAAAAGAGCGGGAAAGCTTGTAAATGTCTCAATTTTGCAAAGGCTAGGCTTCTAGCAAATGTATCCACTTTGCAGAAGGCTTGAACTTGCTGCAGCTACAAGAGCTGAATGTAGCAATTTGCTGGTGGCTTGAGATGCAAAAAGAGCGGGAAAGCTTGCAAATGTCTCAATTTTGTGAAGGCTGGGCTTCCCTCTGGAGGCAAAGGCAGGCTTCTTTTGACTTCTTTATCTTTAGGAGACTATGGGCTTGGCAAATTCAAGGCCCTTCCTGGCTCCTTCTTTTCCCTTCTTAGCACTTCTGGAAGGCTTCTTTCAGCAGTTCTGGAAAAGAAGGCTTCTCTCTCAGTACTTCTGGAAAAGAAGGCTTCTCTCAGCACTGCTGGAAAAGAAGGGTCCTCTCAGCACTTCTGGAAAAGAAGGCTTCTCTCAGCACTGTGCCGTCGCGCCTGGGGCTGTACTCTTAGTGAAAGAGGCATGGACGTGACATCTTTCCCCAGGGGATTGCTTCTTGCCCTCCTTTAGGGAAACTGGAACTCCCAAGGACCAAAACACTGTAGTTAACTCAAAAACTGGGTTTATTCTTCACAAAGGGGGTAAAAGAAAATATACATTACAGTCTTTGATTGTTTAAGTCCATGAAGCTTGTCCAGATCCCTCTTTCTCTGGCTGTGAATGCCGGAGCAAACTCAGCCTCAGTCCAATGACCTATATCTGAAGACAAGAGTCTTCCTCTGTTGCCAAAGGACTGATGTGAAGGCGCTTGAGACTCCTCAACGTTGTTCAGGTTGGCCCTGAACATGAAGTGTGAGTCCCAAGGGTAAGAACCTCAGAATTGGTGCTGAGAGGTAACTTTTGAAGGGCTTTTTGAGCCAAGCCTCTCTTTCACGTCCATCCGATAGAGTGGAATGAAAAGGAGGAAACACAGTCCTACTCCAGGAAGAGGTGGAGCCAAACAGTTTTGCTGAGTGAGCAATGTAACAGGTACAAACAACATTGATTGACAGATATAAATAACCAATCCAACTACATTTACAGGGTAAGGGCAAAATCAGGCATGATACAACAATTCAAATCTTGCAACTTAGTTTGACATATAGATGGCGCCACTCGCGCCGTCACAAAGATGACTGGGAAGAGCATCCATGGGGTGACACAGATCTCCGGCTGAGCGTCTGCTGGCGTTTGCCAGGTCTTCAATGCTGGCAAGCCATGGACAGCAGCGTCTTGGCTGGGTGTGATTTTCCTCTACTCCAGTCGGCCCTTACTTTAAGATTATTGTCCACCAGCCAATTTGTGCACACTGGAACAATCGCTCTCCGAAGTCAATGTTGTTATCTTTCACCTATCCTGCCCTGGCTTGCGCTCCGTGTCTGATTGATTTAGTTGGAAAATTAATTGCTTGTAAAGAAAATGTTAATCTTATCCCATGGTCAAATTGCTTTTTGGGTATGGATTTCATCCATAGCATTACTCTCCTCCTCAGACTTCGGCTCCATCTACACAGTTTGAAACTGCATTACAGGCAGTCCCTAAGTTATGAACAAGAGAGGTTCTGTAGGTTTGTTCTTATGTTGAATTTGTTTGTAAGTTGGAACAGATATAGATTTTAAAGTGTAACCAACTATATATATCTATATCTATATACTGTATATAAGCTTTGGATAGCATAAAGAAAGGTTAGCACCCCTGTTGTGCTCGGTTTGCTCTCTATGCCTGTCAGAAGATTTCACTTTACTTTCTGTCCCCGTGAGAATTGCATTTTGAAAAATGTGGCTTGTTGTGGAAACAAGGATTGATGATAAAATTTAAAGGTTTCCCCTGATGTTAAGTCCAGTCATGTCTGACTCTGGGGGTTGGTGCTCATCTCCATTTCTAAGCCGAAGAGCCAGCGTTGTCCATAGATACCTCCAAGGTCATGTGGCCGGCATGACTGCATGGAGCGCCGTTACCTTCCCGCCAGAGTGGTACCTATTGATCTACTCACATTTGCATGTTTTCGAACTGCTAGGTTGGCAGACACTGGAGCTAACAGCAGGTGCTTACTCCGCTCCCAGGATTTGAACCTGGGACCTTTCGGTCTGCAAGTTCAGCAGCTCAGTGCTTTAACACACTTTGCCACCGAGGCTCCTTAGGATTGATGATAAACATCTTTTTTATCATATCAGAAGCCACCCTGACATGAGAGAATTGGCCGTCTACAGAGTAGTTTCCCTGGGGACACCCTGATGTATTACCATCCTGCTGGGAGGCTTCTCTCATGTCCCTGCAAGCTAGAACTGATAGATGGGAACACACCCCGTCTCATGGTTTCGAACCACCAACCTTCAGGTCAGCAACTGCCAGCCTTCAAGTCAGCAGTTCAGCCAGCACAAGGGTTTAACCCGTTGTGCCATGATGGCTTCCAGCGATAAACATCACTCTTGCAGGAATAAATTTCCTTTCCTAGGTGTAGTTTTCTCTCACATCCTGTTGTTCACCCCTGTTCTTAACTAAGGACCTCATCATATTGGCCATTGGAATCACCATGGATTGTGGCAAATCTAGTGGTGGATTTGCGGGGGCGTGGGGAACCCATCGCCTCATGTCCCGCATTGCCCAACTTATTGAAAACCCCATCAGACGGGGAAAGCGTCCACTGCCCAGTTCCCCCCACTGCTGCCCATGCAACACAGTAAACCTCCCGTGTTGCTGCTGCAGTGGCATACACCAGTTTAGCTGTAGTTTTTATCCATGGAGCCCTGCTGGAAATAGCTGTATGTTGTGGGATGGAAGCCGGCAGGGTCCGTGTCTAAACTGTTGCTGAACTGGTTTACACCACCGAAAATAGCCCTGTCTGATTTTTTTTCATGTCAGGAGTGACTTGGGAAACTGCAAGTTGCTTCTGGTGTAAGAGAATTGGGCATCTGCAAGGACGTTGCCCAGGGGATGCCTGGACTTTTTTATGTTTTACCATCCTTGTGGGAGGCTTCCCTCATGTCCCCGCATGGATCTGGAACTGGAGCCAACAGAGGGAGTTCATCCATGCTCTCCCCAGATTGGATTCAAACCAGCAACCTTCAGGTCAGCAACCCAAATTTCAAGTCAGCAATCTGTCGGCACAAGGGTTTAACCTATTGCGCCACTGGAGGCTCCACCCTGTCTCGTATTTTATTTTATACTTTATATATTTATATACTTTTAATACTGGAAGAGTTTTGTAAAATTTTGTAATGCATGTGTTGTAAATAAAGGTACATTGAGCTACAATTTCCCCTATGTATAGTGCCTTTGGGATACCCTGTATGTAACCACAGCAGGAAGACTGAAATGACAGAAATGACGATTGACCAGTTAAGTTGAAACGGACAAATTATCCACTTGGATTAGAGAACAGTCATTTTTGTAGGAAAAAAAACCAGAATAACATATAAAAATATAGGTTGATGATGGGAGAAGCTGTTTTATATACCGTAGGTAAAGGTAAAGGTTTCCCCTTGACATTAAGTCTAATTGAGTGCAACTCTGGGGTTTGGTGCTCATCTCCATTTCTAAACTGAGAGCTGGCGTTGTCCGTAGACATCTCCTATATCATGTGATTAGCATAACTGCATGAAGCACTATTACCTTCCCGCCAGAGCAGTACCTATTGATCTACTCACATTTACAGGTCACAACCTCTGAAGATGCCTGCCATAGGTGGAAGCGAAACGTCAGGAAATAATGCTTCTGGAATATGGCCATACAGCCCGGCAAACTCACAGCAACTTAGTGATTCCCGCCATGAAAACCTTCAACAACACATTTAAAAATAAATTGGGGTTCCTGGAAGGGGGAGGGCTGCGGGAGGCATCAGAGCCTTGAGGGGCTGCCATCTGGGTTTCCTAAAATGGTATGTTAACCACTTTGCCCATACCTTCTCTGTGAGCTTTTACACTTGCAACCCCTTTTTGCCCAGTATTTTTTTATGTGATCCCAGGTATATTGATATATAAAATGGGTATAAAAATCAGATGTTTACTGGTAATGAATCAGAATTTGCCAGGCATGCTAAACAGGCTGAATTTCCTTTTTATAGAATACAACTGAAGCATCTTCTGCAGAGTCCACTGTATGTACTGCATATTATTGCCACCATATTTGTGTAAATGGGTGGCAATCAGAAATCTTTCACGGTTGCCAAATTTTTGTAGTCCCAGCATTGAGCTCAGAGGACCCCATTTAAGGTTGGGACCCACAGTTTAGGAAGCAGTGCTCTTGGCTTAATCCATAATTTGGCACTACTTAAACAATAACAGTGGGGGAATTTCTCCCCCCAAACGGAGTGGCATTATGGAATTAATCACTAAGGAGACAGGATTGTTTTGCAGATGTTGAGGTGTGTTTGCTGGCAGCGAAACATGCCCAGGTTCTCTTCTTACCAGTTCAGTTTTTGCGTCAAAAAACTAACCTGTCTACCTCTTTGCCAATAATCCTGGAAAAGATGAACAATTTTGTGCTGCATTTTCAGCCTTAGCTGTAGACATGAGCTTCTCCAAGTGCAACTTGTGTGATCGGAAATTCTGAATCATTGCATGATTTTTGTTTATATTGAAGGAAATGAAGATTTCCAAAGAAGCCATGCAGTCAGCCCAATAGTAAAGTGATTTTGTGTACTACAGAACTCATGTTCAGACTGTAGTAAAATACAGAGCATGTGCAGAGTCCTCTTATGTTCTGGGGGAAAAAATGTAGCTGACTAGCAACTTGGCTGGAAAAACGTTAATGTGTCTTTGGAGGTGAATAGAGCCTTCACACACTTCTTCCCAAACAGCCAATTTGTTCTTCTTTTATACAGCCAACAAGCACATGCTTTACAACATCACTTTGATTTACTGGAAATGACTGCAATGAACTGACATAATGAGGCATGGTAAAATGACAGTGTTTGGCTTTTTAACAATTCAATTGATGGATTTTAAATTTACGACTGAAAATCTTAATGAATTTGGATAATTAGGGGGTTTTAAGCCGGCAATTCCCAAGCTCTGTGTAATACGGTAGCACTACTAGTATTTGGAGAATGGAGTCCCATTCTTTTCAGGATGTTTTATGTATGGCTGGAGAAAAAGAAACTGGGGTAAGTGGGAAACCAATGGATATATTTATCAGCCAAAGTGAAAGAACAACAACCTGTTGTTATAATAATGGTACCATTTTAATTCGAAAGGGTTCCTGTTGCACAACTGTAGGAAACATAGAGTTTTTCAGACCTTCAGAGTATATGACTAGTGGTTTGTAGGAATATATGTCTTCTCTGATTTCATGCACACATGCATGAACATAGAATTTTAAATGTTTTTTAACCTACTGGCCAAAAGGTTTTGTGCAATTTTCAAAACATTTCATACCCCTAGAGTTTTTAAAACAATTTGAAAAAAACTAATCACAGTTTTTCAAAAAAATTGCAAATTTTAAACTGCATGATATGGTCAGCATAGATTCATACAATGCAGTTAAATTATATTAGTTTACACCAGTGGTTCTCAACCTGTGGGTCCCCAGATGTTTTGTCTTGGGATTTCTGGGAGTTGTAGGCCAAAACATCTGGGAACCCACAGGTTGAAAACCACTGGTCTACTCTGGTCATATAATGCAGTTTCAAACTGCATTATATAGTAGTGTAGGTGGGGTCATGGTGAGTCCTAAGCTCTGATAACTTGAGATATTTTTAATATCCCCATGTAGCAGTGTTCACAAGGTACCTGAACTTACCAGTTAGGTAGAAATACAACTAGCACTGTGTAGCTCCTTTGAAGAACCTAATAAATTACCGTAATGATTGCAATTGATTTTGAGGCATATCCTCCCAGAATACTCCTTCTAGCATGATATCTGTTTTGGGTGTCTCAAAAAATCCTTCTGCCAGATTTTTTGAGAAATTCAAGAATAAATCTGGGGACCTTTAAAACAAGTAAACTAGCAAAGCATTTAGAAAATAATATCCTATTGATTTTTGTTTCCAGTATCAACATTTCTAGCACTTGTGCAGTATACTCGTAAGATTACCAAAACGAGACTGCTCTGTCATCGTTCTCTGCCGTTCATAGACAAGAACCAATTTGTTAGATTAATGGTCTGAAATACAAGGGAGATGGGAAGCGGGGACACCAGCAAACCACTGTGCAGACAAAAGCAAATTGAATATAATAGATAAAAGTAAGTAAGCAGTAATTTTGGGGGCGGAATGGAGCGGATTGTGCTACAACCAGAGGGGATAAGGTGGATCCCACTCACAGCAATTAAAATTAATTTGACCAAGCTTTCAGAATAGTTACAATTTGTGAGTTCAGCTTTTATGGATTTAATTATTTGTAAATTTGATTAATCTGTTCTCTTTAAGTATCTCTAGGGCTGGATCTATACTGCCATATAATCCAGTTTTAGAATGCAGATTGACTGCTTTGAACTGGATTGTATGAGTCTACATTGCCGCATATGCTGCAGGAAAAGGAAACAATTATTGAGATTTGATAAGTGCACTTATGGGGTTTGAGTGCTGTGTTGTTGACAGGGAGAACTCAATGCATTTTGCTGCCTGAAGTAATGGACAAGATTGCATACATATGCATGCACCCATTGCTTTTGTGTGTATTGAAACCAACTTGAATCTTCAACATAGAAGATAGCACATGGTAGGGCTGAGACTGATGTCTGCTCAGAAGTTTGGTGGCAGTGAAGACAATCCAGTGCTAGGAATCATTATATCAAAGTCTGAAAAAGAGCAGTTTCATGATGCCAGACTTTAACGCAGCTACATTTAGGTGAGAATGAAGTGGAACATGCTCACACCATAACCTCAGTTATATGTCTTGGCAACTAGAAAAACAAAACAAAGCACCTTATAATGGATGGAAACTAACTCCAATGAATGGCTGCGTTTGGAGAAAATGGCCCTCAGTTGTACCTAGATAAGCACCAGGGATGTGATAAGCTCAATTTAGGCATTGACTTTCTCCAAATCCCAATTGCATTTTATTCCCATCCTCATTTCATATCAAGTTTTGCAAATTGTGATATTTTCATCTTCAGCCAGTAGGTTTATTGTCCTTGCCAAAGGCCATGACAAAAAGCTATAAAACTTACAGAACGGAACATTCATGGTGAAAAAAAAATACAGACGACACTAACCAAAGTTATTCTCAAGCTCATATAAAAAAATAAACATTTCTCAAATTGCAAGTATAATTTTGTCATGAAAATCAAATTAATACTCAAGTTTCCAAATTTTGGCAATTTTATCTTCTTGAAAATTCACAACTTTTGACTATTTATATTGTTTCATTATCTGGGCGGAAGACACAAGGGGGCACTAGAGAGAGGATAGTCCATTTTATGGGGAGGAAGTTGAAGAGGAAAACCATTTTAGCCATTATCGCTGATTATTCCCTCTCCCCACTTCCCATGTCATAAATGAGGGTTGTTTCCACAATGGAGACATGGGTGGGGAAAATAACAGGAAAATATGATAAAATTGTTTTACTACTTCAACCAACCCCCATAAAATGGACTATCCTTCTCTCTCTAGTGCCTCCTTGTGGCTTCCGCCACAAGATTCATTAACCTTAATTGTTCATGTTTTTGTTTGGTTTATCAGTGCTTCTGATCTCTCTCCTACTTCCAAATTTTATTTGCTCACATTTTAAAATTTGCCTATTCATTTTTGGGAGTATGTTTTATTTTTCAGGAGCATCCTATCAGTCTTACAAAAAGTGCTCCAATTGTGGAGCACATTTTCTCGCAAGAAAGGTTTTCATGCAGCATGTTACCAAAAGTAAGGGAAATGCAACTTTTGTTGATAGTTGGCCCTGAACATTTGTGGGTTTTTCAGATTTAAATAATATGTTCTGTTTAGGAGACTCTAGGTCAGGGGTTCCCAAACTAAGGCCCGTGGGCCGGATATGTCCCTCCAGGGTCATTTACCTGGCCCTTGTCCTAAACTTTAGTCTTAGGGTTGACCTAAGTCTACCTGGTCTTTGGAGGTCTCTTTGCTTAGCTATGGCCTTATGAGATTGTCTAGATGGCTTTTGGAGGTCAGTTTCCTTACCTATAGCCTTATGAAACCATCCAGATGGTCTTTGAGGGTCCCTTTCCTTATCGATGGTCTTCTGGTGGTCTGATGAGATCATCTAGATGGCCTTTGGGAGTCCCTTTCCTTACCGATGGTCTTATGAGATCGTCTAGATGGTATTTGAAGGTCTCTTTGCTTAGCTGTGGCCTTATGAGACCATCTAGATGGCTTTTGGAGGTCAATTTCCTTACCTATGGTCTAATGAAATCATCTAGATGGTCTTTGAGGGTCCCTTTCCTTACTGGTCGTATGAGGCCATCTAGATGGCTTTTGGAGGTCACTTTCCTTACCTATGGTCCCTTGAGACCATCTAGATGGTCTTTGAGGATCCCTTTCCTTACCTATGGTCTTATGAAACCATCTAGATGGTCTTTGGAGGTCACTTTCCTTACCTATGGTCTTATGAGATCGTCTAGATCAGGGGTCCCCAAACTAATGCCCATGGGCCGGATGCAGCCCTCCAAGGTCATTTACCTGACCTCTGTTCTAAATGACTTGAAGGCACACAACAACAACAATCCTAATTTTGGACTATTTCATCATAGTCAAGCCCCCCAACAGTCTGAGGGGCTGTGAATCGGCCCTCCACTTAAAAAGTTTGAGGACCCCTGCTCTAGGTCCTCCAGCATGACTGTATGGTCACCTTCCACCAGAATTCTGCTGAAGGAGCTAGGACCTCATCAGTTGGAAGTTTTCTTCCATTTCAACCTGTTTCTACACACTTCAAAGATGGACTCTCATGGAGCCCATCAAACGACATTGGACTGCTTTCGGTAGTTGCTCATGGGACTCCATCTCTGCAGTGTGTAGAAATGGGAGGATTTCAAAGACGGGCAGAAAACAACTTTATTCCTTTCCTTACCTATAGAAACGTTTCAAAACGGATGTTTTCCCTTGTGATGAGAAGTGGTGGATTTGTTTGATTACTTTGTGATGTTTCAGTGTGGACACTCAGGTGGGTGATGTTAATACTCCTTCTGTTTCCATTAGTGGTTTAAAGACAGTGTCGGTCCCATTGATAGAAGTGGTTTGAAAAGTGTGCTTGTCTCCTTAAAGGTCGCAAGGGAAAAGATAATATGAAAAGCAGTGTCTCAAAAAGGAAAGGATGCCTGTCTCCTTTAGTGTAAGGGCCTTAAGGAAAACAATCCCATAGAAAGTGGTGTCTCAAAAAAGTATGCCTGTTTTTAAAAAGACTTCCCTAGAGAGAACACTTCTCTTACAGAGCTGCAGTGCAGGGCTGAAAATGGGTTAATCTTCATTATGATGTACATCTTGTTTTTTAAAAAAATCCTAAATAACTCATAAATGTTCAGAAAGTGGTGTCCTGCTTGTGGGAAATGCACAGAGCCTAAAAATCCATGATTTGGCTTTGGTAAAAGCCTGGGCTAAACTGTGAAGGCCTAATTGCCAAGGCTACGCCTGTAAAAGAACAAACAAACATATGTTTTGTGCCAAAGTGAATTAATCTTCATAAACGTAATTTAGAAACCAGGATTTTTCTGCAAATTTCTTGTGTGCCTTCAAGGTGAATGCATTATGGAGGTTTCTTGGCAAGATTTGTTCAGAGAGGGGGTTGCATTTGCCTTCTGCAAAATAGATTTTAATCTACGACACTCTACGCTGACTTCTGGAAATCGCGCTAAACCTCACTTTTGCCATCTGTGATTTGCTTGCTTTCACACTTTAAGGACCGGATACCTACTTTACAAAAATAATGATAGGATTTTCAGTATTCTGAATTCTTATTGGTATTAGAGACTTCAGACCATTCACACTCCACAGTTATATTGGTTTGACATCACTTTTAACTGCTATGAAATCCTAATATTACAGTTTCTTGTGGCACCAGAGTTCTCTGTCAGAAAAGGGTGAATACCTCACAAAACTAGAAATCCAAGAAATCTATAGTAAAGGTTTTCCCCTGACATTAAGTTTAGCCGTGTCCAATTCTGGGGATTGGTGCTAATCTCCATTTCTAAGCTGAAGAGCCGGCATTGTCCATAGATGCCTCCAAGGTCATGTGGCCGGCATGACTGCATGGAACGCTGTTACCTTCCCGCTGGAGTGGTACCTATTGATCTACTCACATTTGCATGTTGTCTTTTCCATTGCTGGAAGCTTTTATGGAAGAAATTCTACGTAGACAGGAACTTTGCTTTCTAGAGTCCATTTCTTCTCAAAAATAAGTGTATGTGTAGGAGTACATTCTGTATTGGTACCATAGCTCATGGAAAGGAATGATACTTCTCTCTGTAGATGTGTCCTCCACCAAAATCCAACTCTTTCTCTGTAGTGGTTAGTAGTACCACTTTTTTAAAATGCCCTTCTACTGTGCCAGTGGCAGCTTTTTTACTTGAACTGTTGTGCGATGTGACTGTACCAAAATGGGGAAATTAGGGACATTATTAGATGCAGTCTTCTCTGCATCTTCTCTCCATTTTCAGGCACTGGCAAAACAGAAGTCCAATGGAGGCCATCCCTCCGATGATGCATAGCCACTTCCAGTGGCTGTTCATGTAAATCCGACTTGCCAGCAGCTGGAAATGGAGATAAGACTCTGTTTTCAGGAGTTGGATGCTTTTTTGTGTGTGTGTCAGGAATGACTTGAGAAACTGCAAGTCACTTTTTGTGTGAGAGAATTGGCCATCTGCAAGGACATTGCCCAGGGGATGGATGAATGTTTTTGATGTTTTACCATCTTTGTGGGGGGCTTCACTCATGTCCCTGCATGGGGAGCTGGAGCTGACAGAGCTCATCTGCACTCTCTCTGGATTCGAACCGGCAATCTTCAGGTCAGCAACCCAACCTTCAGGTTAGCAGTTCTGCCAGCACAAGGGTTTAATCCAGGGGTCCCCAAACTTTTTATACATTATGTATTTATTGAGATTTCATATACGATAAGAAGAGATGGAAAAAATTTGGTATACATCGAAAGTGGGAGAACAATATTTTTGTTATAGAAAAGTAGGAAAAGTGAAGAAAGAGAAGAGAGAAGGAAAAAAAGAAAAGAAAAAAGAAAAAAAGAGAAAAAAAATCTGTATATATACATATATACATCCACACACTCGTGTATGTATGTATATATATATATGTATATGTGTGTGTGTGTGTGTGTGTGTGTGTGTGTGTGTATATATATATATATATATATATGCATATATACATACATACACCCATACATACATATACACAAAATAAAACCATTAAAAAGAAAAAGAAATTAAAAGTTCTGGACTTCCAACCTGCTCTTGCTATTTCTTAAACCGTCGTGATTAATATTCCATTAAACTACATCCCCTTCGTCCTCTTCTAATCTTGGAAATGTTAAGCTTCAGCAGGTAAGATCTCATTTTGCCTGTTTTAGATAGTCTTTGACTAAATCCCAGTTGGTTTCTTTTTTTGGTAGTCCTTGGTTTGGGGATAACCAGTAAGTCAACCTGTCCATATTCATAATCTCTAATACCTTATTTAGCCAATCTTCTTTCTTAGGTATTTCTTTTTGTCTCCACATTCTTGCATAGACTAGCCTTGCCGCTGTGACCAAAAAGTTAAACAAAATTTCTTTATTCTTATCGTTTTCAATATCCAACATTCCCAGCAGGAAGAGTTCTGGTTTTCTTTGGATTTTTATTTTTAAAATTGATTGTATAACTTCCCATATGTCTTTCCAAAACTGTCTCGCTTTCTTACAAGTCCACCAAGAGTGGAAAAAAGTACCTGTTTGTTGTTCACATTTCCAACATTTGTTGGAAGCGTTCTTATAGCATTTTGAGATTTTATTTGGTGTCAAATACCATCGATATTACATCTTAAACCAGTTCTCTTTTAAGTCATATGAGTAGGTATATTTTAATCTTTGGTTCCAGGCTTTTTCCCAATGCTTCAAACTTTTTAAAGTGGGGGCCAGTTCACTGTCCCTCAGACCATTGGAGGGCCGGACTTCCTCGGTGGCGGCAGGAAAAGTTCGTGCGGGGCACAGGAGGAGGGAAAGACGCATGCCTTTTCCTCCTCCTTCGTGCCGCTTGCGCCTTCCTCGGCAGAGGAGGATGAAGCTGCTGCCGTGGGGGCCAGATAAATGGCTTCGAGGGGCTGCATGTGGCCCATGGGCCATAGTTTGGGGACTGCTGGTTTAACCCATTGCGCCACCGGGGGGTCCAGGAGTTCGGTGCTACCCAACTCTTAATTGGGGAACATGGGGAGGAAGCGGGGAAACGACGTGGGATGGGTGTCCATCCCAGAAGACAGGAAAAGATGGCAAGGAATGAAGGGGGATCATTCCCTCTACTTCCCCCCCCTTTCCCTCGCCCATCTGATGTTGTCCTAAACCTCTTTTGTTGATGCTGGGCTCCAAATCTGGATCCCTGTCGCTTGTCATCCCTGCACAGAAACATGCAATGAAGTTAGCCTAATGACAAGTCTGACTCAGAATTTGGAGTGGGATGGAAAGATCAGATAAGTCTGTCAACACTTGTTAGCCATAACAGTTAACTGGTTGCTTTTGTGTTAAAGAAAACCTCCATGTAAAGAGGCAATCTACCCAGCAATACCTCTTGCCAAGGGCAAATAGTTGAAGAGGGCTGTTATTCTTGTAGCCAACCTTCTTGCTTTCTGTGAGGCATTTGGGTGGCCAGGGTACCAGACTGTATTGACCCTTGGTCTAATCCATTCTGTCTCTTTTATCATGCTAATGAGATTCTGCAAAGGGTGTTGCTGGAGCCACTTTGCTGCCTATGACAGGGGATGCTGCCTTTTGACTGGTGCATAGCACCTGACTCGGCAATCAAATTATTTTGGGGTTTGAGGCAGAAAATCCTTCCAGCATATATCACTTGTGGCAAAAAAATGCACAAAAATGAATAGCTAAATAACTAACAATATTTTTTTTTCATGTCAGTAGCAACTTGAGAAACTACAAGTTGCTTCTGGTGTGAGAGAATTGACCATCTGGGTTGTTGTATGTCTTTCGGGCTGTGTGGCCATGTTCCAGAAGTATTCTCTCCTGACGTTTCGTCCACATCTATGGTAGGCATCCATACCTCACAACCTCTGAGGATGCCTTTCCATAACTAGCTATGGATTGCCTTCTCACGTTTGCTGAAATAGCCAACAGGGCACACCTACATTGACCATTTAATGAAGTTTCAAACGGGTATTGAAGAAAGCACTTTCACTGTGCAGATGATTGCATAGGGAAACGTTGAACCAGTTTAAGGCCCGGGTGGTGATTACACAAGCCACAAACCATTGATGCAGATTAAGAGCTTTCTTTCACACACTTTTGTATTAAGTTTGCTGTCTGGCAGTTCAGGTGGAGCCTCTTTCTATAGTGGTCAGATCAACCGTGATCTCAGAAGCAGGTTAATTGATTTTAGATTTGATTTTAAACTGAGTGTAAAATTCATCCCTTAACACAGTGATTCTCAACCTATGCGTCCCCAGAAATCCACTCCCAGAAATCCTAACAGCTGGTAAACTGGCTGGGATTTCTGAGAGTTGTACCCAAAACACCTAGGGACCCACAGGTTGAGAACCGCTGCCTTAAGATAGGAAAGTGGTGGGCAATACTTTGTACACATAATGTGACCAAGGGGTGGACATACATCACACTAGAGGAGTAAGTAAGGTAAAGGTTTTCCCCTGACGTTAAGTCCAGTCATGTCTCCATTTCTAAGCCGAAGAGCCGGCGTTGTCCATAGACATCTCCAAGGTCATGTGGCCGGCATGACTGCATGGAGCGCTGTTACCTTCCCGCCGGAGCGGTACCTATTGATCTACTCACATTTGCATGTTTTCGAACTGCTAGGTTGGCAGGAGCTGGGGCTAACAGCAGGCGCTCATTCCGCTCCCGGGATTTGAACCTGGGACTTTTTGATCCGCAAGTTCAGCAGCTCAGGGCTTTAACACACTGTGCCACCAGAGGCCCCTACAAGAGGAGTAGCCCAGCACTTTTTCTGCTCTGCAAGAGCTCTCCAAGGCCGGAGTGCTGACCATTGCCCTTCCACTGCCCTAACTCCCAAATTTGTTTCCCAGTGCCGTGCTGGTGACCCTTCCTGCCCCCCACCCAGCCTTTGCCGCATCCACCCTGAGCCACCTCTTGCCTCCCCTGCCCTCCGCCTCGCCTCCCCCCTTCTCCCTCCAACCCCCACCAGCGTATTCTTCCTTGGTGACATCCCAACAATGGGCAGAGATGAGCCCTGAAAGGGGGAACTCAAGCGGAAGGCTTCTACTCTCGGTACCAGCAATGAAACCCTTTTCTCCCAGTGGGGCGAAGGGCTCTGTCTCATTCCCCCCTCCCTTTTCCGTCTCATTCCCTTTAGAAGGAATGACTGGAAAGAGGGAGGGAGACACTCCCAAATGCCACACACAGGCATACCCCCCTCCTCTTCCCTTCATTCTTCTTAGTCAGCTTGTTCTCATTTCCCCACCTCACCTTTTTCTCTCCCCCCTCCCCAACATCTTCCCCCTTCCCCAACCACCACCACAATGAGAGACGGCTGCTCTAATTGCAGACAGCCAGGGCCTCTGTAGGTTTCTCCTCTGTCGCAAGGAGGCCTGGCTCCAAATGAATTGAGCTCTTTACATGCAGTACTTGCTGGCATGAGAAACCTGGACCCTGAGTATACACGCAGTCCCCAAGTTACGGACAAGATAGGTTCTGTGGGTTTTTCTTAAGTTGAATTTATTTGTAAGTCAGAACAGGTATATTTTTAAACTGTAACTCCAGCCAAATATATTTATTTATTTATTTATTTTATTTACAGTATTTATATTCCGCGCTTCTCACTTCGAAGGGGACTCAGGGCGGATCACATTATAACACACATAGGGCAAACATTCAATGCCCATAAACACATCAAACAGAGACTGAGAGACACACGCAGAGGCAAGTTAACGTTCTTCTGAGGGGATGTTCGATTCTGGCCACAGGGGGGAGCAGCTGCTTCATCCACACTGACGGCACTTCCTCATACCAGGTCGTAAATTAGTTAATCTTGCCTCCCCACTTTTTATAAGTGGTACCTTATCTCCTACTTGATAGATGCAACTATCTTTCGGGTTGCTAGGTCAGCAACGAGCAGGGGCTATTTTTTATTTTTAATTGACGGGTGCTCACCCCGCCACGGGCTGGCCTCAAACTCATGACCTCATGGTCAGAGTGTGTTATGATTGAGCCTCGTGGCTCTGTTTCTGACAGGCGTGGGCGTAAGACTCCTCGAGAGTCGGATACTCTCGAGGAGCGAGAGAGAAAAAGACTGCGAGACATATTTGCAGCACCCTCTGACGAAGAGTCTTTCGAAGGGTTCACGGAGAGAATGGAGGAAGGGCTGGTTAGCTCAGAGGAGGATGAGATGGATTGGACTCGGGTAAGGGAGGAATTGGGGGCCACTGGCCATGATGGGGCAGAAGATGAATGGGGACCTTCAGGGTTAGACCCATGGCGTAGCTGGAGGGATGGGACGGGATCCACAGCTGGAGATGCTGTTGGGCGTAGTCAGAGGTGTTCCAGCTCTGACGAGGAAAGTGATGAGGAAACGCCCGGGTTAAGGAGGGCAGCTGACAGTGATGAAGATTTGTAACTGGCATAAAATGGGGCTTGGGAGCAATTGCAAATTGCGTCGGGCAAGGTAATCTGGGCAAACGCTTGGGATTCGTGTGTGTGTGTGGGACGCTTCCCTGAAGACTTGTGTACTTTCCTGTGCTGAGACGTAAGTTGATTGGAATCCAGGGTCAGACGGCGGGAGGGATTGTGTGGGCATTTGTTTGTGCAAACCTGTGCTTACTCTTATTAGCTTGACCTTCCGTCGTCTTCTTGACGGACGCCATCTCCTGCTTTGAGAACTCGGACTGAACTGACCACGGCTTGTCTTCCCCCCTTCTTGGACTTGGAAAAACTACAAACGTCTGCTTCTGGCTTTGATCTACGGAACGGAACTGGTCTACTCTACTGCTAAAATCCCTGGCTGATTGTTCGTGTTGGAATCCTGTCTGCTGTGTGTGTGTGTGGGAGCGACGCAAGTTACTCTAAACACAGTGTTGGCAGCAGAGAGGAATCTGCTGCCAATTAGTTGCATTCTTTATCTTTTGTTCCTTGGCTTTCGTTTTGTTTATACCCAGGCTGAAGAAAGCAGTTTGTTTTTACCCGGATTAAACTCCGGTTTAATCCGGTTTATCTTTTGAACATTTACTTTTGCCCCTTTTTTGCTCCTAAAGGCAAAAATTGCCTGGCCCTTGTGTTTTACGGGCGTTTTTGAGTTCTGTAATCTAATAAACTCTGTTACTTTGAATCTTGTGGCGTTCTGTCCTTGACAGATTGCCCGACGCCCATAAAAGGTTTATTGCAGCAATAAACCCGTCAGGAAGACGATGGATGAGTTAAGGGTCAAATTAGACCAATTGCAAACGGCTTTTACCGTTAGCCAAACCGCTCATGCCGTGAAAGGACATGTTTTGACTCCTGAACGCTTTGACGGAACCAGGTGCAAGTTGCCAACCTTTTTGGCACAAGTGGAGCTTTATTTTTCTCAGCTCAGTGCTCATGCTTATCCTACAGACACTAGCAAGGTGGCCTTTATTTTGAGTTTGTTGACCGGTCCCGCAGGACAATGGGCCACTAATTTAATTTTGGGAAATGACCCAGTCAAGGACAATTTGAATAATTTCAAAAAGTTGTTAACTGATACTTTTGGGGATCCTCTCCGCAAGGAGAACGCTGGGTGGGCTCTGTATCGGTTGAAACAGGGAAAGGGGACTGTTTTGGATTACTTAAATAAGTTTAACCTGTATCGCCACCAGCTGGATTGGGGGGAAAATGCATTCATGCTTTTATTTACTGCCGGGTTAAGTGATATGCTCCAGGATGAATTAGCACGCTTGGAGCCGGCTGAAAGCTGGGACGCCTTAGTAGCTAAGGTGCTGCGTTTAGACGCAAGGTTCGAGGCTCGTAAACATTCAAAAGCAATGTGTGCGCCACCCATGCATGTAACCAGGGCACCTGTGGTGATGGGGGAAGAGCCCATGGAGCTTGGGGTCTTTAAGAAGCTGTCTACAGAGGAAAAGAGCCGTAGGAGGCAGCTGGGCTTGTGTTTGTACTGTGGGAATGCTGGGCATTTTGCCAAAAATTGTAATGTGAAACCTTCCCAGCTTTCGGGAAAAGGCCAGCCCTAGTGCGACGTGAGTCCAACGCACTAGGGCTCCTCAAGCAGTCAACTGAGGGGAGGAAGCATGTTTTCGTACCTATTACATTATCTGTTGGGGGAAGGGAACTTGTTTCTACTTTGGCACTGCTGGACTCAGGGGCCACGGTCTCTTATGTAGATATTGAGTTTGCTAAGAAGCATGGCATTCCTAAGGTGCGCAAGGCATGCGACGTGTGGGTGGAAGGAGCAGATGGGAGACTGCTGGAGACTGGGGTGGTTAACCAGGAAACCTCAGCAGTAACGTGGGAGGTGCAGGGAGTAACGGGAACGTTTGTGTGGGATATTACGAGCTTGCCTAGATATGATGTGATCCTGGGGATGGATTGGCTAGCTGTAGTAAACCCACAAGTAGATTGGGCAACACGTAAAGTGATCTTAAAGAGGCAGGACTGTTGCACTTTAAATGTTACTCATTCTGATATGGAGGGAGTGCCTGCTGAGTATGGGGAGTTCTCTGATGTATTTTGTAAAAGAGAAGCGGACAAATTACCACCGCACAGGCCATATGATTGCGCCATCAAGTTGGCAGAAGGTGCGAAACTGCCAGCAGGAAGGCTGTATGCCTTGACTGTACCGGAAAGGCAAGCTTTGCGGGAGTTTCTAGATGAAAATTTAGCCAAGGGGTTTATTCGCCCATCTAGTTCTCCAACTGCGGCACCAGTATTCTTTGTAGCCAAAAAGACTGGGGAACTTAGGCTGGTCTGCGACTATCGGATCCTAAACAAATACACCATTCGGGATAGGTACCCGCTTCCTTTAATCTCGGAACTGTTATCAAGGGTGCAAGGGGCTAAGGTCTTTACCAAGCTTGACCTGCGGGGGGCCTATAACTTAATCCGTATACGGGAAGGGGATGAATGGAAGACGGCATTTAACACGTGTTTCGGATGCCACGAGTTCCGAGTCATGCCTTTTGGGCTTTGTAATGCTCCTGCGGTCTTCCAGAGGTTCATGAACGATGTGTTCAGGGACCTAATTGACCAATTTTTAGTGATTTATTTGGATGATATCTTGATTTTTTCTAAGGACGAGAAAGAACATCGTCAACATGTCAAGCAGGTTCTGCACCGACTGCGGGCTAATGGGCTTTTCGCCAAGGCTTCCAAGTGCGTCTTTCATGTGCCTGAAGTGGAGTTCCTAGGTCATGTAGTGTCAGGTAGGGAACTTAAAATGGACCCACATAAGGTTGACGCCGTCAACTCATGGCAGGAGCTGAAGACTAAGAAGGATGTACAAAGGTTCTTAGGTTTCGCTAATTACTACCGGGAGTTTATTCCGAATTTTGCAAAGCTCACGGTACCTTTGACGCAGCTTCTGCGCAAGAAACAGCCATTTGTGTGGGGGCGGGAAGCTCACGAGGCATTTCTACAACTTAAGTCTAGTTTTCAATCAGACAACATACTAACCCATCCTGATGTTGACAAACCGTTCGTGGTAGAAGCGGACGCTTCTAGCTACGCGTTGGGGGCTGTATTGTCTCAGAAGGATTCCTCAGGGACCTTGCGTCCCTGTGGATTTTACTCGCGGCAACTAACACCCTTCGAGCAGAACTATACCATATGGGAGAAGGAGTTGTTGGCGATTAAGGTGGCGTTTGAGGTGTGGCGGCACTGGCTTGAAGGGGCACGGCACCAGATCGTGGTCAGGTCTGATCATAAGAACTTAGAGCACTTGCAAACAGCAAAGAAGTTAAACCAGCGTCAAATCCGCTGGGCTTTGTTTTTCTCCAGGTTTAACTTCAAGGTGCAGTTCGTGGAGGGGAAGGCAAACTTGCGGGCCGATGCTTTATCCCGTAAGCCAGAATTTAAGACCAATGAGCAGGTAGTATGTCAGACCATCTTGCCTACTGCCTCGCTGTGTGTTGTAGATAATGAGCTCGGGTTACATGACCAGATCCTTGAGGCTCAGAAAGATGATGTGTGGACTCAGGAGCAACTGATGTTGCTCTCAGCAGGTAACCGTACCATACTGCCGCATCTCCAAGATCAAGACGGGGTATTGGTGCGTAGGGGGCAGGTTTACGTACCAGTGGGGGCCCTCAGGTTGGAGGTGATTAGAGCCCACCATGACGAACCCATGGCTGGGCACTTTGGCAGGTTCAAGACCGTACAGCTTATCACCAGGAGCTACTGGTGGCCAAAGATGCGGCAAGACATTCTGCGCTTTTGTGACAGCTGCGCCGTTTGCCAGCAAAGTAAGACGCCTGTTGGGCGCCCTAGAGGGTTGTTGTCGTCTTTACCTGTTCCGGAGAGGCCATGGCAAATCATTTCCATGGATTTCATTTCAGATTTGCCTAAGTCTGGGGGTTATACTTGTATTTGGGTGGTGGTGGATTTATTTAGTAAACTGGCTCATTTTATTCCTTGTTCAACCATTCCGGCGGCCCCTACGTTGGCCTTACTATTTACAAAGCACATCTATCGCTTGCACGGAGCACCCGAGGTGATTATTTCCGATAGGGCTCCGCAATTTGTGTCACGCTTTTGGAAACACTTCCATGAGTGCTTGGGGACTAAGTTAAACGTGTCGTCCGCCTTCCATCCGCAAACGGATGGACAGTCGGAACGGGTTAATGGGCTCTTAGAGCAGTATTTGCGTTGTTTTTGTTTAGATCAACCCACGGCTTGGGTGAAGTGGTTACCGGTGGCGGAATTTGCTTACAACAATGCGGTGCACACGTCTAGTCAGCATACGCCGTTTGAGCTTACTTATGGCTTTCACCCACGGGGAGGTGTGGCGCCGTCGACCAATGTGGTCTCTTCGGACCCTGTGTACCGCTCTACGGAAATGGCTGCATTGCATGATGTTGCCCGTCGCTTACTGTTGGAAGCTAAGGCAACGCAGAAGACTCAGGCTGACCGCCACAGGCAGGCAGGGGAGGAGTTGGAAGAAGGGGATTTGGTGTGGTTATCTTCCAAACATATTAAACAGGCTGGGGGAAAGTTTGCGCCTCGGTATTTGGGTCCCTTTCCTATCGTTAAAAAGATTTCTTCTGTTGCGTTTCGTTTGCGTTTACCGTCTAGTTTAAAGGTCCATCCAGTCTTTCATCGTTCGCTGTTGAAACTTGATACCTCTAGTCGTCGTGGTGCTATAGCGGAGGGTATCACTGCCACTTCTCCGCCATCGGGGGAGGAGGCCTTTGTGAGAGGGGATAGTGTTATGATTGAGCCTCGTGGCTCTGTTTCTGACAGGCGTGGGCGTAAGACTCCTCGAGAGTCGGATACTCTCGAGGAGCGAGAGAGAAAAAGACTGCGAGACATATTTGCAGCACCCTCTGACGAAGAGTCTTTCGAAGGGTTCACGGAGAGAATGGAGGAAGGGCTGGTTAGCTCAGAGGAGGATGAGATGGATTGGACTCGGGTAAGGGAGGAATTGGGGGCCACTGGCCATGATGGGGCAGAAGATGAATGGGGACCTTCAGGGTTAGACCCATGGCGTAGCTGGAGGGATGGGACGGGATCCACAGCTGGAGATGCTGTTGGGCGTAGTCAGAGGTGTTCCAGCTCTGACGAGGAAAGTGATGAGGAAACGCCCGGGTTAAGGAGGGCAGCTGACAGTGATGAAGATTTGTAACTGGCATAAAATGGGGCTTGGGAGCAATTGCAAATTGCGTCGGGCAAGGTAATCTGGGCAAACGCTTGGGATTCGTGTGTGTGTGTGGGACGCTTCCCTGAAGACTTGTGTACTTTCCTGTGCTGAGACGTAAGTTGATTGGAATCCAGGGTCAGACGGCGGGAGGGATTGTGTGGGCATTTGTTTGTGCAAACCTGTGCTTACTCTTATTAGCTTGACCTTCCGTCGTCTTCTTGACGGACGCCATCTCCTGCTTTGAGAACTCGGACTGAACTGACCACGGCTTGTCTTCCCCCCTTCTTGGACTTGGAAAAACTACAAACGTCTGCTTCTGGCTTTGATCTACGGAACGGAACTGGTCTACTCTACTGCTAAAATCCCTGGCTGATTGTTCGTGTTGGAATCCTGTCTGCTGTGTGTGTGTGTGGGAGCGACGCAAGTTACTCTAAACACAGTGTTGGCAGCAGAGAGGAATCTGCTGCCAATTAGTTGCATTCTTTATCTTTTGTTCCTTGGCTTTCGTTTTGTTTATACCCAGGCTGAAGAAAGCAGTTTGTTTTTACCCGGATTAAACTCCGGTTTAATCCGGTTTATCTTTTGAACATTTACTTTTGCCCCTTTTTTGCTCCTAAAGGCAAAAATTGCCTGGCCCTTGTGTTTTACGGGCGTTTTTGAGTTCTGTAATCTAATAAACTCTGTTACTTTGAATCTTGTGGCGTTCTGTCCTTGACAGAGTGATTTAAGGCAGCTGCTCAACAGCTGCGCCACAGCCCGGCCCCAGTAGAGTCTCGCTTATCCAACGTAAACGGGCCGGCAGAATGTTGGATAAGCAAATATGTTGAATAATAATGAGAGATTAAGGAAAAGCCTATTAAACATTAAATTAGTTTATGATTTTACAAATTAAGCACCAAAACATCGTGTTATACAACAAATTTGACAGAAAAGTTGTTCAATACACAGTAATGCTATGTAGTAATTACTGTACAGTAGAGTCTCACTTATCCAACATAAACGGGCCGACAGAACGTTGGATAAGCGAATATGTTGGATAATAAGTAGAGATGAAGGAGAAGTCTATTAAACATCAAATTAGGTTATGATTTTACAAATTAAGCACCAAAACATCATGTTATACAACAAATTTGACAGAATAAGTAGTTCAATACACAGTAATGCTATGTAGTAATTACTATACAGTAGAGTCTCACTTATCCAACACAAATGGGCCAGAAGAACGTTGGATAAGCGAATATGTTGGATAATAAGGAGAGATGAAGGAGAAGCCTATTAAACATCAAATTAGGTTATGATTTTACAAATTAAGCACCAAAACATCATGTTATACAACAAATTTGACAGAAAAAGTTGTTCAATATGCAGCAATGCTATGTAGTAATTACTGTATTTATGAATTTAGCACCTAAAAATCACAATATATTGAAAACATTGACTACAAAAATGCGTTGGATAATCCAGAACGTTGGATAAGCGAGTGTTGGATAAGTGAGACTCTACTGTATATACATATATTAGGTAAAGGTAAAGGTTTTCCCCTGACATTAAGTCCAGTCATGTCTGACTCTGGGGGTTGGTGCTCATCTCCATTTCTAAGCCGAAGAGCCGGCGTTGTCTGTAGACATCTCCTAGGTTATGTGGTCAGCATGACTGCATGGAGTGCTGTTACCTTCCCGCAGAAGCTGTACCTATTGATCTACTCACATTTGCATGTTTTTAAACTGCTAGGTTGGCAGAAGCTGAGGCTAACAGCGGGAGCTCACCCCACTCCCCGGATTTAAACCGCCAACCTTTTGGTTAGCAAGTTCAGCAGCTCAGCGGTTAAATCCACTGTACCACCAGGGGCTCCTATACATATATTAGCTTTTGCTAAGTATTATGATATAGAGTAGAGTCTCACTTATCCAACATAAACAGGCCGTCAGAATGTTGGATAAGCAAATATGTTGGATAATAAGGAGGCATTAAGGAAAAGCCTATTAAACATCAAATTAGGTTATGATTTTACAAATTAAGCACCAAAACATCATGTTACACAACAAATTTGACAGAAAAAGTAGTTCAGTTCGCAGTAATGCTATGTAGTAATTACTGTATTTACGAATTTAGCACCAAAATATCACGATGTATTGAAAACATTGACTACAAAAATGTGTTGGATAATCCAGAACGTTGGATAAGCGAGTGTTGGATAAGTGAGACTCTCCTGTATTATGATTATGATAATATATTATGATGATAGCAGCCAGACTGATTGATAACTGGCAAACAGAGGGAGAAAACGTGGAGGCAGTGACCAACTTTGTATTTCTAGGCACAAAGATTACTGCAGGCTCAGACTGCAGTCAGGAAATCAGAAGACATTTACTTCTTGGGAGGAGAGCAATGACCAACCTCAATAAAATAGTGAAGAGCAGAGACATCACACTGACAACGAAGGTCCCCATAGTTAAAGCAATGGTATTCCCGGTAGTAACCTATGGAATTCAAGGTACAAAATTAAGATGCATAACAAAAACAATGTAATTAAAAACAATTAAAACCAAGGAAATGAAAACATCATAAAATACATCCATCAACATTCAAATAACATTGTTATTCAAAGGCACGTTGAAACATCCAAGTTTTCAAGTCTTTATGGAATGTGTCCAGGGTGGGGGCTAATCTGATTTTTCTGGGGAGAGATTTCCAGGGCCGGGAGGCCACCACCAAGAAGGCCCTTTCTCTTGTCCTTACCAACCATGCTTGTGATGGAGGCAGGAACGAGAGAAGGGCCTCCCCGGTGCCGTTTCATAGGAAGAGATACAGTCATGAAGATAAGCAGGGTTGACCTTACAATTGCCTGTTTCAGGCTAGTTGCTAGTTGTCCCTGAACCAGCAGGGCATTTATGATCCTTGCGAACCACTCGGCTAATCCCCCACTAGCAAGTTTGATAAGACAGGAAAGGCAAGGGTCTAGAGAACATGTGATCGCTCTCACCGCTCTATCCACTGCTATAACTTCGAAGGGAGAGAAGATGAGGCAGGTGTAACTCTATCTTGCTTAGAAACGATAGCAGATGAAGAACCAACTGCATCCCAACTGCAACTGCCTTTTCCTCAAATGGAGAGAAGAGGCAGGTGCAACTCCTATCATGCCAAAACCCTTAAGCCAGCGGTTCTCAACCTGGGGTCTCCAGATGTTTTTGGCCTTCAACTCCCATAAATCATAACAGCTGGTAAACTGGCTGGGATTTCTGAGAGTTGTAGGCCAAAAACATCTGGGGACCCCAGGTTGAGAACCACTGCCTTAAGCAGGTGAAAGAACCTCCTTCCATCCCAGCTGTCACTGTCCTGACAAGGAGAGAAGAACTGGGTTAACCCTTTCTCACACTGCCTTCCCCTTTTTTGTGTGACCTTATTTTATTTATTTATTTATTTATTTATTTATTTGCCTTATTATACCCCGCCCTTCTCAACCTCGAAGGACATTCAAGGCGGCTTTACACATAGGCAACATGTCAAAGACAGAACGCCACAAGATAAAAGATAACAGAGTTTATTGGAGTTACAGAACCAAAAATGCCCGTAAAAGACAAGGGCTAGGCAAACACTGGCCTTAAAAGTAAAAAGAGACAAGTAAAACGTTCAAAAGATAAACCGAATTAAACCGGAGTTTAATTCGGACTAAATCAAAACAGCTTGCTTCAGCCTGGGATTAAACAAACAGAAGCTGGTGAACAAAAGGTTCAAAAGAATGCAACTAATTGGCAGCAGATGCTTCTCTGCTGCCAAAAACTATGTTTGAGTAACTTAGAAGTTACTCCTCCACACAGCAGGCAAATTCCCAATACAAACACAGCAGAGGAGGGTTGAAGCAGTCAGCGTAGTCCCAGTCCGTTCCGAAGGTCGTAAGGCAGATGCAGACGTTTGTAGTTCACCAGTTCCAACGACAGACACAGGTAGGAGAATCCGAGGCCGTAGTCAGTTCAGTCCGTAAATCCAGAGTAGCAGATGGCATCCGTCAAGAAGACGACGGAAGGTCAAAGCTATTAAGATTAAGCAGAGGTTGCACAACAAAACCCCACACAATTGCTCCCGCCGTCTGAGCCCAATGTCCAGGATAACTTACGTAGTCAGCAAACGAATCACACCCGTCTTCAGGAAAACTTCCCACACAGATCCCAAGCGTTCGTCCAGATTACCTTGCCCAACGCAATTTGCTATTGCTCCCAAACCCCATTTTATGCCAGTTACAAGTCCTCATCGCTATCAGCTGTTCTCCTTAGCCTGGGCGTTTCCTCATCACTTTCCTCATCAGAACTGGAACACCTCTGACTACGCCCCACAGCATCCCCAGCTGTGGATCCCGTCCCATCCCTCCAGCTTGTCCACGGGTCTAATCCTGAAGATCCCCAATCGTCTTCCATAGTATCATTGCCAGTGGCACCCAAATCCTCCCTTACCCGAGTCCATTCCATATCATCTTCTTCCGAGCTAACCACCTCTTCCTCCATTCTCTCAGTAAACCCCTCAAAAGAATCTTCGTCAGATGGTTCTGCAAAGATATCTCGCAGCCGCTTCCTTTCTCGCTCCTCGAGAGTATCTGACTCTCGAGGAGTCTTACGCCCACGTCTCCCAGTAGTAGAGCCATGAGGCTCAACCATAACACAACAATTTGATGCCTTAGAACAATGTACGATTAAAATAAACATTTTAAAATAGAATGTAAAACACATTAAAACATTTTAAAACATTACATTCACTATTAACCACCCTATCCGCAATTGTAATCCGGGCCATTACAGTAATCATTGCACATAATTCCATATCCATCTATTGCACTACTAATGTTCTCTGAAGGCTTGATCCCAAAGCCACATTTTCACTGTCTTACTTTGATTGTAAACCAGAGGCCAGGGAACAGTCCAGTTAACCATTGGTAAACTGCTCTGATTGTTTTTGTGGTTGAAAAGTGGGATATAAAAAAGACAAATCTCCCTGTAAGGGAGTTCCAAAGCTCCGGATTCACCAGAGAAGGTAGTGGGAGGAAGTGAGAGAAGAGACTATCCTGTGGATCTCAGGGCTCAAGCAACTTCCTACAGGGAAACTGTCAGACAGATTGGACCTAAAACATACAGGACTTCATAGACCATAACCAGCACTTGTAGTTGTGTTCAGGTTGGCAGCCAGGGAAGCTGTGGTAGCATAGCTGATTATAACAGCCCCAGTTGACAATCCAAAGCAGATTTTTATTTTATGTATTTATTTATTTACAGTATTTGTACCCCACCTTTCTTACCCCAAAGGGAACTCAGGGCAGATTAGACAACACACATACATCAAGTATTCAATGCAGTTATACAATTAACAAGGGCAAACAACACAAACAGAGGTAAAGGCATTTCCCATCTTATTTCCAGCATCTTGGAGGCTGTGCTCGACTCCAGCCACCCGGGTGTGTGTGTGTGTGTGTGTGTGTGTGTGTGTGTTGTCGCTCCATATACCATGCTGAGGAGATTGTTGTTATCTTTAGATGTCCTCCCGATCGATGTCCCTAAGGGTTCCTTTATTACCTCCCTGCTAAAAGCAGTACCTACTTGCATTTCTGCTTTCGATGTGTTAGGCGGGCAGGTGAGTTGGGGCTGACGGTGGGTGCTCACCCCGCCTGGGCTCAAACTCCCGACCTTTTGATTGGTAGGTTTTTCTGCAACACAGTGGTTTAACCTTCTGTGCTAAGCCCTGCCCCTGTACCAAGTGAAGTTTCCATGCACTTTTCAACAGCAACACTATGTAGAGCATGGTATAGGAATCTAATTGGGTTGTAACTAAGGTATGTGTTCCTATGACCCAGCGCTTCCCAATCTTTGGGCTTCCAGGTGTTTTAGACTTCAACTCCCAGAAATCCCAGCCAGCTTACCAGCTGTTAGGAACTGTGGAAGCTGAAGTTCAAAACACCTGGGGGCCCAAAAGTTGGGAACCACTACTATGACCAGATAAGGTGTTTCTGGGAAGAGACATGGGTTGGTGCATTAGCTTTAAGGGTGCAAATGTACTCCTGGTCACTGCAGCAACCTAGGCCTCCAAGCTCAAAAATGGGTCCAGGAGTACATCCTGACTATGAAGCTGAATATTACAGGGCAAGGTAACCCCCACCCCAAATACAAGCTGCAACCCTATTCCCTGATCAGTGTTTTGGATGATGAGCGCACCTCTCTTTTGTCTGGAATAAGTTTCAATTTGTTTACCCTCATTTAATTTACTCATGTTTTAGTAAAACAATCAACTCAAAGACCTGGGTCAGTTTATCCATGGGTCAGTAGGAGAACTGCCCAATATTCTTTTCTAAAAAGAACAATTCCCTTCTCTGATGACTCTGATCACACAGGGCTTTTCTTCCATCCTAGGATGCAGCTAGGACAGAGCCCACTAGAGCCCATCACATGACGTAGGGCTAATTCCAACGGGACTCCATCTTGGACCCATCTCGATAGCATGTTCAGAGGCTGCCCTGAGAACACAGGTGACTACCCGTGTTCTCATTCAAGAAGCCGGGGACAGTGCGAGATGAAGCCAGGGGAAGTTAAGATACACCATGTGGTGGTAAGGGGGCAATGTAAAGCACTGACCAATGGTTTTCCCCACTGTCCCACGGATTCATTCTGTTGCCCCACTATCCCCCAGCTTATGGACCTCTGTCTGGTGGTTTCATGTACATGTTAAATAGTTCAATTGACAAATCAAAGCCCTGAAACGCCCCACAAACCAGTGAGTTAACACAGTTGAACAGAAATCTCCCAGAAGTATGTGTTGTCGAAGGCTTACGTGGCCAAAATCAATGGGTTGCTGAGTTTCCTGGGCTGTATGCCCATGTTCCAGAAGCATTATCTCCTGATGTTTCACTCACAAACTAGGCAGATGAGGTTAATATATCTGTGGAATGTGGAAACAACCAGGGCCAGCTAACACCTACCAACAAAGGATTCCCCTAGGCAGGATGCAGCTAGGCTTTGTAGCTGCAAGGCTTTTCAGTGATAATCAAAGTGGCCAACTGCAACATTCATACTTGCCTCAAACAGACAAAGTTATTTCTCCCACCCTGTAAATTCCACAGATATATAAACCTCACTTGCTTAGTTTCCAACAGACTCACAACCAATGAGGACGCCTTCCATAGATGAGGGCCAAACGTCAGGAAAAAATGCTTCTGGAACATGGTCATACAGCCCGAAAACTCCCAGCAACTCCCAGAAGTATCTTCTGAGTTCACCAATCCAGAAAGGAAGAGAGCCACAATGAAACAGTACCCTCGGTTCCCATCTTAGAAAAATATGGTTGATATTACAGAAAATTTCCAAAACATCCAGCAGAGGCAACAGGAATAAAATTCCACAATCTAATTTTCCAGGAAATATCAGTTCCTACCAAATATAATATGCCAAAGCAACTAGAAATATAACATTTCCAAAATTTTGAAGCCATGGGGAAAACAAATGTCACTTTTGAAGCGGGGCGGGGAATAGAAAGATGGAAATTTGTGTGTGTGAACATTCAAAATGTTATATTGTAAGTCCATTGTGGTCTAGTGGTTTGAGTGCTGGATTAGGATTCTAGGGAAGGGTTTAAATTCCTGCTCAGACACAAGAAACACACTAGGGACCTTGGACAAACCCACCTCCTGTCAGCCTGAGATGAAAGCAACTGAAAAACCTACTCTGAATACATCTTGCCAAGGAAATCCTAGAATAAGGTTGTGGTGATGACATAACAGCAAACAGCCATTACAGATTGAAAGTCATACTGTTACTTTAAGCACATGAAATGTACACTTTTGTTTTGCATGAGATTCTCCACAATATCTGCTTTGGATTGGGTTATTGGAGTCCGTACTGCCATATAATCCAGTTCAATTTGGATTTCATACAGCTGTGTGGAAGAAGCCTAGGCAATACATTTTCAGGGTTAAGTTTCAGTACCTGAGTATCTGCTGCATTTTGATTTCTGGATCCCCCCCATTGGATACCAATTCTGTGGATACTCAGTTCTCATTAGATACAATGGTAAAGTCAAATGGCACCCCTTATATAAAACTAGCTGTGCCCGGCCACGTGTTGCTGTGGCAAAGTATGGTGGTATGGGACATAAAGTATTGAGGTATTGGTGGTAGTTAAGGTAAAGGGTAAAGGTTTTCCCCTGACATTAAGTCCTGCCGTGTCTGACTCTGGGGGTTGGTACTCATCTCCATTTCTAAGACGAAGAGCCGGCGTTGGCCGTAGAAACCTCCAAGATCATGTGGCCGCTGGCATGACTGCATGGAGCGCTGTTACCTTCCCACCGGAGCAGTACCTATTGATCTACTCACATTTGCATGTTTTCGAACTTCTGGGTTGGCAGAAGCTGGGACTAACAGTGGGGGCTCACTCCGCTCCCCCAATTCAAACCTGCGACCTTTCGGTCCGCAAGTTCAGCAGCTCAGCACTTTAACACGCTGTGCCACCAGGGGATATTATTTCCTAAAGCTTGTTAATATACAATATTTCTAATTGTTCCTTTTTTTGTCTGTTGGAGGCAAGTATGAATGCTGCAATTAGCCAAAATGATTAGCATGTAATGGCCTTTCAGCTTTAAAGCCTGGCTGCTTCCTCCCTGGGGAAATTTTTTGTTGGGAGGTGTTAGCTGGTCCTGATTGTTTCCTGTCTGGCATTCCCTTGTTTTCAGAGTGTTGTTCTTTGTGATATTTTATGTGCTTCTACTGTCTGTGTAGATGAAGAAGTACCCCTATGCAGTGCTTGAGTGCACACACTAAAAAAAAAAAAAAAAGCTGTGGCACTCAGAAAACTGAGGATTTGCCAGACTTTGGTGATGGGAATACTTAGTTGGGAGGTGTTAGCTGGCTCTGACGGTTTCCTGTCTGGAATTCCCTTGTTTTTAGAATGTTGTTCTTTATTTAATGTTCTAATTTTAGAGATTGTGTTGTTCTGTTTTATTATACCACAGTAATTTTTATATATTCTGATTTTAGTGTTTTTTAATACTTGGAGCCAGTTTGTGTTCATTTTCACGGTTCACAGCAACACAGTAATAATAATAATAATAATAATAATAATAATAATAATAATAATAATAATATTAATAATGATAGTAATAATAAGGACTTTGGTAATAGACACTGCTTCTTTCCCTTCTCAGCTTCCTTTCTGCAAGAATCCTTTCTTGGGAGGTGTTAGTTGGCCCTGAGTGTTTTCTTTCTGGAATTCCCAATTTCCCTGCATTCAGAGTGCTTCTCTTTATTTACTGTCCTGGTTTTAGAGATTATTACACCACAGTAATTATTACACATTATATTTATAATCTTATATTATCTGCTTAGAACTGGATTATATGAGGCCCCTTCTACACAGCTGTTTAAAATCCACACTGAACTGGATTATATGGCAGTGTGGACTCAAAATAATCCAGTTCTAAGCAGATACTGTGGATTATCTGCCTTGGCATTCTGGGTAATATAGCTGTGTGGAAGTGCCTTGAGTCTACACTGCCATATAATCCAGTTCAAATCAGATAATCTGTATTTTATAGGCAGTGTGGATCAGGCCTAAGTGCCTGTCCCCTGGGCGCCATCTTGGCTGTGGGAGTTGCTAGGATACGAAGGGGGTGGGGCCTAAAGGCAGCGGGGGGGGGGGGGGGTAAAGGCAGCAGAGCCTGCATTTCTAACTGGCAGTTAAGGGGAGAAAGGCTCTTTCTCATTCTCTGTAATTTGGACTATTTTTCTAGGGGTTTTTTTAAATGTAAAAACACAGACCAGATGATTATGTCTTTTGTGGCCAAATTTGGTGTGATTTGCTCCAGTACTTTTGTTGTTTAAGTTAAGGGGAAAACGGTCAGAACATTTTTATATATATAGATGGCCCACAGTTCAAATGAACACTGGGAGTGTGCCTGACAACTTGTGAAATGGAAGGAGATTTCTACACAGCCATGTAGTGCTCAAGGTTTGTTTTTTGGATTTTTTTCAAATAATTTCAAATTGTGGTTGAATTTGTGGATGCAGAACCTGTGGTTATGGAGGGCCAACCATACACTAGTAAATCTGCCCAAAAAAACCCCAATGCAACCAGGCTCAGGTTCAGAAAGCACCTACCTGATGCTGCCATAGCCATGAATGCCTGCATAGACCAAGCAGCTGCATCTAAAAAGTCTTGTCAAGCTTGTGTGAACAGAAAGATCGAAAGAAAAAAAGAGAAGCAGATTAGCATGCGTCACAGACTTTCCCTGGTGTGTTTGGCCACCAAAGAAATCATAGGAAAAGTGGAGGCCAATGGAAGAAAGAAATCATCCCTGGCCGCCTTCTGAAAGAAACCTTTACAACATCTGTAGAAGATTCAGAGGTTTACTCATGTAAAGTTCACTTGACCTGGTTGTTTCAGTTCACATGTCACACTGTTAGTTTTGGATGAAAAGTTTGCTGAAATTTACTGAGCTGCTTTTCTTTTTGTTTTGTGGTGTAGGAAGTAGAGGTGTGCATTTGGGGTTCATTTTGTGTAGTTTCATTCATGTCGTCTCATTTTTGTATTTGTGTCCCGCAAACGAAAATGGGCCGCCTATACAACATGAATTTTCGTCTGGCTTACGAAAAAAACATTTTGGACCATTAGCTACAATGGGAGGGCTTCCGAGGCTCTCTTCTGGACCCAGACTCATCTTAGGGTGCCAGAATAACTGCTGTTCTTAATATTAATATAAATATGATAATCAAGATCCATTGATCCCCATTGGGTGTAATTAGAAGGCACTGCTCTCCCGGACCCAGACTCAACTTAGGGTGCTAGAGTACCTATATTTATATTAATATTATTATTAACACCCATTGGTACACATCAGCTGTAATGAGAAAGCAGCCCTCAGTCAGTACCTGCATATTGCTATGGGGCCGAAATGAAAGGAAACAAAAGCAAGCACAATGAGTGTGCAGCTTTTATTTTCGTGTCTTCTCTCGTTTCCTACAAAAATATAGTCATTAGTTTTGTGTAGACGAACAGTCGAAACAAAATGATAGCACGAAGGAAACGAAGGAAAATTTTTTGTGTACACCTCTAGTAGAAACCTCTTTCCTATTTTTTCCATGTTTTTTGCTGCCACTGGTACCAAATTTTGTGTTAAAGCAGTAATGTCCAGGAGCACACCTACTTCATTCACTGAAACATAGGCCCCTTCTACACTTCCACATCATCCAGACTATCAAAGAAGACAATCCACATTATCTGCTTTGAACTGGATTATATGAGTCTACACTGCCAAATAAACCAGTTCAAAGCAGATAATCTGGACTTTATATGGCAGTGTAGAAGGGGCCATGCCTGTACTTGTATTGTCTTACATTAAAGCAGTGGTTCCCAACATTTTTTTGACCAGGGACTACTATGACCAGGAACCACTATCCAACATTAGTACCAAAAGGGTTACGAATCAGTTTTTGGTCAACTTTAGATTCAGTTTAGTTATTTGGGATGGGGATTCAGAAAATTGCATTGGATAGACCACATCAGCTCTAGTCTCTGATACAGAACATATGCTATCTAGTAGTCTTATTCTGATCGCCCATATTTAATAATCTAGAACTGATGAAGTCTATCCAATTCAATTTTCTGAATCAGCACCCCAAATAACTGCAGGCCAAAAAGCGAAGACACCCCCACTTCCAGGCACCAAATGGAACGACTCTCCTTAGGGGGAGGAAGGAGGAGGAAGAGAAGCAGCAGTCAGGAGGCTTGTTGTCACATCTTTCGTGTGTAACCTCTCCCCTCACAACATCCCCATTGCCTTGGCACTATAAGGTGGTTTCATGAGACCAGTTGCTCTCGTTGCAACAGTGTAGTAACGGTGAGGCCGAGGACCATACTTTAGTTCTTAGGAACCACTGGTGGTCCACAGACCACCGGTTGGGAACCACCACATTAAAGTCTTCATGTTACATAGTTTTTAGAAATAATTTGGGGGAATAAATAGGTGGACATCTTGTCCTAAACCTTTTGTTTATCTTTCTAAAAGAAAATACTCCACAATCCAATTTTTATTTTTTTCAGCACCCCCAGAAATGACGAGGCCCCATCAACACTGCCATATAATGAAGTTTCAGAATGTTGACTAACTGCACTGAACTAGATTATATGACAGTGTAGATTCGTATAATACAGTTCAATGCAATTCAGTCTTCATAATATGAGTCTACGCTCATCATTAAAATGCAGTTCAAATTGCATTATATAGCAGTATAGGTGGGGCCTTAGCCATGATAGTCAGATTTTAGCTCCAGCTGATGCAGGAAAAAGGCATCTCTGGGGATTGCCACCCCTGCACTGTAACAAGTATTACAATATAGTCATAATATCTCCAAGCACACCCTTTTCACTATACCAGTGCATGCATTAATATGGGCAAGTAAGGATAGGGGAGGCAGCTATGCGAAGTTGCCAAGGCTTTTGTTCTGGAAGAGCTCCTGTGCTTTTAATTGCTGCATGACAAGCAAAAGTTCTTGTTGTCCTGCAGCGAAAAGCTTGGGAATCCTTCCAGGCGGAAGAGTTGGCAACCATCACCATTTCTCCAAGGCCACCCAGCGAGCCGATGAAATGAGAGCTGGTGGAAATGAGATCATCACCATCATTTCTGCTCTGAGTCAAGCCTGTTGCTGAAGTGGGAACTTTGAACCCAGGTCCACTGCTGTATTCGGTTCAATTGCAACATGCTGCTGTGGATGAGACTAAGGGCAAGAAGGCAGGACAGGTCTCCAGTCCCTTCCACTCAGGCTGTTTTTCCCTATTCTCTATTATCCTTCTGCCACTGGTGGACCAGAGAGTCTCATTGCCTGTGGAACAGCCTTTCCTGTCCTCAGATGACAGTCGGCTGCTCTGCTTTGCCCCTTCCTCCCTCCCTTACCATTTGCAGCTTCCTCGTCTTATTTTGTTCAGTAACTACTCCCATATCCCTTTCCCAAATCAAAACACCTTCCCCAAACTTGGAAAATTTAAAATTTTTATTTACCTTTTAAAAGGCCTTGCAGAATGCTTCTAGCCAGTGGCCTGTGATACAAAGCAGCTTCATAGGGATGTTATACATCTCCCCATCTATCCTAGGTTATATGCATATTTTATGTATTTCCCCCAGTTTAATTGTTTTGTGTTGTGTTTGCTGGTAAATGGTTTGAGTCTGTATATCTGGAGAAAGGTGGGATAAAAATAAAGTAAATAAATAAAACAAAAACATATAACCCATAAACAATGATTATGCTGGGAAAGGTAAATAAATGACACACTGGCTGGATCTATCTATATATATAAAAGAGTGATGGAATCAGGGCACCGGACAAAACAACAAAACTACAGGCCCCCCCAACCTTGAAATTTGACAACACAACCCATCATCCATGACTCTAGGTTGATACAACAAAAAGAAAAGAAAAATAAAGTCCTAATTAGAGGGAGAGCAATAATTGTTTTTATCCAATTGCTGCCAGTTAGAGGGTTAAGCTCCGCACATAGACCCCCTCTATCCTCACCACTTTCACAGTACACCAACAACCAAATGCATACTAAACATAAAGACAACCATACAACACACATTCAATACCACCACTACCTCAGCAATTTCTCACCAACACCACCAGACAACGCCACAGCAACGCGTGGCCGGGCACAGCTAGTACTGTTATATAATCCAGATTATCAAAGTAGATAATCCAGAACTGGATTATATGAGTCTACACTGCTATATAATCCTGTTCAAAGCTGATAATCTGGATTTTATACAGCAGTGTAGATGTGTTAACAGTCTTAATATAATTTAGTTATGTGCTACTCATTGCAGAAAGGAATTATAAATATCTTATTCATCATTGGTAGTTAGTTACTGCTCAAGTAGTGGGTGTTTATTAAGGATCCTGCTGCAAATACAGTAGAGTCTCACTTATCCAATGTTCTGGATTATCCAACACATTTTTGTAGTCAATGTTTTCAATATATCATGATATTTTGGTGCTAAATTAGTAAATACAGTAATTACTACATAGCATTAATGTGTAATGAACTACCTTTTCTGTCAGATTTGTTGTATAACATGATGTTTTGGGGCTTAATTTGTAAAATCATAACCTATTTTGATGTTTAATAGGCTTTTTTCTTAATCTCTCCTTATTATCCAACATATTCACTTATCCAACATTCTGCCGGCCCGTTTATGTTGGATAAGTGAGACTCTACTGTATCACCAAAGACACGGGGGCAAGAATGACTCAAGATGGATCTACACTGCCCGTTACCCCAGGATCTGATCCCAGATCATCTGATCCCGCCCACTGCCTCTCCCTTAATCCTTTCCTACTCTTTTCAACTCTGCATAACAAACAGAGCAGAACTGAGCAGCAACTATACATACTGGAGGAGTTTAGGGGATTGGCTCTACAAGATGAAAGTTGTGGTTCGCCCTGCATCAAGTCAGAGCACTGTGACCCCCACTGACAATGGACTTAGACCACATTTGGCACACAGAACCCCCATGACCAAAGAAAAATACTAGAGAGGTTGGGGGGAATTCACCTTTAGCTCATGTAGGTACTGGGATTTATAGTTCACTTGCAATCAAAGAGCACTCTGGATCCTACCAATGATAGACCTGGACTTAACTTGGCACACAGAACCCCCATGGAAGCTGGAGAATGTTAAATCACCTCTGCGTCTCTGTCTTTGTCTCTATGTTTATATGGCATTGAATGTTTGCCGTTATATGTGCACAATGTGATTTGCCCTGAGTCCCCTTCAGGGTGAGAAGGGCAGAATATAAATACTGTAAATAAAAATAAATAAATGACCAACTAAACATACTGGAGGGATTTGACAGGACTGATCCACTATGGCAGGAGTTATCATTCATCCTGCAGCTGAAGAGCATACTGAACCCCACCCATGATGCATCTAGAGCAGATTTTCCCAACATGACAAACTTTAAGTATTGATAAAGTTTCAGGGGGTTAATCTGACATGATTTGAGTTGTAGTACACCCACAACCTTATGCATTTTGTAAATTTAAAAAAATGACTTCTAATAACCCGAGCAATGCCAGATACCCAAGCTAGTAGACAGTGTTCCCTCACTACTTCGCGGTTAACTTTTTGCTCTCTCGCAGGTTTTCAATTAATATTAATGTACACATTTATTTTCGCTGTTTTGCGGGTTTTTGCGGGGTGCAAAGGGTTTTGGAAGGGGGGAAGGGAGAAATAAAGGGAGAGTGGGGAGAGTAGGGAAGGGTTTGAAATAAAAATGGGTTATTTAGCTTCCATTCTTCTTCTCTGCTGGTGTACTGTATATTGTAACTGCTAAAATAAAGTACAGATTGCATTGTAGTAAGTAGTCTGTGGTTTGTAGGAGAGCAAACCACAGACTACTTACTACAATGCACTAGAATAAATATAGTGTCCCTACTTCGCGGATTTTCACTTATTGCAGGTGGTCCTGGAATGTAACCGCCACAATAACTGAGGGAACACTGTATAATAAATGCACAAAGAGCCAATCAGATGAGGCAGTATTGAGCAAGATGGACAAAAAGTCTGAGCTAGCATAAGGTAAACTTCCCCTGTTCTCATTTTAACTGCATTGGAAGTCCACCTTGTGTAGTCAAGTCATGAGTTGAAGCAAACTGGTACTAACAATTGGATTAGAGTTTGAGAATACCAATCTTGTTGGCGAATACCGTCAATGCAACCAATCCTTTCTGATCTTGGAAGCTAAGCAGGGTCAGCTCTGGAATACCATCTGCTGGAGGCTATATTTCAAAGGAAGGAACTGGCCAAACCACTTCTAATAAGTATTCTTTGCCTATAACAACCCTATGAAAATTCATGGGGTCACTGTAAATTGATGGGCAACTTAAGGGCACGCGCACACGTGTGCAGGAAATGCAGGATCTGTTTGTTTCCCAGGCTTCCAGGACTCCACATTGAGGTGAGCCCCACTGCTGTCATACTGGCTCACAGGTGACCGAAAGGAACATACACACATGGAAAGCTTCTACAATTTTGATTCAATTAATCACCTTGATTAGCATTGAAAAGCCTTGCAGCATCAAAGCCTGACTGATTCCTGCCTGGGGAGGTCCTTTGCTGGGAGGTATTAGCTGGCCCTGATTGTTTTCTGTTTAGAATTCCCGTTTTTGGTGTTATTCTTTATTTACTGTCCTGATTTTAGAGATTTTAAAATACTGGTAGCCAGATTTTCATGGTTTCCTCCTTTCTGTTGAAATTGTCCGCATGTTTGTGAATTTCAATGGCTTCTCTGTGTAGCCTGACATGGGAGTTGTTAGAGTGGTCCAGCATTTCTGTGTTCTCAAATAATATGCTATGTTCAGGTGGGTTAATCAAGTCATATGGCTGAATTATGGTTGAGTGAGTCTGCAGTGCCTTTTATGTTCCTTGATTCGTGTTTGGGCAATCCTGAGTTTGATGGTCCCTAAGCAGACTTGTCCACAGCTGCAGGGTATACGGTAGACTCCTGCAGAGGTGAGAGGATCCCTCTTGTCCTTTGCTGAACGTAGCTTTTGTTGGATTTTCTTGATGGGTCTGTAAAAGTTTGTAGGTTGTGTTTCTTCATCAGCTTCCCTATGTGGTCAGTGGTTCCCTGTCATTATCCCCATCTCATGCCATCTTCAGACACAGAGTGCTAACACAGAACACATGGCCATGGGCTAAAAGGGAGGACATATGAACCAGACATAAAATTCAATTGCCCTGTGAGAAGCCTTACATTCCCTTGATGTATGGTAAGAGCACTTTTCCGCTGGGTGGACCTTTGTCTTTACTCTCCTGGCTTGTTCTTGGCCTTGCAGCTCTTCTGATGCCTGTGGTGGGGTCTCCATTGGTCTGTAGAACCCAGTTTAGGTGGTTTAGTTCACCTTGGAGGAGGTGGGTGTTGCATATTCTTTTTGCACGGTCTGCCAGGGCTTTAATTGTGCTTCTTTTTTGACTTGTGTGATGTTTGGAGTTGGAGTTGGACACCACTTGCACTGCTATGCCTCAATGCTATGGAATCCTGGGAACTGTGATTTTTCAAGACCTTTCACGTTCTGGGCCAAAGAGGGCTGGTGCCTCACCAAAATGCAACTCGGCAGGAGTCCTTATCATTGAGCCCTTGCACTTAAAAGTTGTATCAAACTGCATTAATTCTACAGTGCAGATGCACTCTTTGTCTTTGAGGTCTTGTTGGTTAGCGTCAACTGGGGTAGAGCTATTCAAGCAATGGTTGTACGGTGAATGTAAATTCAATGGCTTCACAAAAGTATGGAGCCCAATGCCTTATTTTTGAGACTCGCTGGGAGCGTCAAGCAGAGGCGACTTCAATCAATTGCCTGAAACCATCAACTCCTCCTCTTCTTCTACCTCCTCCTCTTCTTCCTCCTTTCTCCCTCTCTTCTTCTCCCTCCTCATTTTTCTTCTTGTTCTCATTCTTCCTCCCCCTTTTTTTTTATTCATTTTTCTCCTCCTTTCTCCTTCTTCCGCTTCCTTTTCCTCCTTCCCTTTTTCCTCTTCTTTCTCTTCTTCTCCTTGTTCTTCCTCCTTTCTCTTCTCATTTTTCTCCCTTTCTCCTTCTTCCTTTTTTTTCTTCTCCTCATTTTCTTCTTCCTCCTTTTTTCTTTTTCTTCTTCCTCCCCCTCCCCCTCTTATTTCTCTTCTTCTCCTTGTTCTTCCTCTTTTCCTTCCTTCACTTTTCTTTTATTCCTCCTCCTTTTTCATTCTTCTTCCTCCTGTTCTTTCTTCTCGTCCTCTTCCTCCTCCACTCTTCTTCTTCCTCCTCTTTTCCCCTTCTTCTCCTTGTTTTTCCTCCTCATTCTCTTCTCATTTTTCTTCTTTATTTTCTTTTTTCTCTTCTTCCTCCTACTCCCCTTTTTTCTCTTCTTCTTGCTCTTCCTCCTCCTTCCTCCTCTTTTATTCCTCCTCTTCCCCATCCTTCCCTTCTTCCTCTCCCTTTTTCCTCCTCTTTCTGTTCTTCTTGTTCTTCCTCCTCTTTTTGTTCTCATTTTTCTTCTTTCTCCTTCCTTCTTGTTCTTCTTACTCATCCTACTCTTTCTCTTTTTCTCCTCTTCTTCTCCTTGTTCTTCCTCCTCGTCCTCTTTCTCTTCTCCTTATTTTTCTCCCACTGCCTCCTCTCCTTCTTTCTTTTCTGTTCTTCTTCCACATTTTCTTCTCTTTGTTCTTATTTTCTTCTCCTCTTTCTCTTCTCCATATTTTTCTTCTTTCTCCTCTTTCTTCTTCCTCCTCCTTGTTTTTTATTTTCTTCCTCCTGCTGCTTTCTCTTCTGCTTATTCTTCTTCCTCGTCCTCTTCCTCCCCCTCCTCTTTCTCTTCTCCTTATTCTTCTTCCTCCTCTTTCTTTTTCCTCATTCCTCCTCCTCCTCTCTCCCCCTCTTCCTTCTCTTTGTTCTTCTTCCTTCTCCTCTTCTCCTTGTTCTTGCATTCTTTTTCCTGCTCCTCTTCCTCTTCTCCTGGTTCTTCCTCCTATTCTCCTTCCTCTGCTTTTCTTTTATTCCTCCTCCTTTTTCTTTCTTGTTCCTCTTGTTCTTCTTCTCGTCCTCCTCTTCCTCTTCCCCCTATTCTTATTCCTCCTCTTTTTCCCCTTCTTCTCCTTGTTCTTTCTCTTCATTCTCCTCATTTTTCTTCTTCATTTTCTTTTTCTTTCTTCTCCTCTTCTTCCTCCTACTCCCTTTTTTTCTTCTTGTTCTTCCTCCTCCTTCCTCCTCTTTTTATTCCTTACTCTTTTTCTCCTCCTTTTTTCTCCTTATTCTTCCACTTCCTCCTCCTCTTCTTCCTCCTTCTTTTTCTTTTTCCTCCTATTCTTCCTCCTCTTCTTCTTGTTCTTATTTTCTTGCTCCTCCTCTTTCTTTTCTCCTTATTCTTCTTCCTCCCCCTCTTCTTCTCCTTGTTCTTATTTTCTTCTTCCTCCTCTTTCATCCTCCTCCTCTCTCCCTCTTCTTCTCCTTGTTCTTCCTCCTCTTCTCCTTGTTCTTCTTTTCCTCCTCCTTCTCTTCAATTTATTCTTCTTTCTCCCCTTTCTTTTTCCTCATTCCTATTCCTCCTCCCCCTCCTCTCTCCCCCTCTTCTTCCCCTTGTTCTTCTTCCTTCTCCTCTTCTCCTTGTTCTGGCCTTCTTTTTCCTGCTCCTCTTCCTCTTCTCCTGGTTCTTCCTCCTCTTCCTGCTCCCCTTCTTCTTCCTCTGCTGCTATGCTGCCTCTTCCTCCCTTCTGCCTCTCGGCCTGGCTCAGCCGCGAAGCCTCGGCGCGGCGGGAGGAGCGGCGCTGCCTATAAGATCTGCCATTATCGGCTTCCAAGTCATAACAAACGCGCGGAGAACACCCACCTCGCTGGGACGGCCGGCTGCGAGGGAAACCCGGAGCGCGGATCCCGCGGACGGGAAGGAAGGGAAGGGGAAGGAAAGCCTACGAGGGGTTTAGCCGCTGTAGAATGAATGAATGCAGTTGGACAGACACCACTTGAACAGCCCTGGCTTAATGCTAGGGAATCCTTGGGCTGTAATTGGGTGAAGCAGAGGAGTCTAAAGGCCTTGTGATGAAACTCCAACTCCTTCCATAACATAGCCCTGAGCCATGGCAGGTAAAGTGGAACCAAACTGTATTCATTCTCAATAGCATAGGCACCCTCCACCCAGTTTGCTCCTGCCCCATTCATAGGCAAACCCATGTATGTTTTCAAAGCATTATACTGAACATGTGCAGAAAATGAGTGGGCACAGCTTGCAAGTGGATCCAGCTAGGTAGGCTTGAGCAGGATCATCTCTTGTTTCAGAAATGGAACCCCAGGTGTTGGAGATAGAGGCAGCTGTGTATGCGCCTAGAATGAATGCAGTTTGACACCACTTTGTGCCTCATGACACTAGAGCATGAATCCACATTAAATCTGGTTTGGGCCTCTTGCAGAATTCTGGGTTTTATAGTTTGGTGAGGCCTGGGACATATCTGGCTCCCTAAAGTGGATTTAAAGTGGATCCAAGCTCTAGTGTGATGAGGTCCATAAACAGCCATGGCCCAATACTATGGAATCCAGGGAGCTGTAGTTTTACAAGGTGGTTAGTCTCCTCTACAATTCCAATGATTGCATAACATAGAACCATAGCTGTTCAAGTAACAGTCAAATTGTACTAACTGTGTTGTCGAAAGCTTTCATGGTTGGAATCCCTGAGTTGCTATGAGTTTTCCGGGCTGTGTGACCATGTTCCAGAAGCATTCTTTCCTGATGTTTCACCTGCATCTATGGCAGGTATTCTCAGAAGTTGTGAGGTATATTGGAAACTAGGCAAGTGGGGTTTACATGCCTGTGGAATGTCCAGGTTATTCAAGGCAGGTGTGAATGTTATCATTGGCCACGCTGATTAACATTGAATAGCTTTTAGCTTCAAGGTCTGGCTGCTTACAGCCTTGAGGAATCCTTTGTTGAGAGGTGTTAACTGGCCTTGATTGATTCATGCCAGGAATTGCCCTGTTTTTTAATGTTGTTCTTTATTTACGGTCCTGATTCTAGATTTTTTTTCATACTGGTAGACAGATTTTGTTCATTTTCATGGTTTCCTCCTTTCTGTTGAAACCAGAGAAGTTAGCCAAAGCAGAGCACTTGTTGAACTAACCTGGACACAGCATATTATTTGAGAACACAGAAATGCTGGATTACTCTCACAACCACCATGTCAGACTACACAGAGAAGCCATCGAAATCCACAAGCATGTGGACAATTTCAACAGAAAAGAAGAAACAATGAAAGTGAACAAGATTTGGCTACCAGAATCAGGACAGTAAATAAAGAACAACACTCAGAAAACAGAGGAATTCCAGACATGAATCAGTCAGAGCCAGCTAACACCTCCCAACAAAGGATTCCCCCAGGCAGGAAGCAGCCATGCTTTGAAGCTGATAGGCCATTCAGTGCTAATCAAGCTGGCCAATTACAACATTCACACTTGCCTCCAACAGACAAGAGTTCTTTCTCCCACCCTGGGCATTCCATAGATATATAAACCCCACTTACCTAGTTTCCAACACCTCACAACCTCTGAGGATGCCTGCCATAGATGTGGGTGAAAGGTCAGGAGAGAATGCTTCTGGAACATGGCCATATAGCCCAGAAAACTCACAACAACCCACTGCATTAACTCTACTGTTGGGAGTAGGTGAGCCCATGGGTCATTGAAGCAGAGGCATCCACTCTTGTGTGAGAAAGATTTACATCTATTTATATTAGAGTCATAAATTACTACTAAATGGTAATGTGAATAGCTATCCTCTTATTTGATGGTATGTAGATGGACCTACGCTGCAGCATTTCATATCTGCCCATAGGCTTGCATCAGTTTTATATGAGTTATCTTATTTCCTGGCAAACTGTCCAGCTGATTAACTTCTTTAATTTGTTTGGGTTTTAATTATAACTTTTTATTTTTTGTTTTTTATTTTGTATTTTGTTGTTGTTTAGTTATCTTGTGCAGTGTTTGTAGTGGAAAAACAGTTCAAAGCAGATTTTGTGGATTATCTTGATATCCCGAGTTATATGACTGTGTGGAAGGGCTTAGTCACATGTTTGTACTGAATCCAATATTCCCATCCAAGCACTCCCCAAGAGTGACTTTTCTTAGCTTCCAAGATCCCTCAAAAAGATGCAACCTTGTGCTCTCCAGGAATCTTCAGACTAGAGTTCCCATCAGCCCCAGTCAGCATAGTTTGAAACTATAACTGCTTTGTTATATATACAAATACAGGCTTGTTGGATTGGATTGGATTGGATTGGATTGGAGCTTGAGACTATGGCCCCTTCCACACAGCTGTATAGGGAAAGGGAAAGATTTTCCCTTGACATTAAGTCTAGTCGTGTCCGACTCTGAGGGTTGGTGCTCATCTCCATTTCTAAGCCAAAGAGCCGGCACTGTCCGTAGACACCTCCAAGATCATGCGGCCGGCATGACTGCATGGAGATCTGTTAACTTCCTGCTGGAGCAGTACCTATTGATCTACTCACATTTGCATGTTTTTGAACTGCTAGGTTGGCAGAAGCTGGGGCTAATAGTCAGGAGCTCAGCCCGCTCCCCGGATTTGAACCGCCGACCTTTCAGTCAGCAAGTTCAGCAGCTCAGCAGTTAAACCCGCTGTATAAAATCCCACATTTTCTGAACTGGGTTATGTGGCAATGTGGACTCATGTAATCCAGTTTAAAGCAGATCTTGTGTATTATCTGCCATGATACTCTGGGTTATATGGCTGTGTGAAAGGGCCCTATGATACATCTGTTGCTCCATGTCTGCAGGCCAGCCTATAACACAGAGTGATTTTATTGCAAAGACATTCTGTCTTGAAATATGAGTTCCACAAATAGAACAATGGGGAAGAGATTAAATTACACTCCCTGTTGCAAGCTTTGTTGCAAATTAAACTTAACAGTCTTATCCCATCCCTTGTAACTAGTCTTCTTAATTCCCTCGCCTCTTCAAAGAAACAGATAATTTAACTCCAATATAAAGTAATTTATTGTGTAATTTCTACCCCACCTTTCAAAGCCAGGAAGATCTCTAGGGCGGTTTACATAAAAGACAATTAAACTGTCTACTCTAAACTATTAAAATGTGCAATTAAAAAAATGCCTTCATGCCTCCTCTGTCTTTTCAGAAAATGTGGTTCTTTCCCTTCCTCTTCTTTGAAGCCTCTCACTTTCAAATCGTTTTCAATTAGTCTTTTCCTCTCTGTAAACCTGAACTGAATGGAGATTGTGCATAAAAACTGCAGAATGAATGCAGTTTAATGCCACTTTAACTGTCATGGCTCAATGCTATGGCATTCTGAGAGTTCTAGATTTACAAGATCTTTTGCCTTCTCTGTCAAAAGTGTGCTGGTAGTTAATGTGGGGACAAGATGCATTCATTCTACATGCACCCCAAGTCATCTATAACCACATGCCCTCTAGATATGTTGAATTACAAGGCCCATCATCCCATGGCAGTGTAGCTGCAGGGCAGAAAAGACGGGATGGAGAGCCAAACGTTGGCTTGTCAGGAGTTGTTCTTCTAGCTCAGTGGTTCTCAACCTTCCTAATGCAGTTCCTCGTGTTGTGGTGACCCCCAACCATATAATTATTTTCATTGCTACTTCATAACTATAGTTTTGCAACTGTTATGAATTGTAATGTACATATCTGATATGCAGGATGTATTTTCATTCACCGGATCAAATTTGGCACAAATACCCGATATGCCCAAATTTGAATACCGGTGAGGTTGGGGAAGGGATTAATTTTGTCATTTGGGAGTTGTAGTTGCTGGGATTTATAGTTCACCTACAATCAAAGAGCATTCTGAACTCCACCAATGATGGAATTGAACCAAACCTGGCACACAGAACTCCCATGACCAATAGAAAATACTGGAAGGGTTTGGTGGGTATTGACCTTGGGTTTTGGAGTTGTAGTTCACCTAGATTCAGAGAGGACTGTGGACTCAAAACAATGATGGATCTGGACCAAACCTGGCACGAATTCTCAATATGCCCAAATGTGAACACTGGTGGAGTTTGGGGAAAATAGACCTTGACATTTGGGAGTTGTAGTTGCTGGGATTTATAGTTCACCTATAATCAAAGAGCATTCTGAACCCCACCAATGATAGAATTAGGCCAAACTTCCCACACAGAGCACCCATGAAAGACGGAGAGATCTTCAGCTTTCTCTGCCAAAGGAGTCCCTAAGACCTTCAGAAATATGTGTTTCCTAATGATCTTTGGCGACCCCTCTGACACCTCCCTCACGACCCTCCCAGGGGTCCCGACGCCCAAGTTGAGAAACGCTGTTCTAGCTGAACAAATATCTTTTCTCCTGCTCACTCTTCTTTTGTCTCCTTTTCTTTAATTGTCTCACTCCCTTGTAATGTTTTCTAAGGCCACTTCCACACAGCTGAATAAAATCCCACATCATCTGCTTTGAACTAGTAGTATGTATGGCAATGTGGACTCAGATAACCCAGTTCAAGGCAGATATTGTGGGATTTTCTGCCTTGATATTCTGGGTTATATGGCTGTGTGGAAGGACCCTATGTTGTCACCTCTTTGGCACCATGTATTGAAAATTCTCAACTGGTATGTTTCCATTATCTGTAAATAATGTGACTTTAGTCGAATGGCGGATTAACATGATAAAGTCCTATCTCAGCCTCAGGAGAAGGCCCTCTGAACAAATCCTGTAAAAAAAAAACCTCCGTGATAGAGTTGTCTTAGGGTTGCCATAAGTTTGAAACAACATCAGTAACAACAACCATTGAACTGGACCAGTGGTTCTCAACCTGGGGTCCAGATGTTTTGGCCTTCAACTCCCAGAAATCCTAACAGCTGGTAAACTGACTGGGGTTTCTGGGAGTTGTAGGCCCCCGGGTTGAGAACCACTGAACTAGACCAATCAGAGCTGTTTTATTGACTTGAATCTGTTCTAAGCAAATGTCTTCAGAAATGCTATGGGCAATATAGGACGTACAGACCCAAGATCCTACATCTGTGCATTGTTCCTAAAGCATATTTCCATGTCCTCCCACTGTTTGGCAGCTGTCACAACTCAGGAGGGACTTCTGCTGCTGTCACTTAGCATGTGTAGCAAATGAGGGAGTGGGAAGATAATTCAGACCATGGAGAAGCAGCTGGTCTCCGCTCAGTCATGGGAAGTGGGAAGAGAAATAAAGGTGCTCCTCTGGAGTGTTTGCACTAACTTTACCTTTCCCCCATTAGCTCAGAGCAGCCAGATCTTCATGGTACGAATCCCCTCCTTTCTATCTCCCATCTCTCTTTCGGGCAGTGGGAGTTTTTGGATTGAACACAACAGCAAGAAATTAGTGCTCTGTGCTCTATTCAAAACAGAATCCAGGTGTACATAAATCACTTAACAGGATGCTAGTACAGTAGAGTCTCACTCCAACATAAATGGGCCGGCAGAATGTTAGATAAGCAAATATGTTGGATAATAAGGAGGCATTAAGGAAAAGCCTATTAAACATCAAATTAGGTTATGATTTTACAAATGAAGCACCAAAACATCATGTTAGACAACAAATTTGGCAAAAAAAAGTAGTTCGATACGCAGTAATGCTATGTAGTAATTACTGTATTTATGAATTTAGCACCAAAATATCACGATATATTGAAAACATTGACAACAAAAATGCGTTGGATAATCCAGAACATTGGATAAGCGAGTGTTGGATAAGTGAGACTCTACTGTAATATTGCAAGTGGTGATGTGTTCTGTATATTCTATGATATAACTCAAGTATTCTGTTTTCTCTGGAAAAAACATAAAATCTGCTAATTGTTGCATGGTAGGGGGTTGGACTAGATGGCCTATGTCCAACTCTAGTATTCTATGATTCTAAGTATTTATGTGCACATTCACTAGGATGTGAACACTTGTCAACTATCATTAAATTGGCAATGGTTCTCAACTTATGGATCCCCAGGTGTTTTGGCTCACAACTCCCCAATATCCCAGCCAATTTACCAGCTGTTAGGATTTCTGAGAGTTGAAGGCCAAAACATCTGGGGACCCACAGGTTGAGAACCACTGACCTATGGGGATCCTATGGATGAGAAACCTTATTCATCCACAACCTTGCTCAAGTCTTCCAAATTCAGGGCTGTGGCTTCCCTGATGGAGTCAATCCACCTGTAATGTGAGCCTCCACTTTTCCTGCTGCTTCCCATCTTGCCAAGAAATATTGTCTTTTCATGTCGTCTAATGATGATATCGCCAATGTGCAACAGCCTCAGTTTTGTCATTCAGGATTCCAGGGAAAGTTCAGGCTTGATTTGCTTTGACAGGCCATGGTATTTGGAGAACCTTCCTCCAGCATCTTTCAAAAGAGTAACCAGTGATTCCCATTTTATCCGTTTCACTTTCGGCTTTTGCAATCATACATAGAAACTAGAAATACAATGGCACGGACAGTCCTGATTTTGGTATGCAGTATCTTTGTTCACATGGATGATAGTACATGTACACAAGTACCTGGGAGGTCCTCCATGTATTTCACCCTCCTTCTTTGATGTATTAACTCCACATTCTCTGAATCCAAGCATGTTGCCCAGGGGATGCCCGGATGTTTTACCATCCTGTAGAGGCTACTCTCATGTCCCCGCATGGGAAGCTGGAGCTGATAGGAGTTCACCCTGCTCCCTGAATTGGTTTAACCCTGTGGTTCTCACCCTGTGGGCCGTGGCCCAGCAGTGGTCCGCAAGAACAAAAATCCAATCCGCTAACCTCCTTCCTCTTTATTTATTTTATTTTATTTTGACTCCTTCCTGCAGAGCTGACCATTGCATTGGATAGACCACATTAGCTCTAGATTATTAAATAAGGTTTTCTGTGGGTGAGCAGATGGTGATTACTGGATAGCATATGTTCTGTATCAGAAACTAGAGCTAATGTGGTCTATCAAATGCAATTTTCTGTATTAACAGCCCAAATAACCAAACCGAAGCCTCCGGTAGCCTAAGGGATAAAGGCCTCGTGACTTGAAGGTTGGGTTGCTGACCTGAAAGCTGCCAGGTTCAAATCCCACCTGGGGAGAGCGCGGATGAGCTCCCTCTATCAGCTCCAGCTCCATGCGGGGACATGAGAGAAGCCTCCCACAAGGATGGTAAAACATCAAAACATCTGGGCGTCCCCTGGGCAACGTCCTTGCAGATGGCCAATTCTCTCACTCCAGAAGCAACTCCAGTAGCTCCTGACACGAAAAAAAAAACCCAAACCGAATCTAAAGTTGACCAAAAACCAATTAGTACTAATGTTGGAAAGTGGTCACTGGTCAAAGTGGCCCCAGGTCAAATGGTCCCTGGTCAAGTGGTCCCTGTTGAAGTAGTCCCTGATCAAAGTGGTCCCTGGTTAAGTCGACTGTGGTCAAAGTGGTCCCTGGTCAAGTGGGCTGTGGTTGAAGTGGGCCCTGATCAAAAAAAAGGTTGGAAACCACTGGTTTAACCTATTGTGGGGGCTCCTAGAAAGCAAGGGAAGAGGGTGTTATTGAGCCACAGAAAAATGTGAACCTGTTCAATGCTGGTTATATACACTGGTATTACATATTGGAAAAATGAAGAGATGATCAATAAAAAACAGGATCTAAATCCCTTTATGTTTCGGATACATCTTACACACATAACCCAAAACTAATTTTATATACAATATTTTAAACTAATTTGTGTCCATTGACCCATCCAAAAGCATATATGTCACTATCTCAGCTACCCATCTGATTAATTTCAGGTTTTGGAGCAATTTTGAATTACTGGAAATATGACTGAAAAATGAGTTCTGTGACATTTGGGAAAACTGATCAGAAAAAGTAATACAGTGGTGAGAACTTTGCAGCTTCTGCTGGATATGCACAGATCTCATGTTATTTTCTTGTGCATTTTTTATCTGTGTGTGTGTGTGTGTGTGTGTGTGTGTGTGTGTGTGTGTGCAAAATCCAGGATACCACAGAAAAATCCTATATGGCTATCTAGTGTTTTTGGTGCAAAAACAATTTCCCCCCACAGAACACCATGATTTTCACACAAAATCCCCTTGTGTATTTCTGCACAAAATGATTACCTGTCACGACCCAGGCTACAGAGCACCAATAACCATACGCAGAGGCCAGATTCTATCTAATATCTTTATTAAGGAAATATATAAAGTTAGTAAAAGCAAATGTAAAAGTTAGTCCAGAAGTAGACCTTTCAGGGAAGGTCAAAATTAGTCCAAAGAAACAATGTCCAATATGAAATATTAAGGTCCAAAGTTGTAATCCAATAACCGAAACACTCACTTTGCCAGGCAAAGTGAGGGGAGATGACAAGGTCCTTTAGTCCATGAACTTGAGCAAGGCTAGGAAATAACTTGATACTTGAAACAAGGCTTGAAACGTGGAACAAGGTAACGAGGAACAAGAACAAGGTCCGTGGAATAACTTGGTAAAATCCGTGAAACAAGGCAAGGTTTAGTCCTGGGAAAACAAGGCAAGGTCCGTTGGTAAACAAAGGCTGGGAAACAGGAGCGAAGGCTGGAAACAAGGCAAGGCTTGAGCAGGAACGAGGCTAGAAACGGAGCGCGCTGTCCAGACACAACTCGCTCCGGAGGCTGACGAATTGACTCCGCAAAGTTACTCCGCGGGTAAAACACCTATATAGAGTCTAACTTTCCCGCCGAGAGCAGTTCTCTGGGAACCAGAAACGAAAGCTAATCTCTGAGACCAGATGTTTGACTCCTTAAAGATTCTCATGGAAAGTAGGCTTAATTGGCAAATTCTTAGCAATTATTCTCGCACTCCTGCGCGAGGCTGCTTCCAAGCCTCTCTGTTGTTTACAAAACTCATGGCGAGAAAACACTGGAGATGTAGCCTCAGTATTTGTTTGACATACTTCTGGAACATAATCCTCTTGCAGGTGCAAGGTTCCCAGATCTGGCTGGGAAGAGTCTGTCTGGGAAGAATCCAGTTCTGACTGGGAAGGTAAAAAACCCAAGTTTTCTTCTTCATCAGGCATCACAATGTCATGAGCAGGACTACAAGGCCCATGGGTCATCACATTACCCAAAATATATTGAGATGTGCAAAATCAGGTGAGAATTGCATAGAAAACTTATTTTTTCTCTGACAGATGACTGTGTAAAAATATTAATTGTCTTTATAGCAGGCAGGGACTGTGGAAATTATTAATCCTCATTTGCAAGGATTAAATAATTGAATATTCACATCCTTGGTCAGCACAATCACAATCTCTGAGCAGTCCAAGTGCCATTATGTGTCTGTATGCTAAAAGGAGATATTTACTATCGAAATGTCTGCTCAAAGATGCACACATATCTTTCTTGGTTACCATATCCAATTTACATGTGAATACCTATATCAGGGTGCGAGGGAGTGTTATCAATGTGTATCTACATGCATCTACATGTGGGTGGAGGCATGCAGGTTGCCAGCTTTTGATTTTCCTCACAAGTCTCAACGACATGGGGATCCTTGGGGCATAAATGTGCATAACTTTAGGAAAAATTGACGTATTAATCTGGCTGTGTCTTCCAAGGGATTACAAAGAAACTGCAATCCATAGCCATTGATGAGAAAAGGCCACACATCAGTACTTTTGATATATCTTTTAAAGCAACTCATTATTAGTCGAATCAGTTGCAATGAAAGGGAGAAAAGATTTAGGACCCTTCCACACAGCCATATAACCCAGAATATCAAGGCAAAAATTCCACAATATCTGCTTTGAACTGGGTTATCTGAGGCCACACTTCCATATATTCCAGTTCAAAGCAGAAAATGTGAGATTTTATTCAGCTGTGTGGAAGGGGCCTTAGTCATCTCTGGCCCCACCTAAGTCCCTTTCCACACAGCTGTATAAAATCCCATATTATCTGCTTTGAACTGGGTTATATGACAGTGTGGACTCAGATAACCCAGTTCAAAGCAGATATAGTGGATTATCTGATTTGATAATCTGGATTATATGGTGGTATAGATCCAGCCTCTGTTAAACCTTAGAATCAACCTTTTCCAATGCATTGGTCCACAACTCCCAGCCAGTGGTTGGGAATGATGGGCTCTGCTAGGAATGGGAAACTACCCACCTGTTGGGAAACAAGATCTTGAGCCTCGTGGAAAGGAAGATGGAAAAATGGTTGATACCAATAGGGAAAACCAGATCAAACTTTTCAGCAAATTTGTTACCTACATTGCCCTTTTTTTCCAAGCCTGCATCTGAGGCTGGATCTACACTGCCATATAATCCAGTTTCAGAATGCAGATTATCTGTATTGAACTGGATTATGTGAGTCTACATTGCCATATAATCCAGTTCAATGCCGTTTATCTGCATCCTGGAATTATATGCCAGTGTAGATCCAGCCAGCCAGAGCTTTCCAAACTGTATGTCATGGCACGTTTGTGTGTCGGCTGCCATGTGTAGGTGTGTCATGAGAGTGTAATGAGAAATTTCTGAGTCTGTGTGAAATCAGCAATAAATCATATATTTTTTAAAAAAATACAAATGAAAAGTTTTCATGAGATATGTTGTGTCCCCGTACATTTCGCTATTACAGTTTATGTATGCATTCATACCTCTGATAACAGGTGGGGTTAACCTCTGGTTTCCTAGGATTACTGTGTTGTGAAATGATGCAGGTCAAAAAAGTGTGTCACCAACATGAAATGTTTTGAAAGCTCTGACTTAAGATTTCTTATGTTTAAATAAGATGCAAGCATAGATTCTGGTCAGAGGGCAGCTAAGACTTTCTGTTGATCAGAGCACATTTTCTTATGGGGTGAGAAACCACTAGCCCTCCAGATGCTTTTACCTTCAACTCCCATCAACCCTACCCTATGTGGCTCATGATAAACAGTGGATCTCAACCTGTAGGTCCCCAGATGTTTTGCCCTTCAACTCCCAGAAATCCCAACAGCTGGTAAACTGGCTGGGATTTCTGGGAGTCGTAGGCCTAAACACCTGGGGACCCACAAGTTGAGAACCACTGTGGTAAGATATTGTGAGAGTAGTAGCCTAAATTATCTGGAGGACCCAAGCTATCTTTCTGTTTTTCACAAGCGTGAAGTGAGGCCTATATTGATGAATATCCCAAAGCATAGTTTAGAGAATATATATATGTATGTATATGTATATGATGCTTTCTGATGGATAGATACTAAATATACTGAGCCTCTCGCAAGCATAAATTGTCACTGATATGGCTTAATCTATATATATATATAAATGTAATGTGCATTTTATTATGGAGTAAACAACAAAACCACTGAACCCAATCACACCAAATTTGGCCACAAAAGACATAGTCATCCAAAATATGTCTTTCAAACAAAAAAAAAACCTAGAAAAGTACAAATTAGAAGAAGAGGAAGAACTGTTTTTCCCCTTGCTGCCAGTTAGAAGGGTATGCCCCGCCTACTTCGTTTCTTAGCAACCCCTTGGCCAAGGAACAGCCAGGGTTCAGTTAGGCCTCTTCCATGCTGCCTATAAAATACAGATTATCTGATTTAAACTGGATTATATGGCAGTGTAGACTCAAGGCCCTACCACACACCTATATAATCCAGAATGCCAAGGCAGGATAATTCACATTTGCTTTGAACTGGATTATCTTAAGTCCACACTACCATATAATCCAGTTCAATGTGGATTTTATACAGTTGTGTAGAAGGGGCCTCATATAATCCAGTTCTAAGCAGATAATATAAGATTATAAATATAATATCTATAATTACTGTGGTATAATAATACAGAACAATATAATCTCTAAAGTCAGGACAGTAAATAAAGAGCAACACTCTGAAAACAGGGGAATTCCAGAAAGGAAACAACCAGGGCCAGCTAACACCTCCCAACAAAGGATTTCCCCAGGCAGGAAGCAGCCAGGCTTTGAAGCTGCAAGGCAATTAAATGCTATTCAAGGTGACTAATTGCAGCATTCATACTTGCTGCACTGAGATTATTCATTTCTATTCAACCTAGCCAACCAAGAATTCCACAAGGTAGAAAGCGGCCAGGCTTGCAAGCAGCAAGGCAATTCAGTGCTGTTCAACCTGGCCAATCAAGATTTCCCCTAGATAGAAAACCCCCAGGTTTTGAAGCCACGAGGCTACTCTGTCCCATTCAACCTGCCCAAGGAAGGATGCCCCTATATAGAATGTGGCCAAGGTTTGCAGCAGCGAGGCTATTCTGTGCAATTCAAATTGGCCAAAAAACCATTCCCCTAGAACGCAAGTACCCAGCCTTCCAAGCAGCAAGCCTATTCCATTGTATTCCAGCTCACCAAACAAGGATTCGCATAAGAAGAAAACGGCCAGGCTTTGAGGCTTCAAGGCTATTCACTGCTATTCCACTTGGTCAACAAATGATTCCCATAAGCCACAGCAACACGTGGCCGGGCACAGCTAGTATAGTATAAATTTCAAAATTCATAGTTTCAAATTGATAAAATCCTTGTCCATTAATGGTTCCACCAGCATGACCCTTGGAAAGCAGGGTAGCAATGTTCTGGAGATGCCACCTTGATGGATCAAATACCATGCAGTGCTGTAGCTTTGGCTCCCCCTGCTGGTAGCTAGGAGGCATTGTTAGACAGAAATCCCCAAATTAGTTTTAACTCAACATGTGTCAAACTCAAGGCCCTCCAGGTCATTTTATGTGGCTCTCAGATGCTGCACTGCAACTCCTGTTAGACCTCAGGATTAGAGCTGATGGGAGTCATGATACTATCACATCTGGAAGGTTGTGCTTTGTTCTGTTTATTCAGGAGAGTGGAGTTTGGATTTAGAAACAAGGCTTGTTAATATGATAATTGTCATTGAAAGATTATTTAAGCTTACTCCAACCTCAGAGCCATAAGTGCTGTTTGATTGCAAGTACCATTATCCATAATCCACATGATGGATAATCTAAAGTGATGGGAGTTCGATAACATCAGGGGACCCAAACTGGGTAAAAACTAAATATATAATTGGCCCTCTGTATCCACAGATTTTTCCATCCATAGATCCAACAACCCTTTGAGTCCCCCCAGAGAGATAGGGCAGCCTATAAATACAGTATTATTGTTTGATACACACAACATGATGAATAAACAGCCAACAAGATCACTATGTTGGCTTTTGCATTGCATCACGCATCAGGCACTTCCCAAATGTCTAGGACTATGTGATATATTGGCAAATAATGCATGCAGATCCAAGTAGGGTGGCCTTTTGCAGCTGACAGGTGGTAATTTTGTCAGCTCCGGTTCTTTTCAAGTGTAGGTCAAGGTCTTTAGACACTGCACCCAGTGTACCGATCACCACGGGGACCACTTTTACTGGCTTGTGCCAGAGCCTTTGCAGTTTGATCATATTATTATGATTATGATTATGATAATTATTTGAAGGCAACCATAAAACTAATACAGCCATCGATGAAAATTAGTTTGACTGCTATAAGCAATGAAATGGGCTTGTTTATTTATTGGTTGATTTAAAATCCCACTTTTCCTTCAAAACTAGGATCCAAGATGGCTTAAGTAAAAGATTTTAATAATATGATCCCCCATATTATGTGGGAACAAATTCCCAGCTCACCCTGTCTCACAGACTCAAACTGGCAACCTTCAGGTCAGCAACGCAATCTTCAGATCAGCAGTCCAGCTGGCACAAGGGTTTAACCCATTGCACCACAGCAGGACATGCCCACACATTATTTAGCATAGTGCTCAGTGCATTGCAGAATCAAACTTTGCTTTTCAGGGGTTTGCTTGAAATTATTTTTAAGCCACAATCATTGGCTGAATCTGTGGATGCAGAATCTCCGGATAAAAACTGTAACAACAAGAAACGTTTTTGATTGTGTTTATTGCAATTTGGTCTTGAATGTATCTTGTTCTTTTTACTGACAAATACTTTGTACCTTCCAAAACTTGTGGCATTACTGCCTCTGTGACTGTTTCATGGCATTTCATATCATTACTAGAATTACTCATAGAAATTGTATGTTGAACATATGTGAGGACAGGGAACCTGTACATAAATTGGATCACTGGGTCAACGTTATGTACATACGCAGGCAATTGGAAATCTATTTTTTGTGATCCCATTTCCTTTGTAATTCTTCTTTGTGTAGCAACAAACTGGATCTCCTGGAAATCTCTAGGAGTGACAAACCTCTTTTTGAATCAGTTACAGGACACTCCTTTTAATATCAAAACACCCTGTTTGTTCACAATTAGAAATGAACATCTGTTTATTGTTGGTTGGTTTGTTTTCTGTGTTTTTTTGGTGGGAGGGATAGCAGTCTGGGTGGCCAGCAAAGGGTTCCAAAGACAGAGAATTGGTTCCCCAGATCTACTAGAGCAGTGGTTCTCAACCTGTGGGTCCCCAGGTCCCAGAAATCCCAGCCAGTTTACCAGCTGTTAGGATTTCTGGGAGCTGAAGGCCAAAACATCTGAGGACCCACAGGTAGAGAACCACTGCACTAGAGTTTTCCATCCTGATTTATACTTTCTGCAGCCAACGTCTCCAGCATTTCAGGCTGGTGTCTTTCTCAGCTCAGTCTGGATATCACGGATCTGGACCTTGTGCATATAAAGCATGTGGTCTATCATTTTGCGGCAGCAGAACAAAGCCGGCTACCTGGATAGATGGCAGAATAAAATACAGAGCCACCATACTAACTGTGATATATTCTTGGATGCTGGTCTCTTGGCCTGACCTCTGTGACTGCATTCTGTCTCTTGCAGATCTGGATCCCTCATCGGAAAGAGTGCTGCCCCCTACTCACCGTACCAGATGTCCCCCTGACTGCTTTTAGCCTCCAATGAATCATGTTCAACCCAATGAACCCGCCAGTGAACAACTATGCGGAGCATTGCTATCTTCGGCCCCTCCACGGGCAGGGGCAACCCAGCGGCTTGGTGGAAGGTCAGTCCCACAGCAACAACAGAACCCCAGAGATGAAGAGTGGTGCTGTCTAGTGCTCTCTCTTGCACACATGCTCCATCTTTTTGCCTGTCCTTTCTGTGGTTTACAAGAGTGGTTTTGGATTTATAAGATTAGCCAAAACAACATAATCCATGCACCTACAAGAAAGGAAATACTTGCAGATTTGCAGTACTCTGAGAGAGGCACACAAACAAATCAGCCCTAAGAGAGAGAAAAGCTTAGGAGGCTAATGGGCATTTGGACATACCGTGTTTCCCCGAAAATAAGACAGTGTCTTATATTAATTTTTGCTCCCAAAGATGCGCTAGGTCTTATTTTCAGGGGATGTCTTAGTTTTCCATGAAGAAGAATTCACATTTTTTGTTGAACAAAAAAATGAACATTTATTATATAATGTACAATAGCTATCACAAACCAGCATAACCAGACAAACTGTGAATCCTATCAAGAATTTCTTGTTACTACCATTATTTCCATGTACAACACTCTATGATACGTACATTTACCAATCCTGCATGCTCTGGTGTTCTGTTCAGCAGGCATGCTTCCAAACAAAAACTTTGCTAGGTCTTACTTTCAGGGGAGGTCTTATATTTAGCAATTCAGCAAAACCTCTACTAGGTCTTATTTTCTGGGAATGTCTTATTTTAGGGGAAACAGGGTAGGTATGGTTAAAATCAGCGACGATAGGAAATACATTAAAGCAACTCCTGTTCTTGAAAAAGGAGCATTCCACAGTACCATAACATTTCATTTCTGACCTATATGATCATAATAGCTAGATCTGTTTATTGTCCACTGACCATATCAACAATAAAAGACAAAACCAAAAATACACAGACAAATAGACACTAACCACTATCCTAAAACTCTTGTAATAGTTAACTAAAATAAATTAAAATACCTCATACAATAAAACTTGATTAAATAATAAGTTTGGTAAAATGGGATTAAGTTACAAGATGAAAGCAGGGGGAGTAGAGTGACGAGTGTAAAAGAATCAGTCAAAGAGTTTACATAAGTTCATCACCATAACAAGGGATAGGTAATAGGTAAATGGTATGGCAATTTTTAAAATAAATGCAGTAGATCCTCCACTTCATTAGGGTTTCGTGGAGTATCTAGAGATTCCTAGAGAGAACATATTAATCAAATCCATTATTAAAAAGTTAAACTTGCAAATGTGGCGGGACCAACTGTACACCAGATGCTGGGGGAGATCAGAAATCAGGGGGAGCCAATAGTGAGCCCAAAGTTTCATGCTCAGATTTTAAACTTGCACCTATCTTTGATTATTTCTGGATCTTGGTCTCCTCTCTTAACCAGCTGAGCTCTTCTTGTGTTCCTGCGATTTGTCAGATGCCACATTTCGCAGTCTGCTGCTCTTTTCATCTATCATTTCTTCTTCCTATATGCTGCAGGGTAATCTGAACCTTGGACTCAAGCAACCCAGGTTCCTCATCACACAGGTTGGCAACCAGGTTTCTAAATGGAGCTAATTATAGGGAGTGCCCCTCTTAAAGCAGCTCTACTGGCTGCCAATAAGTTTCTGGTCCCAATTCAAAGTGCAGGTTTTGACCTATAAAGCTTTAAATGATTCAGGTTCTGCCTGTCTTCGAGACCTCATCTTTCCTATGAACCGGCATGGGCTCTAAGATCCTCCGGAGAGGCCCTCCTCTCGCTCCCACCAGCATCACAAGCATGGTTGATGGGGATGAGAGAGAGGGCCTTCTCGGTGGTGGCCCCCGACTTTGGAACTACCTCCCAAGGGAAATTACACAAGCCCCTACATTGATCTTCTTTTGTAGGGACTTGAAAACCTGGATGTTTCTGCTTGCATTTGATAATGCCTAGTCCCTAGTTATAAATGCCCAGTCCCTAGGTTCTACAATAATATTCTGTTCTCTGCACTTCATTCAACGCCCAACTCTATGATATGCTGCTTGCATTATTCCATGCCCAGCCCTTTTATAGCCTGGACACACCCATTGTACTGCAGCAATTGGTTTTGTTGAGTATTGTTTTGATTGAGTTTAGTGATGCTGTTTTATATTCTTATGTTTTATTGAATTGTGCTTTTATCTGAATTGCTATATTTAACTATGTTTTGTTTTAATTATGTTTTTGCTTTGATAGATTGTTTTGTATTTATGTCTATGGGCATTTTGTTCCATATGTAAGCCGCCTCAAGTCCCTTCCAGAAGATGGTGGTTGCTGCTGCTGCTCAGTCGTTTAGTCGTCTCCGACTCTTTGTGACCTCATGGACTGGTCCACGCCAGAGCTCCCTGTCGGCCGTCACCGCCCCCAGTTCCATCAAGGTCAACCCAGTCACTTCAAGGATACCGTCCATCCATCTTGCCCTTGGTCGGCCTCTCTTCCTTTTTTCTTCCATTTTCCCCAGCATCGTGATCTTTTCCAAGCTTTCCTGTCTTCTCATGATGTGGCCAAAATACTTCACCTTTGCCTCTAATATCCTTCCCTCCAGTGAGCAGCCGGGCATTATTTCTTGGAGGATGGACTGGTTGGAGCTTCTTGCCGTCCAAGGCACTCTCAGGATTTTCCTCCAGCACCAGAGTTCAAAAGTGTCTATCTTCCTTCGCTCAGCCTTCCTTATGGTCCAGCTCTCGCATCCATAGGTCACTATGGGGAATACCATTGCTTTGACTATGCGGACCTTCATTGCCAGTGTGATGTCTCTGCTCTTCACTATTTTGTCAAGGTTGGCCATTGCTCTCCTCCCAAGAAGTAAATGCCTTCTGATTTCCTGGCTACAGTCTGCATCTGCAGTGATCTTCATGCCTAGAAATGTAAAGTCTGTCACTGCCTCCACGTTTTCTCCCTCTATTTGCCAGTTATCAATAGGTGTAGTTGCCATGATCTTGGTTTTCTTGACGTTTAACTGCAACCCAGTTTTTGCACTTCCTTCTTTCACCTTGGTGATAAGGCTCCTCAGCTCCTCCTCGCTTTCGGCCATCAGAGTGGTATCATCTGCATACCTAAGGTTGTTAATGTTTCTTCCAGCAATTTTAACTCCGGCCTTGGATTTGTCAAGCCCCGCATGTCACATGATGTGTTCTGCGTACAAGTTGAATAGGGAGGGTGAAAGTATGCAGCCCTGCTGTACTCCTTTCCCAATCTTGAACCAGTCTGTTGTTTTGTGGTCTGTTCTTACTGTTGCTACTTGGTCTTTATACAGATTTCTCAGGAGACAGACAAGGTGACTTGGTATCCCCATACCACCAAGAACATGACATAGTTTATTATGATCCACACAGTTGAAGGCTTTAGAATAGTCAATAAAGCAGAAGTAGATGTTTTTCTGAAACTCCCTGGCTTCCTCCATTATCCAGCGAATATTGGCAATTTGGTCTCTCGTTCCTCTGCCTTTTCTGAACCCAGCTTGGACATCTGGCAACTCTCGCTCCATGTATTGCTGGAGTCTGCCTTGCAGGATCTTGAGCATTACCTTACTGGCATGGGAAATAAGTGCCACTGTACGGAAGTTGGAGCATTCTTTAGCGTTTCCCTTTTTTGGTATGGGGATATAAATCGATATTTTCCAATCTGATGGCCAATCTTGTGGTAGGGTATAAGAATAAAGTTATTATTATTATCACACAGAATCACATTTCTGATCTTTTCTTCTTCTATCCCTCTTTCTCCACCAGGAATCAGCGACTTGCCATATTACCACCAGGCCAACTCAGTGGGAAATCATCACACCTATGGGATGGGGCCTGGAGGTGAACAGTCTTCTCATACGGATGGTGAGCTTTTACAGAATAAATAGACCAGAATAGGAGTTAATGTGAGATGAAATAATGGAGGTAGGAAAATGAAATCACTACACCATAGAGATCTGTGCAGAAAGGAGGCGGCAGAAAGGTGCATGCAGAGGTATGGCTGAAAGTCTCCAGGGCAGCAAAAAACAAGCTTGCTCCCTCCTCCCTATGACTTCCCCTCACATATTTATGTCCTCTCAGCTTTCCCCTCTGCAGGCTAAACATGCCTAGCTGTTTAAGCCGCTCCTCATAGGGCTTGTTCTCCAGACCCTTGATCATTTTAGTCGCCCTCCTCTGGACACATTCCAGTTTGTCAACATCTCCCTTAAATTACGGTGCCCACTAGTCAGTAGTAATTGTACTGAGACAGAAAGTCCAATAGTCTAAGTCTAAGATAACTCTGTGGTTCATTTTTCCTCTTTTCTACCAGGAACATGCTTTTCTACACCCCGTAACACAGCCAAGCTAACAAAGAAGAGGGCGCTGTCCATCTCCCCACTCTCAGATGCCAGCATTGACTTGCAGACTGTCATCCGCACCTCCCCCAATTCACTGGTAGCTTATATAAACTCTCGTTGTGCCTCATCTGGGGGCTCCTATGGACATCTCTCCGTTGGAACCGTTAGGTAGGTGTCTGCTTCCTTTTTTGCAGTGACATAGAGTCGGAAGGGGGCCTTCTAGTCAGTAGTGTCAAACCTGTGGCCTTCCAGGTGTTTTGGACTTCAGCCCCCAGAATTCCTGGTTATTGGGCAAGCTTGGGATTTCAGAGAATTGGAATCTGAAACATCTGAAGGTACACAAATTTGGCATTTCTGTCCTTGATAGTTGAATCCCATCCCACCATTGTTCAATGTATGAGCTCCAGGTCAGGCAACCCCAGCAGGTAGCTGATTCTCTCAGTTTGAAGACATCCAGAGAACGAGACCCAGATATCTTCTTAGGCAATTGGTCCCATTACAGAACCGCTTTTACTGTCAGGGAGTTCCTTCTAATGTTCAGTTGAAATCTACCCATCACTTAAAACCTTTAGACTTTATACTATCCTCAGGGGAAGCAGAGAACAAATCTGCACCCTCGTCTCTATGGCAGCCCTTGAAGTATTGAAAGAGTTCAGTCACATCACCCCCATCTTCTCTTCATTGGGATAAATATGCCTAGCTCCTTCAACTTCTCCGCATTTGTTTAGGTAAAGGTTTTCCCCTGACGTTAAGTCCAGTCATGTCTGACTCTGGGATTTGGTGCTCATCCCCATTTCTAAGCCGAAGAGCCGGCGTTGTCTGTAGACATCTCCAAGGTCATGTGGCCAGCATGACTGCATGGAGCGCTGTTACCTTCCCGCCGGAGTGGTACCTATTGATCTACTCACATTGGCATGTTTTCGAACTGCTAGGTTGGCAGAAGCTGGAGCTAACAGCAGCCGCTCACGCCGCTCCCAGGATTTGAACCTGGGACCTTTCCATTTGTTTATTGGTTAACAAATAAAAAGTAACTCAATTCATGTAGACTGTCATCCACACCTCCCACAATTCATTTAAAAAGTAAAATAAGAGACTAACATTTAGCAAAGCAAAGAATTGAATGATGAAAACAACACAAAAAATCCTATTGTATAATCACTGTGCTGTGTTTAGAAAAATCTAGGTAAGTAAACTATAATCAAATTCACTCTGAACATGAATAAAACAATTCCCGTTTAATACTAGAGACACAAATTAATTTCATGACATATTACTTCTATTACCCCATGTGATTCAGCAACTCAATGGGAAGTTACTGGTGGGTTTTGACTTCTTTTCCACCTCGGCTACTGCAGAGACTTGTCTTCCTCCCTTCTTCATGGGAGATGAGAAACCTATATGTGTTGATGTGTGTACACTAAACAAAGGCTTCTAAAGAGAGTTTAAGAATGAGGAAATATTTAAAGCAATGTTTCTCAGAGTGTACTCCTCTAGGTGTTTTGGGCTTCGGGTTCCAGAAGTCCTCGCCAGTTTGACAGATGTTAGGAAATGTGGGAGCTGAAGTCCAAAACATCTGGAGGAGCACAGTTTGAGAAACTCTGCTTTAAGGGAAAGCTTTTATTCTAAGCAAAAAGTTATCTCATACTTGAAGACACCTTTCTTCAGATGTTACTTAAGAGTAATTACAACATTACAAACAACCTAAATTGTTTTTTTCATGTCAGGAGTGACTTGAAAAACTGTAAGTTGCTTCTGGTGTGAGAGAATTGGTCATCTGCAAAGATGGGGCCCAGGGGACACCCGGATGTTTGATGTTTTACCATTCTTGTGGGAGGCTTCTCTCATGTCCCCGCATGGAGCTGGAGCTGACAGAGCTGTTGGTCAACAGTCCTGCTGGCACAAGGGTTTAACCCATTGTGCCACTGGGGACTCCTAGCCTAAATCATGTTAAACAAAGTTTAAAGAAATCATAATCCCTAATTGAACATTCCAGTTCTACTCAAGATGCACATGAAGTCTTGCCTGGGTTTCATTGGAAGCAAGGACAAAATACCTAGTAGAGGCCTAAGTCCCAAAACCACAGCCTCTTTTTCTCCCATTGTCTCTGTCTGTGCCTCCTCAGATCACAAACTAGCACATCACCGATATTGTGCAAATACTTGTTATGAAAGTTCAATATGTAAATGCTGCTCATGTGCACATTTCGTGCTTTCTTCCATCATCCCCTCCAGCCCTTCCCTTGGATACCAGAGCCCCATGGGCCACCCGAAATCTCAGGGAATGTCGTTTGGCCACAATCCACCAATGCTGCCTTGCGGCTCTCATGAACACATGCCCAGTCGGCCAGGGATGATGCACCATATGCCGCCACCCCGTGGGATGCTGAAGCACTGCCAAGTAAGTGGTTGTCATTTCCACCATCCTCCCCTTCTCAACATGTCACCCTTGGAAGCATGTAAATAGCCCTAGCATGGAGGAAAACAAGCAAATGATTTCACAAAGCCCTTTTCCCAAATATGAAACCCAAGGGTGCCTTAGTACTCTGGGCAGGCCCTTAGAGTGATCTCCCCCATCAGTTTGGGGGAGAAAGGTGATGGTGGTGGGAATGGCCGAGACAAGAGGGAGAAGGGCTTCTTCATGTGGGTATGGGGCTTTAGTTGAAGAGGGTCCCATCACCTGGAGCTCTCGCCATCTCTCTCCCACAGCTGAAGTCAGAGCCCAGCCTAGGCAGCCCTCTGGATGCCCTGAGCACCAAGTGCCTGGAGGAGTGCTCGGAGGGTGACATTTCCAGCCCAGCCTCTACGGGGACACAGGTAACACCAGGCCAATGTGGTGTGCTACACACACAGATTCCCCTTCTCCCCAATATATAGGTAAAAGTAAAGGTTTTCCCCTGACATTGTCTAGTCGTGTCTGATTCTAGGGGTTGGTGCATATCTCCATTTCTAAGCCGAAGAGCCGGCATTATCCATAGATACCTCCAAGGTCATGTGTCCGACATGACTGCATGGAGTGCTGTTACTTTACCTATTAATCTACTCACATTTGCATGGTTGGCAGAAGCTGGGGCTAACAGTGGGAGCTCATTGTGTTCCCCAGATTGAAAACATTGACCTTTTGGTCAAGTTCAGCAGCACAATGGTTTAGCCTACTACGCTATTGGGGACTCTCCCAATATATAGCCCTGTAGAAAAGGCTGGATGGGTCCAATGAGAGCAGAAGAGCCTTTTCCATGAACTAACACATACATGAAATCGCGTAACACTAAGTCATATTGATCCCTGCCCGGCATCCTCCTCTAGGATCTCACACAGAAGTCCTTCTTTTCCCACTTTCCCACCTGAGATGCCTGGAAGTGCTGCAAAATAGGAGCTTCTGCATGTAAAACATCATCTTGGCTTCACCCCCTGCCTGAGGATCATAGTGAAGAGCAGATGAACAGGCTGTGAGAGAGAGTGAAGGAGACCCATGGGCATCACTAAGTCCTTTCACTTGAGAGGGCAGCTCTAACTCTTCCAGGGTTGTAGAATAGCAGCTCCCATCTACTTAGCGGTTGGTGAAGGATATATGTATGTAACAAGATTTTTGTTCCTGGGCTATAAATGTCATTTCCTAATTGGTTCTATCATAAAAACATGGGAAAAGTTTATTAACTGCAAATTAACTGCATTTTTGTGGGACATCCTGCAGCACATTTTGCCATAGTTGTTCAATAAATATCTCATCAAGTCTCAACCAATTCAGCATAGTTTGTGACAGCCACAAAAACAAAGTTTCTGGCATATAACAACTACTTTCAAAGTAAGTACAGTAGAGTCTCACTCATCCAAGCCTCGCTTATCCAAGTTTCTGGATTATCCAAGCCATTTTTGTAGTCAATGTTTTCAATATATTGTGATATTTTGGTGCTAAATTATTAAATACAGTAATTACAACATAACATTACTGTGTATTGAACTGCTTATTCTGTCAAATTTGTTGTAAAACATGATGTTTTGGTGCTTAATTTGTAAAACCATAACCTAATTTGATGTTTAATGGGCTTTTCCTTAATCCCTCCTTATTATCCAAGATATTCACTTATCCAAGCTTCTGCCGGCTCATTTAGCTTGGATAAGTGAGACTCTACTGTGCCACACAATTAAACAGGAATAACCCTTTCAAACTAGAAACAGAAAACAAATTTTGTTAAATAGTGTTTCCGAATGAGGACTCAATGCCCTTATCCATGCAGCTCTCCCTGTGGAAGAAGCATACTCACAGCTACCTCTCCTGAATTGTACTGGGAATCTGAGGACTGGGAAATTGAGCCTTTTCTCCCAAGAACTTTCTAAGCTTGCTTCATATCTCATCTCCATCCCAGGACCCTTTACTTGGCATGCTGGATGCTCGGGATGAATTGGAGAAGGAAGACGGGAAGGTGGAAGCTGAGGCAGTGTACGAGACCAATTGCCACTGGGAAGGATGCTCCAAAGAGTTTGACACCCAAGAACAGTTGGTGCACGTGAGTAATGAACCGTCTAATTGTAATTCAGATTGACTGGAACTTGCCATACCCAATGGACTAATAAGCCATGCCAAATATATCTTAAAGAAATGCTTTCTTATTCTTTCGAATGCTTTGCCAAGATAAGAGTGGATAAGAATCAGAACCACGAGGAACAATGATGTTTTTTTTTTGGGGGGGGGGGGGTTTCATGTCAGAAGTGACTTGAGAAATTGCAAGTCACTTCTGGTGTGAGAGAATTGGCCGTCTGCAAGGACGTTGCCCAGGGAACGCCTGGATGTTTTTATCATCCTTGTGGGAGGCTACTCTCATGTCCCCGCATGGAGCTGGAGCTGATAGAGGGAGCTCATCCGCGCTCTCCCCGGGTGGGATTTGAACCTGGCAGCTTTCCGATCAGCAACCCAACCTTCAAGTCACAAGGCTTTAATCCACTACGCCACTGGGGGCTCCATGTTTTGTGGTGGTAGCTCCCTATATTCAAAGAGCTATTCCTTTTCACAGGAAGGTGCAAAGAAGACTACAATTTTTCCCATCCTCAAGTATCTCAATGTGTTGAAATGTCCTGTTGAGAAAATGGTCAACTGCCATGATATTCTTTTCACTCTCAAGTAATTTTTCATACTTGGGGACTTTTTACTGTAGCTTTTTTGTATGTAAAACCATTTCCAGCACAAAATATACTATTTTGTTACAAGGAAAGTCCCAAAGTGAAAATTCATAGAAAAATCCACAATTAATTTGCATAATGACCTGACGGGAAAACACATTTTAAATTATTTTTTTCTTGAGCACAGAAACCAAATCAGGATTTGGATGAGTACATAACATGAATATAACTAAAAATGTAAAGATAAAGGTTTTCCCTTGACATTACGTCTAGTTGAGTCCAACTCTGGGGGTTGGTGCTCATCTCCATTTCTAAGCCGAAGAGCCGGCATTGTCCGTAGACACCTCCAAGGTCATGTGGCTGGCATGACTGCATGGAGCAGTGTTACCCTCCGGTAGAAGCGGTACCTATTGATCTACTCACATTTGCATTTTTTCGAAATGCTAGGTTAGCAGAAGCTGAGGCTAACAGGGGATGTTCATTCCGTTCCCCGGATTTGAACAGCCAACCTTTCGGTCAGCAAATTCAACAGCTCAGCAGTTTATCCGCTGCACCACCGGGGGTCATATAGAATGTCAGCATAAAAAAATAGCAATAGCATCAGAAGTATTAAAAGATCCAAAACCTCAGTGCTACTCCTAGCACCCCCTTTTTAGACCTAAGTGTTAAAATCCTTAAAATGTCAAGATATATATTTAAATCTTATTCAGTATTCAGGCCGCATTTAACCTCTTAGTTTCTAGTTCTTCTTTCAGTGGACACCAAAATTGTGACAGTTTATTCGCTCATCTGAGCAAAGCCTGAATCTCCAAATGGTTCCTTCCACTGACTTCCATTCTCAGTGCTGTTTCTCTCCTCTGATCCTGCAGCACATTAATAATGAACACATTCATGGGGAGAAGAAGGAATTTGTGTGCCACTGGAGAGACTGCTCACGGGAGCAACGCCCCTTCAAGGCTCAGTACATGCTGGTTGTCCACATGAGGCGCCACACAGGAGAAAAGCCACACAAGTGTACAGTAAGTTGGCCACCGAAACAAAGAGCTAGCTTTGGGTCTATCTGGAGCATCTGAGAGGTTGATTAAGGACAACTGTGGGAAAAAATAGCACAATACGATTATGTCACTCTGAGCCAGTGATTCTCAACTTTGGGTTCACTGGATGTTTGGGATTTTTATCATCCTAAATCACTTCATCTTCCAAGGCTTCTGGAAGACAGAGTCCAAAACATTTGGAGAATCAAATGTTGAGAATAACTGTCCTGAGGCCTCATTCTGGGCATGCTCAGATAAACCCTTCAGCACATGATACCACAAGGAAAGTCTAACAAAGTAAAGGTTTCCCTTGACATTAGGTCTAGTCATGTCCGACTCTGGGGGGTGATGCTCATCTCCATTTCTAAGCCAAAGAGCCGGCGTTGTCCGTATACGTCTTCTAGGTCATGTGGCCGGCATGACTTCATGGAGCGTTGTTACCTTCCCACCAGAGCAGTACCTATTGATCAACCAACATTTGCATGTTTTTGAACTGCTAAGTTGGCAGAAGCTAGGGCTAACAGCAGGAGCTCACCCTGCTCCCCACCGACCTTTTGGTCAGCAAGTTCAGCAGCTCAGTGGTTTAATCCACTGCACTACTGGGGGCACCAACAAGGTGTCTGTATGTGCACCAATTGGTGTGTGAGCCGGTCATGACCTGAGAACTGGTGTGATAAGATTTTCAAATGTCTTATTCATGGATATCAAGGATATGTGAATTTTGGTGGTACTGTTTCTCCTATTATTGCAGCATTCTGATCAAGGTCCCTACATATTCTCTTGTAACACTGGACAAGCATAGAACCTGATCCTGCATATAGAAATAGCATATGGAATATCACAACTTGTTTGCTTCTTCTTTTCAAAAATAGGAGAGCAGCTATCTGGCCCTTGAAATAATAAACGGAAGCTTTAAAACATTCAAGTAGTAATTAACAATCTTGTAGGAGCCAGGGGACGAACCAAACAGTGAACAAGGATGACACTGTTCAATGCAATATTTAGATCTTTGCCTCTGATCATAACTAAGGAGAAGCTAGATACAGTAGAGTCTCACTTATCCAACGTTCTGGATTATCCAACACATTTTTGTAGTCAATGTTTTCAATACATCGTGATATTTTGGTGCTAAATTCATAAATACAGTAATTACTACATAGCATTACTGCATATTGAAATACTTTTTCTGTCAAATTTGTTGTATAACATGTTTTGCTGCTTAATTTGTAAAATCATAACCTAATTTGATGTTTAATAGGCTTTTCCTTAATCCCTCCTTATTATCCAACATATTCACTTATCCAACGTTCTGCCGGCCCATTTATGTTGGATAAGGGAGACTCTACTGTATGTTTTGAAAGGGGTGGATATGTTTATAAATTTGCAGATTGCAGAATTCTGCTTTCCTGGATGCAAACTTATGTCAGTTTTGATGCAGAATTTGGGAGAGGTGTATGGATGCTGTAGGCATTCTTGACTTTAACAGAAAAAATGGCTTGTGCTGAAATCCTCTTTACTACGTTGTTAGTAAAGCCCCACAGGAATACTGCCCTTGACTAACTCGAGCATCCCATCATATAGGGGAATCAGTTACAAAGTACTACTGGCTTCCTTTGTAGATTTTAGTAGCATATGTTGCTAGGTAGATTAGACCAAATAGACAGTGCAGCATTTATTACCACCCTCTCAGCTGAAAATTTCTTCTACATAATTTTTAAAGAGGGATAGTTATGACTTGCCTTGTACTTAGCATTACACTCAGCCCTCCATATTCTCCTGGAAAGAAGGCATGTGCATGTGTCTGTGTGAAGTTGGAGACGGAGAAAGAAATGCAAAATACCATACACCTTGCTCCATTGCCTTACAGTTTGAAGGCTGCAATAAAGCCTACTCGCGGCTGGAAAATCTCAAGACCCACCTGCGTTCCCACACGGGTGAGAAACCATATGTCTGTGAGCATGAAGGTTGCAATAAGGCCTTCTCCAACGCCTCGGATCGAGCCAAGCACCAGAACCGGACACACTCCAACGAGGTATGGACAGAAATAATAATAATAAGTAAATAAAACTTTAGAATCATGGAATCATAGAGTTGGAAGAGACCTCATGGGCCATCCAGTCCAATCCCCTGCCAAGAAGCAGGAAAATGGCATTCAAATCAGTAAAATGACATATCCCATCCCCTCTCCAAACAGGACTTGGGACGGCCTGCAAGGAGTAAAAACAGTGCAAAGGAAGCCAGCATGGTGCATAGGGCTGTGACTTTCGCCACTAGGGTTTGATTCCTCATTCAGCCATGGTAACCCTGAAATAGCCTCAGTTCAAAATGGTGATTCTCCCCATCTCTGTGATGTGGTCTGACCTAAAATTTCCTCTAGAGGTGTTGTGACCAAAAGTAAGGGGGACATCGTTCTGTGCTTTTAAAACACCCTGGAGTGGAAACTTAACAGTCTGTTTGTGTTCTGCCAGAAACCCTATGTCTGTAAGATCCCAGGCTGCACCAAGCGCTATACCGACCCCAGTTCGCTGCGCAAACACGTTAAGACAGTGCATGGACCGGACGCCCACGTCACCAAGAAACACCGCGGAGACACCATGCCCACCAGCCGGACACTGGCCCTCCATGGTGACCTGAAACAAGAAAGGGATACGGAGGGCAGGAAGGAAGAGAGCAAACTTATGGTGCCTGACTCAACTTTGGTAAGCAACACGGGATGGAGACCGGAGTAGGATGCTTTCTTTTGCTAAATTACTGCTTATAATAGGTTTTGGCAATGGAAATCAGCTTTTGGGAGGTAAGGTCATTCTATATAGCAGTGATTCTCAACTTGTGTTTTGGATTACAACTCCCAGAAATCCCAGTCAATTTGCCAGCTGCTAGAATTTCTGGAAGTTGAAGGCCAAAATATCTGGGGACCCACAGGTTGAGAACCATTGTTCTATAGGGATCTCTAGGTCACAAAGATGGTCTTAATGGATGTACCCAATGCTGCTCTGAAGGCAGAAAAGCAAATGGACGTAATGGGATTGCAAAAAGTCAAGGGTGTCTAAAATTTATAGTAATCAAGAATACTTAACTGTACTGTCTAGCATAACAACTTGGCACATCCCTTGGAGGTGAAGAACAAGAGCAAATTGTGCAAATAATGACTGGGCTTTCCCCCCCCTAAAGCACAAAATTTCCCCTACATCCTTCCCAGGGATGTTAGATCAGCCCCCTCCCTCCTGACCTTCAGGAAGAAAGTAAAAACCTGATTATGGGACCAACCTTTTAGCAAGTTAATACAATATGAGTATATGGAATTGTGAAATGACTAATGAAGCAGCCTTGGATTTGACACTGGATGATGTGATTTTAATAATTGTTTTAATATTGCTGCTGATTTTTGGTTTTAATGTATTTGTTTGTTTTTACTGTATGTATTTATATGCATGGCATCAAATTGCTTCCTTTTGGTTAGGCCTCTCTGAGTCCCCCTTTTGGGATGAGAAGGGTGGGATATAAATGTAGTAAATAAATAAATCAATAAATAAATTCATTTAGTTTAATGGGAATTCATTATTATTATAATAAATTGATTATTCATTGTGTTGTCGAAGGCTTTCATGGCCGGGATCACAGGGTTGTTGTATGTCTTTCGGGCTGTGTGGCCATGTTCCAGAAGCATTCTCTCCTGACGTTTCGCCCACATCTATGGCAGGCATCCTCAGAACCTCACAACCTCTGATGATGCCTGCCATAGATGTGGGTGAAACGTCAGGAGAGAATGCTTCTGGAACATGGCCACACAGCCCGAAAGACATACAACAACCCTGATTATTCATTAATAGGAATCATTAGTCCCCACACATATGCACAACTGAAATATCTTGATGAAGAGGGGATCGTGGTTAATCTAGCTGAAATCTCTAGTGTAAATACTTAGAGTATCATCTTAGAATATAACACATCATCCCCTATAATGCCCATTGCAGACATTCAAGGAATTCCTAGATACATCTTTATATGGGAAATGACTCTGCCTTGAGCGTTGAAAATATATGCTTTTGTTTATGGCACCTTGCTGAATAAAATTTTCCTTCCTCAGTTAAAAACCATCCAAACAGATTAATTAGGTTATGTTGATTAAGCTACAAATAGAAGTCAGGAGCCCTTTGCAGTGGTTCCCAACCTTTGGGCCTCCCGGTGTTTTGGAGTTGAACTCCAAGAAAACCCAGCAAAGTTTTCCAGCGGTTGGAAAATGTGGGAGTTGAAGTCGAAAACACCTGGAGGCGCAAAGGTTGGAAACCACTGCAATGCCTTATCTTTTTCACCATTTTTTTGGCTTTCCCCCAATGCATTTTTTAAGAAGGCACTTAAAATAACTTAGCATGGAATACCATGCTGAGTTGTCGGGATGACTTGAGCTTTGTTTCCCTCCTTCTCCTCCCAGAAACCGCAGCCCAGCCCTGGGGGCCAGTCGTCCTGCAGCAGCGAACGCTCGCCTTTGGGCAGCGCTAATAACAACGATAGTGGTGTGGAGATGAATGCAAACACGGGCGGCAGTTTAGAGGACCTTTCAGCACTGGAGGAGCCCTCTGAGCCCATGAGCAACTCTGGGTTGTCGGCGCTACACAGGCTAGAGAACCTGCGCATTGACAAGCTCAAGCATTTGCGCAAGCCCCTTTCTGCAAAGGGTGTCAAGCTGCCCTCCATCTCGGGAACAGGTAAGTAGGGAATGGTAGGTGAAGCCTCAGACTTCAAAGCATGGTGATGGTTGAGGTCTGAGCAGTGCTTGGAGAAGTTGCTTTTGGGATGCAATTCCCAGAATTCCATCGTCAACATTGGTTGTGCTGGCTGGTAGACTCTCTGAATGAGAATCCTTAAAGTTGTGCCTTTATGGATGACACAATGTGGCTCAATGAAAAGTTAATCCTCCATGAAGTGGAAGGTAGTAGGAAATGAAGATGACCAGATCGCAGATGGATAGACTCAATAGAGTCTGCAAGGCTTGAACAGGGCAGTTGAAAACCATGGATCTGGGAGATCTCGCATTTGTAGACCATCCCACGGCCATAAACTTAGCTTATGATTAGCTGGTTACTTTACCTTTCCTTTAAGTTAGCTGTTCTGTTTCTTTGCAGGCTCTGCTAGAGAGATGCCTGGCTTGTGTGGGCCACCCTCTGCTGTCTCCCATCGACGCATCATGGAGCTTTCATCCAGTGATTTGCCCTCCCTACCCTTGTCAGGTGAACGCCGTGGGAGTACCACCAGTACCGTCAGTTCCGCCTACACAGTCAGCCGTCGCTCCTCCATGGTATCACCATATCTGCAAGCAGGAGGTGCCCCTAATGGATTAGGCCCCCCTGATCCATATGATCCCATCTCTCCTGATGCCTCAAGGCGCTCCAGCGAAGCCAGCCACTGTGGGGGTCTTCCAGGCCTGGGACCCTTGACCCCAGCCCAGCAATACCGTCTCAAGGCCAAGTATGCTGCAGCGACAGGAGGACCACCTCCAACTCCACTACCCAATATGGAGAGGGCAGCTCAGGCCAGCCTCATGGGAGCATACCCAGGCTCAGGCCTGCCTCCTTTCATGCGCAGGCATAGTGCCAATGAGTACCACAGTTACAGCACTGGTCTCCTCCACCCCCACCTGGCAATGAGTCAAAATGCCCGGCGAGCCAGTGATCCTGCCCAGACAGTGGGCGAAGTCCATCCGGTTCCCAGGGTGCAGCGTTTCAAAAGTCTAAGCAACATGAGCCCAACAGGCATTGGCAGAGCCAACGGGCAAGCGATAGGGGGCTCGGATGCCAACCTTCAGCGCCATCTCTTTTCACCACGGCCCCCAAGCATCAGCGAAAATGTCTTTTTGGAAACCGCAGCCATAGAGAGTGCTGGTCCAGTTGCAGAGCAAGAACTATTGGAGATGGAACCTTATCTTGGCTATCAGGACCAGAACTATTCATGCCAAACCATGAGCATGGAGCTACAAGGCAATGCAGCCCATCGTGGCTCACTCAGGACAATAGGTGACTTGCAGGTCAGTCCAGCAGCTCATGAGCAATTAGAGGGTGGCTTTGAGCAGCCAGATTATATTCAGTCCCAATGCCAGATGAATATGGCTTTCCACTCGGCACGCCAGTGGGAGAGTGATGGCTCAGGGATGAATCCCACCGCTCCTGCTGGCATGGGCCAGTGCCACTCAGTCCAATACCCAGTACCTGGTACCAAGCACATGGGAGTGCAGCCTGCCAATGAGGGCCAACATGGAACTTTCCAGCTTGGTCAACCTCAGATTAAAGCTGAGCAGCAGTTCCAATCAACTGCTCCAAATCTTTCCTCTTGCCAAGGTATGAAACAGATGCCCTACAGTCAGACACAACCTGCCTGTGGAGGGGGAGGAGCTGGAGGTAGTGGGTACCAAGCAGAGAGTCAACCAGGCACTTGCTTTGGAATGGGTCATCCCCCTGGCCAAAGATCCCAGACACCAATGCTACAAGTCAAGGAGATGATGGTGCGTAGTTACGTGCAGTCACAACAAGCCCTGATGTGGGGGGAGCAGCCAGGCAGCAATACAATGATGGGAATGGATGGCATAGAGAGTGTCCAGTGTTCACCGCACGAACCTTACTCTGGCTCCAAGTATCCAGCCTACCCTGCCAGGCCTCCACAAACAATGGAGAACAAAGCACTTTCAACCCCTAGCAGCCAGTGTTATAGTCCAGGGATGGTCCCACATCCACCTGGTGGACCCAAGCCACTGAGTCGGCAAAACAGTCTGAACTATCAAGCTAACCCTCCTTACGAACCTCACAACGATGGTGGCCCCCACCGGATGATGCGCTTACCCTCTCTCCAGAGCCCAGAGGAAGCTGGATTTTCTGGCCCAATGCACACGCAGTTGGGCAAAACAGCTGGGCCCAAGCTGATGAATGCCCACCAGCGGCATCATCAGCCCCCCAGCTGTGTGGCTGAGGATCCCGGTGGGCCATACATACATGGGCTGGAAGTCCTCAAATCAGACTCTTTCTCTTATCTCCCAGAGGAGCAAGTGTCCAACAGCTTGGATACCCTGGACTTGGAGAACACTCATTTGGACTTCACAGCCATTCTTGATGACACGGAAGCCCTCAGTCCCACTTCACCACCTGGTGGTCCTGCAAATATGGCAGTGGGGGATATGAGCTCCATGCTGAACTCACTGGCAGGGGAGAACCAGTTCCTGAACACCCTTTCTTAGTACAGTTAGGCTTACGGATGTGATCATAAGGAATGGGAAGGAGGTAGAGAGCCGTTATGTGTCAGAATCAGGCTGGCCATAAGAAGAAGCAACAGTACCTCCTGCTGGGCTGGACTTCATGACTTAAAGTTGGAGAAAGTAGCTCTACAGTGAGAGAGAGAGAGAGTCTGACTAGTTATATCCATGGTACGCAGTTATATTTGCCATGTGCCCTCAGACCCATGGAAGAAGCTGCAGGGTCTTAGTTATTGAGCAATACCCCAGAAATGGAACTGATTGAAAGATGGCTACCTGTGGGATAATGTGGATTTATTCCACACTCCTAACTTTATCTGTTCTCTTCCCCATCCCCAGCCTACCGCTACCCACCATCCTGCCTTACCCAATGAAGCCAGTATTCTTGAATAATAGGCCATCTTATCCGCATTCAACATAAGTGCCTCTTCTTCAGAATGCCTTATACTTTAGGAGGGAAAGATAATATCTGTACACCTTCTGTGCTATTGAATTTGCTAGCATGGCTGTGTCCCTAGGGCTCATCCTATCATAAATCCGGTCACTCCTTATAGGAATGTTTGTGAAAGCAAGGCTTGCAAGTAAATTGTAAACTTCACTAGGAATTTTTCAGGAAAGCTCTGTATGACCTGGACTGGCAGGAAGATTTCTCCTTTTGGTAGATCTTTCCTGAAAATGAGGAGACTGAGACACTCAAAATGAGAGAAGATAACATCCTAGAATCAGCCCTAGCTTCATTAGCTGTGGGGGCTGCTGCTCAAAGCATCTGTAATACAGTTAAGTCCTTCTTTGCACATAGTTGATATCCTTCAGACCCATTGGGACTTCTGGCGTCTTAGCCTGCAGAGCCTCTATCTTGTCTGCGGCTTGGCTGTCAAAGTTTATCCCACTCTCCTATGAAACCATCTCAATGAGGATTCTTGTCCTTAGCTTTCATCCTGCCTTTCTTGCCAATAAATAATAGGTTAAAGGTAGGATCTATTATCCTGCCAGAACTCTTGCCCTGGCAACTTCTAGCTGCCAAAGTTTCCAAACATACCCCTGATAGCAAGGACTGGTCATGCTTGCTGTCAAGATGAGTCCAATATTTTTTCTGTCTGAGGCAAAGGCCAAGTTATCCCTTCCCCATCCTATGCACAAAAGTGGAGCAGACTGACCGTTAATGTCTGAGCCAGAATAAAGTTGGTGCACTACTCAAACAGCTGCACTTTTTCAAGAGTTATACAGCACAAGAAGTCTTCCACCACTGAGCAGCCTGTTTCTCTAATGCCTGTCTTCCTTGATTGCCACCATGCCTTTAATCATTTCCTTCCTATTGCTGTTGACTATAATAATGTTGTCATGTTGACATGGTACACCAACAGTCTTCCAGTCACACTTCAATCATGATGATGAGCAAATATGGCTGTTGACCATATTACTGTTGTCATATTGACATGGTACACCAACAGTCTTCCAGTCACACTTCAATCATGATGATGGGCAAGTGTTTTTTTCCTGAAAATAATGGGATAATTCACAGCCCATGTGTCACATTGAGTTCTGGCTACCAACATCTTGCTGTTGCACCTTTTCCTGGCATATCTGCCATGTAAAGTACCATTTGTAGGATAGGCCTTGCTTGCTGTGCAAGCTGGAGTGCAGCATTTGACCAAACAGCACCAAAGGATCATTCCACAGATTATATTTTTACAATATTCATGTAAATGTCCTACTCCAGCTTTTTTGCCACACATAGGAATGTACATGGAATTTACACCCATAACTTTGTATCTAGGGGACATCCCTGTGTGCATCCTTATTGGGTTGGGGCCAAGATGATTTACATGTACAACTAAAGATTTTTTTAAAAAATAGACAAAGATACGTTTACACACACATCTCACGGGTTGCATTTGTCAGGGAGCTGGGAATGGCTGTAGACTTAATGGGTAATATGCATTTACCGTAAACTAATATATCCATCAAAGCACTCTTAGATGGAGATTGTGAAAGATAGTTAACGAGATAATAATATTCAAGGATGGAAGATTAATAAGACACAGTAGCCTGTCAAATATCAACACATACACACCGTAGTGATAAAAGTGAAGAACAATGCAATGCATAGCAGCATAGTGCCTTAGACCAAATACCTATCAATAAGTCAGAAAGTTAACCTAACTTATAAGAAGCAACAGACTCCAAAATGTGTTCCTCCCCAGTACTGTAAACAGCCTAGCTGAGAAAAAAGTTCCTCCTTGACCCCAGATCCATTAGGGTTGGTTTACCTTGGCGTGAGGATCACTTGATTACTTTGCTGATAACTACCGTCATGTGTAAACTGATTGCAATATGCAAACATGGAGGAGCTAGATTTGTGACTGACACATAGAAACACACAGATTCACAAAAGTGTAGTGTTGCATTGGTTGAAGGATCACCATTGGTGTGTGAACTGAGACTTAATTATGAAAAAATTGAGTGTGTCAAGTCTACCAAAAGAAAAGTGTTTTTAGGGCATATTCCTCAGATTCATGCTCTCCATCTAGTGTTCTTGAATCAGGGATGCTGTTGAAAAGCAGTGGTGAAAGATGAATTCTGGGACAAGCTGCTAAGGGCCGGAGATGTAAAGACATCCTTCCCAGGATGTATCAGTGTGACAAGAAAGCTGGTGGATACAGCTTCTCCTGTCAGTCCCTTCAATGGTCTCATAGTTCACCCACCTCCTATTGTCATTGTAAGGTCCTGCAACATTGGAAGGGATGATGCATGAATAATGGGGCCAGGGGAAGGGGAGTGACTGGAAGGAGCTGTTACCTTTTCCTTCACAGCATTTGGGGATTAAAAGGTTTACAAGGTTCTCCAGATTGCAATCTAGCCTGGCAGTTTTAGAAGAGAGCAAAGATACCTGCTTCTCAATCCTGCCAACACTTGGTCTCAAAGGCAGAGAAACAGTGGAGGAATACAGACAGCACCCTTCCAGTGGCCCTTGGCAGAGCCTGTATTTTTCTTGGATCCAGATAGGCAACTGTATTTTTCTTTGATCCAGATTCTGAAGCAGTCTTACATCATGTAAGACCTTGGTCTCTGTAGCCCGATGGTTCTCAACCTGTGGGTCTCCAGATGTTTTGGCCTTCAACTCCCAGAAATCCCAACAGCTGATAAACTGGCTGGGATTTCTGGGAGTTGTAGGCCAAAACACTTGGGGACCCACAAGTTGAGAAGCACTGCTGTAGCCCCTTGTTGTCTACTCTGAATGAATGGCTTCCCAATGGTCACACTCTGAGTCTTGTCCCAGCTATATGAGAAACTTCTAGATGGAGATGCCATAGATTGAATCTCACACCTTCTGTGTACAAAATCTATGTTCTGCCAGTTCCCTCTTGACTTCTGTTCTGATTAGGTTCCCACACAGGCTGGGAAATGGATTTTTAAATCCCAAATTGCAGATCAATATTGTGCACCACTTATATATTTCTATGCTGAGAACAAAAGTGTTGAGAGAATAATTGGGAGGTTTTCTAACAAGCACAGTGGGGTAGGGCAGGGTTTTATAGCTTTCAGGTTTGAGACAAATATTAGGGGAACGTGAGTCAGGTACTCACCAGTAGTGTGTAGGATAGATCATTCCCTGTAGTGTGAACACTCATCCCTGTCACCTCTGCAGAACAAGTTTTGCTAGTATTCAAAGACATGATGTATTAGTTTGAAATATCAACACTGTTGAGGCTAACCAAGTGAACAAAGTTGGAGATAAACTTTTGTAGTCTAAGCCTACTTTTTCAGATGCATAGAGTGAGGTGGCTAGGAACAGTCATTATAGGCAGACTGTGTGTCTAGTTTTGGTATGAAAACCAGCAATAATTTTGAGATAATAGAAGAGACCACATACCACAATTGGTTTGGCTTCTGCCAAACCATTTTGAGCTCTGTAATGCTCCAATACAACATCCCCTTATCGTAGTTGAAGCATTTCAACATAGATATATGCTATGCCAGCACTACATAACCCCCATTAAGAATAACAGCATTATATCATTGCACAATTCCATTTCACAATTCACAACTACAATGCACTGTTTTGCTGTATGCCACTGTTAGCAGAATATGCCTGTTGAGTTGTGTGGAATAATTCATCCCACTTGCATGTGCATTTATCACTAACAGGGTGCTGACCATTACCTGTCTCCAAACTTTGACCCTCTGTTCCTTTCTGCAAGGCGAAAAAGTAATTCTGCATACAACAGAACCCAGAAAAACTATCTGATACAATACTCTCTAACTGTACTTCCAGTGACTCTATCTTTGTATATCGATACTCAAATGCAGCAGCTTTCTAGGGCTTCATAGGAATCTTTTTCCAGACCTATCTTGAGATTTTGGGGACCAAACTCAGAGGGCCCTTCTGAATGAGAAACAGACACTTTGCCATAGCACTACAACCTCTACCACTGAGCAAGCAGCACCTTTGCCTTTCTCCTTGTGTCCTTCAGGTACTTATCCCAATGCCCTGCACCTAAGCATCTTCTTCCTTCTAGGAAAAAAAGCCCTTAAGTTAAACATAAGAAACCAAAGAATATGCCTTTTCATCCATTGTAGCTTTTGTTTTGTATCTTTCTTTTATATTTTAGTCTGGAAGCCAAACAAACGCCTACCCTTGGGCCTGTAGATTTTCTCATCTATGGGAAGGGAAAAATAAAGTATTAAAGCAAAAGAAAAGAATATTTTTTCTAGGCATATCACGTTGACATATATTTTGATGATTTGTATATAGTATATATGTGTGAGTATTTTTTACCCTGTAAATCTTTCTCTCTCTTTTTTTAGAGAAAACTCAGCAATAAATGACAATTAAAGTATTTCTTCAAGAAAACAAAGAAAGTGGTAAAACTGGTTCTTCAATATCTATTGCAAGAGATTCATGGAGCTAGGATTCTCCACCTGAAAAGGAACATTTACAAAGGAGAGGAAATTTCACCCTTCCAGATGTTTTTGACATTAAACCCCTGAATCTTCAATAAGCATGGTCAATGGTAGAGAATTATGGGAGCTGCAGTCCACAACATCAGGAGGAACTCACTCTTCCTTTCTGGGATCTAGCCATACTTGTATTAGGGATTCCTCATTCCAGAGTGTTTTGCCTCCTTCTCATTTAGGAGTGGGCAGAAAATGGTTCTCGGCCTCATTTCATGCAAGTTGCAGATCCCAGAGACAGACAAAGGGATGGGGGGATTGGGGAGGGGGAGCAGGATCATGTTCCATATGCAACACAAATGCAATTCTTAAGATGCCAAAGCAGGTTTTCCCCTGACATTAAGTCTAGTCGTGTCCAACTCTGGAGGTTGGTGCTCATCTCCATTTCTAAGCCGAAGAGCCAACGCTGTCCATAGACATCTCCAAGGTCATGTGGCCGGTATGACTGTATGGAGCACCGTTACCTTCCCACCAGAGCAGTACCTATTGATCTGGTCACATTTGCATATTTTTGAACTGCTAAGTAGATTTTTTAATATGATTTGTTGTTTTTACATTGTTTTTAGGCACTGAATTTTTGCCTATTTATTGTAAGCCGCTTTGAGTCCCCTTGAGGAGAAAGGCGAGGTAAAAGTGATGTAAATAATAATAATAATAATAATAATAATAATAATAATAATAATAATAATAATAATAATAATAAATAAGTTGGCAGAAGCTAGGGCTAACAGTCAGGAGCTCAGCCCGCTCCCCGGATTTGAACCGCCGACCTTTCGGTCAGCAAGTTCAGCAGCTTAGCAATTTAACCCAGTGTGCCAGTGGGGGCGTTTTAAAAGCCATACATAAAATCATGTGTCATCCAAAGCTAGAACTTGACCTGTTTCATTAGTTTTGGGTGCATTGTTTTATTAGATTCTGCTGGTGATTTTGATATTTTCAGAGGATTTGGGATATGTAAGTGTAGGAAGAGTCGAAAATGACTGAACGAGAGAGACGACGAAAAAGCGTAGGAAATCAAGAATATACAAGGTAACAGTAAGAAATGGCAGGTGTGGTTTTTGAAAGAGAAGAGGTGGAACAAGCTAGCGATCATTAACAATCAATGCTCCTGACTACAGTGAGGGCTTTTTTCCCCTTGTAGGGCATCCAAAAACATCTCTGTAGTTAGTAGATGTTTGGTACATTAAATCTTTGTGCTTAGATGGTAAAAAATACTCTCTGTTAACATTTCAGACCATTGTATAGATGTGAAATTCACAGAGGCCCTATCAGAAAAAAACAGTGGCAACTCCATCTGATAGTTACCAAGTTTCTTTCCAGTTTTAAGCCTCTATTGCATAGAGCTTTGAGTGGTAGACTATGACTCTGAAGATCAAGGTCCGAATCCATGAATAATAGCTCCCTAGGCAAATCACACACTCATAGTTCCAGAATATCCTGTGATAGGTTCGCCTAATGAGTTGCTGTCAGTTGGAAACAACTTGAAGGCACACAACAAAATCAACATCACACCTAGGTCTTGCCCAGTAGGTGGCATGCTTTTCTTTGTAATCATGAGTCCTGCAACCATGCTGTCTCCAACTGCACCTCTAAAGGATGCAAAACATTTAGAACTAGGTTGCTGTGAGTTTTCCGGGCTGTATGGCCATGTTTCAGAAGCATTCTCTCCTGTCATGTGGGACTGTGATGTGGGCAAAACATCAGGAGAGAATGCTTTTGGAACATGGCCATACAGCCGAGAAAACTCACAGCAACCCAGTGATTCCAGCCATGAAAGCCTTCGACAACACATTCAGTCCTAGATAGTAGACAGAAATGCATCATCTGGAAATAGTTCTTTATTATGTATTTCCCTTTGCCAACTACAAGTCATTGAGAAAAACAAGATAACAGTGTACAGGAATTGTGTGCCATAAATTATGACTTACAGGATTCAAAGAGCTACAACGGACAACATGTTCCATGTTGAAAGCAGTTATCAAGCCAGCTCCGAACTGAGGAACTGGGAGAACGGTGGCTGTCTGAAGACAACGAGGTATTTCCCACCAAGAAACATTCAGTCACTTTCAAAAAAAATATAGGACAGAATTCATTTGAAGAAGCAGACTATGTCTGCAAGAAACATAATTGAACAATTTCACAAAGTTCATATTCAGCAAGGGGCTGCCTCAGTGTTACTACATAGGGGAGCTGGCAAAGGGACCAATACACCCTGGGACTGAAGCACAGCAAGACACCAGCAAGAGAGTAGTGATCCACATCGGGACACTTTTGCCGATGTCCTGCTACACACCTTTGCAATTCACAGGTTTTCTTAGTATCTCTACTAGGTAGCTATGTATGTGTACTGTTATAAAACATAAACCATGATCGAATATTCCAGCCAAAGTTCCCAAATCCTCTAGAAGTCACCCTGGCAGTATCAAACTAGCCTTATTTTTCCAGGATGCCTCCAGGCAGACGGTTCCTATAAAAAGTTAACACTTGAAAAACATTACTCAGCTATTCCATCCATCTTAAAAGATGGGGAGTAATAACAAGTGGGAAACACAACAAGACTATGTGTAGAAGATGTTAACATCTAGATCCCTGGGGTAAAATCCCATCAATGATCATAGAATCATAAAATAGTAGAGTTGGAAGAGACCTCATGGGCCATCCAGTCCAACCCCCTGCCAAGAAGCAGGAAATCTCATTCAAAGCACCCCCGACAGATGGCCATCCAGCCATCTGATGAAGGCAGAGAGACTTTGCAAAAAAAAAAAAAAGTCCCATCTGGAAGCACCTTCAGAATAGATATGCTGTAAAGTAGGGATGGACAACCTGGGCAAAAATCAGCCATAAATTATAATTGGAAGTAACATCTAGTTGCAGTTTCCTGTTGTTTCAGATGGTGGGGTGTTTTAGGTAAGCCTGTTACTCCTATAGGCCTCTTTATTATAGCAACTGATCTTCCTTTTTGCCTGAAAAATAAATGGGATGAGGGCTTGAGGGCCATAGAAAGAGAGTCAGTGGTTTGATGTGGAAGCACTTTGTCACTTCTGTCCTAGAGACGTGATTCCTAAAGCACTTCTTAGGGAAGTGCAACTTCAGTGGATCCACAAGCCAGTTCCATTGTCCTGCAGGCCCAATAAACCCATGGCCACCAAAACAAGAACTGAACAGAAGTCCACTCCCTCTGGCTTTTTCAAAGCTTTTTTTTAAAAAAGCAGTTTTTGACTAAGGGCAAATAGAGGATGCATTACTTGTTTTCAATGTGAATTTAACCTGGAAGCTTCTTAGAATGAAAGTAAGAAAAGAAAAATTGGCTGATATGGAGCCCTGGGGACCACATGTCCAGCGTTATCCTAAGGAGCTGTGGCGGCGCAATAGGGTAAACCCTTGTGCCAGCTGGACTGCTGACCTGAAGGTTGCCGGTTCGAATTTGCAAGACAGGGTGAGCTCCCGTCTGTCAGCTGTAGCTTGTGGAGATATGAGAGAAGCCTCCCATCAGGATGGTAACAGATCCAGGCATCCCCTGGGCAGCATCTCTGAAGACAGCCAATTCTCTCACACCAGAAGTGATGTGCAGTATGTTCTCAAGTCACTTCTGACACAATTTTAAAAAATCCTAAGTATATCTAATTTGCTGATGGCAGGTACATTAGTGCAGAATTATATAAAGACAGGGCAAAAGAGATAGCTAATTCCCAGGTGTCAGGAGATAAGGAGATAACTTAATGGTCAGCTTAGAGAAATGAAAGACAGAATTCAGAACAATTGAGGACAGATGGACGGTACTGAAGGAACAGGGTTAACAGGAAGACTCTTAATTCCAAAGGTTTCTGTTAGCTGGAATCCATACCTAAGCCATGTCACGGGCCTAGGCTCAAGCATTGGCCATCATGTCCCCTTCTTCATTTTGTATCAGGCATGCTCGGGAAAGCTCAATTATGCCACATATTGCAAAGTTTATTTAGAGCCAGAAGCCTTTCACTGGCCCGCATCAGCTTCTAAATTTGATTCATCCTAAAAATCCTGGAGTATAATCCTGCAGAGGCTCAAGGCACCATATGCCCAGCAGAACTGTAGCCCGAGCGGAGCTATGCAAAGCCAGGGCTAGCTCCAGGGCTAAATCAGCTGGGATCCAGTGTGCCTTTCGGATAAAACCATCAACACCTGAGAGAGGTGTCAGCCAAGTCATTCAGTCCCTGGGATCACAAAGATGTTAGGAAATTCAGTGAGGAGCAACTCTACCACCTGGTTCTGGTACACCATGCCTTCCACCAAACTGGCAGAGTCACGCTCGTGTCGCAACAGCGTTGGTCCAAAGACAATGCCAATGTTCTGTGTTGTCATCCGGTTGGCATCCGAGTGCTCCATCACCCTGAAGGGAGTAAGAGGAGGGAATTAAATGTACCACCACAAAATCTGGGATTCTATCTAGCATAGGAATGGGGGACATCATAGCCCAGGGCCCATAGACCTACCACAAACCCTTGCGTATGAAACATCATATAGTGGTTCTCCAGTTTTTGTATGAACTCCTCCACTCACTACTCTCATTCTAAAGTTTAAAATGCTTCTCACAAAGACTAGGTTGCTGCCAATAAGATCTTTTTGCCAAAATATGCTGGAATTTTTGATATTACCTTTCCCCCCACTTTGGCCTCACCCAGTATTGGAACGAGACCTCAAAGAATGTCTCTGCGATGGGAAACAACTCTCAGACTTAAAACCCTGTTAAAGGTTTTAAAGCAGATAATTTCATATACCCTGGGTTTGGTGCCAGGCACAAGAAATACATCTCTTGACTTGGAAGCTTTTTCCTCCGCATCAGGGGTAGGAATGTTTATTTGGAGAGGAAATTGCCTCATTTTTCTTCCTAATACCTTCAGCTCTAATAAGAAAACTGGGAGAGTGTGATTGCGCATGAAAGCTTTGCCCTTACTTGCGGAGATGTTCCAGTATGTAACGCAGTGTGTCCCGGTTCGGTTGGGGGAGACTCTGGATCAGGCCCACTAGTTTTACTACTTTATCCTTGGAGTCAGACAACTCTGTAGGGAAAAGCAATAAGCAGACTTTTCAGATCTGGAGTGGGGTGAAGGTGTAGGGAACATCTTGGGTTTCTATCAAGTGCTGCAGGAAGCCAGAAAGATTCCAGTGATTCTATTGATGACCTGAAGTTCAGAGCACATGTTGTGGAACAAGCAAGATTTGAAACTCTCTCTGACACAGTGCCACCATGATTATGGATACAATGTTTTAGTCCATATTGTTGTTATTGTGTGCCTTCAAGTCATTTCTGACTTGTGGTGACCCTATCTTATCACCAACTTGGCAAGATTTGTTCAGGGGGAGGAATGCCTATACCTTCCTCTGAGGCTAAGAGTATGATTTGCTCAGGGTCACCCAGTAGGTTTCAAAGGCTGAGCAGAAATTCAGCCCCTGGTTTCTCAGTTTCCTAGTTCAGCACTCAATCTAATACACCACACACATACTTTAGTTTGTATAGCAACCAAACAACCATCATGTCGATTTATGACAACTCCATGAATTTCATAGAGTTTTCTTAGGCAAGGAATACTCAGAAGTGGTTTTTCATAGCTTAGATCAGGGGTCCCCAAACTAAGGCCCGGGGGCCAGATGCGGCCCTCCGAGGTCATTTACCTGGCCCCCACCCTCAGTTTTATAATATAATATATTGTATATACATATAATATTGATAATAATATTATAATGTAGTACAATATAACACTAATTATAATACCATATAATAATATTAATTATATATTCTATATTACATATAATATTACTAATAATATTACAGTATAATGGTATAGTTCAATATAGTAATATATAATGCTAATATTGTGCTATGCTAATAATATAATATATTGTATGTACATATAATTTGCAAGCCACTCTGAGTCCCCTTTGGGGTGAGAAGGGCGTGATACAAATGTAGTAAATAAATGCATTAATTAATTAATTAATTAATTAATGTTAGACTTAAGCTCGCCCAAAGTCTGAAATGACTTGAAGGCACACAACAACAACAACAACAACAACAACAACAACAACCCTAATTAACTTGACTATCTCATTGGCCAGAAGCAGGACTACACTTCCCATTGAAATCCTGATAAATGTATGTTGGTTAAAATTGTTTTTATTTTTAAATATTGTATTGTTCTTTCATTGTTCTTGTTGTTGTAGTTGTTGTTTTTGCACTACAAATAAGACATGTGCAGTGTGCATCGGAATTTGTTTGTTGTTGTTTTTTTCAAATGATAATACGGCCCCTCAACAGTCTGAAGGATTGGCTTAAAAAGTTTGAGGACCCCTGGCTTAGATAGTAGTTCCAAAAGGGCCCCCATAAACAGCTGTTTTATAGTTCAGAGTGAGCCATGCTGAAAAATGCAGAAGTAGTTTTTCAGAGATCGGCCTGAGTATATTCTTAGACCGATTATAACTGATCACTATGGCAGAACACTTTCAAATCTGCTCATATGTAGATCTTAACATGTCACATCTGTTTAAAATGAAGCATAGATGCTGACTGCTCTTTATTTAATAGCTGCCAGTATCCCTGACCAATAGCTACTACAGAGGTGGGGAGCCTTTGGTTCTACAGAAATATTGCAATACAACTCCCACAATCTCTTACCTTTGACCAAGGAAACATATGGGAGTTGTAGCTCAAAACTGATGATGGATTGAAAGTACCTCATAAGATGTATAAGATGTGCTGTTATGTTTCCATGGAGTGAGAGCAGATTCATGAAAATAATTTGTCTCCGATTTCATAAAATGGGGAAAGAGAGGCTCAGGATGTGCTAGTAGGATGTGGGAATCCATTCTTTTTGCTGAGAAGATGCCCAGGCAAATAGGAGTTGCTGTGAGTTTTCCAGGCTGTATTGCCATGTTCCAGAAGCATTCTCTCCTGACTTCTGAAACATGGCCCTGCAGCTCGGAAAACTCACAGCAACCCAGTGATTCCGGCCATGAAAGCCTTTGATAACACATAGGACACTTGATGCTTTCTAGAGAGGAGCTCAAGCCCTGAAAACAAATGGAGGGGTTTGAAATTCAGTCCTCCACAGCAGGGTCAAAGGACCTGGAAATGCACTTACTGACAGAAGCTATAAATTCATCAAAGAGGCTGCATGGCACCAGTGGTTCAGGCAACTCCCGGAAGAACAGCTTGAGGGCCCCAGTGATCACGTGCACGTCATCCCACTGCGGGTCACTCAGCTGCAGCCTTTCCTCTAAGGAGAGAAGAGAAGAGACTCTACAAATGCCACTACAGAAGCAAAAAAGTGCTGCAGAAAGGGTAGGCAATCCACTGCCTTATAGATAATCCAGTCTTTAATTCTCCTAATGCCCAATCACTGGACATATTGGCAGATGGGAATTGTCCAAGATATTGAGAAGATTTCATGTGGTTCCATGTGTTAAACCAACAGAACACTTTCACGTCCATTCTTCTGCAAGTGGATTTTAAACACTACACCAGAGGTCCCCAAACTTTTTAAACAGGGGGCCAGTTTACAATCCTTCGGACCGTTGGAGGGCCGGCCTATAGTTGGCCACCGAGCAATAATAATAATTAACAACAACAACAACAACAACAATAATAAAGAGGGTTAGAAGAGATCCCTTAGGCCATTTAGTCCAACCCCCTTCTGCCTTTATGCACCGAAAGTACAAGCACAGCACCCCTGACAGATGGCCACCCAGCCTCAATGTTAATAATAATAATAATAATAATAATAATAATAATAATAATAATAATAATAATACAGGGTTTTGGAACACAATACTCCTGACCTCACAATTCTGTTAAAAAACAAAGTATGGACTGTCGACGTTGCAATCCCAGGTGACAGAAGGATTGAGGAGAAACAACTGGAAAAGCTGACATGATATGAGGATTAAAAGATCGAATTACAAAGACTCTGGCACAAGCCAGTCAAGGTGGTCCCAGTGGTGATCAGCACACTGGGTGCAGTGCCTAAAAACCTTGGCCTGCACTTAAACACAATCGGCGCTAACAAAATTACCATCTGCCAGCTACAGAAGGCCACCTTACTGGGATCTGCACACGTTATTCGCCGATACATCACACAGTCCTAGACACTTGGGAAGTGTCCGGCGTATGATCCAATACAACAACCAGCAGAGTGTCTGCTGTGGACTCATCTTGTTGTGTTTCTAATAATAATAATAATAATAATAATAATAATAATAATAATAATTATTATTATTATTATTATTATTATTATTATTGTTATTATTTTAAGAGAAGAAGAGACCCCTTGGGTCATTTAGCCCAACCCCCTTCTGCCCTTGTGCTGTGGGGGCCGGATAAATGGCTTCGATGGGCCGCATCTGGCCCCCGGGCCTTAGTTTGGGGACCCCTGCACTACACAGTGTAGTTTCATCTGCAGCCTTGTTCTTTTTTAAACAGCAGAGGAAGTATGGATAAGCCCTCTATGAGGTAATCCATTCATAAAGACTCAATGGTTTCAATGGAAGACATTCAGATTGCAATCCGACAGGACCTCTGAAAAGTGCTTCTGTGTTGCACTGCAAGAAGGGAGGAGCTCTGCCAGTAGAAAAGCACCTGTGGCTTCAGAGAGCTTCAATTACGCATGCAGAAAGCTCTATAGGTGCAGATAGATATTTCCCCTTAAATGAACAGTAGGGTCCCGGTTCCAGTTAATTTCCATCTCATTGGTTTCAATGAGAGGGATGTTTGCATAGGGAGGAAAATATATGCACACTCCATTCTGTTAGCTGGCTGCATCCAATTAGCAAAGCAACAACTTCACAGATTGTCTCTGTCAAGCAAAACATAACAACAACAACAACAACAACAACAAAACAACAACTACATTTATTTATATTCTGCCCTTCTCCCTGAGGGGACACAGAGTGAATTACAGCATATAGACACAGGTAAACATTCAGTGCCTTGTTACAATGAAATACAATGAAACACAAATGCACAGACAAAGGCAAAGGCTTCTCCTTTCATTTCCAGCTCTGGGCGGTGCTCATCTCCATTTCCAAGCCAAGGAGCCTGTGTTGTCTGTTGACCCCTCCTGACTGTATGGCCAGCATGACTGCATGGAGAATCTTTTTGCCTTCCCGCTGAGACAGTACTGAATGATCTACTCATATTTGCATGTTTTTGAACTGCTAGGCTGGCAGTAGCTAGGGCTAACAGTGGGAGCTCATTCCATCGCGTGAATATGAACTGCCAACCTTCAGGTGAGCAATTCAGCAACATAAGGGTTAAACCCATTGTGCTACCATGACTCCATTGGAACCTAAGTCCCACACTGGAATCAGTGAGGTTGTCAAATGCTTAACTCAGGCTGGATTCTTCCTGTCATACAACACCTGTGGCAGTAACCTCAGAGGTTGTTGCGCCCCAGACCCATCTCATTCAGACAGAGAGGGAAAATAATAAAAGGTCCAAGGAATCTTACAGATGTTGGAGGTAACCTACCAGTTTGGAACTTTCCTAAAACAATGTACTTTTCTATTTATTTTTGAGTGGTCCTCTGCAAACTGAATCTCACTGGCTGAAATCCCTGCTCCAATTCCTCCTATTTTTGGATGGAAAAAATCCACAGAAATGGGACTCCCCTGGAACTTCAATATACGAATTTCCTTCCTCCTGGTCGGGCTTTAGCACAGCAAGTTAACCACCAGCTGCAATAAATCTTACCAATTGAAAGGTTGGCAGTTGGAAGCCTGGATCAGTGTGAGCACCCGAGCTTCAGCCAAGCTCACTGCCCACCTAGCAGATCGAAAACAGCTGTGAGTAGGTAAATAGGTATCGCTTAAGCGGGGAGGCATTTTAATGGCACCATAAAGGAAATACCAGAAAAATGCTGGTGATCAAAACAAAAAGGAGAACAGGGCTCTTCGACATGGAGGATGGAGAGACAGGAATCGAACACAACCTCCAGGATGCCAAAGATGGGAGATGCCTACATACCTCTATCTGTTGTCTGTCCTGTCTGTGTATAACAGCATTGAATGTTTGCCATGTATGTGTTCTGTGATCTGCCCTGAGTCCCACTTGGGGTGAGAAGAGCAGAATATACATGTTGTAAATAAATAAATAAATAAATAAATAAAGTTGGACAGAAGCTTGAAGCTCATCTAGTTCAATCTTATTCCAGTGCATAAAGCATCCCTGGCAGATGGCTACGTAGCCTCTCCCTGCTTAAAAACATTTAAGCAGTTTTGACGCTGATCTTTTCCATTGTCAAACAGTTCACTCCCGCAGGAAGTCCTTCATAATACTTAGACCCATATGTTTCTTGCAATTTGAATCTACTGGCTCAGGTCGTTTGGAGCCTTTGAAAATAAAACCTGTCCCAATTCTGTGTTCACTTTGAACATCTAGTCAAGAAGACTCGCAGATTATTCCAAAATGTACAAGCTGTGTTCAGAAAACCAGTTGGCCCAATTGCCAGATATCACCTGTATTGCTTGCTTTGTATTTCTCATTCCATATGACTAGTACACTTACAGAGATCTTGTTCGCACAAAGATAAAGGAAATCCATTTAAAATTACCTTGGCAACGTTGTTCTGGGAAGACATAACGTCCATCTGAGGTCACGGCTCGCTCTGCAATGAAATATATTCATTATTGAGAAGAACAAGAAAAGACCAGAATCCTCTTTGAAAGGGGAGATGTGCAAGAGGCAAAAAAACAAGCCACATGCAACTCTCCTGTGCTTTTGGGGCCCAGAACGATTATTTTTAAAATCTGTCTTTACTATTAATGTAATCCCTGAGGAAGGCCATCAGTTTATGTATAGTCTGAAAAATAGTAGTATAAGTAATAATAATAATAACAATAATAATAATAATAATAATAATAATAATAATAATAATAATCCTTTATTTGTACCCCGCCTCCGACTCCCATAGTCAGCTTACAAAATGACACACAATAGTGCCATAACATATACAATACAATGCGACAATATCTCACTCAGAACACAACAGATAAAAACTGACAAAAGAAAACTCAATTAAAGGGAGACAGTAAAATATGGTCGGAGCTATAATTAAAAGATCCATACAATGGTTCAGCATCAGTATTGGACCTTTAAAAAAAAACTCAGACCATTAATAAGCAGGTAGACACTGGTCTCCCTTTTTTGTTGATTAATAATACGTGCTTTTCATGCTTCTATTCTAGTCGGGCCTAACAACTGGATTTCAACCAAGGTACTTTCAAATCAGCCCTTCTGCCCTGCAAACAATACAACCAACTTCTCCCAAAGATAGTCATCATGGTGGTAGATGAGATAGTTTTGAGGATCAATAGTGTCTTCCTTTACAACTTCTTCCCCTTTTCTGGTTCATATAAGCACTGTAAATACTCACCACGATCAACGATGAATCTTAGCTTCTGAATAATGGCCAAGTTCCCACTAACCCTGTAGATACCATCTACATCCAGACCTGAAATAAAGGGAGAGATCCTACCATGAATCCCTTTCAAGGCTATAGGATTGGCAAAGGGATAGATCGCAGCTCAGGTTCTTTTTTTTATGGAGAAAGTACAGTCTTCTATATGATAGTTGGTCTGCAACTCCCAGCACTTGTCACCACTGGCTATGCTAGCTAGGACTCTTGGGGGTTGCAGTCCAACAACATTTGGGCATAGCTGGGCACACGTACCTCTCTCTTCCACAGCTTCCACACACATTTGGACAAAATGTGGCACTGTGCCCCCTTCCCGTTGGCACAGGGCTTCTAGCCGGCAGCCAAAGACCTGATCTGGTGAAAAAAGGGAAGTAGCTTAAATATCCTAGATATTCTTATGGAACCAAATCCCATCTGATCTTGGGAGCTAAGATGGGAAAGAGATGGGAAATCAACAAGTAATAACAGGTGCAGTAGGCCTTATTTCAGAAAATAAACACTGTCAAAGCCACTTCTGAATATTCCTAGCATCCATAAGTCCAATGAAATTAATGGGGTCTCCATAAACCAATAAGGTGACTTGAAAGCATGTATACACTTAACAAGACTGCAAATTTCTGTTATATTGACAATGTGATCGCAAGTTTCCCTGCAAAGCAATGTTGTTGATTTTATGACCTGGCCTGGCATGGCTAAGGTTGGGAAAGAAACACATTTCTATTACTGGAGTTTGCCAGTGAAACACATCAACTTGCCTTAGAGCCGTGGTTCTCAACCTGTGGGTCCCCAGATGTTTTGGCCTACAACTTCCAGATATCCCAAACAGATTACCAGCTGTTAGGATTTCTGGGAGTTGAAGACCAAAACATCTGGGGATCCACAGGTTGAGAACCACTGCCTTAGACGTTCCTTATGGCTGTGTGGTTTTTGAAACGCATTTTCGAAAAAGGCTGGAGGAAGCATGCACCAAGCCAGGTGTAGTCTGAAAATGACCAACTAAGAGCGTGCATATTTTATTAAAATGTGTACAGACGTGTATGAGGAAATATGTATATTAGAAAAATATAAAAAAGGCATATTTTTTTAAAATTAGACACAACTTCCAGTCTTTCAATTCAATATACAAATGAGAACGGAACAGGAATGGAGAAGTAGGAAACACAATAAGAATAAAACTGATGCATTTCCTCTTTCCTGCCGCTTCCCACCCATCCATCTCCCTACATCTGAAGGTAAATTAAATCAGTCTGGCATGCTATGAAAGTGGGTGAACTACCAGAAGCATATGAGTAAATTCTGGGACCATGAAGGGGATCCTAAAATAAGAACTTGCTAACAAAGTTTTCAGTGTAGGACCATTGTGCATGAAGGCAGACTTTTTCAGGACTCCTCTTGAACCATTAAGGAAAATCCACCAAAGGCAGCCAGGGTGGGTGTTATGGGCAGGAACAGTTCCCCAAACCATTAACCATCTATCATCCTCCAGGAAAAACTTAATCTATAATGGCTCTATGCAATTTGGCTAGTCACCTCGAATCAGTCCTTTTTCCTGCAGGCTCCGCAGTGGCGGCCGCTTGGCAATGAACCGTCTCAGCTTGCTCTTGACCCGTTTTTTGTAGGCTCTGTCAGGACTAGCAGGTGCTAAGAGAAGAAGGAAGGAAGAAAAGGAGTTAAATCAGTTTTAGCTCTTGTATCTCAATTCTCTTTCTGCCATCTATGCTAATCAGGGATCAATCATTTCAAGAGAGCTCTCCAAAATTTTCCACCTGCAAAGTTGTTTCGCACATGATGAAGACACCAGATTCTGTCTGATCTCAGAAACTACTTTGATTAGTATTTGGAAAGAAGACCATCAGGGAGGATTATGTGTCATAAATGTCTTTCAGTGAAAGGCAATGGCAAACCACATCTAAATACTTCTTGCCTAAGAAAACCCTACAACATTGAAGATAGGAGTCAATTTGAAGCCTATGTCTCACCCTTTGGGAGCCCTGGTTCTTCCTCCTCATCAGCACTGAGGTCTACAAGATCAGCACTGTTTGATCTGGAGAGTGGATAGAGAAGTGGCTCATCCAAAGGGTTCTCTTCATCCTGCAAGGTGGAAAGAAAACTGCTGAAGCTGGAATGAGTAGGACAGGTTGGACAGACTGCCAGACATGTTTAATTTTTCTCAGTCAGACTGCAATGTTTTTTCTTCAGGCAAGACTGTGGAATCGCAGTGGCGCAATGGGTTAAACCCTTGTGCCAGCTGAACTGCTGACTTGAAGGTTGGGTTGCTGACCTGAGGTTTGCCAGTTCGAATCCGCGAGATGGGGTGAGTTCCCATCTGTCAGCTCTAGCTTGCAGGGACATGAGAGATGCCTCCCAGCAGGATGGTAACACATCCGGCCGTCCCCTGGGTAATGTCTCTGTAGATGGCCAATTCTCTCATACCAGAAATGACTTGCAGTATGTTCTCAAGTTGCATCTGACATGATAAAAAAGCAATACTGCATGCAAAAGCACAACATTGAGGAACATCCTGCGATGTTCCATGATGCAGATAGCGACTGTTGACTGTCACTGTGACAGGCAGCCTTGCACAGCCACTGCCTTTACATGGCTGCAATATATCGGCTGTGTTAAACCTCACTTCTGGCTGGAGGGCATAACTTTGCAGTCCCACTTTCCTGACCCCCCCCCCCCCGCCTTGTTTTCTATTCTTTTTATTTATTTCTTCAAGCTTTGGGAAACTATGTTTTAGGATGTTTAATATTATACTCTGATTTTTGACCGAAGTTTTAAATTTTTGTTGTTTTTGTTGTTGTTATTGTTGTTGTTGTTGTTGTTGTTATTATTATTATTGACAGTTTACACTTTTGTGAGAACCGTTTGTATTATTTTCCCAACATATTTAGAGTTCTCAATCTGAAGAAAAAAGTAAGATTTAAAGTAAAGGTAAAGGTTTCCCCTGATGTTAAGTCCTGTCATGTCTGACTCTGGGGGTTGGTGCTCATCTCCATTTCTAAGCCAAAGAGCCGGCGTTGTCCGTAGACACCTCAAAGGTCATGTGGCTGGCATGACTGCATGGAACGCCATTACTTTCCCGCCGGAGCGGTACCTATTGATCTACTCACATTGGCAGGAGCTAGAGCTAACAGCGAGTGCTCAAGCCGCTCCCGGGATTTGAACCTGGGACCTTTCGGTCTGCAAGTTCAGCAGCTCAGCGCTTTAATGCACTTCGCCTCCGAAGTTCTTGTTGTTGTTGTTGTTATTATTATTATTATTGACAGTTTATACTTTTGTGAGAACCGTTTATATTATTTTACCTACATATTTAGAGTTCTCAATCTGAAGAAAAAAGTAAAATTTAAATAATAAAGTACATAAATAAAAACAATGATTCCAAGAGGAGGAGGAGGAGGGATTGAATGTATCATGAGCCTCTTCATTCTTCACTTCACTTACCAGCCTACGGATGACCCCTTTGATAGCCTGGTACCAGTCTTGGCTGACAGTTTCACTGTCTGACTGCAAAAGATACTCATTGCCAGTCACGGTGCGGAACTAAGGAAAATAATAATAATAATAATAATAATAATAATAATAATAATAATAATAATAATAAATATACTTTATTTATATCCTGCCCTATCTCCCCATGGGGACTAAGGGCGGTTTACAACAGGTAGTGGCAAACATTCAATGCCGCAAGGTGCTAACAAAAAACAAATCAACCAAAGCCACCCATCTCAAAACAAATCCAACATCCACATCAAAGTGGTAACAACGATATTACCACAAATTAGATAATGACATAACAGAATAACACAATCATACCTAAACGTTAAGGAAACAAACTTAGGAAAAGAGTTAAGGATAAGAGATGGGAAGACAGCTTATAGGGTTTATCAACAGTTCCATATTGCCCATTGCCCTATTTTTCTAGTAGTGCTTGGGTGATCTCACACAAAACACTAATCCCAGTTTAACAAAATATGATGTGGCAAACTCAGCTCATTTGCCCCTTTACACACTTTTCAATAATCGGTGAACAAATCATGATTTGAATGTATCTTACGATCTCAGCTTGTTTGGCAGTATTAAACTATAATCCTTGGTTGAAATGCAATGCTGAGACCCTTGCAAAGAGTGAAGTGGAACAAGCTGCACATATCAGTGTTACAGTTCAATCACAGTGTATGTCATTATGTCAGGATCCCGGGCATAGTATTATGTGCAAATGTGGCCATTATCTTATAGTACAAAAGGAAAGATTATGAAAAGTACAGGGCAATAATGGAGAAGACATTCACCACTGAGATTGTGCCACCTTAATCCTGGTGTCTCCACTTGATGAGTCTACAGCAAGAGAGGAGGGATAGTCTGAACACGCACTTTTCACAAAACTTTTGTGTTTCCTTTGACCACTGAGAGCACATATTGTCCTTTCTTCCTATCGTATACCACAGACACACCATAGGCAGTTCAAATCCGCAAGACAGGGTGAGCTCCCGTCTGTCAGCCATAGCTTCCCATGCGGTGACATGAGAGAAGCCTCCCAGCAGGATGGTAACACATCCGGGCATCCCCTGGGCAACGTCTTTGTAGACGGCCGATTCTCTCATACCAAAAGCGACTTGCAGTATGTTCTCAATTTGCTTCTGACATGATTAAAAAAATAGACACATTACCATGGATCAGCTGTGTGGCCTTATGTGGAATATCAAATAAATCCAGGACAGAGGTGATGAAAATAAATATTTTCCTTCAATGTGACATCTGACCCCATGTGCCTAATGTCAAATTTGGCTGCATTTCTTTCTCTGAGCATTCACACACTTACATGGATTACATTCCGCTTGCTGGACAAGTCTCTAGCCCAGTCAATACGAGCACCACGTAAATCCACACTGCTTTCTGGTCGGCTACCAGATGGAGTCTGCCAGGGTGAAAGAGCAGAAGTTAGGACATCATAGGATACCATCTGTCAAGCATGCTCTGCTCCAGAGGCTTCTGGGAAGGGACAAGCATAGCCCTTGATGCCATGAGCAATGTGTGAGTCCATGCTATGGAAAAGGCTGAAACCAACTGGAGGCAGATGTGCCCAAGCCAAAAACATCTAAAGCCACTGCTTTTCATTTTCTCTTCATGCCATCAATTCCCTCCCACTCTTCCTTCTATCCATAATGGAGAAGAAAAGAACAAGCATGACAGAAATCTGAACTGACTGACTGTACAAGATTTTTGAAATTAGATGGAAGATTGCCCTTGTCACAAGAGCCATAGACTGACCGCCACCCATTACTCTCTGCTATTCCACTCACCCATGCAGCTGCTACTTTGGGATCCTTGTAGAACATGAGGCTGTTCCCTGCCAACACCAGCCAAGAGGATGTCCAGCACTTTCTGGTGGGTTGCGACCATGATGGAAGGAGAGAACCAAGGTAAGAATCCATGATGATAAAAGTGCCTCAATCCTCTCTCTCTCACACAAACACATTCTCTATATATGTTCAATACACCCCTCCCAAGCATGTGTGGAAACTGATGCTTCCACACTCAGTCATGCAGCACATCTAAACAATCATCTGTCAGAATAAGGACTGTAGTGATAGAAATTACCAGATTTCACTTTTCCTATGACAAAATACTAAAGGAGCCTTTCATAGTTAAACTATAATGGAACTTGGTGGTTAATAAGCATGTTTTCTGCATTCTCCTATTACCTATGGAAGACCCTATGTTGTTGGAGCCTCCGGTGGCCTAGGGGATAAAAGCCTTGTGATTTGAAGGTTGGGTTGCTGACCTGAAGGCTGTCAGGTTCGAATCCCACCCGGGGAAGAGCGTGGATGAGCTCCCTCTATCAGCTCCAGCTCCATGTGGGGACATGAGAGAAGCCTCCCACAAGGATGGTAAAACATCAAAAACATCCAGGCGTCCCCTGGGCAACGTCCTTGCAGACGGCCAATTCTCTCACTCCAGAAGCAACTCAGGTTGCTCCTGACACAAAAAAACCCCTATGTTGTCCTGCTCAGAAGAAGTCAGGATCAAATCAAAGTTAGAGACAGCATACTTCCATCTAATGTGGGATATTGCTAAACACCCAGATATTGCTGAACTTCAGAAATCCACTGCATGTCTAGCCCTTGTACAACCTGGATGGCTCCTCAGCTTTGGCTATGTAGCATTGCACAATTGAATTTCCTATTGGCTGTGGACATCATGACACAGTCAGGAATGATGGGGGTTGAAATCCGAAAACAGCTAAGGGCAGCTAACAGTTCAAACCCTGTGATATGTTCTGCAGTTATGTTATCCAATTGCCTTGACTCATTTATGGAATTTTACAGAGGGCCATACAACCATGTTTGTGTTTTCCTTCTGCTTCTCCCATCTTTTTTTCTTTCAACATAAACATCTGTTATACAGGGAAAGGTAAAATATCTGCAAAATGTCTACAAACTGGACACATCTGTCTAGAAGTAACTCCAGTTTTCCTTCTTTCTACAAACAACACCAAAATCTGGATACAGGGGAAGAAGAGAGAACTTTTTCCTACATCAGTGCTGCTATCATGATAAAGGTAAAGGTAAAGGTTTTCCCCTGATGTTAAGTCCAGTTGTGACCGACTCTGGGGGTTGGTGCTCATCTCCATTTCTAAGCCGAAGAGCCAGCGTTGTCCATAGACACCTCCAAGGTCATGTGGCCGGCATGACTGCAGGGAGTGCCGTTACCTTCCCGCCGGAGCGGTACCTATTGATCTACTCACATTTGCATGTTTTCGAACTGCTAGGTTGGCAGGAGACCTCTTATGAAAACATTGATCTAACAGTTCAGACACACATTCAACCAATCACACCCATCCATGGAAACATACACATGCCTCTGCTTTAAAACAGATGCTTTAGTAGCTTCAAATGCCACATGTGCTATTTTGCAGGGCTTGACTCCTCTTGTGGAGAGAACACAAGCTCCGTGCTGGTTTATTTCGCCCCCCTCCCAATCTGAAAAAGCCCCATTATCCACCAGCAATCCTTCCTAACCACTTTGTCTGTCTATTCATGTCCAGGACATTGCTTGTCAAAATCCCTTCAGCTGTGAAATGCTACACAGCCAAAGCTGAGGAGCCAGCCAGGTTGTGCAAGGGCTAGAGAAGCAATGGATTTTTGGGTTTGACCATAACAGAGTGAGAGCCAGGGCCCCCTGTCAAAATACAGCAACTTCCCTCTTCCCACTAGGAGGACTCCAGCTGGATACCTGAGTTTCCGGCCTCCTTCTGCAATCTTGGTTTTGTTCAGCTGCCCAGCTTTCTCCACCACCTGCCACAAAGAAGCTGCATCAATCAGTATCCCGGACAAATCATGTGATCTTTCCTGAAATGCACTCCATTTTCGTTCCCAAATCTAGCTATCTACAGGTTACACTATGTAACACAATTTTTGTTCCTGGGTTAAAAATGCCATTTCCTTAACAAAAACGCCGAAGATGGGAAAAGCCTAAATACTTCTATCTATGTACAATTGCCTGTCTTGTCAGTGTATAAACAGCATTGAATGTTTGCCACATATGCATGTTCTGCGATCCACCATGAATTCCTTTCAGGGCGAGAAGGGTGGTATATAAATGCTATAAATAAATAAAAATACATTTCCTAATTGGGTCTGTCATAAAAACATGGAAAAGGTTTATTAAACTGCAAAAACTTTGTTTGCTGGCTGCACATTGAAAGGTTTAAATGGCATACTTTCATTAAGGAAAATTACAAACAAAGTGCTTAGAGTGAAGAAGATGATAGAACTACTCTCAGCCACAAAAACAAACTTTCTGGAATACAACAATGACTGTACTTTCAAAGTAAGTACTTCATAATTAAACAGGAAGTAACACTTTCAAACCAGGAACAGAAAAAACATTCAAATTTTGTTACATAGTTTTATCATTCCCCACAGTATCCGGTTTGACTAGGCCCACCAAAAAGAGAGATCCCAGGAAGAGAAATCATAGTTTGGAGAGCCAGAACCACATCATTCGTAAATACTGGATTACGAATGAGCCAGGTGCATATCTTTGCACACCTTTGAAGGAATGGCTGCACATTTCAATCTGCTTGGCACGGTTGAGATTTTGATTTCTTTCTCTAGATATCACACACACAAGAATACACAATATCTTTTTCACCAAAGTGTGTGTTCTGCAACCAATTGGTGCTCTCTGTCATTCATTCTCCAACTGGAGCCCCCAGATGGCATAGGAGACTAAGTGACTTGAAGGTTGGGTTGCTGACCTGAAAGTTGCCAGGTTCGAATCCCACCCGGGGAGAGTGCGGATGAGCTCCCTCTATCAGCCTCCAACTCCATGCGGGGACATGAGAGAAGCCTCCCACAAGGATGGTAAAAACATCAAAACATCTGGGTGTCCCTTGGGCAACGTCCTTGCAGACGGCCAATTCTCTCAATCCAGAAGCGACTCAAGTTGCACAAAAAAAAAATTCTCCAACTTCACAATCAGCAAAACACCATTCTCCATTTCTTTTGCCCCAGACAGAGAAAGATGGAATACTGCAATCCTATCCACAAATCATGGACTTCTTGTTTGGCATCACAGGCCTTAGTGTTGAGTCATGTGCAAGGGACAAGATCTCCTACGAGATCCTAGAATGGGAACAAGGAAACCTCACTGAGCAATGACAATGTTTTTTTCAGTAGAGCTCTGACCAGGCTTTCACTCAAGGTGGTGAATATGATTTGCCTACTGCTGCCATACATTTATCTTTGCTACAATCTTATGAGGTATTTTAAAATGAGTTTTCGAGCAACATAACTTTGTAAATATTTTGGAAGAAATTGCGCTATCCCTAGAACTAGTTCCCTGGATTTAGTCATATCAGTCCCTGGTGCTAGATTTCTTAAATCATGGCCCTAAAGAAATCACTACTCACTGGCTGCCTGCACTCTTAATCTAAGGTAAAGGTATCCCCTTGACATTAAGTCTAGTCATGTCCGACTCTGGGGTGGGGTTGGTGCTCATCTCAATTTCTAAGTTGAAAAGCCAGCCTTGTCCATAGACGCCTCCAAGGTCATGTAGCTGGCATGACTGCATGGAGTGCCATTACATTCCCACCAGAGCGGTACCTATTGATCTACTCACATTTTTGCATGTTTTCAAACTGCTAGGTTGGCAGAAGTTGGGGCTAACAGCAGGAGCTCATCCCATTCCCAAGATTCGAACTGCCAACCTTTCGGTCAGCAAGTTCAGCAGCTCAGCAGTTTAACTCTTAACGTAGTTGTTCTCAATTCAACATTATTCAGATTATCTGGACTATAATTCTCATCATTCTCAACAGGCCTGGCCAGAATTGACAATAGGTACAGTCCAAAACATCGCACACTTTCCCTTCTCCAGGAGCTGTGACTTACATGAAGGCGATCAGGGCTGTGTGAAGGGGAACCATTGGCAGGTGCAGGCACTGGGTATTCCCCTAGCCAGGCCTCACAACTGTGTTGGGAAAGGTTCCTGCGATGACTTCCCTGCAGAGAAAGAGAAAAAAGAAGGAAGAGGATTTCCCAGCTTTGTGTGTCCAATCGCTTCCTAGATCCGTTGTCCTCCACTCCACACCTCCACACAACACTCTCCCTCCTCATACATATACACACAGCCACTTTCTGCTCCAGACTCCCAGTGAAACAACACAAGCCTGGTCTCCACTGTGACATATCCAGCGAAGGCAGGGAAACCCAGACAAACCCATCCAATCTGCCCCGCTGGCACCCCTGAACCGGCTTACCTTGGGCACTCGGGTCTCTGGCAGCACCATGGATTTGGTGTAGCCCAGCTTTTTGTCTCTGGCCCTGGAGAGACCCTGTGAAGTGGGCGAATACAGCTGCTGCCCAGCCTTCCCTCTGTCTTCTGTTTGATCCAAGGACTCACCCAGGGCAGTCTCTTCTCCTGGGGCTGAAAGACTGTGTCCCTCGGACAGTACCAAGCTCTGACAAAGCAAACACATAGATTAGCAGCTTTGGAAGGAAAAAGAGGGGAGAATCTATCTGGAAAACAGGGCCAGCGACAGGCAAGAGCCTCTTGTTAGAAAGAAAGGCTGCCTTTCCCCCACCACCTCCCCCCAGCGCTAAAACAAACTGATTCCTTGATTCTTAATCCGCAAGCTCCCCTGAGATTTCTTTCAACCTTCATCTCCCATTGCCCACGGCTCTCTGTCCTTCCGACCCACAGCTTTCCTACACCAAGGCCCCCACTGTTGCAGGTATATGAGCAAGACCTTCCAAGCACAGGCTCCTCTCCAAGGAATAGAGGGGGCACGTGGCAATGGGGCTGTGTAGAGAAAGAATGGGATTGGAGATTAATCAGCAGACTGGCTCCTTCTTCTCCCTGCTTTGCTAGGACACATAGTTCGTTAGAGTAATTACAGCTGAATTTCACAGGCACCTGGCGGGGAGCCCAAACGGTTCAGCTTGGCCTAAGGTGCCAGGGAGCGATGGGCTTTGGAAGCAGCCTCTGGGAAAGGAAGGAGGGAGGGAGGGAGGGAGGTGGGAGGAGGTGTCTGTCAACAAGCTGTCCAGTCACTCAGCTGGGCCTGCAGTAAAAATCCCAGGAAACGAACCTGACTTCTCCCTGAATTGTCTTACATATGGGAAGAAAAAGTGGTTGGACTTGTGGCTTTACACAAGTGCAGAAATACTCATATGTTTTGCCTTTCTGTCGCTATTTGCATCAAACAACGGAAACCAAGTGACAGGAGTGATATGCTTTCTTTATCGTTCCCCATCAATAGGAAAATGAAATTTCAGGCATAATTTTTGCTTTCTGATTAAACAACCAAATTCAAGAAGTCTCTCCTGGAATAAGCCAGGAAAACGTGCATGCATTAAAAAAGGTCATTTGCCACATTACATGCTACATCAACCATATGAAGGTCACCAGCTCATTTCATTTCACCTCCCAATCCACTTCTCCACACCCAATGTGGTAACAGGGATAACCACGCATTCATTTCACCATGCACCAGCAATATTGCTCATTTCTCTAGCTCAGGTGATGAAGGCTCATGGTTTGAATATCAGTGGAATAGTGAATCTGTTCTGGATTTTAGTCTGAACTCTAAATAAGCTATCCAAGGAGCTGTGGCCTAGTGCCATAATAGGTTCAGCACCTTGGATAGCTCATTTACAGTTCGAACTATAAGTTGAAATGAATTCAACATCTCCCTTGGAGTTTGGACAAAAACTGGCTCACTAATATTAGTGGCAATTGCCTCCAGTGAAGCCAAGGATGGTCAATAGTGAACTGATGTCACAACAACAACAATCCTAATTAGCTTGACTATCTCATCAGCCAAAAGCAGGCTCACACTTCCCATTGAAATACTGGTAAGTTTATGCTGGTCAAAGATGTTCTTCATTTTAAATATTGTACTGTTCTTTTGATAGTTTTTTTTTTTTGCACTACAAATAAGTTGTATAGATAGGAATAAGATAGTAAGGTAAAGGTTTCCCCTGACGTTACATCCAGTCATGTCTGACTCTGGGGTGTGGTGCTCATCTCCATTTTTAAGCCGAAGAGCCGGCGTTGTCCATAGACACCTCCAAGGTCATGTGGCTGGCATGCCTGCATGGAGCACCGTTACCTTCCCGCTGGAGCAGTACCTATTGATCTACTCACATTGGCATGTTTTCAAGCTGCTAGGCTGGCAGAAGCTGGAGCTAATAGTGGGTGATCACTCTGCTCCCGGGATTTGAACCTGCGACCTTTCGGTCTGCAAGTTCAGCTGCTCAGTGCTTTAACACACTTCGCCACCAGGGCTCCCAGGAATAAGATAGGAATTTGTTTATGTTTTTCAAACTATAGTCTGGCCCCCAACGATTCGAGGGACCTTTTTTAAAAAAGTTTTAGGACCCCGTGCCTAGGCAATGGACAAGCTTGATCTCCAAATAGGAAATTCATTCTTTGTGAGGGGTCACCATCTAGCCAAGAAACATCAACCTTTCAGAGGGGAAGCTGGGAGGGACCTGGTAGATTGCAGAGGAAGAGGAGCAGCAGCAACAAAAACAACAGTAACAAATAATTTCATAGAATCGTAGTATTAGAAGAGACATCATCGGCCATCCAGTCCGACCCCCTGCCAAAAAACAATAAAACTGCATTCAAAGCACCCCCGACAGATGGCCACCCAGCCTCTACTTAAAAGCCCCCAAAGAAAGAGCCTCCATCATACTCCAGGGAAGAGAGTTCCACTGCCGAACAGTTCTCACTGTGAGGAAGTTCTTCCTAATGTTCAGGTGGAATTCCCCTGTAGTTTGAAGCTGTTGTTCCATGTCCTAGTCTCCAGGGCAGCAGAAAACATGCTTGCTCCCTCCTCCCTATGACTTCCCCTCACATATTTATACATGGCCCTCATCATGTCTCCTCTCAGCCTTCCCTTCTGCAGGCTAAACATGCCCAGCTCTTTAAGCTGCTCCTCATAGGGCAGTGATTCTCAACCTTGGGTCCCCAAATGTTTTTGGCCTACAACTCCCAGAAATCCCAGCCAGTTTATTAACTGTTAGAATTTCTGGGAGTTGAAGGCCAAAAACATCGGGGACCCCAGGTTGAGAACCACTGTCATAGGGATGGTTCTCTAGATCCTTGATCATTTTAGTCACCCTCCTCTGGACACATTCCAGTTTGTCGACTTCCCCCTTAAATTGCGGTGCCCAGAATAGGACACAGTGTGATTCCAGGTGTGGTCTGACTAAGGCAGAGTAGAGGGTAGCATGACTTCCCTGGATCTAGACACTATACGCCTATTGATGCAGGCCAAAATCCCATTGGCTTTTTTAGCCACCGCATCATATTGTTGAATCATGTTTTAATTGTTGTCCAATTTAAGTGGAATCAAAATGCTAAGGAAGGAAACTACAGGATAGTCAAGGCATTGTCCATAGATCCCGACGAGTGCTATGTAGGAGATGATGAGAAATCAGAGAAGAAAGAAGGTAAGGGAGTATCCTAGAAAAGGGAATGCTTGTTTGGCATCCTGAACAAGAGCAACCCACACAATTTATAACTTTGCAAAGGTTTTCTGCCTGTTCATGTCTTCAGATTAATGACAGCCGGGGTGATGATAGGCGTATAGTATCCCTCTTTGCCACTCCTTGTTGGGGGAAATGCTTGAAGTGACCAGAGGGAAGGGCTGCACCACAAGCTGTACATGATGGGCATCACTACTCCAAAACAGCACTTTGTCTCACCCTCTCGTGATTCTTCCGTGGTGGCTTCCAAGACTTCTCGCCTGTAGCTGGCTTGTAGAAGTAACTGCGCAGGGAGCTGGAATCTATGTGTTGTTCCCAGCATTCAAGCACCTCTAGTGGGGGGCTGCGAGGGCTGGGAGGCATCGCCACTAGTTGCTTCATCTCCTCCAGGTTGCAGTAAAGGTGGGCCTTATCCCTAATGGGACCAGGGGTAGGGAGGTGAGTATCATCCAACATCTGTCAGAAGAAAAGAGATAGACCTGGTTGCAGCCTCTTTTCTTTATGGAAGTGCTACTTTGGTGGAGAGGGTTTGCAACTCCCAGAAGCCTTTGGCAGAGGGATTTTGAGAAGTGCAGTGTCAGGAGGCAACTTTTCTCAGCTACATCATGTACTGAATAAAATGTCAAGAATCTCCATGGGATGCCACGATGGACCCCCTGTTAGGAAAAATTAATACCAATTTTCCCCTGTAAACATTTCTCACTATTCTAGATCACTGGAACTCAAGTTGGGTCACATCTGTGGCACTAGAAGCATGTGTTTGTTTCTGATTGCAATTATACTACACAATTGTAGCACTATACTGGCCAACACACATTTTGGTGTCTCAAATCTTAGACCTGTTTTTTGGGTATATTTGACCTGCTGATTCCAAAGATGGCACCAGTTTTCCCTATTGGCTCTAGTTTACAGAACATATGGAATCTACCAGTTGCTATCTGCTGGAGCCCCCGGTGGCACAATGGGATAAACCCTTGTGCTGGCAGGACTGCTGACTGAAAGGTCAGCGGTTCGAATCCAAGCAGCAGGATGAGCTCCCGACTGTCAGCTCTAGCTTCCAATGTTGGGACATGAGAGAAGCCTCCCACAGGATTTAAAAATACCTGGGCGTCCCCTGGGCAACGTCCTTGCAGACGGCTAATTCTCTCACAGCAGAAGCGACTTGCAGTTTCTCAAGTTGCTCCTGACACAAAAAAAGTTGCTATCTGCTACCCATCGAAAATAATGATAACCATATCTCAGAAACAAGAGCTGATACAGTCCATCCAATGCAATTTTCTGAATCAGTGCCTCAAATAACCCAAGGAACAGACCTAAAAACCAAGACATCAAGAATTTTTAAGAATTTGGCTATGCTAGAATTCCACTGTACCAGCTTTGGTTCCACCCTAGGGGACATGTAAGCCACTCTGAGTCCAGTTTGGGGTGAGAATGGCGGGATATAAATGCCATAAATAAATAAAAGTAGTTTGGTCAGAATCTCTGCAGATTAGTTCCCTGGATGAGGCTACTAAAGGCCCCTCCTTCTACTATCAATCTGTATTCCACAGATGGTTACCATGGCCATTAAAGTGGAATCATAATGCTATAATTCTGTAGTGTGAAAGAGCCCTGTCTCAAGATACACCAAGGGGTTCAGATGACTCTATCAACGGCCCTGCCCACATTGGTTGCTCAAGCTTCAGAGGAAACAGAAGTCTTGCTTCATTATTGAGGTTGTAAAGGGTTTTCTCTCGACAGCACTTTGAAGAGCCAAACAATATCCCTTGCTAACTCTCTTAGCTCCGTGTTAATGTGACCCCCAGTCCCACCACACACCCTGTCCTCTTTCTACCTGTAGCCTTGAAGCCTTTCAGCAGCACCCCGGCCCCCCACTCAGCCTTGTACTTACTGCTGCCAGTGCCTGGGACAGTGGATGAGTTCAGAGGCACACCCTGAGGAACAAGGTCTGTCCTCCTAGTGGCTTCCCCCACATCCTGTGTGGGCACAGCGTCCCACCTCCTTCCAATCAGAGAAGGGGGAAAAAGGGGAAGTGGTGCAAAGAGAGCAGGCAGATGCTCTGATATGGCATGACGAGCAAAGAGACCAAAGGCATCCCATGCAAACAGCATGTGTCATGTCACCTCAACAGGAGGAAAAAGATGCATACACACAGAGAACTCCCAACGTGGCCTTCCTTAGGAATTAGTCATTTGTTGACACATCCTAAAGCAACACAGAGTGGCTGGAGTAGAAAGCAGTCAAAATCTGTTCTGCAATGTTCTGTTTTGTGTAGTCCTCACTCCCTAAAACATGCTCACAAGCGTTTGGAAATAATGCATTTGTAAAGCAATGTTCATTGTTGTTGTTGTTGTTGTTGTAGATGATGATAATGACGTTTTGTAAAACAAGGCCATGGACACTGCTTTTACACATTTAACAGTAATGCTGTTATGAGGGGGTTTGCATTATTTTTACTTCTTATTGGAGGGACTTTATGAGGGGGAAACATTTTTAACCATTTTTAATACCACCAAACAAAATATACTACATAGCTATTCCATCTTTTCTTTCTATTTTGTAAGATAAGGAAAAAGATCAGAAGACATGTGAGAGTTAAACATGGATGTTAACCAGGCCTGTAGCAAAAGGGGGGGGGGGGGGGTTAGGGGTTCAAACCCCCCCCCCCCCGAAATTTTTCAAGTTATAAAAAAAATCTCGTTTACTCATGAATTTTAACTGGTTAACCAAATCCCCATGCTAAGTCTATGAGATGCAAAACATTAAGAGTCCCTCCAGGCACTATCTCAAGCAGATATTGACAGGTTTGTAGTGGGGAGGGGTATGTGCTAGGGGTTCAACCCCCCCCCCCGAAATTTTCAAAACCCCTCCCGAAATTTTTTTCTGGCTACGGCCCTGATGTTAACCATGCCTGGATACCCTCCCACACCTTCTTTTAACCATGCCCTCCAACATTTCCCAGATGAACACCAGGATATATGTGGCCAAGCAGCATCAAAGTGTAGCTAAAATGGGAAGCATTATTAATAAGGAAGACTACACAAGCTAAGGAGCCCCGGTGGCAAAGTGCGTTAAAGCGCTGAGCTGCTGAATTTGCAGACCGCAAAGTCCCAGGTTCAAACCCCAGGAGTGGCGTGAGCGGCCGCTGTTAGCTCCAGCTCCTGCCAACCTAGCAGTTCGAAAACATGCCAGTGTGAGTATTTATTTATTTATTTATTTGCGACATCTATATACCACCCTTCTCACCCCGACGGGAAGGTAACGGCGCTCCATGCAGTCATGCCGGCCACATGACCTTGGAGGTGTCTATGGACAACGCCGGCTCTTCGGCTTAAAAATGGAGATGAGCACCAACCCCCAGAGTCAGACATGACTGGACTTAACGTCAGGGGAAACCTTTACCTTTTACTACACAAGCTAGGAGATACTGCAGTCATTTGCTTTTGCTGATCCTCCTGGGAAAGGCAATATGTTATCACCTCCTCTGCCATCTGCTGAATTAACTGATTACTCTTGTATTTTCTGTACCAGTGGAAGTAAACTAAGATTGAAAGGGGAATGTGGAAGGAAGAGCACGATTTTAAAAGCAGCTGGGATGACACATGATGAGTCAAGACTATTCTTACCCAATCAAGACAGTTGGAAGGTGTGTTTTAAGATAGTTTGGAAGTACACATTAAGAGAGGGCAGCAGGATAGAAAAAAGAAACACTGTGCGCACATGCACCTCCAAGTCATCTACCGATTCATGGTGACCCCAAGAGTTTCATTTTTTTTTTAAGACAAGGAATATTCAAAAGTGCTCTCACCAGATACTTCCTCTGACATGTAGCTGACAGCCCCTGGCATTCCTTGATGATATCCCATTCAAGTACTAACCTGGCCTTGCCCTTCTTAGTTTTCAAGATCAGGTGGGATCTGGTGGTGTTAGAGTATTTAAGCCCTAAAGAAATGTTGTTGTGTGCCTTCGAGCCATTTGTGATATGTGGTGACTCAGAAGCTACTCTATCACAGAATATTTGTTCAGAAAGAGTTTGCTTTGGATTGCCCAAAGTCACCCAATAGTTTCTATGGATGAGAAGGGCTTCAATCCTTATTTTCCCAGAGTCATAGTCCTACAATCAGACCACTATACTATGTTGGCTCTCATTAAAGAACAACATTGACAGCTTAAAAGGCAAAGCAGCATTTGGAGTGTGGCTTGGTTTCGCCCCAGCTGTATGTAGACCCTTATCTATGATCAGATAAATCATTTCTACAACAATGACTGACCGATGCAGAGGTGATAAGCCTATCATTATCTGGTGGTGTCCCATGGCTGTCATTTTATATGCAATTAATTAAAGCAGTTCAAGCTTATCCATGGCCCAAACAGATAAAAGTACTTTCACAAACATTGATTTCCCCTTGAAATCAGAACAAAGCAATGCTTTTTCATATAATGCATCATTAACAGAATTAACAAGTACAAGTTGTAGTGATAACTGTAAATTGGTTAGATGATTTTTAAAAACAAGATTTTGAGGTGTATTGGTGGCCCTAACCCTAATGAAAGCAAAAGTTAACCTAAACGTTCAGCAAGAAAAGATTATATGGTGAGCCCATGGTATCTGCTAGGGTTTAGTTCCATGACTCCCTGGTAATGGAACTAAGGTAAAGGTAAAGTTTTTCCCCTGACATTAAGTCCAGTCGTGTCCAACTCTGAGGGTTGGTGCTCATCTCCATTTCTAAGCCGAAGAGCCAGCGTTGTCTGTAGACATCTCCAAGGTCATGTGGCCAGAATGACTGCATGGAGCGCTGCTACCTTCCGCTGGAGCAGTACCCATTGATCTATTCACCTTTGCATGTTTTTGAACTGCTAGGTTGGCAGAAGCTGGGGCTAAGAGCGGGAGCTCACCCCGCTCTCTGGATTCGAACCAGTGACCTTTTGGAACTAATGGAACTAAACCAAATACCAAAATCCATGGATGCTCAAATCCCATTATATACAGTGGTATCTCTTATAAAAAATGGCAAAATCAAGGACTGGGTTTTGGATTGATTTAAAAATATATATTTTCAAGTTGTGGATACCTGAATCCATGGATATTGAGAGTTGATTATACTTCTGAATGTCAGCTATAGGCTTCAAATGAAAAGACAGGGCTATGGTCTTCATTCACCATTTAAAGAGTTTTCAGAAGCACTCATCTGGAGAATACTGGGAATAGAATCAATTTATGTCCTCTCACTGGATTCTCCTGGAGCCTCCGGTGGCCAAGGGGATAAAAGCCTCATGACTTGAAGGTTGGGTTGCTGACCTGAAGACTGCCAGGTTCGAATCCCACCCGGGGAGAGCGCGGATGAGCTCCCTCTTTCAGCTCCAGCTCCATGCGGGGACATGAGAGAATCCTCCCAGAAAGATGGTAAAACATCAAAACATCCGGGCGTCCCCTGGGCAACGTCCTTGCAGACGGCCAATTCTCTCACTCCAGAAGCAACTCCGGTTGCTCCTGACAAAAAAAAACAACAACTGGATTCTCCTGGTAGAACTCAGATAGATATGTCATGGATCAGCAAAGGCTGTAGATTTCCAAACAGAACAAAAACAAAGGGATTCCTTTCACCTCTCCCCCATCCAGATTGTTCAAACCAAGAAAAAGTGTGGGGAGGATGAGGAATAGATTTTTTTCATGAAAAAAATCCTGTATCTGTTACGGCCTTAAGAACAAAGTAATGGCTCAAATATACCACCAGAGGCACCCTCACTCATCCTTTCTTTTCCTTTTTCTTTTGCAACCGCAGTTGTTGCATTTTATTGAAGGAAAATGTACAAAATCTCCCTAGATGTTTTTGTATTGTGGGGAATATGCTGCTGCTCAATCTTCCTCCTCTTCCTCCTCCTCGTCCTGGTTGATCTGGAAGTAGTGCAACTCATAGCTCTTCTTGCTGTCGGCCACAACACGCAGTCGCGCAGGTTGTTCTTCTTCAGGTACTTCTTGGTCAGGTACTTAAGGTACCGTTTGAAGAAGGGGACCTCAGAGGTGACGATGATCTTGCTCTTGCTCCTCTCGATGGTCACAATGGCCCCACCCAGGTTCCCGGGCTTCCCATTGACTTTGATGCACTCCTGAAGGAATTGCTCGGAGTTGGCGGCATCCATCATCTTCGACGAGGTGCGTGCAGTCCAGGGTGAACTTCAAGACCTGCTTCTTCTTCTTGCTGCCTTTCATGGCCAGCTTCTTCACGGGCACCATGGCGGCACACAGGCAGGGAGGAAAGGCTTAATTTGAAGTGAACAGAATGCCACCTTACTTACTTACTTACTAAGGTGATCCCTCGTCCAAGTATGATGGCCTTCCAAGTGTAGGTGACTGTAGAGCCCTATTTTTGACTCGCATGTTCTTCCACCGTGAGGACATCGATTTCCAGGTGGAAGGTGGTCCCGGTAGTATCTGGTTCTAGATAACTGGTTCTCTGTGGGTCCCCAGGTGTTTTGGCCTACAACTCCCAAAATTCCCAGCCAGTTTACCAGCTGTTGGGATTTCTGGGAGTTGAAGGCCAGAACATCTGGGGACCCCAAGTTGAGAATCACTGCTATAGATGGTGGACCACAAAGTTTCATTTAAAACAAATCAAAACACTGTCAGTCTCCTACACTTGCAGTTTTAGCTTTTGTGGGTTTGATTAATATGTTCTTTCTGGGAATATTAAAGTTTTTCAGAATGATTCTATGGAGGGCCTAGATGTTCCCAGAGAGGTGTTCTTTTAGGTTTAAAAAGTTTTTTATTCACAGTTTTTCCTGCACCTCTAACCCCTCCAGATATGGAGGGCCTATTGTAAATCTCTCAAGCCTGAAATCTGACCACCCTATGTCTAATTAATGAACAACAAGATTTCAGAAAAGGAAGACAATGATCTTACCATGTGCTTGCTCCCCTTCATCACTAGTTCCTCTTCTGGGTTTTGGATCTGCTTTATACCCAACCTCTCTGTTTGCCATAGATCATTCAAGCTGTGCCTCCTGCCAAGAGACTCAGGAGGAACTCCCATCATGGGATGGGAGTGGCTGTGGAAGGTCTTGAGTCCCATGTGGAAAGACGATGGGTAGGTCTGTGCATACAGGTCCTCCAGAGAACAAGAAACCATTTCCAAGTGTGCTGAAAGGAAGAATGACAGAGTGAGTTAATACAATCAAACAGGTATAACTGGGGAGGGCTGGGGAATCTATGGGGAGGATCTCTGCACATAAGAATGGATCTCGGCAATCCTATTGTAGCTGTCTGTGCATGCCTAAACTAAGCATGGCAAATAGCAGCTGCCTGCAGAATCATAGAATCATAGAGTTGGAAGAGACCTCATGGGCCATCCAGTCCAACCCCCTACAAGAAGCAGGAAAATCTCTTGAGAAATGACACTTGAGGAACACCAACATCAACTGCAGCCTTCCTCAACCAGCCCACTTCCAGATATGGTAGTCTGTAAACTCCATCACCTAAAGCCAGCTCTTGAGAGAGACAATGAGGCCATAATAATGCAGTATGTCTGAGAGGTGTCTTTCAGTTGGTTCTGCTGGTTATCAAATTAAATTGAGGGGCAGGACTAACCAACGATTTAATTAAGATTCACTCTGTGTGTCCTATATATCAGTGGTCCACCTAGGGAGCATCTACACTGTAGAATTAATGCAGTTGATACCACTGTCAAGTGATTTCTGCTCCACAAGAACCCCAGGTTTGTCAGCCCAGCGTGCCAAACTCCAAAGGACCGAACAGAGGTGTTTATTCACCTCGGCCAAAGTAGATGTCAGCAGAGTTTGCACTCCAAAGAAATAAACATACAGGTTTATTTATAGTGATTGGAAATTAGAGGAATTTGCTGTCCTGCCTGCTGATTGATCTAAACCAGGGCCAGCTAGGATCTACTCATTGGTTGGTGGAGATGCGCCATCTGCCACTGCTGTTGATTGGCTTGCCAGTTTGGCAGGAATTTTAACAAAATGTCATTGATCAAATTAAAGTCTTGTGGCTGTTTTCTTGGTCTGCCCATGGAGAGATGCGGGAAGAAAGAAATGTGGGCAGGGTCTGTGTTAATGGGGTTGTACCTATTCATTCAGAACAAGACAATGGTTGGACACACAATGGGTGCCAGAGATATTGGCACAGGCGCAATGAATTCCTAGCAAAAGGGCCTGGTTGGGTGACTGGGATCAAAAAGTGTTCCCAGGGATAAAACTTGAGAAAACCTTGTGGCTCTTCTTAAACTTACTATGAGATTCTTGGGGTATTGTGACGGGATTATGTCTCTTCCTGGACCAAATAGTGGGATATTCCCTGGCATGTGTGTAGTACTTGTGCAAACTTTGGTGAGTTAATTTAGGAGTCACCTGGGATGAGGGGAAAGCTCATTGTAGACTTTGTTTCTGGACACCATTGGAGCCGTGCGTTTTGGGATCAATTTCAGGGTTCTGGTGCTTCAATAACATCACTAATTGCCATGGCTTATTGCTATAGAATCCTATGAGTCTGGTGAAGCAGTTGCACATTTTGACAGAGAAGGTTAAAGAGCTTGTAAAATTACAACTCCCATAATATTATAGCATTGAACTTTCACAATTAAATTAGCATCAAATTGCATCAATTCTACAATGCAGATGAACCCGAAATAAATAGTTCCGGTGCCTACCAGGGCCCATTCTACACTGCCATATAAAATCTAGATTATTTTCTTTGAAATGGATTATATGGTAGAGTGGACTCATGTAACCCATGTGGATTATCTAATTTGATAGTCTGGATTATATGGCAGTGTAGAAGGGGTCTTTGTTTCAGCTCTATCTGTATTTATCGCATCTGAGGCAGAACCATCTTGGGTTCCTATCCCATTCTCAAGTATACCAAATCCCATAGCTGTCCCCAGCCTGATGAATCAAATGTGTGGATTGCTATGAAACTCACCAGTTCGGCCATCCTGCTCTGTACCGATGCCGGGATACCATGAGCCGTTCTGCTGCGTAGTTGCCCTTGTAGTTGAAGGCACTTCAGCCACATAGGTGGCAGGCACAAAGAGAGGGTGCTTCTGCTTGGACTGATTGAGCCGGCGCACTTGCCACCAATCATCATTGGCCTTGCGCATGAGCTGGAACAGCTCACCTTCAGTGATGGTCACCCACCTCCCATCAGCAGATTTATACTGGTAGTTGTAGAGGGCCTGCAGCATCACAGCATCAGGACGATCCACTGATGGCTTGATCCAGGAGTGGTTAAGCCCTTCCTGCAGCTGGCGGCCTGAAAGCATTTTATTAAGAAGAATGGCTTCCTAAAGGATTATGAACCCTAATGACAGAGATAGCTGAGAGTTGCCACCTGTAAGGAGAACAGAACAGAGCACAATACTCAGGCACTGACAACATAAATATAAAAATGTAAACATTTAGTCTCCTATAGAAAGACTAGATCCATGGATATTATTTGTGCTCTAGAAATAATATAATACAAAAGCTGACTGGCACAACCTGGGGATCATAACTAGACACAGTGAAGACATCTGTCCTTGTGCTTTGCTACTCTGCAGCTGAATATGCATGCGCAGTGTGGAACACATCTCACCACATTAAAACAGTGAATGTGGCTCTTAATGAGACATGCCACAGGATGTCTACGCCCCATGCCACTGGAGAAATTATACTATTTAGCCAGTATTGCACCACATGACATCTGCCGGGAAGTAAGAGCCAATAATGAAAGGACCAAGGCAGTGACATCTCCTGCCCATCCCATTCAGATATCAGCATGCCAATGCCTTAAATCAAGAAATAGTTTTCTAAGATCTACAGAGATATTCGCAGGAACACCTCAGCAAGTGAGAGTCCATAAGTGGCAGGCTGAAACCCGGAACTTCAAGCCATGACTGACACTGAATGAGAGACTCCCTCCTGGGCACACAAAAGACTGGACAACGTGGAAGGCACTGAACAGACTGCGCTCTTGCACCTCAAGTTTCAGAGCGAACTTTAAGAAATGGAGCCACAAAGTGGAGTCCACCACATGCAAGTGTGGAAAAGAGCAAACCACAGACCACTTACTACAATGCAGCCTGAGCCCTGCCATATGCACAATGGAGGACCTTCTTATAGCAACACCAGAGGCACTTCAAGTGGCCAGGTACTGATCAAAGGATATTTAGTAAAAAGCCAAGTTTTTAATTTTGTTTGTGTTTTTAAATACATTACAACTGTACCCTCGGTTCACTTCTGACACAATAAAATAAATAAATAAATTTGTGATATTATAAACTGCTGAGAGCCAATGTGGTATAGAAGTTTGAATGCTAGACTTGGAGTCTGATTGACCAGGGTTCGCTTAGCAATGGAAACCCATTGAGTGACCTTTGGGGAAATCACACTCTCTCAGACTCATAGGAAAGCAAACAAATTCTTAGGGACAGCAGAAGTGACTTGAAGACACACAACAACAAAGAACTGCTGATATTTTCCTATGTGAAATGCCAAGGCAATTTGGATGCCTGTAATATTATTTTGTATAACAGAGGAAATTCAGGCATATAGTATGCCCCCATATTCATGAGAGTTATGTTCTAGGACTTCGCATGGATAAATGAACCCCCTGATAATTGCTAATCGTATTATATCAAGAGTTATCAAGATGAGGGTATAACTTGACTCAACCTGAATGAATGAATCTGTGCAGAGTAAAACTGCATGAATAACGGTAGAGTAATACTGTAAATTAGCCTCTAACAAATGAGCTTCTTTTCACAAAGTGTTTTTAAGACAGCCAACATTTTCCCTTTTCTCTGTCTAGGTAGAACTTTGTAGCAGCAGATATACTAAGAAATGATGACCGAGGACTATTGTGCCAAGTTGTTGCAATAGCATTTATAGCAAACAGTACAATGGGGAAGAATGGGATTCTGATCTTGGTGATCCTACTATTGCTCTGTATGCTTGCTTAAAAACTTCGAGGTAAGTAGCTGCTGTCCTCAGAATTCCTTATGAAGCATGCACGAACAGCAAAATAGAAATAAACCTTCACTAGATACACACAGCATGTTATAAAAGCTGACATCTATAGAAAATAATCTTCAAAACATAGACTAAAAGCACCCCTTGTCTGCATTTCTGTGGCTTCCCTGTGACTAGTTTGGGGGCTAGGCAGGGGAGGGAAATCATAGCTTTCATAACATCTTAACAAATTCAGAAAACAATGCTATTGCTTTTCCCAGAAATGTAATCTTAGCTCTTCCCAGCAGTGGCGGGCCTTGGAAAAGTGAAAGCACAAGAAGTGGCCAAGTAGCTGTTGCAACAGGAAGCAACACTGCTCTTGCAGCAAGTTGTGGAGAAGGGACATAGTACATCCCCACAAAGGGGAAAGTTTTCCCAATGGAATTTGCTTTTCTTGAACAGAACTGACTCAAGAGGACAGACAAAGCCAACCTGCCACTAACCAAATCCCTGGGATTCCCCAGCTATGCCTTTCTTCCCAGTATCCCCCCCAGAGTATGGTTGCAATTTAGCACCACCTAAGCATGTTTCTCCCAGACAAGATCATGCCATCATCAAGCAGCTCTCATAAGATCCAATGTGCATAACTGCTTTCTTCAAGGGGTGCTTTGAATGCGATTTCCTGCTTCTTGGCAGGGGGTTGGACTGGATGGCCCATGAGGTTGGACTGGATGGCCCTCTTCCATGATTCTATGATTCTATAAGCTGTATAGAGGGAACAAGATTCACCTGCAGTTTCTCATTCTTTATCACAAGTACCAAAATGCTCAATCCTTCTCATAGACCTTTGGGCCTTATCGAGAAAGTTGGCATCATTTAGGGTAGAATGGTAGACCATAGTGCTCCCTACTTGTCTGATTGGACTCCAATTCCCAATTTTGTAAGCAATATATCCACTGGTTGAGCCATCATGGGAGTTGCAAAGTTTTGTTTTTTTTAAGCTTTATTTGTACTTTTCCCATCTGTTTTCAAAACAATCAAAACAATCAAATATTGATAAGCAAAAATGAAAATGAAATCGCCCCAGTGCATTCTCACAGGATGTCAGGACCCAGGCTGCAGAGCACCAATAACCTTGCACAGAGACCAGTCTCTATCTAATATCTTTATTAAGGAAATATATAAAAACAATAAAAACAAGTGAAGAATATAGTTCAGAAGTAGACCTTTCAGATGAGGTCAATTATAGTCCAGAAATGTATTGTCCAATATAAGATATTAGAGTCCAAAGTTTTAATCCACTTGACCGAAACACACACTTTGCCAAGAAATAGTGTGGGGAAATAACAGAGTCTTTAAAGTCCAATGTAGCTAGACAACGAGGCTGGAAAATAAACTTGATTCTTGGCTGGATCCGTGACTAGAAGACGAGGCAAACATGAAACATGAACAGAGTCCAAGGAAGTCCGTGAGACAAGACAAGGCTGGAAACTTGATCCGGGAAACAAGGAACTGGGATTACGAAGTCCACACACGATCTCTCTCCTCAAGCTGAACAATTGACTCCGCAAAGTATCCCTGGCGCTAAGCACCTATATTGGGTCTCGTTTTCCCGCCAACAGAACTCTTTCCCTAGAGAACGAGAAGCGAAACCCAACTCTATCCAGATGTGTGACTCCTTAGAATTTCCCAAGGGAAGCAAGCCTAATCAGCTTGATTTCTGGCAGCAATGCGTAAACTCCTCCGCTGAGCCTCTCTGTTTCCCCTTTCCCGGGAATAAGATTCTTTTCTGGGAAACGGGGGGGAGTTCTGCCCAAGGCCTGTTTGGCTGAATTCTTGAGAACAAACATCAACATCCTGCAGGTGAGGAGACTCCGGCTCTGGCTGAACCGGCAAAAATCCCATGTTTTCCTCTTCGTCTGTCACAATAGTACTAGGAACAGGACTACAAGGCCCATGAGTCATCACACTGGAATACACACACACACACACACACACACACAGAGATTGCCATCAGATGTGTGTAGATACGTGCAGAAGGATTTCTTAGGCAAAGAATACTCAGATGTTGCATTAACAGGACACAAGTTATGCTTCAACTTCCATTTTCGAAGGGCCCTTCCAAACAACTATATAACCCAGAATATCAAGGCAGATAATCCACTATACCTGCTTTGAACAGGGTTATCTCAGTCCACACTGCCATATAATCCAGTTCAATGTGGATTTTATACAGCTGTATGGAAAGAGCCTGAGTCTGCAGTGACGTGTTAACACCACATACATCATTGCTAAACTGAGCTCCATTAACAGCAAGTTCATTCTGGTTTTAATGGGTAGTCCTGTGATGATCGTTTATGCTGTAACTCACATTATTTCTGGTGACATCGCTGTAGCCACATTAATTTTTTGCTCCTCAGACATACAAATAAACCTATGCCCGCATTATATATGCTTGGATAGGGCATTGGCCATCCTATTAAGTGAAGACACTAATGTTTTAAATGCTGATGGGCAAAGGTGCAAAATGGAAATGAGTAGGTTTTAATGGCAGGAAGGATTGGGGGGATCCCACCCCCAGCTACCTGTGTGGGATTCAAAACTCTGCCCCTGGCTTAAATCTAAAGCCAGTTAGGACCGTGAGTAAATCTAAAATAACTCAGGTTTTCCTGAAAGGCTAAAAAGCCAATGTTTTAAACTCAGATTTAAGCCCAGAGGCTTCAAATCCTCAAGAACTTTGTGTGTTATGCCAGCCCCAGATAAGAGATGAGTACAGGGGTTTTTTATCCACCTAAGTAGACAACTCCTCAGAAGCTGTTTTTGCCAGTTCCTTCACTGAATATGTGCTGGTAATCCAAGTATTAATCAGAATTGGCCCTGCTTGGCTTCCAAGATTGGAAGGGATCTAGTGCTTTTAGGGAACTTAGGCCCCCAGATTATACTGCAAAATAGATTAAATTTAAAACAAAACAATTGACTTGGTTGTTATAAGAGATGGTTCAAGATTTTTTAAAGCTCAGGTGCAAGTTCTTGGATTTTGGAATTATAAATAGGAACACCTAATTCAGCTCCAGAATCTGCGAGAAAAGATTGATATTTTCTATTTGGAAGAGGGTCACAGACCAAGAGAAGAGTGTTTCTGGGTGAACTTACAGCCCAGTGAGGAAGATGACTCATAGCTGCAATCTTGAGAGAGTGTGCTACCCTCTTCTCAAAATGGCATCTGAGGTTTAAAATGAAACCTGTGAGATGTGAGCTAATCAGCCAAGAAATCAGGGCTGCCTCCACATTCAAGATGAAGACCCATTACTACATGTCACTGGTTAGGTCCTTCGTATGTCAGTGGGTCAGTAACCAAGGAGTTCACTGTAAACTGCTATAATTTTAGATTTCTCACAGCATTGAAGACATTATGAGGATTTAAAAATGGGAGCTCATAGGGGTGAGGGGGCTGGGTAGCAGCTGCCCTAAAATGCTAGATCCTGGCACTGGATGCAGCAATAAACCACAAACTACCAGCTCCTTACTCCCCACAAGCCAGCAATCTGCTCCTCAGGGTGGGAAACCACTCTATTAAAGGTTTTTCCTCTTAGGAAATAAGGAGTGTGACAGAACATTGAATAAGTAGGATGGGGCACCCAAAGTCCTTAGATGGACCCATTTCCAAGCAGCAGCAAACCTCCATTGTCTCTGCTATGGGGTTGATGGGAGTTAGAATTCTACAGCACATGGAAGCTCCACTATTTCCCCATCCCTTATCTGTACTGCAATTTCTCCTCGATGCAAATGTCAGTTTCCTAAACCCTGGCTATCACTTACCCTATCTACTTGTCTTATGCAATTGTACTTTATAGACAGCGATTAAGACAAAAATGGAACTCTTGCCTATCCGGCCACAGAAAAGGCAATCTGAGATCACAGCGCAATATTTTGCTGATTCATATGAACACTGCAAAAGGGAAGACTTCAGAAGAGCTGTGTTTACCTGAATCCACATCATAGCGCAAGAGGACACTCCTGAGTTAACTGGTTGTTCTGCTCTCAGATCCATTCTGTTTTTCATGTTTGTTTCTAATTCCCATTTAGGCGGAGAGAGAAAGATGGAGCATTTCACTTGTTTGGGGCTTAAAGCACAGGTATCACACATCCGCCTTCATGCAGAGGTTAATGGTTTCCTGTAAGCTGCTTCGTTGTTCAAATTCACCACAAGGCAGGAAGAAGATCTTGTCTCTGTTCCACAGTCTGGTTAAGTAAACAGATGCAGAATGTAAAAATTGCATTGCAAGGGTCTGTGTATATGGAAATTAATATCTCTGAAGGTAGTAAGATCCCTGGAAAATAGCAAGAAGTTGCTATCCTATGCATACTTATATTGCATTAACTCTCACTGTAGCCAAAGGATGAGACTTTGGACTGAGCATGTTTAGAATTGCAATGGATGGTTGCAAACTGATTTAGGAGTACAGTACTTTCCACTGAACTGAGACTTATTTCAGAATTAAAGTATTTATTTATTATTACATCATTTCTACCCCGCCCTTCTCACCCCTCAGGGGGCTCAGGGCGGCTTGCAACATGAACATATACATCAGAACAATGTATATCACATTTAAAAATCCATTTAAATTAAAAATTACATTAAAATTGAAAGTTTACATTAAACAGTATGCCACTTGATAATAGACATATGTATCAGTGTTTGTAAATCCAACCCTTGCCCTTGTCTGCTTTGTTTGGGGTTGTTTACCAGGTATCCCTTGGGTGCTAACATGGTGAATGATCTGACCATTGGATTGCAACTCTGTGGATCAGAGTTTTAATCCCTGCTTGAGCATGGCAACCTACCAGGAGATATTGGCCAAGTCACTTTCTCTCAGTCTCAGAGGAATCCCCCACAGGCATATTTTGCCAAGAAAACCCAGCAATAGGTTTACATTAGTAAACAACTTGAAAACGCCATCAAAAATAAAGTGTCCCTTCTGATATGGGCCAGAAATCATGTCCCACACAGGACTGGCAGGTGCCTCTAATTGTAAGTGATTTTCCCAAATTGAGGGTTGGAAATCTTTGACTTTTGACATACTGTAGATCGAACAAGATGCTAAACCATCCCATATTACGGAATGGCCCTTTCGTAAGGACTAAAATGAGTGCATCAAGCAATTTGTGAATGTTGACAGTACATTAATTTTACAGAAAAACACATAGCTAGGTTATCCGAAATCAATACTTTCACTTGCATTTAAACAGAACACAAAAGTGTTAATAGCGCATTCCTGATCATCAGCCCTGCATGTCGTGAATTTCAATTGTCCTTATAGCTATTTGGAAAATTTAGCAATTCAGGGAATTTCTCAGATAGCTACACTCTATGGTGAGACTCTCCATGAGAGTAGTATTTCTTCTGGCGATGGCCATTCTTAAGGTGTCCATTTGGCCCTGAACATTCAAAGAAAAAACGGAGGTAGCTGATTAGTTTAAGACTGTTGACTGTAACTAAACTTGTATAGTAGAGTCTCACTTATCCAAGCTAAACGGGCCAGCAGAACCTTGGATAAGAGAATATCTTGGATAATTAGGAGGGATTAAGGAAAAACCTATTAACATCAAATTAGGTTATGATTCTGCAAATTAAGCATCAAAACATCATGTTATACAACAAATTTGACAGAAAACGTAGTTCAATAAGCAGTAATATTATGTTGTAATTACTGTATTTACGAATTTAGCACCAGAATATCACGATATATTGAAAACATTGACTACAAAAATGCATTGGATAATCCAGAACCTTGGATAAGCGAGTCTTGGATAAGTGAGACTCTACTGTAAAAGGAGCCCCGGTGGCGAAGTGTGTTAAAGCACTGAGCTGCTGAACTTGCAGACCGAAAGGTCCCAGGTTCAAATCCCGGGAGCTCAATGAGCGCCTGCTATTGCTCCAGCTTCTGCCAACCTAGCAGTTCGAAAACATGCCAATGTGAGTAGATCAATAGGTACCGCACCAGCGGGAAGGTAACGGTGCTCCATGCGGCCATGCCGGCCACATAACGTTGTCTATGGACAACGCCAGTTCTTCGGCTTAGAAGTGGAGATGAGCACCAACCCCCAGAGTCAGACATGACTGGACTTAACGTCAGGGGAAACCTTTACCTTTACTGTAACTGAGAATGGCTTCTATTGTCTGAACCTGGACATGTTGTCTTTACTGGTTGAACTCATTTTTAAAGGTTTATACACTGATGTGGTGGTTTTGTTATCCTGACCCATTATTTTCAGTGGGCCAATTCTTAGGTAGGGTTGCCACACCACAGGGTCTGGTCAAGTGCCCCATTTTTTTGTGTGTGGTTCATTTCCAGATGGTAGATGAGGTTGCAGCATCTCCAGTTTTGGTAGAGGTGGCTCCAGTCAAGAAGTAAGAGCTATGTTCATATCTCTAGCTCAATTACAGCACAGCTTCTTAAACTCTGGATCTTGGTCCCAAATGCAGTCCCCTTTGCTCAATGCTTGGGTGCCGATTTTTCCACCTGAATGTCACCTAGTAGTTGTTTTAGGCTTTTACACAAATGGGTTGTGTACTATTTACAGTAGACTGTAGAAGATGCTTCAGCCATCTATGTACACATAATAAAAGTGAAAATATGTATCTATGTGTCTGGGGTGTCCACTTCCACAGACAAGCTCCCACTTCCACAAACAGCTATAGATCCCACTACTCAGGAGACACCAATGGGCCTCCCTCCAATGACATTGCAGGTTATAGAGAGTGCCATGTACATGTTCAAGAGCCCTGCCAATGTCCTCCACAAACACTATACTGCCCACCATACGGGGACAATTCTATCCTAGATTTTATGTTTTTCCTCCACCACAAGCAATTGTTGTGGAATTTGCATGACCCAGCCACTGCCTCTGCCATAACCCTTTTCTATTCTTTTCTATGGAACACAGCAAACAGAGGAATTGATCAGCAACTGAACATACTAGAGAGGTTTGGGGAGAATTCACCATGATTTATAAGAGTTGTAGGTATTGGGATGTATAGTTCACCTACAATCTAAGAGCATTCTGAACTACACCAAAGATGGACTTGTAACTAATTTGGCACACAGAACCCACACATTCAACAAAAAAACACTGGAGGTCTTTGGAGGGATTTATAGGAGTTGTAGTTCATCTACATCTAGAGTGCATTATGAACCCAAACAATGATGGATCTGGACTAAAATTGACATGCATACCCAATATGCCCGAATTTGAACACTAGTGAGTTTTGCGGTGAATTGGCTTGGACATTTTGGAGTTGTAGTTCACCCACAACCAGAGAAACTGTGACCTCCACCAATGATGGACCTGGACCAAACTTGGCACACAGAACCCCCATGACTAACTCAACCTCCTGGAGGAGTTTGAGGGGACTGACTCACTATGGTGAGAGTTGTAGTTTACTCTACAGCCACAGAGCACACTGAACCCCACCAATAATGCATCCATAGCAAACTTACCCAACAACAAACTTTTAAGTACTGTTGGAGTTTCTTGGGGTTAACCTGGAATGATGTGAGTTGGTTTACCCACAACCTTATAAATTTTGTGCAATTAAAAATTGACTTTTTCAAATAACCTTGGCAACGCCTGGTACACAAGCTAGTACTTCATAAAAAGAAAAATCAGCCTATTTAGCAAGCCTTTAAAATGCTGGTTTATTATCAGTAAGTGTTTTATTTTATATCTGTTGTATATACCTATGTACCTGGGGCCACACAAACATTTCTTGAGCCAAAAGGGATTCTGAATGCAAAAGTTTAAGAAGCCCTGACCTAGAAGAGGAAGAGCTTGATAGCTTGACCTTTAGATGATACTTGGAGACTGTATTTACATAGCTTCCTTTTTTCTAATAGTGGCATCAGGATACACCCTTCGCTCTGCATTTCTGTGTTCTCAAATATGCTGTGTCTAGGTTGGTTCATTAAGTGCTCTGCTATGGCTGACTCCTCTGGTTGAGTTAGTCTGCAGTGCCTTTCATGTTGCCGTGTATGCGCAATGCTGCATTTGGTGGTCCCTATATAGACTTGTCCATAGCTGCATGGTATACGGTAGACTCCTGCAGAGGTGAGAGGATCTCTCTTGTCCTTCGCTGAACGTAGCATTTTTTGGTTTTCTTAGTGGGTCTGTAGATAGTTTGCAAGTTGTGTTTTTTCATCAGCTGGCACAATGGGTTAAACACTTGTGCTGGCTGGACTACTGACCTGAAAGTTGGGTTGCTAACCTGAATGTTGCCAGCTTGAATCCACGAGACAGGGTGATCTCCCATTTGTCAGCTCTAGCTTGTGGAGATATGAGAGAAGCCTCCCAGCAGGATGGTTACACATCCGGGTGTCCCCTGGGCAACCTCTCTGTAGATGGCCAATTCTCTCACACCATAAGCGACTTGCTGTATGTTCTCGAGTCGCTTCTGACGTGATAAAAAAATTGGCTTCACTCAGTGGTTCTCTCGATGTATGGTAAGAACAGTTTTCCTCTGGGTGGATCTTTGTCCTTACTCCCATGGCTTGTTCTTGGTCTTGCAGCTCTTCTGATGTCTGGGTTGGAGTATCCATTGGCCTGTAGAGCCAGGTTAGGTGATTCAGTTATCCTTGAAGTTCTTTCTCCCACCCTGGACATTCCACAGATACAGAAACCCCATTTTTCTTGTTTCCAACAGACCTCAGAACCTCTGAGGATACCTGCCATAGATGTGGGTGAAACGTCAGGAGAGAAAGCTGCTGGAACATGGCCATACAGCCCAGAAAACTCACAGCAGCCCATAGTTAGGTTCTGTTTTCCATTCTAATCATGGCATCAGGACACCCCTTCACTCTGCATGCAAGGCCGGCTGTGGCGCAGGCTGGATAGCAGCCAGCTGCGACAAATCACTCTGACCAAGAGGTCATGAGTTCGAGGCAAGCCCGTGCCTGCGTCTTGTCTCTGTCTCTGTTCTATGTTATGGCATTGAATGTTTGACTTTATGTGTGCAATGTGATCCGCCCTGAGTCCCCTTCGGGGTGAGAAGGGCGAAATATAAATGCTGTAAATAAATAAATAAATAATATACAACCTCAGGTTGCAAATAGGTCAGATCAGTGGTTCCCAACCTTTGGGCCTCCAGGTGTTTTCGACTTCAGCTCCCACAGTTCCCAACAGCTGGTAAACTGGCTGGGATTTCTAGAAATTCAAGTCCAAAATACCTGGAGGCCCAAAGGTTGGGAACCACTAGGTTAGATCAATGTCCCTTACGCCATCTCCCTCAATAGTTATGGAGGAATGTTGAAGGCCGGGATCACTGGGTTGCTGTGTGCTTTCCGGGCTGTATGGCCATGTCCCAGAAGCATTCTCTCCTGACGTTTCGCCCAAATCTATGGCAGGCATCCTCACAGCCTCTGAGGATGCCTGCCATAGATGTGCGTGAAACGTTAGGAGAGAATGCTTCTGGGACATGGCCATACAGGCCGGAAAACTCACAGCAACCCAGTTATGGAGGAATGTTGTCTTCATTTCACCTTCCGCTGGAAACAGCTCTTTCAGCTAAGATTTCCAAATAGGAAAATATACCATGTTTACTCGAGTCAGCAAATCCTTTCTTTTGTAACGCACACCTCCAAAATCGAGGTGCATAATATTATATTAGACAAGCACACTTCCGCTCTCACCCCACTTCCGGTTCCCTGCGCGGTGCGTGTCGGGACCCGTAGTGCCTGGAGGAGGGCAGGCGGACACTCCATGACGCGGCCTGAGGGGCGTGGAGCCGGCGCCGCTCTCCTAGGAGTCGGCGGGCAAGCAGCGGTTGCATCAGTCGGAGGAGCCGGAGGAGCATGAAGTTGCACCTGAGCGAAGGCAGCCCCGCAGGGCTGAAGGGGCTGGCCGCCGCCAACGCCACCGAGTCCCCGGTGGAGCTCCAGTGGGTCTCCCTGGAGGGTGAGTAGTGGCCCTTTAAGGGAGCTCTTCCCTTTCTAATATTATGGGTTGTTTTTGGTCACCATCCATCTGGCTGGCATTTCTGACGAGATGCTAGACTTTGACTTAAAACACCTGTTTCATTGGAAGGGTTTTGTTTTGTGCTATTTTTACGTCAGGCATGGGCAAACTTGGGCCCTCCATGTGCTTTGGACTTCTCCCAGCATTCCTAACAGCCGGTAGGCTCTTAGGAATGCTGGGAGTTGAAGTCCAAAACACCTGGAGGGCTTAAATTTGCCCATGCCTGACTTAACAACAGAAAACACTTCCAATGAAACAGGTGTTCTTCCATTATCACTTTAAAGATGTCCCTATTGTTATTATTACAGTAGAGTCTCACTTATCCAAGCTAAACAGGCCGGCAGAAGCTTGGATAAGCGAATATTTTGGATAATAAGGAGGTGCTGTGGGAAAGCCTATTAAACATCACATTAGGTTATGATTTTACAAATTAAGCACCAAAACATCATCTTATACAACAAATTTCACAGAAAAAGTAGTTCAATACGCAGTAATGTTATGTTGTAATTACTGTATTTACGAATTTAGCACCAAAATATCACGATATATTGAAAACATTGACTACAAAAATGCATTGGATAATCCAGAACCTTGGATAAGAAGTCTTGGATAAGTGAGACTCTACTGTATTATGACTGTAGCATCATTAAGCTACTAGGAATTAGTTACAGGGTGCATCTACACTGGATAGCTAATGCATTTTGACTGCCATGGCTCAATGAGAGTTTGGGCTTCTTTGGTAAGAGAAGGGAAACCTTGGGAAACTACAACTTCTGTGATGCCATAGCATTCCACCGTGGCAGCTCAAGTGGCGTCAAACTGCATTTATTCTATATGTAGATGCACTCATAGACTTTTCTGTTTCAATCTCCTTATGGAGTGGAGACTGGAGTGGAAGCAGGTTGAGAGTGAGGGTGCTTCCACACAGCCCTATATCCCAGAATATCAAGGCAGAAAATCCCACATTATCTGAGTGTGGACTCAGATAACCCAGTTCAAAGCTGATATTGTTGAATTTTCTGCCTTGATAGTCTGGGTTATATGGCTGTGTGGAAGGGCTCTCTATCACAAATATCCTCCACCCCATTGAACAGCTCTTAGTGCCCTTCCACACAGCCCTATATCTCAGAATATCAAGGCAGAAAATCCCACATTTTCTGAGTGTGGACTCAGATAACCCAGTTCAAAGCTGATATTGTGGAATTTCCTGCATTGATATTCTGGGTTATATAGCTGTGTGGAAGGGCCCTAAGAGCTGTTCAATGGGGTGGGGGATATTTGTGATAGGGGGCTCTTCCACACAGCCATATAACCCAGAATATCAAGGCAGAAAATCCCACAATATCTGCTTTGAACTGGGTTCCCTTCCACACAGCTAAATGAAATCCCATATTATCTGCTTTTAACTGGAATATATAGTAGTGTGGACTCAGATAGCTCAGTTCAAAGCAGATATTGTAGATTTTCTGCCTTGATATTCTGGGTTATATGGCTGTGTGGAAGGGCCCTGGGTTATTCCGAGTCCACTGCCATATATTCCAGCTCAAAGCAGATAATGTGGGATTTTATTTAGCTGTGTGGGAGGGGGCAGAGTCTCCTTCTCTGGAGGTTTTTAAGTAGAGGCTGAATGGCCGTCTGTCGAGAGGGATCCCATTAGTGTTGGTAAGTACAGATCCAAGCATGTCGTACCCTTCAGTACTAACTCAAACAGGTATGCAAAGACGTGATTCTCTGCCAATGACAGTTCCTCTACATAGAATCCTATACAGTAGAGTCTCACTTATCCAAGCTAAACGGGCTGGCAGAAGCTTGGATAAGTGAATATCTTGGATAATAAGGAGGGATTAAGGAAAAGCCTATTAAACATCAAATTAGGTTATGATTTTACAAATTAAGCACCAAAACATCATGTTTTACAACAAATTTGACAGAAAAAGCAGTTCAATATGCAGTAATGTTATGTTGCAATTACTGTATTTATGAATTTAGCACCAAAATATCACAATATATTGAAAACATTGACTACAGAAATGGCTTGGATAATCCAGAAACTTGGATATGCGAGGCTTGGATAAGTGAGACTCTACTGTATTTGGAAGGACTATACAGTCCACACTATTTCTGCCGGGCAGGGACACCATCTTAGCCCTCCTAACAGATGGCCATTCAGCCTTTGCTTAAAAAACCCCAGAGAAGGAGACTCTTATCACACATATTCCCCTGTCAAACAGCTCTTAATCCTCAAATTGTTGGCCCTTAACAATGATGGCAAATGTTTATTATTATGCTTATTTATACCCTGCTTTTTTCTCCACAATGAGACTCAAAGCAGCTTTCCAAAAGAAAGACATCATGCCTTTCTTTTGGGATTTGAATAGGAAACCTTTTTCACCTCATTTTCTTCATGTGTGCTTGATCATTATGCTTCCAAGTACAAAAGCCATAGTGAAAGCATTTGTTTATTTCATGTCAAAAGCATTATGTAAATAAACAAATATAAAACTGATAAAATGGGAGAAAAGAACAAGAATAGAACAGAAAAATAGAAAAGGAACAGACCTCTGGAAGATACCAGGAAGTCAAAACAACCAATCATTTTTCTATGTAACATCATTTCTCTATCCTGATAATTTTAACTTATGTTTATATCTCCATTTCTTCTTCGCCTATGCGCTATATGTTTCTATATACTGCAATTAAGTAACTATAACAATAATAACAAAAATTTTAATATTTTTTTCCAGAATATACACAATTTAGTGTAGGTAATACACATAGTAAAATAGATACTCTAACTTGCAGTCTTAAATCTGTTCTAGTTATGTCCCTTTTTTCATAACTATATATTAACCCTTCTTTTTCTCTTTTCTTTTTTCTTTTCCTTTTTCTTCTTTATTACTATTATATTATTATTGTATTATAAAAGAAATCTTAATAAAAGTATTATAAAAAAAATAAAACTGATAAAATAGAGGGAACATAAGCGGCTAAATAATTAGACCAAAAATTGGTGAAAGCATTTCCTGGTGGCTTGTGATAAAGAAGTCTTCGTCCACTGATTTTGTGTATGTTGTGTATCCAGCATGGCCCAGTGATTTGGGTGAGAAATGATGGCCAGAGAGCCAAAGTTAAATCCCCCTCAGCCATTGAAACTCACACTCTCTCAGCTTCAGAGGGGAAGCAAAATCCCTCTGAACCAGTCCTGCCAAGGAAACCCCGTGATAAGTTTGCCTTAGGGTTGCCATAAATCAGAGGCACTTGAAGGTACACAACAATAGCTTTGGAAAATGCAGTCGTGTTGCCAGTAAAAAGCAAGCAGCCTTTGAGAAGGGAATAAAGATGGTCTAAAGGATGCTGCGCAAATTGTTCAGTTTCTCTCTTCCCCTATGACTTCCTATTTGTTCCCCTGATTAGAAAACTGAGCAGTTCTATTCCATTGCAGGAATGTAGATTTCTGCCTCTCTTGCAATCCAATACTTTTCTTGGTCATTGGATCTTCAGATTTTGTTAGACCAGTAAGAACAGATGAGTTCCCACAAACCTGGAATTTGTCTATCCCTTCTGCATTGTTCATCCTTTCTGGAAATGTAATTGAATTATATGTATTCTTCTTTTGCAGCTCATGTGGTCCCATTCCTCACCCACCCGCAGTCGACTGTTCTGCAGTTGGAAGATGGGACCTTCTTATTCTCCACAAATACAATTTGCCAGTAAGTATAGGATGCTGTGTGTATTGCCACTTAGATTAAACACAATTCTGGGCAAACACCACTGATTTCCTTAGTAGCAACTGCCTGGATTTATCAGAAAGGGAAACATTGGATTCTGAGAATCCAGAAAGCTTTCAGTTTCAGTTTTAATAATGTTTATCTAAGAGAACAAGCAGAACTTATTCATTGGGTGAGTCCCAATTTTGGTACTTTTGCTTTCTGTTTCAGGCTTCTAGAAGTGGATGTGTATTGAGGCTTGAAGTGCATATCTCACTGTTTTTATCTGATTGGCAGCAGTTCCATGTTTACATTGGGATCATTATGACATTGCAAAGTTAACAAGCTAGCTTTTAGATTTCATAGAACTTTTGTTCAGGCTGAGTCTCGAGCAAGATGGCAGGGAAAGAGGAAAATAGATTATCTTTCTAAGGCAATGCCATTCAAAGTGCTGGTCGAAGGGTTAGACCTATTCCTGAACCATTGAGTGCTGGTTCCAGGAAAGAAAGGAACAGTTTTAGCCAATTGGCACAAATACAGCATAAGTCCCTGACATAATTGCCAACCCCTTACATCAGATAACTTGAGATGCATTATTCTGAACGGCTCATGAGGAGTTTGATCCATGGCAATGCATACAATGTCAGTTTAGAAAATGCTTTGCTACCTTAGTACGATCCATTTACTGGTGGGATTCTAATTTATTTATATTTATTTATTACAATATTTATATCCCGCCCTTCTCACCCAATAGGGGACTCAGGGCGGCTTACAATAAAACACATATATAAAATTGTACAATACATTGTGAAACAATTAAAACGTTATTAAATTACATCAGACATTCATAAAAACATAAAATACAAATGGGCATGTTCTAAGTGAGAACAGACATGTACTTCCAGGGGTAGATGTTTGATACTGGGTGCTGTGTCATTCCTATAGTGCAGTCCCCTTTGCCAAAAGAAATAAATGATATCTGCTGTATTTACTCGAATCTTAAGCTCACCTTTTTGGCTAAATTACCTTCCTAAAATTAGAGTGCGCATTAGATTCACGTAATATTCTAATCTTAGTGCTGAGCCAAAGCAAAAGGGGCAGCTATTTTAGGACCACCTATTTGAGGGATATCATTGCTAATTTAATTGCCAAGGCTCTAGACCATGCGATGCTGGGATTTGTAGTTTAGTGAGGCATCAGCATTCTTTGGCAGACACCATGATCCCAAACTACAGCATTGAGCCAGCGCTGTTAAAGTGGTCTCGTTCTACAGCATAGATGCACCCCAAGGTTTTCTTTTCCATTCCTGAAAGTTTTGGTGTCATGACATTTGTTTTTAAAGAAAGAATTATAAGTATGCAGCCACTGTAATGCACACCTTTTTTGGCCATATAACAAAGTGCACCTTTTACTGCTGCGCGGTACATTTGCCAGCATTTTTTTTGTTTCAGGGTTTTGGAAATTGAGATGTGCATTAGATTTGATGGCACATTAGCCTCGAGTAAATATGAATTTATCTAATGTGCTTGTATATTGTAACCTTTCTGCCAACATACTCATGACTACAGTCTAAAAGGGGGGACTCAACTGAAGAGGGATGATGCAAGAGGAAAAGGAAATTGCAGGTACCAGTTAGTATGTGATGTTACATAGCATGTGATGTTACATAGAGCAGAAGGAATGGCTATGGGGCAAATAGTTCTTGGAAGAGGGGTGGGGTCATAAGGCCCTGGGTTTAAACCATACTGATGCAATACAGCTGGGCTCTTTTCTGTGGGCGCAACCTCCTTGAAGTTATTGAAAATTGAAAGTGAAAGCTCTCCTTTTTTATAATTACAGTAAAAAGACTGAATTCTGAAAATCTGGAGTTTTACTTTCTGTTTTGAAAGAACACTAGCTTTTGTTTATTATTAAAAAATAACATCCTGTTATGTGGAAAGAGGGAGATACCAGAAAGGAAATACAAGTTAGCCCCAGTTATAGTTACAAGGAGCCAAAACTAGACATACCAGATAAGAACTACACTTGGTGCCCATGCAAAGTAAAGCTTCTCTTCCCACATCACAGTGGCAGACATTTAGCAGTATCATGAGCTTTTATCAACACCTGATCTATGGGAGTCAGCATGTTGTTTAACTGCACAACATATATCATTCAATATGCCCTCATTGAATACCTCCAAATTACCATCTCTTCCCTCTGCCCCAGTTATCCCTTCCCCTGAACAATTAGAATTTGAGGGATTCTTTGGTAAGGCACCTTCAGAGACACTTTTAAAGCTATGCTAGATACATGTGTGGTGACCCCTTCTGTGGCACCCTATGTAAAGTGAGACTGCCAGCATTATTGCAGCAGTGGCTTTTCATTTGGTCATGTGGACCTGTCAAGTGAAGAAACTATGAATTTTAAAAATCCTTTTTTATATCTTGAGAGAACACCTCTCCTGAAATTTCTGGGTCCTTCAGGGTGGCTTTGGTTAACTTCTAGGGATTTATAGAAAGACCATATTAAATCATATCTGTGAATAATCAAATCTGCAAAAGTTAACCCCACAAATGTGGAAAACTATAGTACAAACACTTTTATGTAGTTTTTCTTGCAGACGGTCTTGTAGTTGCAGGTTGAAGGGAGCACACAAAACGGATGGAATCACCCAGTTGCTTCTGTTTTGTTTTCTAGGTACTTTTTCCGCTTATCTGGAAAAGAAATGAGTGACTTTGGCCAGGAGCAAAGTGGTTTTACCAATCAGTTGTTTGAATGGGAGGCAACTGAGCTGGAGGTAGGTAAAATGGAAGGCTTTTTGATATTATAGTGGTGAGGAGCATATATATGCTCCTGTCTTTGTTCATGAAGGTGGACTAGTATTTTCAGGGGAGGAAAGGACTGTTTTGTGTGGTTATATTTGTGGAGCCCTTCAGGTAAAACTGACACAGCTTATTATATGGCCAGAATTCCCAGTCATCGCTCATCGGATTCCATAAGAGCAGTGCTTATAAATTACAGGAGGGTTAGTATGTACAGAGTAATGTTACCATTTTTGTGATTGCTATCAATGAAGAATGGACCATCTGATGTGTATGGTTACTCCTTCACCACTGGCTGCACATGCCAACACATTCGCCACAGTGTGGCACTTGGAATACCTTTGTGTATGGAAATCAAAACTACCATGTGACACTGGTGAATTAGGCTAAAGAGAATCAAACCTCTTTATGCATTCTTGACTTCTTTTCATGGCTCCATTTTGGGCCCAATTTCTGGAGTACAGTAATGCACACAAAATTGGCTTTTATGTGTGTGTCTTACACAGATTCGAGGAGAGCATATTCTATAGAATCATAGAATAATAGCTGGAAGAGACCTCATGGGCCATCCAGTCCAACCGAGGTTTGGATGCCTCCTCCCTGATCTCACAGGGTGGCTGTACCCTCCAGGTGGCTGTACCCTCCTCTAGCACTCTCAGCTGAAAGAAAAATCACTATAAAAGTTTTTCTGTGGGACTTAGGAGAACAAATGTGGAAGACCTGATCAATACAGTAGAAGTCGTCGGATCCTTAGGGGCAAGTGACCATGTGCTCCTGCAGTTTGTGATACAATGGAAGGCTGAAACTAAGACAAGTCAAACACGCATTCTGGACTTTAAGAGAGCTGACTTCCAAAAAATGAAGGAAATACTGAGCGGCATTCCATGGACGCCAATATTAAAAGACAAGGGAGTTAACGATGGATGGGAGTTTTTTAAAAGTGAAATACTCAAGGCGCAAATGCAAACAGTGCCAACAAAGAAAAAAATATGGCACATGCAAAGAAGCCAGAATGGATGTCCAAAGAACTTCTAACTGAGCTAAAACTCAAAAGTGACATGCACAAGAAGTGGAAAAGGGGAGAAATCACCAAAGAAGAATTCAAACGTATAGCCAACTCCTGTAGGGAAAAGGTTCGCAAGGCTAAAGCGCAAATGAGCTCAGGCTTGCCAGGGACATTAAAAACAACAAAAAAGGCTTTTTTGCTTACGTTGGTAGAAAAAGGAAGAAAAAGGAGGCGATAGGACTTCTGCGAGGAGAAGATGGGGTGATGGCGACAGGGAAAAGGCAGAACTGCTTAATGCCTTCTTTGCCTCGGTCTTCTCACAAAAAGAAAGCCATCTTCAACCTCAGCAACATGAAATGGACGAAGGATTGGGGGAAATCAAACCCCAAATAGGGAAACAAGTTGTCCAGGAACACCTGGCCGCTCTAAATGAATTCAAGTCGCCAGGGCCAGATCAACTACATCCAAGAGTACTGAAGGAACTAGCGGAAGTTATTTCAGAACCACTGGCGATCATATTTGAGAGTACTTGGAGAACGGGAGAAGTCCCAGCAGATTGGAGGAGGGCGAATGTGGTCCTTATCTTCAAGAAGGGAAAAAAGAACGACCCAAACAATTACCATCCGGTCAGCCTCACATCGATACCAGGCAAGATTCTGGAAAAGATCATTAAGGAAGTGGTCTGCAAACACTTAGAAACAGATGCAGTCATTGCTAATAGTCAACACGGATTTACCAAAAACAAGTCATGCCAGACTAATCTGATCTCTTTTTTCGATAGAGTTACGAGTTGGGTCGATACAGGGAATGCTGTGGATGTAGCCTACCTGGATTTCAGTAAGGCCTTCGACAAAGTCCCCCATGACATTCTGGCAAACAAACTAGTAAAATGTGGGCTAGACAAAACTACAGTTAGGTGGATCTGTAATTGGCTAAGCGAACGAACCCAAAGGGTGCTCACCAATGCGTCGTCCTCCTCTTGGAAAGAAGTCACGAGTGGAGTGCCACAGGGCTCCGTCCTGGGCCCGGTTCTGTTCAACATCTTTATTAATGACTTAGACGAAGGGTTAGAAGGCACGATCATCAAGTTTGCAGACGACACCAAACTGGGAGGGATAGCCAACACTCCAGAAGGAAGGAGCAGAATTCAAAACGATCTTGACAGACTAGAGAGATGGGCCGAAACTAACAAAATGAAGTTCAACAGGGACAAATGCAGGATACTTCACTTCGGCAGAAAAAATGGAATGCAAAGATACAGAATGGGGGACGCCTGGCTTGACAGCAGTACATGTGAAAAAGATCTTGGAGTCCTTGTGGACAACAAGTTAAACATGAGCCAGCAATGTGATGCAGCTGCTAAGAAAGCCAACGGGATTCTGGCCTGCATCAATAGGGGAATAGCGTCCAGATCCAGGGAAGTCATGCTCCCCCTCTATTCTGCCTTGGTCAGACCACACCTGGAATACTGTGTCCAATTCTGGGCACCACAGTTGAAGGGAGATGTTGACAAGCTGGAAAGCGTCCAGAGGAGGGCAACTAAAATGATCAAAGGTCTGGAGAACAAGCCCTATGAGGAGAGGCTTAAAGAACTGGGCATGTTTAGCCTGCAGAAGAGAAGGCTGAGAGGAGACATGATAGCCATGCACAAATATGTGAGGGGAAGTCATAGGGAGGAGGGAGCAAGCTTGTTTTCTGCTGTCCTGCAGACTAGGACACGGAACAATGGCTTCAAACTACAGGAAAGGAGATTCCACCTGAACATTAGGAAGAACTTCCTCACGGTGAGGGCTGTTCGGCAGTGGAACTCTCTCCCCTGGACTGTGGTGGAGGCTCCTTCTTTGGAGGCTTTTAAACAGAGGCTGGATGGCCATCTGTCGGGGGTGCTATGAATGTGATTTCCTGCTTCTTGGCAGGGGGTTGGACTGGATGGCCCATGAGGTCTCTTCCAACTCTACTATTCTATGATTCTATAATATTCACTACATCTTTGGCCCTGCCATATTGGTTTTAAGCTGGTATGTGTTTATGTGCCTTGAAGTCACCTGTCACAAAAGGTGACCTAATGAATTGTATAAGGTTGTCTTAGGCAAAGAGTATTCATTCAGAGGTGGTTTGCTATTGCCTTCCTAAGATTGTCTTTCATGCCTGGTGCTCCTTGATAGTCCAACATCCAGGTGGTAACCCATTCTTGCCTTGCTTAGCTTCCAATTCAGATAGGCTCTGGTAGCCTCAAAATATTTAGCCCTAGGAAATGTTTTTCCAAAGTAGAAATGACTGAAGTTCATTTACAATCCTACACAAAGGTTCCACCGGGCTTATTTATTTATTGTGTCAGAAGTTGTAATGAAGTATGAGTTTTGTATTCATGTTTGTTGTGTTTAACTATGTGCTTGGGGTTTGGTTAGGTAGGTGTGAGACGGCGGCAGCCATTTAGTGGCTCTCCTCTAAGGCAGTTGCCATGGAGATGTGGGCGGAGCCACCTGCCGAGGGGAGGAGAAGTGAAGAGATTTTTAAAAGTGAAGCCTCAGTCTGTGCTCTGATGAGGCACAGGGAAGATTGATTTAGGTTGATGGGATCAAGGAGACTGAATTGTTCATTTTGAGTGAGTTTGAAATAAGTTTGGTGACTTATTTAATGTAATCTGTGTCCTGGAAAGGCACAGGGCATGTGTGATAGTATATCACGGGGGTGACTGTGGTTTGAAGTCACTGGATAGTCCAAGTTTCAGACTTTGGGAACCAATCCCAGCTGGACTCACAGAGATCCATTGAAGTAACAGTTTAAAAGGAGCAGAGGAAGAAGGTTTAACTACTTTAAGTAAAACAAGTGTTACTTTAGAGAGTTTGATTCATCTCATTCTAGTATTGTAACTGTTAATAAGAATACCTCTAAGTGAAACATTTTTTTGTAACCACCAAGCTTGTGCCTGAATAAACTTCATATTATTCTTTTTACATCAAAGCCTCTGTCGTCTATAGACTCCCTCAGCACAATTGCGCTACCATTTTAACACCGAATAAAGTAAAAGGCTTCCTCTGAGCTATTGGATGGTTGAGCACTTTTATAATCTAAAGGTGTCTCTCCACATAGTGGTGGTTGCATTTCCACTAATCGGTGGCAGTTATCTTTTATTATTTGGGACATCTATTCGTTATTAATTGGGTCTTTTAGGCTACCCTCCTTTACAGAAGTGAACTGAGGGTACAGTTGTAATGTATTTAAAAACACAAAGAAAGTTAAAAACTTGGCATTATATTAAATGTCCTTTGACCAGTAGCTGGCCACTTGGAGTGCCTCTGGTGTTGCTATAAAAAGGTCCTCCATTGTGCATGTAGCAGGGCTTAGATTGCATTGTAGTAAGTGGTCTGTGGTTTCTCTTCTCTACATTCACATGTTGTGAACTCCACTTTGTGGCCCCATTTCTTAAGGTTGGCACTATATCTCGTGGTGCTAGAGCGCAGTCTATTCAGCGCCTTTCACTGGGCTTAAATTAGGGGATGGAGGGGAATGTTGCAAATGTGCCCCTTGCACTTCCAGGGGCGTGAAGGACCTTTTAAGGAGAATAAATATGTTACAGAAATTAGGAAAGGAGCTGCTCATAGGCCACCATTTGTCCACGCATGTTCTAATCCTAAGAGGCTACAGTTAAATGTTGTTCAAAGTAAAAAGATGAAAAAGGGAGAGAATATAAACTAATACGTTCCATTTTGGGGGGGCTTTCCTCTCAGCCTGCTTTGTCTGCAGCCTTGTATCTTCTTCTGGTGCAAGGAAAGAAGGGAGAAGAAATTCTTGGGATCATCAAAAAGCCATTGAACTACATTGAGCAGATCCTTACCAAAAAGAGCACTCCGTACCTCACTGGGGTAAGTAAGGAGCTTTGTGGAACAGACAGGATAATACTGGTCCATAACCCATTTAAGCTTTGGCAGTGTGAGAGGATTTTTTATGAATTTGTTACTCTATAGTCTTTAACAAAACTAGTTTCAGACCAGGTTTCTGTTAACAATACCTGTGTGTCGCAGAAGACTAGGGCTCCTTCTACACTGCCGCATCACCTTTGCAAGCATTCTGTGCATACACAGCCTTGTTTTTGGAATTTTAAGAACTGTTTGTTTTTTTAAAAAAGAATACTGAAATAATCTCATGGCAGAATTCTGGGTTTATTGTCACAGGATACACATAGCTCCAGGCAGCTGAGAGTTTAGCTGGAATGAATGTTTAGAGTTGGCCATATAAAAATAGAAATACTCCTACATTGAATTAATTTCAGAATATGCAGATGTATTGACACTATGGTGTATAGAGTTTAATGAATAGGAACTGCCACAGCTTTACTATGCTAAACTTTACTGCAGGGTTAATCCTGGAGGAGAGAGTTTGGATTTTTTATATCAATGAAAAAGTATATTTTTTCATAACTTTTTTGGGAGTTACCTTGCATTTTAGGATAAATATTCAAGTGGCTCCTTCTGTACATAAATACTCATTCAGTTTCCTTTGACATTTCCTCTTAACACAGGAAACCGAGTCAGCTGCTGATATTGTCTTGTGGGGATCCCTTTTCCCCCTATTGAAGGATGAATCCTACTTGCCAGGTAAGAGCTGCTGCCAAAGAACTGAGTGTAGTATTTCTGGCAACACATGAAGACAATCGATGGCAGCCCTGTACAACCTGAGGCCCTCCAGGTGTTTGGAAATCAACTCCCAGAAACCTCCTCCAGCTTGTCGTGTGGCCAGGAATTTTGGGATCTAAAGTCCAAAATGCCTGGAGGGCTTCACGTTGTGCAGGACTGATCCATTGTGATTTTTTTCTGCCTCTTGTCTGCAAGTTCAGATGAGCATCCTGTGCTCGTCCTGATTCCTCTACCCACAGCCATTGGCTTTTATTTTTTAGGGGAAATAACCTCCCCTCTCGCCTAAAACTACTACTTTCTAATTTAGAAAGTCTAATTTACTACCATCAGGCTGCATCATGTTAATCATAGATGATTCAGGGACCAATCCACCTCATGTTGAGCCCAGCTAAGCATGTTCAGCTTTAGTCTTGCCTCAGAGTGCATGCTATGACCTACCCAATGCACCAGTCTAGCTACACAATAGTTGAAAGTTATGGCAGCCAAACTCTTTCTGGCAGAGAAAGATTATTTGCCATCCCTGATCTTATTGAGGAATCTCAATAAGACATTTTCAGGGGGTGAGTGAGAAGGATGCACCAAAACACAGTATGGGAACCGTTGTGATAGAGTTCACTTGATTTTTGATGCAACTGTATTCTCGAGTGTTTCTGTTGGAACATCATTGGAATAGAAACTAGCCAGGTGACTCCCTTTCTCCAAGTAAGTTGTCTTCTATCCCTGGTGCATCCTTCCAGCTAGATCTAAGGCAAGGGCTGGGAGTAGTATTGAATCGTTGAGTTGTGCCCACAGACTTGTTTGGAGCCCATTTAATACAGCACTTGAGGTGTTTTAGTTTTGAGCCAAACCCTGTAGCATCCAAAAACAAATACAAATCTTATTTTTAAGATGAGTTGCAAGCCCTGAGGAAATGGTTCCAGACCATGAGCCTGAAGGAATATTGCAAGAAGGCAGTTGAAGCTATATGGACACCCAAAGGATTGCTGGCGCTTAAAGCGTATCTGCAGAAACATCCTGCGCCTAACCTGACTTTTGAGAAGCCAGCTACCAATGAGCCAAAGGTATTTCCTCCTCGACTGCCTTCTCTATGATCCTATCTTCAGACTGTCAAGCCGTGATGACACTGTCCTTGAATGGAAACAGATTGGACTGCACTTGAGAAGTTACCATTTTAAATGCATACTCTTAAAAAAATTCCCTGCATACACAAAGCTATTAAGATGATGGTGAATCCAGAAATCGATTTCCCAGTGTCTGATTTCAGTATTAGGAATGGATCTTACAGGAGAGTGTGTAGTCATGCTATCTCTCCCTCCCCCCTTCCATTCATACCCAGTTTGGTCTACTGTCTGTGTGAAATAACTGAAGTCCTTTATTTCCAATCTGAATTAGTATTTTAACTACTAATTTCATTGATCCCCCCACACTGTGTGTAACTTACCCCATTTTGTGAGTGTATCCTAACATTCTCCGCTATTCTGGATTCTAGATATTCATTGCTATCTCTACCGAGGAATGAGACACTGGATAATATGGGTCCTCTCTTGATAACATGCTTATGATGAAACAGCTTAGCAAATGAAATATATATTTCATTTAGTAAGAGGAGGAAATGTGCTCCTTTAATCCTGACTCAGTGGAACATTGATACTGAACAACATTATTAAACTTGTGTCTGTGTGTGAACATCATCTAAGCTTCCATTCTCTTGCATTCTCCTAGATCACATACAGAACTAAAGCAATTGAAAATTGACTATGAAGACAAATTTGGTCTTTTGAACCAGAGTTGCTATTTCCTTTGATAAATTATTATTTTAAATAAATAAATAAATAAACCTAGCTCCAGAGATCTTCTATTTGAGGTATAAGGCTATAACCTACAGATAAAAAGTAAGATTATATGGCAATAGTGAAATAGTCATTGATTTTAATATTCCTGCCAGACATACTGTATATTTCTGGCAGGAACAATCTCCAAAATCTGACGTCCAATTTATTTATATATTTCCAGTATTTCTACCCCGCCCTTCTCCCCTGGGGGAATTAGGATGGCTTACAAATTGGCAACACAGTGCCATCACATCAACAATACAATACAAAAGGCATTAAAAACTAAAAACATTTAAAACATAAAACCAATATACAATAATAAAACATTTCTATGCACCGAGGTAATGTCCTTTCATTCACTAGACCTTGTTAATCCAGAGTCTTAAAAACCGACTGTGCCAAGCTCGAAAGTTCATTCATTGAACACTTGAGCCACATAGCCATGTCTTTAGTGTTTTTCTGAACCCTAGAAGGGAAGGGGCCTGCCGGATGTCACTGGGGAGGGAATTCCACAGCCGAGGAGCCACCTATTGCCATATATGAAAGGCAATAGCTGTCTGCAAGGCTTGAAACTTTTATATTTTTAAAATCCTGCTTCTTCATAATATCCATATAGCCGGGGCAGTTAGTGCATAAGAATTCAGAGCTCTCTCAATTCATATCTGCAGTTTAACAATTGGAAAGTGAACCACTCATTGTCCGTTACACAGTTCTTTAGCAAGTAACTCAAGTGCAGTACGCAGCACAGATTTTTATGACCTGTAGCATGGCATGGGTTTACTTGCTAATCCAGTTTTACATTGCTATATTTGGAACTTGACATAAATTGATATGCAAAATAAAGAACAGTTACCCAGGGTTAACTTGTTTTCATGTGTGCAAGTACAGGCATGGCAGCCTGAAAACTCCATTATTTGGACAGTGCTGCTTTTTGGAAATATTTGACCCATGTTCTCAGATCTTTCAGTGTAACCTCAATTGTAGGTTTCAGTGATAAAAGTACAGTTAATATTCTTCAGTCTCCAGCCTTGTTCTTAGTTCTTACAAATAAAAAAGAAGTAATAGCAAGCTGGTATTTGGTTTACATAGATCCAAAGTGTCAGATTCACAATGCAATTCATTTCTTTGTCAACGGAAAACAAGTATTTTAGAGGAGGGGGCAAAAGCTTACTCCCTGTATTATCTGCCTGCAGGACTCTGTTAGTTATTTCACCATTTGTCTAACATGTTACAGTTGAAAGACAGAAAACCAAATGGGTAAACCTGTTCATGAGAAATAGGTTTAGGTCATTGGCCCAGTTCTGCATTGAGAAATGAGTTCAACTCAAAAATATTGAAGTGTGAAAGAATATCAGCTCCTGGTCTCTCCTGATCTGGGCTTGCTTATATGGTCTGTTTAACCTTGTAGCACAAGTCCATGATGTTTAGAGGGAAGACATTGAAAAGTGAGGGATGCCATCTGTCTTGGTGCTGCAGTTGCTTTTCTAGACTGTTACTCTGTTTACATCTGTATATTGGCACAATCCCTGCATGGCTTGTAGGTTTGGCTTACCTAGTTTAAAAGGTTAGTTTTCCTTACTCCCCTTAGGAAGAAGACTCAGCTCAGCGTCACCTGTCTGAAGAAGAAATTGCAGTCATCGCAGAAGTTTGGAGCAGAGGATCAGCTAGCCTACCCAAACCTTGGAAGCCACAGCATCCTATGTAAGCACTTGCAGGAATGGCATTCTGTAATTGAAATAATTTGGTGTTACAGCAGGCTTCCCCTTCGTTTAATAAAACATCTACTTTGCATACTCCTCGCAGAACTTAGTGCAAAATCAATTCTGTCCTCAAATTACCATTACTGACATTTGTTTTACAATTATTACTTCACTTTTAATCCCATCCTCTACATCAAGGTGGACAAAATGTAGCTGTGTCACACATGTGTGTCCCCCCAGAACTGTTTTGTTAGTTTTTTTAATTAAAAATTATCCAGAATAGCAGCAAACACGCTCTAGGTCAGTGGTTCTCAACCTGTGGGTCCCCAGATGTTTTGGCCTTTAACTTCCATAAATCCTAACAGCTGGTAAACTGGCTGGGATTTCTGGGAGTTGTAGGCAAAACACCTGGGGACCCATAGGTTGAGAACCACTGCTCTAGAGGGTGTTGAAGGCATTTTCACCATGCCCAAAACAAAAAAGATGATGTGCTTCTGATTACTCCAAAATGTCTACTGGGAATGTGAGGTACATTTCCACTTCATTTGGTGCCCCTTGACCAATTTAGAGTCATGAGAGGCACTTTTTGAAAGCCATGATGAAAATGCCCTCATCTTTCATAGGAACATTTGGGGGAAGTTTCATTTTTATTTTAGGTTTTTTAGGAGGTGTTGAAGCCCTCCAATGTCTCCTAGAATATTATTGTATCCCACTGGTCTTCCACAGTTGCCCATCCTGCTCTGTAACATAGATCTCAACCTTTTTGGACTCAGTATGCAGATTGGAACTGTGAGAAAAACATGGAAGGCCACCTCCTCCCATATGAGCCTGCCTGAAACATTGGGTCCTTAGGAGAAGCCCTATTCCACATTCCATCTCCCTACAGGGCCAAGTTGGTGGGTACATGTGACAGCATCCTGTGTTGTTCGGCTTACTTGTCATTCTTATGAGTCACATATGTCCATTCTTGATCTCTCCATTTAACTCCTTTGCCTTTTCTTCCCAGTTTGCCCGTGGAAGGTATGAAGAATGTGCTGATAACTAGTGCGTTGCCCTACGTCAATAATGTGCCTCATCTTGGGAACATCATTGGCTGTGTCCTCAGTGCTGATACTTTTGCCAGGTAAATTTTGATTGTGAAAACATATTTGCTAAATCCCACAGTGTGAATCTATAGCTCTGCTTTTGCCCGAGTCAAAAATTGCCATCTTCTCTTGTCTTTTATAACTTGGATTCTTGGCAGATCATAGGATTACTGCCTAAATCTGCTTCCTAAAAAATAGGAACCTTTGAAAATCAATGGAAATTATGGAAGAGAGGGTCATAAAATACAGAGTTAGCCTTCTGGACCACTTTGTCCACTCCCATACCAGTGCAGAAAATTGGACTGTATTATGAATCTAATTTGGAGGAGGTGTGTATTTATTTTAATTATATCCTGCCTTTCTACCAAAACGGAATCCAAAGAGGCTTCCCATGTAAGTTGAAGCACAACATATGAAGGTGCTGTCTCTTGAGTCAGACAATTGGTCTATGTAGCGTCATTGTCTGCTGTAGTCTCTACCCTTGGAAAACAATCATACTTGGCCACATTTAATAGCCTATAACAGTATGATGATGATAGCAGCTATGTAGCTTCATTGTCTGCTGTTGCTAGTATTGGCTGTCCCAAGATATGAAGCCTTTTGTAGAATCCTAGTTGGAAGAGATCAGTTTGACCACCCAGTCAAATCCCCTTCCCTTGTAGAACTGAACCAACAAAGCCTGGGGTCTTACCACACAGCTATGGCCTATTTGATCCACCGAGGGACCAAGTGATCCACTCATAGGGCTGTGATAAACATCCCACTTCATTCTGCGTAACTGGTGATCATTTTCTGTCCAGGTACTGCCGCCTGCGCAACTGGAACACATTGTACTTGTGTGGTACGGATGAGTATGGCACTGCTACGGAGACAAAAGCCATGGAAGAAGGGCTGACACCACAGCAGATCTGTGATAAGTACTACGCTGTCCATGACCAGATTTACAAGTGGTTCAATATATCTTTTGACTTCTTTGGCCGTACCACCACAACCCAACAAACAACGTAAGTGCTGCCAGCAGGAAACACAGAAATATTGGGAAGTCAAGAAGGGGAGACTGCTGGAACATTCCTCTCTTTCTCTGTCTTTTGCCATGCACATATTGTCTTAGCTTTGCAACAGCTATAAGATTTATTGTTTCTCACTCCCATGTTGTCACTATCAACAATAATATAATAGTCACACTTTTCCCCTTTATTTTAACTTAAGAAAGGGTGCGTGACTATTACCTGATGGAAACAAAATCTGCCTTTGAGTCCAGTTTCTGGTTTTTAAAAACAAAATAAACAAAATAAAAAGGCATGTCCAAAAGGAGAGGAGGAGAAGAGATGATCCAGCAACGAAGAGCTCATTTTTTTTTGTTTATTTGTTTTAAACTGCCTATCCTCGGAGGGAGGGAGGGAATCAGACCCAAACAGCTCGGTGTCCATTATGCGAAGAAAAGCTGGAAGCCATTTTTAGGAGCAAAAAAAGGGAGTACAACAATTATGCAGTGAAGTGCAATATCTTTTGGACATGCCTTTTGGAAAGAGTTGAAAGGTTGGCTACTATACTATACATACAATGCTGGCCAACACACATTTTGGTGCCTCAAATATTAGAACCTTTTTTGGGCATATTTGACCTAATTTCAAAAATGGCATCAGTTTCCTCCTATCAGCACTAGTTTATAAGATACAGAACATATGCCATCTACCAGTTTTTATCTGCTCCCCAATGCAGAAATCGGAATACTTTAATGTAGTGTAAAAATAATATATTTTAAGCATCAGGGAAACATTAAAAATTACAAAAAATGTATATTACCTGAAAATCTACTTATTTCATTCCAAAAAATTAATTCAACTATATGTAAGAAACTGGAGCTGATGAGGCCTATCCAATGCAATTTTCTGAATCAGTACCCCAAATAACCACAGGAACAGATTAAAACCAAGAAAAAATGTGGGTTTTTTTGGGGCTGTGTTAATTTTTCTGACCAATTGACCCTCTGCCATTTAAATGCGCTGGCACTGAACCTTCACGTGTTGCATTTTGTACAATTGTGTGTTGTCTTTTTGTGGAAACTCAGTGCTCAGGTTGAACTGTAGCTGTTGTCTCACATATGATTATTGCAGATATGGGTATAACTGTTGAACTATGGTAGACTACTGTTTGTTTTGTTTGGATAAAAATGATAAAGTGGCAAGAGTGGTAGTAAACATTTGTAAGTTGGTGGATCACTAAGAAATGACAGGTGTAGATGTTTGTTTTACAAGATGGGGTCGATGCAGATTCTTTTCTTTTGAATAAACCTATACAGCTACCATTAATGTGTCATTACAGAAGATACAGTGATAGATAGTCAGGGTGACACAGGTCATGAGATGGTCCTAATCATGGACTCTGTGAGGGCTGACTGACTAGCTCCAGATGAGATAGCCGTTTTCAGTTGTTAGCAGCATAATTTCACTGACTACAAGCACCTCTTGCTCAGTCGTAAATATATGTGAAGAATTTTGCCAAAAGTTGTTCTCGCATTCCTCAATAAGCAAAAGTGCAGTGAACGCCTGAGGTTATTACGTTGGCACAGCTAGTGGGAAGTACTTATGAACATCTGAGGATGCTCCCTTCCTCTTACACCCCCTTTTCTTCCTTTTTTAGCATTGCCCAGGACATTTTCCATTGCCTTCTGAAGCGCAACTTCTTGCTGACTGAGACAGTAGATCAGTTGAAGTGTGAGAAATGTGAGCGTTTTCTGGCTGATCGCTTTGTGGAAGGCACCTGCCCCTTCTGCAATTATGAAGAGGCCCGTGGGGACCAGTGTGATAAATGCGGCAAACTGATTAACGCTACTGAACTTAAGGTATCATTGCCAGAATGGAGACTGTATGCTTAGCATTCTCCTTTCTTGCCCCCTTCAGTTTTTGATGGCTAGAGAGTATTACAGTAGAGTCTCACTTATCCAAGCTAAACGGGCCGGCAGAAGCTTGGATAAGCGAATAACTTGGATAACAAGGAGGAATTAAGGAAAAGCCTATTAAACATCAAATTAGGTTATGATTTTACAAATTAAGCACCAAAACATCATGTTATACAACAAATTGGACAGAAAAGGTAGTTCAATATGCAGTAATGTTATGATGTAATTACTGTATTTACGAATTTAGCATCAAAATATCATGATATATTCAAAACATTGACTACAAAAATGGCTTGGATTATCCAGAGGCTTGGATAAGCGAGGCTTGGATTAGTGAGACTACTGTAGTTCCCTAGAAATTATATTACCACACTAAACTAGAATGGATCCCACTTTTTTCCTGCAGTTGTTCTATAATGATACAAGTTAAGTTTTTCTTACCCAACATGTTTGGGACTAGAGGTTTTTGGATCTTTTATATTTTGAAACACCCTTTCTTTGCATTTACCTAATGAATAAGGGATTGTTTGGGGAAGTGGATTAGACACATGTCTAATGATGTACACTGCTCTTGAGTCTCCTGCAGGTTGAGAAGAGTGAGATATAAATGAAGTAAATAAATGTCCAGCATATGTTGACCCCTTCCACTGGCAGCCCCCAACTATCACTGTTAGTAAACCAATGGGGCAAAAGAATGATGATTTCCTTACACAAAGTCCCTGTAAAAGCTAATGCCCCAGACACTTCCCGATTGTCAACACTTTCTTTTTTTTAGTAGAATAGCCAGAAAGGGAGGGGAAAATCCTCCCCCCCCCCCCCCCCCCGTGAGTCTGTTGCATTCTCTCTGAGCTCTATACAGATGGTTGCTAATGGCTTCAATCTATATTAACCTTTGTGGCCATTTACAGGATGCCCAGTTTGCCATATGCCACAATTGTCTGGGTGAATGGTGAGGCAGAATCATCCAAGACGCCTGCTGTTTTACAGGGGAGTAAGTGGAGTCCTCCCTTTCTTCCCTCTGTTCTCCCTTCTGATCAGGACTCCTTGAGGAAAAACTCAGCAGGCGCTGGCCATGAGACTAGCCCCCTTTGCCCAAAGGTGGAAGTGCATGGCTGCTGGGAAAAGGATTTGAGTTTGGGGGGAGGGGGGATATGTTGGATGAGGGAGATTGAACTCATACTGAGGATTTATATAAGACTTCAAAAATTCTAAAGTAGGATCAGGAAGATAGCAGCCTTGTGGGATCTTCTTTATGTGTAAAAATGTTGAACTCTGCCAACCCAAATTGGGCACGAAAGGGAGGCCCATCCTACAGAGTTTATTGTGTTGTGTTGCACCCTGTGAATTATATACAGGGAAATATACAAATCTGCATGCAAATTACTGCATATCAAGGATTCTGACACATCATTCTAAAACTGGCAAGCAAACGTGGTCCAACGCAACTGCTCAATCTTCCTATTTCATAAGTGAGAAACATGAAGGCTGAGACGTAAGAAATTAGCATAAGGTCTACTTCAGTAGAAGTGTTTGGCTTAAAAGGAAATTCTTATTTTCATTAAAGTAAAAAAGAAATCCATGGAGAAGTACTGCAGACCACCCAGAGATTTACTGTAGGGTTGGGCTGGTGAAAGAAACTAGAGGGCTAGTGGTTCCCAACCTTTTTTTGAGCAGGAACTACTTGAACAGGGACTACTTAACCAGGGACCACTCTCCAACATGAGTACCAAAAGGATTACAAATCAGTTCTTCGTTAACTAGTTTCTGATACAGGACATATGCTATCCAGTAGTTGCCATCGGCTCGCCCACATAAAAACATATTTAAAAATCTAGTGCTGATGTGGTCTATCCAATGCAATTTTCTGAATCGGTACCCCAAATGACCCCAGGAACAGGCCTAAAAACGAAGACACCAAGAAAAAAAATGTTGGTTGGGCTGTATTATTATCCGTAGTAGTAATGGTGAGGCCGCAGACCATATTTTAGTTATTGCGGATCACTGGTGGTCCATAGACCACAGGTTGGGAATCACTGCTCTATGCCAAGTCTACACCAGATACTTCAAAGCCCTGTAAAAACATTATTCCCGTATCACCATAACTCATCGCTGTTGGCCCATAGGATGAATATGGAATTCATGCAATTTTCACCACAGCTTTTACTTCTGGGCTTGAGATGAGCACATCACAGACCTCCTTCCTTTCTTTTTGTTCTCTTCTTCCCAGAAACCTGTGTGCAAAGTCTGTCAAGGGACTCCTGTGGTGAGATCTTCCCAGCACCTCTTCCTGGACTTGCCCAAGGTAGGTCTCTCTTGGGTTTCTTCTCTCTCATGGCCTGATCCTGCACTTCCATCTGCATAATAACTACAGAAGGCCTCTGCTAGATGGTCTGGGGATTGAAGGTGTCAGACTGGGATGGGAACCTAGAAGGCACCAACACAGGACCCCTGACAGGCAACTTCTGAGGGAAGGTGACACCTCCCCTCATTATGCAGGTAGTGGCTCTTGCAAAGAAGAATAATGCACAACACTACTTGCCTGAAGTTGTTACCCATGATACTGCTTGCCAGACTCATGCAAAATGGCTGGATACACCTATTCACTAACTCTGCCTTCCCCACCATTAGCTGGAAGAGAGCCTAGAGAAGTGGCTGGCCCTGTCCCAGTCTACCGGGGACTGGACCCCCAATGCAAGATACATCGCCCGCTCTTGGATCCGTGATGGCCTCAAGCCCCGCTGCATCACCCGTGATCTGAAATGGGGCACACCAGTTCCCTTGGACGGTTTCCGTGATAAGGTGAGTAGTGGGACAGAAAGTATAGATCCCAAGGCTTTGCAATGTTGACAACTGTTCCTTTTTTCTCTGATGTGGGCTATATCTCTCTGGAGGACATCTATGGAAAGTGTTCCCTATTTTTAGGAGCTAGATGATGTGACGGGAAATGGGAGCTTCCGGTAAAGGTAAAGGTTTCCCCTGACATTAAGTCTAGTCGTGTCTGACTCTGTGGGTTGGTGCTCATCTCCATTTCTAAGCTGAAGAGCCTGCGTTGTCCATAGACACCTCCAAGATCATGTGGCCAGCATGACTGGATGGAGTGCCCATTCGATCAGCAAGTTCAGCCGCTCAGCGGTTTAACCCGCTGCACCACTGGGAAGCTTTGACTAATATAAATCTAAAGCCTTGGAGGATGGAGGCACCACAAACAGAGCACTGGAAGTTCTTCGTGCTGTTTCCCCTTTACATAACACTTCCCAAATTCACAACCTTGATGATGGGAATAATAAATATATAAATCATTTCTATTGAACAAATGTTTTCTAATTCCCGTCTCAATTACTTAACATTTTGGAGGATGGGGAAAATTCTACTTTATTTTTCAAAAGAACATGTTTACTCCCTTAAAAAAAAACTATATAGGTTTATTTCACAATTTCATCAGAAAACTATGGCATTAAATAATAATAACAACAACAAATTTTATTTATTACCTTCCTCTCCTCATGGCTAGAGGTAATGAACAACATAGTTATAAACATAATGCCACAAGTACATTCATTAAAATACATTTTACAAAGATTAAAACACAATACTAATTGAAGATACATTTAAAATTCATTATTTAAAATTAGTACCAAATTACTGGAACAGAAAAAAGGGTTTTTTTGTACGCAGCATCATCTCATTTGAGACAAATAAAATACTGAAAACTGATGTTTTAGTAGGAGGTGAATACATGCAATAAATTGTGCATAATTACAAAACTAACCATTCAGTCTGTATTTGCATTTTTGTGTCTCTCTTCTATCAGTCACTTTGCCTTTCCCTCTATTTGTATAGGTTTTCTATGTCTGGTTTGATGCGCCCATTGGCTACCTGTCTATTGCAGCCAATTACACTGACCAATGGGAGAAATGGTGGAAGAATCCAGAGCAGGTAACAGGCTTGTTTATCTCTGTCTCTTTCTGTTTGGATCCCAACTAGCTCACCATGTGGAACCTGGAAAGAGTTTCGACGTGAAGTTGGTTCATTTCACTGAAGACCAAGGCACCCTGAATCCTGCTGATAGCACCAGCTAGAGGAAAAAACAGAACCAGTGGGATCCTCTGAGGTGTCATCTCACGATTTAACTGTTAATTAAATAGGACTACTGTGGTTGGAGCTATGAGTAGGAGCCAGCCTCATTAATGCACTTTAGGTATCCAGACAAATTTTCATAGAATCATAGGATAGTCGAGTTGAAAGAGACCTCAAAGGCCATCCAGTCCAACCCCCTGCCAAGAAGCAGGAAATCGCATTCAAAGCACCCCCGACAGATGGCCATCCAGCCTCTGCTTAAAAGCCTCCAAAGAAGGAGCCTCCACCACAGTCCGGGGCAGAGAGTTCCACTGTAGAACAGCCCTCACAGTGAGGAAGTTCTTTCTGATGTTCAGGTGGAATCTCCTTTCCTGTTAATGCCATATGCATGGATGCTTTATGCTCACTGGCAATTCTGTATATGAACCAAAGTTTCTCCTGCTGAGCATCCTGGTTTTCTATTTCTTTGGTAGTTATGAGGTTGTTGTTTTTTTTTAAAAAAAAAATCACCATAATAAATGTTCTTATTAAGCAATTGGAATGAAAGGAATTGAATGGTTGTGAGGAAGAAGCAAAACTGTGGTTTACTAGCTTGCAGAACATCTCTTCTTTCTCTTCAGGTTCAGCTTTATAATTTCATGGCAAAAGACAACGTTCCCTTCCACAGTGTTGTGTTTCCCTGCACGCTGTTGGGTACTGGTGACAAATACACTCTGGTCAATCATCTTATTGCAACAGGTATTGCAGAAACGGATCCCTCATTCTATTCCTGCTTTCTCCAGCTAAATTGCTATCTGGTTGAATTCCTTAGTAACGTTGTGTCAAGTGTAACCCTGGGTGTGCATGAGCCATTTACTTCCCCCTAAACTTACTGTAAAATCTCTGACTTCATGGCAAGGTGGCAGGATTAAGGAAACATTTGGCTGCCTCTCTATCATTAGATCCACTGTGATAACAAAGGCACAGATCTCCATGAAGTGCCTACATGTATCAACACTGTGGTCATTTTGCATCTGGCTATATCACTCCACTTGCTGCCAATTAGTTTCCAGGCAAAATACAAGGTGATGGTTTTGAGCTTTAAAACCCTACATGGTTTGGGTCCAGGTTACCTAAGGGTCGCCTTCTCCCATACAATCTGCCCTGCATATTTCGATCTTCTGGGGGGTGTCTGCACCAACCAGCCAGAACCTGACTGGCAACCACTACCGAGAGGACTTTTTCATCAGCTGCCCCAAGACTGGAACAACCTGCCTATAGAGCTCCAACAGCTAAATCAGCTGTTGGAATTTAAACACAAGTGAAGACTTGTCTCTTCCGGCATGTCTTTTGCGCATCTCTGTTATGTCTGTTTTAATATGTATTTCCTAGAGATATGTTTTGGTATGTAACTTTTATGGAGGTATGTTTTAGTATGTGTATTTGTAGTGTTTTTGCTGTGTTTATGTACTGTATTTTAATTGTTTTATAACCCACCTCGAGCCATGAGGAGAGGTGGGTAAGAATTAATATTATTATTTGGTACACAACAAGAGTAGTACACATCAAACAAAATCACTATGCTGGCTTTTCAGTTGGATTACACATCGGACACTTCCCAAGTGTCTATGTGATGTATGTTGTTGTTGTTTTTGTTGTTATTATTGAGAGGTATCCATATGATCCTGCCTGCTTGCCATGAAGCACGCATTGACCATGTAGGGGAGCTTTGGGGCTTTTACAGTAAGTTGGAGGAGAGATGCTTTGGGGCCTGTGGAGGGAAGGAGGGAGGGAATGCCAATGGATACAATGCCCCCCCCCCCCAAAAAAAAGGATATCCATATGCACTGAGGATATGCAGATGTTCCTAAAAGAATTCTGCCCTTGCACTGTAAACCATTTTGAGTCCCACATGGGAGGAAGTTGGGATATATAACTTAAATCACAAACCAACACTGTTTTCTCATATGAGATCTTGTTGGGACTATGGAAGAGGGCTCTAAAGAATCTTTTAACATCTCTATAATTTTCCATTTTCCCCTCTACAGAATACCTGAACTACGAAGACGGCAAATTCTCCAAAAGCCGTGGGGTGGGTGTCTTTGGGGACATGGCCAAGGACACTGGGATTCCATCAGACATCTGGCGCTTCTACTTGCTCTATCTGCGCCCAGAGAGCCAGGACAGCGCCTTCTCCTGGACTGATCTCATGACCAAAAACAACTCAGAGTTGCTCAACACACTGGGAAATTTTATCAACAGGTAATAATTCGGAAGACCAGGGGTGGAAAGAGTGGAGCACAATGGCCAGAAATTTATACTTATATTTTTATTTACTATATTATTTTATACTTTATTTATATCCCACCTTTCTCCTTGTGGGGGCTCAAGGTAACTACACAATTTGCCTCCCTTTGGAGGTTAAGGTTGTTCTCTTTTTGCTCTATGATCCCCAGAAAGTAAAAACACTCTTATGCTGGTCAGGATTTTAAGAAGGTGACAAAGAAACATTTTGGTTGGTGTACTGGGGTGTTTTCTTGATTTGTGTAAGTCATTTGACTTTATAAATTGCTTTTAACTAGGATTTATATTTCTATTGTACTTAATGATGATTTTATAAGTTTTTTGTTTTTAATAAGTTAGAAACCATCTTGAGGTAGTTGAAATTCTCAAATGATGTTGGAAGTGGTGTCGGATCTGATGAGTACTTGGATGGGAGACTGCCATCAAAGGCCAAGTGCTAAAAGCTATTTTTTGAAATCATTTCTGAGTATTCCTTGTCTGAGAAAACAATATGAAAGGAGATTGCTGTAAGTGTGTAAGTGACTTAAAGGCACATAAACACACAAGCGAACTTGAGTCCTGTTATTGTAGGAAAAGGTGGAATATAGATTGAAATAAATGATATTTAAAATCCCAAGAAGCAAGATAACATGTATCTTACAGTTCCTTTCAAAGTGGGGGTGGGCAGTGCATCAACTGTATATATGCCCCACAGACACTTTATTGTGTCCTCTATAAACCCTCTGTTGCAGAATCACTATTGGGGCACTGTATCACTATAGAAGGAAGAGCACAAACCAGCCAGAAATATGGCCAAATCAGGTCAAAGTTTTCCTAGCAAGACACTTTTTTGAGATCCTCTATAGTTCAGGATTCAGAGTTAGTGTTGAGTATTTGACCCATCCAAGTACTAATCAAGGCTGACCTTGCTTAGTAGGTACCTAGCTGAAAGCTTAGTTGGGAATAGGATTCACCCATAAAGCTATATTCTATAAACTAGGTCTAATGTACAATTAAGAAAATATAAATGATCTGCCTGGTTTGGTTTATTGAAAACCCAAATTTCTTGTACAGAGCAGTGGCTCATGAAAAGTGAAAGAAGTGCAACTGTCAAGACATGGTGATTATTCTGGCTTCCTGCAAATCAAATGACTGCACACAAACTGCTGAGTTCAATCAATTAGAATATCTACATTTTCTTTTTCTTTTCTTTTTCCAGAGCTGGGTCCTTTGTGTGCAAATTCTTTGGGGGACACGTTCCCGCCATGGAGCTAAACCAGGACGACAAGCGGTTGCTGGCTCACATCACTCTGGAGCTGCGTCAGTACAACTACTTGTTGGAGAAGGTCAAGTACGTCCTTAGAACAGAACATGTTCCAGAGACTTGAGGAACTTGTATCATCTCTGATTTAGTCGAAATTGGGATTAGAGGAGCGCAGTGGGCATCAGCAGCATGTTGGCTAAGATGAACTGAAATCCCCCTCCGGTCTTTCCCCATGTCTGGAAGGCCGATAGCCACCAGACATTCCCAGTTAGGCCGCAAACATACAAAATAGGAGGAAAGAAGAACATTAGGCATTTGATTATGTGCTAATGATCCAAGTACAGATGCCACAGAGTCTGTTCTAAGGAACCTTGCATGGCACTAATACCACGTTTAGAAATTAAGCTCAAGATATTAATATATTGTGTTGCCCAAGGCTTTCCTGGCCAGAATCACTGGGTTGCTGTGAGTTTTCTGGGCTGTATGGCCATGTTCCAGAAGCGTTTTCTTCTGATGTTTCACCTGCATCTTTGCAAGGCATCCTCAGAGCTTGTGAGGCAACCTCTGAGGATGCCAGCCATAGATATAAGCAAAACATCAGGAGACCTATTAATATATAAATATATTATCCCCATGGAGCTTCTGGTGGCCTAGGGGATAAAAGCCTCATGACTTGATGGTTGGGTTGCTGACCTGAAGGCTGCCAGGTTCGAATCCCACCCGGGGAGAGCGCAGATGAGCTCCCTCTATCAGCTCCAGCTCCATGCAGGGACATGAGAGAAGCCTCCCACAAGGATGGTAAAAACATCAAAAACATCCAGGCATCCCTGGGCAACGTCCTTGCAGATGGCCAATTCTCACACTCCAGAAGCAACTCCGGTTGCTCCTGACATGAGATATATATATATATATATAGGTTATAGCAACCTATTAATACATTTTTTATTACATCCAGAAGCTGAAGTCTAGCTTTGATCCCATAATAGAACATTTTAAGAGACAACACTTGTGATAAATTAAGCTAAGAGAAAGAGAGGTTGCATTAGACATTCATAGCCCAACAAAGAATTTCGTGACTTGTTTTTTAGGCCTGTTCCTTGGATTTTTGGGGGCGGTATTTCAGAAAATTGCATTGGATAGACTGTACCAGCTCTAGTTCCTTAGATGTGGTTATCATGGTTTTCTATGAGCGAGCAGATGGTGAATGGTAGTTGACATATGCTCTGTGTCTCAAAAACTAGAACTGATCGGGGAAAATTGGTGCCATTTTTGGAATCAGCAGGTCAGATATACCGAGAAACAGGACTGACATTTGAGGCACCAAAATGTGTCTTGACCAGTGTTCACTTATAAAAATTCCTTGTGGACAATGTCAGCAACTGGTTTGTCTATTTGAACAATGCTTTTTTTTTTTTTTTTGGAAAAGAGAAAACCCAACAACTGTGATTGGGACGTAGTTTCCTTTATAGTTGTCTGATGATTCTTGTTCACTCCTGGTGGCCAAGAGGATGGTTATTTTACCATCTGGTCATTGGCCTTTTTAGCAACGACAGAGAAATGGAAGCTGGCACCTTTCCCTTTCCTCTTTGTCTGTCGCTTCTTCCCACTCTGCTCTTCTTCTTTTCCAGGATCCGTGAGGCACTGCGCAGCATCCTGAATATGGCTCGCCATGGCAACCATTACCTCCAGGTCAACGAGCCTTGGAAACACATCAAGGGCAGTGAGGCAGACAAGTAAGGCTTGGCTGCTGGAATAAGGCTATTCTTGTAGAATCTTTGCCATCATATAGAACATAACTGCTTTGGGTTAATTCTGAACTTTGGGGAAGTAGATAAAGTTTCTGGGTTCCTTAGTTTGTTTATCTTTTGCTTCTCAGGGTAAAGCCAGCTAGCTATTTTTTACTCTGGGAGATCTATTCTTTTATAGTTGATTAGGAGCCGCCGGTGGTGCAGTGGATTAAACTGCTGAGTTGCTGAACTTGCTCACCGAAAGGTTGGCAGTTGGAATCTGGAGAGCGGAGTGAGCTCCCGCTATTAGTCCCAGCTTCTGCCAACCTAGCAGTTCAAAAACATGCAAATGTGGGTAGATCAATAGGTACCGCTTCTGCAGGAAGGTAACAGCGCTCCCTGCAGTCATGCTGGCCACATGACCTAGGAGGTGTCTACAGACAACGCCGGCTCTTCGCCTTAGAAATGGAGATGAGCACCAACCCCCAGAGTCGGACACGACTAGACTTAATGTCAGGGAAAACCTTTACCTTTACCTTGGTCCTTTCTATTACTCCTGACCATTAGACTCCTGAACCTCACCTGATGGAGTTTCAATGTACTCAGTTTTATATATATATTACTAGCTGTGCCCGGCCACGCGTTGCTGTGGCAAAGTGGTGGTGGTATTGGTTAAAAATTGTTGTGTAATTTTTATTTGACGTTATTTGCATTTTTAATTAATTTTATTGTAAGTTATATTTTTATTTATTATATTTTATTATTTTCTTGTATTATTTTTAGTTATTTTCTGTTATTATAGTATTTTATTGTATCATTTTTTAGTGTTTTTTATTATTTTTTTATTGGGTTGCTAGGAGACCAAGTTGGAGGAGCTTAGCCTTCTAACTGGCAGCAATTGGATAAAAGCAATTATTCCTCTCTCTCTAATTAGGACTTTATTTTTCTTTTCTTTTTGTTGTATCAACCTAGAGGCATGGATGATGGGTTGTGTTGTCAAATTTCGAGGTTGGGGGGCCTGTAGTTTTGTTGTTTTGTGGGTCGCCGTGATGCCATCACTCTTATATATATAGATTTTAATTTAATGTGTTTTATCAGGGTTTTTGTATTTTATGATGTTTTATTTTTATTTATTTTTCATTGTTAGTCTTATTTTGTTGGTCATCATTTTGTTTATTAAGTTACAATTAGGTTGTTTATATTGTCTAATGTGCTTTGTCTTGATGTAAATTGTTTTGTAGTTTTCTTTGGTCATTGAATAGGTGCCATATGTTTGGAAACCGCCCTGAGTCCCTTCGGGGAGATAGAGTTGACTAATAAATAAAAGTTTATTAGGTTTATTTATTATTATTCCTGCCCAAGGTTTTCTTTTCCCTGGACTGATAAAAGTTGTCTCCTCTTCCTAGGAAACGAGCAGGTACTGTGATCGGGGTGGCGGTCAATATTGCCTCCCTGCTGTCTGTCGTCTTGCAGCCCTACATGCCCAACGTGAGTGCAACTATCCAGCAACAGCTGAGCATTCCTGCCGACTACAATGTTGTGAGCAATGATTTTGTCTGCACTTTGCCTGCTGGACATCAGATTGGCACGGTAGGTTCTGCCGGGTGGAGGCATTTCAGCTTGTCCTGGAACCATGGCACAATTTTCATTAAGGTCTCAGAAATGGGAAGAGGAGAAGGTACATCTGTTTCTTGGCTGTACCGTGCCAGGCTGCAGATGGGGATTGGGGAGGATGGCTTCATTAAAATAAAGTGGTTTCCAGCAATAGCCTTCTATCACATTGGGATGGAAAGGTCTGTAATAACTGGAATTGAGAAACAAATACTGATTTATCAAAGTATTGATTTCTTAAATATCCTGGTCTGTATCATAAGATCTCAAGGCAGTGTGCAGTACAATTGGTTTAGCCAATTTGAACAATATAAAATTGTTTTAAAAAAAGTAAACAAGCAAGCTATTTCAACCTGGGTTGCTGTGAGTTTTCCGGGCTGTATGGCCATGTTCCCCAAGCATTATCTCCTGACGTTTCGCCCACATTTATGGTAGGCATCCTCAGAGGTTGTGAGATAGATTGGAATCTAGGCAAGGGAGGTTTATATATCTGTGGAAAGTCCAGTGTGGGAGAAAGAACTCTTGCCTCATGGAAACAAATGTGAATGTTGCAATTAATCCCCTTGATTAGCATTGAAAAGCCTTGCAGCTTCAAGGCCTGGCTAATTCCTGTGTGGGGGAATCCTTTGTTGGGAGCTATTGCAAATTAAAACACATTCATAATTAACTGAAGCTGTGTTAAAACTGTAATTCATGTAAAGTTTTGAGTAAAATCGATTTGGTCCCAAAGGCTTTTATGAAATAAAAACATGTTTGACTTGATGCCAGGGTTGGTATTTTCCACCCCAGAGTCCTCTTCTTCCTATAGTGAATTTTCTTTCCACTGGTGAGACATAAAAAGATTCATCTTCCAAATCTCGATCCCTGAACAGAGGACGTGTGTGTGTGTGTACGCGTATACAATTCCATTCACAGTTGTGATTCTGAGTCTTCCTCCTCCTTCCTATGCCTGATGGAGGGTAAATGGAGGAAATACTCCCATTGTGCCAATGAGTTAAGTCATTTCCTACAATGAAAGATTGAAAAGACCCAATCAATTCTAACTGGACTTGGTGTGGGCAGAATTCCTTCATGATCTATGACGATCAATCAGACCAATACAGTGAGCTGCACTAGAGTCCTTTCAAATGGTGTCTAGTGGTTTGTCCGATTGGTGCAACAGCCTGGGAACAATCTGCCCTTAAATAGAACTTGGTTTACAAACAAACCAAAACATGGAATTGTGGCAGAAAGTCAGGATAGCCATGGATGGCAGCTACAGGTGAAGACAGAAGGGCAAGCTCTGCCCATACTGTTTTCTCACATCTGTCCCTTTTCCTTGCACCCTGAGAAAATATGAAAAATATGTTTTCTTAGGATGTGTATTGCTCACATGATAAGCATACAAAACACATGCCCTGTTAGGACAGAGCACAGTTGTAACGTAACATATGGATTTTCATACGACTTTTAATTTTCCACCAGGTAACCCCCCTGTTCCAGAAGCTGGAAGCAGAACAGATTGAAAACCTGCGGAAGCGCTTTGGTGGTGGCCAGGTAAGGAGAGGTGGCAGAGCTAATGGATGTAGGACTTCACAGGAAAGGCCTCATGTGGTATTATGAAATTAACATACAACATATTCTTTGCTGTGTACCAAAGCATTTCCATTCCCTCTCCCCTGAAACTCAGGGAAGCGTAGGATAATTCATTGGTTCCCAAGCTTTGGGCCTCCAGGTGTTTTGGACTTCAGCCCTACTGTTCCTAACAGCTGGTAAGCTGGCTGGGATTTCTGGGAGCTGAAGTCCAAAACACCTGGAGGCTCAAAGGTTGGGAATAATTGGTGTGATTTACTAACTAGGAAGAGAAAGCAACACTTTTAGGAGCATAGAGGGTGCCTCAGCTTATGGGGAGAAAGTGGGATTGCCAAGTGCTCAAGAAGGGCTTGAAGCATCGCATTAGTTTCCTGATGCTGTAAAACTCATCCCACTCTGCCCTTTTGTACCTGATCCCTGGAGATAATCATGAGAGATGTACGGAAATAGCACTCTTGCTGACGGGCCAGCGAGGAAAGCATGTCATGTGTTTTGCCAACATCCTATCCAAGCTGTACACTTTGCCATTGCTCTTTCTCTGTACACACAGAAATTCCCAAACTGTTTACTACAGTAAATTAAAGTAGAAATGGCCAAATGTCTCCTGGATACCCAATGCAAGGAGGCTAGCCTTGTATCTATGCCTGACTCACCAACTCTGGTACACTTCCATCCAAACAGCATCTGCAGGTGGGATCCAGTGCCTCCACTAACTTCCTGCCTTAGGTGTCAATGGATCATTCCATTACTTGGAAGGGCACAGACCTAATCTTACCTCAAAAAAAGCTGCCAATTGCACCATTACTTGGAGCAGCTTATCTTCAGTTGGTCCTGTCAGGATAACTACTTGCACAAAACACAATGTATCACTTTCTCTGTGATAGACAACTGTATGTCTGTCTGAAAGAGGACAGATCCTGTGGCCCAAGCATTAGGAAGCTTTCTTTGCTTCCCGTTTGCTGCTCTTGGTGATGGTAGAGTTCCTGTAGTATTCTAGATTGCTTGCAAAATTCTTTCCTCTGCTGCAGCACCTAATTGCTTGCCTTTCTCCTGCCTCCTTCTGTTCTTTGTGGTTCTTGTCCTGCACCCTTCTGTCTTCTTCCAGCTTGAAGACTTCCCATTGAAGCCTAAGGTAAAACTTCCTGCTTGCCATAGGAACTCTTGAGGCATGGGGTGGACTGTGGGTTTAAGACTTCACTGAAACATATCTTCCACAGTTTTAACTAACCTAGCTCCTTTCTTTGAAACAAATCTATTAGTGGTATACTAACCATAATTGTCTCTTTGCTATGTCTTGCATCTGACATGTGCAGCATGTGAAGGCATGGTATATGAACTGGTGCTATATGACTATGGATGCCTTTATAGCCCAGCCTTTAAACCTGTCATTGAAGAGATTTCATTTACACAGTACTATCTTCTGAGTCGGATTGGACCACACTGGGAGTTGCACATCCATCTGGATGTTTGGGTGCAACTCCCAGGATCCCAGGCAATGCTGTGGAATCACAAGAACTCCCAATTCAACTACATCTAGCAGGCCACCCAATCCCCAACTTTGTTTTCCACTCTTCCTAGTGGAGGGCAAGAGTATTGTAAATATAGGGGAAACTACTTTTTGTGTTGTCGAAGGCTTTCATGGCCGGGATCACAGGGTTGTTGTACGTCTTTGGGGCTGTGTGGCCATGTTCCAGAGTATCCTCTCCACGTCAGGAGAGAATACTTCTGGAATATGACTACACAGCCCGAAAGACATAAAACTACGTTTTCTTTGCTAATCATTTCTGCCTTTCCGTCTGATAATCGAAACCCACTGGAACAAAAGATGCCCTTGCCCAATTTCTCTGATTTAGAGTTGTTTTTGTGTGTGTCAGGAGCGACTTAAGAAAGTTGCTTCTGGTGTGAGAGAATTGGCCATCTGCAAGGAAGTTGCCCAGGGGACGCCCGGATGTTTAATGTTTTACCATCCTGTGAGAGGCTTTTCTCATGTCCTCGCATGGGGAGCTGGAGCTGACAGAAGGAGTTCACCTGCTCTCCCCTGATTCGGACCACCGACCTGTCGGTTAGCAGTCTTGCCACACAAGGGTGTTAAAAGGCATGACACTTCTGCTCTGATTTCTTTAAAATTGCATTTATTCTTGCATCCTGTCCAACTGCAGACTTACATTCCTTATATTCTGGGCAATGCCATGTGGGGTAGTGAAGCTGGGAGAAATAAATGGAGGTCTGACAGTGCTGGTTGGTGAACAAAGTTTCTTGTGCTAATTTGGTTTAATTTTTTCTCCCTGCAAGCAAAAAGCAGCTGCAAATTGTGACGCAACACTGGGATCAAAAACACTTCAGGAAGAAGTAGCCAAACAGGTATGGCTAAAGTGTATTAAACTAGTTGGCCCGATTGCACCTGAGGATTACTTGCTCACCTCTCTCCCAAAGCCAGCTGTTGTAGCCTTATGAGATATTGAACAAAGCTCTTCACTGAAGCTTCAAAAAATTAAGCTGTGAAGCTTCTTACTCTGCTTCATGTTCCTGGCCTTCTAAATCAGGCATTGTCAGACGCGCCCTCCAATTCCCAGAATTTGTGACAATTGAGTAAGTTGACTAGGACTTTTGGGAGTTGGAGGCCCATACAGCTGAAGGGACAGTTTGATGATACCTGTTCTAAATAGAGCTGCACTATAATTCCCACCATCACTGATCATTGTCCGGGCAGAGGTGGATAAGAGATGGAGTCTTAAAAGATCTACAGGGCAAATGATGGTTCAGACCAGTGGTCCCCAAACTTTTTAAACAGAGGGCCGGTCCACAATCCTTCAGACTGTTGAGGGGCCAAATTATCATTTGAAAAAACAAAAACAAATTCCTATGCATACTGCACATGTCTTATTTGTAGTGCAACAACAACAACAACGAAAGAACAATACAATATTTAAAAATGAAAACAATTTTAACCAACATAAACCTATTAGGATTTCAATGGAAAGTGTGGGCCTGCTACTGGCCAATGAGATAGTCAAGTTAATTAGGATTGTTGTTGTTGTTGTTGTGTGCCTTAAAGTTATGTCAGACTTTGGCTGAGCCTAAGTCTAAAATTAATTATTTATTTACTGCATTTATTTACTACATTTATATCCCACCCTTCTCACCCCGAAGGGGACTCAGAGTAGCTGTATGTACATACAATATATTATATTATTAGCATAACACTATATTAGCATTATATATTACTATATTGAACTATACCACTATACTATTATATAATATGTAATATATAACATATAATTAATATTATTATATGGTACAGTAGAGTCTCACTTATCCAACACTCCTTATCCAACATTCTGGTTTATCCAACGCATTTTTGTAGTCAATGTTTTCAATATATCGTGATATTTTGGTGCTAAATTCATAAATACAGTAATTACTACCTAGCATTACTGCGTATTGAACTACTTTTTCTACCAAATTTGTTGTCTAACATGATGTTTTGGTGCTTCATTTGTAAAATCATAACCTAATTTGATGTTTAATAGGCTTTTCCTTAATGCCTCCTTATTATCCAACATATTCGCTTATCCAACATTCTGCCGGCCCGTTTATGTTGGATAAGTGAGACTCTACTGTATTACTATTAGTATTATATTGTATAACATAAGATTATTATCAATATTATATGTATATACAATATATTATATTATTAAAACTGATATAAAATATTATGTTATAAAACTGAGGGTGGGGGCCAGGTAAATGACCTTGGAGGGCCGCATCCGGCCCCCGGGCCTTAGTTTGAGGACCCCTGGTTCAGACTGTAGATGTCTAAACTGGGCAAGCAGCTGAGGGAAGGCTTAAAAGCACTGTCTTGGATGATGTCTTCAAGGGTGACACATTTTAGTTCTTGTTTTTGAACTCATTAAATTTAAAAGCTGAGAATTGCCTGATGTTAATTGTTCTATGCACCATTCCTAGGGGCAGAGTAGCATGCAAGCTACAATTGCCAGACCAGTTGGTCCTTCTGAGTAATTTACTCTTAGTAACTTCAAAGTTCAAAGGTGCAGTCACACAGAAGGCAGTAGTGTGACAAAGCTCCACCCCCAAAAGGTGAAGGCAAGAGCTCATATCACTGCTGCTTCCCTCTGTGGGTGGGGCTGGGGTGACTAGCAAGTGTACCCATACCACAGCTCACAATTCTACTCACCCACACCTGCCTCTCCCAATTTGCGGCTTTGAAAACCCAGAGCTAGGCAACTAGGAAGCAACATCTATTCATCAGAGCAAGGTAAAAGTTTCCCCTTCTTTCTTCTTGGCTGAGATTAGAAAGATAGGACAGATGCAAAAACGTAATATCCTGGTGGCAACTTGGAACCTGTCAAATGCAAGCAGCACACACACTTTACTTGATATCCAGGGTGGCTTCTGGGTTTCAAATAAAAATGGTGGGGACCTTTGCTGTGAATGTAAGTTTTAGCTACTGCAATTTCGCTGTGTGAACATGCAGGGAAAAGCACATCCAACACTGTTTCCTCACAAATGTTTCCTACTTCTAACTTGCCGGCCTCCTTTGTACAAGCTTGCTATATACTAACAGCCAGTTCTCTCTGCAGGATAATTACGTGCAGCAGCTGAAAGCCCAGAAGGCTGAGAAGCAGCAGATAGATGCAGCAGTTTCAAAACTGGGTGAACTCCAGAAACAGCTCAGCTTGGCTGGGGGCCAGGAGAAAAAGAAAAAGTGACAGCTTCTCTACCATAGACTTGAGCCCGTCTTGATTTGTGGCAGTGCTTGCCCTATTCTGCCGAGATTGGGGACGTTCACATTCTATTTTGCTCTACTCCACTGTTTTGATGTAATCCGATATAATCAGATTTATTTTCTAATTATGAATAATACAGATCTTTAACAGTTACATTAAATGGTGTAACATTTATTTTCTTACATGTACAGATATAAAGCATAATAGTGTTTATCTACTGACATATACACAACTTTTACAAGAGGAAGAGGGTAAAGTCAAAACAGTTCAGCCAGTTGGCAGAGGTGCTGGTTGCTGACCGGAGCAATCAAGGAAAGTTTGTTGGCTCAAGGAACACCCTCATGATCTTTGTACATAGTTCTGCAAGGCAAGCTCACTTTGCCACATCCAAAGTCAGATGTCCCACAAGCTACCTAACATGCAGTGGTAACAGATGCACTTGTTGCATAAGCAGGTGTCCCTTCCCCTTTCTTTCAGCATACTATTTCAGGTCAGTCATTGATGCTGTGGTTGAAAAGAATGGAGTCGTACTCTGTTTAGTCCACTGTGAGTTGTCATCAATTCAAGACAGATGGGATGTGCTCCGGCGCCTTTAACTCTTTAGACTCACCATGCGCTGGATGAGGGCTGCTCTCGTCGCTTCCACCTCAGCGCTCAAGCGCTCTATTTCTTCCCGGAGGCGCTCATTCTGGGCCATTAGCTCAGCCACTCTGTGCTCGTTCTGCTGCTCCTGCTCTCTGCCACGCTGCCTCTTGCCTCCTTGGGGCTGTCTGCTCCGTTTCCTCTTCCGACTGGTTGACACCTCTTCCTCATCTGTCCCAGTCTGGGGAGGAGAACTGCGACTAGAGTCCGACTCGGGGGCACCTACAGGTTCCTCACCCAGCAGCCCCAGAAGCTCCGTGGAGAGATGAGGGCTCAGCTCACAGGCTCCTGCTGCTGGGCTTCCACTGGGCTCCAGGGTCCCCAAAGCTTCCAAGTCCCACAGCAGAGGTGTATCATCAAGACTGAACTCCTCCTGTGAGGAAATGAAATAGCAGCGAGGTATGGTTAAGGCAGAGTACATGCTCTCTCCCCTCATCTCTCAAAGAGTGTTTAGTATTAGATTGTGTATTCAAATAATGGCTAAGCAGTTACAATGTGGTCAAGCTAGTGTCCTCCCCAATGATTCATTTAAAAGTTGAATAGGGGTTCCAGGCCTGAAAACCGCTTAGGACCACCACACTCCCCTAACCACTCATTTAAACCCAAGTGTGATGCCTGTATTCGCTGGAGCAAACTTTGGCAAGTTGTTTCCTGGCAGCATTTATTTCTTTATTTCATTTATATACGCTTTTCTCACCCCGAGGGAGACTCAAAGCAGTTCAACATGAATGTTCATTGAATGGCAAAGATTCAATGCCTTACAACCATTTAAAAGAAACATTACAAGTCTAAAACAATACATATAAGCAGAAATTAGCTAATTAAAACTGTATAAATCATCAAACACACCATAAAACATTAAAACGTTTAACATTGAGGCATTAAGGCATTTAAAACATTGCATCGATCCCATAGCTTCCTATAGCATATCCTACTTCTATAGGTAAACAAGATGCAGTGGTGGGAAAGGCCCTTTACCTTCACCTATACTACTGGCACAATAAAGGATTAGCTGGTATTAAGTACTATACTGTACTTTTCCTGATCCCCCAAAACCTGATGAAAACTATTCAGCTGTGCTCTCATTGCTGAAAGAATGTACAGTGTTCCCTCACTTATCGCAGGGTTTATGTTCCAGGACCACCCGCGATAAGTGAAAATTCACGAAGTAGGGAACTAGGCTTCTCCTTAGGAAGTAGAAAGAGGAAGGAAGGAAGCGAAGAAAGAGACAGGGGAACATGGCACCGCCTCCTTCTCTCGCTGCCGTTTGGGCTCCTTCTCTGCCCCACCGCCCTCACTCGACTGAGACCACCACCACTGTAAATCATAATTTTTTATGATTTATATTATTATTTTAGTGTTTATTAAAAAAACAGCAAAACAGCGAGCCTGCGAAAAGTGAACCGCGAAGTAGTGAGGGAACACTACCTCCTCCTCATACTTTATAGTAGCCGCCACATCCTACTATAAAGTATGTTGGAGCAAGGTTACAGTGACAATCATGCATAATAGTTACAATAACTGGTATTCACAAGAACTACTTCATATTCTCAACCTACATGGGGAGAAGGAGAATTCTGCTAATGATCAGAGCATAGTTGAATATTGCTTCTGCCAGGGTTTGAAGGACTGAGTTAGAAAAAGTTAATTATAAATGACACAGGATCCCAGCCATTACATCTTAACAGACAGGGTTATGTAACAGTATGAATGTATCTGTTTGCTTTGTTTGCACCCAGTTCTGTGGTTAGATAGCAACTTCTGATATTTTAGTTAGTAGAAACCATGATTCAGCACTGTAGGAGTAAAGGAAGGGAGAGATATTCCCATGGCTGCCAATGCCCACTTATTATGGGGAAAGCCACTGCCTATGCATCAATGCTTTGCATTTATTGTGGACATCAAATGTAATGAGCAGAATGAAAAAGATTGCCTAAAGGAGGTCCGATACTTAATTTGTCTTCCTGGATGTATAGACTCATACTGCTGTTATCCCTCTCCTAAACCCATCCCCCAGTTTCACCTGCATTCTCTTTCACCATTATTATTTCATTATCACTGCAAACTACATTTACATAAGTTATCTGTAAAGGGGGTAATGATAGCAACTTTATTTGTAGCCTGCCCCATTTCCCCTAGGGTAATTTCACCTTAAAAATAAATACCCAGTCCTATTTCTGCTCAGACATGCACAGGATTGTGTTACTAGGAATAGATATGAGCACACATAAATGTAGACATATTCAACATTTTAATCAAGATTCTACACATTTTAAGATAGTAAGAAGTGAGGACTGAATCTGCCAAAACCTGAAGAATCCAAATATTAGCATTTTTAAAAGGTGTATATACCAGGGACCAGGAGCCCTGACTGCCTTGCATTTTAATGAGGATCACACTTTTGTAGATATAATGCAGTGGGCAGGTAATTTCACTAAGCCACCACAAACAGGAATGATGGGAGTTGTAGCCCAAAAAATGGGTTGGCTGCTGTATGTTCCCCCACTCCAGCTTGGGTCTAAAAGAGATTCCCAATGTCTTTTGAGATGCCAAAGGGACATTTTGCCCATTTTTAAAGTGCAAGCTATCTTCTAAAGCAGGATAAAAGGGCAGGCAGAAGTGAGCCATAGGCACCCATCTTCTAGGGCATAGTAAACTAAGTGACCTGGAAAATCACGGCAGAACCAACTGATGCCTGCTGTTGACTCACCCATTCCTGTCCCCCCACTGGGGGGTCTGTCCTGCTGCTCACATCCAAGGAGAGCACTTCTTGTAAGTCTTCATACCATGACTCCAGGTCCCAGGTGGGCACAGGGTTACCCACAGGAAAGGGCAGTGACTCTGCCATCATTGTTTAGGTGATGCCAGGCTGTACCTAGAAGGAAGGAAAGAAGAAAGGGATGGGTGTTATCAACAAACTTGGAGGAAATTGTAACATGAACAAGATTTAAGTCAAGCATCTCTCTTTAGTCACCTGCATCATGGTTATACCTTTGAAAACAACTCCTTTTCAGGGACATCTCTCCCATTCTATGGGGCAGCCAGCTTCCTATTCTGCCTTGGCTACTGGAAGAGTGCCTTGGTACAATTATATGGCTTAAACAAAGAACATTCTCAGTGGGATCAAGCAAAACCTTATTTATTTGCAGTTTAACCCGAAAACCTCACACTGAGATCTGATCACTGAGGTCAAAATCCTTTTCTGATTTATGTTAAAACTAAGCTGATTGTATTTGCTTTAAAAAGCCTAGGCTACCTAAGCTGACAGTGGTATTAACCCTCACCTGATTGTATAATTTGAGGCAACACCTAATCCCAAAGAGAAGTCCAGTGAAGAGTAGGGTATAAAATGCTGAATGTTTAAAAGACAGGTATAGACCTATCATCATCCAGCCAGTAGACACATGTGCACACATAAAACCAATGTTCATTTTGAGTAAGCTCTCAAAACCTGTTTCCAAAAAAAGACTACATGTTTAACAGATTTGTAGGAACAATTTTGGTTGAAATATTTTTTCCCTCTTTCAAACCACTTCTTGCAGATGGCTGATGATTACAAGTCTCCAGGTGGCAATGTCACAAAATGGTTGCCTTGTAGATCTAGTGCTGTATATGAGTTCTGCAACAAATTGTGACTGGCCAAGGAAAATGCCCTGGCATGCCTTGGTGAGAATGAATAAAGAACGGGGTATGGAGTTTAAGTCCTTAGGAACTCAGTTAATTTAGAACTGTATTTGAACCAAACATTTGGAACCCATAAGCCTTCAAATCCTTCATGTGATTATGACCATATTACAGCTTGCTAATGGCCAAGAAGAAAACGAAATACCTCCACCATTGCACTTGTGAGTATTTACCACCCTGACAGGATTTGAGATTGGGTCCCTCAGCAATGCTGCCTAGATTTCATTACTGCTTTGCTTCTAAACTGACTGGAATTGTGTACATTCCAGAACCAGGGTCCCTGCTGGTTCCATTTAGAACAATGCCCTAATAGAACAGTTCATAAATGGGTTAATAAATTCAATATGGATTTATTTCAGATGCTGTTAAGGCTGTTATCCATACAGCTACAAAGAAGTGCATTGAAAATAAAATTAAAGTGGTGATTTTTAAAATACTAATTTCAAGACACTGGCTTAGAAGTTAAGCAAAGAAAGGCTGGCTCAGTACTTTGAGCCTTTGAGCCCCCATTGGTGCAATGGGTTAAACACTTGTGGCAGCAGGACTGCTGACTGAAAGGTTGGCAGTTCGAATCTGGGGAGCAGAGTGAGCTCCCGTCTGTCAGCTCCAGCTTCCCATGCGGGGATATGAGAGAAGCCTCCCACAGGATGGTAAAATATCCAGGCATCTCCTGGGCAACGTCCTTGCAGATGGCCAATTCTCTCACACCAGAAGTGACTGGCAGTTTCTCAAGTCACTCCTGACACGAAAAAAGTACTTTGATGGGAAACCACTAGCAGTTCCCATAGTTAGGAAAGAATCCTGATTTGACACTCTGAAGAGATGACTAGTCTAAGCTCACAATACTGGGCTAATTGGCAAATGCTTTGGCTCAGTACAAGGCAGCTTCCCATGTTCAGAGATTAATCAATCTATCAATCTAATACACGCCTTGCAAGTTCCTCCCCCTTTGCCCCAGAGATGTCAAGACACATGCTGCAGCCATCATACAAAGCAGGAAACAGGGACAACATCAAAACCCGGTGGAAAATAGACATGGGTGGGTCTACAGGGTTTGTAGCTCAAAACATTTAGAGCTTTTTATTGTGGAGATTAAATACAAATGTATACAGTTGGCCCTCCACACTTCTGGATTTTACTTCTGCAGATTTAATACATTTTCTTTAGGAACCACTATGTCTTCCAGCATAACGCTACGATCAAGTTCCACCAGACAGTTGTGCTGGAGGACCTGTAGATTCCTAGAATATGCTTTTTCAGGCATGTGCAGATCCTCCAGCATAACTCTGTGGTCAATATCTGCCAGAATCGTGCTAGGGATCTAGAGATTCTAAAATAGGGGTTTCCCCCTCATATTAAAAAGTGATTTTATAGTAACCATTTTTTCCACCTTTGCGGGGGCCCTATGCCACTAACTCTAGAGCAGTGGTTCTCAACCTGGGGCCCCCAGATGTTTTTGGCCCACAACTCCCAGAAATCCCAGACACTTTACCAGCTGTTGGGATTTCTTGGAGTTGAAGGCCAAAAAGATCTGGGGACCCAAGGTTGAGAACCACTGATCATGATAATGTGGAAGGCTGACTAGCCTTAATTTTAGGCATCATTCCAAGTTGCTCTAAGATAGCAGCAGCTGCTTCACCATTTTAAGTGTCACCTCACTGGCTCCTGAGAAATGAGTCCTTATTGAGAAAAAAAAGCTATGTAGACACTGACATAGGGAACTGTATTTTGGATCAGTCCTATGCACCCTTGCAATTCCCAGCCAGTCCATTGTATGCATGGAGATATGCCATGCATGCACCTTATCTTTAAAGTGTTCTTAAATAGTATCACACAGCTTTTCTGAATTAAATCTGGCCTGAAAAAATATGGCAAATGCTCCACAAATCTAACAACTGAGGCCTCCTTTCCAACTGTAGGCCTTTCCTGATGGCACATGGCTTGTTGCATAAGGAGACATGCAGGGGAATTCCAGGCTCTGGTTAACCCCTGGCAGAAGTTAACAGTTCTGAGCCGTTTGCACTGGAAATTCTTCCTGCCAGAAATAAGAAGTGAGTCATCAGTCATGAGACAGCCTGGGAGTGCCGGCCAAGCATTCCTGCAACCTCAGGCATGGAGCATTTCCTATCTCATTCCTCAAAAAGAGAGAGCTCATTGCTGCTCACTTTTATTACATACTGGTTTGGGGACCAGGGATGGCCCCAAGATTTATTTACTTATTTACTATGTTTATATCCTGCTTTCTCTCACCCTGAAGGGGACTCAAAGTGGCTCACAGCATGGCAAAACCCAATGCCGCATATACAAACAGGTAAAAAATGCAATAGATCATATACAAAAACCGAATAAACACATATAAATATTGTAAACTGTTAAAAGCCATAAAACCAAGTCAGAGTCATCATTTGTGTTGCTACTGAGGTCGAACAGAATAGGCTTCCTGCATTCAACCCAATCTGACCTGCAGCAGGGAGTTCCGCAGATCTGGAGAAAAGCCCTGCTGGACCAACCTATAAATGAAATGTGTGTTCCAACAGCAGCTTATAATATGTTTCTTTTTTTGCCTCTCTCCCTATCCCCAACAATATAGCTAAGCCCTAATAAAAGTATCAATACCTATTAACTTTCTATTCGCATGGTGGTTATTATGTAACTTTTTCTTGACTCCAGCATGAGAGTTTTCTCTTTTCCACTTGAAACTAGCCTCTCTTCCTTCCCAGGTTTCTGGCAGCCGCTGACAACCGGCTAGGTGCATTCCCTTTAAATCATGGTTACTGAGATCCCCAGACCTCCGTAACCACGAATTAACAAATTGGCACCGGTTTCATATCTTATCTCTCTGAGCTGATTCTAAGCATAACTACTATTTCACTTTTTGCACTGAAACCTCTCTGCTCCGGGAAAATCATCTTTATTACTACATCAGCAAGTTTAAGGAGACAACAGCTGATTGTCAAATCAAGCTTCTTCGCCAATGCGCCCTTCGCCTTGCCGCCGTTTCATGGCTTACCAAGTTCAGACTGCATGCTGAACATGGAGGGGGTCAACTAGGGGTCTCCTTGTGCCTCAGGCAGAGACCCCAATCTCCATCAGCTCCTCCTCCTCTGAACCCTGGCTAGCTTGGCCATGCTATGGACACTCAATGAAACCCCTTTTCCTTTCACCTTGGATTCTGTACTTTCCTATGAGACTTCTGGATTCTCCAAATTCTAACTCGATTTCATGACAATTATCCAAGCTCTCTAGAACAGTGGCATCCACAATATGATGGACAGTGAAACTGACACAGGCTGTGAGTGGCACAGCCAGCTTGCAAAACTGAGTAAGATGATACAGGCCTGCCTGTGCTTGTCAAAGTGACAGCGGGCCTGTATCTGTTCCTTTTCCCCAGGATATCTTATGGAAAGGCCTAGGCCAGCACCCTCATGTAGTGGGATGCAACTCCCATCATCCCCAGCCAGAATGTCAGTCTTTCAAGCTGCGTTGGTTCTTCCAATGAGAACCACTATGAGTAGCAATTCGTGCTAAGTTTGGCTGTGGCTCCCAAGTTTCCCTTAGGCGACAGAACTACAGGAGCATAACGAGTGTTCTCTAGATGATGCTCTCTGTTTCTGATGGGCAACAGCCCGGCAGTCCATATGAACAGATGATTTGCCTGAAATCATGTCCCTGAGGAGGACTAATTCAAGACGTTTTGGTGCCTGAACCAAAGGCTAAGTTACTACTCAAACCTCTCCTTCCCATTCCATTTGTAGAAGATGACCTAAACCAGCAGGTGAATCTTACCTCAAAACTAGTAATGGGACAGTGTCCCACACACTCCCAAGGGGGATAAGCAAGACTGGGGTACAAATAGTTTTTCCTCTGACAGAGAGGAACAGACAGATAGTGAACTTGGGAAGAAAGGATAGGAATCTGACCCTGTTCTCCCAGCATGTGCTACCTGAGGTAGATGGGTCAATTGGGCCCCAATATCACTACCTACTCTGTTCATTTAAAAACCCATGTTAGGGGTACCTCAGCATAAAAAATAAAGCCCACAATATTTGTTGTGTACCTTAGAAACACAGCAAACTTTTATTATTATTTCAGCTAAATCTTCATGCTGGCTCACAGGCCCCACATTTAAATGATCTGTATGTTTACATTTGGTTTGGATGTTTTGCCTTGTATTTTAAGCTGTCCTGGTAAAAAAAATAACCTCAATTTTTAATCAGGATAGAAATAAATAAAACAAAATGAAATCTGATGCCAGCCATTCCAATAAATAGTCTGCTTATGGATTGCCTCCAGATGTTCAGAGCCACACCTTACAGCAGTTATACAAAACCAAACAGCTAACATTTCCACACATCCTATATATTTCAGTCCTCTATCATTTTAAACATTAACTGTCTTCAATCCCATTCTTAAGAGAAAAGGAGTACAATGCAAGTAATACATGATGATAGAACAGGATATCTTATTGGCTCAGTAACAGTTGTATTTCCCTTGATACAGCTGCAAGACAACATTTTGTGTAGCACAGGAAACAGTAAGCAATACAGTTTATGTTTATCGAAATGCCCTGCTGAATTCAACAGACTTTACTCCCAAGTATGCATGATTTCTCAGCCCCTAATATCACAAGCCCAACATTTCTTTCAGTAGCCCAAATAATGCTTTCAGGTTCCTACCTGTTTTCAAGTGTGATGATGTATTAGGATGCGATTCTTCATTAGAAGCTGCAAGGGGGAAAGGAGACATGATTACTACTGACAACACAGTATGTTTTTGTCTTCTTTATCATACCCATCCTGAAATACGGTTTACAACAATTACTACTGACAACCTGAAGCATTCAGGGAATGATAGTTCAAAAAGGGTAATTTTCCAAATTCGCCTCAGAAGTAGGATAGATCACTCCCTCTGTGTTAAGATGTGACAGTCAGCACCCCGCATTTGCTGTGGTTAGGGGGACTGGGACCTCTGAAATGAAAAACTCCAAATAAAAATATGGCTGTTTTTTAATCCATGAGAGCACATCTCAATGTTCTACTTCTACTTGAAACTGAACACAGCAATGCACTGGAGGACCTAGAGACATCTAAAGAGTTGTTCTCTGTAGAAAAGTTATGAGACACATAATAAATAATAACAAATCTGTACTTATATGCCACTTTTCTCCCACAAAGGGACCCACTGAGTCACACTGGAGAACCTAGAGATTCCTAGGGATAACATTTTAATCAAAACCATGAATGGTCAAATCTGCAAAAAGTCAAAACCATAAATTTTGAAATACACCAGAGCAGTTAATTCCTGGTTAAATACTTGTTTGAACCCGAGATTCAACAAAAACGTCTAAAGCACTTGCATAAAAGCTGCTGCATGAGGATGCTCAAAGAAACAGTACTGAAAAACCCAATTTTCTTGAGAGAAATGCCACTCCAAGCTTCTTTTTCTTCTCCAAATTTCCAAAACTATAGCTCCCATCAACAGCCATGCTGGGTGATAAGACTATGGACCCTTTCAAGCTGCCTAATAATGCCATAATGCCACTTTAGCTACCATGAAATCCTGGGATTTACTGTCTAGGGAGGGGTCCTTTAGGGAAAGATTTTAAGTAATTCTTCAAAATACATATCCCATGTTTCTGTGGAGATAAAGAAAAATCACAGCACCAGCATTGTGTAATTTGAAAGAGCCCTTGGAACTCAAGAATCCCATTAGGAGAACATGTGTTGAAGTTGAGGGGTGAGGAGAAACTCCTCTGGTTCCTAGCCTCACATTTCTGCCTGGGAGATCCCTGGACACCCCACAGTCCCCCACATCAAATAGCAATGTTGCGACACCAGAACAAACCCCATGGGAATGCAGCTGGGGATTCACCATAGGTTTTCATCAGCTCCGAGTGATGCAACAAACCAGCAGAGTTAGGGAGCCAGGAAATGTTATGTAGCCTGTTTCCCAAAGGAGAGAATTGAGTTGATATGCCACGGCCTTGCAGACATTGACCATTTAATGCAGTTTCAAACTGGATGACTCGTTTGAGGCCCGGGTGGTGATGACACAAACCACCAAGCATTAAGGGCTTCCTTTGGTATGCTCTTTTTCGGAAGTTTTTGTATGGCCACTAGCTCCAAACTGCATTCAATGGTCAGCATAGATGGGGCCCAAGTCATCCAAGATCCTCCCCAAGGACCTTTACAATCCTTCCAGGAAAATGTGACGGGACTGCTCACATGGCTTAGCAATTGCAGCATCTCAGAATAAGCAAGACATTTATTTCTACCTGACCAGATAGATAGAGCTTGGTTTCTAGCATTACCTGCACCAAGAATCAGTAGAACATGCTACTCTGTCCGAAAAAGATGTAGCATCAGAGCCAGATAAGCAGCCAGCTATTTTAGGACACTAGAGGGTCTGCAGTTAGACACCGTTGTGTAATGCCAATAGAATCATGGGAGCTTTAGTTTTACAAGGTCTTTCGCCTTCTATGATGAAGAGTGCTGGTGTCTCCAACTCCCAGGATTTCATAGCATTGGGCTATGGCAGTTATAGTGGTGTTAAGCTGCATTAATTCTACAGCACAGATGCACCTAGATCTGTTGGCAGGGCCCTCTCCTCTGCAAAGCTGAGCAGGAAACACAGAGCCTTTACAAACCACAGAGCAATGCTGTGCCCTCTCCATTCCCTACTCTTGAGGCAGCTGAAGGTACCATCCACAGAGTATTTCAATCCACTGACTATCTTTCAAGAACTGGAACAGTTTTATGTGGGTCCTCAGAACGTATTCATCCACCTCTTTAACGGCCATGACTCAGTGCTATGGAAGGATGGGAGCTGTAGTTTCCCCAAGGACTTTTGCCTTCTCTACCAAATAGCCCCAGTGCCTCACCAAAATACAACTGCCTTGATTCCATAGCAGTTAAAAGTAGCATTGAGCTGCATTGCTATCCAATTTTAAACTATGGATTTTAAATGTACATTTTATCGGTATTGCATTTTTATATTTGCTCAATGTTTTTTAAAAAAAATACATTTATTTTTATGGTTGTTTCATCAATGTATCTGAAGTACATTGTGCCTTGCCTCGATCTGTGAAGAAAGGCAGGTAACAAACATTTTTAATTTTTTCATGTCACGAGCAACTTGAGAAACTGCAAGTCACTAGTGGTGTCAGAGAATTGCCTGTCTACAAGGATATTACCCATGGGACGCCTGGATATTTTACCATCCTGTAGGAGGTTTCTCTCATGTCCCCATGTGGGAAGTTGGAGCTGACAGACAAGAGCTCACCTCGCTCCCCGGATTCGAACCGCCAACCTTTCAGCCAGCAATCCTGCCGGCACAAAGGTTTAATCCATTGCACCACCAGGGGCTCCATATATTTATTGTATTATATTTATTATTTATAACATATTGTATATAATGTATATCTATGTGTTTGTATACATACACATATTATATACAAAAATTTTATTATATATAATAAGTATAATACAATAAATATATTATTAATAGTATTATTTGTTTTAGATAACTTTTTTGTGTCAGGAGTGACTTGCAAACCACTTCTGGTTTGAGTGAATTGGCTATCTGCAAGGATGTTGCCCAGGGGATGCCTAGATGTTTTACCACCCTTGTGGGAGGCTGGAGGCATGCATGTCCCTGCATGGGGAAGCTGGAGCTGACAGAGGGTGCTCACTCCACTATCCCCGCATTCAAATCTCTAACCTGTTGGTCAGCAGTCATGCTGGCACAAGGGTTTAACCCACCGTGCCACTATAGGCTCCATATATAACATATTACAACATTATATAACATGAAAAGAGGTGAGTACCAAACATTTAGTATTATTAATTAGAATAATAATTACATAATATATATTATATATTTATATTGTATACATAATAATATAATCTATACGTACATTATTAAAAATAATAATGTTATTTGTTATATATAGCTTATTATATAACACAAAAAGAGGCAGGTAACAAACATTTAGCATTAGTAATTATAATAATAATATATCTAATATGTATATAAACATAAGATAATTAATATATTATTATTAATAGTTATTTGTTATCTATTATACATAACATTATTGTACTATGTATATCAGGATTGAAACTGAGGGCAGGCGTGGAGGGCCTTTGGGTGCATTCACACTATAGAAGTATTATTAATATAATAATTATTAATGATGATGATATATTAAAAGTAATTAATGTATCTGTTATTAATTAGAACTTATTAACACTGCAGAATTATTATCAATATATCGCATTATTATTTTTAATAAAGATATATTGACAGTGAGGAGCCCCAATGGCGAAGTGCGTTAAAGCGCTGAGCTGATGAACTTGCTATTAGCTCCAGCTCCTGCCAATCTAGCAGTTCGAAAACATGCAAATGTAAGTAGATCAATAGGTACCGCTCCGGCGGGAAGGTAACGGCGCTCCATGAAGTCATGCCGGCCACATGACCTTGGAGGTGTCTACGGACAACGCCGGCTCTTCGGCTTAGAAACGGAGATGAGCACCAAACCCCAGAGTCAGACATGACTGGACTTAACGTCAGGGGAAACCTTTACCTATATTGGTAGTAATTCTACAGTGTGAATGCATCCAAAGGCGTTCCACGCCTGCCCTCAGGCTTTTATTTCTGAATTTCCCTCTCAGAGGAGAGGAAATAAAAGGCCTAGAAAGAGCGTTTTCTTTTCTTTTAATTAAAAAACCCGTTATACATCCTTCCCTTCCCACCCGTTACTTGAACGAGTTCATGAAGGCCGCTTCGCACCTTCCTGCGAAACTCCTTCTCGCCTGCGATGCCGCCTTTCTGCTGCTGCTGGCTCTGGCTCATCCTCCCTTGGCTGCTCATTCTCTCCTTCCGTGCGTTCCTGCCGGCGTCCAGACACGAACTGCCTCATCTGGCTCCGGGGGGCGGGTAGACATTTGAGCGCGCGCCGCATGACGCAACCCTTGCGCCACGCCGGACCAATCGCCGGAGCCGCTCCCTTTCATTGGCGTAGCCTCGACATCCAATGGCCGTCGTCGCCGTCGCCTTTTGGCCCCGCCCCCAGCCCAGCGTGAGTGAGGTGGAGGCTGCCGCGTCGCTCCCGGAAGTGACTTCTCCTCAAGCTCCTCCCCCTCCCTTTCAGGGTCACGAGTCTGGAAGGCGGTGAGTCATGCGGGGAGGGTGATGCAATGGCCTGGCAACCTTCGACGGGGAAGGCCGAGGCCCAGGCTTGGCCCCTGACCTTGTCCGCCCGCGAAGCTCGCTTGAACGGACCTGCGTGGCTTCCCCTCACTCCCTCCCCCCGCTCCCGCGATTTGGAGGCCCGGAGGTCGGCTGAAGAGGGATTAGGCCGAGCTACGTTAGGATAAGGCCTTCGGAGAGGCTTTATGACGTCACGCCACACCCAAGCTGTCCTTTAAAGGGCCAGGCTTCCCTGGGGAAAGTGTGGTTGTTGGGGAGGGAGAGGAGCTCTCCTGCCCAGCCTGGATATATCAGTCTCATAGTAATAATAATACTTTATTTTTAACCTGCCCTATCACCCCAAGGGGACTCAGGGCAGTTTTCTACACAAACAAATGTCAAACGTTCAATGCCATTAATGAAAAAACACAAACCAAGTCAAACCAATAATACAACATCATCAATATAACTTATATTTTATTTATTTTATTTACTATATTTCTGCCCTGTCACATTATCACAGGATGTGTATGCCACACACCACATGAGAAATTAAACTGTTTAGCCGGCACTGCACCACCTGACATCCGCCAGAAAGTAGCAGCCAGCAATGAAAGCGCCAAGGCATTGACATCTCTGGCCCATCCCATGTTCGGGTATCAGCCAGCAGGCCAACACCTTAAATCAGAAATAGTTTTCTAAGATCTACAGAGATACTCGTAGGAATACCTCAGCAAGCAAGAGTCCAAAAGTGGCAGGCTAAAACCCAGAACTTTAATCATTGACTGACTCTGGATGAGAGATTCCCTCCTGTGCACACAGAAGACTGGGCGACTTGGAAGGCGCTTAACAGATTGCGCTCTGGCACCTCGAAATGCAGGGCCAACCTTAAGAAATGGGGCTACAAAGTGGAGTCCACGACATGCGAGTATGGAGAAGATCAAACCACAGACCACCTATTATAATGCAGCCTGAGTCTTTCCACATGCACAATGGAGGACCTTCTTATAGCAACATCAGAGGCACTCCAAGTGACCAGCTGCTGGTCAAAGGACATTTAGTATAGTTTTATTTGTTTTGTTTGTTTTTAACTTTGTGATTTCAAATACATTACAACTTGTACCCTCTTTTTGCTTCTGACACAACAAATAAATAACCCCACTTTATCTCACCCTGAGGGGGACTCAAAGCAGCTTCCAATTTTTGGGAATTATTCAATGCTACAGTTACACAAAAAAACAATACATAACACAAACTGTTAAAAGCAGATAACATATAAATACAATTAAACAATGAAAACATGTTAAGCCATAGCACCCGTAGTCATTGTCCAACTGTTTCTTATATTGGCACCATGAAAGTATATGGCACTATAATTCTGCTATTGTAGTGTGTGCACTACCATTTTCAGGTCCTCCAGATCCAGGAAGGGGCACAGCTGGCACATCAGCCAAAGCTGATAGTAAGTACTCCTGACCGTTGCATCTACCTGGGCTGACATTTGGAGAGATGGATCCAGGAGTACTCTTAAGCTGCGAACAGTCTTTCAGGGAGAGTGCAACCCCATTCAGAACTGGTTGATACACTTCCATCCCCACATTAGGACCTTTGATGGCAAGCACCTGTTTTGTTTGGATTCAGTTTCAATTGGTTTTTTCTCATCCAGCCCATTACCACCTCCAGGCATTCATTCAGAAGAGACACGTTATCCTTAGCTGGAGCTGTTTTTGAAGGCATGCAGAAATATATTTAGGTGTCATCGGCATATTGATAACACCCCGCCCGATTCCTATGGAGGATCTCTCCCAGCAGCTTCATGTAAATATTGAAGAGGATTGGGGATAGAATGGCACCTTGTGGGACAACACATGACAGCATCATACTGAGTTCATACTGCCATATAATCCTGTTCAAAGCACATAATCTGGGTTCAGAAACTGGATTACATGGCAGTGTAGATGGGACCTCACTCAAGGTCACTGGCCTGAGGTAATTAAAAGTGGTAGGCAAAAAAAAAAATTGTGCCCCCACTGCGCTGCAGGAGGCGTGGCCACGTGCTGTGGGAGATGTGGCCACGTGCTGTGGGAGGCGTGGCCAAACCTGACCTCGCCTCCCGCATCGCACAGCCATGCCTCCCACGGCACGTGGTGCGGGAGGCAGGGGCCAGGGCGCGGGAGGCAGGGCCAGGTCTGTCCCCACCTTCCGGGGGCTCAACAGCCCCCCTGGGAACATGGCGCCCAACGCGGGGGCGTAGTCAGCTTCCCGTGTTGGACCGGGCCTGGTGTCCGCAGCATATATGAATATGATTTTTTTTTTCGTGTCAGGTTGCTTTTGGAGTGAGAGAATTGGCCGTCTGCAAGGACGTTGCCCAGGGGACGCCCGGATGTTTTGATGTTTTTACCATCCTTGTGGGAGGCTTCTCTCATGTCCCCGCATGGAGCTGGAGCTGATAGAGGGAGCTCATCCACACTCTCCCCAGGTGGGATTCGAACCTGGCAGCTTTCAGGTCAGCAACGCAACCTTCAAGTCACTTAGTCCACTACGCCATCTGGGGGCTATGAATATGATGCAGTATTTTTCATTACTAACCACTCTGACCCAAATAACCCTCAAGGTACTAGATCACTGGTTCTCAACCTGTGGGTCCCCAGATGTTTTGGCCTTCAACTCCCAGAAATCCTAACAGCTGGTAAACTGGCTGGGATTCCTGGGAGTTGTAGACCAAAACACCTGGGCGCCCACAGGTTGAGAACCACTGTACTAGATACTCTACAATAATGGAAACAAACAAGGTCAGACATGGTTAGCACTTGGACCACCAGTGAATCCCAGATGCTGTAGGCGGTATTTCAGAGGACTGGCAAAACGTCTTTGGATATGCCTTGCCTAAGAAAACACCATTAAATTTATGGATCATCAATCAACAGGTGACTTGAAAGCATACTGCACACTTTAGTGCAAAGCAGTGCTTTGTGCTAAAGCATTTAACAAGACACTTATGCAGGTTGAGCATCCCTAATCTGAAATCTGAACTACTCCAAAATGGTTCACAATGAAGGTAGCTGAGCTTGTGACATCTTTGCTTCCTGATGCTTCAGTGTACACAAACTTCATTTTGTGCACAAAATTATTGAAAATATTTTGTTATAAAAATACAGGCTTTGAATCACTTAAGAGAGGAAAGAAGGTTATACATTATGTGCATATGAAACATAACAGAACTGTGTATTTTGACTTCGGTGCTATCTACAAGTTATTTAATGATGTAGGTGCAAATGTTTCAAAATAAAAATGTAAAAGCCAAAATCCAGCACTCTTCTGGCCCCAAGCATTTTAGATTACCTGTAAAACCTTTCCTTCCTACCGGTTTCTTCTACACTGTAGCATTAATGCAATTTGACCCTACTTGAACTGTCATTGCTTCATGCTATGGAATTCTGGGAGGTGTAGCTTTACATTGCCTTTAGTCCTATCTGCAACTACAATGAGCCCATAGCATTGAGCCATGGCAGAAAAAGTAATGTCAAACTGCATTAATTTTATAGTGCAGATGCACATTACAGTTCCCAGGATTCCCTAGCACTGAGCCGAGAGCCCATGTTAGATTTAAACTGCTTCAAACTACATTAATTCTACAGTGTAGGAGCACCCATAATGGCACCCTTGCTTTCTGATGCCTCAGTGTACACAAACTTTGTTTCTTGCTCAAAATGATTTAAAACATTGTGTTACAGAAATACAATAAGGCTATGTGTATAAGATGTATAGGAAACATAAATGAATTTGGATGTTTTGACTTAGGTTTCATCTTCATGATGCAGATGCAAATATTTTTTAAAAACCCAAAATCCAGTATATGATTGGTCCCAAGCATTTTGGATATAGGCTATCCAACCTGTACAAACTTTATTTTGAGTCAATCTAATCCTGGATGCAGTTTGACATCATTTCAATCTGCCATGGCTCAATGCTATGGAATGATGGGAGTTGTAGTTTGACTAAGATCTTTAGCCTTCCCTGTCAAAGAGTGCTGGTGCTTCATCAAATTGAAAATTTCATGATCCTATAGCATTGAGCCATGGCAGATTCCAATGGTATCAAACAGAATTCCTTCTATAGTGCTGATGCACCTTGCAACTCCCAGAATCCCACAGCATTGAGCCGTAGCAGTTAAAACAACATCAAACATATTGATTCTGCAATGAGGATGCATCCAGAGCTATGTTAGCTAGGGATATTGGTGAGCCAAGGCATCTTGCAGCACTATTTTAGTCCCCATCTATACTACTATATATAGGCAGCCCCCAAATTATGAACAATATAGGTTCTGTATAATTGTTCTTAAGTTGAATTTGTATGTACGTCAGAACAGGTATTTTTAAAAATGTAACTCCAATAATATGTATGCATGCATGTATGTATGAGCTTTGGATAGCATAGAAATGGGTTAACACCCCTCTGGTGTTTGTTTTGCTGTCTTTTCAGAAGATTTCATCTCTTTCTGTCCCTGTGATAATTGGGTTTTGAAAAATGTGTTTTGTTCTGGAAACAAGGATTGGTGATGAATCTCCAGTGGAGACACTAACTCTTCAAGGCTACATTTCCCTTTCTAAGGGTAAATTTCTCTTACTTCAAACCTTATCACATTAGGAAATACTCTATTTCTGAGACTGAGAATGATTTCGAACGGTTCCCATCACATAACGTTTGCCCCATCCCATCAATATTCCGCCAGAATCCATCTGCAAAGCATTGCAGAAACGGATTATTTGCAGATGGAATCATGTTGGTTTTTTTTGAAATACTACGGATTCTTCCCTTGCTGAAGCGCTGTTTTTGTGTGATAGGAAAATCTGTATGCATCTCATCAGCAATTATATTTTTCAAATGGTCATAGAGTGATGTAGGGGATATTTTGAATGGATTGGGAGGAGCCATCCTTCCATGGTGTGATGAGTCAAAGCGCAATATTTTAAAATCATAAGAATCGTAAAAATCAGGTGTTATGAGGAGAGTATGCATCCTGTCTCAATACAGTATGTATCCAGTCCTTTAAAAATACTGATATAAATGGTTTGTATCTCAGTGTGATAAGGTCCTAAGATTGCACAGAGATGTAACCTTGAAGTTCCCAAATATTACTAATTACATTTCTTTTAAATATTAACATTCTGTTACACATAGAGATGCAATGGAGGGAAGAACTTGCACAGATTTTGGTAAAAACATTTTAAATAACAAGATAAAACAGCACTTATTCTGGAGATCTTTCCCCTTCGACATCCAAAACAGAAATGGCAGCCGGTCGCTTTCATCATGAAAAGTCTGTGATCATGAGACTCTGCCCACTGATGACAAGTTGTATCATTGCTGACGGGATGCATACAGATTTTCCTATCACACACAAAAACAGTGCTTCAGCAAGGACGAATCCATGGTATTTTTAAAAAATACAATTAGAATTCTGTCTGCAAATAATCTATTTCTGCGAGGTTTTGCAGACACATTCTGATGGAATACTGACAGGATGGGGCAAACGTCATGTGATGAGACCATTCGAAATCATTCTCAAACAGTCTCAGGAATTGAGCATTTCCTAACGTGATAAGGTAATAACTCTTGAAGGAGTGATTTTCCCTTTCTAAGGCCCTTCCTGGTGGCACAGTGTGTTAAAGCGCTGAGCTGCTAAACTTGCAGACCAAAAGGTCGCAGGTTCAAATCCTGGGAGCGGAATGAGTGCCCGCTGTTAGCCCCAGCTCCTGCCAACCTAGCAGTTCGAAAACATGCCAATGTGAGTAGATCAATAGGTACTGCTCTGGCGGGAAGGTAATGGCGCTCCATGCAGTCATGCCGGCCACATGACCTTGGAGATGTCTCTTTGGCTTAGAAATGGAGATGAGCATCAACCCCCAGAGTCGGTCATGACTGGAGTTAACGTCAGGGGAAAACCTTTACCTTTACCTAAGGCCCTTCCAGACCCTATATCTCAGGATCTGATCCCAGGTTTTCTGTTTATCCCAGATTATCTGGCATTGTATAAATGTATAATATGCATTATAATGTATATAATTATATACATAACTGTATTCTCAATTCGCTTCTGACATGATAAATAAACAAATAATCTGGCAGTGTGGACTCAAACAATCAAGTTTAAAGCAAAAATCCTGGGATCAGATCCTGAGATATAGGGCCTGTCTGGAAGGGCCTGAGAGTAGACTTCTCTCGCATCTTGTTGTTTCACCCCCATTCTTAACTGTGAGTCATTTGTAAATTGGATGTTTATAACCCAGGGACTGCCAGTAATCCAGTTTCTTGAATCCTGATTATCTGCTTTGAACTGGATTATCTACAGCAGCACAGATCCTGCCTGAGATTTAGCATTGGTGCCTGCTAGAAGGCTAATAATAGAATCATAGAGACCTCGTGTGCCATCCAGTCCAACCCCATTCTGCCTAGAAGCAGGAAAACCACATTCAAAGCACTCCCGACAGATGGCCATCCAGCCTCTGCTTAAAAGCCTTTAAAGGAGCCTTCAACACACTCCAGGGCAGAGAGTTCAGGTGGATTCAAAGCCTTTGTTCCGCATCCTAGTCTCCAGGGCAGCAGAAAACTTGTTCCCTCCTCCCTATGACTTCCCCTCACATATTTATACATGGCCCTCATCATGTCTCCTCTCAGCCTTCTCTTCTGCAGGCTAAACATGCCCAGCTCTTTAAGCTGCTCCTCATAGGGCTTGTTCTCCAGACCTTTGATCATTTGAGTCGCCCTCCTCTGGAACACATTCCAGCTTGTTGACATCTCCCTTCCATTGCAGTGCCCATAATTTGACACAGTATTCCAGGTGTGTTCTGACCAAGGCAGAATAGAGGGGTGGCATGACTTCCCTGGATCTCTGGACACTATACTCCTTTTTAGGTAAAGGTTTTCCCCTGTCATTAAGTCTAGCCATGTCCAACTCTGGGGGTTGGTGCTCATCTCCATTTCTAAGCCGAACAGCCAGCGTTGTCCGTAAACACCTCCAAGGTCATGTGGTTGGCATGACTGCATGGAGCACAGTTACCATCCTATTGATCTATTTTGTAAATTACTGTGAACATTTAGTTTTTATGTCACTATATAATTCTTGTTTGATTCTGTCTGACTATGTTGGTTTAATCTATCAATGTTATTCAATTCACCGATATTAGGTTTAATTTGATGTTAGGTTTTTAACACTGTTTTGGTATGTGGGGTCATGTTGGGATTTCATGCCAATATTTATGTTTTATGAAGGCATTGAATGTATGCTGCTGTTTGTTGGAATCCACTCTAAGTCCCTCCAGGGAGACAGGGCGGAATAGAAATAAAGTTTTATATTATTATTTGAAACACAAGTTGAGTCCACAGCAGACACTTTGCTGGCTGTTGCATTGAATCACACGTTGGACACTTCCCAAGTGTCTAGGACTGTGTGATGTATCGGCGAATAATGCGTGCAGACAGGCCTGTAGCGGGGGGGGGGGGGGGGGGTATTATATAACCCCCCGAAATTTTTTAGGTTATAAAAAAAAACTGGTTTACTCATGAATTTTAACTGGTTAACCAAATCCCCATGCTAAGTCTATGAGACGCAAAATATTAAGAGTCCCTCCAGGCACTATCTCAAGCAGATATTGACAGGTTTGTAGCAGGGGGGTGGGGTGTGTGCTAGGGATTCAACCCCCCCCCCCCAAATTTTCAAAACTTCTCCCGAATTTTTTTTCTGGCTACGGCCCTGCGTGCAGATCCCAGTAAGGTAAGCTTTTGCAGCTGACAGATGGTAATTTTGTCAGCACCGATTGTGTTCAAGTACAGGCCAAGGTCTTTAGGCACTGCACCCAGTGTGCCGATCACCACTGGGACCACCTTGATTGGCTTGTGCCACAGTCTTTGCAATTTGATCTTTAAATCCTCATATAGTGCCAGCTTTCTAGTTATTATTATTACTACTACTACTAGGAATCCCAGTGGCTGGTTAGTGTTAAAGCGCTGAGCGGCTGAACTTGCAGACCGAAAGGTCCCAGGTTCAAATCCCAGGAGCGGCTTGAGTGCCCGCTGTTAGCTCCAGCTCCTGCCAACCTAGCAGTTCGAAAACATGCAAATGTGAGTAGATCAATAGGTACTGCTCCAGCAGGAAGGTAACGGCGCTTCATGCAGTCATGCCGGCCACATGACCTTGGAGGAGTCTACAGACAACGCTGGCTCTTCGGCTTAGAAATGGAGATGAGCACCAACCCCCAGAGTCTGACATGACTGGACTTAACGTCAGGGGAAACCTTTACCTTTACCTATTACTACTAGAATCATAGAATAGTAGAGTTGGAAGAGACCTCATGGGCCATCCAGTCCAACCCCCCCCCCGCTAAGAAGCAGGAAATTGCATTCAAAGCACCCCCGACAGATGGCCATCCAGCCTCTGTTCAAAAGCTTCCAAAGAAGGAGCCTCCACCACAGTCTGGGGGAGAGAGTTCCACTGCCGAAAGGCCTCACAGTGAGGAAGTTCTTCCTGATGTTCAGGTGGAATCTCCTTTCCTGTAGTTTGAAGCCATTGTTCGGTGTCATAGTCTGCAGGGCAGCAGAAAACAAGCTTGCTCCCTCCTCCCTATGAATTCCCCTCACGTATTTGTACATGGCTATGTCTCCTCTCAGCCTTCTCTTCTGCAGGCTAAACATGCCAGCTCTTTAAGCCGCTCCTCATAGGGCTTGTTCTCCAGACCCTTAATCATTTTAGTCGCCCTCCTCTGGACGCTTTACTACTACTACTGCAACCTACTCCCATTTATGCAGGCCAAAATCCCATTGGCTTTTTTAGCTGCCACGTTACATTGTTGGCTCATGTTTATCTTGTTGTCCACGAGGACTCCAAGGCCTTTTCCACAGGCAGGCCAGGCATCCCCTATTCTGCATCTTTTGCATAGACCTTACAAAACTACGACTCCCAGGATTCCACCTCACTGGGCCATGAAGACTGAAGGAGTGTGTCCAACTGCATTCATTCTGTAGTGTAGACACTCCAGGAAAGAGCCCGCGCCTGTAACGCGTGGCACGGGAGAGGCGCGCGGTTGGCCTTTCTCAGCCGCAGCTCCAGAGGGCAAAAAGGCAGGCCGCCCGGGGAGGCTCCGTTCCATGGATTCCGCGCCGGGACTTGGGCGCGACCTTTGGATCCCGCTCCGGGTTTTGCTCTCTGCCCGGTCTGCGCCCTGAGCGCCTCTGAGCGGAGGAGGACGGGAGCGGAATTCCCTGGGCTGCCCCCTCCCTCCTTCCCGCGGAGGGCCCCCAGTGCGCATGCCCGGGAGGAAGCGCCCCTGCTCTACCCCCTCCTCTTCCTGGCACTGAGTCCAGGGGGGGAGGGAGGGAGGGAGGAGGGAGGTAGGACCTGGGGGGCCCCTGCACCCCGATCCCCCACCCATTGCACCCACCGCGGCCGGATCGGAGAGGGGGCCGCAAGGGGGATCTGCCTGCTGCTGCTGGGGAGAGAGAGGGACACCATGCACCCAGGTAAGTGCCAAAAAGAGGGGGAGGGGTGTCCCGGGCATGCACCGGGCACAAAGTGCAGAAAGTGTGCCCCCGCCTCCTGACAGTTCAAACTTATTGGTGGAGTTAGGGACGGTTTGCCTTTTGGATCCGGTTTGTTTTGTTTTTTTTTGGGGGGGGGAGAGAAAGACTCCTGGGGGAGATCTTCTAAAAGTAATTACCCTGAAGATTGGATTCTCTCCTGTCTTCCAGTCGCTTTCCCCCGTCTTCAGATATATCCGGATGTAAAAACTGCACAGTGTACTTTGATATGCCTAGAACCCAGCCTTCCAGATTCGCTTGCTTCTGCTCCAAAGAGTGGGGCCAATACTTCTAGGTCTAAAGGAGAGTCTACACTGGAGAACTGGTGCAGTTTGACACCACTTGAACTGCCAAAGCTCCTTGCTCTGGCCAGCTGCCCAGAGGTGCTTTGATTGGCATGGCAAGATAATAATAATAAATATTTATTTATAACCCGCTTTTCTCCCTCATGGGACCCAAAGCGGCTTACAACATACAGTAGAGTCTCACTTATTCAACATAAACGGCCCGGCAGAACATTGGATAAGCGAATATGTTGGATAATAATGAGAGATTTAAAAAAAGCCTATTAAACATCAAAATAGCTTATGATTTTACAAATTAAGCACCAAAACATCATGTTATACAACAAATATGACAGAAAAAGTAGTTCATTACACTTTAATGCTATGTAGAAATTACTGTATTTACGAATTTAGCACCAAAATATCACAATGCATTAAAAACATTGACTACAAAAATGCATTGGATAATCTAGAACGTTGGATAAGTGAGACTCTACTGTACTGTATTTACTAATTTAGCACCAAAATATCACGATTTTGAAAACATTGACTACAAAAATGCGTTGGATAATCCAGAACGTTGGATAAGTGAGACTCTACTGTATTAAAATCACATAACAACAATCAAGGTACATCCATAATATAAGCATAAGATAGGGTTAGACCAGGCATGGGCAAACCTCAGTCCTCCAGGTGTTTGGACTTCAACTCCCACAATTTCTGTTAGTAATTGTGATGATGATGATGATGATGATAATAAATATTATTATTCAACTATTATTATTTGATACATTATTATTATTATTATTTGATATAAATAAAGTATTACTATTATTTGATACACAACAAGACTAGTACACAGCAAACAAGATCACTATGCTGGCTGTTGTATTGAATCACACATGGGACACTTCCCAAGTGTCTAGGATTGTGTGACGTATCAGTGAATAATGTGTGCAGATCAGAGTAGGGTGGCCTTTTGCAGCTGACAGATGGTAATTTTGTCAGCGCTGATTGTGTTTAAGTGCAGGCCAAGGTCTTTAGGCACTGCACCCAGTGTGCCGATCCCCAATGGGACCACCTTTACTGGCTTGTGCCAGAGCCTTTGCAGTTTGATCTTTAAATCCTTGTATCATGTCAGCTTTTCCATTTGCTTCTTGTCATTCCTACTGTCACCTGCGATTGCAACATTTATGATCCATTTTTAGTTTTTTAACACGATCGTGAGGTCAGGAGCATTGTGCTTCAAAACTCAGTCGCAGTTTGGAAGTCCCAGAGTAGTTTGGCATGTTTATTTTTTGTAACTTTTTCAGGCTTGTGATCCCACCAGTTCTTTGTCACAGGCAGATGGTACAGATGATGATGATTAGGAATTGTGGGAGTCAAAGTCCCAAACACCCCGAAGTTTGCCCATGCCTGGGTTAGACTGTATAATAAAGCCTTGAGGTTCTCTTCCAACTCTAGGACTCTGTCGTTTCTCAAGGCCTTGAGTCTTCTCTGCCCAGGAGTGCCGGCATCTCACCTAACTACAGCTCCCATGATTCCATAGTATTGAGCTGTGGAGGTCAATGTAGTGTTATTATCATCAACATAGGCAATCACTCCTGGCTGAGTGCGATTGTCTTTTAAGAGACAATCTTGGCAGTGGATCTGTAAGTGACTGTGGAGACCTATTCTAGATCCACAGGGTCTTTCGCAAAGATGACATATATTGGGTTGTTGTGAGTTTTCCGGGTTGTATGGCCATGTTCCAGAAGCATTCTCTCCTGACATTGGTTGGTTCATCAAGTGCTCTTCTATGGCTGACTTCTCTTGTTGAGTTAGTCTGCAGTTCATTTCAGACAAGAGTTCTTTCTCCCACCCTTGACCTTCCACAGATAAATAAACCCCACTTGCCTAATTTCCAATATACTTCACAATTTCTGAGGATGCCTGCCATAGATGTGGGTGAAACGTCAGGAGAGAATTCTTCTGGAACATAGCCATACTCACAGCAACCCAGTGATTCTGGCCATGAAAGGCTTCGCAGTAAAAAAACAAGTCTTTGTATTCCCACTCCTTTGTTGATCACTTTCAGACGTGTGGAATGAGGGAGGAGTAAGGAGAAGGATCCATATTCAAGACACATTTCACCCCCCCTTTACAGACTTTAGTAGAATTATTATTATGTTTATTTATACCCCGCTTTTTCTCTCTACAAAGGAGACTCAAAGTGGCTCAAAGAAATGATATTCAGAGGCATTAGTAAAGATAAAGATTTACCCATGACATTAAGTCTAGTCGTGTCCAACTCTGGGGGTTGGTGCTCATCTCCATTTCTAAGCTAAAGAGCCGGAGTTGTCCGTAGACAACACCAAGGTCATATGGACGGCATGACTGCATGCAGCACCAGCACCTTCCTGCTGAAGCAGTATCTATTGATCTACTCACATTTGCATTTTTTCAAATTGCTAGGTTGGCAGAAGCTGGGGCTATCAGCAGGAGCTCACCCACTCCCTGGATTCGAACTGCCGACCTTTCGGTCAGCAAGTTCACCAGTTTAACCTGCTGCGCCATTAGGGGCACATTAATATCACCAAAATGAGGGTTGCTTAGGAGCTAACTAAGTCAGGCTGAAATTAGCAGGAGGGGCAGAATCAATGCAGTTTGACCCCACTTGAACCGCCATGGCTCGATCTTGTGGAATCATGGGATTTGTAGTTTGGGGGAGGTACCAGCACTCTTTGGCAAAAGAAGGCTAAAAGCCTCATAAAACTACAACTCTCAGGATTGCATAGCATTGAGCCACATCAGTTAAAGTAGTGTCAAACTGCATTTATTCTACAGTTTAAATGCAGAGTGGCAAAGCAGATAGAACATAACACCTTCTGAGGCTACAGTCCTTTGCTCCTGAGTGGACTGTTCCCTAGCTGCTTGTAGACTGTTGTTTATATTGTGTTGCTACAAGCATTGTGTGTCCCTTTGTGGCCCTTGGGAGTTGGCTTGTTATGTAGAGACACTTCTGTCTTGCCAGAAGACTATATTGAATGAAACATATGAATAGATAGCAGTTTGAGGTGAAGGACTTGTGTGGATCCAGGTCACAATAATTGATAGCATAATATATAGCACAATGTACACAAATGTATACCTGCCTAGCTTTGCCCTATGAAGTTTCTTACTATTTTGCGGAGTTTTCGGAGTGGAGTCTTCTTGGGTACAGTTCTGCTAGAAAGGAGCCAGGTTAGATGATCCTCTGCTGTTGCCAGTGCATAGCACAACTCTAAGCAATTCCTGGTTTATCCAAATAATATATTATTTGATTAAAATGAGAAAAGAATTTCTGTCCTCTTGCAGAACATAATCAACAAAATTGATTGTGTTTTTTTAAAGTAATTAGATTACATCTGTAAAATGAGACAGGGCTAGCAGTTCTCCTCTATGCATAGGTAAAGGTAAAAGTTTTTCCCTGACATTAAGTCTAGTCATGTCAAACTCTCGGGGTTGATGCTCATCTTCATTTCTAAGCTGAAGAGCCGGCATTGACCGTAGACGTCTCCAAGGTCATGTGGCCGGCATGACTGCATGGAGCGCCGTTACCTTTCTGTCGAAGTGGTACCTATTGATCTACTCATATTTGCATGTTTTTGAACTGCTACGTTGACAGAAGTTGTGGCTAACAGCAGGAGCTCACCCCGCTCCCCGGATTTGAACTGCTGATCACTGATCAGCAAGTTCAGCAGTTCAGCGGTTTAACCCTTTGCACCATCGGGGCTCCCCCGTGCATAGGATCGCAATTATTTAAATTGAAAAATCTACGGCACAGGTCTAGTTGCTGTTATAGTGTGTTGAACAGTCAGGATTATCCCCATATTAGTAGCATAGTGGCTACTTTTGCATTCGGTTATATATGGACCTTGAATTCTTCCACTACATTTTGCTTCTGAGTGAGTTGAACGTTGTGGATTACCATGGAGCATGTCTTATTGTTAGATGTTGTCATTTAGGTGACATGCTTATCCATTCGTCACGCTTACACCAACACAATGTAACCCTTGGGTCCAGGCATTAGGTTTTGTGCCCTGAAGTAGCTGAGGAATAGCGAGATCTCAAGAGGGTCCTACATCATTCTACTAATTAAAGGAGGAGAGGGATTTCTTGTTCTTGTTTTCCTCGTCTTAGGGCCTTTCAACACAGCCATATAACCCAGAATGTCAAGGCTGAAAATCCCACAACACTTGCTTTGAAGTGGGTTGTCTGAGTCCACACTGCCATATATCCCAGTTCAAAGCAGATAATGTGGGATTTTATTTAGCTGTGTGGAAGGGGCCTTAGCGTTACTGAGTGTCAAAAAAAAGTACAGGTTTCTCTGGAGAAGGTAGGAAAAACCAACCAGTGTACTTTGAAAGGAAGGATGGATGTGCCACATCTCCTGCTGCTTCATTACTGCTTTCTGGTTCTCACTAAGCCCCATGAAAATCAGAAACTTTGACATAGCATAAACAGGACCCTCTCCACATTCACCTAACTGCAGCCAAGAAACTTGTTTTTATAGTGCTGTAGCCCCACCTACAAGTGACGCCACCAATCTGGGAGTGGAAAAGGTGGGACTGATTGAGAGTGTTCTTAGTGACTGTGTTAACTCCTTCCTGGTGCTGTATTACGAGGTATTTCCCTGGATTTCTGAGAGCAGCTCTGAAGAGCTGTGATGGAGTTCTGGATAGCTTCTTCCAACTCTTTTAACGAACTACATTCCTGTAAGCTAACAATCTGATGTGCAGAATTAGTAAGTGATAAGGTTTATCTCCATGTTGTGAAAATAATTGCCGGGAGAGCATGATTAAAGGCATCAGAGCATGTCAAGCTGGTTTTGGTTTGGCTTCTTCTGCCCAGCTGGCAACCATAGTGGTGGCTCTCATTTGCTCTAAAGTTTTTATGGCTGCAGTGTGGCGGCATCTGACCAGTTGTACAGCGTCTGATCCAGGGCTGGTTTGATGGGTGTAGGTTTCCCAGCCAACACTCCAGGCTTCTAAATAATCATGCCCCAAATCACCTTGGGTGAGTAAGAATTGCCTTTAGGAAACCAGCTAGGAAAACTTTCCAAAAGTAGACCATGATAGTAGAATATGCATAGGGGCTGGGAAACATATGGCCCTCCATGTCATAGAATCCTAGAGTCTGAAGAGACCCCCAAAGGCATCCATTGAACCCTATTTTGCCGTGCAGGAACACATCCAGCCCCTGCTTCGAAAACTCCAGGGAAGGAGCCCCTTCCCACTCCTAGGCAGCATATTCCACTGTCGAACAGCTCTTGCTGCCAGGAAGTTCTTCCATATGTTGTTGGATATTAGTTTTCACCAGCATTTCCAATTGCAGGAAATAGTAGGAGTGAACAACATCTGAAGGGCCACTTATTTCTCCTATACAAGTTAGCACATTTGGATGGGCAGAAAGACCGGTCGTCCACCAGCTTTTAAGTGGTTCTGATTCTTCTGAAGTTCAAACTGCTCCCCCCACCCTTTTTATCATTCATGCTCACTGAGCTTTTTGCTCCTGAGTGTCAGCCTGTGCTAACATGTCTCTGCAGAATTTATTCTATGTTGTATGTATCCATGTGTGTATGTTTATAGCCAGCTCAGAAGCATGAGATAATTCAAGGACACACATATGATCGCAAAAGTAGGTTCTGTGTGACAAGGGAGAAATCTGTGTGTACTTTTTACCTTTGTGTTTGCCTAGGGTTGCCACTTTTAAAAATGAACATTGCCTTCTCTTTGCCCTTTCGTATGTGCCTGAGGGAGCATGGCGAGCCAAAAGGTGCAGTGTCTTGTAATAGAGATATAGACACAGTAGAAACCTTACCTGTCAATTTTTTTGGCCACTCATTGCAGGAAATCCTGTAGTGCAGTGGTTCTCATCCTGTGAGTCCCCAGGTGTTTTGGCCTACAACTCCCAGAAATCTCAGCCAGTTTACCAGTTGTTAGGATTTCTGGGAGTTGAAGGCCAAAACATCTGGTGACCCATAGGTTGAGAACTACTGCTGTAGTGAAAGGAAAGCTCATCCAAATCAATAGTTAAAACTTCTGAGTTGTTGACCTAATCCTCATGTGCAGCAAAAGGAGGTAGTAAGAGCTCTGATGTGACAAGATGAACTTGTAGCACTTCATATTATAGACTGTGGATCTCTTGCAGTGCCCTACAACATGTATTGCCCTACATTAGCACTTCCTTGCAGGTAGAAAACTAGTCCATGATGTTGCAGGCTGGGCTGAAATGTTTCTCTCTAATTTTCTAATTTTTTATATGCAAGGAGAGATTTTCATAGGCATGCAATGCAACAATTATATACTGACCTATGGTTGGATGCCTGTTCTCTTAACTGAAGGCTTCTGTCACTTAACTCTACTGAAGACTGTATTTACTCGAATCTTAACACTTACTTTTTTTGACTAAATCACCTTGCCAAAATTAGGGTGTGCATTAGATCAACGTAATTCAGTAATCTTAGTGCTGAGCCAAAGCAACAGTGGAAGCTATTTCAGGAGCACCTGGAGCTCATATTTGAGGGATGTCACCTGTAATTTAATTGTCGATGCTATGTAATCCCAGGATTTGTAGTTTGGCGAGGCATCTACACTCTTTGGCAGAGCAGGCTCAAGGCCTTATAAAACTACAAACCCCATGAACCAAGGCAGTTAAAGTGGATTTATTCTACAGCATAAATGCACCCCAAGATTTAGTTTTCCATTGCTTGAAGCTTTGGTGCACTAACACTTTTGTTTTCAAAGAAGGAATTTTAAACAGGCAGCAACTACCCTGTTTCCTCGAAAATGACATCCCCTGAAAGTAAGACCTAGTAGAAGTTTTGCTGAATTGCTAAATATAAGGCCTCCCCCGAAAGTAAGACCTAGCAAAGTTTTTGTTTGGAAGCATGCCCGCCAAACAGAAGACCAGCGCATGTAGGATCGGTAAATGTATGTACCATAGATTGTTGTACATGGAAATAATGGTAGTAACAAGAAATTCTTGATAGGAATCACAGTTTGTCTGGTTATGCTGGTTTGTGATGACAACTACTGTACAGTATATAATAAATGTTAATTTTTTTGTTCAGCAATAAATGTGAATTCTTCTTCATGGAAAAATAAGACATCATCTGAAAATAAGACCTAGCACATCTTTGGGAGCAAAAATTAATATAAGACACTGTCTTATTTTCAGGGAAACATGGTATGATGGCCATATTACAAAGAGTGCACTTTTTGCTGCTGCACATTACATTAGTCAGCAAATACTTTGGTTTCAAGGTTTTGAAAACTGAGGTGTGCGTTAAGATTCGATGGTGCATTAGACTCGAGTGAATTCAGGTATGTAAACCAGGAAGTTGGAAGTAAAGAAGGCTGGAATGTGCCTTTATATTGCCACCCTGCTTGCCATAGTTTCACCAAGGTTTCAAAGTCCTCCACATCTCCCATCACACTTTTCCAGGCAACATCCCGCCCTCAGAGACCAGGTGGCAAAGGAACATGCATTTTGTTCCAACCTTGTGGATCAGGAGGGATTTCTAGTATACTGTAGTCACTGGAAATCAAATGCCAAGGGCTGATCATTTTCCCACCACTTCCCCCCAGGGTGATTTGCGAAGGGAACACATGTGTGATGCTTGTATGCATGTATATATATGTGTGTGTGTGTGTGTGTGTGTGTGTGTGTGTGTGTGTGTGTGATGTCTTCTCTTGCCTTTATTCTGCAACACAACATAATAAAGTGTTTTTTACCTTCAAGCAAATACGTTTTTGTTTTTCTGACTTGCAGCAGATCCTTGAAGACTGTCATCATACTTCGAGAATTGTTCGGCCCAGATAGTTCTTTTTTGTGTTGTTAAAAGGCTTTCATGGCTGGAATCTCTGAGTTGATGTGAGTTTTCCAGGTTGTATGGCCATGTTCCAGAAGCATTATTTCCTGATGTTTCGGCCACATCTGTGGCAGGCATCCTCAGAGGTTGTGAGATCTGCTGGATATATAAACCCCATTTGACTAGATTTCAACAGACCTCACAACCTCTGAGGATGCCTGCCATAGATGTGGCTGAAACGTCAGGAAAGGATGCTTGTGGAACATGGCTATACAGCCCGGAAAACTCACAGCAACCCAGTTCTTTTTTTTTAGGACATCCATGCGAAATCCTGCCAGTGTGCTGTAGCAGTTTGAATGTTGGACTGAGTGGGCATCAAAACTATAGAATGAATGCAGCTTGACACTGCTTTAAGCGCCATGGCTCAATGTATGGACTCACAGGAGCTGTAGTTCACAAGTTATTTAACCTTCTTTGCCAAAGAGTGTTGTTTTTCACCAAATTACAAATCCCAGGAACTCATAGCATTGAACCATGGCACTTAAAAGGGTGCATAAATTCTACAGTGAGGTACTCAAGAATATGATTTCAACCCCCTCTTTGGCAATGAAAATCCACAGGGTGGCAAGTCATATTCTCTTAGCCTCAGTGGAAGGCAATGACAAGCTCCTTCTGTGCCAAGAAAGCCCCATAGTATGTTTTCCTGGGGGTTACTAGAAGTCGGAACCAACTTGAAAAGATAAAACAACAACAGTGCAGGAAATCTTCTTATCTCCCTTCCTCTTCCCCTTGACCCATGTCATAATACCTTCCTTCCTTCCTTCCTCCCTCCCTCCCTCCCTCTCTCCAGGTGTGGGCTAGTGTGGCACTGAGTGGCGGTGACCTGGCTGGCTTGGACCGTGGAACCGAGGCTGCTGGATTATGAGTGCCCAGAGGGAGCGTGCCCACCCTTAAAGCCGCCTGCCGCGAGGTTTGCAGCCATGAGCAGGTAGGAGCCATCCGCAGAGCCGAGCTGGGATTAAAGGATCAGCCAGCTGTTTGCCGTTTCACGGCTCCCTCCTGAGAGAGTTTAGTAGGTCAGAGCTGCCCAGTGCATATGGGGGAGAAGGGGGGCAGGCAATATGGAGAATGGGGCCTTGGAGGATTCAGAAGCTGTCTCCTTGATTCACTCCAGGCTCCCTACTATTGCAGTCTTGCTCCTGCTGAACTCTCACTTCTTGCTATGCCTCTATGTTGGTTTGTTTGATGGGCAGACCCCAACAAAGAATCCTGACCTTTTGCAGTTTAAGTATTCCAACTGCCAAGTCTCTTTCTTTCCCCATCCTAAAGCGTGATCGCCACATTGACCCAAGTCACATAGCAGAGGCCTTCTGGGACTGCCACACTTCCAACTGTAGGTGCTAGTGTTATTTCTCTTAAGACCTTCTTGTTGAAAACAAAAACAAAGCTCAAAAGGGATGTTTCAGTACAAATAAATCCCCCCAACCACCACCACCGGCATTCTAATGTGGTACAGTCCCAGAAAGATTGTGTTGTGATTTTGCTGGTTGTGAGGCTTGGCTCTAAGCCACTCTCTTCCTAGCTTTGCTAATAATAACCCTGACCACATGCACTGAGCCTCTCACTCTCTTGGATTTGATCTCACCTTTCCAGGCTAGCAAAAGCACAGAGTGGAGCTGTTTGTTTTCCCCAAATGGCTACTGGCCGGTTACGAGGCACAATATATTGTGAGTAGCTAACAGGGAAACTCTGTTGTGTGTCCAGCTTGTGTTGGGGGACGAAGCCACGCAGCTACTGCCAGGCCTTGACAACTAGACCAGGCCATGCCTCACTTAGGTTTGACCTGAGACCCTGTTGCCATGGTTACCAGCCCTTCCTTTCCCCTGCAAATATCGGCCACACTTGCCCAGATGCTGCCCAGGTGTTGGTGTGTCACACACCTCAGTGACCACAAATTCTTTCAGGTGCCCAAGCGCTGAGGGAGCACAATGAATGGCGGCGATGATTGCTCTGGTGTGGATCGAGGTGGCCACCCGGCGGTCACTCCTGTGCCTGTGGGCTGGCAGCGCAGGGTGGAAGAGGGCAGAGTGCGCTACATCAGGTGAGACATGCTCCCCCCTTCCTTGGCCGCATTCTTTTCCCTGGTGTTCATACCCCTAATACTTCCTTCTTCTTTCTCTCAGTCCAAGCGGCACAAGCCTGGCTTCGCTGGAGCAGACTCGTGCGTACCTGCTGGCGGATGGCACTTGCAAGTGCGGCCTGGAGTGTCCCCTCAATGTACATAAGGTAACAAGGCTTTGGAGGGAGTGCCATTCACACCCGGCATTGAGGTTTGACTCTGGACTCGAGACTTCCTCACTTTGCTCAAGTACCGTATTTACTGGTGTATAAATTGACTTCATGTATAAGCGTAGGTCTTGGAACCAGAATTACTAATTTTGACATGGCCTGTGGATAAGTCAAGGGTTATTCTATGGCAGTGGTTTCCAACCTTTTTTTGACCAGGGACCACTCTCCAATAGTAGTACCAAAAGCGTTATGAATCAGTTTTTGGTCAACTTTAGATTCGGTTTAGTTATTTGGGAAGCTGATTCAGAAAATTGCACTGGATAGACCACGTCAGCTCTAGCTTCTGATACAGAACATATGCCATCCAGTAGTCACATCTGCTCACGCACAGAAAGCCATAGAGCTGATGTGATCTATCCAATGCAATTTTCTGAATCAGCGCTCCAATTTACCCTAGAAACAGGCCTAAAATGAAGGCACCAAGAAAAAAAAATTTTTTTTGGTTGGGCTGCGTTATTATCTATAGTAGTAATGGTGAGGCCGCAGACCATATTTTAGTTCTTGCGGACCACAGCATCCACGGACCCAAGGTTGGGAACCAGTGTTCTATGGAGAGCTGTCCCTGGCTGCCATTTTCTCACCTGGGCATTCAAACTAGTCAAAAACGATGCTGTGGTGGAGAGAGCAGAGGGCTCCATCCATCTTTTAGTTTCTCTCAGGATATACTAAGCTTCTTCCTTTCACCACTCTACTCAGGTTTATTTTTGATACGAGTTGACCCATGAATAAGTCAATCCAGTTTTTTGAGTTCATCTTTTTTACTATAATTTCTAGACTTATGCATGACTGTATAATAGGCATGGGCAAACTTTGGCCCTCCAGGTGTTTTGGACTTCAACTCCCAGAAATCCCAGCCACTTTACCAGCTGTTAAGAATGGTGGGAGTTGAAGTACAAAACACCCAGGGAGCTGAAGTTTGCTCATGCCTAGTGTATAGGATAATAAGAATCTCTACAACTGTTTAGGTAAAGGAACAGAAGCCTAGCACCAGGTCGGATCATTCGTCCATCTTGCCTGACAGCTGCTATCTATCATGCATTGTGATGCAGAGGCTAAAGGAGCCAATGGGATTTTGGCCTGCATAAATAGGAGTATAGTGTCTAGATCCAGGGAAGTCATGCTCCCTCTCTATTCTGCCTTGGTCAGACCACACCTGGAGTACTGTGTCCAATTCTGGGCACCACAATTGAAGGGAGATGTTGACAAGCTGGAATGTGTCCAGAGAAGGGCGACTCAAATGATCAAAAGTCTGGAGAATAAGTGCTATGAGGAGCGGCTTAAAGAGCTGGGCATGTTTAGCCTGCAGAAGAGAAGGCTGAGAGGAGACATAATGAGGGCCATGTATCAATATGTGAGGGCAAGTCATAGGGAGGAGGGAGCAAGCTTGTTTTCTGTTGCCCTGGAGACTAGGACGCGGAACAATGGCTTCAATTACAGCAAAGGAGATTACACCTAAACATTAGGAAGAACTTCCTTACTGTGAGATCTGTTCGGCAGTGGAACTCTCTGCCCCGGAGTGTGGTGGATGCTCCTTTGGAGGCTTTTAAACAGAGACTGGGTGGCCATCTGTCGGGGGTGCTTTGAATACCATTTTCCTGCTTCTTGACGGGGTTGGACTGGATGGCCCATGAGGTCTCTATGATTCTATGACTCTATGACTATGAAAAAATAGAAGGACAGCGGACAACATTTCTAGTGGTTTGTGGGTAGGGCTTTAGTGTTTGGTTTGGCTCCTTGCTGCTCATCATAATTAGAAGTAAAACCAAAATGGAATGAGCAGAAAATTGATTTTTTAAATCTCCCCAATTTTAAGAATAGTTTAGAAAAAAATAAATGTGGTCTAGTTGCTTTAGTGCAGGCTGCAGAATTCAGCTTGGACAAAATCCATGCAACAAAGAGTTTTCCGTCTTGGAGGGAAGAACTGTGCTTCAAATGATTTGAAAGGGACATGCCAGTTCTATGATCCTAGAGCTAGAAAAATACCTGTAAAGTTCTGCCAAATGCTGCCCTTTAATCTAAAGAACAGCACATTGGATCTATGACCAGGGGCTCATTCACCGCACCAGCCACTGGCAGCTATTTTGGAAAGGAACATGTGTATGTGGCTTGGATGGGTTAGTGTGCACTTTAGCAGCAGCAGTAGCAGAAGCTCCTTTCAGTGCCAGCAACACATTTTTAGTTCTGCTTAGAGCAGTGGCTTTCAACCTTTAGGGAACCTTATACCATATGTACCACCTGCCAAGAACCCTCTGCATGTTGCAAAGGATTCTGGGAGAAGTGGAGAGGTTTCACAACCAGAGACTGACCCTTGCTCCATGTGACCCAAAAGTGTCTCCTGCAACAAGGAGTGGGGAGCCTGCAGGTGTTTTGCACTTGAAATCACACAATTCCTTTGCTTCAGCCATGCCAAACTTCACAACACAGTGAGGACCAAAGGCTTTCTCTGCATCTTGTCATAGAACATACTCAGCACTTTTTCATACCAGGGAAGTATTCAGTAGCAGCAGAATCCATGATATCATTAAAAAGGCTTGCTGGATCAGACCAAAAACCTCTCTGGTCAAGCCTTCTGTAGCCACACAATGCATCAAAGGAAAGCTCAAAGCAAAGACGTAAGAGCAGTTCCCCTACTCCTATTCACCAGCAATTAATATTCAAAAAAATAATCCCTCTAGTGTTGTTTGCTTCCACTCTTCGTGACCTCATGAACCAGCCCACGCCAGAGTCATCGCCACTCCCAGCTCCTTCAAGGTCAAGCCAGTCACTTTGAGGATACCATCCATTAATTTTGCCCTTAGTCAACCCCTCTTCCTTTTTGCTTCCATTTTCCCCAGTACCATTATACTCTCTAAGTTTTCCTGTCTTCTCATTATGTGGCCAAGTACTTCATCTTTGCCTCTAATATCCTTCCCTCCAGTGAGCATCCAGGTATTATTTCCTGGAGTATGGACTGGTTAGATCTTCTTGCGGTCCAAGGTACTCAGGATTTTCCTCCAACACCACAGTTCAAAAGCATCTATCTTCCTTTGCTCAGCCTTCCTTATGGTCCAGCTCTCGCAGCCATAGGCTACTATGAATACCATTGCTTTAACTATACGGACCTTCATTGCCAGTGTGATGTCTCTGCTTTTCACTATTTTATTGAGGTTGGTCATTGCTCTCCTCCCAAGAAGTAAACGTCTTCTGATTTCCTGGCTGCAGTCTGCATCTGCAGTAATCTTCGCACCTAGAAATACAAAGTCTGTCACTGCTTCCACCCTTTTTTGGTATGGGGATATATGTTGATTTTTTCCAATCTAATGGCCATTCTTGTTTTTTCCATATTTGCTGTCATATGGCATACATCACCTTGCTTCTTCTGGTACCAGGTGGTAATATATAGCTATTAGTTACTGTCGTCCAGCTTGATTCTTTTTAAAAGCCATCAACATTGATCGCCGTCTTTAAGTATTGTGGTAATACATACCATTACCTATCCTATAAGGAGAACTATGGATAAGTTGCCAAAACTTGAGGGCACATAACAACCAGTAGTGTATTCCATAGTTTTAAGTATGAATCTTCTCTACATCGTAGCGTGTATACCCGGTGTTGCCCAGCTATGCATTTTCTTTGTGGCTGTTTCTTTCCTTCTTCCCCTTTCCTCATCTAACTTGTCCCTCTCTCTTTTTTTTTTCTTTCCTTCTTTCCTTGGTTTTCCTCCTACACTTTGCCCTCTCTTCTTTCTTTCTATTTTATGCCTTCCTTTCTCGTCCGTCTTTTTCTTTCTTCCCTGTCCCCCCTTTCCCTCATATACCTTTTCTATATTTCTTCTTTTCTTTCCCTTCTTTCTCCTTTCCCATCTCTGCCAGCTGCGTGCTTTCTCCCTTCTTCACCACATATCCATATTTGCCTGTCCCTTTGAAAAGGCCTTCCTCACAATGTCTCCATGGCAATGATCCAACACTCTGAATGGCTCCAACAGTGTCCCTGGTGACACACTAGCTCGCTTTCATTCATTGCTTCTCCCTCTGAGGTGGCCTTCCTATCCATATACTGTTTTAGTTTTTGCCGCCCTGCCCCTTAAGGGAGCTAATTTTTCATTTCATTGGAAATTCCACAAATATTTTAAGTTGGGTAATGGAGAGTATGGGGGCCAAGTTTGATCCAGATTCATCAAGCCATGTAGGAGCCTTTATAGACCAAACCAACCAACATATGTACATGCATACTTTGACTTTTATTGACATACTATGTATGTTTGTTTGCCTATATAGACAAAAGTCAAAGTATGCATGTATGTTTTTGTCTGTATAGATAAAGGTCAGAGTATGTATGTATATTTGTTTGGTTGGTTTGGACCAGAAAAAGCAAGGGAAGAAGGAAAGAGAGAGGGACAAGATATATGGGGGAAAGGGAAGAAGGAAAGAAACAGCCACAAACAAAATGCAACACTTTTTGAAGATAGCAACCTTCTCATGTTTGCCTGTTTTGTAATGTGTCGTTTTATTTCTTTAAGTGTATGTCTTCTTTGGTTTGCAGTTTCTTAGTTCTATGTACTTAAAGCAGTGGGAGGGGCTACAGACCACGTGACTGGTTCAGTGACTGTTTAGAACAGGGGTCCTCAAACTTTTTAAGTGGAGGGCCGATTCACAGTCCTTCAGACTGTTGGGCGGCCGGACTAGGATGAAATAGTCCAAAATTAGGATTGTTGTTGTTGTGTGCCTTCAAGTCATTTCAGACTTAGGTCAACCCTAAGTTTAAAGTGTAGGACAGAGGCCAGGTCAATGACCTTGGAGGACTTTGGGAACCCCTGATCTAGATGATCTCATAGGTAAGCAAAGAGACCTCCAAAGACCATCTAGATGGTCTCATAAGACCATAGAGAAGGAAAGGGATCTTCAAAGACCATCTAGATGGTCTCAAAGGACCATAGGTAAGGAAAGTGACCTCCAAAAGCCATCTTGATGGTCTCATAAGGCCGTAGCTAAGCAAAGAGACCTTCAAAGACCATCTAGACGATCTCATAAGGCCATAGGTAAGCAAAGAGACCTCCAAAGACAAGGTCGACTTAAGTCAACCCTAAGTCTAAAGTTTAGGACAGGGGCCAGGTCAATGACTTTGGAGGGCCACATCTGGCCCCCGGGCCTTAGTTTGGGGACCCCTGGTTTAGAATGTTCAGTTTTAAAAGGATGACAGAAGTCAGTTGAGGCTTGAGTCGGTTTGAGTGCAGAAAGTAGTATTAGGAGTTAGAAGACAGTTGAGGCTTAAGTCTTAGTGCAGAAGCCAATGTTAGGAGCTAGAAGACAGTTGAGGCTTGAGTTTCTTGGGAGTAGACTGTTATTAAAGAGAGCTGTACAAATAATATAATTTTTAAAGAGACTGTTAAAACCATAAGATACAAACTGAAATGTTTTAAAGCTTTAACCTGGCAAGAAATGTACCTGTATATTTAAATACATGAAGTTATGTGTAAAACAAACATGTTATTTTTAAAAAGTGTACTTGAATCTTTGTTTGCTGAGAGTGTGGAATAGAAACAAGATATTTACATGCCCTGTGGTCATTCATTATCCAATAAACAAAAGGAATAATCCTGAAACTCTGCTACCCAATATCTTATGATCCTAACAGGTCATAATCCCTATTAGGTTGTGATCCTAACAGGTCATAATCCATTAGCCCAATAACGCTGGTGTATATGCTAATTATTATTACATTTTTTGTTTATTAGGATTTATTCTGCACCCTTCTCATAGACTAGAATTCAACTGGCAGTACTAAATACATGCCAGATCTCCTCACATCAAAAATGTGACCTCAATTATTTTATAAATAATCATTTTTATTCAGGAAAGAGATTTTTTTAAAAATCACACAAACAAGCATTTTAGGTATATGAAACTACAAAAAACTGCCTACTGTTCACTGCAGCTAACCAACTAATAAAACTACAAACCCCTCATGCTCCACTTGATGGTTTTTATCCCTTAATAGTCTATTCCCTTTAAACGGTAATGTGATCATACTTCTACTTTTGGCCACATTCTTGAATGCTACAGTTGATAAATGCCCCTATCATTGTTCTGAAAGCACGGTGAACAGGTCCCAATCTCAATCATTTTTAGAAAAAGAGAAAAAAACATTTAAACAATTTAAGGGTCCAGTAGTTTGTTGAGAAAGTAGGGGTAACAAAATGTGTTTCTTGCTCTGATTATTTATTCATTCATTTATGCCTTATTTTTAGTAGTCACCAGAATACAATTGAGACAACAGCGGTTCGGGAGGGGAGGTTCTGCCTTGTATTTATGTTGAGCTTTTTCTACTGTTTCCACTTAGGTGGACGTGGCTCCAATTGAAACTGCTGGAACTTCCTATTGAAAACCAAGTATGGGGTTGTTTTTGCCTCTGCAGAAGATGCTTTCGAGGTTTCATGGGTGTGATAAGGAAGTAACTATTCACCTATGGCACTTATCCACAACCCTATTTTGAATTCTGGCTAAAAACTGGCAGACTCCCACCACAGTTTCTTTCATCACACTTGTTCCTTGGGTCTGGGAAAGGGAAGCCCTTAATTTTTTCCATCTTTCCTGGTTACGCTTAGGTTTTCAACTTCGACCCAGCAGCGATGGTGATGGGAAGCGAAGGCACCAAGGGGGACGAAGACATGACCAAGCTGTGCAACCACCGTCGGAAAATTGTGGCAATGGCCACACTCTTCCGTAGCATGGAGAGCCATGGGCCACTGAGCCTGGCCCATCTGGGCCCAGGTAGCTATATTTTCCCATATGGGGCCATGCTCCATTTCCCTTTTCATACAAGGTGGGAAACTGCCACCATCCTGTAAAATACTGCCTTCTTATTCACAGGTTTCTATTTGGGGTACATACTTCCTGATTGCTCCTTTTCGGATCTTATTGCCAGTGGGAGGACTTTCAGGAAAAAAATGAGTGCCATAACCCAGCACAGTTGATTGGTCCCCTGACCAGCAAGAGTTGACTTCTGATTCCTAGTTTGTTTGGGACAATCTAAGCCTCGTGTTGGACATAGTTACTAAGATTTTTTGTTGCTGGTTAGCTCCTGGTTACAGATGTTCTCCTCTACTGAAGGAGCCATGCTTGGCAATGTGCATAGCACTAGCAATTTCAAGAATTGCTGCTTTTTGTTTTCAGCAAATCAGGGTGGGGAAAATATATCTCAGGATGCTTAAAAAGATAGGACAGTGTGTTGTTGAAAGCCTTCATGGCCGGAATCACTGGGTTGCTGTGAGTTTTCCGGGCTATATTGCCATGTTCCAGAAGCATTCTCTCTTGATGTTTTGCCTACATCCATAGATGTGGGTGAAACGTCAGGAGATAATGCTTCTGGAACATGGCCATACAGCCTGGAAAACTCACAGCAACCCAAAGATAGGACTGCTTCTTATTTAAGCATACAGTATGACTCCTGTACCCATGGGACTGGTACCTGTGGTTTCAGCTATCCACATTGAATAAAATGTGGCCTCTTTAGGAATTTATTTATTTATTTATTAACTGTATTTATATTCCGCCCTTCTCATCCCGAAGGGGTTTCAGGGCAGATTACAGTGCACATATACATGGCAAACTTTCAATGCCATTAGACATATGACATATAGACAGACACAGGGGCAACTTAACTTTTTCCAGCTTCCGGCTTCCTGAGGATATGCTCAATTCCGGCTACAGGGGGAACTGCCGCTTCATTGTCCACTTGTGACACTGAGTCCTTGATGTTAGTACTTCCTCATTCCTTTCTGTACACTGCTGGCAGTTCTATGGTGTTGTAAATTAGTTAAATTAGCCTCCCCTTATAAAGCCGTTCCTAAATTTTCCACTCTGCAGATGAACTATCTTTCGAACTGCTTAGGTCAACAGCGAGCTAGGCTATTATTAATGTCAGGAGCTCAATCCAACCCGGCTTCGATCTCATGACCTCTCGGTCAGTGGTGATTTATTGCAGCTGGCTACTAACTAGCTGCACCACAGCTAAGTCTTGCTAAGTCTTCCAGACCATTCTATGACATGCTTCTTTCAGAAGTTATCATGAGTTGTCCTGGAAGACCTCGCAAATTCCGAAAAAAGATAACCCTGTAGGAATTTTTTAAGTTCTCCATGTAAGTTTGTGAACATTTCTACCTATAGATACAGGAGTTGTACAATACTTAACTAGGTATATGTGACTCTGTTGCAATTGTGAATAGTTACTGATGAATAAATCTAGGTTGTTTTTTTTTGTGTGTGTGTGTGTCAGGAGCAACTAGAGTTGCTTCTGGAGTGAGAGAATTGGCCGTCTGCAAGGACATTGCCCAGGGGACGCCCAGATGTTTTAATGTTTTACCATCCTTGTGGGAGGCTTCTCTCATGTCCCCGCATGGAGCTGGAGCTGATAGAGGGAGCTCATCCGCGCTCTCCCCGGGTAGGATTCGAACCTGGCAGCCTTCAGGTCAGCAACCCAACCTTCAAGTCACAAGGCTTTTATCCCCTAGGCCACCGGAGGCTCCGCAATAAATCTAGTAATCACCATTTAGTCAAAATTGTTGCAAGCATAACATACACACCCCAACCTAGGGAATTCATTCTACCAGCAATTGAATCACAAATGAATGAAAGTTTGCAGAGGCTCGGGCTTCTTAATTAAGTTGTTTTGACTAAAAATACGTAACTGAGTAGCTAATGTAGTCCGTGGCCTTCTATTTCAGCCTGTAGGGTGTCTTTAGACCTATTTCAGGAATAATAAGAGAATAACACATGAATACATGGCACCCAGTTTCATAAGGACAGTAAAGTGTTTATATATTGCTTATAGCAAATCAAAGCTATAGAAATTTCAGAACCAGGAATTATATAGCAATGTATTTGCAAAGTGAAAGCCATTTCTTGGTATTAAGTTGAAATACTTTGGGGTATTGAACTTTTTAAAATTGTTTATTTTAACAACCTTGGAGACCTTGTGTTACCAGATTGGCATATAAATATTTTAATAAAATGAAAAATAAATAATATAAATTGAAATTGATTATGATGTTGTCAATACGCACAATGACTATTGGCCATTTAGGTGTATATTTAGCAGTTTGCCACCAAATTTTGGTAGTGCCCTGTAATGTCAGTTTTCCAAATATAAAAATGGAAATAGCACGAAGTACTACAACAACTGGATTTTGGACCGTACTATGCTCACCTCTAGAGTACAGCTCCTTGGATCTTAAAAAGGTTAGGGCTTTTTAAAACAAAAAAACCCCACAAAACAAAACAAAAACTATAGCCATTGGAATCCTGAAAACTCTAGGGGATCCCAGGAGTTGTCATCTAGAAAGGTAATATTTCTACATTACAGAGAGCCATAGATTATCCAGGTTTAATTTAGTGTTGTCTCTTCTGGCATTCCACTTTATAGGAGCTCCTGGTGGCACAATGGGTTAATCCCTTGTGCTGGCAGGACCTACTGACTGACAGGTTGGCAGTTTGAATCTGGGGAGAGCGGGTGAGCTCCCTCTGTCAGCTCCAGCTCCCCATGCGGGGACATGAGAGAAGCCTCCCACAAGGATGGTAAAACATCAAACATCCGGGCATCCCTTGGGCAACATCCTTGCAGAAGGCTAATTCTCTCACACCAGAAGCGACTTGCAGTTTCTCAAGTCGCTCCTGACATGGAAAAAAATCCACTTTATGAGTGAACTAACTCCTTGTCTCTTTTCAGGGACTGGGCTCAACCAACCATCTCATCCAACCATCCCAGGGCCAAGCAGTCGTCCGCAGCATGCCCTTCCCAGCAAGGTGTCTACGACTTTGGCGAAGGGTTCAGAACTCTATTCACAGTGTCCCACTGATCGCTATGGCAATGCATGGTCCAGCCAGAGTTCCTCTTTCCCACACCATCACAATGCTCTCTTTGGGGATGTCTTCCCAGGCCGCCTACCTGCTGCCACTACCAACGGCAACACACGCCCAGCTTTCCCTGCTGAACTGAATGCTGCTGGGGGTTCCTTCCTGCCCAGCAAAGCCCTTCCAGATGCTCCACCCCGACCCTACCCTTCCAGTGGTCTTCTCTTCCCTCTGCCCGATGAAGTGGTACCTAGCCAAGAGAGTAGTGGTCCTTGGAGCAGCCGCCTGGTTGCACCCCTTGGCTCGCAGGCTAACACTGTGGCATCACCTGCCCCCACGAGCCTCTCCTCCGTCTCCTCACCCACAGGCAGCGCCGAGCCCTCTCCGCAGCGCTCTCGGCACTCCTCAGCTTCCTCAGAGCAGGGCCTCTCTGGACACCGCCTGGCCCCCAAACAATTGGATGCAACGCCCTTGGCCAATGCCTTAACCAACCAAAGCAGCAATAACCTGCCCTCAGTGCCCTTAGAAATTGCCTCAGATGGCAAAGGACCGCCCAGCCTGCTGCTGCTTCACCCCCAGGGCCCAGGCTCTTTTCCAGCCAGCAGTTTGTTGAGCGCAGCTGCCAAGGCCCAGCTGGCTAGCAGGGGCCGCCCCGACGAGCTGGCGGCCAGCACTTTACCCAGCCGCTTGCTGCTCTCTGTTGTGGGTGGGCGGGCACCTCGGCGCCAGCGCCGCTCTCCCACTGTCCTGCGTCTGCTCAAGGATTCCCACCCCGGGAAGGCTGGGATCACCCATCCTGAAGAGACGCTGACCCGACATCCCTGGCCTCGGGACCAGCCACCAGTAGGAGAGGCCAAGAACGGGCCTCCAACCTCTGCAGCTCCAGCACAGCCGCTCTCTTCCCTGCTCACTTTGCTTGGACCTCCTGTGAGTTCCCCAACACCGGGCCTCCCCTTTCTGGCCCAACCTTCTTCTGGCGACAGCTCCAACTCTTTGCCCTCCTTCCAGGACTTCAACAGCCAGCTCCTCAGTCTCTTTGGGCAGTTGGCCTCAGCGTCTTCCGAACAGATCTCAGGGAGCCCCCCACAGCCAAAACCTCCTAATTCTCCACTCGGATCCCAGGGCTCCGCAGGTATGTGTAGATTATGTCTGTTTTGGAAATTCTGGACACATATTCTTTTGGAAATAAGTGGCAATCATAAGCTTATTGAAAAGGAAAAATTATGACATATCTGTTTGGCAAATGTGAATCTCCATGAACATGTGGAGACCGCCTTTTGAAAACCACGAGTCAGGAAAAGCATGACCTTGTTAGAAGTCTACCCTTTGAACTAGTTCATAAGCATTCATGTAATGGCACACAGGTAACTCAGCTGTTAAACTGAAGAAACATGTCTTTAAACTGCCAAGGATAAAGACATGGAACTACAAAAATATAATTGTTTAGCAGAGGATGGTTGTTTTTTTGAAGTTGATGTTGCTTTTGCAGTTGCTCAAAAATATACACTCACTTGAAACCTTTTAGATAAAATATGCACTCAAGAGATAAAAAACAAAGTCTTCTTTGAAAAATAACATATCTTGTTTACTCACAAACATCTTGTATTAATTCACCATACAGGTACATTTCTTATTAAAGTTCAGTTACAGATAGGATGTAGTTCTCTCTGTGTTGAGTACACAGGGTATCATTCTTAATCAATAGTCCATAGTCTTTAAGTATAGTTGTACTCACTGAAGTCCATAAGCAAACGTGCATTCTACTGAGGTCTGATGCAAACGTTCATCCACCTCCACTGAGGTGTAAAGCAGACTGAATACAAAATGGAGTCTTGAGTCTGAACATGCTCAGTATTGTCACATGTCTGTAACCTCTCCCACACCAAAGAGGTCAGTCAAACTGGCAAATCAACATACACATAGAATACAGGTTAGCAAATATATAAATTAACAAATAAATAGTGTGAGGCTTGGGAGGCTGTTTTTTTCCATAAGTCTGGAACTCATAATTGCAATACTGAATGCATAAGCTGGAGTTCTGCATACTTAACTGATTCATATTCAGTAGTGTAGGGAATAGGTAGGAATTGTAGAACTTTTTAAATTCCAACTTAGTTGTTGCAAGCAATTAGGGTCTGTTCTCCTATCAATCAAGACACAACAGACTGATGTTCCCAACACCTTTCCATGTGATCTTCAGTCCAGTCCGGGAATGTGTTGTGATAGGAATACTCCTCCATACTCACAGAGACGACTTGCAAGAGAGGGTGGAAACATTAGCCTGCTGTGTCCCAAATTACAGGAAAATAGATCCCTGTTGTCACAGTGACTGCTGCCCAGACTGGAGTGAAAGAGACAGTTCTTACTTTAGCGGTGCTGAGCCCTTTCTACAGTGATCTACGAGGGCTATCCACAAAGTAGGTTACGTTTTGGAATTAAAAATGAACAAAGTATAGGAGAAAATATTTACCATATGCAGTTGAAAGCCACACCCAAATACCACATCTCACATAGTCGCCATTCAAATCTAGGCACTTACTATAGTGATGAATGAGCTTTGCAAATCCTTCCCCACTAAATTCTGCTGCTTGCGCCCTCAACCAGCCGGTCAGCCCTTCCTGCAGCTGCGCAGTGTCGCCAAAATGCTGCGTTGCCAGCCATGCCCCCATTGTTGGAAACAAGTGGTTGAGGGCGCAAGCTGCAGAATTTAGAGGGAAGGATTTGCAAAGCTCATTCATCACTATGGTAAGTGCCTAGATTTGAATGGCGACTACGTGAGATGTGGCTTTCAACTGCATATGGTAAATGTTTTCTCCTAGACTTTGTTCATTTTTAATTCCAAAACGTAACCTACTTTGTGGATAACCCATGTAGAATCTCGGCTCACATCTCTGTTTGAAACAAGCTAATCTTTGAAGGGCTGGAAGCTACAGTTGAATGGCATTAACCATAGAGGCTAAGCACAAAAATCTTCTCTTGATAGCAAACTACAATGGTGAAAGTTTCCACTTCTACACAAAGGAGCCTAGGAAACTGACGAACACTGAATCAAATGATCAACCTATGTTGCTCAATAGTGTCTTCATCAGAGGTGGGAAATGCCTGGCCATCCAAATGATGTTGAACTGAAAAGCCTATCATTCCAGAACCACTGATTGTGTTGACTAGGGCTGATGGGAATTGCAATACAATATTATCTAGAGGGTCACATTTATCCATTCCTGGTCTCCTCCCATTAGCAGGGGCTATCCAAGGTTTCAGCCAGATGGGTCTGCAAATGTAGGGAATACAACTGGGACCCTTCCATCTCGAGCATACTCCTTCTCAGGTTCTAAAGCGGTAGTTCTCAACCTGTGAGTCCCTAGGTATTTTGGCCTAAAACTCCCAGAAATCTCAGCCAGTTTACCAGCTGTTAGGATTTCTGGGAGTTGAAGGCCAAAACACCTGGGGACCCACAGGTTGAGAACCACTGGTCTAAAGTCACATATCATCTTGTTGCTCAGTTTCCCTTTGTTTCACCTCTTTCATGGAGATCAGCCATGAATAAAACCTTGATCTGCAATTGAGCCATGACAGATGACAAGTTCTTGGTATTCATCTCTTTGGAGGAGGAGAAACACAATGTTCGTTTTAGTAATAGAGCATAAAGCAGTGTCTAGGGTTGTCAGCTAATACGTGGTGGTCGGAATTAACGCTTCCCTGCTCCTTTTGAAAGAGTTTGAGATACAAATACTATAGTATGGATTCCTATTACCACCATCTTCAAGCAGGATAGCCAATTGATAGGAATGTTGGAAGTGGGAAACTCATATTTCCTGGTGACCACAGGTCCCCTGCTTTTATCGTCACAGCAATCTTATGAGGTTGGGTTAGGCCAAGAAACAGTGAATAGCCCAAGGCAATCCACACCTTCATGACTGAACAGAAAAAATTAGTCTCAGACCAAAGTCCAGTGTGTTTATCCATTACATCAAGGCTTGCCAGAAGATAGGCAGTGAGGCAAAGACGCTGGCAAAGATGTTGACTTTCCGTGGTTTTTGCAACAGTAATAATTAAAGTGCTTTCTCTTTCCAGTCAGGTTGTAAGAGGCATAAGATAAGGAGTGGATTTGTGTATGGGAGGACTTGGGAACTTGTGTCTCATCCTGGCTATAAATTCCTAGGCAGAGCAGGGATTCAAGCAGAGCAGGGATTATTATTACAGTGGAATCTCACTTATCCAACATAAACGGGCCGTCAGAACGTTGGATAAGCGAATATGTTGGATAATAAGGAAGGATTAAGGAAAAACCTATTAAATATCAAATTGGGTTATGATTTTACAAATTAAGCACCAAAACATCATGTTATACAACAAATTTTACAGAAAAAGTAGTTCAATATATGGTAATTCTATGTAGTAATTACTGTATTTACGAATTTAGTACCAAAATATCATGATGTATTAAAAACATTGTCTACAAAAATGTGTTGGATAATCCAGAACATTGGATAAGCGAGTGTTGGATAAGTGAGACTCTACTGTATTATTAATATTTTCAACAGGGCCAGATCCACTTCTGGCTACAAGCAGAGCCACAGCCACCTATATCAATAATTGGTTCTGACTCCATTCAAAGAGACCTTTCTCCATCCTGTGTTGTGCTATAGCCAGAGGAAGTGAGCAATGTTACCACATGTTTTGACACAGGCCTCCTGTAACTGTTTAGGGATCTGTGGCAGGCAAAATTTCATCATCTTTACATGGACATTCTGCCCAATTCCTTTTGGAACAGGGCAAAAAAAAAGGAGGAAAAGTGGCAGGAGATTTGCACGAACAAGTTATAATGGTAAAAGACTAAATAATAAAGGAAATATTTCAAAAATGGAGAATGGATATGGAAATTGAGAGGGAAAATATCCAAAGGGAAATAAGTAATATAGCAAAGGAAAAATATAATGTACTTAGCAAGAAGGAAAATGTTACAAAAATGGTACAGGACTCCTGCACAACTTTCACGTTTTTTTTACCAAGGGTAAAGGACAAGTATTGGCATGGTTGTAAACAAAGAGGTGTGTTTAATCACATGATATAGGAATGTAACGGAATACAGGTGTACTGGAGAATGATTAAAGGAGAAATTAATAGAATGTTAAATCTTCAAATCATAATAACCAATAGAAATGTATTACATGCAAGGATACCAGGAGAGTATAATGTGCAAAAGGAAAGTGTGGTTGACAAATTAATAGCGTCTGCTCAAATTGTTTTAGTGAGCGGTTGGAAAGATAAAACAAAGTGGACTTCGACAAATTCGTATTATTATATAGTAAATATGCTAAATGTGGAAATAACACATTGTAAATTGAACAATATAGACAAAATAGAAAATGTTATAATAATTAAGAACATGTGGGATCCAGTTAGGAATTGTTTAGAGAATGCATGTATGAAGTGGTGTGTTGTAGAAAAAGCAGCTTGGAAGTGGTTGTCTTGTTTCCCTTCTTCCTCAAAGCCTTTTTTATGCCTTTGTTCTCTTCCAGGGGCCACTTCTGCTTCACCAGTGACTCCCAAAGCCCCCCCAGCACCCAGCCCTGTCGCTGTCACCACCAGTGCAATGGAGAGTGGGGGACTGGGCTGCCCATTGCCTTCAGGCACCGACCCATTCCCCTTCCTGTCACAGGAACAGGCGCTGTCGTTTGGGAACACTCTACCTCCTGGGCTGCTCCCGCTGGGCTCCTTCCCTTTCTCGTTGACTTTGGGCCCAGAGACACCACTTCCCCCATTCAACCTTCAAGGGGAGCCCGAGGGACAGCCCTTGCTGCCTCTGGTTCTGCCCAGTCTGGATTTGCTACAACAACCCACTGGGCTCCTGGCCTCGCTGCTGGCCCTGCCAGAGGCAACATGTGAGGGGGAAAGGGGCATGCTGACCACTGAGCCCTTGCTAGAGCCCTTTGCCGGCCTCCCTGAATCTCTGCAGCCCCTGCTTTTCCCAGCACTTTCCACCTCTCCAGCTGTCCTAGCTTTAAACTCAGCACTGTTGGCAACCAGCATGGGCCCTGCCGACCCTGGGCCAGGCCACACACAGGTAAGGCTATGTGGTTAGCCTGGGATCCCGTTCTTTTTAGGAATCTGTGGGGAAGGCAGAAGTTGTGCAGGTGGAGTTGCTCTTCTCATAGCTTCACTGTAGATTAGAGGAGGAGGAGGGGAGCTGCATCTAGTGAACTGTAATCAATCCTAAAAATATCAATAGATCAGTCTGTTGCACTTCTATTCTGCCTTTCCTCTAAGGAGCTCAATGTGGTCTATATAGCCCTCCCCATTTTTATCATTGTAACTAGTGTATGTACCTAGCGTTCAGATGTTTTTGGGACCACTGCCCACTTAGTTGCTCCCTTCTCCAACTCTGAGAAGGCCTACTTCACAATATCTCCATGCCAACACTGTGGTGATGGTGGGCAGGCTCTCTTCGTGGCTCTTTCCTTCCTTCCTTTGACTTTATAATAATGATAATAATAATGAATTTTATTTATACCCCGCCCCCTCTCCCCGAAGGGACGCGGTATGGCTTACAGCAAGCAACAAATACAGAAAATAATATAAGCAATAAATGGTAAACAACAATAACAATTAACAATTAGCATTTTACTTACTTACTTACTTAAGCGATCCCTCGACGTTCGAGGACGATAGTCTTCCAACCTTGGTATCTTGGGCGTGTGTTCTTAGGTGACTGAAGAGACCGATTCTTGACCCGCATATTCTCCCACAGTGAGGACATCGGTTTCCAGGTGGAAGGCGGTCCCGGTCGGGGTTAGCTTGACGCTCCTTCCTCTTGGCACGTTTCTCACTTAAGCCCTCTGTTCGTGCCTCTTCGAACTCCGCAGCACTGCTGGTCACAGCTGACCTCCAATCAGAGCGCTCAAGGGCCAGGGCTTCCCAGTTCTCAGTGTCTATGCCACAGTTTTTAAGGTTGGCTTTGAGCCCATCTTTAAATCTCTTTTCCTGCCCACCAACATTCCGTTTCCCATTCTTGAGTTCGGAGTAGAGGAGCTGCTTTGGGAGACGGTGATCGGGCATTCGGACAACGTGGCCAGTCCAGCGGAGTTGATGGCGTAGGAGCATCGCTTCAATGCTGGTGGTCTTTGCTTCCTCAAGCACGCTGACATTTGTCCGCCTGTCTTCCCAAGAGATTTGCAGGATTTTCCTGAGGCAACGCTGATGGAAACGCTCCAGGAGTTTGGTGTGACGTCTGTACACAGTCCACGTTTCGCAGGCGTAGAGCAGGGTTGGGAGGACAATGGCTTTATAAACAAGCACCATGGTCTCTCTACGGATGTCCCGGTCATCAAATACTCTCTGCTTCATACGGAAAAATGCTGCACTCGCAGAGCTCAGGCGGTGTTGTATTTCAGTGTCGATGTTGACTTTTGTGGAGAGGTGGCTACCAAGGTAGCGGAAATGGTCAACGTTTTCTAATGTTACACCGTTAAGCTGTATTCCTGGCTTTGCAGAGGGATTAGCTGGTGCCTGTTGGAAGAGCACTTTGGTTTTCTCGATGTTCAGTGAGAGGCCGAGCTTCTCGTATGCTTCTGCGAAGGTGTTTAGAGTGGCTTGTAGGTCTTCTTCTGAATGCGCACAGACTACGTTGTCATCAGCGTATTGGAGTTCTATAACAGATTTTGTGGTGACCTTGGTTTTGGCTCTCAGTCTGCTGAGGTTAAATAGCTTGCCATCTGTCCGATAGATGATTTCCACTCCGGTGGGAAGCTTCCCATCAACAAGGTGAAGTATCATAGCGATGAAGATGGAAAATAAGGTGGGGGCAATAACACATCCCTGCTTGACGCCTGATTCCACCTTAAATGGGTCACTTTGGGAGCCGTTGCTGTCCAAGACTGTTGCCATCATGTCATCATGGAGGAGCCGCAGGATGTTCACAAATTTGTCAGGGCACCCGATTTTTTGGAGGATGGTCCAGAGAGTGCTGCGATTCACTGTGTCGAATGCCTTTGCAAGGTCAATGAATGCCATGTACAGAGGTTGGTTTTGTTCCCTGCATTTTTCTTGGAGCTGTCGAGCAGTGAAGATCATGTCCACTGTTCCTCTGGAGGGACGGAAGCCATTCTGGGAGGGTGTCTTCTGAGACAGGGAGAAGGCGGTTTGCAAGGATTCTTGCAAGGATTTTCCCGGCCGAGGTTAGAAGGGAGATACCACAATAGTTCCCGCAGTCTGTTCTGTCCCCTTTCTTGAAAAGGGTGATGATGGTGGCATCCTTGAAGTCAGCTGGGATTTTCTCGGTCATCCACACCTTTTTAATGAGCTGGTGGAGTTGTTGTATCAGCTCAGGTCCACCCTCTTTGAAGATTTCAGCAGGAATCCCATCAGGTCCGCTGGCTTTGTTGTTTTTTTGTTGGCTGATGGCATTGCTGACTTCTTCCAAACTAGGCAGTGCTGCAAGCTCATCCCTGGTTTGTTGTTGCGGGATTTGTGAGAGGGTCTCTTCGGCCACATTGGAGCTGCGTAGTGCAATTGATGTTTTGTCCTTCAGAATTTTGGTTCCATCTGATGAGCGTAGGGGCTGTATGCCATGGTTTCTTGGTCCGTAAATGATCTTTGTGGCTTTGAAAAATCCCTGAGCGTCATGGGTATCTGCAAGGTGTTGGATTTCTTCAGCCTTCTTTGTCCACCAGATGTTCTTGAGTTCTCTGGTCCTTCTTTGGACCTCAGCTTTTGCACTGGCATAGATCTTTTTCTTGGCAGCACAGTTGGTGTCTCTCTGCCATGTTTGGAAGGCTTTCCTTTTGTTATCAATCAGCTGTTGGATCTCTTTGTCGTTATCATCAAACCAGTCTTGATGTTTCTTAGTTAGGTATCCAATGCTTTCTTCACAGGCTGTGATGATGGAGGTCTTCAGTTTGTTCCAATGTTCCTCAACATTTTCAGGGTGTTCTGTGGGTAGATGATCTTTGAGTGTTGTTTGGAGAAGGGCTCGTTTGGAGGGCTCCTGAAGGGCTTGGGTGTTCATTTTGCGCCTTGTTTTTCTTCCTTGGAGTCTGCGTTTGGGGACGATCTTGATAGCCATCGTGGATCGGATTGGCCTGTGGTCTGTCCAGCAGTCACCTGTCATGGCTCTTGTGAGAAGCACATCGCGGCGGTCTCTGGCACGTGTGATAACATAGTCCAGGAGGTGCCAATGCTTTGACCGAGGGTGCTTCCATGATGTCTTGAGCTTGTTTTTCTGGCGGAAGAGCGTATTGGTGATGACAAGGTTGTGCTCTCCTCATTTGGTGAGAAGCAAGATGCCATTCGAGTTGCTGTTTCCGACCCCGTCTTTTCCTATGATCCCTGGCCACAGGTCAGAGTCCCTTCCGACTCTTGCATTAAAGTCCCCCAGGAGGATGATTTTGTCCTCCTTAGGTATCTCCGATAGGATGGTATCCAGCTGACAGTAAAATTTTTCCTTGATGTCTTCGTCAGCATCTAGAGTTGGTGCATAGGCGCATATGATGGTTGCCTGTTGGTTTTTGGCAAGGTTAATTCGGAGGGTTGAAAGTCGTTCGTTGATGCCAGTGGGTGCTTCAGTCAGGTGCTTCACCAGGTCGTTTCTGATCGCAAAGCCAACTCCGTGTATTCTTCGCTCTTCTTCAGGCAGTCCCTTCCAGAAGAAGGTGTAGCTTCCCTTTTCTTCCTTCAGCTGTCCCTCTCCTGCTCTCCGGGTCTCCTGAAGGGCTGCTATGTCGATCTTAAAGCGTCCCAGCTCCCTTGCAATGAGAGCAGTCCTGCGTTCGGGGCGTTCGCTGTCAGTGTTATCTAACAATGTCCGTACGTTCCATGTTCCAAAGTTCATTTTTCTTTTTTGGCCGCAGAGTGGTGACCCCTCTGGACGTGGCAGTCCAGTCAGGGTAGGAGAGGCAGACTATGTTTAGGGCACCTTTTCTAGCCCCTTCCCCGTGTGGGGTGAGCAGAGCGGATCCTAAAAAGGGCTGCTCAGTCATGGATACAGCTGCCGGACTACTCAACTGCCTCGGTCCTTGAGGTAGAACGACTGAGTCCATATCCACCGCCCATGTGCCAGTCTGTGACTAGGGGCTTCCAGATTTCACAGTCCTGCCCCCGTCGCCACTTGCTGATCGCCATGGGACTTTTGTAGGTTTGTTTTTATTTTTGTTGGAAGACGCCTGTGCGTGATTTTTTTTAATGTGTGGAGGTCGGTGCACGGCCGGTCAACACACAGTCTTCACAGAGGGAGGTTCTAGCAGTGGTGTGGTTAACACAACGACAGTGGCTTCTCAGTCTGTTGCAGCCTTCTTCCGCCTTCACAGCCGTTGTAACATGTACCATGTTATCCTCCGCCTGCTCCGCCGTTGAGGTCTTTGGGTCTTCGGATTGTGCTTGGTCTGGAACCTCCCCTGCGGCCACTCCTGGGAGTGCATCACTCCAGTGGTTGTGCCCACAGGTTCATCGGAACACGCAAGCCCCCTCACCACGGCAAGGTGACAATCCATCGAGGGGGAATTAGCATTTAGTACAATTAAAATAACAAGTATTAATAAATAACAACTTAAAAGCTGCTTGCCCTCTAAAACAATCTATATACAGTAGAGTTTCACTTCTCCAACACTCGCTTATCCAACGTTCTGGATTATCCAACGCATTTTTGTAGTCAATGTTTTCAATACATCGTGATATTTTGTTGCTAAATTCGTAAATACAGTAATTACTACATAGCATTACTGTGTATTGAACTACTTTTTCTGTCAAATTTGTTGTAAAACATGATGTTTTGGTGCTTAATTTGTAAAATCATAACCTAATTTGATATTTAATAGGCTTTTCCTTAATCCCTCCTTATTATCCAACATATTCGCTTATCCAACGTTCTGCCGGCCCATTTATGTTGGATAAGTGAGACTCTACTGCAGGGGTCCTCAAACTTTTTAAGCCAAGGGCCGGTCCACAATCCTTCAGACTGTTGAGGGGCCGGATTATCATTTGAAAAAAATACAAACAAATTCTGATGCACACTGCATATGTCTTATTTGTAGTGCAAAAACAACAACAACAATGAAAGAACAATACAATATTTAAAAATAAAAACAATTTTAACCAACATACATTTATCAGGATTTCAATGGGAAGTGTGCTCCTGCTTTTGGCCAATGAGATAGTCAGGTTAATTAGGGTTGTTGTTGCTGTGTGCCTTCAAGTCATTTCAGACTTTGGGCGAGCCTAAGTCTAAAATGTATTTGTTTGTTTATTTATTTATTATTTACTGCATTTATTTACTACATTTGTATCACACCCTTCTCACCCCAAAGGGGACTCAGAGTGGCTTACAAATTATATGTACATACAATATATTATATTATTAGCGTAGCACAATATTAGCATTATATATTACTACTAGCTGTGCCCGGCCACGCGTTGCTGTGGCAAAGTGGTGGTGGTATTGGTTAAAATTGTTGTGTAATTTTTATTTGACATTATTTGCAATTTTTAATTTTATTGTAAGTTATATTTTTATTTATTATATTTTATTATTTTCTTGTATTATTTTTAGTTATTTTCTGTTATTATAGTATTTTATTGTATTAATTTTTAGTGTTTTTTATTTTTTACTGGGTTGCTAGGAGACCAAATTGGAGGAGCTTAGCCTTCTAACTGGCAGCAATTGGATAAAAGCAATTATTCCTCTCTCTCTAATTAGGACTTTATTTTTCTTTTCTTTTTGTTGTATCAACCTAGAGGCGTGGATGATGGGTTGTGTTGTCAAATTTCGAGATTGGGTGGCCTGTAGTTTTGTTGTTTTGTGGGTCGCCATGATGCCATCACTCTTTTATATATATAGATATTGAACTATACCACTATACTGTAATATTATTAGTAATATTATATGTAATATAGAATATATAATTAATATTATTATATGGTATTATTATTAGTGTTATATTGTATTACATTACAATATTACTATCAATATTATATGTATATACAATCTATTATATTATAAAAATGAGGGCGGGGGCCGGGTAAATGACCTCGGAGGGCCGCATCTGGCCCCCGGGCCTTAGTTTGGGGACCCCTGCTCTACTGTATATATCATTGTTTATGTTTATAGATAGATAGATAGATAGATAGATAGATAGATAGATAGATAGATAGATAGATAGATAGATAGTGTTTCATCTCTTTTTTTCTTTTCATTACCTGCTCTTATGGGCCCATTGCTGAGTGAGTTGCCTTTTGGGGATGGAATGAATATAACAATGATATGTTTTTACCTTTAATTGATAGGTCAAATAATCCATATTTCTGAAAGGTGTGAGGATAGGACCTTTGAACCATACGATTGATGTTATGTGCTTTTCGAACATCACTCACTGGTCTTGTCTGTGTGTCTTAGCTCCTTCTTCACCCTTCTTCTCTCCTTTGCCTTCAGACTGGCCTGGCTAGCACTCCTGTGGCACCTACCTCCACTAGCACGACATCCACAACTACTGAGGGGACTTCTAGTGCCTCTGGGCGACTGAACCCCCTGATGCCCCAGCTTGTCAACCCACTGCTGAGTACCACACTTCTGGGTGAGTTGAATATCCTCCGCTGTATGACGGGATTCTGTGAATTCATTGCCCTGAAGTATATGGGGATGCTGCAGAAGGAGATATCCTGTATCTTCGTGTTTAGTACCTAGATGAAGAACACTAGCTGGAGGAGAGTTCACAGCTGTAGCTTTGTCCTCCCTGTGAGGGCCTAAGTATACTGGTGTTGACTTAGTAAATGTTCCAGTGCAACCCAGTTCAGCACAATGGCTTTCCTTTTTGCAAAGAACAGTCTAGTTCTATGTTAAATGTTTACATTTCAAACATCATTACATACCCTGTATTCCTTGGCCACTTAAAATATAAGGGAAGGTACTAAACTTGATAGGGGAACCCCTCACCTCAAACCACAGTTGGCCCATGGGTCATAGTGGCCTATACATTTAATATAGGGTGTGGGGGAAATACAAGTGTATATGGGTTGCTTCTTTCATTATCACATGCTTTGGAATACCTCTGGTGATGGCACCATCTGTGTCTTTTCTCCTGTCCAGGAGACCTGTCTGCGCTGAACCCAGCCTCAGGCCCCTCTCTGATAGGAAGCTCTCTGCTTCAGGCCCAGCAGTCGCTTCTGCCACCCAACCTGCAAGGGCCGCTTGGACTCCAGCTTTTCCAAGGGCAGTTGCCCCTCCTGGCAGGCTCCAACCCTATGGCCTGCCTCCTCCAGAGCTTGCAGGTAAGCAGGGAGTTGGAAACACTGTCAGGCTTGCAGGAATGGGCAGTACTTAAGCAGACACAAACATACACACAGGGAACAGTGGTATACTGTTGGAATCAAAGAAGTTCACCTTAAAAGCATGAACTTTTAAATTATTGTCAGCCGCCTTGTTTCTCACTTGGAGAGTAAGGTGGAATGTGTATTCAATCAATCACTCACTGCTGTGAGTTTTCCAAGCTGTATGGCCATGTTCCAGAAGCATTTTCTCCTGATGTTTCACCCCCATCTATGGCAGGCATCCTCAGAGGTTGTGAGGTATATTGGAGACTAAGCAAGGCAGGTTTATATATCTGTGGAAGGTCCAGGTTGGGAGAAAGAACTCTTGTCTGTTGGAGGCAAATGTGAACACTACAAGTAATCACCAATTAGCATGGAAAAGCCTTGCAGCTTCAAGGCCTGGCTGATTCCTGCCTGGGGGAATCCTTTGTTAGGAGGTGTTAGCTGGCCCTGATTGTTTCTTGTCTGGAATTCCTCTGTTTTCAGAGTGTTGTTCTTTATTTACTGTCCTGATTTTAGTTTTTTTTTAATACTGGGAGCCAGATTTTGTTCATTTTCATGGTTTCCTCCTTTCTGTTGAAATGGTCCATGTACTTTCAGTAGCTTCTCTATATAGTCAGACATGGTGGTTGTTAGAGTGGTCCAGCATTTCTGTGTTACAATGCTGGACCATTGTACAGTATGCTGTGTCCAGGTTGGTTTATCAGGTGCTTTGCTATGGCTGAATTCTCTGAGTTAGTCTGCAGTGCCTTTCACATTCCTTAATTCGTGTTTGGGCAATGCTTATTTGGTGCTCCCTGTGTAGACTTGTCTACAGCTGCATGGTATATGGTAGACTCCTGCAAAGGTGAGAGGATCCCTCTTGTCCTTTGCTGAACGTAGCATTTGTTAGATTTTCTTGGTGGGTCTGTAGATAGTTTGTAGGTTGTGTTTCTTCATCAGCTTCCCTATGCGGTCAGTGGTTCCCCTGATGTATGGTAAGAACTTATTTCCTTTGGGTGGATCTTTGTCTTTACTCTCGAGACTTGTTCTCGGCCTTTTAGCTCTTCTGATGTCTGAGGTGAAGTATCCATTGGCCTGTAGGCCCAGTTTAGGTGGTTCAGCCCACCTTGGAGGAGGTGGGGTTCACAGATTCTTTTTGCGTGGTGTATTTGGGCTTTAATTGTGTTTCTTTTTTGACCTGGGTGATGGCTGGAGTTTTTATGTAGGTATCTATCCGTGTGTGTAGGTCTTCTGTAAACTGTGTGGTCCAACTGTTGACTGGGTTTGCGGATGACTAGGACATCTAGAAATGGCAGTTTTCCTTCATTTTCTTTTTCCATGGTGAATTGGATGTTTGGTTGGATGTTGTTGAGGTGGTCCAGTAACTTGTTTCATTGATCATTAAGCTGTTGCTGGCCTAGCTGGTTGTGGCAACAGTAGAAGAATTGGAGTTCTTTTAAGGAGCTTTAGAAGGTGGTCATACCAGTTGGGGATGTTGGATGTTGTAGTCCAGATACCATATGGAAGTGCTTGCTCATTCATACCTTACAGTAAACCTCAATATATTGGAACTTCCATTAGCTCACTACTGAATTTTCAACAGTTCACATACTGTTTTTCCTATCCAAGTGAATAACGCCTAAGCATTTTTTTCGTACCTTTGTTTCACAGCTGAGCCCTGGCTTTGGTACCCCAGAGAAGCCAGTGCAGACCAGCGAAGCTCCAGCCCCAGCCTTGTCCAGCCTGGAGCCCGTGCTGGAGCCTGAGCCCAACCACAGTGCTATGTTGCCCCCTTGCATGGACACTGCCCCCCCAAGTGCCTTAGAGCTCCCCAACACGCCTGAGCCCCCCAAGCAAGGACAGCAGGAGGCCAGCAGTTCCCGTTCCCCCTTCAAGCGCCCCCGGCGTGGCACCGAAGAGTTCAACGGGGACCCTGGCAGCAGCCTCCCCAGGGGGCCAGGCCGGGGTGGGAAGTCTGGGCGGCGTGGGGGTGGCCGGGGCAGAGGCAGGCGGCACTTCAATGGACAGCTCCCCGATCTGGGCACCGGTCACCCGTCCCACCCTGCCTGGCGCTTGAATGGAGAGATGGTGGCAAGCAGCGCAGAAAGCCAAGCAAGTCCGTTTGCCGTTCAGGAGATAAAGGTAGGCCGGCCACCTGAAAAACAGCAGAGTGCTTAGATGAGGCTTGGAAATCATGTATTTTCTTGTTGAGGAGCAACTTTAGTAACCTACCATTTCTCCAGTGGTTTCAAGGAGACGTAAGTGGCTATCCTTCTCCTCCATACTTTATCTTTATAACAAGTATTTCAGTCTGTGAGTCATGAGCCCCGGGTCACTTAATGAGCACTGGTATTTAGTGGGGATAACAACTAGAATATGGGTTAAACCGCTTAGCTGCTGAACTTGCTGACCGAAAGGTCGGAGGTTCGAATCCAGGAAGCGGGGTGAGCTCCTGCTATTAGCCCCAGCTTCTGCCAACCTAGCAGTTTGAAAACATACAAATGTGAGTAGATCAATAGGTATCGCTCCATGCAGTCATGCTGGCCACATGATCTTGGAGGTGTCTACGGACAATGCCAGCTCTTCAGCTTAGAAATGGAGATGAGCACCAACCCCTAGAGTCAGACACACTGGACTTAATGTCAGGGTAAAACCTTTGCCTTTACCTTACAACCAGAATTGCCTACTTCCCAGTCCAGCCCTGTAACCTTGACTTTGCATTGTCACTCCAAGAAGCTTCCTTCTGTTGAATGGCCTAGAAAGGACTAAAGCCAACAGGCTTTGACAAGGTCTTGTCTGCATGTTTACAGGCAGTTTCTAAGCAACATGATGTTCTCCATTGTGACATACCGCTTGAAAAAGCTTACCTGTACACTAGGCTCTTGACTGGTAGGGTCTTTGATCTTGTCCACTGGGGGCTTATCACCCAGCCTAAGAGGGCCCTGATTGGAGCCCTTTGTCCCAAATTGGCCAAATGCCATGTCAAATTGGTTTGCAGCAGTGCATAACAATTAGGTATAAGAGATTTTCCAAGCCAAACTGGAAACTGATCATATACAGTAGAATCTCGCTTATCCAACATAAACAGGCCGGCAAAACGTTGGATAAGCAAAAATGTAAGGATAATAAGGAAGGATTAAGAAAAAGCCTATTAAATGTAAAATTACTTTATGATTTTACAAATTGAGCACCAAAACATCATATTTTACAACAAATTGACAGAAAAACCAGTTCAGTACATAGTTTAATACATGGTAATGTTATGTAGCAATTATTACTGTATTTACAAATTTAGAATCACAATGTATTGAAAACATTGATTACAAAAACATTGACTACTAAAAGGCAGACTGTGTTGGATAATACAGAATGTTGGATGAGCAAGACTGTACTGTGTCATTTTACAGTGTGATTGATTTTTTCAACTGCCGTTCTTGGCTCCTTGGCATACATTAATAAATAATAATAATATACTTTATTTATATTCCACTCTTTCTCCGTGAGGGGACTCAGGGCGGATTACAGAACACACATATGACAAGCTTTCAATGCTGTTATACAATTAACAAGGACAGACAATACACAGACAGAGGGTAAAGGCATTTGCCATCTTATTTCCGGCATCTTGAAGGCTGTGCTCAACTCCAGCCAGGGGAGGGGGGGGGGGGCTGTTGCTCCATTTTCCACGCTGAGCTTTGTCATCCTTAGACGTCCTCCCAATCAATGTCATTAAGGGTGCCTTTATTACCTTCCAGCTAAAAGTGGTATCTATTTCTCTACTTACATTTCTGCTTTCGATCTGCTAGGTGTGCAGGGAGCTGGGGCTAACGGCAGGTGCTTACCTTGTCCCGGGCTAGTACTGTCGACCTTTCAATCAGCAGGATTTTTCTGCAGCTAGTGGTTTCACCCGCTGGGCTATGCCTGGTCCCACTTTCTTTACCAAGAAAGAATGCATACTTTTCTGTGTTGAATCCTGTACTATGTGCCTGGTACTGTGTCTTTTCCTGATCAGATGAGGGTTGGTATACTAAATCTAGCATGTTTTGCAAGATTTCAAGGGAAGGGCAACCAGTAAACGCACTGTGGGAAGTTGGACCCTTCATTTTTCTTTCCCTAGCTGCATTGCTTTCAGTCTGGACAAAGAGCCGTAGAGTTTTACAAGACTTTGATTCATTTTCTTCTGTAGCATCCCTACTTTAGAGCAGGACTTCTTGAATTTTTCCACTTGCAATCTCTTTTGACCCCAGAATTTTTTACATGACTCCAGGTATATAGTTATGTACAAGTATAAAAATCAAACATTTACTGATAACAAATCAGCATTTGTAAAGCTTGTTAAACAAATGGTTCTTGTGATGTACAGCTGACGCATCTTCTACAGAGTCCACTATAAACACTGCACAGCAGACTTTTGTAAATGTCTAAAACAGTCACTTGGTGATGTTTAGAAAACGTTTGCTCTTGCCAAATTTTTGGAACCCCAATATTGAGCTAAGGGGACCCCATTTGGGGTCAGGACCCACAATTTAAGAAGCAGTGCTCTAGAGTCCTCTAGTTTTGGACTTCAGCTCACAATTCCTAACAGCTGGCAAGCTGGCTAGGATTTCTGGGAACTGAGGTCCAAAACAACTGGAGGACCAAAGGTTGGGAACCACTGCTCTAGAGGGCCGGGATTAACTTAACTCTTGACACAACTAGGGCAGATCATTGGGGTGCTGTTTAAAATGCTGGCCATTCTTTTTTTTCCAGGAGTGGCAAGTTGCTTCTGTTGTGAAAGAATTTGCCATCTGCAAGGACATTGCCCAGGGGATGCCCGGACGTTTGATGTTTTACCCTTCTGTGGGAGGCTGCTCTCATGTCCCAGCATGGGGGGAGCTAGAACTGACAGACGGAAACTCACCCCCCCCCCCCCCACAAGCCAGCACAAGGGTTTAACCCATTGCGGCACAGGGGGCTCCATTCCTAAAATGACAAATCTCATAAGAATAACAACCTGAACAATATCATGCCACCAAAATACCTCTGAACACTTCTGGTTTCAGAAGCCACACAGGGTCCAATCAGCTTCTTTCACCTGTAGAGATCTCCATGGATTAATTCCAGGTTTCTCCAAGTAGGACCAGGAAATCATTCCACCTAAAACTCTGAAGCATCACTGCTGCCAGTCAGTTGATAATTCTGGACTAGATGGACCAATGGGCTGAGCTGATATAAGGCAATGTTCTACATTCCTAATGCACATATAAAATTTACACAGCAGGGACAAAATGTTTAGTATTGCCTTGCTGCTTATGCCTAAGCCTAAAACCACAGAGGACCTCTGTTGGCTGGCTCTCTTATGAAAGAAGGAGTTACTCATCATTTCCATCCCTTCTGCAGGGCCCTCCTGGAAGGCGACCAGCCCGCCGTGGCCGGAGGAGGAAAAGCAGGTGAGCAGCGGGCACCCAGAAGGAATGGGACTTTGGGAGTACACCTGACAGAATTAAACCAAGGCAGAGTATACAGCAGAGGCTGCTGTGTGCTGAAAGGTTTGACCTCATCAATAAGCTGTAGTAGCTTCTGTCCTCTTTCCATTAATTCATCATTGTCTTTTGCAGTGGTGCGCGGCCTAGCTCCCGACCTGAAACTACACGGATGCGGGGGGCCAGTGCTGATCCAGGACCTAGCCCAGTGGTAAGTGTACCCTGCTCAATACCACTTCCTTCCAGACATTGGAGGCACATGCATACACACTACCCCCTATAAAATAGATTAGGTGTTTTCTGTGTAGACAGTAGACCACATGGCAGCTTGAAAATGTTATATTTTAAATTACAATTCCTCAATTATCCCAGTCAGCATGGGAATTGTAATATCAAAGGTAACTTTTCCATGCTCAGAGCTATACTTTTTTACCCTCATCTAAGTTAATGATAAGAATGTGGTGTAGTGGTTTGAACATTGGACTGTGATTCTGCACACTAGGGGTCAGATCTCTACTTAGCTATGGAAATCTACTGAGTGACCTTGGGCAAGTCACATCCTATCAGTCTCGGAGGCAAAGGCAAACCTTCTCTGAACAAATTGTGCCAGGAAAACTTCTTGATAGAATTGTCATAAGCCATAACAGCAATAAGTTGTATACATTGTGAGGTAGGCCTTCTCAGAGCTGGAGACGGGAGAAAGCAGGGAGGCAATGGCCTCTCTGACACTCAGGGTACCTGCTGTTGAAGAGTCTGATGTCAGAAAATACACCCACCCATATGCATATGCTAGGAGAGATTGCAACTCTTCAGGTTTCAGTGCAGTCTGCAACCCTGGAATAGAGGTGGAGGAAACTACATCAGCTAACACAGTTGTATTACTCTCATTAGGTTTTTTTTTTAATTAATTTATCCATGGAAGACTAAATGCAAAAAAAGAAGACAGCTGCAAATCTTCTGCACCCTTTCTGCATTTCTGGCAGGAGATAGGAAAAGGAAACTTCATCTTTCCCTGGATTGTTGTCTCCAGTTTACAAAACAAACCCAACAACTAATAAGGCCTCTCTTCGCCCAAATGTAGGAGAGACGCTGTCTAAAGAAGCAGACAGTGCTGAACATATTGTGTGCAGCTCAGGAAATTACTGTTTTGGATTACGGTTCATATAATCATCCAAATATGGTCATTGGTAGCTGCTCAAGCCATTCATAGAATCATAGAATCGTAGAGGTGGAAGAGACCTTGTGGGCCATCCAGTCCAACTCTCTATCAAGAAGCAGGAAAATGGCCATCCAGCCTCTGCTTAAAAGCCCCCAAAGAAGGAATCTCCATCACACTCCTATAGTTTGAAGCCATTGTTCTGTATCTTCAAACTACAGGAAATGAGATTCCACCTGAACATTAGGAAGAATTTCCTAACTGTGAGAGCTGTTCAGCAGTGGAACTCTCTGCCCTGGAGTGTGGTGGAGTCTCCTTTCTTCATCATCCTCTAACTCAGTATTATTTATTGCTTCGACTGGCAGTGATTCTCCAGGGTCTCTGGCGGAGAAAGGTCTTCTCTATTCTGCTATAGCTCCCAAAATCAAACATAATTAATAGTGATGGGTTATGAGAACTGAACTCCAAAACATCTGGAAGGCCATGTTTTCACACCCCTGACTTAGAGGCAGCATCTGTTTGCTCTTTTATGCATAAGGTTTAGAAAAGTTCCATATTGGTCAGGAAACAGTTGGATTAAACCAATGTAGTGTAAAAGCCCAAATATAGCATTAGCCAAACTGTGGTCTCATACAAGTTAGACTTAAATCAGTTCTACCTATCTACATTGACTAATATAAATGCTGGCAGAAGTCCTTAAAGCAAGCAAGCTGTAGGCTTCTAACCATCGTTGGCTTCTACTCACATCCTCCCTGGCCATTGGCTATCATGAATGGGTCTGAAGAGAATGGAAGGCCAAGAATAACACAAGCCAACAAGTATTTTAATCAGATATAATTTTAGATCATTCTTACAGAGTTTTTTGCGCTGAATTCAGAACTGTGTTTATGTTTTGTCTATCTCATGTCATTTTTGTGATGAGGCTAACTGAATAATTGATGCATTTATGCACTGATATCTATTAGATTCTATTGATATCAGTGTATAAATACATTAATTATTGAGTTAGGCTCATCGCAAAAAATACATGTGATAGAGAAATGTAAGATGTAAGAATGACCTAAAATTATATCTGATGAAAAATACTGGTTGGCTTGTGTTACACGAATATGATGCGAAATGTGCAGACTTTACAGTAGTCTGTTGTAATATTTCATCATATTTTAAAAAGCTGACGTGATCAGAAAAAAATAAAGACATACTTAAAATCAGCATTAAAAATTTATTTAAGCTGATTACAAAAAGTTTGATTTTGTTGGCTTGTGTAATCACCACTTGCAGGTTCCATGGCTGTGCCTTGATTTGAATAAAGGAATAAAGCACAATCCACCTTATTAGCTAAGCTTTTAATATTTGATTTTCCTTCTCTCTATCCCTCGGCACATTTTAGGTTGACTACACTGTTGCTCGGCGGCCACGTCCTGGTCGACCTGTGAAAAACAGGAGAAGGAAACTGCCCACATAGCACCACCTGAGCTGAGGGGACCTCTACCACTGTCTGCTTCTAAGCCCACACTGCTTAGGACACCAGGCACCCGTCTCTCTCTGCCCCCAACCACCTTTCATCGCGGATGCCCAGTCCCTGGGCATGTGATGTTAAGGGCAGGAGCAGAAGGAAAATACCAGCAAGAGGATCTGCTGTTGCTGCTGCCGGGCTCTTGGCGCCTTGGCTGTGAATGTGTCTGTAGCTTCACCAGTTGCCTGGGCCCTGAATCTCTCCCAAGAGGGACCTCTGAAAGCACAAGGTGCAGCTCTGGTCTCAACATTTTGGGGGCCGGGAGGGGCGAGGCTGAGGTGACAAAAGGAGGGAGGCTCTAGCTGGACCGGCCCATAAGCACTTCTCAGAGCCATTGTTTGCAATGCTCTGAAAGGGAGTTCCTTGTAGCAGTGCCGTTAGGGCCTTTGTCAACCTCTGCATTCCTGTCTTCCCTGCCCCTGGTGACATTGGCCTTCCCGCCCCGGATAGCTCTCAAAACCTTGGCAGGAGTAGCAAGGGCTGTGTGCTCCAGGAAGGGGGCATCCCTGCCCTTTCACTTCCCACCTTACCTCAGACCTGCGTGTGCTGTGGCACCCGGGTGAGAACCGGCTCAGGGTTTTAGTACAGGAATCTTTCTCTCTCTTTTTTTTGCCTCGCCAAAAACACAAGACACAGTACTAAGAAAGCAATAAGGAAAACAAGCCACATTTGTTCAGGGAGGATTTACTCCCAGCAACATGCTCCCTCCCAACATCTCCACTAATATGCCACCAAAACAGCTTAGTGGTGACAAAGCCCAGGTGGTAATTGAGCCTGCTCTCCTCCTTGGCTCTGGTTTGGGCTGTGAAAACCTCAAACAGACCCTCCCCAGTTACAAACTCATTCAAAAACTAGCCTTGGTTACATTTTTCTTGTTTTTCTCCCATATAAGAGAAAAAAATATCTTCAAAAGGAACACTCAGGTGACAGCGCAAGGGGGGAAGGATAAGGGAGACGAGGAGATTGAGCTCAAAATACAATTGACCCAGTTTTGCCAGAGCAAGTTTCTTTCATCTACTTCCCTCCCTCATAATTCAACACACACACACTACAATCCTCATCTTGAATGACCAAAATACTCCACATCCAACTCTTCCCCCTCATTTCTCCCCCAGTCCGGTTGCAACTCTTGATGCATTATGCAAAAGCACTGTGTAGATACTGTACAGGTTGCGCTGTGTTCCCTCCCCCTTCCTCCTCCCCATCCCTCCCCCCCCTCGCCCCGTGCACTTCAACCAACCAACCAACTTCGGCCTTTGTTTTGTATAAAGAAAAAAAAGGAATGGGGAAAAATACTATTTTCCTTCTTTGAGCTTAAATTTTGTTTTGTAAAAAATAAATTTACACAATTGTGAATTGTAGCTTTTCTATGGGAGCGACTTTTAATTTAACAGATGAAAATATTTTGATGGTTAGATTGAAGTTACTTTTTTTTGTTTATTTTTGGGGGTGTGTGTTTTGTATCAAGTATTAAATAATGTATTTAAAAGATGCCGGATGCGACTCTTCTCTCAGCACTCTCAGATGATCTACTTGGATGGCAATCACATTCAATCTTTTTTCAAAGAGGTCATAGCTAGGGTGCAGGGGATCTTACTGTGCCAGCCGAAATACAGTACCAAATGTAAGAGGTCATCCCATAGATTACGATGACGGTGACTGTGAACCAGAAAGGAACAAATAGGGCGCTAAGCACACAAAGCTTATAATAGCTACATTACCCGATTTCTTCATATGGACCAGTAATCTGTGGATCAAAAGATTTCACATAAAATTCCCAAATGCTACACCCAATCTTTGCTTCTTTCCACTTTTGTAGTCCTCGTTTCCTTCGCATCAACTCCTTCAGGGTACAGTAATCTCCTGGTCGGGTCACCACCTAAAATTCAATCTGTCCACCTGTATCTATCCAGAGGTAACAGCAGAATACAAGGAGGAACAAATCCCTCAAGGATTTTTGATCGAGATTCAGGACCAATATTAAAAGGAGAGTTTGTGTGGTTATTCCTACTTGTTATTTCTAAGTTAAAGGATAAGCTATTCATTCATCTATAATAGACTGATGATGTGGAGGTGACTTCAGCTCTGCGTGAACTGCGGGTTCGGGGGCCAGGCATGTCAAGCTACAAAGGACACAGATGAGTTGAAAGCAAAGAACAGAGGTGTTTATTCGCCCTGGCCAAAGCAGATGTCAGCAGATTCTGTGCTCCAAAAATTGACATACTTCAGTGCAAAGATATGGAAATATTTATAGGACTCTGACAGCAGTTTGAAACAAAGGACTTTTCAGCCCTGGTTGCTGATTAATCCAGATCATGGTAGTCTAGGATTTCCAGGCTTGTTGGTTGCGATACACTGTCTGCCATTGTTGCTGATTGGTCTCCAGGTTTGGAAGGACTTTTAATAAATTGCCATTGCCTAGTTTGAAATTTTGTGGATGTTGCTTGTTCCACCTCTAATGGGTGCAGGATGGGAAAGAATGTGGGTAGGTTAGCAGTAATGGGTGCTAATGATGGTAGTTCCCCAACCTGGGTGAGGGCAATGGTCCATACTAGTGAAACAGTGGGTAGCAATGAGTGTTGGCCAACCTGAACAGGTTCCTAGGAGAAGGAGCACAGGGGGTCATTGGGCAACTTCTGTGACCATTGGTTTATCGCCACTGTTAGCTGCGCGGAGGCATTGTTAGATTATGCCTACCACTGAAGGGGCAATGGGGTTTCCTATGTTCCCCCCTGGTGAGTATATGAGTGCTTGTAAAACTTGTATGAGTAGGCTAAAAGTCATCTGTGAAGGTTAGCCCAAATTAGGTTTCTGGGTGAAAGGCCACCTTGGATATGGCTATCAATACATTTCCATGGCTAAGGGTTTTAGGGTCCCAGGGTTTCAATAACAGAAGTACAATATTCTTACAAGATGTATTCCATATCTGGGACATAACACAGTTCACCTATAGTTTCTTGTCTCCTTTATCAAGATCAATAATGTAATTATGTTCACTCAGCCAGTATGACCAGTTTGCTTGTCTTAGCACTTGTGGTTTGCTTTGCTAGATGAGAAAGGCCTGATTACCTGTCTGAGTCTTCAGCACATTCTAAAGATGGCCAAATGTCTCCAAGGGTTTTTTTTACACTGACAAAAAAATCATACCTAGCAGCTGTTGCAATCTGGACAATATTCTTTATGATTCACTAAGAATGCAATACTTTGTGACAGCATAGGGCTTTAATCTGGTTTTAAAAAATTGCCTTTCAGCTGTTTTCCAGTAAATCCAAACTTTTTTGCCATGCGGTCAACCCTCCAAGGCAGCATTATATCTCTATGGAATTGGGGCGAGTAGTAGTAGGTAGAACAAGTTGGTGGAGATGGCCTGGGGCAGGTGGTAACATGATCATTCCCACCAAGAAGTTGTTCTTTCACCTCGCCACCATCTCCCACTTTCTTTTCCTATAGGATACTCAAAGCAATGTTTTTAGGTTTGCCAGGATGTTAAACTTTTTGTCCATTTAAGAAGATGTGTATGTCCATTAGATGTGTATGACCATTGTCCTCACCCAGGCTGGGGAGCTACTGCCATGCAGATGCTTGTATATCAATTTATCAGTATTAACACATTCCCACTTAACATAAAATATGTATATTCACATGCACAATAGGTGGTGGTGGGGTGTTGAGGTACTTATTGCTGTAGATCTGAAAATAACAAAGGATTGGAGATGTGAACTGTCTTTTTACACAGAGGTGGGTTAAGCATGGAGAAATGTGTGGCCCATTATGGTAATTTCACAACATGTATGTCTGTATGTCTGCGCCATTAATGGGGTTACTACAAGGTCAATGAGGACCGAGAAAATATAGTTCAAAACATATACTGTACATTTTGTCTGTACAGACAAGCTTCAAGTTGTGAGCTTTATACATTTCTTGGTGCACGGTTTAACTGGCACAAGTTAAAAGTGCTCTTGTGAGCATCCATGTCTCTGCAGTAGTTTCTCTGCAATGGATCTGCTGTCATATATGTCTTTTTTTAAAAAAAATTCTGATGTATTTCTCATATTTGGCTGAATGCCTGAATTGACTTATTTAACAATACATTGTGTTTTCCAGCATGTTAACATTATTAGTTAACTAAAATGTATAAAACATGTCTTAAATATTCACTGCTGAAAATGCAAAAATAGCATAGAAATCATGCTGGAGTGAGGTAGGGATGGGATATGTGTGTGTGTGTACGCATGTGCATGCCTTAACTTCACCTTACAACTTCTGCTCATCACATGGATTTCACAGTATTTCCTTAAGCAAAGAAAAATTGAGGAGGATTTGCCAATTCCCTCCTCTGAAACAGATCCTTCAGCACCAGTTATTCATTGGCAGTCACAAGCAGGGCACTCTTATGCTAGGCACTAGTTCCCAACTTGTGCTCCATGAGGCCCTAAGGGCTCCTTGTGTACTTCCCAGGTGCTGAATGAAATTAAAGAACCAAGAAATAAAAAATTTGAATCACAATAAGAAAACTAAAAATTACATTCTGAACAGAAATTTGCTAAGTTGAATTTTGCACCAGGACGCTTGGTCATTTTGCTGCCACTGGCTCCAAAATTATTGTAGTATGAGACAGACAAATGACGAGGCTGAGAGGGGCACCGGCCTGTTGCATACATAGAAACTGAGTCTGAAAAGCACTCTGTGAATCAAAAAGGTTAGGAACTACTTTGCTGGAGGAATGGCTTGCCACCATTGCTCTCTTCCCACAAACATAAGATCATGTTGCCTGAAGTGGCAACCCCCCTTTCCCTAATGGCAGCCTCAGTGTGGAGCAGAACTACTGTACAGTCTACATGTTCTTCAATGAAGAAATCACCAAGGGTGAACCTGGGCTCAAAATTCAGAAACAATTATTTTTTAATCTTCCCAGAATATGATAAATGGCTAATTTCAGAGGGTGAGACAACAAGGAGCTCAAAGCAGTTTACAGTGCCCTGAAGAAGAAGCAGATGTAACTGAAATAAACAATTAACAGCACCTTTCTAATTCTTGTTGTGATAGGGAAAAAATTAAAGATCTCAATGATCACAAAAGGACATCTAATCACATTGTGGAGGAACAGAAACAGGAACTTCTGTCCCACACAAGTCTTGCAAAGATACCAATTTTAATTATAACAGTGTTATGTAAAAGCAACGGGATACGTGATATGATGCCACATTGCTTTACATGGGTTGCACCAAAGAAAACGAATTCCCAGAAATCTAGAATTAAATGAAAGGTTATGGCCAAAGCAAGCAAAGCCTCTCTGATGATTGATGTGCAGTAAAAACCAAGGTATAAGAACTTCAAGAATCTGATATGAGAAGGGCAAGACCCTCACAGTTGCATTAGCACAGGCAATTTCCATGTCTCTGCCAATATTAAGCACCTAAAAGCAACGAATGAATCTGTCCGCCTAGGGCACTATAGAATAATGAAATGTCCAACAGGAAATAAGTTTTGATTTGAAAATGATGTATGTATAGATCAAACTTTACGATATGTAAAGAATGTCTTGGGTTTCACCAGAAACAGCAAGGGTTACCTTTTGATTATAATTGTCATGGGTACCTGTTAATGTTTCTACTGAAACATATCAATGATACCATGATAAGCACTTAAAATATAACCACTGAGCTAGACATCCTTCAAACTTTCCATTGGGAGCAGAGGGTTGCATTTGCCTGTGCTGATGAGCAGTTGTTGAGTAAAAGGCAAGAGCATAAATAGATATTTGGTGTGTTTTCCACCTACAGCACAATAAGTGAAATGAAAAGGAAAAATGATGAAATGAAAATACTTTGACTAAGCTGCTAGTCAACTGGCTTATGAAACAGTATGCATTTAGAAATTCAATTGAGAAGAAGTAACATGCCTAGGAGCAATAGTGGGTAAACTCCTAGTGTTTAAAAAAATGGTGTGCATATGATTGCCTTTTGTTTAAAAATTGTAATATAATCCATTGAATGAGCAACAGAGTGGCACAAAGAGACATGGCTTAGAAGATTGCATCTTCCACCATTTCTGAGGACAAGTAGGAAAGCTGAGGCAATGTGAGGAGGTCACAGGACACAAACCACTCAGGGATGGCTTGCCAATGCTCCCCCTTTCCATAAACTCACACTACCTAATTACTCTGTGTGGTGGCAAATTTGGTTCTAAACAATAATGCCATCTCTGTACAGTACTTGCAATGTTTAGTTGACTCTTCACCGGGTTACAGCCAAAAACTTTCTCTAAGTCTCCTTCAAAGCACAATGAACAGAACATCACTCTCTACCTGAGCTTCAAAGTTACTTTTGGAGGACTAAAGCTCCCATAGTCCTCAGATTTTAGACAGTACAGCCAGCGGCTAGAAACGTCTGGGACTGTAAACCAAAAAGTCACTTTCCAAGTCTTTACCTCTGAGCTAAAACTCCATCTCTGCTTCTTCATAGCAATTCAAAGATGTCACCAGAATTTACACAGGTCAAGGTTTAGCTATTTTTTGAAACTGAGTTTCTAAACAATAAACATGAATAGAAAACGGTGGGAGGCCCAAACTGAGTATGCCTTGGTTCTTACTGGTCACCCAAACAGTCCTTTTTAAAAGTCAATTTTTTTTACATCTGAGTATATTATTAAAAATGTGAGAATATGATGTGAATTTTCTTGCCACTAATGACAGCTTAGAATACAACATTCTCCGCACAATGCGACAGCTGCTGTTTTTCATTGTCACTCGGTGTAGTCAGAGATTCTTGACAAAATGAGAAGAACAAGTGCACATTGTTTTCAAACTTGTGTTGAGATTTTTGTGCTAAGACGTTTGAGTGTAGAGGTAGGTTACTGAGTTCCTGTAGCCTTACAGGTTACTTCTCCTAGAAGTTGGAAATTTCCCTGATGACTCTCAAACTGATAAATAGTAAGACAGTACTGCAAAAATAAATACAGAAAACTGTACTATGAAGCTTTAGCCCAGGCATGAGCAGACGTCTGCCCTCCAGGTGTTTTGGAATTCAACTCCCTAACAGCATCAGGTCCTTTCCTTTCCCCCCTCAGCCATTTAAGCTACATAGGGGGAAAAGGAAGGGGCCTGAGGCTGTTAGGAATTGTGGGAGTTGAAGTCCAAAACACCTGGAGGGCCGACGTTTGCCCATGCCTGCTTTAGCTTCATCAGGGTTTCTTCACTCTTTATAAACTATTTCATCACATAATAATCATTATGCGTAATAGTCGCACCTCCATTTTTTGGGGTGGCAAAATAAATATTTTTTTGTTCCTCGCATAAGAACTGCAGAGCCATTTGGGTCTGATCCCCTCTTCCTTTCTCCGTTCTTCAAAGGCAAGGCAGCTTAAAAAATCTGAAATAGAGGTCTCTGGAACTCGGATCTTCCCTCCTTCCTCTTGGGCAAGGCAATTTAAAAATACAAACAAACAGAAACAGAGCTGTTTGTTTGAGGCTGCATTCTCCTCCTGTCTCAGATGTATGGCAATTTAAAAACAAACAAACAAACCCAGAAACCAGAGAATCTAAGGCAGATTTTTTTTTCAATGCATAATAGTCATACGCCCTTTTTTCAATAAAAAGGAGATAAAAAGTGTGAATGTCATGAAATACTGAGCCCCAAAAGAAAATAGCAACACTAGTGTCCTTTTCTGAACAGAGCTACATTATAGAATGTGGACTGCAATAAGTGAAGAGCAGAAATTAAACTTGTACATCCTCCCTTTCCACTGTGAAGTGGTGAGGATTGTCAGGAATCCAAGTAAGTTCAACACAGGTCATGAAAAAAGGGTCTATGCAGGTTCCTCAAGGAAGAACAAAAATCCAACAAAGGCTTCCCCCAGGCAGGAAGCAGCCAAGCCTTTAAGCTGCAAGGCTATTCAATGCTAATCAAGGTGATCAATTGCAACATTCACACTTGCCTCAAACAGGAAAAAAGAGTTATTTCCACAACTCTGAACATTCCAGAGATATATAAACCCCACTTGCCTAGTTTCCAACAAACCTCACAACCTCTGAGGATGTCTGTCATAGATGTGGGTGAAACGTCAGGAGAGAATGCTTCTGGAACATGGCTATACAGCCCAGAAAACTCACAGCAACCTAATAAAGCATCAAATTATGTTGCGAACAATGCTAGTAGCTGCCTTTTCCAGTGGTGTCAAGGGGAAGCAAGCTAAATCCGATGGTCTGGAGCCATCCAATTCTTCAAAGCCTGGACACCTGATGATCCATTTTTTCTCCTGTTCCCACGATCTATTCCAGTAGTTATACAAGTGTGGTGCAACATAAGCATTCTGACCAACTGAAACTGGTAGATCTGTCCAAAGGCCCATTCCATCAAACATACTGTTTCCCACAGAATGCCAATCATTTGATTGTGGGAAGCCGACACGCAAAATATGAGGGTAACGGCTCTCTTTCAAGCAACTGGTATAAAGAGGGACGTATTTGCTGGGTTTTAGGGGCACAGAACCCCCATGAAAGTGAAACACTGCAAATGAAAAAAAAAGCAATTTCTTAACCTAAGAGAACACCTCTCTATGAATTTCTGGGTCCTCCAGGATGATTTTAGAGCCCATTGGAAACTGAGCAAAGAATCTAGGAGGACCTAGAGATTTTTAGAGAGAACATTTTAATCAAATCTGTGAATAATCAATTCTGCAAAAATCAAACCTGGAAATTGGGAGGGCCAATTGCACTCTTTAGTGTACCAGAGGTGGTTATTAGCCATTGACCTCTCCCTGAAAACAGATGAGAGCCGAAGAACAGAACGTAAGAGGCTACCGAAAAGTGAGCCCAGCATAAAATTGGCTCCTTATCAGAAGACTCAATACAGAACAGTAAGCATTAAGTGTTTAATGACAGTAAATAATTATAATTATACAACAATATGATCCACCTCCATGCCAGACTGAGGGGCTACATAAGATACCTTTCTCAGCAAAAGGCTCTTTGTTTGGGGCCAAGCAGGGAGTGTTCCCTGCTCAGGTAGGTATGCAAAGGATAGTTGCCTCCCCCTCCAGACTGGAATGCAGTGCTGCCCTCTGCAGTTGGCATTGCCATAGGGAGAGCAAAACATTAGGAGAGAGGAAGGGGAAGGGCGGGAGGAAGAAAAATCTGTCAGCAAATTAAGCACTCAATACCCTGCCCTTCATGAAGGCTGACCCCCTGCTACAAGTGCACAAGAAAAGGGACAGAGGTAGGGAAGGGACGGAGCAGTTAGTGCGTGTTTGGACAGCAGGCAACATATGTGCCTTGCCTCAGTAGACTGATTTAGGGGCTTCACTTGGCAAGCTTCTTCATCCGCGCATCAATGCTGGCAAAATTGTCCTCCACAGCAGCAAGGTTCTCCTTCATGGTCTTCTGAACCTAAGGATAAAATGTGGAAAGCAGTCAACAATAACTCGCCTGTGCAATTTGGGGGACGTTATCACAGGGGCCAGCTAGCATCATGCTCATAATAATTTGAGTCCACAAATGCTTCAAAAAAATTCTGAAACCTGCTGTGATATCTCCTGGTCAGAGGCACTGAAACTCTGAAGAGGCTCCATGCTCCCTACCAGTTAAAGAGCTGGTAAATGGAGAACATTTTCCTACTTCTTCATTTCCCTCAACATTTCTCTGGGGCCATGATGGAGACTTCCACACAAAAGGAAGGGAACTAGCAGAGATGCCACTCCTTTTCAGGAAGGGGTATTTCCTGCTTCATGATTTGGAAAAGGCTCTGCCACTAGGCCCTCCCACAACACCAGCTCTGCCTGCTGTTTCCAGTCATGGCAGGATGCTATATCACTATGTAATTCTGCTTCCCTAGAGAAGCAATAAAAGAGTATGACCGCAAGCTACACGTGGCTCCTCAGAGCCATTTTTCTCCATAGATCTTTTTTTAATCCACCCATTTCCTATTGTTAAAAATGCCCCCTGTTGACTGAAATTTATCCAGAAAGGCTTAAAAATATGGTTAAATGTCCTTCCTGCCACCTAAAGGGTATTTGGAGACATTTATGTGATTATATTTTCCAGATGCATTGTGGAGATGTGGCCTTTCATGGTCTCAGCGCATTCACTAACCTTCCACAATTGCCCTTCCCGGTCCTAGAGATTGTGTGGTTGTGTCAGTTGCAGAGTAGTTTGGAAAAGTTTATTTTTTTTTGGGGGGGGGGGGGGGGAGAGACGGGACTATGACTACCACAATTCCCCACTCTCCACAAAGCCATATTGCTTGAGGGTTCTCAGCCCTAAAAGGTAATTTCTCCAATTCTCAACAGCAAACCCACACAACCTGTGGCTCTCCAGATGTTTTTGACTTCGGCCCCCAGAATTCCTGACCACTGGACAAGCTGGCCAGAGCTCCTGGAAGGTGGAGTCCCAAACACCTAGAGAACCAATGGTTGTGTAGGCCTGCTCTTACAGGGAGAGTGCTCTCCAAGTCCCACCTGTGTCAGCAAAGTAATGTTGTCCTTCAGGGAATTAGCAATCATCTGTTGGGTAGTGTCCAAGTGAGTCAGAAGCTGTCCAAACTGCATGGCTATAAAAAACAACATCAACAAAAGCCAGATTAGGAGGTAGAGGAAAGGTGCATTCAGCAATCAAGTTGTTCATAGGGTTATGAATTGGAAGTCCAGCCCTTCTGTGCCTCCAATTTTGAATCTGACCCATCCAGATGAACTTGGCCCAGGGTCTCACCTTGTTCATGCAACTGCCGGACAGTGACTAGGCGCTGCACCACTTCAGGGAGGGTGCTGGCCAAGGGGCTCCAGCGTTGCACAGTTTCATAAAGCTGATGTACCTAGAGGAGGAGAAAGGAAGAAAGTCACATGGAAAACTGCAATATGACCTTGGTGCCCCCGCTGCGCATGTTCAGAGGTGGATGCATCTCTTTGCATACATGCACACACAATAAACAACAATATTAATGTAATCAGGATTGTCCCCACATTAAAGGGCATAGATTTCTTGACTTTTATGAGGATAGCTGAAGCCAGTCAATGTTGATCTTGTGTCCAAATATTCCATGTCCATCCCTTGAGAGCTCCAATGCCAAGGAGTGACTTGCCTATATGAATGGGCTAGCACAGAGAGAATGGTCATATCATCTGAAGCTGCCTAAAAATGCAAAGCACTTCAGTAGAGTTCCATTCATACATGCAACTAACAGCTACCCGGTGTTGAGCAAATCAGTGATACCCATTCAATGCAAAACAGCCAGGAAAGCAGAACAGGCACTCACGAGCATAATCTTATTTTCCTTCCTTAATATTTTCTCAGGCTGCAGTTGCCAATTCATATAGGGATTCAGAAGTCTTTGAAAATGAAACCAACCCTACTGGCTTGCTCAAAACATTCACAACAGAGATGTGTCTATTTTCTTTGTCAGTACAGGCAGTAACCTTATGAATTCCATAAAGCAATGTTCTTTGCCATCAGGAACAGAAATCACACTGAATCAATGCCATTCCAAGATGTTATGGTCAGAACCAGGACTTAGATAGAAACTGCTGAAACTACCTTCACTGAGTCCACACACACATATGCAGATAGGAATGTACAAAGTGATATTATGATTTATCATGCATTGAGGTACAGACAAAATCACAGACATACACAGAAAAGGGATCTGACCTTGCTTTGAGTGTCTGCATCCTCCACAGTGGCCTTGTGCTTGGCAATTTCATTCACCTTTCCCAAGACACTCTAGAGATGGAAAAAATGTTGTTCAAAGAGCTTGGGCCCAGCCAGAATTCCCCAAATCCATGGCTCTTCATGCACAGCATGACTCCCATGGTCAAGTAAACTTCTTAAGAGTTAGGACCCACCTGTAGCCTTGCCTCCACCTGGTCCAGGGATGCCACATCTAAAGAGCTGACTTTGGCCTGCATGAGCTCTACAGTTTCCTGCGGACAGGTTGTGACAAGGAATGAGTGAATTAGAACAAATAATAAATGCATATTGGCAAAAATAGCTTTCTAGTTCAAAACAATATGAGGAATTTAGCATCTACGCTCATTCTGACATCTCCAGCTTTTTATTCCCTGGATATGTACATTCCTCCAGCTTACAAAGCTCCACTGCCTGGCGTAAAGTACGACCTCAATATCCATGAGGGATATATGTTATTGAATTTACTATAGAAAACCATGGATAATAGTGAACCCCATTGAAATAAACAACTTCTGGCAGAATTTCCATAGAATTGCCAGGGGGACATAGACTATTCCTAGAAAGGATATATTTATTTCAGATCCAATGAGGTTAAACCATGGTTACAGATCCCATGGATACAGGGGTCATGCTGTTATCCTATTTGTCCACAGGCTCCATGTAACATCTGTTCCAGCTAGATATAATTTACCTTTCTGTTTCTAAGCCTCCATTGTTTAACTTCTGGATATTTCTTTCTCTAACAGCTACAATATAAATGAAAGTCCATGACATGATCACCACCACTTAGCCCACAGTATTAGGCAATAGCAAGCTGTCCTAAGATATGAAAGGTCTGGATCTAGCTTTGACTTTATAATACTTCTGTTGAGTTGAAGACAATATTCCAGACTTACTGAAAAATAATGGCTTACTCAAGGCCAGCCAGTAAGTCTACAGCTAAGAAGCAATCTGAATTCAAGTAACCCAGACATCCAACATTCTTTATGAATTAAATTGGTTCAGCATAGAGAAATGTCAGGTTTTTGCTTTGAAAAATAGAACTACTGGTCAATGTTAAAGTGCACAGTAATTACATTTTACATGAATATTTTTAGAGGAAAATGTTAGTATTCATGTGTGCAATTGTATTACTTTATTTATTTATATATTTACATTTATATCCTGCTCTTCTCATCCCGAAGGGTACTCAGAGTGGCTTACAAATACTATTTACATACAGTGTATTATATCACTAGCACAGCACAACACTAGCACTATATACCAGCATATTGCACCACACTACTATACTGTAATATTACCAGTAATATTACATGTAATAAATAATATATAATTAATATCATAATTAACAATGTCAGGAGACAGCCAACAATTTTTATAGCCTCTTTGTTCTTAAGACTGACAGTTGGAATGTAAAATCATTGTATGCTTCCACAGGCTTGATCAAGAATGTCCTAAGGCAGTGGTTCTCAACCTGTGAGTCCTTAGATGTTTTGGCCTCAACTCCCAGAAATCCTAACAGCTGGTAAACTGGCTGGGCCTTCTGGGAGTTGTAGGCCAAAACACCTGAGGACCCACAAGTTGAGAACTACTGTCCTAAGGGGTCTCAGATATACTTGACTGAAGAACGGGACACAGTTCTTACCATAGTGAAGTAGTGGCCATAAATTTCTTCTCCAAAATGTTCAGTACATTTCCTCCTTCCTTGTTCCATGCTTTAGTTTACCCACATAATTTATACACCACCAATCCATCCCAACCCAGGCTTGCAACATCCAAAGATGAAATGAATATACAATAATCAGGCCCAATTCTTAAAAGTAAGACACTTGGATTTCTTCCAGTCTCATGAGGCTCAGACTACTCCAAAGTTCCCATTAATTACTTACCATAAGACTACCTCCCTGCAGTCCAACAGACAGAGGATTCTAAACAGAGAAAAAGAGCAAAATTAATGACAAACACTATAGTGGAAAGTAGCTGAAATGTCCATGATGCAAAGTAAGGCCACTCAATAGTGCACTGTGGTACTCATGAAGCATCAACACTGTAGGAGAAGAAAGTTGGACAGTGAAGATGGCAAAGACATGACAGGAAGAGTTAGTTAGGGCTTTCTATTTTCCCTTTCTCTACATTTCTTTTTCTTTTTTCTTTTTTGCAAAACAATGTACACCAACTTTTCTGTCCTTCGTTTTAGATTAGAAAAGAAATGCTCTTTTTTCTCTTTTTGTAACAAAAAGAACAATGGAAGAAGACAAAAATGTAAGATGTTAAAAATGCTTGTTCTATATCCACTCTTGTACTCTTCCCTATCACTAATATATGTGCAATAAAAATTATATTGGGAAAAAAGAGAAACCAAGTCTCAATTCCATTCATCTACTGCTTAGCAGGCTTAGGCAAGGCAGGAATTGCAAGAGGCAGAAAGTGGAAGACAACACTTTTTTGCACAGTCCATGCTGCAAGAACATTCCTTTTTTCCATACATTTGACTGCAAAGAAGAAATAACCTTCATGCCGTAAGAGTGACTAACACAGAACACGATGGGCTTACTGCAACCGTAGCCTGTTATTAAAACTACTCCTGCTGTTCCCGAATCTTTTCTGGTCCTCATATTCACTGTGTGCTCGGTGGTTCCACTGCCCCATTTGTCTCACCTGGACATCCTGCTCACAGCGGACTGTCGCTTCCAGCTCAGCCAACCGTTTCTCCAGTTCTGCAACCTAGACAGACAATTGCAAGCTGATGAAGATGTTTTATTCTCCTTCTTACTTCCCAGAAATGACTGAATTTCAGAAGAAAAGTCTGACAAAGTACTGTCAAAATTTCACCTTGGGATGCTGACACAAAAATAGATTATTCCTTTTCCAATCATAAATCTGCAGATGGAGGAATGCCTCTCCAGGACATTTCCTCAGAACCTCCAAAGAGCAAGCCGTGACCATTCTTACCTTGGCAGCCTGAGAAAATTTGTCCTGTTCAGGCCGGGAGTGCAGTTCGTAAGTCACCGTGTTTCCTGGGCCCGCAGGGGCTTTTGCAGGGCTCTTTCCACCTGGAGGAGTGGCTTTAGTGCTCCTGGCCGCTTCCAGTTGAATGAGCAAACGCCTGGCAAGTTGAAGAGGCCATACATTCTTACAATTATTTATTTAACATATTTATTTATACAAGGTAAGTGAATGAAGTTCTTCATAGATTGCACTGGTTCTAATTGCTGCTACCTGCTGTTCTTGGATTTCACTCACAGACTAGAATAGGGAGGCTGTGAGCATGGGTACACTCACTGGCTTACAACATGCATGATCTATCCTAGTAAAAATCAATTTCTCCTTTACCATAAGAATAAATGTGTGGTATAATTAGTTATGTTCATGTATGCTTATGGCCAATGAGCTTGGTGAAAGGTTTCTCATTTTGAGAAATGTATTAGGAGAATTCTAAGCAGCCTTTTACTCACGCCATACATATATATAATACTGTACAGTAAAACCTTGACTTAAGAGCATACCGATTTAAGAGCATTTTGAGTTAAGAGCAAACACCAGAGGGAGCACTAGTGAAAGCGTACAGCACAAGAGAGGGAGGTGGAAGGAGGGAGGCTGGAATGAGTATAGTATGAAGAAAACTATGCTCTTGCTTTTTCACTTTGTGCTTCCTTGCCACAACTTTGTGCTTCTATCATTTTAATGCTGATCTTTTTTATTGTTCCACGTGAATTGCATTTATACATTATTTGTTATTTATGAAGTACATTTTTTATTTACATAAGAAATATGGGTGGGGTTGGGGGGCTGGAATTGATTAATAGCATTTCAATGCATTTCAGTGGGCATATCTGCATTGAGATAAGATTGATTTGAGTTATGAGATCAGTCACAGAATGAATTAAACTCTTATCTCAAGGTATCACTATATATGTATATATATTTTAATGGTTTGTGTCCATAAATTGTAATTGCACTTTCATTTTTATTTTGTAAGCCATAGTGCATGCTGAATCTTTTTTTGATTTTTTAAAAAGGAAATAAGCTGAATGAAAAATTTGACAGGATAAAATACTAGGCAAAATAGGAATCGAAGGAGAACATCAAGCTGTGCTAATGGGATAGAATTGGGGGGGGATTTATATTTACTTTTCAACCCTCTGTAGCTGCAAAATCTGCTCTGAAGGGATAAGGAAGCACCTCAACACAGATCTTTGGGCTATTTTAATGCCTGGAAGGAAGATCAGGGTCAAAAAGAAAATACCATGGTGCCAGCAAGAATCATACTATGATCTTAGATTTCATCTAATATTTTCAGTTGCTTTTTTCAGGCATTATCACAAGAAAACATTTATGTATCTGTACAGCTTTTGAGACCTGCTAGCATGACCACATGAGCAATTCTCATGCTTTCATTTTGTTTTACTACAATCTAAATAATATAAATACTATAGACATGTCACATGTAAAAAATATTTGAAATTAGTATGTCAAATGAACAACTGGGAAAAAAATCCTTCATTAGCTTTTTCATTACCACAGGACACAATTCAGCACACTGGGTCAGCTCTTCAAAGATTTAGGGCAGCAAACAAGAATGCTTCCACTATATTTTTCCTTTGAAACCCCACATAACTGACTGTAGTATAAAATGGTGGCTACTGTTCTACAGTTAACTGTAATAATGACCAAGTCCCTCAAGCAAATGAGCTGGATATGATGACATCATGTTCCCTCTAGTCCTATAATCTAACCTGAATCTAGACGTGGTCTCCTTCTCTGGAGGCTTTCAAAAATCACCTTCACAGGAGTGCATGGAAGAACAGAGTCAGATTGGATGACCCTTGTGGTTTCTTCCAACTTTATAATTCTGTGATTCTAGGCACTCCTGTTAAGCACAAACAAGACCCCAAATTTCAGGAAAAGGTTTCAAAACTGCCTTTCTTGGCTTCACAATATCTTTTCAGCAACAAGGGACCTTTCTACACCCTTGTTTGCAATAGCAGCCATGTCTGATCTCCATTGCTGTCTGAACCCATGTGAGGCTTGAAAAGTTATTTCTTCAAATATAGCTCATAGAATCTCCCAAGGAAGAACGACTCCTTCACATGTTTTTCAGGGTTAAGCCTTGACCCGTAAAAGCAGCTTCTGGGACTATGCTTAGTGTCAACTCGATCGTGACTTACTTGGCCAAAGCACCATCAGGATCGGTTAAGTTAATGGCGGCATCTGGCCCAAGCAGTTTCTCCAGGTGGGTGGAGACCAGTTGTTGCTTCAGACCAGCCACCTGTTTTGCAAGGGCAACTGGTGTCAGTTTTTCTTCAGCTGCAGATTCCTTCACGGTATTCTGTGGAAGGAACATCAAAAGCTGTCTTACAACAAATCAGGCCTCTGGTATATCTAGAACAGTAATGCTCTCCAGGGTTTCAGGCACTCTTCTTTCCTACCTCCCATGATCTCCCATCCAAATATGATCTACACCCAATTCTGCTTAACCTCCAAAAACAAATGAGATTGCACAAGATCAAGGTATAGGCCTAAAGATACTAAAATTAGCAGTTGTTATGGACCCAAACTTCTCTACTACCGGGCTATTCTTAATTGTGCTAGCATTGATGCTACTGCCAAGACCTGACACATTAAGACAAAGACTCATTTGCCTGATACATAAGATTTTACATCACATGTTGTCCAGCAATGAAACAAGGACTATACTTGGCCTCAAGAGTTGGATGGTTCCACAAATTAAAGGCAAAGGAACAGAAGTGAATACATGATCAGAGAACTTCCTCATTTGTCCTCAAAAACATGAATAGAGAAATCCTTACTTTGATCTTCTCTACTTCAGCAGTTAGCTCTTGAACTTCATGCAGCAAACGTTGGTATTTCTGCTGGGGAGTTTCTTTAACACCCAGTCCTTCCCCTAACTTAAGGAAATTAAATAGATTCTTCAATCAAAAAGCAACATTTGAATACAGGAAGATCCTACAGTAATTAGTAACAGAGATCCTTGTGCTGATAGTACTTTAAATAATATACTACTCAATACTACCCTGCAACATATTTATTTATTTATTTATTTAATTTATATACCACTCTTCTCCCCCATATACCACCTATTCAGCCTCTGAAACATATTGATTATCTGTGATCTAGACTACTTAATGGAAGATTTATAGCATACATAGTTTTGTCTCAAACAAGTTGGGCTCATCTCTTCAATCCAAATAAATTAGATACTTACAATTTCATAGTCTCCAGATTCATAGCCAGTTCTTTTGGATTTACCAATGCGATCAGAGAAGTCTAGAAGACAAAAAAGGGAAATTAAATGTTACTGTTTTTAGACTACCTCCTGTTTCATGTAGTTTTCATTAAAAATTAAACACAATTGGCTGTTACAGGGAAGAGTTCTTTGCTCATGAAATCACTCTTGTAGAATAAAGCTTTCTATCCACTTCTCATGTATTTCACTGCACATCTGTAAAGTCTTGTTGCACTATTACCCATATGATAAAAACTTGAATTACTGGTATCTTAAACCTACAAACACATGTTCAAATAAAACCAGAAAGAGTATATTGCTTTTTTGCAATATTCCCATAGGTGATGGTCACTCTGATACCGTGTTTCCCCAAAAATAAGACAGTGTCTTATGTTATTTTTTGCTCCCAACGACACAATAGGTCTTACTTTCAGGGGATGTCTTATATTTGGCAATTCACCAAAACTCTACTCGGTCTTATTTTCAGGGGAAACACGGTATGCTGAATTTCAGTGAACCTCTGATGTAACCTCTTAAACCACATAGGTATATATATTCATATATATCTGGCAGCAGCAATATGTATAGGCAAATGCAAATATCCATTAAAAAAAAAGCGTGCATTAGCAAGATTTTCCTAAAGCATTTTGTTCACCAAGAGAAAGAAGATCATCACACTATGTAACAAAATGTGACATTTTTTCTGTAGCTGGTTTGAACGTGTTATTTAAAGTAGTAGTTATACTCCAGAAACTTCATTTTTGTGGCTGCCATTTTTAAGCCTTCATTGTGCCGTTTTTAACCTTTCATATGCTATTTTTAACCTTTTGTGTAGATCGCAAAACCAAAGTTTTTGCAGTTTAATAAACTTTTTCTATGTTTTTATGATAGAAACAATTAGGAAATGGCATTTATAACACAGGAACAAAATCGTGTTACATAATATTATGGCAGATACGTCTCCTTCATGGAATATATGTATAAACTGAGTCCCAGATGAATTTTATTTTTAATAGTAGCAATGGGATAGTGGCTTTTAAGACAAATAGGAGAAGCAGACTAGCTCAGGTATTCCAGGTCAGACTGTGTGAGAAAGAGACACAGTGAGAGATTAAATGAGGACTCTCTGGGAGGGTACTTCCATCATTCCTTAGCATCTTTCAATTAAGGCAATTTCACATTACTTCTGTTTGATGGCAGGAGTTGTTCGCATTCTTTAATGGTGATCCCTGAATACGTTCAGGCCATCATTTTCCCTCTGTTCTATGTGTACTCTCTAATTCAGAGCAGACTCTAGATCCTTTGGTTCATCCCTGCCCTCAGATTAATTCCAAGTGAGGAATCTACGGAAAAAGATATACTTACCTAGTCCCCTGGTGCCAACTCTCTTGTCCTTAAATTTATCATAAGCTGCATTTGGATTGACTATGATATGTTCCACGCTGGTGCTAGTTAGCTCCTCCTGTGCAGAGAGACATACAAATATCAGAGAACCCAATTCACGCTTCTACCCAACTTCTCTCAGCAGTTTTCCAAGCAATTATCACAAAAGTCCATCAAAACACAAGAGGTTTTGCCTGAAACCTTGACAAATCAGGGTATTCCTGCCATAACCACCATTGTACTCTTACTGTTTCAGCCTACATGAAGTCAATGGTGCTGATAAATGAAGAGAGCAAGTCACCTGGACAAACCTTTTAGAAACGAACAATTGGGGCCAAAAGGAGGGGAGACTAACAACAACAACTACAACTACAACAACAACAACAACTTTATTCTTATAACCTGTCACCATCTCCCCGAAGGGACTCGGGGCAGCTTACATGGGGACCAAGCCCAGCATAAACAAGAAATTCAAAGTTACATAATGAAAAACACATAGCAAATAAATAATATAATTAAAACCAGAAAGTAAAAACATCATAAAATACATCAATCAACATCAAGACTTCCTCTTCCCTGAACAATTTGAAATAGTCAGAAGGGGCAAGGGAATTGGTTGTTTTTCCCCTACTGCAGAACTTGACTTGGTCCACTTGTTTGAGCCACCAGAAGCAATCTTCTTTTGCACTTTTGATGGGCTGCTCTTGGATTCATTTCTGCTCTATCTCAATAGGGGCCTCTATGGCACAGAGCTTGGTGCATGAAGGATTTAGCATTTCAGAACTACACCCTTGGGTCTAAATGTAGCAACATGGGGAGATTTTAGCAAAGGGCACAAGTGGCCTACCACCAGGGAAGAAAAAATCCAACCATCAGATGCAGAGTTGCATTTCATATAAATACTTCAAAACACTGAAATATGGAAACTGTCTCAGTTCCAAAGGTGTGTGTCTTATAGCACATGGTTTAATACTCAAATGTTAAACAGAACACTATTATAAAAAACAAGTTTAAAATACAACTGTTTCACTTTGGGTCTACAGAGTTGAATACAGTAGAGTCTCACTTATCCAACACTCACTTATCCAACGTTCTGGATTATCCAACGCATTTTTGTAGTCAATGTTTTCAATTTATCCTGATATTTTGGTGCTAAATTCATAAATACAGTAATAACTATATAGTATTGCTGCGTATTGAACTACTTTTTCTGCCAAATTTGTTGTCTAACATGATGTTTTGGTGCTTCATTTGTAAAATAATAACCTAATTTGATGTTTAATAGGCTTTTCCTTAATGCCTCCTTATTATCCAACATATTCGCTTATCCAACATTCTGCCGGCCCGTTTATGTTGGATAAGTGAGACTCTACTGTAACAACATTTCCTGTTACTCTTGGGATTTTTCTGAAAAAATAAGCTAAAGCCCCAAAGAAAGAGTACTCTTCATTGGGAACCATACCTCTCACTTTGTTCAACTCAATAGGGCTTACTTGTTTTTTCTTACTTGTTACTTGTTTTTTCCCCAAAGCAGGTATAAAAATATGTATCTACTGTACAGACAATCATAGATGCTCTACTTTTTTAAAATGATGGACAGCTGGTAAAAAGGTGAAGCAAGGTGGAGAACTCACACACTTCCTTGGCATTGGGGTGGGGGAAACACTCTGTTCAAATTCTTCTACATGATAACTGAAATAAGACTGTAAAACTGGGTTCATCCTATGGGGTAAAAAGCCTGCTGGGGACATACCTACAGTCTTGGACCACTTTGAATTAAATCTAATATTCTGAACAAGGTGCAACTACCAACACACAACTTCATTCCTTTAGGAAAATATCGCCTCCGACTAAGTCAGAGCATCGCTAGGCACATCTGAGCCCAAAATAATCCAGTTTCATTGAATCAAAGCATATATGTAATGATGGAAATGAATGCTCACATGCTTACATGAAAGACAAGATTTGGGGGAGGCGTTTTTTTAGTATTAAGAAAAATCTATTAAACTGAATGTAAAAATTAAAATTAACATAAAAGAGTGGGAAGTATTAGCAATGTGAATTATACAGCATTAACAGGATTAGCCAGCCATCTGGTCTTGCTGGAGAGATTAATATTTCAGCTCCCACTTCTTAAAGGTAATGGGGAAAAGAAATATAAGTGAAGGAGCAAACTTCATGAATTGGCAGCATAACCAGCATAGCCAATAGTGAGGAATGTTGTCAGCCGAAATCATAAGAACACAAGAATCTGCCTGTTATGGAATCATACTACTGATCTACTGATTGCCCAATATGACTGGCAATCGCTCTGCATATTTTTAGTCAAGATGCTTTTCTGGTCATGCTGAGAGATCTCTACTTGGCAGTCTCCCATTCTAGTATTAACTAGATTCAATCTTACTTAGCTTCTGAAATCAGAGAACACTCAGCACATTCAGGATAATATGGTAACTAACAACACCTTGAGAGCCACATGATTCCCAACCCTGCTGAAGAGGAAGGGAGGGGAGTTCTAATCCACCTAACGTGTAAAAATAGAGACATGGCTTCAAAGGGGATGCAATTCTTTGTATGTGCAGAGTTGGCAGTGAGTGGGACTGTGACAGAACAATAACAGAATAATTAACCCTAGAATTTACAATATAACCCTAGGAGAAATGGTGAAACATGGGGTTCATGAAATAATGAAAGAATGCATTTTCAGATTATTTGGTGACCTGTCATAGTTGATGAGAACATAACTTATGGAGGTTACATTGTTCAACAATTGAAAAACAGAGCCTTTGGGATCAAATTTTCATCAATAACATTTCCCAGATCTACTTGATCTTATGCCAGTTAGTGTACACTGTAACAATAGCTCAATTTAAAGAGCAACAATGGTCTCTTAAAGATAAACTAAATGACTACAACACATAAATATCTAATGTCCCACAGGATACTGTTGTTTTTGCTGAAACAAATTAATAGGTAACCCCACAAAAGTTAAGATTATCCCTATTAACTGCTGCAATCTCTCTCAAGTATGTTCTGAAAAGAAGACCTAATATGCAGCAGAAACACAAGGTGGGGCTACGTCTCCATTGTGTGTTTGTATTAGCAACAGCAATCAATACAGATTTTTTTTCCCTGCAGTGTGTGCATTTTAGGCCAAAGCTCATGAGAGAATCTGAGAGGTTTTCTCGGCAAAGGCACTTAACTTAAGACTGGCAAAACTGAAGAGCTCGGACAGAAGGTTATGAACACAATGCTGGCAAGATTGAGTTCTTGCCATAAGGCTGTCAGAACTAGACAGCTAGGAGTATAATCCAGGAGCGGGCAACAAAACCCCCCCCAAAAAACCTTGCCCCCACTTGGACCCGGTGGCCACAAGGAAACATAGCCTTTATAGTCCAAGCTTTCAACCACCCAGTGACCTAGTTCAAGATGGGACTCCAAAAGACAGCAACCGCAAGTCAATGCCCTAGACTGAAGTGGCAAAGCGCCATAAATCAATGCAGCACCTCTCAAAGTGTTGTGGCTAGGGATGTTTATTAACTCAGGGACACCAAGCTGTTGGTGTTCAGAAGCCGCTCTGTGCAACATCCAACACCAGTTCTCATCAACAGCTTTCCACACTGACAGAAACAGCAATTTTTACAGAAGAACACCCCCCGCCAGCAGATCTGCTTGCCATCCAAGCAATTAGAAGTCAAAATACAGCTTCTTGTCCCAGTTCTTTCCCCCAACCATCTTAACCGGGAAAGGAGAGGTTTTTATTTACATGCACTGGGACAGCATTTTTGAGTGAGAAAGCTCAGGCCAATTATTTTTTTAAATGAACACAATTTGCCCTCTCCTCTCCTGAAGCATTAGAGAAGAGGGCATGCTGCCAACGCTTTGGAAACAGCATGACGGCTGTAATGGACTCTGATGGGAAATGTATGGCTTCATCAAGGCCAGAGTCTTCTTGAAGAGCCATTGCACGAGCCTCATATTCCTGCTCCTATTCTCCTTTTGTTCCTTGCATTAATGTCAGTGGGATACACTGTTCTCAAAACAACAGAGACAAAAAATAGCTCCATCAGATTAAAATGGCTATGAAATCACAGCATGGGAGGCAATCACTACAAGAAACATCACGAACAAGATACAAACTCCACAAAGCAAGCGATATATCTTTAAAGGCCCAGTAGGTATTTGAAGGTCAAAACCAGGGCATCTGGATAGTTCTGCCTGTTTCATTTGTATAATGTTAAAAATCTCAATTCAAAGCAAAAACAAGCTACGGTCACTTTATCCAGCCACTTGGGATTACCACAGTACTCTGTGTAATGATTGAGAGAGGAAATCTGGATTTGTTTTGTTGTTGTTTTTATCACAAGAGGTTGAGAGTCTTCATTATCTTTAAATCTAACAGAAAACTGTTTTAAAATGGCAATTCAGTAGAAAAATCAATAAATATTATTAAATATTTAATGGGAAAATATATTTTATAATGTTGCTGGAAGTGAAAGTAAAGCCAAAAAATTCCTAGTCTATCATACCAAAAGGTCCCAGGTTCAAATCCCAGGAGCGGAATGAGCGCCTGCTGTTAGCCCCAGCTCCTGCCAACCTAGCAGTTCGAAAACATACAAATGTGAGTAGATCAATAGGTACCGCTCCGGCGGGAAGGTAACAGTGCTCCATGCAGTCATGCCAGCCACATGACCTTGGAGATGTCTATGGACAACGCCAGCTCTTCGGCCTAGAAATGGAGATGAGCACCAACCCCCAGAGTCGGTCACAACTGGACTTAATGTCAGGAGAAACCTTTACCTTTACCTTATCATACCCATAAAAATTAATGGCTGTTACCTAGTGCAAGGTACCTTCTAAATATATTACACCACCATTCTCATTATCCATACCCAGAATGAGAATTGGCCAACACAACTAAAAGAGGGCAGATTTCTATGTGTCTTTCTAAACTTGAGTCTCCAAACCTCTACCTGAGACTTGAGGCAGGATGGATGCTTATTCCTAGCATGCAGCTCATAACTCTTTTGAAATAACATAATAACAGAGGAAGTGCTTGTTTTCTCCAATGAAGGTCCACAAAAAAAAGAAAGATACTCCCCCCCACCCCCAAATAAAACATATTGGTGTCCCCTGCTTCCTTAGGACCTAAAGAAAAGGAGGATTCGGGATTTCTTCCCATGCCTGCATATTATACAATGTACATTTCCTCCCTTTTTCTCTGCAGGCAAATTGGGCAGCTTTTTTGGCAAAGTACGTTAGTACTAAAAACTGGCAAATCATGATATGAGGCTTCTGAATTCTCATGTTTATTATTCGTTCACAAGTGTCTTCTATAGCTATCACATGCTTGTGAGTAGACTGCATTAACGTACAGGCTACAGGCCACAATGTTGCTTATTGGTAGGAACAGTATGCAATGGAAATGAGAATGTTTGCATTAATTAAGAAAGATTAATCTTTAGTCCTGTTTTTTGGCATAATATAATCACAAAACTGATGAGACTACAAAGTCACTAGTGAACCCAAGGCTATCCTATTTATGAGAGGGGCATATATTCAAAACTAAACCTTCTTCTTTTGCATGCAAAGGGTCAAAGGCAAGTTATGAAAGACTGCTTCTGTGCCAACTTCCAGAGCATCTGGAAAACTGAGCACGTGCACTAGTGCAGAAATAATGTATAAGCCCTAGGCAACTCATGTTTATAATTTATTTTCTGTGTAATATGTCCTGAATCATTGTTATAAATAAAAAAACATTTAAATAATAATATTTATAAAAAGAAAAAGGAATTATGTGCTATTCTGTGGCGCAGGCTGGTTAGCAGCCAGCTGCAACAAATCACTCTGATCAAGAGGTCATGAGTTCGAGGCCCGCCCGTGCCTGCGTCTCCTCTCTGTCTCTGTTCTATGTTATGGCATTGAATGTTTGCCTTTATGTGTGCAATGTGATCCGCCCTGAGTCCTCTTCGAGGTGAGAAAGGCGGAATATAAATGCTGTAAATAAATAAATAAATAAATAAATATTCTATGCACACGGGATGACTGCTGCTTCTCTGCATGATTTATTGATTTGTTCTTGAATACTTCCTTCTAAAAGTGTGTGTGTGTGTATGTGTGTGTGTGTGTGTATGTGTGTGTGTGTGTGTGTATGTGTGTGTGTGTGTATATATCGGTATATATATATATGAGATGTGCGCTTAGTATGTCTTTGGTTCTAATTTAAAAAACTCAAAGGACTGCTTATTGACTATTGAGGTTTAGCAGACAGAATGAACCACTACCAGCCTTCTACAGGCTTAATTCTTGACTCCTAAGCATATAATTACCAAGGGCAGCACATCAGTGAACAAAGTCACTCCACTCATCTTTGCATGGGGGTGTAATTTCAGATCGCACAATTCCAAGAATATACTAGCAAAACACAGTAATTGCCTGACAACAGTACTGGCTGCATTCAGGATGGTTTTGGAGTTTCTAAGTTGACAGCAGGACATTTTGATGTATGATCCTGCTGATCCTATGACTACTAACTGTAGCCAGACAGTTTTCTCCCCTATTCATTTGTGTAGCTACAGCACATCTAGGAGGATGGCAGATGCTGAGGGAGTGGGGAAAATCTTTCAGCAGTTTTCTTACACATTTTGCTAAAAGTAAGAAGCAAGGGCCTTCCAAATTATTTGCATTTGTGGTCATGAACACCACAGGAGCTGGGAAAAGTTATGCAAAATGAATGTTAATATTAATACATTTACAGAAGAATATCACAGTAGAGTATTTTAGGAGTCGGTTTCAGAACCTATCATAGGTCTGATTTTTGCATATCTGATCTGACAGCTGGTCCACTATAAAATACAGCCAAGATTATGGTCACTACACATTTTTTTCCAAAGAGCATTGTGAAGACCACAAAAATTGGTAATGGAAACCAATTGTGTGAAAGGATAGGCTGCCTGCCTATACTGACCTTCCTATCTATGCAGAGGCACTGACACTGTGTGTGTGTTTGTGTGTGTGTGTGTGTGTGTGTGTGTGTGTGTGTATATATATATATATATATATATACACACACACACACACACACACACACACACCACACAATGTGTGTGTGTGTGTGTGTGTGTGTGTGTGTGTGTGTGTGTGTGTGCATATATACAGGGTGTTTGAAAAAGAACTCCTTAATTTTAATGTGTTTTAACTTAAAACTAGGGAGTTCTTTTTCAAACACCACGTGTGTGTGTGTGTGTGTGTGTGTGTGTGTGTGTGTGTGTAGGTAAAGGTAAAGGTTTTCCCCTAACGTTAAGTCCAGTCGTGACCGATTCTGGGGGTTGGTGCTCATCTCCATTCCTAAGCCGAAGAGCCGGCGTTGTCCGTAGACACCTCCAAGGTCATGTGGCCAGCATGACTGCATGGAGCGCCGTTATAAAAAAGCCAAGAATGAAAACCCAAGTATATATAAAATTTGTACGTGCACATTTATCTATATTGGTTTAGAAATGAATATACATTGAACAGAAATAAAGAGCACCTTATTTCTTTTTATGCGCCTGCTGCCCAGTGGGCAATTCTCTCAGGCTTCTTAATCTTTTAATCACGCATGGACTGAAGATATCTTCAAGCAAAGATGTCTTCTAATCACACTTCAGGCAGAGGGAGAATGCGACGTTTGTTGCACTTCAGACATTGTAGGACAACAGTTCCCACCAGCCCATTGAGAAGGAATGGGGAGGGACAACGGGAGCTGCAGTCTAATATCATTGGAGGACTATCATGAGAAATGGGAGTGTCCTCTGTCAGTAGGACACATTGCCATTTTAGCCAAGGGGAAAATTAATTCATGGATTCCAGTGTGACTCTCAAGCAATGTAACTAAAAGACCAAAGAAGTATGGGCATCACTTCATATGCCACAGTTCAGAACATTAAAAAATTGATCTGAATCTTCTGCAATTCACACAAGAAGGCTGTTGGTAAAAACACACAAGGTTGGGGAAGATAGGAGCAATCAGTGTAGTGAAAGCTCCCTCTAAGCACAAAACTAGAAAGCTACAGCTCTATGGTATCAAAGCTTTGTAACCTCCTTGCTTTTTTAAAAAAATCTACTCTTCTACAGGTTGAGCTTCCCTTATCTGGAATTCCAAAATACATGGACACTTTTGGTTTCTGGTGGCTCAATGTACACATTTGTTTGATGAACACTACCAGAAATTACCACAAAATTACCTCAAAGTGATGTGTATACACCGCGGGGACTTTGATGTTGGGACTTCGGCCTCATCTTCAAGATATCTCAATGTACATGCAAGTATTCTAAAATCCAAAAAACATTTCTCGTCCCAAGCATTTTTGTAATAGTTCCTCTTTTTGAGAACACAGAAACTCAAAGGAGCTAAGACAACTTTCTTTTGATTGCTCAGGATAATGGTAAATAGTTTTTAAAACTGCAAGTAGCAGACCCCAAAAACAAAGTTATTAATATTTGGGGAGGGGGGGAACCCATCTACCCTATCCATTATTATTCCCTACAAACAACCTAAAGTGCCTTTTAGAAAACTAACCACTTTTAGTGGCCCAGACCAACAAGCACTACCGCATTCTGTCAAGCAGCAATTACAAGCTAATCTCAAAGTATCTCTGTTCCAATTTCACCTAAAGGCCATATGCCTGTATCTGTGCCAAACAGCCATTAGGATTACAACGGAAGTCAAAAGATTGATTTTGAAAACATACACACAGAGTTGTATAAGCAGCTGCCATTTTGTGCTACAGATGTACGCTTGTTTTTTTTCTTTTATAGAAGATTAGTATGCTATTCCAATTACTGTGCTATTTTTATAGAACGGCACAGAGAGCTATTGCCGTTCATACTGCAGAAAATAAGAGCCACACATGAAATCTGTCAGTGCGCACATGTGTAAGGAAGAAGAACACCTAAACATGTAAAGCACGAATACAATGAATAGGCACACTCAGGACTGAACACAAAATTATGTGAAAGCTCCAAATGTGACAATCTCTTACGTAAAATGCAAATGCCAAGTGACATCAGAAAACAAAAGGCTGCTAAGCAATCCTATATGCCCAAGGCACCATATAAGTGCTGTTTGTAAGCCACCTTGAGTCCGCCTCGGGTTAGAGAAAGGTGGGATATAAATATGGTAAATAAAATAAATAATGAAGTTTGGGGAAGGGTGAAAATGGTTGGCTGAAGCCAAATTCAAAGCTTGGTTAATTCACAGTGACAAGAGTGACAAGAGTGACAAGTAGCAGAGGTAGTTTTGTTGGGATTAGGAACCACTGGATTGCCCTAAATCAAAATATCCTTGTACTAAAATCAAGAGGGAAGGATTAGCTATTCAACATTAATGTAACTGAAGGGCCTGATCTAGGTTCCTTCTTGGGGAAATTGAGAGCTCCTGAATCCAGGAAAACCAAAGGCACCTCCACTCTGGTATTGAATAGAGCTCCACTCTCTTAGCCTAAGAGGACCTGCTTCTGAACAAATGTTGCCAAGAAAACCCCATGAGAGGGTCAGTTTAGGGTTGCCATAAGTCAGGAACGATTTGAAAATCTTTACCAGCAATGGAAACAGTTCTGCTGGATCTAAAGGCATTCTGGCATTTCTGTTCACATGTTATCTAACCAGAGACCTACAAGGAGCTCAGTGAAGCACATGAGTGGAATAACACTGTCTAACTCATGTTTCCCAGCAAGTGATAAAACAAAAGCATATTATACAACAGAATAGGTTAAAGCAGCCTTAGCAATACAGTCATAGTATTTACCAATCAGCATTTATTACTAACGGCCAGCCCTAGTGGCATTAGAGAACCCTATTTCTCTTGTACTACCTACTGTATTTCTATGCTAGGAATGAATGAGGGTGTTTTCTTCCTCTGGCAGTTCATTTGGCTTATATGCTTGGATGAGAAGGAAGATTTTTTTTCCTGCTCATTGCTGTCAGGCCAATGACTAAATACAAGAGTGGCTTTTAAAGTAACCAAGCCCAAAAATATGTATCATATGGAAAAATGATTAAGAAAATCTTTCATAGAAGCCTAATCAACTTACTGGTATTCTCATATGGGACAAAAATGATATTTGCATTAACAAAGTTGAATTACAAAACTACGCATCCATGAGACTAACTAATTAAAGAATCCACATTTCAGCCTCTCATATATGTCATTTTAAGAAATTATGTGCATACATCCAAAAATGTATATGTTTGAAAAATACACATAAGTATGCTTTAGACAATAGGAAAAATCAAAACATTACGCACATTATATAACAAAGTATGGGAAGAAAAATAATCTTTCCAAACAGATTTTACATTCCTATTCCAGAAAATTTCCTATTCAAATCAGTTGGTAGTGATTTCAGGTTTTGTGTTACCTTTCAGAGTTATTTTAAATGAATAATTTGAGAACTAGATAGGATGAAGCTCCATGCATCACATTAACAGGATTTTTTAAAAAATTCAGATTGATTACAGGAGTTGGTAAATTCACATAAACATCTGTGCTTGACAAGAGCAGAAAATCTAAACCAGTGCTTATCTGTTGTGGGAAGCCAGTCATTTTCACCACCCAGGGACCAGTACTATATTTATGCCCATTAACAGCAATGTCTTCTCTCATTTCCTGGAATCTCTTAAGGGATAAGAAGCAATCCAATGTTTTAAGAGGCCATCACATATTTCCCAATTCCACACTGTAACCCAGGCATAGGCAATTGTTAGGAATTGTGGGAATTGAAGTCCAAAACCCTTGAGGTCCAAAGTTTGCCTATGCCAGTTGGAACCCCTTCTCTATTATGAGTAGTGGAGGAAGCAAAGAAAAATATCAATGCTGAAAAGATAAGAGCCAGCAGTAGGTGGACATGAGCAGGGGAGGGTTACTACATTAATTTCCTGCTTACAAATTCCTCCCTAGTATATTGGCTGACTACAGTGATTGGAGGTCCAATTTGATCTGGAAGGGCTCTGCCTTCTATTCCAAAATGCTTTGCTGAAAATGAAACTGGCTCAAAAAGATTTATGAGGATAAAATGGTGCTGCATTCTGGATTATCTAACATTCATTATGGTTAAAAAAAAAGCTACCCTATAAGAAATCAGGAGAGAACAACATCCCATAGTCAAATTTCTACCAAGACTGACCCTATAATTAAACAGACCAAGATAGTGGATTTAGAATGAAAAGAAATGGTGCTAAAGCATCAGCCAATTAGCTTGTTGAATGGAGAAAAAGGAATTAGGATGGTTTGCCTTGGCGGCAAAATGCGGTTGGCCAGCACCAAACATTTGCAGTCATATAAGAAAACTTCCCTTCCCCGCACCGCTCCTGAGCAGCAAGATTTGGCAAAGACAAGAGGTTAGCAGATTCTATTCTCAGCACAAATATCAAAGCAGACGGAAGACGAGGCTTCTTACCAGCTCCTTGCGTTTCCACCACAGATGGAAAAATGCAGGGGGGGGGGGGAGTTAAGAAGGAGGTAGAAGAGGGGAGAAGGGGAGAGGTAGGGAAGAAAAGACAAAATTTGTATTAGAAGGTTGTCACATGCACTACACACCAAAAGTTCAAACATATCTGCCCCATAAGGAAACCCACTTCTCCCATGTTTGACACTCTCCCTCCTCTTTTTTCTGAGTGGGTTTAAATTGCCAATGCCTTTGGTGGGACCTCTAGGAGGTTCACAGCTAAGGGTGTTTTTTGTTTTTTTTTCCAGAAGGCGAGAAAATGAAGGGATGCTTTTGCTATGTGCCATGCAAGGCTGCCAAAGTGGTTATTAGGTTAAAATGACAGCAGGAAGTGAAGCTGCTGTGGGTGCATGCATGGGCAGCAGGAGAGAGAGAGTCACAGGCAAGGTGGCCAACATGATAGTTATGGCAAGGAGATTGAGAGAGCATTGCAGTCTGCTTCCTCCTCCTCATACCTGGCATTGTAGCTAGGACTACTGCACTCCTAAGGCTTCCTAAACACATCCCATTTCTAGGCTGCCATGCCAACAGTGGATCTGACCTTCAATAATTAATAGGCAAAAAATGTGTTTTGCTGCAGTTTCCAGATAGCAGCTTGCTACATCAATTGCAAATGGGCCCAGACTTCTAAAGAGGTGTCTGGAGGTAATTATGGAAAACAGGAGTGGGAGGAAGAAATCCAGAGGAAGAATGCTCTCCCCTGCGTGCATGTACTTGGGAAAAGAGTCACCTCATAAGCTGAAAAGTATATATGGTTCTGGAGGGGATGAAAAGCAAACACCAAAGGAAGTAAGGAACGTGCAGGGGCATGCTTTAATTGCTCTACTTTCCCTCCTGCCAACAGGTATGCTTGAAGGCAAGGGAGAGCTGTTGATGGAATGACACTCATTGCGCAATTCCCACTGCAGTTCATAAGTCTAAAGCTGCAAAGAGCCCAAGGTGGCATTAACTGGATTGCTTCTTGGTCTATTTCCTCCAATGCAGAAATAGCATCATCTCACCAATGTGTAGAGTTTTCTTTACCCTTGATTACCTTTTTTTAAAAAATTAAAAAAACCAAAGGAAAGGACATCCTAGGATGCATTTCTTAAAACATGAATGCACTACACTGTGGAAAGGTCAAAGGAGAAGCATAAGCTTCATACTGATGAAATAATGATTTACTTCCATCCAGCTATCCAACTATCTCTTTATCTTTCCATCCATCTGTCTATCTACTGGTCTATCTAAAGTCAGCATTAATTTACTGTCAGGGTAAAGGAAGCCTTTGGTTTATCAAAATTAGGTTTGTTAGTTTGCTTTGACAGGATTCCCTCCCCAATTTCCAACTAGCTAGATACAATCCTAAATTGTTCACCACCAGGGACAATTTGCAGGCTGGGTAATGAGGAGCAAGTCAATGAGTTCAGAATTGGAAGGTAAAGAAGAAAGAAGCTCAAATATATGGAAAGTTTTGCTTCTTCACTTAACTGGGCTGGGCAGGGCACAGAAACTAGCAACATCTAGTTTAGCTCCTTCAAAGCTAATTCTTTTTACCGTTTAGTATGTTAGTCCTATGAGATACTAGAATAATGAGGTGGGCTGGAAATCACTACGAAAAATGAGAGCAGAGACGGGATCTTCTAGGTGATTAATGGCCTAAAAACATTTGGAGAGATGTGCCACAAAAACGGTATCCAAAAACTGAAATCAATGGAACGCTCTTAAGCAGCCCATTAGATTGAGTTTGATGGGGATCCAAATTACCCTTTGTTCAGTGGGCATACATTTTCGACTGATACCAATTGGTATTTCCTTATTGGGAAACCCTCCTTGACATCAGCTGAAAAGGATAATGTGAGCAAAATCACAGTATTTTGGTGTTGTCTGGAAAGCATTGACACCGATATTAGGATGCTTGGCTCTGTCCTTATGAGTCCTACTTGGGAGCAAAACAGGATATAAATTAATTTAAAAAATGAATATAGTACAGCCTTCAGCAAAGCATTCAATGTAGCAGGAGAACAATGCTGTGTTATGCTTCTGCACTTACACCAAACTGAGAGGCAAGTGAACAAGAAGCCATGTGACTGAGGACAGACATGTCTTTGGCAGAGGTTTAGTTGAAAAGAAAACAAAGGCGAGGCCAACGTCTACCTCCAGGACACCGAAAGGGGACTGAGAGGGCACATGTGCCATCTAGACATTGAGATGACATTCACAACAAGTACAGTTAGACCACATTTAAACAAATACTTTTTAAACTTGCCAGTTCAAACAGAGAATTTAAATCTGTGGTTTGCTATTCTGCTGAAATCTAGAAAAAATGCTTTATTTTGTCCAAATCCTGCCCATCTATTATTTTTTTAATATTATATTCATTCTTTAATTTTATTTTATTATAGTCCTAACAAAAACAATGACAAAACTACCCGTAGATTGATAATGCAATTACCCCTCTCCCCCAAAGTATCCACAACCCTTCCATAACACATTTGCGTGAAATGATCCTCCAGAAAAGCAGAGCTAAAAAAAAGTATTTCAAAATTTAAATGCACTAGAAAAATTTGTAGAGAAGCAGCACCACACAGGTTTAGAAATAGAAGCTTTTCAAATTTTGAAAGCTCACTGCCAATTACTGACATCTTTTAAAATCCAGTGCTTGGGATTTTTCCAGCCCTGATTTGATAGAGGAACACAGAAGGACCACAAAAGCAGCTTACAGATCAGCTGGTTGAGAAAGACTTACAGGAAGAGCAATATTCTAATTAGATTTCTGCTTCTCTCCCCCAGCGCCCACCTCCAGTGATCTATTCTTACATATAATGGCAGGTTGTTATACTTTCAACAGGTTTGGTACCTGGAGTAGCTCAATTCTTTGGCTAATTTGTTACTCTGATCCCTTTTGCTTCTTCGCTCACTTTTAGTTTTCACAGAAGTGGAAGTGTTGATCTTGGTTTATAAGAGATTGATGAGAATGACTGACATCCTGCCTAAATTATAAGGCAATTCACAATTTTAAAAAGTGATGTGATATTTCAAACATATTTACGTTCACCAGAAGATATGTGTGTGCTTTAGGCTAACGTAATAGAAGAGCGAAGGCCAGGAATTTACCACTAAGATCTTACTATTTTTTTTTCATTTGAAGGATGTTAGCTAACAAAATGAATAATCCTATGGAGGCATAGCTTGAAGATAAAATTAAAATACCTGACATTTTCCTGGTAAAGGGTTTGCATTTGGTAAGCCAGTCAGCTAGCTTTCCAGAAGACTGCTCTGTTCTCTTCTCCAGTACAAATCCACCTATCCTTTCCCTTGTCAGCTTAAAATATGATGTAGTGCCGTGTCAGTGTTGGCCTAGGACTGCAGACCCACATTTAACCATGGTTTCAAGCTCTAGATAAGACAGGTACCATGTGCTCTATGGTGTACAGCAAGACATCATTAGAGATGCTAAGCTATGTCTGGATTAAAGCTGACAAGAGTAAAGAAAGTAGAATTTACACTGAATGGGAGAAGAGATGACTTCCTGAGGTTGGCCCTCAATATGCAAACCATACCTCCCAGGAAGCCAGAAATACGGTTCCACTGGATCTATCTGACCATCTTATTTCACTGTGTGTCCTCTCTATAAGATTGGAAAGGAACCTTTTCCTTTGATTTAGCAGCGTGAAGTAAATGAATTTCCCTATTTTTAGTGAGAGGAGGAGATTTTCCCACAAATCTAAACTTTCTAACTTATTAGTCTTCTGTGCAACAACCTGATGAAAGACAACAGTGCCACAAAATCATAGAATCACTTCATATATATCAAAATCATTTCTTGGTTAATCATGTTTAAATTTTCCTCTTTGCCCCAAGCATTAAAAACACGGATTTTAAAATGAATTAATTGAAGAGAAAAGTGCAGATATATCCACATGCAGACACAAAAATTCTAAAAGCATGCAGAAGGGAAAAAATAGAAGCATTTTAATGGTCTTACTTGTGCAAACTAGTGTCCAGGCAAGGTGATGTGAAAAGTGAGGGGGGAAGAGCATTAGGAAAACTCAGGTAAGTTCAAATGTGCAACAGTTCAACACAAACACAGTTAAAACAGTTATTAGGAAAATTTCCCAAATCTCAATGCATCTCTGGAGGCAGCTGCAAAGGAAAAAGCTGTAAATGAGGTACAGAAATGCCACTGTTAATAGAGCTGGATCAGAAATCCTGGTAGCCTTCATGATGACACGACATTAAAAAGGCAACATTAAAACATGCACAAATGCCTTCACCATAACAACATATAGCCTCAACAGTAATGCACTATGACACTGTCAAGTCATATTATAGAAAGAGGTAAATTGGGAAAATGAGAGTAGCGAAATCAAAATTCAAAGTGGTATTCTCTATCTTTCATCTGAAGTGGTGCATTTCATTTTATCAACTTAGAACTCTCCCACCTCCTGTACTTGCACCTATCAGCCAGGCCTACTGGTGAGGAGCAAGAGATCCCCATAGCCACCCAGCCATGCTCCTGGATTCATGCATCCTCCGCTCCCCAGGACCAGGAAGAATGTACCATTAAATTTGCGTGTGTGTGCATGTGCTTAAGTGTCACATAGTACATGGTTCTGCACAATCACAAAATGGTGAGCTAGGTGTAGTGTTCCACTGCCTGAGAATTGGAGAATTTGTTTTCCCCGACCACAAAAAAAAAACCAAAAAAAAAAAAAACCCAGGCATATTTTTAGTCAGGACCTGCTAAGAAATGCTTGAAAATATGTAAGCAATGCTCCAGCATTGGAGGAGTTACTTTGGCACTGAATTGGAATACACAAAGCTATGCCAGTGCCAATAATCCATTATCTCTCAAACAGGACTCTTAACACTTAATAGTGCTGAGACATCCCTAGATCTAAAACCAGCACACAGCACAACACAGATTGATGTCATTTCATGCTGAGTCTTTAGTGTTTTAAAATACGTTCCCAAGCAGAAACGTAACTTTTGCTTCTTGTCACATGACTATTTTTTTGTCTATGAAAGGAGGTTAGCAACACAAGCAGGACAGCTCCCTCCCTCACTGGGTCCTCTGTCAAATAATCCAACTTTACAGTAGGTTCTATGTCAGCTAGGGAGGTAGGAGATGTCGTCCAATATCACTTGGTGGGCAGTCCGTGTTAAGTGTATATCTATGTAAGATTTTTTTTAAATTGGATTTGACATTCAACACAGGTCATTTATGAAAAACACACAGCACCTCTTCACAGTCCAAATGGCTCCCACCTATCTATATACCAAAAAGTGAGAAATCCTTTACTTTCTAGTTGTTTGAAACTTCTTCTCCAGAAACCCTAGCCAGGCAAGGCCAATGTTTTGGCCACTGTAGTGCTAAAATTGGAAGGATTAAAGGTTTCTTATGATACAGTAGACTGAAGAAATCAAGTGTTGTATATAAGTGCGGAGGATGGGTGTGTTGTTTTGTGGGGTGCTAGGGAAAACATTTAATTTCGTTGGACAATAACAATAAAGTTATTCTATTCTATTTTATATAAGACAGTTTGAAATGCCTCATCATAGGGTTTCCAATTTGACCAAGAAAGGCACACCCCAGAGTCCATAGGATCTGACCAGGGTTACCATAAATCAAAGTCAGTTTGACAGCAAAAAACAAAAACAATATGTCATTTGGAAGAAAGTGTTATTTTAGATTAAAGATATCACATCCCGCCATACCACGGTCTCTAAGGTAAATACTTTCCTTGTTTACTGTTAGGCACCAAGGGCTGATAGCATGCAGGTATCATGACTAAAAACATGCCTGAGCTGTTTGGGGTGGGGAGTTGGGATTCTCCATAATCCAGAATTCTGTATAATCCTTGGTTATTGTTATATGCAATTTCTATTGTTAATAACCTAGATTGACCAAAGGTCTGACTCAGAATAAGGCAACTTCCAATGTTCCCAAGAAATAATCAAAATTCCCATAATTCATCTGAGAAAGTTCACTCAACTTCATCAGTTCATGCTTTGGAGCCCACCTGAGAAACACCTGGCTTGTCAAACAGAATTTGGCAGTACCCTTGAAGCTCTGCTTAATACAATGATACTTTTGAGTGTATCCGTCACGTCACATTACTTTTGGATTACTATGATGGAACAAACCTTGCTAATTTATTTACTGCATTTATGGGCCACACTATAAGAAGTTATCTTAGAGTCACAGAAGATGCTATTTAAAATATTATTTAAAATTCAGTAACAAAATTAACATGTCAGAGACTAAGAACAGCTTAAATATGACTAAAAGACCAAAGAACTAAGCAGACAAAAGGCGGGGATGCTCAAAACCAGCTCTCCGCAACCTTCCTGTGTAGAATAAAACAGAATGTCAGGTTAGCATGAAACATACAGAACACCATTGTCCTTCTACATAAAATTCACACATGCTTTCAGCGATAATATTGTTTAGCCATAGGTAAGAAAACAGGTAGTACACCCTCAAGATATTAGACCAGTGTTTCTCAGACTCTGCTTTTCTAGGTGTTTTGGACTTCAGCTCCAACAATTCCTAACAGCTGGTAAGATGGCTGGGATTTCTGGAAGCTGAAGTCCAAAACACCTAGAAAAGCAGAGTCTGAGAAACACTGTATTAGTCTACAATTCCCACCAGGCACAGCCAACATGGTCAATTGTCAGAGATTTTGAAAATAGATCTCTGTATGTATAAACTGGCCTTCAGTCAATATATAGATTTTTCAGGGAATTTCATATGAGATTGTAATTGATTTCAGAATAAGTTCAATGTGTGAACTTATTATCAACTGTGAAAGAGTCGCAGCCCTTTCATAGAGCATGAAGTTTGCTTGCCCAAGGTCCCAGATTCAATACCTGGCACATTCATATCTAGAACTCCAAAACAGTGTTTCCCAAATTCTGGCTTTCTAGGTGTTTTGGACTTCAGTTCCCAGAATCCCTGCTCACTGGCAAAGGTGGTTGAGACTTCTAGGAGTTGAAGTCCAAAGTATCTGGATGACTAGCATTTGGGAATCATTGTTCTAGAGCAGGCTGGCACAACCTACAGCCCTCCAGGGGATTTGGACTTCAGCTCCAAGAATTCCTGACCATTGGACAAACTGGCTACAGCTTCTTCGAGTTGAAGCCCTAAACACCTGGAGGGCCACAGACTGTACAGGCCTGCTCTGGAGATAAGCTGACTATAGAATCCTTGGGAACACTGTAAAGAGGGTGAAGAAGTTAATTCAAGAACCACAATCAGTAATTAGGATACAAAACAATAAGCAGAACAGGGATCGTTCAGACATTTCTGAACTCCGAGATGAACAGAATGTGTATCTTGCTATTCCACAGATACGTTTGTTTTATATTTTAGAATCCCCTCACATCTAGGCATTGATATACAAACCACATCACAGACAAACAACCATGACATGTAAATTGGCTGCAACACTCTCTCCTCCGTCTATTACAGACAAACTAGCTGACTACCCCAGTGTTACCAATTTATATTAGCAGTAGACACACATTTCCCCTAAGGGTACCTGACACTTATATTTATAATACCATTCAGTACAACACAGTACAATCATGCCTCAAAAGAAACCTCAGAATGTTTCTTGCTAGTAATTGGGTCCTACAGCAAGAATGCTATTGGGTTTAGAGAGGGCATTATTCAATTGCAAGATGAGAAAAGTTGCTTGATACTGCACAGCTGTTAAATAGTTTCCCCTATTTCTTCAACTACATGCCTGGAACCCAAAGATAATCATGAACAGCAATTACTTCTGTGCCAAAAGTGCTTACAGGCTTCAGATTCTGATCATCACCACAGAGCATTGATAATGGAAATGCTGATAGGCTTCTCTTGGCAGTGACAGGCACTTCTCTACACAAGGGACCAATTAATATATATCTACGGGCCCTTCCACACAGTCATATAACTCAGAACATCAAGGCAGAAAATCCCACAATATCTGCTTTAAACTGGGATATCTGAGTCTGCACTGCCATATATTCCAGTTCAAAGCAGAAAATGTGGGATTTTATTCAGCTGTGTAGAAGGGGCCTCAGAGCTTGTTTCATGGAAAATCCAGACAGTATTTTTTTAAAAAAAATCTTTGATTGGATTTCTATTTTTAAAAAATCACTGATTTTTATCCATCCTTGTTAAAGATTAAAAAATAGCTGATGCCTTAAAAATAAAAATGGTACACTGTTTCTGGGGGGTTTCAAAACTGCAGAAAATTGTGGTGTTGTTGTAAACAATTGCTAGCTTATAAAGCTTTATAATTACCATCAAGTGACTGTCAAAAAAGCCATCTCCCTATTCAAACCCTTAGCTTTGTGGGGAATAAAAGATGTCATGCTACCAGCCTGTATGGTTATTCAGCCCAGACTCCTGATGACCTACTTTCAACAATGACAGAACCATTTACATGATGAAACCTTCATGCCATCACCAATCTGAGACAGGTGCCCACTCCCAATTTTTCATCTGGACATCTTTATTGTCAGCCTCTTTAAATCTTTTTCTTTAAACCTACATCTGTCTCCAGAGCCGCCGTCTTCCTCTCCCACTGCAGAGATATTTTGAGTATTTTGTGAGCTTTTAAGGTGGAATCCAGTCTCCCTCATTTGTTTTCACGATGGGCAATGACAAATCTCAATGGTAAGATCACCCATTTAGAATCACATAGACAATTCAACCTGCTAGCACAGAGCTTTCCAAACTGTGTGTAGGCGTATTGCACGAACATAGCAAGAAATGACAAAAATCTTGGAAATATGTGTTATCTTTACAAATCATATATTTTAAAAATACAAATGAAAGGTTTTCACAAGATATGTTGTGTCCCATACATTTAGTTATTACAATTTATGTATGTCTATATCTCTTATAAGGAGTTGGTTAAGCCTCCAGTTTGTTAGTAAAACTCAATTAATGTGTCACAAAATGATGATGTGTTACCAACATTAAATATTTGGAAAGTTCTGTGGTGGTATGTAAACAAGGAGAGCCTCAGCTGTGTTATGCTGGATCTACACTGAACTATATCCCAGGATCTGATCCCAGACTATCTGCTTTGATTATATGAGTCTACACTACCAGATAATCTAGGATAAGCAGATAACCTGGGATCAGATCCTAGGATATAAGGCAGTGTAGATTCGATCAGGAAAGTGGAGCAGATGAGATTAACTAACCCTTGATGTCCTGTGTGAGAGCAGAGTTGGTCCATGATATTTCACTGCATGAGGCATAGCAACAACCTGGGGACCGCTCAGACTACAATTTCCATCAGTCCCAGCCAGTACAGCAAAACACAATTGCGGGAAGAGCTCTTTTATATTTACCCCCTACGTTTCCCTTCCATTTTGAGTCTAGCCTCTTAGGAATAACTCAAGGGATCACTTGCTACCCAGAGAGCAACAGGAGAGTAGCCAGCTGGGGGTTTACAAGTCTGAGTGTGTCTTCAGAAACAGAAAATCCAGCCAATTATTATGCTGGGAAGGAAACCAGACCCAAATGTTTCTTTCTAGTTTTGTCATGATGTTGAAAAACATTCAAAACATATATGCCCATACTTGTGACCTGAAATAAGCCAGTCCAGACAACAGGGTTGCTATTTCATCTTCTGCTTGTTAAGGCAGGTGTGAACATTAAAAGACAATTCCTCCCAGCTAGGTCTTTCAAAAAATATATATACATACAGCAAGGTTGGAAGTAGATCCAGTATTTAGAGTGGAATGGACAAACAGGTAAAGAGAACTGAATCTTTCTCCAGCTCATGGTTTGTTTCTCCCCAAGACACCCCTCTCATCAGCTCAATATCAATACTAGAACTGAATTCAGTTAAGAGAGGAAGTTACATAAAGAACTATACCATGAAATAAAGGGTAGGTACAGAAAGAGTTCAGATCCACCAATGATACGCATTTTCTCTCTTAAAAAAAATGGATCTTGAACCCAACACACATTCCTTCTATTCTGAAATTGGAGCAGATTCAGATTTACACAAACAGAACAGATTCTTTGGTATCTAACATGGTTCTGGGAAACCGGATTGCCAGTGCCCTGGAGGGAGAAAAGGAAAGGCAGCATCTGTTGGACTATCACCCCTTTCTCTCTTTGTGTCACGTCGTAATTAGATTGGAAGTCTGAGGACAGGAAACTATTTTGCTGTCCCTTTACTTGTACAGCACCACTTGCAGTGATAGTGCTATAGATTGCAGTAATTATAACCAGAGGTGAGGATTTTTGCAGCCTGATGACGTGGATAAGGTCTTGGGAGAGATGAAGGGGACCACCTGTTCTCTGGACCCTTGCCCTTTCTGGCTAATCAAGCAGGCCAGGGGGAGACTGGCAGAGTGGGTGAAGGTGCTGTTGAATGTCTCCTTGGCACAAAATGCAATGCCAATTAGCTTCAAGGATACAATAGTAAGACTTCTATTAAAGAAACCAGCACTTGACCACACTCAATTGGTCAACTACTGGCCAGTTTCAAATCTCCCCTTTTCGGGTGAAGTTCTGGAGAAGGTGGTGGCCTCTCAGCTCCAAATTTTTTTGGATGAAACAGATTATCTAGCTTCATTTCAATCTGGTTTCAGGCCTGGTTATGGAACAGAGACAGCATTGGTCACCTTGGTAGATGATCCATGAAGTAAGCTAGACAGGGGGAGTGTGTCCCTGTTGATTCCCCTGGACCTCTCAGCGTTGTTTGATGCCATTAATCATGGTATCCTTCTGGGTCATCTTTCTGGGATGGGATTAGGAAGAAGTGTTTTACAGTGGCTCTGTTCCTTCTTGGAGAATCATACCCAGAAGGTGGGGCTGGAGGACTCCTGTTCGACCCCCTGGCCTGTGGGGTCCCATAGGGTTCTATCTTGTATCCCATGTTGTTCAATATCTACATTAAACCACTGAGTGCGATCATCTGGAGTTTTGGAGTTGGGTGTCACATATATGGAGATGACACCCAACTCTATTACTCCTTTCCACCAAAAGACAAGGATGCCATCCTGGTCCTAAACTGGTGTCTGTCATTAGTGATGGACTGGATGAAAGCTAACAAACTGAAATTGAATCCTGACAAGACAAAGGTACCCCTGGTCAGTTGCAAGGCAGATCAGGGTATAGGGTTACAGCCTGTGCTGGATGAGGTTGCACTCCTCCTGAAGACACAGATTCGCAGCTAGCTGGTGATCCTAGATTCACCATTGACCCTGGAACTTCAGATGTCAGCAGTAGCCAGGAGTACCTTTGCACAATTAAAACTTGTGTGCCAGCTGCATCCATACCTTGAGACGACAGATCTGGCCATGGTAGTCCATGCCTTTGTCCAGAGGTTCTCAACCTGTGGGTCCCCAGGTATTTTGGCCTACAACTTCCAGAAATCCCAGCCAGTTTGCCAGCTGTTAGGATTTCAGGGAGTTGAAGGCCAAAACACCTGGGGACCCAAAGGTTGAGAACCACTGCCTTAGTCACATCCTGTTTGGATTACTCCAACATGCTCTACATGGGGCTGCCTTTGAAGATACTTCGGAAGCTTCAACTGGTACAGAGATTAGCAGCCAGGCTACTAACTGGGGCTTCGCATAGGGAGAAAACCACTCCCATGTTGCGGCAGCTTCACTGGCTGCCAGTTTACTTCTGGGATAAATACAAAGTGCTGGTTATTACTTTAAAGCCCTAAGCCGTTCGGGGCCAGACTGTCTAGCGAACCGCATTTCCTTGAATAAGCCTATCTGAGCTCTTCAATTAGCAGAGGAGGCTCGGCTCTCGGTCCCACCCTTGTCTCAAGCACAATTGGTGGAAACAAGAGCAGGGGCCTTCTCAGTGTTCATCCCACACCTGTGGAACTCCTTTCCCAAAGAGATCAAAACGGGACAGAGATTGGAATGGGTATGACACTTGGCTAGGCTGGCTTTTTAACTATAATAATTTAATGTGTGTTCTTAATTGCTCAATTTTAACTTCATGTCATATAATGCCTGGTGTTGTAAATTAATTTGTGATTTTTGTTTAAATTTTATGGTTATTGTCTTTGTTATGGGCATTGAATGTTTGCCTTTGTTTGCTGGCAACCACTCTGAGTCCCCACAGGGAGATAGGGCAGGATATAAATAAATTATTATTATTATTCCAAGATGTATGGCAAACAATCAAGGATACTGATCAATATAGTTCAGCAACACCAAAATGATCATTCATTCTCCACATCAGATAGCAAATCTAAGAGCAAACCTATGCCTTTCTTTGCAGCTCATCTATACAGCTGTTTTATTCCTATCCACCTGTGTGCTTGTGCAAATCCTTTTTAAAAATGATAGCTGCCCTGTCCTCTTTTTGAAATATGAAGCAAATCTTTTTGAGTTTTCCATGCATTTTTTTGAATCTACAAAAATAAAATAATAGAAAGCCTGCATCACTAAAAATCCCTCACTTCTATGACACGGCACCATTTGCTTGTAGATGAGGACATGCATGCATTCTCACGTATGAGGCTTCTTCTATATGAACTCCTTTGATCTTCCTCCCACTTTCATTTTTAGGATGGATGGAACATGGCTTATCTTTGCTAACAAAAAAACAGGGGACATGTATGTACAAGGATCATTTGAAACCCACCTCGATGGGCAGAAATAAATCAATCTTTCAAGAATGAGAAACTTGTACACATAACTTCCAATATACCGTACACACATACACACACACACACATGCATCTCTTGCTAGGCCATGCTGCTATTATGGGCTGCAAACTCTAATACAGTACTAGATTTAGTTTTGATCCGTAAAAAGCAAATGCAACTGTATTTTTAAAAAATCAAGGTTAATTATATAGTTATGCAAATTATGTTGACTGTACAATTTAAATTCACTTGACACAAAATCTGTAGAGCTTCCAGTGCAGAATATCTGCATCCCATCCATAAAGAAAGGATTAACATATTTCAAATCCTCACCATCAAATGTTAACAGATTAACAGGTGGAAGGGGATTTTTCTAAAACAATATAAGGGAAGTGATGTTGTGACTGTTTTTTCAGCACTGATAAGAAAATGTGGGTTTTTAAAAATTCCTCATGCTCCCCATTACTATGAGACTTAATGTATCTCATGAAATTTCTGTCAGCAGTACAACCTGCATAGAAAGACCACATATCTTCTGTACAACCCACAGCAAAGCTTTTAAGGGCATACATAAATACACCAGTTTATGGGGTGTCACTGTCATTGGTGGGAGCAGAAGAACAAACTATTCACCTCAACAGAGAGTTTGAGGGACCCATGGATGAAACAGCGGGTGGAAAATGCAAGTGATAAACTCCAATCAGCACTCCAATATGAACAGCTATCACACCTAAAATAAACCTGCATGGTAAATACTTTGACAGAATGCAGAAGGAAACCTTGAAGGGAGACATGTTTATGGAAATTTTTCAAATTAAGAATGGTACATGCTCACAATACCAAAAGGCAGAGTTGCCCTTCAATGTAAGCCAATGGTAAGACCAGGGCAGAGAAAAGGAAGCACTTCATGTTTTTTTTAAAAAGCATGTGAGTATCTGTAGGTCCAATTTTCTGCACTGAACATAGCAATGCTGCATAATTAAGAAAGAGGTTTCAAAACAGCCCGACAACACAGAAAAAGCCATTGACTTCAATTTTTTTTAAAGATTAGAAAAAAAAATAACAGGGGGACAGGTTTATTAAGGGATATATTAAGCATAATAGCAAGATGGAAATTCAGGGACAGCGTATTTCTGATCTCCAGATGTTAGGGAAACAGGATCAGGCTGATGACTTCATGTTCGGTTTTAAAGCTTCCCAGAAACATATGGTCAGCTACTACAGAAAACAGTAACTCCGACCAAATGAATATGAACCTTGGAGCCAGTCCATCTGGTCCAACATTATCTGCTTTGATTCAACATGGCTATAACTGCACATCACAGTAAACCATGGATTCTCATAACAGAACAAATCTTGCAGAATCTTAGCTTTGGATAGCACAAACATCACCCCTGTAATGTTTGTTTTACTATCTGTGCCCGTGTTCAGAAGATTCCCCCTCACTTTCTGCCCCTATGATAATTTGATTTTGAAAAAAAAAATAGCTTGTTGTAGAAACAAGGACTGGTGATAAAGCTTCAGTGGACATACGTTTTTCCCCATGATCATTCTTTCAGGAGTGAATGTCCCTTCCTGGGGGAAGATCTTTCTCACTTCCTGTTATCTCACCCTCGTTCTTAACTATAAGTCATTAGTAAACTGATGTTTGTAACTTGGGAACTGCCTGTACATATTTAGAGGAGTTACAGGGAAAATAATCTTACCCAATGCCACTATAACTAAAGTTATCAATATCAAATCTATATAGAGCTCCTATTCTCAATTTGGGCTCCCCAAATATGGTGGATGGTAGTTCCGCTATCACCAGGCATCAGGACCAATGAACATACTGGTTGGGGATATGTCAAACGCAAAGGTTAACTGCGAATGCTTTAAAGGTCTCATGTTCTCCAGGCTCTGCATTTGTATGCTGCATTAATAGCATTTCTCCAGAAAAATAAAAGACATAATTTTTCATCCTTAAAAGAAAATCCCAGTCTTCCTATAGGATCTTAGAATAGCAGGGCAATTCAATTTCACTCAACAAGATTCACATTCTAAACAGTAGGGGTCCCAAAGATGGCAAATTATATTCTCAAAATAGTTATTCTGATCTAATGCCATCAACAATATCCATAATGACAACATGTTGTCTGGGCTTATGCTCACAGTCATTGGAGATACAGCAACAGTGAGAAAAGCACTTACGTAACTGCATATATAGATCCTGGATTATAACCAATTATATGCACTCACTGTCATATTCATAAAATGGTTTTTGGCACATTACTTTAGATTTTAATGCTTAATGAAGTGGGCTTGCAGTAAATGCCTGTGACTAGCTGGCTGCAATATGCAAATAAACATGTACGGGTTTTGCAAGGGTCTACCACATACTCAAAAGACTACCAGAACAGAGCTGTACAAAAAGGAAAGACAAAGCAGGCCCCTTGATTCCAGGCACGAACTTAAAAGACTTTTCCTGAGATTCTAACCACGAGTTTCATGTTCATTGTGGCAAGCATGACCAGGTAGGCTGGGGAATTTTGAGAGTTGCAGTACAAAAAAAAAGCAACTCTTTGGAGATCTGATGTCTGATCAATAACAATGATGGACATACATTACTCCACATTCAATGTGATCTGCACATACATGTATAAACAATAGATTTATTCATAGAGGAGGAATTCATGTATTTCCATGGTAGTCATTAGAAAAGCAAACAAGACGAAATTCCCAAACTGAACTTGGGAAAAGAAATGTCTTGATTTCTGGATGAATAAATACTCGAAAGACACAGATCCTACCTGGTCTTGGAAGCTCAGCAGGGTTAGCCCTGGTCAGCATAATACTGTAGGCTTTATTCCAGCGAAAGGAACTGGCAAAACCACCTCTGAGAATACCTAAGATACCTTGTGAAATTCACGGAGTCCCTGCAAGTTGGCAAGTGACTTGTAGGCACAAGACACAAAAGAGACAGTATGGTTTGCCAGGGTCAATTCTAAGTCAAGCTAAGATTCATCTATCACTAATATGAAATATGCTGTTTGTAAACCTACAATTCTGAGTACTGTACACCTAAACATAAGTAAAATTTCACCTGATAATCGTATTAGTGAACGAATAGCCAAGTCCAGAGGCAACTTGAAGGCATATACATACTTTTTTTAGTAATCACCTTGATAAATCTCTAAGAAAAACAAAGTTACTGAATCATTCTGAAGCCTTGCTTTTAGCTAACTGATCCATATATCAAGTAGTTGGAAAGCCAGTGCCAGAAATGACGGAAAATTCTCTCTGAAAGAAGAAAAGTGATGTGATTGCTTGAAAGAAAACCATGTTTCCCTTTCAAACAGAAAAAAGTCGAATTTCAGTTTAAGAAGCAATTTGTCTCTTCACTTTAGAAAAATGGTCAACTGAAACCAGAAAACAACACTTGTGCTACAAAAATACCTATCTCCCCATTTGTGTGCATCTCCTTTGAATCCTAGACTAAGAATGATGAAACATCTATGATCATTAGTTATCATATTAGCATCCTGCTTTCATGCCCAAAGAGCAAAAAGTGGCACACCCCAGATTACATGATTACCAAATTCTTGTGAAGTAGAAATCGTGTCTGATAATAAGTAGGATCAGCCAAGTTAGTACTTGGATGAGAGACTTCCAATGAATACCATGGACTACAAGATTTATATAAAAGGAAGGAACTGGCAAAATGATATCAGAGAATTTCTTGTTTCATAAATTCCTATTAAATTTGTCAAATCACCTTAAGTTGTCATCCAACTGAAAGAACATACATACATACACACACACACACACACACACAGGGAACCATGGAAGACAGTTATATGGCCAAGGTCAATCAAAGGGCTTCATGGCCATGTAGGGATGTGATCTCGAATCTTCTTAGCTGTAGCCCAATGGTGGAAATCTTGTAACACGTTGGTCATATATGTTATGCTTGGGCTCCACTGAATCAACTGGCCCCTCCAAACCTCTGATACTCTTTTCTGGCTAAAGAACCCAATTTCAGCTGAAATTTTATTTTGTTTAAAAAAAATAGTAAAAATTATTATTTTAATGATACCAGAAAAAAGGACACCAATAGCACATAAATAATGCAGAAGGAAGTAAGATATACAGCATTTGAGCTTGAATTAAGAAAACATGAGTATGGGCAGGAAGAAAGAGTTCAGATAATTCCATAGAAGGAAGATACAGTCATTTATTCAGGAAACAAATTGTATACTGGCCATATAACCCAATTTACAATATTTTAATTGATTAACAGACTAATTGTAAAGTTGCGAAGGAAGAAGACAGACAATACCACTGCTTCCAATTATTCATTCTGACAAAGGTAAAGAAAGTGCTGAAGGAAAACTAGTTCCAGGGTTGATGTATATTTCCCTCCATTGTTGGAGATGGGATCAACAATACCCATATCCATCTCTTCCACAAGCCTACAAAATTGTGAGATCTCTATGAAGAGACCTTCATCTCCTTACAGACATCTTTCCTGAAAGATGAAGACAGTTAATAATAATTTAAGGGCTTTGACTTAGCCCATGACTGCAAAATTATGCCCTTAGATCTTTAAACTCTTTTAATTTATTGGGGTAGTTTTCCTAATTTTTTATTTTAAAAAGAGTTTTATTTAATATGGGAGTTTATGGGGAAAGGTGATTTCCATTTTAACAGTCTTCACAATTTATAGACCATATTTCTCATAATTATTTTGTAATGTTATTATCCTATGCTCAACTGCCATTCCATTTTCTTTGTGTGTCATGGTTTATTTAGCTTGTAAGCATGAGAGCAGGGAGCTGTCAAAGTAATTCTTTCATAAGCCACCCTGGAAGCCTTTTTGGCTCAAAGGCAGGGATTTTTCAGGCTACAAAATGCACTTTCCCTATCCCTGCTTTAACTGATCACAAAATTTTGGATATTCATTCTGTAGAATCCTAAACAAAAAGTTAAAAATTCAGACAAGATCATTTCAGCTGCTAAAATTCTATCAGAAACTGGTAGACCTTGGAACACTCAAGTGCTGGGGTCTCAATGTGGCAATGATTTCTTTATGCTCTAACCTAAGCAAATGAAAACCAAAACAAATGTCACAATTTCATCAAAGCCAATAATTTTCTGGGAAAAACAATAAAGAAAATGGAGAAATTATTTAAAATATCACAAACAATGGAATATGGAAAACTGGAATAATTATTTCTTTGATCAGGTCCAATTGGACATTATAGCATGTCTAACTTGAGATTATGTGCAGGAGGATAAGAAAGAAGAAATTAAAAAGAAAGCTACATGGAATGGGAAAAAAGAAGTGAAGTCTATGTAAATATTGTACAGATACTAAGAAAGTCGTGTTCGTGGTTAAAGATAAAGAGGCAAGTGTGGTATGGGTGCAGGGTCGGGGTTGGAGAGGGGAAAGGAAAAACATTCTAGAGAGATGAATAGACAATATAAAACAGTGTGAACTAGGAAGAAGAAGGTGCAATGCTATATTACATAAAATGTGTATGTGTAACAGCAGTTCATTGTTTACTTAAGACTGTTCTATGATAAACTTAATAAAAATTATTTTAAAAATTCCGTCAATATAATAAACCTTCCAATGGCAAATTGTATGTCTAAATCTCTTACTAGAGGAATCCTGCAGATTCAGTCTGTACGTATTACAGAAAAAAAGTGACAAGAGTGGAAAGGTTAAAACGCCAACTCTTATCACATTGCTTTTTACCTTGAGGGCAGAATCATTTCATGTCCATTGCCAAATGTGTAATTCTGCCCCTAAAGGTGTGTTCGGCCATCTGGCCCTATAACACAAGACTGGGGAACTTCTGTCCCTACAGATTATGCTGAACTACAGTTCCTGTTATTCGTAGTCACCCTAGCCAGTGCTGGAGAGTGCAATCCATCTTATCTGGACGTTCATAAACTCTACTACAGCATTACACCAAAAATGCCACACAGATACCCAGGAACCTTCAAATGGCATTATTGGCATATTTTCCCCATTCAGCAGTGTACATTTACACACATGCACACACCCTACTTTTTCAAAATGACAACTGAAACTATTTCCCTTAAAACTTTTTGCAAAGCTACCACATTTTTCTACCTCTCATTATACTCAGACAAACAAGCTGCTATAGATCACTACAGAAGCAATAATCTGCATTTGAAAAACGACATCACGTAGTGAGGACAATGAAACTACTGCATACTTTCTGAACAAGAAAATGTAACAATGGGTGAATTCAGATTATATGGAAAGCTAATGTATCTTCGATGATGCTATATGAGCAGCATGATGGCATACATGGCCTACTCAATCCAGGATGCAGTAGGATTCGCAAAACAAAGCATGATGGATTTACTGCAGGGATTGGCTTTAAAGGAATGCATGCTCTACCTACTATAACACCAGTCCCTGCCTTTTAAGCTTTAGAAAAAAAAACAGCACGAAACTACGGCTAAACAAAAAATCAACTGGATGTTAAGTTCCTGTTTTCAAACCCCCCAGCCAAAGCTGCCAAAAAAAAGAGTAAATAAAAAAAATATTGGGTCCTTGGGAGTCACCGAAATAGTTTTGCAGAGTCTTGTATGGGCTGTTGACTGCATTTATCCCATCTCTGTTTTATCATGATGCTTGAATGTTGGTGTATCCTTATGCTGGTCTATGACTGTAATAAACTGAGCAATGATTACCACAGACAAATTAAGCAATGATTACCACAGGCAAATGAAGAGGTGGAAGTACACAGTTACTGTAACTTTGAGCTAAAGTTACTTTGAGCCCACTTGTGATTGTATCACTCCTGATGTTGTACCCTGGCCTTCTAAAACTGGGACCAGGCAACAGACACAGTCCTAAATCGCTCTTCCTGAAGCGCATAAAGTGTTAATGGGAAACACAGGAAGCCGCCTTATCTTGGTGAGTCAGACCATGGGTTAATCTAGTCCAATACAATCTATTCTATTCTGACCAGCAGCTACAGCTCTCTTTCTATGATTTCACACAGGACTCTTTACTAGACCTGTCTGGAGGTTCTCATATGTATTCCTTAGCTTCTAGAATTAGACAAAATTGAATGTGTTTAAGGTGGGATCAAACTGATTTTTCCTTGTCATAGCAAAGGGAAACTGTTTCATAATACAGTAATATATAAAGAAAGAAGAGGGGGGGGGGAAAAATGTGGCAGTAGCTTGAAAATTAACTGGTTTTTATTATAGTTATTGTGGATATACATACACCCACTTCTTCAGATGCAGTACTTTCAGGTGCAGATTTTCATAATAATGAAACTTTATTTCTATTCCACCCTATCTCCCCAAAGGGACTCAGGGTGGATTCCAACATACAACGGCAAACATTCAATGTCTTCAAAAAACAGACAAATACCTACATAAAATCCCAGCAAAACCCCACACATGAAAACAGCAATTAAAACCTAACATCAAACAAAACCTAACATCAGTGAATTAAGCCTAACATCGATACATTAAATCAACATAGACAAAAATTATATAATGACATAAAATCTGAACAAACATCCATATTAATTTACAGAAGCCAACTGGAGTTCACAAAGTTGTATGAGTTGGTTGTATGGCCTATGGTAGTAAACTGGGCCGACATAGACTTATGAGCTCAGATTTACATTATACTGCATTTGAAGAAGTCGGTTTATATCCATAAAAGTTCATGCCAAAATAAAAATGAGTTAATTTGAAAGCCACATGTGTTTTCTTTGTATTTCTCCTTCTGTCTTCTTTCTCTTTTATTCTGCAAGAGGCCAACATGGCTATTTCTTTTAAAACTGCTTGATAGTTAGAAGACTTGGGTATAGGTACAGAAGATGGGGTGTGGGGTTGTGTTATTCCTAATAGGCAAGAAAAAATAAGATGCAGGCAAAAAAGGGAAGTAGCTGAAAAATTTGCAGGTCTGCATAATATCCTTCTCCTATGTTTAAGTACCTTCCTTTAAAAAGTGTATTCAAAAATTCCCACATTTTCATAAAATCAGGTGCGCCACAGATACAGCAAGAACTTTATACAAATAAAGGTTTTCTATACAATTCCGTGCGCGTAATGCATAGCATTGATAGCAACTATCCTTCATCATGACTGGAAACATTTTTCATTTAGTAGATTTGGACTTCATTAGAGACAGCCTGATGTTAAAAAATAAATTTCACTTGAAAAAACACCCAGATAACAGAATGAGCATTACCATAAAACTAGTGTTCAAGAAAAAGCTTATAATGTAATCCTATATAATACAGTATGCCCATGGGACCAGTATCCTTAGTTTCACCTGCCACATCTGACAAAATGTATCATCTCTAGGAATGATCTATATTCCTGGGGGGGTCTATGGTATGTTTTCTCTTGAAGTTACCATGGGGTCATGCTGGCAAATTCCTGGAGAGAATACCTCTGTAGGAATTTTCTAGGTCCTACAGGAGACTCCGTGGTAACTTCTAATAGAAGTTGTTTGTTTTAATAAAGTTTGTGATTATCAGTGGTTTCCTGCATCCACCATAAGCACATGCCTGGTGTTTCCTGTTCAGTTCAGCAAAGGCTCTAGAACCAAAGGAAATGAATGCCAGCACAGGATAAGTTTGTTGGGATTTTTTCACCAAAAAGTTCAAGGCACTCTAACAGGACCTTTGTATTTTGAAGATAAAATGATCTAAATTCAACAACTTTAAAAATATCATATACCCATAAGGTCTGTGTACTTAGTCAAAGGTGAAATTCTTGAGAAGCGGGAATAAGATCAAATTCAAAAGATTTCAAATCTAATCAAGTCTTCTACCAATTCTTTAACATCTTCTCTCAACTTAGAGAAGTATTATTTAAAACAGAAAGAGTCCTCCTTGGAATATCTAGAGTTTAGAATTATCTTATGGGATGTAATTAGGAAATAATGACAGCAGCTCTTGTGAGCAGTTTTGTTTTTGTTTTTTTTACAAGTTTCAGCATTTTACCAACATTTGCTTGATGGTTTTTAGTTTCATTTAGTTTAAGAATGATTCACTATTCTAATTCCTTTTAACAAAGATTTAAGCTACCAACTTCTTCCCTTTTCCATGGTCCAGTCTACAAGGAAACATACATTAATTTGGCTAAATAAAGAAATTTTAGAAATTGATTGAGTTGTTATCATATCCACAAAAAATAATCAAAATGCTATGAAATAAGCAGCTGACATTATGACCTTACCGCATCAAATTCCGCTTGATCATCTTCAGGCAGATCACTTGTTTCATAGACATCCGGCTCATTCCTGGCCTGGAAACACAAAGGTAATCTAATGAAGTCAAAGATATGAAATATGAATACAGGCAACCCCCCCCCCCAAGTTATGAACAGGAGAGGTTCTGTAGGTTTGTCCGTAAATTGAATTTGTTTGCAAGTCGGAACAGGTACATTTTTAAGTGTAACTCCAGCCAAATATATACAGTATATATATTAACATAGGGAAGGGTGAACTTTCTGCCTAAGCCAGAATCATCACCTGAACAAAGCACTGTTGGGCAGAAGCCTGCAGTCTAAAATCTCAGTTTGTTCAGAGACAGTCCTCCTCCAATAGAAGACACCACAGTGTCCAATATTCTAACACCCAGATCACAAGCCTACAGAACTGACATCAAAACAAGTATTGTCTCAAAGAAAAAAGTATTTAAAAATACCACACTAGGGTAGACACAGAGAAGATCTGTCCATCTCCAGGATAATGTTTCTGCACATTTAACAAGGAACAGATTGTAGTGTCTTGGAAGAAACATGCACAGACCAAAAAGTTGTAAATTCTACCCCTTTCAAGCCTTGATGCCTGCCAGTACATCGCCCAGAGCCGCTCTGTAGTCTCTGCCTCAGGTTCATGTGATTCTTTTTTTATCATCATTATTACTTCAATGCCTGAAATATAAAGGACTTCTTTATATGAGTTAACTCTACAGTATTTATCCATCTAGTCCAGTAGTGTTTACTCTGGATGGTTGTTGGTTCTCCAAAGTCTTTTTTGGTATGGCTCCTTGATCTTTTTAAACATTGATACCAGGAATGAAGACTGGGACATTCTACATGCAAACCTTCACCAAATACCAAGAGGCTACATCAGTATCACAAGTCAAGTGTACAAATGTTGCCAGGGTATATAAGAATGTCATTCTCAGTTGCCCATATAGCCCTCAAATCCCCAGGCCTCAGATGGCTTTCATGAATATTGAGCACCAGCTATTGGAAGAAGTTATACAGAGACTCAGTATAGACTGCTGTGAGTAGCAGGATGCTGAGCTTGAGATGAGTGTTTTCTGCACTGATATCAATGTACAATATGCACCTAAATCAGGGATGGGTAAACTTTGGTCCTCCAGGTTATTTGGACTTCAACTACCACAATTCCTAACAGCCTAACAGCTGTTAGGAATTGTGGGAGTTGAAGTCCAAAACACCTGGAGGGCCAAAGTTTGCCCATGCCTGATCTAAATGCACAATATGTGCACAATTCCATCCCATTCCCTGCCAACACCAGAAGCAGTCTTCAAATCACCTGAGCTAGCTTTTAGTAGAATATCAATCTTTGCCGTGCCTCTGTTTCCAGCAATGGCCATTTCCTTTTATGCATAACATGTATGACAATTCAGCTGTAGCCAAACTACACAGGTAAGATTATTACCCTTAAGGAAGTGGTGGAGAATGATATAAATCCAATCTCTTGAGGAAATAACTAGTGCTCTATGTGTGTTTTCTTGTGTGCGAGATCAGCTGCGACTCTCAGTTACTAAGAAAAAAAGGGAAATCTTCACTTCCTGAAAGACACTCTTTTCTTTATTATTTCATAGAACACTTGAAGATTGCCAATAATCTCTGAAATTCACCATAATAAGACTGTACTTTGGCTCCCCTTAAACCAGGGATGTGGAATACCCATCTCTCCAGCCACTGCTGTGCTGCAATATTCTATTATCCTGCAAAACTGGCTATGCTGGGGGGGAAAACTGACACTAATTTTGACATGAAATTTTTGACATGATTTGCAAGAAGGTCACATTTCATGCTCTACTACATTCAGCTAGAGTCAAGAGTCCCTTTTTCTCCATGTTAAAGTTCCATAGATATCTCATTGTGCATTCAGTCTGATCCTCTCTCCTACTGCAAACCCTCCTTTTAGGTCACCCTGCTGAGAAGTGGAGGGAAATTAGCTTATTTTGGGTGGGCACTGTAAACAGGGTTTCACTACAATACTAATAATGACTGATGTTAAGGATCAAGGTGTCATTTGGCAAATGAAACTGTTACTTGGTGGATGAAATCAAAGAGCACTGGGGGTATAGGGAGAGGCAGTTGCAACCTAAAACATCTGAAACATTTATTTATACTGATATATATTTAATGTGTACTGGCATCCCAATTCAAAGCAGACAATGTGAATTATCTGCTTTGATAATCTGGATTATATGGCAGTGTAGAAGGGGCCTTTGTTTGTATGCTACTACAAAATTCTACTTAGGCCCCTTCTACATTGCTATACAATCCAGATAATCAAATCAGATGATCCACATGATCTGCTTTGAACTAAGGCCCCTCCTACACTGCCATATAAAATCCAGATTATCTGCTTTGAACTGAATTATATGGCAGTGTGGGCACATATAATCCAGTTCGACGCAGGTAATGTGGATGATCTATTTTGATAATTTGGATTATATGGCAGTTTAGAAGGGGCCTGGATTTTTTCCTGGGGGACATGTGACAGTGGTGGCCATGGAATTGTTGTTGCATGCCTTCAGGTCATTTTTGGTTTACTGTCAACCACAAGGCACCCCATTAAAGGGTTTTCTTTGTAAGATTTGTTCCGAAGAGGTTCACTATTGCCTACCTTTGAGGCTGAGAGAGTGTGTCTCGCCAGATGTTACCCTCTGGATCTAATGGAGGAGAAGGAGGGGCTTTCTTTATTCCTGCTAAAGTAAGTCAATCCAAATAATATTCTGTGTGTGCAGCAGCCAAACACAAATGAAATAACACAAAAGGCACTGCAGACTATGGCCCTTTCCACACAACTGTATAAAATCCACACTGAACTGGATTATATGGCAGTGTGGACTCAGATATTCCAGTTCAAAGCAGATATTGCGGATTATCTGCCTTGATATTCTGGGTTATATGGCTATGTGGAAGGGCCTTAATTCAATCAAAGAAGTCAGCCATAGCAGAGAACTTGATGAACCAACCCGGACACAGAATATTATTTGAGACCACAGAAATGCTGGACCACTCTGACAACCATCATGTCAGACTACACAGAAGCCACTGAAATCCACAAGCATGTGGACAATTTCAACAGAAAGGAGGAAACCATGAAAATGAACAAAATCTAGCTATCAGTATTTAAAATTCTAAATCAGGACTGTAAATAAAAAACAACACTCAGAAAATGGGAATCCCAGACATGAATCAATCAGGGGCAGCTAACACCTCTGAACAAAAGATTCCCCCAAGCAGGAAGCAGCCAGGCTTTGTAGCTGCCAGGCTATCCAATGCTAATCAAGGTGATCAATTGTAACATTCACACTTTCCACAAACAGACAAGGTTCTTTCTCCCAATCTGGACTTTCCACAGATATATAAACCTCACTGGCCTAGTTTCCAACAGACCTCACAACCTCTGAGGATGCCTGCCATAGATGTGGCCGAAACGCCAGGAGAGAATGCTTCTGGAACATGGCCATACAGCCTGGAAAACTCACAGCAACCCAGTGATTCTGGCCATGACAGCCTTCGACCTACCGGTAGGATGCATCTACACTGCAAAATGAATGCAGTTTGACGCCACTTGAACTGCCATGGCTCAATGCTATGGAATCAGAAGAGATGTAAGTTTCACTGGGCCTTCATCCTTCCATTCCAAAGAGGGTTGGTGCCTCACCAAACTGCAACTCCCATGATTCCAGCGCACTGAGTCCTGACAGGGAAAGTGATGTCAAACTGCACCAGTTCCACAATGCTGAGCAGGCCTCCTCTACTGCGAGCCTCCAGCTGTTTGGGCCTCCAACTCCCAGAATTCTTGACCACTGAACAAGCTAGCTGGGGCTTCTGGGAGTTGTAGGCTGCAGTTGGAGGAGGCCTGCTGTAGAGGCCTCCCGTTAGGATCCTAATGTGGCCCTAAAAGAGCCTGCCTCCTGCTCCTCAGCCATCCCTTCCCTTCCATCCACAGAACCCAGGCACCACACCCGACCACACCCTTTCCTCCCTTTCTCCAGCCTTCAGGCCCCTCAGCCTGCCTCCCTCCCAGACCTCGCCCGGCCTCACTCGCCACTCACAATGCCGGGCAGGTCCGCGTACTTGGGGTCAGCCATGGCCAGGGAAAGCGCGACGGGCTGGATGCTCTAAGGCCGGCCGAGGGCAAGAAGACCACTCAAGTCTCGCGAGAGGAAGCAGGCAACGGGAGAACAGAAAGGCAGTCCTCGAGCGCGCGGTGCCTTCTGGGAGCTGTAGTCGCCAGGAGAGGGAAGCAGTTGCGCATTGTGGCTTGGGAAGAAGCATGAATGCTGACGTCACCGCTTTGTCAGCCTTCTCAGCTGGCCATTGGTCACCTTGATAGATATTTAATCCGCCAGCAGTTTGACGCTGTGGTCCCTTCCACAGCTGCATAAAATCCACATTGAATTGGATGATATGGCAGCATGGATTCATATAATCCAGTTCAAAGCAGATATTGTGGATTATCTGCCTTGATATTCTGGGTTATATGGCTGTGTGGAAGAGCCCTAAGGCCCCTTCTATACTGCCATAAAATCCAGATTATGGCAGCATGGATTCATATAATCCAGTTCAAAGCAGATAATGTGGATTATCTGCTTTGAACTGGATTATATGAATCCATGCTGCCATATCATCCAGTTCAGAGCAGATAATCTGGATTTTATAGGGCAGTCTAAGAGCCCTTCCAGACAGGCCTTATATCCCAGTATCTGATCCCAGGTTTTCTATTTATCCCAGATTATCTGGCAGATTATCTGGGGGACCCTAGTGGCACAGTGTGTTAAAACGCTGAGCTGTTGAACTTGCGGACCAAAGGGTCCCAGGTTCAAATCCCGGGAGCGGAATGAGAGCTCGCTGTTAGCCCCAGCTCCTGCCAACCTAGCAGTTCAAAAACATGCAAATGTGAGTAGGTCAATAGGTAACGCTCCAGCAGGAAGGTAACGGCACTCCGTGCAGTCCTTGGAGGTGTCTATGGACAACGCCGGCTCTTTGGCTTAGAAATGGAGATGAGCACCAACCCCCAGAGTCGGCCACAACTGGATTTAACATCAGGGGAACCTTTACTTATTTGGCAGTACGGACTGTATAATCCAGTTTAATGCAGGAAATCTTGGATCGGACATGGGGATATAGCTCCTGTCTGGAAGGACCCTAGATGGGGCCCCAGATGGTCAAGGCACGTAATCTATATTGTCGTCTTTGAACTGGATTATATGAGTCCACACTGTTTTATAATCCTGTTAAAATTAGATAATCTGGAGTTTGTCCCTGTTGGTTCTACTGGACCTCTCAGTTGCCTTCAATACCATAGACCATGGTATTCTGGGGTGCCTCATGGGAATGGGTCTTAGAGGTATTGTTCTGCAGTGGCTCCAGTCCTTGGAGGACCATTCCCAGAAGGTGTTGAGGGAAACCTGCTCAGCGCCGCAACCATTAACTTGTGGGGTCCCGCATTCTGCAGTATTGTCCCTCATTTTGTTTAAAATCTGTGTGAAGTCGCTGGGAGAGATCATCCGGAGTTCAATGCTTTCTGTACGCAGATGACATCCAACTCTATCACTCCTTTCCATCTAATGCTAAGGAGGCTGTCCAGGTGCTGAACCGGTGCTTGGCAGCTGTGATGATCTGGATGAGGGCGAACAAATTGAAACTGAATCCAGACAAGACAGAGGTACCCCTGGCCTGTCAAAAGGCCGAACAGGGTATAGGGTTACAGCTTGTGCTGGATGGGGTTACACTCGCTATGAAGACACAGGTTCACATCTTTGGAGTTCTCCTAGACTCATTGCTGAACCTGGAACCCCAGGTCTTGGCGATGGCTAGGGGGCCTTTTGCACAATTAAAACTTGTATGCCAGTTGTGTCCATACCTTGGGAAGTCAGACTTGGCCACAGTTGTCCATTCCCATATTACATCCCAAATAGACTACTGCAACGCACTCTACATGGGGTTGCCTTTGAAGACTGCTCGGAAGCTTTAAATGGTCCAACGGGCGGCAGCCAGATTGCTCACCAGAGCAGCATACAGGGAGCATAAAACCCGCTGCAGTGTCAGCTTCACTGGCTGCCAGTCTGCTACTTTTTTTCATGTCAGGAGCAACTAAAGTTGCTTCTGGAGTGAGAAAATTGACCGTCTGCAAGGACGTTGCCCAGGGGACGCCCAGATGTTTTGATGTTTTATCATCCTTGTGGGAGGCTTCTCTCATGTCCCCGCATGGAGCTGGAGCTGAAAGAGGGAGCTCATCCGCGCTCTCCCTGGGTGGGATTCGAACCTGGCAGCCTTCAGGTCAGCAACCCAACCTTCAAGTCACAAGGCTTTTATCCCCTAGGCCAGGGGTCCCCAAACTAAGGCCCAGGGGCCGGATGCGGCCCTCCGAGATCATTTACCTGGCTCACGCCCTCAGTTTTATAATATATTCTATATACATATAATATTGATAATAATATTATAATTTAGTACAATATAACACTAATAATAATACCATATAATAATAATAATTATATATTCTATATTACATATAATATTACTAATAATATTACAGTATAGTGGTATAGTTCAATATAGTAATATATAATGCTAATATTGTGCTATGCTAATAATATAATATATTGTATGTACATATAATTTGTAAGCCACTGTGAGTCCCCTTTGGGGTGAGAAGGGTGTGATACAAATGTAGTAAATAAATCCAGTAAATAATAAATAAATAAATAAATAAATTTTAGACTTGGGCTCACCCAAAGTCTGAAATGACTTGAAGGCACACAACAACAACAACAACAACAACCTTAATTAACTTGACTATCTCATTGGCCAGAAGCAGGACCACACTTCCCATTGAAATCCTGATAAATGTATGTTGGTTAAAATTGTTTTTATTTTTAAATATTGTATTGTTCTTTCATTGTTGTTGTTGTTGTTGTTGTTGTTGTTGTTTTTGCACTACAAATAAGACATATGTAGTGTGCATTGGAATTTGTTTGTATTTTTTTCAAATGATAATCTGGCCCCTCAACAGTCTGAAGGATTGTGGACCGGCCCTCGGCTTAAAAAGTTTGAGGACCCCTGCCCTAGGCCATTGGAGGCTCCTGATCACAATTCAAAGTGAATTTTTACTTTAGTCTATGAAGCCCTAAACGGTTCTGGACCAGCTACCTGTCGGGAAATATCTCCCTCTATGATCCACCTCGGAGGTTAAGATCATCGGGGGAGGCCCTGTTCTCAGTCCCACCTCCTTCACAAGCGTAATTGGTGGAGACGAGAGACTGGGTCTTCTCAATGGGGGCCTCTCGTCTATGGAACTCCCTCCCCAGCGAAATTAGATCAGTCACCTGTCTCCTGACCTTCAGGAAAAACTTAAAACATGGCTCTGGGACCAAGCCTTTGATCAGTAATTTAGCAGTGTAATAAGGGATACGAATTAATAAGATTGACAAACAGCACGGCCCTGGATTATGATTTGGATATAATGATTTTAATTGATGTTTTAATAATTGGGGCCCCTGGTGGTGGCACAGTGTGTTAAAGCGTTGAGCTGCTGAACTTGCAGACCGAAAGGTCCCAGGTTCAAATCCTGGAAGCGGAATGAGCGCCCGCTGTTAACCCCAGCTCCTGCCAAACTAGCAGTTCGAAAACATGCCAATATGAGTAGATCAATAGGTACCACTCCGGCGGGAAGGTAACAGCGCTCCATGCAGTCATGCCGGCCACATGACCTTGGAGTTGTCTACGGACAACGCTGGCTCTTCGTCTTAGAAAGTGAGATTGTAGCGGAAGCCAGATTTCCCCTCTTCCCGGCTTCTCGTGTGTCTGTGCGGACGCAGTGGAAGTAGGAGACAGACAACTGGAGTTTTTTTTTCCAAAGAAAGCAGTTTACTAAAGTTCCTGCAGCTGCAGAGGTTCATCCCACGCACAACTAGATGCTGAAAAGGGAGAGCCCCTCCGACAGGGTCAAGTGTCTATTTATACAATTCAATGGGTTCGGTTTAGGACCGCCCACATATCAAACCATTGGTGCATATTTGTGGTGCAGTATTACATTTCATTACTTCCGTTTCTCTCAAAACACATGATTTCAGGGAAATCATGTGATAACCCATCGGCTGTGTTCCTGGCCTGCTCGTACCTCCTTATATGGCCATTTCCTCCTACCCCTTCATTCCTGCCTTATTCCCCCATTTTTTTTTTGCGAAGCGTGTATACAAAAGCTGAAGCAAACCAAATGAGCAGACTTATGGGTCCCTCCAATCCCTTCTAGCTTGCAGCCAAGCTATCTTTTCAGTGGAAAATGAGCGCAGAATAGCATTTGTACATAGTTTCATCACCAGAGGTAAACAACACACGAGGATTAAAAATATTAATCAGGTTTTAGAAAGGACATAGTCCACAGTAGAATTCTGATCTAGCCCAGTCATTTGGCTTCTTCCGATGATGGATTTGTTGCTATGGCCAGAGGTGGCCATTCACATACATGTCCAACTTTCAGGTCTTTTCAGTCTTTGGCATAAAGTCAAACTGGGGGTGTGTTTCCTCTTCCTTGATCAAAGGAATAATGTTCAGTTAATTTGAAGAAAGTCTCTTTGTCCAATCAAGTCTCTAGTCTCTAAGAATTGTCTCTGTGTAAAGAAAAGTCTGTAAAGAAAATCTCCATCTCTCACAGGGCTTTAGCTGTCATACCCAGTATACCCAGCGTGTGGCGTGGGGTAGACTTAAACTCCTGCAGGTTTTGGATTCCAAAACAGGCCTTCCAGTAATAATGCCTTATGGATCTCCAATTTAGGAACAGGAGTCCAAAAAGCTGAAAAAGAAAGCAGGAAGACAGTGAGAGAGAAGGGGGGAGGGGGAACGGATTACCCATCTGTCGATCATCCTGTTCGGCATCACTTTTGTCTCAGCCAATCTTGTTGAAATCCCTTGTCTCTCCATGGGTGGGGCAGGTAGGCCACTATTCAGCTCCCAAACGACCCCTCCATGGCCTCTTGAGAAACGATTCCTCCATGGGTCTTCTTTCGCGATCTGCAGTAATCCTTTTTACTCTGGTCCTGCTGCAATGGTTAACTTATTTTATTCTTTGTCACATTGCCTCCGTGCTATATCCTCCTTTTGGCTTAAAAAGCAAGGTTGTTAGATGGCATATGAAAAAGTCCCTCATTGTCTCTCAAATCCGGCAAAAATCCGAATTATTTGCAATGTCCCGTTACAAAAGGTCCTAACCAGGAGAGTTGGGTCAAAATAGAAAATTGTATGTTGTTGAGTTGGTCAGCCCTTACAGCCTCCGGCCTGATGCCACACTCCATCACAGCCTTAGCACTCAGCAACACCTATAGGCCCTCCCAGGCCTCTCAATAAACATGTCTCATAGACTTCTGGGTTTATCCCATACAGGAGTTCAGGACCTGTAGCAAAAAAACAATGAGAGGGAAAAGAAGGGGAGGGAAATACTCATCCTTCCAGGCTGTATGGCTCTTGAAGCACTCTCTCTAGTCGTTTCGCTCACATCCACGGCAGGCCTCCTCAGAGGTTGTGCCTTTGACAACACACTCATCTGTCTTGAAATCCAACAAAATCTTTCTTCTCCGCATCTTTTTCTTTTCTTTTCCGCAAATGATTTAACAATCGTCTATCCACTTGCTGCAATGCAATCTTCCACTCCAGTCCTGCTGCAGTGTTAAACTTACTCAATTCCCCTTTTACACCGACTCGTTGAACAGATCAAAATTTGTTAGTAACACACGTTGAAAAGCCTCCTGCCGCTTCTCAAATCTGGCAAAATCCAGGCTGGGGGCGATGGAAAAAATGCCCCTATTTGCATGATCTAATGTCCCGTTTACAAAAGTCCTAGTCCTCCCTTTCCGTAACCTTTAGAAAGAGTTGGGCCAAAATCACAAAGTCCAGAATCCAAATCTCACAAAATTATTATGAAGCAACATGAGACGTAGCCAATTATATCATGTCTTTGGTTCTCAAAAGGATAACTTTTTATCACTTGGGCACTAGCTCCCTTTTTGAATAAAATGTCAATAAAAAATTTAAAAATCAATGTCAGTTCTTAATCCTTCTGTGTCAGGAATATGGGGTCAATTTTTTTTCAAAAATAAATATATTTTTTTTGCACTGCCAACTTGTGACAGTTTTCCATACAAAGTCTCCACAACCAATAACTCCTCTCCTTGTCCTCTCCCCTCAGCATTCATCTCCTCTCCAAAACATTCATTCACATTCCTTCTCCTTCTTCTTGACTCACCAAGACCACCTGTATTCCAAAGTGCTGCAAAAAAGAACCTCCAACATTTCCCTATAACCTGTAAGGGGTTTAAACAGTCTGTAGAACAGAAAAAGGGGGAGTAGCCCACAGAGGCTTGAGTTTTCAAAAGTACACTTGTTCAGGCTCATTTTTTTTTTCCTTGAGATTCAATTTCTGGGCAGATGTCCAGCTCTTATCTGTTGTATCACCATGTTCTCTAAAAACACTGAAGCATTGTTCTTTCAAAACAAGGATTTTTTTTTCTTCAAGCCTAAGACCATTTTTTTCCCCAAAAAAATATCTACAGCTTCCGAATTGCTTCTGAACAAATCTACTAGCATTGTTTATAACTCTTTATGCATTTTGAATTCAACACATACATCTCATTCACACAAGGTCCACAGGAATTCTGATTAGTGGGTAGTTGTTTAGATAAAGTCACACACTCTCTCTCAGCTCATGAAACATTCTCACCCAGTTGTCCCAAAACAAGTCCAAAGCAAGGATTTAAGATCTAGGTGAAAGACAGAACCCCTATATATATATATATATATATATATATATATACACACACACATTTACATCATCATTTTCTTTCTTTTTTTTCATATTTAATTCACATTACATTTTTAAAACTTCACTAGTTCACAGCGGCTTTCATTGACCTTGGCTGTCCACTGGAATTCCATTATCTTTCTCTGGGCATTTCGCCTGAGTTTAACAAGAATGACAGGGAAGAAACATTCTAACAAACTTATCGTTTTTACCTTGGACTGTCTGCCAAGATTTTCCCACTATCTTTTTGGCATGAGGCCCAGGTGCAAAGGAAAACTTTTTAAGAAAACAGCCTTTGTTCCTCAGAAATAACAAGGAAAACTCCTTTGAAAGACAGTTTCTGAGCCTCAACACCACTTTAACAGCCTCCCTCCCTTTTTCTCGCCTCTCTGCAGCTTGTCAGCAAAAGCAAACTAACACAGACAGACCCTCTTCGAATCAGATTTTTTCAACCATAATAAAACATTTCTAGATATTTGTGCTCAACATTTTTTGTGTAAATCTATAGATTCATTTTTCATTTTCACTTCAATATTACCACGAAACATGCAGAACTTGAAACTCATTATTCCCCACACATGACAAAGAAATCAAACAGTTTTTTTTTTCCCTTTCCCCGGGAGTTGCGACTCCTCATGAGCCCTGCACGACTTGGTCTTGGGGCACCCTCACAAGTCTTGTTCTCTGGGGAATTCCTTCTACGGCTCTACTTGCAACTGAGCCGAAATTGTCTAACATACACTGTAATGGGGTGGTGGATTTGAACCCACTGCCTCCCATCCTGCCTAATAGAGGGGACTGCCTTGGCCTGGGCACCTGGACACTCAACGGTGTGTGTCAGGAATCACAAGACAGAACCCCTTTATACCTCCCTGGGAACCTTTGTGTGTCCCTCCCGGCGCCGGTAACTGTGTTCCCTTAGTGTCTCATTTAACCACTATACTTGCCAGATTGCTGTAGACGTCGGACCAACCTTCGCCCCTGGACTTTTCCCTGGATCCTTTTCCTCCTGGCTGGTATCTTTGGAACCTCGCTGTCGTTGCGGCTCCCACCGTCGGCCGGCGTTGGCATCAGAGGCAAGCACCGCAGCCGGTCTTACAATATTCAGGGGCCCCTTCTCGTCTCACGGTAGTTGCCTCTGGCCCCCACCGCCGAGTTGGGATCGTCCCGCCAACGGGATCCGTCTCCGATCTCCTGGCCCGTCTTATTGTGGAATCACGTCGGGGTCACCAGAAAATGTAGCGGAAGCCAGATTTCCCCTCTTCCCGGCTTCTCGTGTGTCTGTGCGGACGCAGTGGAAGTAGGAGACAGACAACTGGAGTTTTTTTTCCAAAGAAAGCAGTTTACTAAAGTTCCTGCAGCTGCAGAGGTTCATCCCACGCACAACTAGATGCTGAAAAGGGAGAGCCCCTCCGACAGGGTCAAGTGTCTATTTATACAATTCAATGGGTTCGGTTTAGGACCGCCCACATATCAAACCATTGGTGCATATTTGTGGTGCAGTATTACATTTCATTACTTTCGTTTCTCTCAAAACACATGATTTCAGGGAAATCATGTGATAACCCATCGGCTGTGTTCCTGGCCTGCTCGTACCTCCTTATATGGCCATTTCCTCCTACCCCTTCATTCCTGCCTTAAGATGAGCACCAACCCCCAGAGTCAGACATGACTGGACTTAACGTCAGGGGAAAACCTTTACCTTTTACCTTTAATAATTGATGTTTTTAACTGCTTGGATTTTAATGTATTTGTTTATTTTATAATATGTAAATATATGGCATCAAATTGTTGCCTGTTGTAAGGCCGTTCTGAGTCCCCTTCGGGGTGAGAATGGCAGGGTACAAATGCGGTAAATAAATTAATACAGCAGTGTAGATGGGGCCACAGATGATCAAAGCAGATAATCCACACTATCATCCTTGAACTGGATTATATGAGTCCACACTGTCATATACTCCATCTAAAAGTAGATTATCTGGATTTTATATAGCAGTGTAGTTGGGGCCCCAGATGATCAGAGCAGATCATTCACATTATTGGCTTTGAACTAGATTAGATGAGTCTACACTGCCATATAATCCAATTCAAAGCAGATAATCTAGATTTTATATGACAGTGTCAATGGGCCCTAAGAAGTGTCCCAATAAACAAAAGGTGTGTCTACATTGTAGAATGAATACAGCATGAAATCACTTTAACTGCCACAGTTCAATGCTATGGAGTCATGGGATTTGTATTTTGGTGAGGCACCAGCTGTCTTAGGTAGAGAAGGCGAAAGACCTTTCAAAACGACAATTCACAGAATTCTATAGCATTCAGTCACCGACAGGGAAAAGTGGTGCCAAACTGCTATCATTTTACAGTGTAGATACACCCCAAACTTTTGGAATTATTCCGTAAGGATCATGCATACTGTAAAGAACAAAAATAACCTTCTGGACTTGCATTGCACTTTTTAGCACAGATATTAAAACACAGTCCCCATCTACATGTCATGTAATCCAGTTTCTGAATCCAGATTATCTGCTTTGAACTGGGTTATATGGCAGTGTAGATTCAGCCCCATTGTTCATTTCAGAGGGCATTGCAGATTGCTGTGGTACAGTCCACTCCCTCAAGGGGTCATGATATGCTGCTGTTAATAAAACGTAGCCGATAAAAAAAGCCACGTTAAATTTTACAAAACGTACAGTGGTTTATTTGGAAGATTTTAAAACAATTTCACTGTGGAATTTAGCTTAATTTGGAGGGGGGGGGAAGGGAAGGGAAGCATGATGGGAGAGAAGGAAAGAAAGAGAAAGGAAGGAAAAGGGAACAGGAAAGGTGGAAAGAAAACAAGGAAGATGAAGGAAGAGAAGAGAAAGGTAGGAAATAAGAGGAGGAAGGAAGGTATATGAGGGAAAGGGAGAAAGGGAAAAAAGAGACACAAAACACAAACCCAGGCAACACCGGGTATATATGCTAAGAAATAAATTCTATTGCATGATTAAATCAGTAGCCAGCATCTTTAATAATGAGAATAATGGGATTTTCAGTCCAAAAATATCTGGAGGCGCATTCCTTTTACCATCCCATCCCTAAGGCAAGCTTCATGTGAAATTTCTTGGCTGCCTCCATCCTGCAGAGCCCTAATTTGCTGATGTATAAGATACAAGACCTATCCTTTTAAGATGAGTTATTAGAGCAGTGAACAGTGGCTGCATCTTTTTTTATTTTATGTTAAAGGCACTGTCAATTATTCATTATGTCTTTTTATTAGGCAAATGCACCAAGTGATTTTGAGTTTGTTAAAAATGTGACTTTAGATAACAGGGAAAGGATATGTTTGATCCAACTTTGATAAGATTAGAAGGAATAGAAGTTAAAACTGGATGGAGTGAAAATGAGTATGACATTAAATCATATCAGAAACCTACAAGATGAATGATCAATTTTCATCCTTTCCCCCCAATAATTTGTATCATAGGCAAGCAACTTATAGCATTCGGATGGGGGCTTTTAAACACTGAAAACAGGAAAAAGAAAGTACCAAGGCTGACCTCACTCAGCTACCAAGTTCAGATAGAACCTAGTGCATTTGCAATTTGCATGAACATACCCGTATTTCATTGTATATAGTCAGACACTGGAGGATCAAAGGCAGATACTTTCCTCATGTAATAGTCACACCCCTTTTTAATGAAAAAGGGATGCAACTATTACACGAGGAAAAAATTGCCTTTGGTTCTCTGGTGTCTGTTGTCTTTTTAAAAATAAAATGATTTACTTCCGAAAGAGGAGGAGGGTGTTGATACAGCCTCCAACAGACAGCAACATTTCTGTTTGTTTGTTTGTTAAAACTTCAGAGCCATTTGGGGCTGATTTCACTTGCCTAAATGCCTGCCTGCCTTCCTTTTTCCAAAGGCAAGACAGTTTTTAAAAATGGGAATGCAGGTCTCTGGAACTCAGATTTTCCCTTCTTTCTTTTTCTCCAAATAACCCAATTCCAGGTTTTATAAACTTCCTTGGCTTGGAAGAAGGAGGAGAGAAAGAGTGGGGCTTCAAAGATCTCCATTTTATACTTTTTAAACTGCCTTGCCTTCAGAGAAAGAAGAAAGGAAGGGAAAATCAGCTTGAAATGGGGGTGAGACTATTTCAAAAGTTCCATTTTGACACCCAAAAAATGGGTCTGTGTCTATTATGTGGTGGCAACTATTATGCAATGAAATATGTTATATACAAGTACTCATTTCACAAATTTAAAACTGGATCACATGCGGTGAAACAACATGAGAGTATGGTTAAAATGGCAAAAGTTAACAATGAGGAAGAACAGAGAGAATAGGGGCCCTAACACACAGTCATATAACCAGAGCCAGTCCTAGGTATTTTTCAAGTGTAGGCGAACAGAATTTTGCCCCCCCCCCCCCCAACCAATCACTGAAAAATAAAAGCATTGGATAAGCGAAAATGTTTGATAATAAGGAGGGATTAAGGAAAAGCCTATTAAACATCAAATTACATTAAGATTTTACAAACTAAGCACTAAAACATCATGTTTTACAACAAATCAACAGAAAAAGCAGTTCAATACCTTGCGGAGGCAAGGCCGCAGGAGACAGGAGTTGCCTCGATGACGCCCCCAACAAAATGGCGCCACAGGCAACGGCCTAGTTGGCCTGGTGGTTGAACCGCCTCTGCATATAACCCATAATATCAAGGCAGAAAACCCCACAATATCTGCTTTGAACTGAGTCCACACTGCCACACATTCCAGTTCAAAGCAGATAACGTGGGATTTTATTCAGCTGTGTGGAAGGGACCTAGAAGAGACTGCAGCAGGGATTGTTTTTTGCCTGAACCAAGTGGGAAGTGCATGATTCTATTCCTTCCTCTCTTCCCTGGCCTGAATTCAGTAAAAAAAAACCTACCATATTAGGAGAATTGGGTGGTATGGCTAGGACTATGACTTAACTCCTAATGTGTTGATTGGAAACCAAATACAGTGGGCCCTCAGTATCTGCTGGGATTTGGTTCTAGGACCCCATATGGATAACAAAATCAGCAGATGCACAAATCTTGCTGTATAGCAAAGTAACATGGTATTCCTTATATGACAAAGTAAAGTGGTGTCCCTTAGATAAAGTGGCGAAATCAAGTTTTCCTTTTGAGATTTTTATATGATTTAAACTTTGAATTGTTGACTCTGTGGATACAGAGGAGGACTGCATGTAGAACCTCCTTGCTGGTTAGTCTGTGGACTACCAATCAATAAAACTGGACATTAAAAAAATATCAGAATGCTAAGACCAATTGGAATCCAAGGTATCCAAAACTGACATGAAATATAAATCTGTGAGGAAAAGCTCGGAGCCGAATTCAGAGATTTCTTATCTGATCGAAACTCAGAAAGGGATTTTCAACGGAATTGACTCGCTGGAATTAAGAGCCAATGATAACACAATAAGAAATTGAGGCCTGCCTGAAGGAGTGGAGAGAGTGGGTTTGAGATCTTACTTGATAACCCTCGTAGCGAATCTCATTCAGGAGAAGGAGATAGATATGATCCATGCAACAATGTCAATAGCATACAGATTTAATAAAAAGTGTTCAAGACTTAAAAAAGCACCAAGGGACTGCATCCTACAGTTGATTTCCAAATCTTCAAGGAAGACATAATTAAAAAGCAGTATGAATCACCAATTATGGTGGATGGAAGCAGAATCCTGTTTCTTAAAGAGATATCAGTGAGGTTGTTCAAAAAAAAGGAAAATATTTGCACCTCTTGTTGACAAGCTGAAAAAAAAATCAGGAATAGCAATTCCAGCAAGGCATATCTTTTTTATTATAAAGGAAATACACACTTAATCTTGGACGCCTCAAAGGTGGAATAATATTTGAGGAAATATAACAAGGACTTCACTAAGGACTGTGATCCAGGAGAGGCCCAACAACAAAAGAGAAGACACCAGACTTGCAGAGGGTAATGGCAAAGGAACAGAAACAGCAGGCCGAAAGAAAAGAACAAAGGTTCAGAAGGAGTCAGAAGAAGAAAAAGGAAGGAGGAGATGTAGAGGAAGAGATGGAGAATGGGACTGCTCTGTGATAAGTTTGTCAGTGATGCAATTATTTTATGAACTCTTTGATTTTTTGGGGTTACAGGAGAGGAGAGAAAAAGGGAGGAGACTATTTGGATAATGTCAGATAGATTAAAATAATCTCATTTAACACAGACAGATCTGGAGATATAGAATACTTGTATTATATGTGATTGATTATTTGTAATTGCTTTTCTTTCTTATATTCCCAATGCCATTCATTCACTTAATAAAAACTTTTTTTAAGACTGTGGACTACCAAATCCAGCATTTTGTTCTCCCAATGTCAGCCAGTTAGTTGCCCCTTGGGCGCATGTCCCACCTATATTGCCATGTAATACAGATTGAAAATGCATTATGTGGTCAGTGTAGACTTACGTAATGCAGTTCAATGTATTTAAACTGCCTTATATGAGTCTACATACAGACCATGTCATACAGTTTCAAACTGCATTCTCTGACAGTGTAGATCAGGGATCCCCAAACTAAGGCCCGGGGGCCGGATGTGGCCCTCCAAGGTCATTTACCTGGCCCCCGCCCTCAGTTTTATAATATAATATTTTTATATCAGTTTTAATAATATAATATATTGTATATACATATAATATTGATAATAATCTTATGTTATACAATATAATACTAATAGTAATACCATATAATAATATTAATTATATGTTATATATTACATATTATATAATAGTATAGTGGTATAGTTCAATATCTATATATATAAAAGAGTGATGGCATCACGGTGACCCACAAAACAACAAAACTACAGGCCCCCCAATCTCGAAATTTGACAACACAACCCATCATCCAAGCTTCTAGGTTGATACAACAAAAAGAAAAGAAAAATAAAGTCCAAATTAGAGGGAGAGGAATAATTGCTTTTATCCAATTGCTGCCAGTTAGAAGGCTAAGCTCCTCCAACTTGGTCTCCTAGCAACCCAATAAAAATAATTTAAAAACACTAAAAATAATTAAAAACACTAAAAAATTAATACAATAAAATACTATAACAGAAAATGACTAAAAATAATACAAGAAAATGATAAAATATAATAAATAAAAAGATAACTTACAATAAAAATAATTTAAAAATACAAATAACGTCAAATAAAAATTACACAACAATTTTTAACCAGTACCACCACCACTTTGCCACAGCAACGCGTGGCCGGGCACAGCTAATCTATATATATAAAAGGAGAATGGCATCGCTCCACCGGGCAAAACAACAAAACTAAAGGCCTCCCAACCTCAAAATTTGATAACAGAACCCATCATCCACTTCTCTAGGTTCATCCCCAACCTCCATGGGGCCTAAAAAACCCCAAAAACTGGAACGCTCCATCTGCGCCTGCCCCCAGGCTTACAAGCAGCGAGTCTACTCACTGCAATTCCAATTGGCCACAGCAGCGCGTGGCAGGGCACAGCTAGTAGTAATATATAATGCTAATATTGTGTTATGCTAATAATATAATATATTGTATGTACATACAGCTGCTCTAAGTGCCCTTCGGGGAGAGAAGGGTGGGATATAAATGTAGTAAATAAATGCAGTAAATAAATAATTAATTTTAGACTTAGGCTCGCCCAAAGTCTGACATGACTTGAAGGCACACAACAACAACAACAATCCTAATTAACTTGACTATCTCATTGGCTGGTAGCAGGCCCACACTCTCCATTGAAATCCCAATAGGTTTATGTTGGTTAAAATTGTTTTCATTTTTAAATATTGTATTGCTCTTTCGTTGTTGTTGTTGCACTACAAATAAGACATGTGCAATAAGCATAGGAATTTGGTTTTGTTTGTTTTTTCAAATGATAATTCGGCCCCTCAACAGTCTGAAAGATTGTGGACCGGCCCTCTGCTTAAAAAGTTTGGGGACCCCTGGTGTACATGAAGCACAACATGGACCTTCATTGCCCTTATTCCAGGGCAAGGATGGATCTACACTGTCGTATAAAGCAATTTCGGTGTCAAGATTATCTGCATTGAATTGGAGTTTATGGCAGTGTAGACTCATATAATTCAGCGCAGTGCCATTAATCTGCATTCTGAAAATACATTATATGGCAATGTAGATCTGGCCCCAGACATAATTTTTTAAGCTTCATTCAACTCAACTCATCTGGAAGAAATAAAACTCACTTGGCAAATCATTGCAGCAGCTATGCTCTTTGCTTGCTTAGGGCCTGACGCTACTGCTACTGCCACCCTCCCTAAAAACAACTGCATTTCTGGTATTGTTTTTCATTCATATGTCAGCTCAGTCTGATTGCTCAGTTTTGCTACATCTGTCTAAATGGCTGCTTATTTGCTTATTTCCTGGAAGAGTAAGCAGTAATGATGATTAAAAGGTTTACTGTATGTCGATCTTCCAGACTAGAACATTACTCAGAATGCTGAGAGGCTGAAGAAAGAGTGGAGCATCTCGGACTATTGTAACTGGTTTACGAATATACTAAGGTAGATGTGTGGCCAGCAGGGCCGGCCGGAGATAATTTTTAATGGGAAGCGGGGGTGCTGAAAAGCGCCCCCGCCACCGGCCCCGCCTCCCGCGCCCTGGCCCCGCCTCCCACGCTGCGTGGGAGGCGGGGCCATGGCGATTAGTGAGGGGGCGGGGCCACAGTTGGCCCCGCCCCCGCCCAGCGTGCCCTGGCCCCGCCTCCCACGCTGCGTGGGAGGCGGGGCCAGGGCACGCTGGGCGGGGGGGCGGGGCCAGAGTTGGCCCCGCCTCCCACGCTACTCCCACTCGCCCGTCTGGCCTTCCTAGCAGGCCAGAAAGCAGCGGAGGTCCCTCCAGGCCGCGATTGCGGCCTGGAGGGACCTCCGCTGCTTTCTGGCCTGGTAGGAAAGGCCAGACGGGCGAGCGGGAGTAGCGGAGGCGGAGCCAGCTCTGACGCCGCTCCCCCCCCGCCCAGCGTGCCTTGGCCCCGCCTCCCACGCTGCGTGGGAGGCAGGGCCAAGGCACGCTGGGCGGGGGGGGAGCGGCGTCAGAGCTGGCTCCGCCTCCCACGCTACTCCCGCTCGCCCGTCTGGCCTTCCTAGAAGGCCAGAAAGCAGCGGAGGTCCCTCCAGGCCGCGATTGCGGCCTGGAGGGACCTCCGCTGCTTTCTGGCCTGGTAGGAAAGGCCAGACGGGCGAGCGGGAGTAGCGGAGGCGGAGCCAGCTCTGACGCCGCTCCCCCCCGCCCAGCGTGCCTTGGCCCCAGGGCCAAGGCACGCTGGGCGGGGGGGAGCGGCGTCAGAGCTGGCTCCGCCTCCGCTACTCCCGCTCGCCCGTCTGGCCTTTCCTACCAGGCCAGAAAGCAGCGGAGGTCCCTCCAGGCCGCAATCGCGGCCTGGAGGGACCTCCGCTGCTTTCTGGCCTTCTAGGAAGGCCAGACGGGCGAGCGGGAGTAGCGTGGGAGGCGGAGCCAGCTCTGACGCCGCTCCCCCCCCCGCCCAGCGTGCCTTGGCCCTGCCTCCCACGCAGCGTGGGAGGCGGGGCCAAGGCACGCTGGGCGGGGGGGGGAGCGGCGTCAGAGCTGGCCCCGCCTCCCACGCTACTCCCGCTCGCCCGTCTGGCCTTTTCAAGCAGGCCAGACGGGCCAGGGCGCACTGGGCGGGAGGCGGGGCACCGTCAGGGCGGTGCCCCGCCTCCCGCCCAGCCTGACGGCGCCCCCCCGGGCCTGCGCCCGAGGCGGCGGCGTCAGCTGCCGCATGAGTGGGGCCGGCCCTGGTGGCCAGCTTTATAAAGGATGGTCCTCTCTAAAGGTATCATCTGTTTCTCCAAATGGAACCATTGGAAAGGACAGTTGGAAGGGCTAGCAATTTGAAGTTGCCTATCCACAGTTAACATTTGGACAACACAGAGGTCACCAGGTTGGAGATTTCTCCACCGTGTTGAGATAGCTTTGATTGCTATTGAAACTTGCATATATACCTGGCATTGCCTGGATGTTAAGAGGGTTCGCTGCCCACCTGCTTTCTCCCTTCTTCAGCTCTGAAAAGACAATGTCTCCATGGCAATGCTCTGGCAATGGTAGGCAGACATAGGAGGTGTCTACGGACAATGCAGGCTCTTCGGCTTAAAAATCAAGGTGAGGAGATGAGCACCACTCTTCAAAGCCAGAAGGGGAAACATTTACCTTTATCTGTGTTTGTTTTCTCTAGGCATTGAATGTGTGCCTTTGTGTCTGTGTTTGCTGGAATCTGCCCTGAGTGCCCTCGGGAAGATAGGGCGGAATATAAATAAATTGTTGTTGTTGTTGTTGTTGTTGTTGTTGTTGTTGTTGTTGTTGTTGTTGTCAGAAGAGCAGCGCCATTTCTATCTTCGTTTACAATTGTGGACCAGCTTAAGGGCCCTATCATGCTATACAGTTATAACACTATGGTTCCATTTTAACTGCCATGGCAACATCTTATGAATTTTTAAGACTTGTAGTTTGGCAAAGAGCAATTAGAACTCCTAGATAGCTCTTCTGTCTCACTAAACTGCAAACTCCAAAATTTCATGGGATGTTGCTATGGCAATTGAAATAGAATATAACACCATGTAACATGCTTTTTGTTCCTATGTTATAAATGGCATTTCCTAATTGGTTCTATCATAAAAACATGAAAAATTATTTAAACTACAAAAACTTTGTTTTTGCGGGACATCCTGCAGCACATTTTGCTATAGTTTTTCAATGACTATCTCATCGAGTCTCGACGAATTAAACACAGTTTGTGGCAGCCACAAAAATGAAGTTTCTGGAGTATAACAATGACTTTCAAAGTATGTACCAAACAATGAAACTGGAATAACACTTTCAAAATGGGAACATTTTTTTAAATTTTGTTACATAGTATAATAACCCCCCTACAGAAACAATATTAATCAAATCCACAAATAATCAAATGTACAAAAATTAAACCCACAAATGTGGAAAGCTCATTGCATGATAAGGAAAGAGTCTTAAACAATTTGTTGTCAAAGGCTTTCATGGCCGGAATCACTGGGTTGCTGTGAGATTTCCAGGTTGTATGGACATGTTCCAGAAGCATTCTCTCCTGCCGTTTCGCCCACTTCTATGGCAGGCTTCCTCAAAGGTTGTGAGGATGCCTGCCATATATATGGACAAAAAGTCGGGAGAGAATGCTTCTGGAACATGGCCATACATCCTGGAAACCTCACAGCAAACCAACCTTAAACAAAGCAGGAGACTAGCTGTGAGATGATGTGAATAAATTCTGATAAGACAAATATACTGTAGAGTAGTTTATTGTTTTTACATTGATTTAAATCTTGATATGAATACTAAATATATCTACGTGATTTGAGGTTGTAATCTCTCAGAGGTACTGAGTACCTTTGCTAAATAAATAAATGTAACACATTTATTTACCTACATTCCAAATTATCTGCTGTGGGCTAACAGATTTTATGTTCTATGTTGCAGAGGTCATGAGCTTGCACCAAGGATAGTACTACAATGTCAGCTTTTTATCAACAAGCAAAGTGAGGCAGCTGCCTCAGGCAGTCAATTTGGACAGTTCTTCAAGGGTTGCAAAATGCGATTTGTTTCCTTATTTAAGTATTTGTCTGTTTCTCAGCTTGCTAGGATCCCTGGACCATGTTCAACAAATTAAAAGCAGATCAATCATTGTTTTTTAAAAAGTGAAAATCTTTTTGGAAATCATCATCATCATCAGCTTTATTTATATCCCGGCTCCCTCTCCCTGGAGGGATCTGAATTGGTACAGGATTAGTATCCCTTATCTAAAATCCTTGGCACCAGGTTTTTTTCTGTGTTTCAGATTTCAAAATATTTAGACATCTTTGTCTAAAATAGACATCTTTGTTGTTGTTGTTGTTGTTGTTGTTGTTGTTGTTGTTGTTACCACCCCACTTTTTCTCCCCACAAAAGAAATCCAAGTCCAAAACACGGGATCTTTTTGTTATCTTGTTCATTCAATCTATATAAAAGAAAGAGCTTTCCAACCCTCAGATAGGGAGCATCCCTTATAATAAGAGATACCTGCCAATTCTGTTTCTTGTTGCTGTGTGCCTTCAAGCCATTTGTGACTTCTGACAGCTTAACCATGAGGTTTTCTGTGGCAAAATTTCTGACTTGCAAATAAAAGACCATATTGTTGTTGTTCCATGTGTCCAAGTTAAGATAAAACTGTCACAGGGATTTCTGGAGCTGAGGGTTTGCGACTCACCCAAAGTCGTCCAGTTGTAGGGATTTGGGATTCCTTGTAATAAGGAGCATCTGGCAGTCCTATTTGTTGTTGTGCTCCTTAAAGTCATTCCTGGACCTCAAGGCAGGCATGTCCAAAGTCTGGCCCGGAGGCCAAATGTGATCCATGTCCAAATTTTCCCTGGCTTGCAGCCTCTGTCATAAAGTCATTAATATGTGGCCCGCCAGCACTGTTGACCACAGTATGAAATACATCTGTACAAAAAAGCTATTTTATATTTTACCAGAAGATTATGAAGACTACAATTTTGAATATGCACTGAGTCTTATCAATCTGTGTATCATTTGTTCTTTTGTTTTTCAATTGATAATCAAACCAGGTCTCGTAAACCTGACAAATTAAATATTGAAATCAAATTCGGTCCTGCAGCCTGTTTTTGATTTTGTATTTTTGATCTGACTCTAAAATTGAAATAATGAAGAACACATCCTTTTATATTTTTGATATCTGTTTCAAAATCAAATAACATATTTTCAGGTTTTTTTATTTTTTGATGGTTAATTGAAAAACAAAAGACCGAGTGATACATGAATTCATGTGGCTCTCAATGTTTTGTACTTCTGAATAAGATAACTGTTCATGTTATTTCCCTGTTCACATATTTTGAATTTAGAAGTTAAGGTGAACATTTAACAGTGAATAATATGTAATTTTTCAAATGAAAGTTGATATGACTAATCTTCCAGGCAGACTTTTTTTTTTATTTTATGTGGCAGAGTGATTTTTGTGAAAAATTGTTTAGATTTCTTTGTTGCCCCACTTAAATATCACTTTGCAGGCCATGTGATGCTTAAAACAGATGGGTGCTGGAGCAATGCCACGGCAACATGGTACCTGCAGGGATGGACGAGACCTCTTGGTTGTCCTCCCACCAGATGGTCTGATTAATTCCATATGGCATATAATGTGAGAGACGAACATGGTCATACCATGGTACACTGGTCGACTTGTGCTCAAAATAGATACGAATGGGGGCAAATAGAGATGTTGTGATCCGCGTGAAAGCTGAGGATTGGACTGTCTAAGTTATTGGTTCTCAACCTGAGGTCCCCAGATGTTTTTGGCCTTCAACTCCCAGAAATCTTAACAGCTGGTAAACTGGCTGGGATTTCTGGGAGTTATAGGTCAAAAACATCTGGGGACCCCAGGTTGAGAACCACTGGTCTAAGTGCAAAGTGCTAAGTGAAGAAATGAAAATTTGCAAAATTTCATAAAATAGTTCATTTGCATTTAATGTTAATGGCTCAAAAATATCAGGCTGAAATGTTGAGTATTGCATTCTAGCACTGAGGCACCATTTCACCCAGCACCACACCAGAAGCTAGTAGTCCAGTAATAAAATGTTTATTAAGAAAAAAAATATAAAAAGGGGAAAAAGTTCAAATCCAAAATAGACAGATAGGATATAATAAGCAATATACAAAATAAGCCAGTGTTCAATAGCCTTAATTCAAAAATGCCAGGGAAAATCTCAGAGCTTAGAAATCCAAAAACATAGAAATAGCCCATGGTAGATTCCATGAACATGAACACAGGACTCTCTCAAAGGTACATAGGCAAAGACAGGAACATGAAACAAGAATCTTGACAATTCAAGAACCAGGAACTTGGAAACATGAACAGAAGACTGCTACCCTGTAAACAATGTTGTCTCCTCTGAGAAGCTTGGGCCTAAGCACTTAATTTCAACCCATCAAGGTTCCCATGAGATCATGTCTAAGACACCTGGATTTCAGGGCCTTATCTCAGATGTCCTGGGAAGACCTAGTTTGCCTATTTTTCACATCCTGTGTTCTCATATCTAATCTACACTCCCTTGAAACCTCCTTGACCTCTCTGTCTTTCCAAGGCTTTTCCTTACGGTTGCCTGGGATCTAAAGAATCCAAAGCATCAGCCGGGTCAGCTTGACCTGTCCCTGAACACTGTCAGATGCTTCAGTTTGATCTGTCTACAGCGCTCCATGAACAGAGGCTTAATTTTGAAACCCCTCATCTTCTGAATCCTCTGACACTTGCCCGACTACAACACCATCCCCCCAGGCCATCCCTGAGGCTGAGGCTTGGCAGGGTAAGAGCGATGAAAGGGGGTCACCAAGTCTGGGGCATGGACATCTCAGGCATTGACCCACAAGCATTCCTCAGGTAAAAACCCAGTTCAGTCCACCAAATACTGCAATCAATGTCGTTGCCACTGTGAGTCCAAAATGGGCCTTCACACGTTTTCAGTTCACCAAATCAGGCCCTCTTCGTGAAAAGTTTGGACACCCCTGCCTTAAGGTGAACCTTTGACAGGATTGGCTGTGTCTGTGTAACCCACCCTGTGATCACCCAGTGACATAATTTCTGGCCTTTGAAAAAGGACAACACTCATCATAAGGGACACCAGTCAGTCCTATTTGCTGTTGTTTATTTATTTATTTACAATATTTATATTCCACCCTTCTCACCCCGAAGGGGACTCAGGGCGGATCACATTACACATATAAGGCAAACATTAAATGCCTTGACATAGAACAAAGACAAACGCAGGCTCCGAGCTGGCCTCGAACTCATTACCTCTTGGTCAGAATGATTGGTCTCAGCTGGCTGCAGCTGGCTGCTCACCAGCTTGCACCACATCCCGGGCATGCCTTCGAGTAGTTTCCAAGTTAGGGAATCCTATCACTGGATTTTCTTAGGCTGAGAGCATGTGGCTTGCCCTTGGTCAACTAATAAAGGTCATCAAGGCATGCCCCTCCTTGTGTCCAACCTGTCAAGCATCTTGAAACCAATGTGGTGTTTTGTTGTTTATTGGTTCAGTCATTTCTGACTCTTTGTGATTTCATGGACCAGCCAATGCCAGAGCTCCCTGTTAGCCATTGCTACCCCCAGCTCCTTCAAGGTCAAGCCAATCACTTCAAGAATAGCATCCATCCACCTTGCCCTTGGTCGGCCCCTCTTCCCTTTTCCTTAAATTTTCCCCAGCATCATTATCTTGTCCAAGGTATCATGTGTTCTCATGATGTGGCCAAAGTGCTTCATCTTTGCCTCTAATAGCCTTCCCTCCAGTGAGCAGCCGGACATTATTTCCTGGAATATGGACTGGTTGGATCTTCTTGCGGTCCAAGGCACTCTCAGAATTTTCCTCCTACACCACAGTTCAAAAGCATCTATTTTCCTTTGCTCAGCCTTCCATACAGTCCAGCTCTCTTGCATCTATAGGTGACTATGGATAATACTGTTGCTTTAACTATGCAGACCTTCATTGCCACTGTGATGTCTCTGCTCTTCACTATTTTATCAAGATTGTTCATTGCTCTCCTCCCAAGAAGTAAACATCTTCTGATTTTCTGGCTGCAGTCTGCATCTGCAATAATCTTCACACCTAGAAATACCAAGGTCTGTCACTACCTCCACGTTTTCTCCTTCTATTTGCCAGTTATCAATTCATCTGGTTGCCATCATCTTGGTTTTTTTTTTATGTTCAACTGCAACCCAGGTTTGCACTTTCTTTTTTCACCTTAGATATGCAGATGATACCACTTTGATGGCTGAAAGTGAGGAGGAGCTGAGGAGTCTTATATCCTCAGCTCCTCCTCTCTTTCAGTCATCAGAGTGGTATCATCTGTATATCTAAGGTTGTTAATGTTTCTTTCAGCAATTTTAACACCAGCCATGGATTCCTCAAGCCCCGCATGTCGCATGATGTGTTCTGCATAGAAGTTGAATAGGGAGGGTGAAAGTATGCAGCCCTGCCGTACTCCTTTCCCAATCTTGAACCAGTCTGTTGTTCCGTGATCTGTTCTTACTGTGGCTACTTGGTCTTTATACAGATTTCTCAGGAGACAGACAAGGTGACTTGGTATCCCCATACCACCAAGAACATGCCACAATTTATTATGATCCATACAGTCAAAGACAGTGTAATGTAGTTGAATTGTCAAACAAGGGGGAATGAGGGGGATGCTAGAGTTATATTTGGTTTGCTGTGAGTCTTTTGGGCTGTTTGGCCATGTTCCAGAAGTTTTCTCTCCTGACGTTTCGCCCACGTCTGTGGCAGGCATCCTCAGAGGTTGTGAGGTATGTTGGAAACTAGGCAAGAGAGGGTTATATATCTGCGTAAGTGTTGTCGAAGGTTTTCATGGCTGGGATCACTGGGTTGTTGTATGTCTTTCAGGCTGTGTGGCCATGTTCCAGAAGTATTCTCTCCTGACGTTTCGCCCACATCTATGGCAGGCATCCTCAGAGGTTGTGAGGTATGGAAAATTTTCCATACCTTACAACCTCTGAGGATGCCTGCCATAGATGTGGGCGAAACATCAGGAGAGAATACTTCTGGAACATGGCCACACAGCCTGAAAGACATACTACAACCCAGTATCTGCATAAGGTCCAGGATGGGAGAAAGAACTCTTGTCTGTTGGAGGCAGGTGTGGATGTTGCAATTAATCACTTCGATTAGCATTTCATGGCCCCGTGGCCTCAAGGCTTGGTGCTTACTGCTTGGGGGGAATCCTTTATTTGGAGGGGTTAGCTGTCTCTGATTGTTTCCCGTTTGGAATTTCTCTGTTTTCAGAGTGTTGTTCTTTATTTACTGTCCTGATTTTAGAGCTGGTAGCCAGCCTTTATTCATTTTCATTGTTTCCTCCTTTCTGTTGAAATTGTCCACATGCTTGTGGATTTCAATGGCTTCTCTGTGTAGTCTGACTTGGCGGTTGTCAGAGTGGTCCAGCATTTCTGTGTTCTCTAATAATATGCTGTGTCCAGGTTGGTTCATCAAGTGCTCTGCTATAGCAGACTTTTCTGGTTGGGTTAGTCTGCTTCTTGATTCATGTGTGGGCAATGCTGCATTTGGTGGTCCCTGTGTAAAACGTTGACCATTTCCGCTACCTTGGCAGCCACCTCTCCACAAAAGTCAACATCCACACTGAAATAGAACACCGCCTGAGCTCTGCGAGTGCAGCATTTTCCCACATGAAGCAGAGAGTGTTTGATGATCAGGACATTCGTAGAGATACCAAGGTGCTTGTTTATAAAGCCATTTTCCTCCCAACCCTGCTCTACGCCTGCAAAACGTGGACAGTCTACAGACGTCACACTCAACTCCTGGAGCGTTTCCATCAGCGTTGCCTCAGAAAAATCCTGCAAATCTCTTAGGAAGACAGGCGGACAAATGTCAGCGTGCTTGAGGAAGCAAAGACCACCAGCATTGAAGTGATGCTCCTACGCCATCAATTCAGCTGGACTGGCCACGTTGTCCAAATGCCTGATCACCGTCTCCCAAAGCAGTTGCTCTACTCCGAACTCAAGAACGGGAAATGTAATGTTGGTGGGCAGGAAAAGAGATTTAAAAATGGGCTTAAAGCCAACCTTAAAAACTGTGGCATAGACACTGAGAACTGGGAAGCACTCTAATTGGAGGTCAGCTGTGACCAGCAGTGCTGCGGAGTTCGAAGAGGCACGAATGGAGGGCTTAAGGGAGAAACGTGTCAAGAGGAAGGAGCGTCAAGCCAACCCTGACCGGGACCACCTTCCACCTGGAAACCGATGTCCTCACTGCGGGAGAACATGCAGATCAAGAATAGGTCTCTTCAGCCACCCTCAAGTCCCCACGACTGGAGGACCATCATCCTGGAACTACGAGGGATCATCTAAGTAAGTGTAGACTTGTCCACAGCTGCATGGTATATGGTAGACTCCAGCAGAGGTGGGGGGATCCCTCTTGTCCTTTGCTGAATGTAGCATTTGTTGGATTTTCTTATTGAGTCTGTAGATAAGGAGCCCCGGTGGCGAAGTGCGTTAAAGCGCTGAGCTGCTGAACTTGCAGACCGAAAGGTCCCAGGTTCAAATCCCGGGAGCGGCGGGAGTGGCCGCTGTTAGCTCCAGCTTCTGCCAACTTAGCAGTTCGAAAACATGCAAATGTGAGTAGATCAATAGGTACCGCTCTGGCGGGAAGGTAACAGCACTCCATGCAGTCATGCCGACCACATGAGCTTGGAGGTGTCTACGGACAACACCGGCTCTTCGGCTTAGAAATGGAGATGAGCACCAACCCCCAGAGTCAGACATGACTGAACTTAACGTCAGGGGAAACCTTTACCTTTACTAGATAGTTTGTAGGCGGGAACAAGGGAGGCCTTCTCTGCTGTGGCCCCCCGATTGTAGAACTCACTGCCCGGTGAGATTAGGCAAGCCCCCACATTAGTAGCCTTTAAGAAAGACCTGAAAACATGGCTCTTCCGTTGTGCTTTTGGAGAGTAATTACTACATACATCCCTTCTGCTGCTCTCCTCCAATACCTGTCCTCCAGACTGCACCACTACTTTATGACCCTGTTCTCTGTGGTTGTTACTCTTATTTCCTTTCTCACCTGAGTTTTAATCTTAGTGTTCATGTGGCCCGCCCTTGTTTTATTGTTCTTTTGATTTTGCTTAATGTAGTGTATATTATCATTTATTGTATTGTTTAATGTGTTATGATTTGTTGTTCTACTTATATTCTGTTATATTGTATCGTTCTGGGCATGGCCCTATGTAAGCCGCCCCGAGTCCCTGCTGGGGAGATGGTGGCGGGGTATAAATAAAGTTTATTGTTTATTATTATTATTATTATTATTATTGACACAACGACGTTGTATGACACAGCAAACAAGATAGACATGCTGGATTTCGTTTCACAAAACCACAAGTCGAACACTTCCCAAGTGTCTAGGACTGTGTGATGTATTTTCGGATGATGCGTGCAGATCCCAGCAGGGTGGCCTTTTGCAGTTGGCAGATCGTAATTTTGTCAATGTCTATTGTTTCCAAATGCCGGCTGAGATCTTTTGGCACAGCACCCAGTGTGCCCATCACCACCGGGATCACCTGCACTGGTTTCTGCCAGAGTCTTTGCAGTTCAATCTTGAGGTCCTGATAGCGGCTGAGTTTTTCCTGTTGTTTTTCGTCAATGCGACTGTCACCTGGGATGGCAACATCAATTATCCAAACCTTGTTCTTTTCCACAACTGTGATGTCTGGTGTGTTGTGTTCCAGAACTTTGTCAGTCTGGATTCGGAAGTCCCACAGTATCTTTGCGTGTTCATTTTCCACGATCTTTGCTGGTTTGTGATCCCACCAGTTCTTTGCTGCTGGCAGGTGGTACTATTATTATTATTATTATTATTATTATTATTATTATTATAGGTGGTGTTTTTTCATCAGTTTCCTTATGTGGTCAGTGATTCCCTTGATGTATGGTAAGAAGACTTTTCCTCTGGGTGGATCGTTGAGTTATTTTTATTGGGGAGAGGATGGGGGTAGTCCTCTGCTCAGGCTTCCCTTACCACCTTAAGGCACAGGAGATGGCTCCTCCTTAAAAGCGGTACCATTGGGCCTCTCCAGCCCATCCCTTTGCCTGATGCTGATGCTGCCGGTTTCTGCAGCAGGAGAGGAAGGAGGGAGGAGAAAGATCCAGGCGTTGCAAGCATCAGTCGCAGGAATAGCAGGAGGAGGAGGACTCAGGGAGCGCAGCATCCAAGGAGCAGAGCCTGCAGACAGGAGGACCGCCAGCCCAGCCAAGAGAGAGCCCCGTCGCTCTGCTGCTGCTGGGGGGTGACAGGCAGGCAGACAGGCACCCAGGCTCCTTTCCTGCGCCTTTTCCCGGGAATCGCGCCCCGCCAAGCCCCTCGCCGCACCTCTTCCCATCCACCAAAATAGAGCCTTCTCCCGCCAGCATGACGACCGAGGTCAATGAATGCAGCATCAAAGTGCTCTGTCGCTTCAGGCCCTTGAACCAGTCGGAGATCATCCGGGGGGATAAATTCATCCCAGTTTTCCAAGGCGATGACACCGTCATCATTGGGGTGAGTGAAGGGCGGGGAAGAAATGGGTTTGTGAGGTCTCTAGGCCCTTCCACACCGCCCTATATCCCAGAATATCAAGGTTGAAAATCCCACATTATCTGAATGTGGGCTGAGATAACCCAGTTCAAAGCAGATATTGTGGGATTTTCTGCCTTCATATTGTGGGATATAGGGTTGCGTGGAAGGGCCCTGTCTATATCGCTTTCTGCATCTATAGCCCTTTCTCCTCACCTCCTCCTTCTCCCTGCCCTTCTCCCCCATCTTTTTTCTCTCCCCTTCTCTCCCCCTTCTTCCAATCCATCTCTCTCCTCACCTGCCTCTACATGACCCTTCCACACAGCCTTATAACCCAGAATATCAAGGCAGAAAATCCACAGGACTGGATTATCTGAGTCCACACTGCCATATAACCCAGTTCAATGTGGATTTTATACAGCTGTGTGGAAGGGGCCTGTGTGCCCACTTCTTTCGCTCTCTTTTTCTCTCTCTGCCTCTCTCTCTTTCTTCTTCTCTCTTTACCACTTTTTCTCTTTTCCTTTTCTCCCTCTATCCCTTCCTCTCTTTCCCCCCTTTTCTCCCTCTCTTCCTTTCTCTCTTTCCCTCTTTTTCACTGTCCATCTCTCTTTTTCCTCTTTCCTCTCTCCATCTCCCCCCTTTTTCTGTCTTCCCTTTCTCTCTTTCCCTTTTTACTCTAGCCAATCTCTCTCCCCTTTTCTCCCTCTCCCCCTTTCTCTTTTTCTCCCTCGCCCCCTTTCTCCCTTTCTTCCTTTCTCTTTCCCTCTTTTTTGCTCTCCATCTCTCTCCTTTTCTCCCCTTCTCTCTTTCCCTCTTTCCCCCCTCTCTGGGCCCTTCCACACAGCCATATAACCCAGAATATCAAGGCAGATAATTCACAATATCTCTTTGAACTAGGCTAGCTGAGTCCACACTGCTACATAATCCAGTTCAATGTGGATTTTATACAGCTGTATGGAAGGGGCCATGCTCTCTCCATCTCTCTTCCCCCTTTTCTCCCTCTCTCCCTTTCTCTTTTCCCCTCTTTTTCTCTCTCCATCCCTCTCTCCCCTTTTCTCCCCATCTCTCTTTCCCTTTTTTCCTTTCTTTCTCCACCTCTCTTGTTCTTTCCACCTCTCTTCCTCCCTCCTCACTCTCCCTTTCTCTCTGTGTGTGTGTGTGTTGGGGAAAACTGGGAGGCCTTCTTTTTATGGATTGCTCTCAGGCTCAATCTTCTCTCAAGCCATCTATTCTATTCTGTGATCTTTCGTACATGCTGCTTGTTTCCTTATGGATCCCCTCAGCTCAACACTCTCTTTACCCTTTTAAAATGGTCTTTTTGACATGAAAATCCATCTGCATAAACACGCTTTCCCCATCCCTCTCTGAAGGATGCCTTGAGTTTCTGCTTCCATTTTTGTGCGTTGCTGCTTCCCTCCATCGCTCTGCAGGCTTGGTCAGCTGGGTGTGGCTAGCTGAGCTGTTGGTTTGGCCACTGGGAAGAAAGGAGCCCTTGGGAGCCGGGAGGGAAACTACAAGCTACTTTCCTTTCCGACTGTCCATCCCTCACACAGCCCATATGTTATCTTGCCTTTTCAAACCTTAAGACCCCATCCTTCGAGCATCTAGCCAAGTTCTGCTTGTGACTCCTGAGGTTACCATTCTCAAAATGCCCAAAGGTCACCTGCCTAATTACCACCTGTATTTTTTTTTTTTTTACAAATCACCATGTTTGTATCCATAACCCAGTGAAATAACATCCATCTGTGCAGTATAAAGATCAGGGCTAAAATGGTGCAGGTGGCTAGCTAAGGCGCCTGGAGGTTGTTTACTCGGAAATGGCAACGCCCCTGAAGCTTGTCCCTACGGTCCTTGTCCTTGTCACTTGGTACCATTCTGGATTTTCAACCTGCTGATTGTTTGGATTTTCCCGTTGCTAAATCCACCATCTGTCAGAAGAGAAGGAATGGTGGTAATGCGTTTTTTTTCCAAGGGAGTGAGCATGGTTATGCTCCCAGTGCCACCTTGCTCATGCTATGCCCAACAATGGTGCTGACATCTCCCCATGCAACTGTTTTATTGCAAAGAGTGACACCTTACTGAGCGTGTGGTTGTGAAATGAGTAGGTTATCTGCTTTGTATGGCAGGCCAGCTGATGTGAGGGTGCCTTATCTCAACATCATCCTTCATAAAGGTGATCAATTGATCACTGCTTGTACAGCTGTGATGAGCAGGTGACATCCCCGCATCCCCAAATCTGAAGGACCTGCTCAAGGTGACCCAACCATTTGTGGCATATGCAGGGATTAGAACTTGGGCCATCTTTTTGACCGGCTACCACAACCCTTAGTTGGCAGCTCATCTCTCTGTGGTTTCTGAGTGCCTTGCTATGCTTTTGCTGCAGAGAAAGCAATCAATCTGCCTGCTATTGAAGCCTGAGTCTTCTTTCTGTTTTTTTTTTGTGTGTGTGTGTGAGGAGCAAAAAACTTGAGAAACTGCAAGTCGCTTTTGGTGTGAGAGAATTGGCCATCTGCAAGGACATTGCCCAGGGGATGCCCAGATGGAGCTGACAGATGGGAGCTCATCCCGCTCCCCGGATTTGAAAGGTCGATATTTTGGTCAGCAGTCCTGCCGACACAAGGGTTTAACCCAGTGGTTCTCAACCTGGGGATCAGGACCCTTGTGGGGGTTGCAAGGGGGTGTCAGAGGGGTCGCCAAAGACCATCAGAAAACACAGATTTCTGATGGTCATAGGAACCCCTTTGGCAGAGAAGGCTGAAGATCTCTCCATCTGTGCCAAGTTTGGTACAGATCCATCATTTTTTGAGTCCACAGTGCTCTCTGGATATAGGTGAACTACAACTCCAAAACTCAAGGTCAATGCCCAACAAACTCTTCCAGTAATTTCTGTTGGTCATGGCAGTTCTGTGTGCCAAGTTTGGTTCAATTCCATAATTGGTGGAGTTCAGAATGCTCTTTGATTGTAGGTGAACTATAAATCCCAGCAACTACAACTCCAAAATGACAAAATAAATCCTTCCCCCCAACCCCACCAGTATTCAAATCGGGTACTTGTGCCAAATTTAGTCCAGTGAATGAAAATACATCCTACATATTAGATATTTACATTACGATTCATAACAGTAGCAAAATCACAGTTATGAAGTAGCAACTAAGACAATTTTATGTTTGGGGATCACCAGAACATGAGGAACTGTATTAAGGGGTCTCAGCATCAGGAAGGTTGAGAACCACTGGTTTAACCCATTGTGCCACCTGGGGCTCCTTCTTTCCTATGAAACAGGCACATTGAAACCTGCAGTGTCAGGTTTACTTAGGTGCCAAATTAATCCCCTTTGCTCTGATTTGGTAGAGGAAAATATATATTATTGAAACAAACCCACATAGATGCCTCTTGATTTGCTATTGCTGTGCCGCAGAATCATCCCTGGTTGGTGCCTCATGCAGAAATCCCAAAATATGGGAAGCTTCCTCCCTTAGTTTGATGGCCTTTATTTTGCTTTGTCTTTTGAGGCCTGGGCAGCAGCTTCTGTTTGGCTACTTGAAACAATTTCAGATTGACGCTTGTTTGCTGTAAAGTCCACATCAGCTGCAGACCCTTTAAATACAACGTGCTGATATTAAGGTGGATTTGTGCTTACAAATTAGAAGTGTCTGGCTGTTATTGTTTTTCCATGTTTGTTTATTTCCTTCCCTGGGAAAGGTAGCAGGCCAGATTTTATTCCTTTGGAACAAAACACCAGTGAGGCCACCATGCCCATCGTTCCAGAGAGACCGAGCAGCGTGGTGTAATGCTCTTGCCTTGCCTGGCTGCTGCTTCGTCATCTCACAGCAGTGACAGGGGACAGTCGGCTTCCTAAGAACCACTCCCTTCCATTGTGTGTTGCTCCCTCCGTCCATCATAGAAACCATTGCCATCTAAATGGTTCATTTTACACCTCCAAATCCCCCAGACTTCAGCATTGTTTCGATCCTCTCCCGCCTGCAGTTGGCACAATTGTATGTAATTTCAGATGTGATGGAAAGCAAATGCAAGTGGGATTTTGCAGGCATTCCCAGAAGGCATCCTCTTCAAGCCTGCTTATACAACTCCCCTATCATCATCAGGTTCTTAACCTGATGGGGTTCTTGGGATGGGTGGAAATCACACCACCCTTGCTAATGCATAGCGATTCGTACTTATCGATTACTTTGGCTTAACAGTTTTTTTTAATCTCATGCTGAACATCTCTGGGTGGAATTTTAATTTTTTTTAAAATTCCCCCCAACCTTACTACCCTGTTTCCCCTAAAATAAGACATCCCCAGAAAATAAGACCTAGTAGAAGTTTTGCTGAATTGCTAAATATAAGGCCTCCCCTGAAAGTAAGACCTAGCAAAGTTTTTGTTTGGAAGCATTCCCAATGAACAGAACACCAGAGCATGCAGGATCGGTAAAGATACATACCATAGAGTGTTGTACGTGGAAATGATGGTAGTAACAAGAAATTTTTGATAGGATTCACAGTTTGTCTGGTTATGCTGGTTTATGATGACAACTACTGTGCAGTATATAATAAATGTTTGTTTTTTTGTTCAACAATAATTCTTCTTCATGGAAAAATAAGACATCCCCTGAAAATAAGACCTAGAGCATCTTTGGGAGCAAAAATTAATATAAGACACTGTCTTATTTTCAGGGAATCACGGTAATTGGATTGGCTTTTTAAAAAATAGTTTTTATTGTGAGTTTTTCAGGAAGTTTACAGTGCAGAGGGGAATTGGGGATAGGGGAAAGGAAATAAAAAGGGGAAAAGAACTTAAAAAAAAAACAGAAATTAGAAGGGAAAGAGTATACATCTAAATGTAGTGGACCTCCGGTCCATTCCACAGGGGTAATAATTCACAAGAAATTATTTCTAATATTTTCTATGTCTTCATCCTTATTTTCTACCCTTACTCTATCAAATATTCATTTCTTCTTATTTTGGGTACCCTCATTAACTATGATCTATTCAAATGCAATGTGTTGTTTTTCCTGGAGCTACTTTTTTTTACCAGGGACCAGTCAGTCTTCTGTCATCTTGTTTGGTCTTGTTGTAAGAATGTCATAGAGTCCAAATCCATATAGTCCCTTAGTTTGATGATCCAGGCTTCTTCTGATGGGATTTCTTTGGTTCGCCATCTCTATGCTATCAGTGACCGCGCTGCCGCTGTTATGTGAAAAAATAGTATGTCTTCGTTTCTTCTTAATTCAATATCGATTAGGTTTAGCAGATGATACTCGGGTTTGAGATCGAATTTTTTATTTAAGATTTTTTGTGAGTGATCATGATTTTTTTTTTCCAGAATTTCTTAATCTCTTTACACTCCCACCGATTGGCCTGACATGATAGAAAACCAACTCTTTAGTTGTGAGCCCCCAGTCTTTCTCTCTTCCTTGGTGAAAAAGAGTGTTGGGTAATTGGAACGCTTGCTTATTATTTGGTGACATTTCATCTGTCTCTGATTACAAGTGTGACTTGGCTGTGGCTTTTTAGAGGTTTGTTAAGAGGCCAGCATGGCTACTATGACTCACGCTTCCCTTCCACTTAATTAGTGTGCAAATCTCAAAGTGTAAAAGGAAAAGGTTTCAGCCTCCAGATGATCACGGTGCACCAGTCTGTTATCATCTTTTAGAGCAGCTAAAATGGAAGCTGGGGCTGTTTCTCTTTTTTTTATCTTGGAGGCAGAATTCCATTTTGTAGAAGGCCTGGCTCTCCAGGCTACATTGTTCGCTTGGCATCCAGGGATAATATGGTTACAACTTGAAAACCCTTTCAAATGGAGGATTTGACTTAATGGATCTATACAGCATGAAGGCTAAACTGACAACATACATGAAAGGTATAATTTAGGATCACAAAGCTTATCGGGTTGTCACCCAGAAAACAAACTTTTCCCTTTAATAGTATTGTGACAGCAGAAGGATTTGCTTTCAATGTGTCTCCTAACCCATTACTTTCTAGATCCTATTGTTTACCCTTTCCTCTTTAGACAAGCCTTTGAGAATGTCTAGCCCAGTGGTATGCAATTATGATACAGCATAGCACTTTCATCCGACTCCCTTGTTCCTTCACTACAATTTGCCCTATCCCTTTCCTTTCTTCTTATTTACAGTTGGCCATGTTTTTACGGCAGTTGACACTATAGGTTATTGGGCTGTTCTGAGTTCAAATTGTTGTTTTTTATACTGGTGGTTTTATTTTGTATTGTACTGGGCGTTTATTTTATGTGTTGTTTTAGGCACCTTGTGTCATATGTAAGCTGCCCTGAGTCCCTTCGGGGAGATGGAGGCGGAGTACAAAAATAGAGTTGTTGTTATTATTTTATTATGACACAGCAAACAAGATAGATATGCTGGATTTCGTTTCACAAAATCACAAGTCGAACACTTCCCAAGTGTCTAGGACTGTGTGATTGTTGTTGTTGTTATTTATTATTATTCCTAGTGCTCTACATAGTATTTTATCTCCTCTACAAACAGGGAAGTAGGGTGAATGAGAGCTAGGGAAAAATACAATACAAATATTTCCTCAAGCTTTGACTTTAATAAACGGTGAAGGTTTCCCCTTGACATTAAGTCTAGTCATGTCTGACTCAGGGGGTTGATGCTCATCTCCATTTCTAAACCGAAGAGCTGGCGTTGTCCATAGACACCTCCAAGGTCATGTGGCCAGCTTGTCTATATGAAGCACTGTTACCTTCAAGTCGAAGCAGTACCTATTGATCTACTCACATTTGCTAGGTTGGCAGAAGCTGGGGCTAGCAATGGGAGCTCACCCTGTTCCACAGATTCAAACCGCTGACCTTCTGGTCAGCAAGTTCTGCAGCTTAGTGGGCGGCACTGCGGCCCCCTTGATTTAATACATGCACATTATTTTTAAATTGTTATATTTTATCAGCTTGTTATATTTTATTAACCACTGCTCAATAACGAAAAGTGATCTTTGCAATTTAGAATAAAATTTATGACCATGAATTGTGCAAATGAAACATAAATGTAATAAACTAAATTCAGCAATAAACCCAAGGTAAAGATATAACAGTAGCAGGGAATAACTCCAATGCAAAAGACTTCAGCATCGGGTTGCTGTGAGTTTTCCAGGCTGTATGACCATGTTCCAGAAGCCACATCTATAGTAGCAGGCATTCTCAGAGGTTGTGAAGTCTGTTGGAAACTAGGCAAGTGGGGTTTATATATCTGTGGAATGTCCAGGGTGGGAAAAAGAACTCTTGCCTGTTGAAGGCCAGTGTGAATGTTGTAATTGGCCAGCTCAATTAGCATTAAATGGCATTGCAGTTCAAAGCCCAGCTGCTTCCAGCCTGAGGGAATCCTTTGGGGTGTGTTAGCTGGCCCTGATTGTTTCATGGCTGGATTTCCCCTCTTTTCAGAGTGTTGTTCTTTATTTACTGTCCTGATTTTAGAGTTTTAGACTTCAGTATCACTCAAAGTTATTTATGGATGAAAGGACTATAGAAGTATAAAAGTCTGGATTGACCAGAAACAGAATTGACCAGAAAGGGAAACTTGTTCTGACTGAAAGCTGGCAACGGGACCACTCATTGGTCTTGTTCAAGATTACAAAATTTCCATTTGATTGTGCATTTTTATATACATTCCCCTTCTCCAGAGGCAGACACCTTGTGATTGTGTGCCTTCAAGTAGTTTTTGATCTATGGTGACCTGAAGCTGACCCTATCACAGGATTTTCTTGGCAGTATTGGTTAAGAAGAGGTTTGCCAATGTATTCCTCTGGGGCTGAGAGATGCATTAAAATAAAGTAATAACACAAAAAATCATCATCATCATCATATTTATTTATACCCCGCTTTATCTCCCCAAAGGGGACTCAAAGCAGCTTGACATAAAAGCATTGGTATCCAATTAAAAATATACAAATATATAAACATTAAAACACAGTAGATGCTGCAATTTAGAAGTAGATACTTCAATTTAAAGCCAAAAGTATAACTAGGTAAAGGTAAAAGTTTTCCCCTGACATTAAGTCTGGTTGTGTCCGACTCTGGGGGTTGGTGCTCATCTCCATTTCTAAGCTGAAGAGCCGGCATTGTCCTCAGACACCTCCAAGGTCATGTGGCCGGCATACCTGCATGGAGCGCTGTCATAGTATAAATAGAGTATAGTTAAAGTATAACTAGAGCTGTTAAAATGATCAGACTATATAGTCATAGATAAGGTACATGTGCACACAGAAAAAAACACCTTACACTCATAAATATTACTACCCTCCGGAATTATTTTTGTTTTATGTCTTCAATTTGAAGCTGACACATGGCAAACCTTCTATAGGATTTTCTTGTCTGCAGCTGGGAACTGTCTCCCAAGTTGCCCAAAGTCAGCCTATGGATGGCCATAGCTCAATAAGAATTTGAACCCAGGTTTCCAGAGTCCTAGTCCAATATTCAAATCAGTGCACTGCACTGGAGGAATTATTTATAACCTGCAGATAGTATCGAGGTATGAATGCTGAAGTTTGTAACCGAGCAGAGTTGCAGATAAATAGATGATCCACTTAAGCACTACCATTTTTTTTAAAAAAAAAGTGTCAGAAGGTGATATTTGGATTTTAATGTTTCTATAGAGGAGTTAATGTAGAAACCATTGCTGCAATTAAGATAGCAACTGATACTTCCATCCTAGTGGGGAAGCACTTCTCATCCTAATGAAAGTCCCTGAACTTTCATCTTAGATTTTCAAGTTTTCAACTATATTTGCATTGGGCAGTCTTTGAGCTGTGGGAGAGTGATCCTAATACTTCTCAACTACAACTTGCATCACCTCTAATTTGAATAGACAATGGTGAGAGATTTCTTAGAGATCTCATAGAGGTGGCCATTCATCACAGAGGTATGTCAGAGCATACTACATATGCCGGCATGTTGCCAGAGGATCATTTACTATTAATTTAAGTTTATTTTCCCAATATCAGAAGAACGCTATGCTACCAACCCCAGAAAAAAAGAATCTTATTTATTTATTTATATCCCACCTCTCTCCCAATTTAGGTCTTCACATCTAAGAGTTGGAAGAGGTAGTCTAACATGCTGCAATGCAGGAATATACAACTGCAGCACTTCTCAAAGATGTCCCTTAACTATAGTTTAGAGTCCTCCAGAGAAGGAGAGTCCATCACCCTTTAAAGCAGGCCATTATACTACTGAATTGTTTTTATTGTCACATTTCCCCCCCTAATATTTAGGTGGAATATTTTTTTTCTTGTAATTTGAGCCCAGTGGTTCATGTTCTAGTCTCTGGAATTGCAGAAAACGTTCACTCTATCTTAGAATAATAGAATTATATAATAATAGATTTGGAAGAGACCACACGGGCCATCTAGTCCAACCCCCTGCCATGTAAGAAAAGCACACATAAAATACCCTTGACAGATGGCCATCCAGCCTCTGTTTAAAAGTTTCCGAGCAAGGAGCTTCCACCACACTCTAAGGCAGAGAGTTCAGTTGTTGAACAGCTCTTACAGTCACAAAGTTCTTCCTAATGTTCAGGTGGAATTTCCTTTGCTGTAATTTGAACCCATTACTCCGAATCCTAGTTTCCAGAGCAGCAGAAAACAAGCCTGTTCCCTCTTCCTTATGACACTGTTTCACATATTTATGCATGGCTATCATGTCTTCTCTCAACTTTCTCTTCTGCAGGCTAAATATACCCAGTTCTTTAAGACACTCTCATAGAGATTCATGGTCTCTAGATTTTTAATCATTTTATTACTCTCCTCTGGACACTTTCCAGCTTGTCAATATCTCTTTTGAACTGTGGTGGCCAGAATTGGACATAATATTCCAGGTGAGGTCTGATCAAAGCAGAATAGAGAGGCACAATAACTTCCCTCGATCTAGACATTATAGTCCTTTTGATGCAGCCCAAAATCCAATTGACTGTTTTAGCTGCTGCATCACACTGTTGGCTCACGTTCAACTTGATGTCCACGAAGACTCCAAGATCTTTCTCACATGGACTGTTGTCGAGCCAGGCGTCACCCATCCTGAATCTTTGCATTTCATTTCTTCTGCCTAGGTGGAGTATCTGACATTTGTCTTTGTTGAAATTCATTTTGTTCGTTTTGGCCAATCAGCTCTCTAATCTGTTAAGATCATTTTAAATTCTGATCCTGCCTTCTGGAGTATTAGCTATCCCTCCCAATTTGGTGTCATCTGCAAACTTGATAATTACGCCCTCGAAACCTTCATCCAAGTCCTTAAAAAAGATGTTGAACAGAACTGGGCCCAGGACCAAACCCTTCGACACTCCACTCATCACTTCTTTCCACATCTTCTACATGACATCTCTTGAGATATTTTAATATGGTGACATATCATCTATCAATTTTATCTTCTCCAAGTTAAATATGAAAAATTCCCTAAGGCATTCCTCCTAGGGCTTGGTTTCTAGACTTTTGATGATCTTTATCAACTTTTTCTGGACATATTCCAGCTTGCTAATATCCTTCTTAAATTATAGTGCCCAAAACTAGACACAGTATTTCAGGTGAGGTCTCAATAAAGCAGATTAGAGAGGGACTATTATTTCCCTCAACCTGGAAGTTATCCTCCTATGGATGTAGCCTACAATAGCAATGGCCTTTTGACTATTGCATTACACTGTTTAACTTGCAGTCTTCTAAGACCCCTAGATACTTTTCACACACATTGCTTTCCTGCTAGCATACCTAACATTTCAGATGAAAACAAGGACAGGTAGCCAAGCAATATCATAGCATGTTCAAAATAACAAAAATTACACTCAAAAACATAACATATTAAAGAGGCTGCATTGTTTTGCTTTCGCTTGAGTCTACTGGGAGGGCATAATTCAGCTCCTCTCTCTGCTAGTGAGGCTGGAGCTACTCTTCCCTATATCCCAGGATCTGATCCCAGGTTATCTGATTATCCCAGATTATCTGGTAGTGCAGACTCTTATAACCCAAAACAGATAATCTGGGGTCAGATCCTGCGATACATGGCAGTGTAGATCCAGCCTGAGTTAACTAAGTGCAAATTGTTTTGCACTTGAACTCCGTTCGCAGCAACTCAAGTTAAATGGGGGTACAGGGGGAAAGTGAGAAGATGGAGGTAGTTTTAAATGTAGTGTAAAAAGTAAGGTGGCAGATGATAAACCAGGACTGTACCTCTACTGATGTCACTCATCCTGTTTTCTGCATTTAATATTTCCTACCTTGGTGGAGCACCTTACATTTATCTCTGTTAATATTAATTTTGCTAGGTTTGGCCCAGCTTCCAATGCATTAATATTAGTTTCCTTTCTGTTCCTATCTTCTAGTGTATTACTCCTCCTAATTTGGTGCTATCAGCAAACTTGGCAACTTGGTAGCTAGACTTGCCAGGTCAGGACTGTCCCTAAAAGGTAGGCACAATCCTTTGTGATGTCCTGGGAGTGAGGGCAGCCCTGTTGATATTACAAGGTTGATGTCATTGAGATGAACCCTTGTGATGTCATTAAGTGTGATACCTTAAGCATCTCCCACTGCTATAGTGTACCATGATATCAAAAGCTTAAGGAGCTCCACTGGCTGCCATTCACCTTCTGGACCCAATTCAAGGTGCACGTGATCACCTACAAAGCCCTGAACGGTTTGGGACCCTCCTACCTTAGTGATTGCCTCTCCCCCTACGAACCTGCACGATCTCTTCGTTCGTTGGGGGAGGCCCTCCTCTCGCTCCCACCTCCGTCACAAGCACGGTTGATGGGGACGAGAGAGAGGGCCTTCTCCGTGGTGGCCCCCCGGCTCTGGAACTCGCTCCCCAGGGAAATCAGGCAAGCCCCCACTCTGGTAGCATTCAGAAAGAGCTTGAAAACCTGGCTCTTTACTCAGGCCTTTAGTTAAAGATTGCTCATCCCCATAGCAGTCTGTATCTGTGACCATTCCTGTACCGGTTTACACTTTTTACCTATGTCAACTTGATAAAGACACAGGGTCTATTCCCATCCCAATTTGCACTTCCAAGAATTTGCAGCACTTTATCAGTCACCTCGTATTTACAATATTTATATGGTGCACCTTACCCAGTCTACTTTTACAACCTCTCCGTTTTAATCCATGTTTTTATTAGCTCTTGTCATTTGTTTTTACTGGCTAATGTTTAAATTTTTATAATTGTGCATGTTTTTTGTCTATTGTTGTGTTTTATATTGCTATTGCTTTTATTCGGGCTTGGCCCCATGTAAGCCGCCCAGAGTCCCCTTTGGGGAGATAGAGGCGGGGTATAAAAATAAAGTTATTATTATTATTAAAAGCATCACATCTAAGAAATGAGGAAAACACCCAATCTCAAGATAGTGACCTGCCATGAGATTTCTCCCCACTGGAAGCCCGGAGACGAAAGTCCAGAGACAGAGATCTGGGAATCCTATTTGTGACTCTGCTGTGTAATAGGTAACTAAGGTGATTTATTTGATAAGTCTGGCTAAGCAACAGCTGGACCATAGAGCCTCCCAGACCCGAGAGTGGAAATTGTTTCATGCGGAGATACTTAAGAAATTATCTGTTTCACTTTTTTGTGTAAAATGTGTCCTTCTTGGACTACTGTATGAATTGGAACTTAGCTAAATAAAACCAGTGTAAAAGATAGCTGAAGACAACAGCAGTAGAAAGATCTGAAAAGCGCTATTATGGTTGGAAAAAGTAGGACTAAAATGCTTAAGAGGATAGAAGTGTCTTCACAACAGTGCCAAAAATGTTACAAAGTAGTTGTTGGACAAGCCTTTCTGGGAGGGCATTTCACAATCAGGATGCTATCATTGAAAATACCTTCTTAGCAACTACCTGCCTTGTGTCATTTGATGGGAAAATGAGTCTTTTGAGAGTAGACCCACACAACTTGTGGGAATATCTGACATCGGCATATATACCTGGCATTGCTCAGGTATCATTGTAACCACTATTTGCTACTGCTTTTTAACATCTACATGAAACTGCTGGGTGAATCATCTGGAGTTTTGGAGTTGGGTACCATCTGTACACGGATGACACTCAACTCTACTACTGTTTCCAAGAAAGCTCCCCGGATCCTAAACCAGTGCCTGGCAGCCATGATGGACTGCATGAGGGTCAACAAACTGAGGCTTAATCCAGACAAGACAGAGGTCTTCCTGGTCAGTCGTGAGGCATAGGGTGGCAACCTGTGCTTGATAGAGTTACACTCTCCCTGAGGACACAGGTCCGCATTCTGGGGTCCTCCTGGACTCAGTGCTGATGCTTGAGGCTCAGGTCTCGGCAGTGGGCGGGTGGGCCTTTGCACAGTCTAAACTTGTGTGCCAACTGTGACTATACCTCAAAAAGCCTGACTTGGCCACAGTGGTCCATGCATTAGTTACATCCAGAATGGACTACTGTAATGCACTCTACGTTGGCCTGCCTTTGAAGATGACTCAGAAATTGCAAAGATCAGCAGCCAGATTACTAACCGGGGTGAGCTTTAGGGAGCATATCACACCCCTTATAAAGCAGCTCCACTGGCTTCAGACAAGTTTACGAGCCCAATTCAAAGTGCAGGTGATTACGTATAAATCCCTATATGATTCGAGTCCAACCTATCTTCGAAACTGCATCTCCTTATATGAACCGGCATGGACATTGAGATCTGCTGGGAAGGCCCTTCTCTCAGTCTCACCACCGTCTCAAGTACGGTTGGTGGAGACGAGAGAGAGGACCTTCTCGGTAATGGCTCCCCGACTCTGGAATACCCTCCCTAAAGAAATTAGATTAGCCTCCACTCTTCAAGCCTTTTGGGTGAGTTTAGAAACATGGTTCTTCAGATAGGCCTTTGATCCTGTGTAATTATGATCAGCTCAATGATCCACTGTTTATTTCACTTCACACTTTGTTAATGCAGATAGTCAGCTTTACTCCCAAGTTTTACTGCGTTTTAGAAAATTTTATAATTTTTATCATTTTTACAGCTTTATTAGCTGGGATTTTATGTGCGTTGTTGTTTTTATACTTATGTCATTGTGTTTATACTTATGTATTGTTGTTTATAAGTGGCACTTGAAGTGCTTCTGTGAGCCACCCCAAGTCCCTTCGGGGAGATGGTGGAGGGGTACAAATAAAGATTTATTATTATTACTGTCTCCTCCAGCTCTGAGAAGGCTTATCTCACAATGGCCCTTTCTACACTGTCCTATAGCCTGGGTTCTTATCCCAGATTATCTGCTTCAAACTGGATTATATGAGTCTCCACTACTAGATAATCTGGGAAAAGCAGATAATCTGGGATCAGATACTGGGATATAGGAGCAGGGTGGAAGGGGCCAATGTCTCCATAGTAATGTTCTGGCAACTCTCTTTGGGCAGACTCTCTTTGTGGCCCTTCCTTCCTTCCTTCCTTCCTTCCTTCCTTCCTTCCTTCCTTCCTTCCTTCCTTCCTTCCTTTCTTTCTTTTTTCTTCCCTCCTCATTCTTTCTTTCATCCCCTTCCTTCCTTCCTTCCCTTCCCTTCTTTTCTTCTCATTCCTCCCTCCCTTCATCGCTTCTTTCTCTTACTTTCCTTTCCTCCCCTCATATTTTCCTCCTTTCCTTTCCTTTCCTTTCCTTTCCTTTCCTTTCCTTTCCTTTTCTTCCCCTTCTATTCTTTCCTTTGTTCCCTCCTCCCTTCCTCCCTTACACTCATACACATGTCACCTGGCATTACCCAAGATGCTTAACCCCCTGTCTTTCCCAGTGACATCACAGAGGACCACTTCACCTAGCCACAGCCAATCCGCTCTCTCCAATCTCTCTCCCCTCCCTTCCTTTCTCCCCTCATACACACCTAGCAGTGGCTAATCTGCTTCACTCCCTTTGTTTCCCGCTCACAAGACAGAGGGCCATGTCACCTATCCAGACCCAATCAGCTTTGTTCATTTTCTTTCCCTATTTTCTGAGGCTAAAAGGGTGGGGTTTATTTTAAGTTGGATAATGAAGGATATGTGTGCCAAGTTTGGCCCAGACCCATCAAATCATGCAGGAGCCTTCATGGTACAAACACACACACACACACACACAGACTTTGACATTGATAGATTTCCTGAACCACTTGCAACCTCAAAATCCAATTGTCATGGGGACAGAAAGTGAGTGGAAATCTTCTGAACAGGGGCACAGGCAGCAAAACAACCACATGGGGTGTTAACCCTTCCCTGTGCTGTCCAAAGCTATACACACACGTATATGTGGCTGGACTTAACACTTCAAAATGTACCTATTCTAACTTGCAAACAAATTCAACTTAAGAACAAACCTACAGTACCTATCTTGTTCATAACTTGAAGACTTTTTTTCATGTCAGGAGCGACTTGAGAAACTGCAAGCCGCTTCTGGTGTGAGAGAATTGGCCGTCTGCAAGGACGTTGCCCAGGGGATGCCCAGATGTTTCGATGTTTTTACCATCCTTCTGGGAGGCTTCTCTCATGTCCAGGCATGGAGCTGGAGCTAATAGAGGGAGCTCATCTGCGCTCTCCCCGGGTTGAATTCGAACCTGGCAGCCTTCAGGTCAGCAACCCAACCTTCAAGTCACAAGGCTTTAATCCACTATGCCACCAGGGGCTCCAACTTGAGGACTGTCTGTATTCTTAATATAAAAACAACCATAATTACTGGAAAGACACTATTGTTTTTGGTGACACAGACAGTTATCAGAGATTACTGCTCTTCAGCTATCAGAGAATGTTTCCACCAAACTGGGAGAATATGGTGGAAACTCCAGGCATTTACAGCTCCTGTTGGATTTATTTGTCTCAACTGTGGCTGTCCACATTGTCCTTTAAGAGTTGTGCACTATTTTGATTGACGGAGCATCTACCATGGTGAAATTGCAGGTAGAAGAGATGCAGTAGTCAGAAATGTATTCAATGTGTTGTCGAAGGCTTTCATGGCTGGGATCACAGGGTTGTTGTATGTCTTTCGGGCTGTGTGGCCATGGTCCAGAAGTATTCTCTCCTGACGTTTCGCCCACATCTATGGCAGGCATCCTCAGAGGCCCGAAAGACATACAACAACCCAGAAATGTATTCCTTTTTTTAAAGAGGTGTAAAAAAGTTCTCCTTTCATCTCCATCAGCTATGAATATCCTAGGGCACTTCCACACAACCCTATATCCCAGAATATCATGGCAGAAAATCTCACAATATCTGCTTTGAACTGGGTTATTGGAGTCTACACTGCCATATAAAAGCAGATAATGTGGGATTTTATTCAGCTGTGTGGAAGGGTCCCTAGTAGCATGAGAAATTATGGGGCAGAAGAACATGGCTGCTTCATGAAGTTAAGCCCTGACATCTGGGACTTGAAGATATTTTAAGAATTGCTTCCAGGGATGTATTCTTTGTAGCCTCTTTCTATCCATCTCAATTTAATTCCAGCAGCTCAAAGATCAAATGGAACTCCTTTGATCTTGACCTCATAAGAGTTTAAGCTAGCAGTCCTTTCTGCACATGTTGACTCATCAAGTTAAGTGAGTTCAATGAAACTTTCTCTCAGGTAGGGGAATGTAGGAGTGCAACACAAGATTTCCCTCTGGATGGAAACTTGCTTAGGGTGTCTGAAAAGGAAGAGAGAGAATCTTGTGATATGGTCCCTTGGAGATCTGGATTCATTTTTTACATTAAATATGGTGAATTACTGCAATGCGTGAAAATGCATTTTCATTTACCCTGTGCTGAATTTCAGCACTCACTGGAAACTGAATCTGGTGACTGCTTTGAAGCAAAAGAGAAATGGCCAGTTCCCACCTTGGGTGGGATTAGACTATTTGTAGCCTGGCAACCATGAGAAGGAAAGTACTCTGTTCTGCAGAAAATCTTACAGGCAGGTTGAAGTGGAAAGGATGGGGGAAGATGTACGGATGCATTTGGTTGTGCTACACGTTTTGGGAGAAATTCGATGGGTGACTTGCAAACACATACACACAGAGTACGTTTCATTCAGATGTGTGGCTCTTAATGCGTCTTAACATATAGCTTAAGGGTAAAGGTTTTCCCCTGACATTAAGTCTAGTTGTGTCTGACTCTGGGGGCTGTTACTCCTCTCCATTCCTAAGCCGACGAGCTGGCATTGTCGGTAGACACCTCTAAGGTCATGTGGCTAGCATGACTGCATGGAGCGCCCTTACCTTCCCACCGGAGCGGTACCTATTGATCTACTCACATTGCCATGTTTTCGAACTGCTAAATTGCCAGAAGCTGGGGCTAACAGTGGGAGCTCACCCTGCTCCCCGGATCTGAACCACCAACCTTTCAGTCAGCAAGTTCAGCAGCTCAGTGGTTTAATCCGCTGCGCCATCAGGGGCTCAACATATAGCTTAATCCCAAATTATTTTAATCAGTCCACTAGATTATCCCTTATACTTGGGTTCGTTGGAGAGACTGAATGGTTTTGTGAAACAGTCCAAGAATGTATGGAAATGTGACAAAAGGTGATTTTTAAAAAACATATTATGTAATGTGACATCACTTGGCTATCTATGAAATGCAGCATTTGGTAATCTCAGGTCCTTTCCACACAGCCATATAACCCAGAAGATCAAGGCAGATAATCTACAATGTCTGCTTAACTGGATTATCTAAGTCCACACTGCCATATAATCCATATAATGTGGATTTTATACAGCTGTGTAGAAGGGGCCATAGATGTGTAGATCCCCTTGAAAAATATGGTAGGCAGCATTTGCAAAAATATGCAGTATTCAGATGTGATCTATCTATGGCAGTTATCAATATCACACCCTCTCAGACTTCATGATCTCTAGTTCATGGTTTTTTTTCTGTTGTGTCTGAGCTCACAGTGTCCATTAAAATGCCACAAATTAGATTCTGATGTTATGCTTATATTACGTTCTGGATTAAACATGCATACTGTGGAGCCTATAATTATTGAGCAGATTCACGAATATTGTATTGATCTGAATACTTCTTCATTTAAAATATGCTGTATATACTTGAGTATAAGCCTTGTTTTTCAGCCCCTTTTTTAAGACTGAAAAAGCCCCCCTTGGCTTATACTCGGGTGAGGGTCTTGATTGGCTTATATTTGGGTCAGCTTATACTCGATAATATATGGTACATTTATTATTTTTCTCTATTATTGTTGCTACTATTACATTTATTTTACTCTATTATTATTATTATTATTATTATTATTATTATTATTATTATTATTATTATTAAGACATTTATTATTTCAGTTTGATATTATTATTATTATTATTGTTATTATTATTATTATTACATTTATTATTTTACTCTATTTATTATTACTTGTATTATTTTCCTGTATTATTAATTTATTATTATTATTATTATTATTATTATTACATGTATTATTTTACTCTATTATTGTTAAAAGGATACATAAGCACATTTACATTGAAGAAGATGAGAATACTGATTTGATCAGAGTTGGACAGTCTTATCTTAAATTTGAGCTTTATGTAAATATTCAAAAACATTTAACCTACTGATGCCTCAATTAATGTAATTTTATTGGTATCTATTTTTATTTCTGAAATTTACCACCCTTGGCTTATACTGGAGTCAATGTTTTCCCAGTTTTTTTGTGGTAAAATTAGGTGCCTCGGCTTATATTCGGGTCGGCTTATACTCGAGTATATACTGGGCTCGGGCTGTGGCACAGGCTGGAGAGCAGCTGCAATGAATCACTGCAATGAATCACTCTGACCAGGAGGTCATGAGTTCGAGGCCCGCTCGGAGCCTATGTTTGTTTGTCTTTGTTCTATGTTAAAAGGCATTGAATGTTTGCCTATATGTGTAATGTGATCCGCCCTGAGTCCACTTCGGGGTGAGAAGGGCGGAATATAAATGCTGTAAATAAATACGGTAATCATTGTATAGAATTAACTGATAGAACATACTGGTATATGCCTTAGTTTAAACAGCCATAAAACAGTTTTGATATCTTAATAGAAGGTAGATCTATCAAGGGCTATTGTCCACAATGCCAAAGCAGACCTTTCATATGAGATAGACCAGTGGTTCCCAACCTTTATTTGATCAGGGACCATTTTGACCATGGACCACTCTCCAACATTAGCTCTAGTTTCAGAAACAGACCATATGCCATCCGGTACTCGCCATCTGCTTGCCCACAGAAAGCCATATTTAATAATCTAGAGCTGGTGTGGTCTATCCAATGCAATTTTCTGAATCAGCACCCCAAAAAACAAAGATACCAAGATTTTTTTTTGGTTAGATTGTGTTATTAATTATAGCAGTAACGGTGAGGCTGTAGACCACATTTTAGTTCTTGTGGACTACTGGTGGTCCACGGACCACAGGTTGGGAACCACTGAGATAGACTGTAAAGTACCAGTTGCAAACAGCAAAAGAGAGGGCTTGTTCTCTTCATGCCTAGCTTATAAAGGAAGTCAAATGCATCTGTCTGGCCACTTTGGAAGAGAGTTTAGAAACTTTAATTTGTAGGACTATAATTCCCAGAATGCTCAATCGACATAATAAGTGGCTGAAAACAATGGTAAATATAGCCAGAAAAGTAATTTCTTTCAAGGTTATGTACTGGGTTGTATTTTTTCCTGCAGAGCTTGTCATATTTTGTGATTCATACAATGTATTGAGGTATTATTTGCAAATGTAGGTTTTCTTTGGAAATATATTTGGCTTTATTGTGGGCATCAACAATTACTTTAAGAAGCCATCAATTAGTGGATGAAGCAAAGTAATGTCAGATTTGGAAGAGCAAGATCTGAAGTGAGCCAAAGTGTGAGCCCAAACATAACTTCCAGTCTCAGCCGCAATGTCTTCTCCACTTGATGTTTTCTTTCCACGCTGACATTTGTGCCCAGTTAAAACACATTTCACCCAGATGTGTAATTATTTGCACAATTTAACTAATTTAGAGAACATTTCTCCATAGTCTGACTATGCTTTAGTGTACTCCCCACCAATTAAGTGCATTTAGCAATTTGCATTTTAAAAGACTAGCATTTTTTCTGTATCTTTTTTTTCTTTTGGAGACTCTGTATAAACCTAACACATGTCCACATTGTCAAGGTGTCGGGTAGGCATAAAAATATGACCTCTTTCAAGACTATTGACTCAAAATGTATTTCTGACCCCAGTATGCACACACAGAGATAGATGGATTTGTTTTACATCATAGGACTTTATCACACAATGCTGCTAAAGCACAATTGCAGCAGGATAAAACATCAATTGATGGGATTTATTGCACAATATCATGGCTCTCCTCTGCTTTAACTGCCTCTTTTCATTGATAGAAAAAACCTGTTTTTCATCCTAACTAGATTAGATGCCAAGACTCACTGAATGAGTCTAGGTGGAACTAACCAACAGAATGGCAGTCCATAGTAATTAATTCTAAATTAGTGAGTTGCTATGAGTTTTCCGGGCTGTATACTTCACAACCTCTGAGGATACCTGCCATAGATGTGGGTGAAATGTCAGGAAAGAATGCTTCTAGAACACAGCCATACAGTCCAGAAAACTCACAGCAACCCAGTGATTCTGGCCACGGAAGTCTTCAACAATACAATTCTAAATTTGCATACACAAAAGTGTGTATATCTTTTCATGTCATCTGTTTTTGAGGAGGGATTAGGTTGTCTTTTTAGGGGGAGGGCATAACAACAACAACAACAACACTTTATTTATATACCATCTTTCTGCCCGTGGGGACTCAGAGCAGATTACAAACAATCAATGCCTTGTTACAATACAATGTGACACATGTACACAGATAAGGAAAAGGCTTCTCCTTTCATTTCCGGCTCTGGAGGCGGTGCTTATCTCTGGCTCTGGGGGAAGTACTCTTCCCCATTTTCAAGCCAATGAGCCTGCATTGTCATCTCATAGTTGTGTGACCGGCACGACTGCATGGAATGTCTTCATGTCTTTCCCCCTGAAGCAATACCTATTTATCTACTCACATTTGCATATTTTCAAACTGCTAGTTGATATGAGCTAGGGCTAACAGCGGGAGCTCTGCCATCTCGCAGATTCAAACCACCAACCCTCAGGTCAACAGTTTAGCAGCACAAGGGTTTAACAAACTCACTGCGCCACTGCAATGGGTTACAGTTCCCATCTATGACCCAAAGCATAAGTTCCCATCCATGACCCAAAGCATATAGAATGAGGCTACATGTCCTTCCACACTGCTCAGCAATACCACTTGGATCCCACTTTAGCTACCATGACAACATGCAGTGGACTCCTGAAATGTGGAGTAGGATCTTAAGCCCAGGTACAAGCAGCACTTTATCAACTACCTCATGTTTACAAATGTAGCGGCCAGTTCGTTTTTATGATTTTATTGCTGTATTTATTGTTGTATTTTAATTTATGCCGTTTACCAATGTTTTGCTATTTTTATGTTAATGTTGACTCTTGTGTGTGTGGTTCTTGTTATTTGATGTTTTATGTTTTTTATTGTATTTGACTGGGCTCTTGCCCAATGTGAGCCGCCCCGAGTCTCTTCGGGGAGATGGAGGCAGGGTATAAGAATAAAGATTATCATTATTACAAGTGCTCTGATACTTCCAAGTAATCTACAAACCCCGGGATTCCACAAAAAGGAAGCATGGCATCTTTGTGATATGACTGTGTTGTACAAAAAGGCCCTGGGTTCAATCCTAGATGCCTTCTATTTTAAAAGTGTAGCGTTGCCCCTCAGCACCCAATTGGCTTTCCACTGCCCATGGCTCACCCCATGATGTTTATACCCCTTATGATCTCTTTCAGCATTTCTCTTCTGGAATCCAGCTGCATCCAGCTGTTCCAGCCACAACCTTCTCGCCCTGCGACTATGCTTTGGCTACATCCTTTGTTGTTCCGAAAGCCGCTTTTCTGCACCCAGTATCCTGTCAAGTCTGAGCTTTCATTAGGTCACTCAGTCCCAGGCTCCTTGGTTCTTGCTAAGCAGATTAGAGGATTTCTGCAACTTCTTCTCTTCCTAGGAAATTGATTTTCAGTCCAGCTTTGGGCACCACAAAGCAGCGTTGCAGAAACTCTAAAGTAAACAGAGATGTTGCTGGGATAGGAGTCTGGCCACTGGAGATTAAAGGACTGTGGGCTGTGTTCTCTTTTTCATTTTTGCGCCTTATGTTTGGTGTTCCTTCTTAAAATTCTTGTTTTGCACTATTTCTCTCTCTCTTTCTCATTCATTCTAGATTTCACTGTTATTATTTCTACTATCACATACAACAATACTGAAGCTAACTGTATGATTAAGGTAAAAGGCTTTCCCCTGACGTTAAGTCCAGTCATGTCTGACTCTGGGGGTTGGTGCTCATCTGCATTTCTAAGCTGAAGAGTTGGTGTTGTCCGTAGACACCTCCAAGGTCATGTAGCCGGCATGACTGCATGGAGTGCCCTTACCTTCCCACCGGAGCGGTACCTATTGATCTACTCACATTTGCATGTTTTCGAACTGCTAGGTTGGCAGGAGCTGGAGCTAACAGCGGCTGCTCCCGCCGCTCCCGGGGTCTGAACCTGGGACCTTTCGGTCTCCAGCCCAGTGCTTTAATGCACTTCGCACAGGGGCTCCTCAACTGTATGATTACTTTATATAATAACTAGCTGTGCCCAGCCACGCGTTGCTGTGGCGTTGTCTGGTGGTGTTGGTGAGAAATTGTTGAGGTGGTGGTGGTATTGAATGTCTGTTGTATGGTTGTCTTTATGTTTAGTATGCACACTGAAGTGGATTATATGGCAGTGTGGAGTCAAGATAATCCAGTTCAAAGCAGATAATATAAGATTCTAAATGGGTTATATAGCTGTTTGGAAAGGCCTTGAGTCTACACTGCCATATAATTCAGTTAAAATTTGATAATCTGTGGAAGAGGCCTAAGTGAGGCCTAACTGTGCCTGTCCCCTGGGCTGAGGAGGTTGCTAAGAGACCAAGTGGGCGGAGCTTAGCCTTCAAACTGGCAGCAATTGGATAAAAACTATTATTCCTCTCCCTGTAATTAGGACTTTATTTTACTTTTCTTTTTGTTGTATCATCCTAGAGCCGTGAATGATGGGTTGTGTTGTCAAATTTCGAGGTTGGGGGGCCTGTAGTTTTGTTGTTTTGTCCGCTGCCCTGATGCCATCACTCTTTTATATATATATAGATGAACAGTGGTGGACTAGATCTAAAAATATGGGATAGCAGGAGATAAAATAGACCCACTCACAACTATGGCTGGTTCTACACTACCTTATATTCCAAGATCTGATCCCGGTTTATCTGCTTACCCCAGATTATCTGGCAGTGTAGACTCATATAATCTAGTTCAAAGCAGTTAATCTGAGATGAGATCCTGGCAGGTAGGACAGTGTAGATACAGCCTGGAAGACTATCATTTAATTTTTATATGATACTTTATACATTCAGTATTGCCCTGGTGTTGGAGGAGCCACTGTCCACCTGCTTTCATCCCTGCTTTCTTTTCCTCTCCTTTAATACCTGATTCCTCTTTCCTTTCTCTCCCTTCCTTCCCTCCTTTTCCCCCTCCCTCCCTCCAGCTTTGAGACCCCTTATACACTGCAATATAAAATCTAAATTATCTGCTTTGAACTGGATTCTATGGCAGTATAGACTCACATAATCTAGTTCAAAGCAGATAATGTGTATGGCAGTGTGGAAGGGGCCCTAGCAACAGCCAATCCAGCGGCACCACAAAGGGCCATTGGGTTGTCACCTAGGAACAGCTTTTGTGGTTCAGACAGTCAAAAGGCACAATTAAAATTGTTATTAACATAGTAATACAACATACATTTTAGTTGCATACAGTAATATTAGAACTATTATATTTTAATACAAATCTATAATATTTATATTGTATTTATATTATACTAGTTTGTGGACCTGGTGGTGCCCGAGTTATTTGAAAAAGGCATTGAGGGATATAGAAGCTCCTGAAATTTCCCCAATTATAGTAATTTAATTATGCATATGCACAATTACTATAATGAAATAGTAATGAAATTCCATTAGTCTTGTTATAATAATGAATTTTTCGCAAACTATAGAAACATTTTAGAAACAAAGTGCCAGCACCACCCAGTTTTGTAAAGACTTTTGAACCATTTTTTAAATGGATCACACATTCCTAATTTGGATTTTGTTTGGACTTTGGAATACCTTCATTTGCATATGTACATAATGCAATGAGTCCCAAGTCTAAATACAAAATTAAGTTATCCTTTATATACAACAGTGGCACAGCGAGTTAAACCGCTGAGTTGCTGAACTTGAATTCTGGATTTGGGTATTCTGGATCAGAGCCATTCAGCTCGTAGTTGCACGCATCATTCAGGAGACAGAATGAAATCCATGTGAAAGGGAAGAGCCCTTGATACCCAAAATACCTTAGAGAAGTGGTGCACATGCAAAATATTTCTGCACCTGCTCCCTTCTCTTGACCTTCATTTCCCCTCACTGCTGCTGCCTGTCTCCCTCTACTCATCCTCCTGCTGTTGTTATTGCCATAGAGAAAGTGCAAAGGACCTTAATTTGACAGTACCTATATAGATAGTCACCACCTGCTTCTACAGAAGGCAGCTGTGGCTTGGGCAGAATGTGGTGCCATTGCTTCAAAGCAAGCCCTGCACTCCAGTCCCTCTGCTAGCCAGTGCTCACACTTCAGAGTAGGTGAAGCAGGGCATATAAAAGCCAGCTGGCTCTTGGCTCTTTCTCCTCCTCCAGCTGGGACTAGGGTGACACTTGCCGCATCACAATAAGGAGACCGATGTGTCTCTGCTCTTGCGAGACATGAATCACAATGGCCTCTCTCTTCCTCTAACAGCTGCGGGTCACCCTTTCCAACAGGGCTGCTTCAGATGCCCAGAAGACAACAGCAATGTGGTTTTGTGTGAGATACTTGACTACAACTTCCGCCAGGAAGCCCAACATTAGTCAAATCTTGAAGCTGTTTCCAAAGGGGTAGTAGTCACATCGCATCTGCTGTAGCAAAAATAAGAAAATGCCTTGTGGCACCCTGAAGACTCGAGACATTTAATTACAGCACAATCTTTCATGAGCTAAATAGGCCACTTCTTTCCAATACAGTTGATGACAGCTCCCATCGTATTAACTGGGGGCATTTGGGAGGCATGTGGTTGAGGAGGGCCTTGTTATGTCATAACAGATTTGTTTGTTTTTAAGGGGCAACAAGACTCAGACAATGAACTAAACATAAATTTTCCAAGTGTTTATTCATGCCATGCCTGCTACACACAGGCACCAAGTTGACTCTTAGAAATCCCTATTGCTCTCATCCCATCCGTGATCCTGGCCATGAAAGCCTTCAACAACACATTGAACTGGTATCTGTGATTTCAATTATTCATGTCCTTATGTAGGCATTTTTAGATCCTCCAGCAAGAAATACTTTTGGGCCAGGAATACCATGGAGTCATGCTGAAGTTTTCAAAAATTTCTACATGAAATCTGGGAGCATGTCCCCATGGATACCAGGGCTGTATTGAAGTTCAGCATCTTAGACAGCATCAAGGACAAGTACTAGGTCACAGCCCCCAGTTTCTATGTATTACTAGCTTGGGGACCCAGCAGTGCCCAGGTTATTTGAAAAAGTCATTGTTTTGGAGTGTTACGTCATATCAGTTTGGTAATTTGTAGCTCTATTTCTTAGGGGGGAAAATAACTCTTTCCTGTTGTTTTTTTTATGAATGCTCCCATTAGAAAATGTATAAGGATGTGCAATTCCCAAAATTGTGGGCCAATCACCCCAAACCCTGCCAGTATTTATTGTTGGCCATGTTGGGTCTATGCACCAAGTTTGGTCCTGATCCAACATAGGGTAGGTTCAGTGTTCTCTTGATGTGGGTGAACTACAATTCCCATATGCCAAGGACAATCACCCCCACACCAGGCCTTTATGCACAGTTGGTTGTGTTGGACCTGTGTGCCAAGTTTGGTCCAAATCCATTATTGGCTGGGTTCTCTGGACAAAGGTGAACTACAACTACCAGATTTCCAGGGCAATAACCCCAAACTTTTGCCAGCATTCACAGTTGGCCATGTTGGGTCTGTGTGCCAAGTTTAGTCCAGGTCGATCATTGGCTGGGTTCAATTCCTCTGTTTGCTGCGTGCCATAGAAAAGAGTAGGAAAAGGTTAAGGGAGAGGCAGTGGGCATGGTGAAAGGTGGTGAAAAGAGAGGCAGTGGGCATAACCTGCAATGTCATTGGAGGGAGTGCTTTCACTGGCTCCTCAGCACTGTGGGTTATAGCTGTTTGTAGAGGCAGGAGCCTGTCTGTGTCAGTGAACACCTGCACCACATACACACATACACATTTTCACTTTTATTATGTGTATAGATGCAAATGGAAAAACATTTTCAAATAACATATACTGTAGAGCAGGGGTCCCCAAACTTTTTAAACAAGGGGCCAGTTCACAGTCCCTCAGACCGTTGGAGGGCCGGATTAGAGTTGGAAAAAAAGAACAAATTCCTATGCATACTGCACATCTCTTATTTTGAAATAAAAAAGTGAGAACAAATACAGCCTCACTGTTAATAATAATCATAATAAAAATAATAAAGAGGGTTGGAAGAAACCCCTTGTGCCATTTAGTCCAACCTCCTTCTGCCTTTGTGCACCAAAAGCACAAGCAAAGCACCCCTGACAGATGTTCACCCAGCCTCAACATTGTTAACAACAACAACAACAACAACAACAACAATATATCACACAGTCCTAAACACTTGGGAAGTGTTTGACTTGTGATTTTGTGATATGAAATCCAGCATATAGATCTCGTTAGCTGTATTATACTGTGTCTTTGTGAAAATAATAATAATAATAATAATAATAATAATAATAATAATAAAAGAGGGTTGGAAGAAACCCCTAGTGCCATTTAGCCCAACCTCCTTCTGCCTTTGTGCATCAAAAGCACTAGCAAAGCACCCCTTAAACATTAATGATTAATTAAATAATAATCAAAATACCATTATAAACAAGCAAATCATTGGAAGGGGTGCACCAGGCGGGGGCCGGATAAATGGCTTCAATGGGCCGCATGTGGCCCCCGGGCCTTAGTTTGGGGACCCCTGCTGTAGAGTCTCACTTATCCAAGCTAAATGGGCCAGCAGAAGCTTGGATAAGCGAATATCTTGGATAATAAGGAGGGATTAAGGAAAAGCCTATCAAACATCAAATTAGGTTATGATTTTACAAATTAAGCACCAAAACATCATGTTACACAACAAATTTGGCAGAAAAAGTAGTTCAATACACAGTAATTTTATGTTGCTATTACTGTATTTACAAATTTAGCACCAAAATATCACGATATATTGAAAACATTGACTACAAAAATGGCTTGGACAATCCAGAGGCTTGGATAAGCGAGGCTTGGATAAGTGAGACTCCACTGTATATATTTCCATTGACCCTTTCTGTGTAAAACATAACCTGTGCCACTACAGTAAATACTTTTAAAAATAACAATGCAGTGCTTCCCTAAGCTTAAAACATTAGGTGCTGTTAAATCGTCATCATCTGCAGTGATTCTGCATTTATAAAGCATAGCCCACTTGGAGTTCGGCAGGGTTTTCTTTGCCAAGTGGGGAATGACTTCCTTTGTTAGCCTAGCCAAGTGCATTATTGGAATGTTTTGTACTTTATTCAGGATAAAGAGAACATTTTTCATTAGCTGCTGTTTTCCCCCTAAGTGCTGCTTTGAAGTAATAATTTATATGGAGATCACTGTTTTGCTTTAAAATTCATATTTGTTTCTATCAGTAGTTTACAATGTGTTCCAAAGCCGCTAGAAGTTATAAAAAGCCGCCTCTTATTGATTTGCCCCCACAATTCGATAAAGAGAAGTATTCTGCGATTAAGCATGACATTCAATTTCCAGCTAGTGGTGCTGGTTGTCTTTTTAAAGCCATTACATTTCTGATGTCTGCCATAAGCCATAGTGCACCTCTCCCACGCATGGGAATCTATGCACGGTGGGACCTTGTATAGGAAGGAATCCCTATGGGGTGAGAAAGAGAGAAGAAATTGCACATGGCATTGCATCAAAGATATGGGAAGCCCATGCAGTGTGTGTACTTGTCTTTGTAATATAGTATGACCCACATATGTTCCCTGACTTTGTGTGGATACAGAAACCTTTTGAAAATAGCAAACCGTATTGAAATGAAAGACTTCTGCTTCAGTCACACTAGAAGAACTAGAAAATGCCTAGAGATTACATACTATATGTGGATAAATTAAATTCCAGTAACAGGTCCAGCAGATATGAGGTCATGTTATAGTAAAATTGGGAGTTGGTGGGTTGCGAGGAACAGAATTAATTTGTGTTGTCGAAGGCTTTCATGGCCAGAATCACTGGGTTGCTGTAAGTATTCTGGGCTGCATGGACACGTTCCAGAAGCATTCTCTCCTGACGTTTCACCCACATCTACGGCAGGCATCCTCAGAGGTTGTGAGGTCTGTTGAAAACTAGGCAAGTGGGGTTTATACATCTGTGGAATGATGGCCAAGGTGAGAGAAAGAATTCTTGTCTGTTGGAGGCAAGTGTGAATGTTATGATTGACCACCTTGATTAGCATTGAATGGCCTTGCAGCTTCAAAGCCTAGCTACTTCCTACCTGGGGGAATCCTTTCTTAGGAGGTGTTTGCTAGCCTTGATTGTTTCCTGTCTGGAATTCCCCTGTTTTCTGAGTGTTGTTCTTTGCAGCTTTGAATGTTTCTAGAACATGGCCATACAGCCACAGCAACCCACAGAATTAATTGATTTATTGGCCTTCAAAGGATGCAGACATTTTGCACTCTGCAGATGTACAGGCACTCCTCAAGTTACGAACAGGATAGTTCCTGTAGATTTGTTTTTAAGTTGAATTCATTTGTAAGTCAGAACAGGTATATTTTATGTGTAACTGCAGCCATATCTATAGGCTGTGGATAGTATAGGGAAGGGTTAACACCCCTGTAGTCTTTATTTCACGGTCTGTGCTCCTGTTCGAGAGATTTTCCTTACTTTCTGTCCCTGTGATAATTGGATTTTAACAAATGTGGCTTGTTGTGGAAACAAGGATTGGTGATAAATTTATTTATTTATTTGCAGTATATATATATTCTGCTCTTCTCACCCCGAAGGGGACTCAGGGTGGATCACAGAACATACATATGCAGCAAACATTCAATGTTGTTTATACACAGACAAGACAGACAAGTACATAGATAGAGGTATATAGACTTTTTCCATCTTTGGCAACTTGGAGGGTTGTGCTTGGTTCCGGCCACAAAGGGTGGAGTTGGTGGGTTGGTTGCTGTTTCTCCATCTTCCTTCCCAAGAGCTTTGTTCAAAAGTTTCCTCCTTTTTGTATCACATCGCTGCCATTTTCCTGGCATTTCCTTAAGGGTGGCTTAATATCTCCCCGCTTTGTAAGCGGTCACTATTTATCTACCCACATTTTGCTTTCGAACTACTAGGCAGTTGAAAGAAGGGCTAAAGGTCAGGAGCTCACCCTGACCTGGGCTTCGAACTGTCAACCTCTTAACTGACAAGGTTTATTGCAGCTGGTGGTTTAACCTGCTGTGCTAAAGCCTTGCCCAATAAAGCTTTAGTGGAGACACCTTTTCCCCATGATAACCCTTTCAGGAGTGAATTTCCTTTCTCTCTCATTTCCTGTTGTCTCACCCTCGTTTTTTTAACTAGGAATGGTTTGTAAGTTGGATGTTTGTAACTCAGGGACTGCCTATATTGAGAAATAAGCTCCATCATTCCCATCTAAGAGGACAGTCATGCAGATAGGGATGTCTGGAAGCTGAACTGATTCTGACACATCTGAAGGGTATGAATTGAGGAAAGCTGATTTCCTCTTTGTCTTTTGAATAAGCAATGTCTCAGCAATGTCAAACATTCATTTGTCAAATATTCATTTTACTACTTTAGAGAAGCAGTGCCTGAATTCTAAACCTGAACCATGTTTAACAATGCAGGTTATTATGTTTTTTTGGTGGAAACCTGGGAAATTAAAGGAGGATGAAAGAAAGCAAAGAAACAAAGACAAATATGTGGTAATGAATTTGTCAATGCAGGCAGAGACATCAGCCACAGAAAGGTGTTTATGCCATGCTTCAGGAATCACACAAGACCCAGTAGGAGATAAAGAATGCAATATTCTGAGCATAAAATATCCTCAGCATAAAACCCCACCTCCCACCTACATATACAGCATTTTCTAGTGAAACTCTTGTGGCTATGAAGACAGATTTGGAAATATGTGGGTGATAACTTGATGAAATCTCAGGAATCATAGCAAGGGCTGGAATATATCTCCAGACATCCTCCATAGATTATTATCCTTCACTATTGCTGGAAGGTATAGAAATCTATACATATGATAAAATGAAAATATGTATGTATGTGTGTGGCTGGGGTGTCCACTTCCACAGACAAGCTTCCACTTTCACAAATAACTGTAGCTCCCACTACGCAGGAGACATCAATGACATTGCAGGTTATAGAGAGCGCCGTAAACATGTCGAAGAGCCCTGCCAATGTCCTCCAAACACCATACTGCCCACCATCCAAGTGAAGGGAACAATTTCATCCTAGATGTTCTGTTTTTCTTCCAGTGTTCCTGACTCTCTCCATTGGTGTGGAATTTGCATGACCCCGCCCACTGCCTCTCCCATAACCCTTTCCTATTCTTTCTATAGCAAACAGCAAACAGAGGAATTGATCAGCAACTGAACATACTAGAGAGGTTTGAGGGAAATTCATCATGATTTATAGGAGTTGTAGGTACTGAGATGTATAGTTCACCTGCAATCGAAGAGCACTCTGAACTCCACCAATGATGGACCTGGAACCAGCATGGCACACAGAACCCCTATGACCAACAAAAAATATTGGCGGTCTTTAAAGGGATTTATAGGAGTTGTAGTCACCTATATCCAGAGCGCACTATGAACCCAAACAATGATGGATCTAGGCCAAATTCGACATGCATACCCGATATGCCCAAGTTGGAATACTGGTGGGATTTGAGGGAAATTGGCCTGGACATTTTGGAGTTGTAGGTACTGCGATTTATAGTTCACCTGCAATCAATGAGCACTCTGAACTCCATCAAAGATGGAATTTGATCAAACTTGGCACACAGAGCCCCCATGACTAGCAAAAAATACTGGAAGTCTTTGGGGAAAATTCACCTTGCTTTGGGGGAGTTGTAGTTTACCTACATACAGGGAGCTCCATGAACCCAAACACCGATGGATCTGGATCAAACTTGGCACACATACCTGATATGCCAAAATTTGATTACTGGAGGGTTTTGGGAAGAACTGACCTTCCTTTCTGAGAGTTGTAGTTCATCCACAACCAGAGAAACTGTGACCTCCACCAATGATGGACATGGACCAAACTTGGCACACAGAATCCTCATGACTAACTCAACCTACTGGAGAAGTTTGAGGAGACTGACTCACCATAGTGGGAGTTGTAGTTTACCCTACAGCCAGAGAGCACACTGAACCCCACCAATGATACATCTAGAGCAAACTTGCCCAAGCTAGTATGTAATAATGCAAAAAAGAAAAAGAAAAAAAAGAAAAAAAGAAGAAATGTACACAAAGACATCATTTACAGTCAGGTCATAGAACGTTGCATGTTTTCGTATACCATTCTGTGCAGGTCTTATTGTTTTCGAAGAAAGTCACACATTTTGTTTTTTTAAAGACCCCAAAACCTGGCAGACTGAATTTACTTCTCCAAGTGTTAGGGGAGTAAAGAAAAACCCTTAAAGGCAAGCAGAAGAAATTGGAATCCTGGATGAGATATTTAAAAAGTGACTGCGAATTCCCTGTTCCCGGTAGCTCTCAAGGAAGCTTCTAGTACTACTAAGCCCACAGTTCTCCATACCTTTCTTGCTTTTCTACACTGAACTGTTTTTCCAGCTCTTTCATTAGCTGAAGGCTGAGTCCGTTAGAAAAGGCTAGAGACTCCCTGATATGAAGATGATGATGATTTATTTATGTGGCGACATCCATGTATGTTATAAGTGAAAAAACAGCAAAATGGTTCTCTGTCCTTGGAGTTACATTCTAATTGAGACAGGACACAAAAGGGAAAAGGGATGGCAGGGTGGGAAAGGGATTCCAGTATATTGCCTCTTCTTCTCTCTCTTCAGAGCCACTGCAGTGAGAACTGGACTGGAGGGAAGGCCTTTCATCTCTCATCCTTGACCTTCACCACTGAAGGTGCATCTAAACCAGTGGTTCCCAACTTTTTTTTGACCAGAGACCACTCTCCAACATTAGTACGAAAATGGTTACGAATCAGTTTTGGATCAACTTTAGATTCAGTTTGGTTATTTGGGGTGCTGTTTCAGAAAATTGCATTAGCTAGACCACATCAGCTCTAATTTCTGAAAGAGAACATATGCCATCTAGTAGTCACCATCCAGTAGTTATTATATTTAATAATCTAGAGATGATGTGGACTATCCAATGCAATTTTCTGAATCAGTACCCCAAATAACCCCAGGAACGGGCCTAAAATGAAGACACCAAGAAAAAAATTGTTTTGGTTGTGCTGTGTTATTATCCATAGTAGTAACAGTGAGGCTGTGGAACATATTTTAGTTCTTGTGGACCACTGGTGGTCTATGGACCACAGGTTGGGAACCACTTATCTATACTGTAGAATTCATGCAGTTAAGTACCACTTTAACTGTCATAGCTGAATGCTGTGGAATTGTGCAAGTTGTAGCTTTACAAGCTTCACTGCCAAAGAGTGCTGGTGCCTCAGCAAACTACAAATCCCAGGATCCCGTAGCATTGAGTCATGGCAGTTAAAGTGAGGTCAAATTGCATTAATTGTATAATGTAGATGCAGTTTGAGAAAGCCCACCAATATTCTTATTTAGTTGCATTATGCTGCTTTGTTAAGCTTCTTCTTGCCCGTCAGTTCCATTCTTCCACTACTGCTTGATTTAATTTGGTTCAGTAAGAGTAGAACTGTGTGACTCCCTTTCCTGTGTAATTTTATATTTTACTATGCCTACTGCAAAAATGTCGATCGTTGTGGCAAATACAGGCTGAGTTACAATTTGCGGGATGAATCAATCCACATAATTGATGTTTTCAGCACCAACAACTTTTTATCGTATCAGAAGTGACTTGAGAACATACTGCAAGTTGCTTCTAATGCAGTTTAATTGCATTGAGCTGCATTATATGAGTCCAGACCAGCTATATAATGCAGTTTAAGCACATTGGACTGCATTGTATAAGTCTATACTGTCCATATAATTCAGTTAAAGTACATTGAACTTCATTATATGATTCTGCGCCAACTATATAATGAACTCCCTAAATCAGTTTTGATCCTATTAATGGACCTTTAAGGCCTGGATGATTGTTTAACATTTCAACTATGCTGATTTTAACTATGACCTATTTAAATTGTTTTTAAATTGTGTTGTCTGATGTCTAAATTGTTGTTTTATGATTTTATGTGATATATTGGGCTTGTTCCCTGTGTGAGCCGCCCCGAGTCCCCTGCTGGGGAGATGGAGGCGGCATACAAAAATAAATTTATTATTATTATTATATTATTCTGGTGTGAGAGAATTGGCCATCTACAGAGATGGTGCCCAGGGGATGCCAGGATGTGTTACCATCCTGCTGGGAGGCTTCTCTCATGTCCCTGCAAGCTAGAGCTGACAGATGGGAGCTCACCCTGTCTTGTGGATTCAAACTGGCAACCTTCAGGTCAGCAATCCAACCTTTAGGTCAGCAGTCCAGCCGGCACAAGGGTTTAACCCATTGTGCCACCATGGCTCCAGCACCAACAATTAATTTGTATGAAATGGCCTCACATTCATTTGACTTCAAGGAAACTTGCTTCCAGGTAGGGCTGCCATGCTATTTATTGGCTCTAGAATCTAAGAAAGAAACTACCTATCCATATTTTTGGTAACAATGTAAGCAGATTTGAAATGCAGAAAGTGACCTGTATGTAAGCCAACTTGAGACTCATGCTGTGAGAAAGACAGGATATAAAACAAATCAACCAGGCAATAAATAAATACATGCCATGGGCAACACTCTCAAGTCAATTTTAAAAAATGACTTTTCTCTCTTTTACCTATTCTGATTGCCTCAACAATAATAAAATAAAACCTTAACCTTCTCCTCTAAGTGTAAATAATGCAAAGCCTTTCTTCCGCTGGAACGGGAATTTCATCAAAAGCTTGACAGTGGCCTTGGCTCCAAGTGACAATATTATCCTGCCTCAAGATGGTGGAATAACACATCATAGGAACAATCAGAAGAGCGCCACTTTCCATTTCGCTAACTCCTCCCCACTGACCTTCTTTCTCAGATTTATTTAAAGACTTCCTTCCCCAGAAATAGGACAGCAAGGTGTAATTAACTAGAGCTCCTGTGTTCTGGAAATGTGACAAAAGAAGGGGGCAGGTGGAGGAGAATGATGTCAATCCTGACAGCAAATGTGCAGAGAACGATGTGCTCCCTGTCTAGAGTGAGTTAAATCACAGAATCTTATAGTAGAAAGGAGCTGCAAGGCCCATCTGCTCCAACCCTCTGCCATGCAGGGATGCACAACTAAAGAACTCCTGAAAGATGCTCATCCAATTTCTCTTTAAAGATCTCCAAAGAAGAAGTTGACAACCCTGTAAGACAGCTCTTACAGAAAAGCAATTATTCCTATATTTTAAGTAAAATTTATTTACTTATCATTTTAAATTCATTGATTCTTGTCCTTGGCCCCTTCCACACAGCTGAATAAAATCCCACATTTTCTGCTTTGAACTGGAATATCTGGCAGTGTGGACTCAGAAAACCCAGTTCAAAGCAGATATTGTGGGATTTTCTGCCTTGATATTCTGGGAAATATGGCTGTGTGGAAGGGCCCCTTGTCTCTTTGGCACCAAAAACAAGCTTGTTTCATCTACTGCATGATAGTGCTTCAAATATTTATAGATGGCTGTCATGTCACTTCTCAATTTTCTCAAGCTAAATATACGCAATTCCCTAAGCCATTCCACATAAGCCATGGTTTCCAGACATTTTATTATGTAGAATGTCCTTCTTTGGGCATGTTCTAACTTGTCAACATCCTTCTTGAGCTGTGGTGCCTAGAACTAGATGCAGGAGTCCAGGGAGGTGCAACCAAACAGAATTTCTCCTACTTCTCTTCATTTGGAGATAACCGTATATACTCGAAGATAAGCCGAGTTTTTCAGCCCTTATTTATGAGCTGAAAAAGCCTCCCCCGCTTATAATCGGGTCAATGTCAAGGCCAGCAACCGGAGCCTGCAGGGTATTGCTTGCAATATGTGATCTATTTCTCTCTTCTTCCTTATCAGTGTGTTTACTTTTGCAAAGCCTCCCTTGCTCTTAATCAAGGGAATGTTTTGAAAAGAGAGACACCCTTGCAAGTCAGGAAGAAGAAAAATATATATTCATTAATCTTATGAAAGCATTTTCCCCTGAAATATTTGTTAAACTCTCCTACAGATATATAGGCATTAACCCTTTGCAAGCTTTTGCCATTTCTATATACCTTTATATGTGTATCTATCTATATAAATTAATTTTATATATGAATTTCCCCTCATATGTTTGCAGGTCTTTGCAAATCCTTTATACATATAGATCCATGTATCTGTGTATCTGTAGCCATACATATACATTATTTTTATATATGAATTTACCCTCATATGTTTGCAAGTGTCTGCAAATATCTATATAAAGAGAGATGTCTGGATAGATATGAATATATTCTTACCTACCTATATATAGGGCTTGGAAATATTACAGGGGGGAAATGAACACACAAATATATATAGACATGTCTAGATAGATATGTATATATATATAGGGGTTGCAAATATTGTAGGGGAAATGCACACACACACACACACACACACACAGAGGGATTTGCAAACGTTTCAGAGGAAAATGCATATGTGAAATTAGTATCTATAATTATAGATCTATATCTAGCTCTGCATTGAATGATTGCCTGTTACTATGTTGGAAGCCGGCCTGAGTCCCCATGGGGAGATAGGGTGGGATCCAAATGTTGTTGTTGTTGTTATTATTATTATTATTATTATTATTATTATTATTATTATTATTATTATTAGGTTATTGTTGATACCATATTGTTTTTGTTGTCACTACTTTTCCACTTATAGAGCTAGTTTATTGCTTTTCTTTGAAATATGGTAAATATTCAAAAACATTGAACCTACTGATGCCTCGATTAGTGAAATTTTATTGGTATCTATTTTTATTTTGAAATTTACCCATAACTGCTGCATTTCCCAACCTCAGCTTATACTCGAGTCAATAAGTTATCCCAGTTTTTTGTGATAAAATTAGGTGCCTCGGCTTATATTCGGGTCAGCTTATACATGAGTATATACGGTATATTCCCATTAACACAGCCTAGAATTGCATGTTTAGCCTAATGTAGTAGATCTAAGACCTCCAGATTATTTGCACATGTACTGCTTTCAGGTGTCACCCATTCTATATCTGTGCATTTCATTTTTCCTGCCTACATGCAGAGTGTCTCCAATCTGTCCAATTCCAATCCTCGGACTATTCACAATTTGCAGATAAAACCAATTTGGCTAAGCATGTCTTCTCTTTCATCATCTAAGACAGTGGTTCTCAACCTTCCTAATGCTGTGACCCCTTAATACAGTTCCTCATGTTGTGGTGATCCCCAAACATAAAATTGTTTTCGTTGCTACTTCATAACTGAAATTTTGCTATTGTTATGAATCGTAATGTAAATATCTGATATGTAGGATGTATTTTCATTCACTGGACCAAATTTGGCACAAATACCCGATACGCCCAATTTTTGCATACCGGTGAATTTTATTTGGAGGGGGGGGGGAATGATTTTGTCATTTGGGAGTTGTAGTTGCTGGGATTTATAGTTAACCTACAATCAAAGAGGATTTTGAAGTCCACCAACAATGAAATTGAACCAATCTTGGCACATAGAACTTCCATGACTGACAGAAAATACTGGAAGGGTTTGGTGGGCATTGATCTTGAGTTTTGCAGTTGTAGTTCACCTACATCCAGAGAGCACTGTGGACTCAAAACAATGATGGATCTGGATCAAACTTGGCACAAATACTCAATATGCCCAAATGTGAACACTGTTGGAGTTTGGGGAAAATAGACCTTGACATTTGGAAGTTGGAGTTGCTGGGACTTATAGTTCCCCTACAATCAAAGAGCATCCTGAACCCCCCCATGATAGAATTGGGCCAAACTTCCCACACATAACCCCCATGACCAACACAAAATACTGGAGGGATTTGGAAGAAATTGACAGTGATTGCATCTGGAGAGCACTGTGAACCCAAACATTAATGGATCTAGACCAAATTTGGCACAAATTTGGGAGGTTTTGCCGCCTGTTTCCAAGAAGGAAGGCTAGGTGGAGAGATCTTCAGCCTTCTTGGCCAAAGGGATTCCTAAGACCATCCAAAATATGTGTTTTCTGATGGTATTTGGTGACCCCTCTGATATCTCCTCGTGACCCCTCCCCCAGGGATCCCGACCCCCAGGTTGAGAACCACTGGTCTAAAATTAATAAATCCCAAGACAGATCCCTGAGGCACCCCAGAAATCACTTCTGTCCAGAAAGAACCATTGGTGAAACTCTATAGGTTCGGTTGGTCAAACAATCATGAATCCACCTAACAGTAGCACTGTCACTAGCTTGTCAGCATGAATATAATGGGGGACCATATCATATAGTGGCAGGATTCAACACACTTTGTGCTCAAAGGATTAAGCTAATCAACTTGGCTATAAGTACATTGCTGTTTATGGTAAAAATGCTTGCATGAACAAAAAAATGACTATCAAGTTATGCACAAGGGGCCCTATGAGACATTTTCAAATAAGAAGCCAAATCATTATATCTATATTTATATGTATATCTAGACACATTGTACAATTGATTGTTGTGTGACTTGCCCAAGGTCACCCAGTAGATTTCAATGGCCCAGTTGGGAAAATCGATTGATGTTCTCCAGAGTTATAGGCTCAAACCACTAAACCACATTAGCTCACACTGAACGGTACCAATCAATGTGTTGTTGAAGGCTTTCATGGCCGGGATCACAGGGTTGTTGTATGTTTTCCGGGCTGTATGGCCATGTTCTAGAATTATTCTCTCCTGACGTTTCGCCCACATCTATGGCAGGCATACCTCACAATCTCTGAGGATGCCTGCCATAGATGTGGGTGGAATGTCAGGACAGAATACTTCTAGAACATGGCCATACAACCGGAAAACATACAACAACCAATCAACTTTCTTATTTCTTATTATTCTCTAGTTTTTCCCCCGCTTAAATTCATCACACATTTCTTGTTCCAGACCAGAAGAATGAAATGGCCTGAACATATGGCTGGTTATTTCAGATTGTTCATGCAATGCCGTGTTAGAACCTGGTCAGGGCAGGGAACAATAGTGGTGCTAGGACATATCCCACTGTAAATTCTTTAATTTAAGAAAGAGACATTTTATTATGCCTCTTATGGCCTTGACTCTTGCTTTACATTGTGGAGTTTTAGCAAGTGGAGGGATGTAAGATAGAAAAATGGGGATCAGAGCCTGAAAAAGCCACTGACTCTACAGTGGGCCCTTTATAGCCATGAGTTCTGTAACCACACATTATTAAACTATCTATGGTTTTTTTAAAAAATCTCCCAAGCAAATTTTGATTTTGCCATTTTATATAAGGGGATGGAATTTTACTATAACATTGCTTATCATGGGACTTGAGCATCCATGAATTTTGTATCCATGTTGTATGCTGGAACCAAACCCCAGCAGATACCAAGGGCCCACTGTGTAGTTAAATGAATTCAGAAGCTGGACAGCTCCCTGTCTACATAACTATGTATTTGAGTGCTAGAAGGAACACAATACAGTACTTTGGATCTTCAGTCCAAGTGTTGTGGTTTGCCAGCTGCCCTCACAAAAAATCTTGAGACTGTCCAGACGTTATGGACTACATCTCCTATCAACCCTGATCATTGACTTTGTTGACTGGGGTTGATGAGAATTTTAATCCAAAATATTTAGAATATACAAGGCTGAATCTCACAGTTATTCCCATGTATATGAGGAAAGTTAGAGGCACAAAAGGATATTTTTCTTATGCTAAGGCAGTTGTAAGAACCAGAGAGCCTAATATAAAAGACAGCATTGCATAATTTCACTGAACTTAAATCTGCTCTGGGGAACAAGAGCCTGTACCTGGAGATTGTGTAGACCAGGGGTCCCCAAACTTTTTAAACAGGGGGCCAGTTCACGATCCTTCGGACCGTTAGAGGGCCGAACTATCGTTGGCCACTGAGCAATAAATAATAATAATAATAATAATAATAATAATAATAATAATAGCAGCAGCAATAATAATAAAAAAGAGGGTTGGAAGAGACCCTTTGGGCCATTGAGTCCAATCCCCTTCTGCCTTTGTGCACCGAAAACACAAGCAAAGCACCCCTGACAGATGGCCACCCAGCCTTAATGTTAATAATAATAATAATAATAATAATAATAATAATAATAATAATAATAATAAAGAGGGTTGGAAGAGACCCTTTGGGCCATTGAGTCCAATCCCCTTCTGCCTTTGTGCACCGAAAACACAAGCAAAGCACCCCTGACAGATGGCCACCCAGCCTTAATGTTAATAATAATAATAATAATAATAATAATAATAATAATAATAATAATAATAATAAAGAGGGTTGGAAGAGACCCTTTGGGCCATTGAGTCCAATCCCCTTCTGCCTTTGTGCACCAAAAGCACAAGCAAAGCACCTCTGACAGATGGCCACACAGCCTTAATGTTAATAATAATAATAATAATAATAATAATAATAATAATAATAATAATAATAATAATAATAATAAGGGTTGTAAGAGAAGAAGAGACCCCTTAGGTCATTTAGCCCAACCCCCTTCAGCCCTTGTGCCGTGGGGGCCGGATAAATAGCTTCGATGAGCCGCATCCGGCCCCCGGGCCTTAGTTTGGGGACCCCTGGTGTAGACAGTAGATAACAAAGATGTCCTCAAAGCATTTAATTTCTTTTTTACCTTTGCCAAGTGCCAGTAGTGGAGTTCATTGGTGATGAAAACAGTAGAAGTAAGTTGATGCTACCAGAGATAACCATGATGGGCACTTCACATAAAGCTTTGGACTTTCCTAGCTAATCACTTAACCAGTGTTCTTTCATCCCAATCTCCCCAGGGGAAGCCTTATGCCTTTGACCGTGTTTTCCCTCCCAACACTACCCAAGAGCAAGTCTACCATGCCTGTGCCATGCAGATTGTCAAAGGTTAGTTGGGAGTTGGTGGGGCTGCCTTGTGTATAAGATCAGGAAATGTGGGGCAGTAAACTAAAGATATACAATGAAAATGTCTGGAGTCTGCTTTCTCACTCAATTGCTTTTTTCCTTGCAGATGTGCTGGCTGGTTACAATGGTACTATCTTTGCTTATGGGCAGACATCCTCAGGGAAGACTCACACCATGGAGGTAAGGGGTTGTCTAGTATATATATGTGTGTGTGCTTAGAACACAAACACGGGTAAGAAGTCTTGGCCTGGCTGTCACACTTGAAGATGTGAACAGTGTTTAAGCAATCAAGGGTTAGTTGGAGCACATTTGGGGTTGGGTGTCCTCATTTAGTAACCTTGTTGACATTTCTCTCCCACCAGGGTAAGCTGCATGATCCCCAGCTCATGGGTATTATCCCGCGCATTGCCCAGGACATCTTCAACCACATCTACTCCATGGATGAGAACCTGGAATTCCACATTAAGGTCAGAGTCATGTGGAACAGTGGGCCTGGTGGGGAATCAGCACCCAGAGAGGCAGATTTGGGGACAAAGGAACTATATTAGCAAGTGGTGGTATAATGGTACGAGAGAAACAAATTACTCACTGTTCCTATTTCCTTCTAAACTCTCTTCTACCCAGGACCATCACTGCATATTCTCTCCCCAACAAGCTTTGAGCAGATGACATGCCTTGTATGCAAAAGGTCCTCAGGTCATTCCTCACAATTGGCACTTAAGAAATTAGATAGCAGATGGTGAAAACAAACTTTCTTTGACTGAGATGTGGGAGTCATGTCACTCAGAGTAGTGAACAGCCATGGATTAAATGGGCAAATGGCTGAATCTATTAACCAGTTTTCTATGTTGTTATAATGATAATAATAATAAAACTTTATTTATAACTGCCCTCTCTCCCCAAAGGGACTCAGGGTCATTTAAAGAAATAACAACATGGCAAACATACAGTGCCGAAAACCAAATAGAAAATCAAATTTATTTATTTCCCTCATTTCTATCCCGCACTTCTCACCCGAAGGGACTCAGGGCAGCCACAGTCTGGCAAAAATTCAATGCCAATATACAATACAAAAAAATAAAACATAAGCCATTAAAACAATTGGATAATTTAACAAAATACAATAAATACATTTAAAACAATAGAATATAAAATACATGCACCAAAATCAAAACAAAAACATAAAATAAACTCAATATAACTCTTGGAACTGGCTCTATGTTGACAACATAGGGAGATGTTGACAAGCTGGAAAGCGTCCAGAGGAGGGCGACTAAAATGATTAAGGGTCTGGAGAACAAGCCCTATGAGGAGCGGCTTAAAGAGCTGGGCATGTTTAGCCTGCAGAAGAGAAGGCTGAGAGGAGACATGATAGCCATGTACAAATATGTGAAGGGAAGTCATAGGGAAGAGGGAGCAAGCTTGTTTTCTGCTGCCCTGCAGACTAGGACACGGAACAATGGCTTCAAACTACAGGAAAGGAGATTCCACCTGAACATCAGGAAGAACTTCCTCACTGTGAGAGCTGTTCAGCAGTGGAATTCTCTGCCCTCGACTGTGGTGGAGGCTCCTTCTTTGGAGGCTTTTAAGCAGAGGCTGGATGGCCATCTGTCGGGGGTGCTTTGAATGCAATTTCCTGCTTCTTAGCAGGGGGTTGGACTAGATGGCCCATGTGGTCTCTTCCAACTCTACTATTCTATGATTCTATGATTCTATGTTGTCTTTTGATTCCCAGGTGTGCAGAACAGTTTGGAGTTTTAAAATATCTCAAATATTTGCAATCCCCTTCTTCAGTCAATAGAGTCCCCTCTCCCATCATCTCCCCTTTTCTTCCCTCACTGGAACAGTGAGAGGGTCCCTGACCCAAAGAACTACAGTTTTACATGGACATTAGCACTATCAGGTCTAAGGAGATAGAACTTGGTACTAGAGTAGAGTCTCGCTTATCCAACATTCACTCATCCAACGTTCTGTATTATCCAGCACAGTCTGCCTCCCACCCGGATCCACAGCTGTTTCTCTAGGCAGCAACATGCAAGAGGCCAACATGCCCAACAATGACACAAGTGCAGCCATGCCCCCAAACAATGGCAGACTTGTAAAATATTATTTTTGGTGCTTAATTTGTAAAATAATAACGTAATTTGGTGATTAATAGGCTTTTCATGCTGACTTTTTTTTAAAAGGCTTTAAACAAAATAGTCCCATTCTATGTAAAGGCCTCTCCTTTTCTGGTCAAATTGTATTCTTTTGCCCTCACTTTGTATCCTTTACCCTGTTCATTTCTTCATTTCTCTCATAGGTTTCCTACTTTGAAATCTATTTGGATAAAATTCGTGATCTGCTAGATGGTGAGTGATCCTCAGAGTTATTTATTTCATCTCAAAAAAACTGCATCAATTAGTATAGAACTGATAAAAATAGAAGGAGCACAAGTGGCTAAATGTCTTTTGACCAAAAACGGGCAACAGCGACTGCATTGTCTGTAGCCTCAAACAATTCTTCCTCTGTACATGAGGTGGGACATTGCGGACAAGCATACAGATGCGGAGTTGTCTGTTCTGCCCCACAGTTGCACAAGGTGGAGGATTCTTTTAGGTATTGCCATTTTGCCAGGTTGTCTTTTGATCTGCCCAGTCCACTTCAGGGACTTCCAAGTGCCTATGCTTGGTTTGCCCCTGGGGGCAGACATTCGTGGGGGTCCATCCAATTGGGATTTCCTGGCTTAGCTGCCCAAAGGGATACTCTTACTGTTGCTGGGGGAACGTTAAGAGCAGTGGTGGTTCTCATGAATAATTGTCAGATATGTTAAGTGTTGAATAGTCTAGGTCTTGGCGATTGCATGTCAGGAGTTGAGAAAGGTTGGATGGAAACTGATGGTGCTGGTGGATGTTGAGGAGATAGTGGTGGATGGTGGGAGATGTAAGAGAAATATAGGGCTCTGGACAGCCTGGTTCTTTCTTAAATGTTTTCCTTTCCTTGCCTACAGTGACCAAGACCAATCTCTCCGTTCATGAGGACAAGAACCGTGTGCCATTTGTGAAGGTGAGATTTCTGTGAGGTGAGAGGGAGGGCACCAGTGATCTATGCAAAAGATGATTTTTTTATCTGTGGATAGGGATGCAACATTCATAGCAAAACCTGAAACCTGCTAAGTGATGCAGTCAAGTTTAAACTACAAAATAACTAACTTCTAAGGAATAAAACAACACAATGTTTTCAAAATAATTGGAAGCCTATTGCAGAATATATAGGTAGAATATTTAAAGACTGGTTGAGTGATTAAAAATAAATTGTCAGAAAGAAGAGCAAAATTATGGTAAATGTTCTACCGTTAGGTCACCTTTGAATACTTTATGCAAAATTTACATGTATATAAATATACATTGCTTGATAGAACAAAGTATTGTAAGACTCTATCTCGGTCTAAGGTCGAGAAGTTTACTTTCAATTTAAATACCGGTACATACGTTTTACTATTGTTAGAAAGTGTAAAAATATTAATGTTAATTGGTGGTTTTCATCCGAAAATACATCACACAGTCCTAGACACTTGGGAAGTGTTCAACTTATGATTTTGTGATAGGAAATCCAGCATGTCTATCTTGTTTGCTGTGTCATACAACATCGTTGTGTCAATAATAATAATAATAATAGTGAAATTCATGCTAAAAAAACCCCTACAAAATAAAAATGCTGTATAGTATGACTCTCATATCCACAGGGACCTCTAATGGATATGTAAAATAGTGGATTATAGTGAAGTTTATTATTTTCAATGGGATGAATAACTAAGGTATTGAAAAAGAGGTAACGCTTATACAGGAAGCCCCGAGTAAGTGCTGAAACTGTGGATAAGTAAAACTGTGTATTGTTTTTGCAGATACATGGGCTTATTATATTTTTATATCTCATAATAACCTTTTTAAAAAAAAATGTAATATGAAATCTATGGAATTGATAATTTATCTGTACATTTCTGCACTCCTTAAATCCAACCCCAGCTCTCTCTCTTGGGGTATCTGTTTGTGGTGAGAAAGCAAGAAAAGGAGCCCAGGTGAGAGGCTGAGTTGTGTACGGGCAGGATGGAGGTATGGTGGCAGCCAAGCAAAATGTACTTAAAAGGAGATGAGGTCACCTACCACCATTAAACTACAGCCATGTTGTTTTTGTCTCCTGACTTAGGGCTGCACTGAGCGCTTTGTTTCCAGTCCTGAAGAAATTCTGGATGTCATTGATGAAGGGAAATCTAACCGTCATGTGGCAGTCACTAGTGAGTTCTGAGGCTGGGTGAAGGGGCAAGAGTGATCAGTGGTCTATGATTCTATAATATACTTTATTTATATTCCACTCTATCTCCCTGAGGGGACTCAGAGCAGATTACAAGTACATATATAGCAAACATTCAATGCTGTTATACAATTGACAAAGACAAAACAGTACATAAACAGAGGCAGGCTTCCCTCTTTTTTCTATCTCCGGCATCTGGATGCTGTGCTCGACTCAGCCATGGGAAGGTGCTGTTGTTCCAGTCTTCCACGCCGAGGAGCGTTGTTGTTCATAGATGCCTTCCTGATCGAGCTGCCAGCTTTTCAGGGGTGCCTTTTATCTCCCTGCTAAAGCGGTACCTATTTATCTACTCACATTTCTGTTTTCGAACTTCTAGGTAAGCAGAAGCTAGGCTGATGGCAGGAGCTCACCCTACCTTGAACTGCTGACCTTCTGGTCAGCAAGATCTTCTGTAGCTGGCAGTTAACTCACTGATGTATGGGAGCCTCAAGCCTACTTTATATGTGATCTTCCAGGCCTAGCATTGCCAGCCAGATGTGTAATGTGATACTTGGACCACCACCCCTTTTTGTTTGCTTGTTAAAGCAATCAGCAAATAATCATCACCATCACCGTCGTCATAAATGGGAGGCTTGACAGTCTTCCCAATGGTGAGCTACCTGTCTCTATGGCAAAACAAAGAAAGCATCTCATATCTGGAATTATGAAATATTAAAAGATCCAAAATTGTTGGATAATAGTCAACATAAATGAATTTTGTGTTAGACTTGGGTCTCATCTCCAGAATATTTCATTATGTTCGTATATGTAAACAGAGGTATTCTAAATTCTAGAAAAAAATCCAAAAATTCAAAACATTTCTGGTCTGAAGCATTCTAGATAAGGGATTCTAAACCTGTTTAGATATGGCTGTAGATTCAAGCCATTTCCTGAACATTTGCAAATAGAAACAATTAGAAACCAGGAATGATATCATTGTTTTAAATAAATAACAGGACGTTTGAAAAAATATGTCTGGTCACAGGAAGAAGAAGAGAGGTGGCAGAGATTCTGTAACATTTAATACACAACAAGATTAGTACACAGCAAACAGGATCACATGTCGGACACTTCCCAAGTGTTTAGGACTATGTGATGTATCAGCGAATAATGCATGCAGATCCGAGTAGGGTGGCCTTTTGCAAACGACAAATAGTCATTTTGTCAGCGCCAATTGTTTTCAAGTGCAGGCCAAGGTCTTTAAGCATTGCACCCAGTGTGCCGATCACCACTGGGACCGCCTTCACTGGCTTGTGCCAGAGTGTTTGCAGTTCGATCTTTAAATCCTCATATTGTGTCAGCTTTTCCAGTGGCTTTGCATTGATTCTGCTGATGCATGGGATTGCAACATCGACGATTCATACTATGTTTTTTCCCACAATCGTGAGGTCAGGAGTAATAATAATAATAATAATAATAATAATAATAATAATAATAATAAGCATTATTATGTGTATCCCGCTTCTCCTCCTCTGTCCCTTCCTTTTCCTTTCCTTATGCACAAAAATGTATTGATAAAATAAGGCAACACACAATATTAAAACTAATATTTTTCATTAATTATAAAAGTAACTAACATGCCTTTATCTACAACATATAACCTATATATGTTCTAAACAAACACCTGCTAAACTAATCTATAATAGGCTTGTGCATTTCGGGAGAATCTCTATCTGTTTCTGCTTGCTTTTTCCAGAAGCCCCTCCGTATCCATTTTCCAGTGCCTCCCGAAAACGAGTGTGCTGCTGAATGGGTTTTTGTTCTGCATCCAAAAAAACCTGTTCTTTTCAGACCATTGGTGGCAATTGGGAACTTACGAGGCTCCCCTTTTCCTTGGGAGCCATTCCTTTCTAATAATAATAATAATAATAATAATAATAATAATAATAATAATAATAATTTTATTTTTGTACCCCACCACCATCTCCCCAGAGGGACTCGGGGGTCAGCAATAGGGTTAAGAAAGTACCCTATCCAGCCTATTATGGTGGAGGGAGACTTCCCACAGTCTCCCCTTTCATATCCTTCATTAAGACCTGGATTCAAAGAAGCATCGGCGCTAAGATACTACTCTTTCTAGATCCTTTATCTTTTATTTGTAGAGAGAAGACTGGGTTTAATGCTTCTTAAAGCTGTTTCTACTCTAGAGAAGAGGCAAGTGTGCATGGGCTTTCTCTCTTAGCATCACATGGCTACAATTCGGCCAACTAAGGGAATATTACAAAAAAGATAAAGTAAAGGGCTTCATGGGGAAAAACAATCTATGGGACAAAATATTATTTTCAGAAGGCCGACTAATTTCAAAAATATATAAAATTCTATTAGAATGGAACACAGAGATGGAACTAGTGAAAAGTAATATGACTAAATGGTCCAAAGATATAGGAAGGCCTATCCTAATGGAGGAATGGGAGGCTTGTTGGGGCAGGAAATTAAAATTCACATACGTGTATCAATTAAAGGAGAACTGGATGAAGATGTTCTATAGGTGGTACATCACCCCTAAAAAACTAGGAATGATTAATAAAACTAATAATTACAAATGCTGGAAATGCGATAAAAAAGAAGGGACATTCCATCACATATGGTGGGAATGTAAAAAAGCTAAAAAGTATTGGACTAGGGTACACGAGATAATACAAAAAATGTTAAATAGAACATTAAAAAAGCTCCCAGAACTGTACCTGTTAGGAATCTTTACAGAATCTCAAGATCAGAATGAAGAGAAACTAATGACGTATTTAACTACCGCGGCAAGAATGACCTATGCCAGGCTTTGGAAACAAAAAGAAACCCCCAAGAAAGAAGATTGGCTTATTAAAGTTGCCGAAATAAAAAATATGGACAGATTAACTTACATTATAGCAAAAACTCAGGGCAGGCCAAGAAAAGAGACAAATTGGCAACAGATAGAAAAATACCTGGAATTTAAAAATACGTAATAGGGAATTGAACTATTTTAGTTCAATGTAAAAACTGAACACTATATCTGAAGTAAGAACAGACTGAAACCCCCACCGAAAGGAGGAAGAAGAGAATGAACAGCAGAAACTGAGAAGGAAGAAACGAGTGTGGCCACAGATGAAATAACCGACCATTAGAGAAAGTTAGATCCATTTCGCCAGAGATGTGGAAGTCAAACCACCAATTTTTAAACTTGTTTTGTGATTTAATGTGTTTGTTTTTCTTGGGTTTTTTTTCTCTTTTTTTTTCTTTTTTCTTTCTTTCTCCTTGTATGTTTTCCTCTCCCTGGTATGTCTGTGTGCACAATCTTTATGTATATATGTACACTAATATGTCGAAACTTAATAAAAAAGATTTGAAAAAAAAAAAAGCACCAGCACTCCACACAGCTTTCTAAGAGGTATTTTAAGGAGGCCCAGGGAAGGAAGAGCCATGACCTGTAGCTCAGTAGAGCTATCCTCCCTGGACTATCTTTAAAATCCCCTGTTTTTAGTGCCTGAAATCTCATTTCTGCTTGCTGGTTATGCTTCCTTAAAACTGTTTCTGCTTTCTACTCTAGAGGAGAGGTAGGCTTTTCTTTTTGTTTGCGGGGATTACTATTATTAATAATAATGATTATTTTTAAAAGTATTTTCCAAAGGTGAGAAAGGGAAGGAGAAAAAGGTGACTCACCATCTCCAAGCCCCCAAACGCACACGTGTGCGCACGCCACTCACCGTCCCTTAGGTCCCCAACTCCCAGTAAAGTAAAAGCAAATGTTTCTCTTTGACATTAAGTCTAGTTGTGTCCGATTCTGGGGGTTGGTGCTCTTCTCCATTTCTAAGCCAAAGAGTCGGCATTGTCCGTAGACACCTCCAAGATCATGTGGCTGGCCTGACTGCATGAAGCGCCATTACCTTCCTGCAGAAGTGGTACCTATTGATCAACTCTCATTTGCATGTTTTTGAACTGCTAGGTTGGCAGAAGCTAGGACTAACAGCAGGAGTTCACCCTCTCCCTGGATTTGAACTGCCGACCTATCAGTCAACAACTTCAGAAGCTCAGCGGTTTAACCCACTGCACCACCAAGGGCTCCTCAACTCCCAGTCAGTCCCACTAAATAAAAAGAATCACAAAAATAAAGAAAAATCAAAATGATTCAACTGTGATGCTGAATAGGGGAGGAGGAGCTGAGATTGGCTCCTGCTTTCATGTCTGGCGGGTTTTTGTACCGGAAGGACCCTTACCGTTACGTGTCCCCAAAGTACCAAAGGTACTGAAGGAAACAGAGGAAACAGGGGAAACCAAATCCGTGCACATGCCTAGTCTATAGACCTCTCGTTTGTTGACTGTTCATTTTAATTTCTTATTTTTGGTCTCTATAAGTATCACTTTATTTTTACCTTTCTACTTTTAATAACACCTGTCTATATCAGAAAACCAATAATTGAAGATTGTCCCCATCTCTGCTGTATAAAAGTAATAAATATGTCCTGGCCTTTCTTGAATTCAGTCAAGGGTTTCTTCTTAATCAACACTGTCAATGTTTCTTTCTGAGCTAATTCACATATTTTCATCAGCCAATCTTCTTATGTCGGTATATCTGGTTCTTTCCGTCTCTGGGCATACATGATTTCTGTTGCTGTAATCAGAAAATAAACATTGAAGATTACTATTATATATGACTAATAATGAATTTTGTGTGAGAAATGAAAATTTCAGCTATGGATTAGGCAAGGCCAGTCAATGCAACTGGGATGGATAGGGAATATATAAGTGATGTCATAATGTTGTCATAATGGCAACAGAAGCCTTTTGTCTTCTTTGCATCACTATGGTATAATGTGGGTCTCTAAGCCAACTGTGAGTTAGATATCATAAACCACAATCTTGCTGCCCTCTAGAGACAACATGTGCTAGTTCAGTCTCTTGCTATCAGTATTGCTAAATACAAAACACAGGCAAGAGATTGGTCTGCTGTTTGCAAACTGGGGTGGAGAAGTGTACCCAGCAGTACAGTGGATTTAAGGGTTGTTGTTGTTGTTGTTGTTATTAATTCATTTCTATACCACTTTTCTCCCGTGGGTGGGATTCAAGGCGGCATACAACATATAAAATTGTACAAATACATCCGATCACAATACATAATCAGTTAAAACCTCATATCCTGATATAAAAACCCAATTAACATATCAAATAAAACAATTTAAAAACTTACAGCAAGCATCATTTAAAGATATCCATAACCTCCGGCCACTGAAGTTATTTGTCAAATATTATCAAAATATCAGACTGGCAGTGCCTATTATCCTTTGTCTGGTTTTAATTTGCAAACAAAAGGCCAGTAAGGAGGGTGCCAATTGTGGCTGCGGGGCCACCACCGAAAAAACCCTCTCTTTCGTTCTCACCAAACACACCTGCGATGATGGTGGGACTGAGAGAAGGGCCTCTCCTGAGGATCTTAGGGTTCAAGTGGGTTGGTAGAAAGAGATACAGTCCCTCAAGTAGGCTGGTTGTAGCCTACTCACTAAAGACCTCAGTTGGGTTTGTCATGAGGTTTTAGGGTGAAAGCCCCAGAACCTTTTGTTTAACAGGGACAATGCCATTGCCTATCATGACCCCCTTTGTCTGTCTGGCACCTTCTGAGTTAAACTGCAATTGCCAAGTTAACTGGAGAAAAAATGGATTTTTCCATCAATGTGGTGGTGTTATGACCTACTGCTCTTGTAATCTAAAGGATTTGGAGTATGGCTTTGCAAAAGCTCTTTCCCCAATAGATGTGAAAATTGCTGGAAATTGTTTCAGATCAGACAGGCGTAGGTATGTTTGGACTCTCCATGGACATGTTGCTATGGAGACTATCCAGATAAAGACCTGTATTTCAGAAATCACCATTGACACTACTGCATGTCTCACTTCAGACCTCAGTTGGGTTTGCCATGATGTCTCCATTAAAGACTCCTTTTATAATTAAAATATAATCCACATTGCACAAGTGTGTGTGTATGTGCATGTGTATGAATGTACTGTGTGTGTGTGTGTGTGTGTAGAGAGAGAAAGAGATAGGGAGGGAGGGAGCCCTTGATGGTGCAGTGGGTTAAACCGTCGAGCTGTTGAACTTGCTGACCAAAAGATTGATGGTTCGAATCTGGGGAGCAGGGTGAGCGCCCGCTGTTAGCCCCCACTTCTGCCAATCTAGCAGTTCGAAAACATGCAAATGTGAGTAGATCAATAGGTACTGCTCTGTGTGAGAGAGAGTTCCAATGTATCTCCTTCTTCCCCACATGCTATTCTTATAATCATGCCTCCAATGCTTTTGCCAACTATCTTTTGTTTGTTTTGATTCCTGTTGGTTTTGTGAAAGCCGGGCCCTGGACATTAGGTTCTGCTTCTCTGAAGGTTGACAACAATATGAGTCATCTCCTTTCCAAGTCTGACAGATCAATTGCGTGGCCTCTAATGTTTGCATGTTCTTTCCTTAATAGTCCCTGGTCTAATGGTTTCCTCGGGTTTTTGTAGCATTTCGGGAACAGGTTATTTAGAAACTGCAGTAAGGAATGAAGGGAAGAAGGAAGGAAGAGAAAGGCAGAGAGGCAGAAGTGTTTCTGCAAACTCATTGGGGAGCAGTATATTTTTCTCATAACATCTTTGGTTCCCTTGGCCCAGATCTTTTGATCCAACTCATGATTTCAACATTATTTTGTATATTGACCTTTTATGACTGTTTTTATCCATGTTGATGTTTTATTGTTGGTTGATTTGTTTATTGTTTTTTGTTTTGATTTTGTGCTGTTGTGTCCGGGCATAGCCCCATGTAAGCCGCCCCGAGTCCCTTCGGGGAGATGGGGCAGGGTATAAGAATAAAGTTGTTGTTGTTGTTGTTGTTGTTGTTGTTGTTGTTGTTGTTGTTGTTATTATTATTATTATTATTATTATTATTCAACATTATTGTGTATCTCTACCACTAGATAGGCTGGATTTGCACTGCCCTCTATCCCAGGATCTAATCCAAAATGATCTGCCTTGAACTGGATTATGAGAGTTTCCACTGCCATATAATCTGGAATAAGAAGATAATCTGGAATCAGATCCTGGGATACAGGGCAGCGTAGAAGGGGCCTAAGTTGAAGACTGTGAGTGCATCTACACTGTAGAATTAAGGCAGTGTAACACACCTTTAACTGCCATGGCTTAATACAGTAGAGTCTCACTTATCCAAGCTAAACGGGCCGGCGGAAGCTTGGATAAGCAAATATCTTGGATAATAAGGAGAGATTAAGGAAAAGCCTATTAAACATCAAATTAGGTTATGATTTTACAAATTAAGCACCAAAACATCATGTTATACAACAAATTTGACAGAAAAAGTAGTTCAATATGCAGTAATGTTATGTTGTAATTACTGTATTTACGAATTTAGCACCAAAATATCACGATATATTGAAAACATTGACTACAAAAATGGCTTGGATAATCCAGAACCTTGGATAAGCGAGGCTTGGATAAGTGAGACTCTACTGTACTATGGAATCTGTTCAACATCTTTATTAACGTCTTAGATGAAGGGTTAGAGGCATGACCATCAAGTTTGCAGATGACACCAAACTGGGAGGGATAGCCAACACTCCGGAAGACAGGAGCAGAATTCAAAACCATCTTAACAGATTAGAGAGATGGGCTGGAATTAACAAAATGAAGTTCAACAGGGACAAATGCAAGTTACTCCACTTAGGCAGAAAAAATGAAATGCAAAGATACAGAATGGGGGATGCCTGGCTCGACAGCAGTATGTGTGAAAAAGATCTTGGAGTCCTCATGGACAACATGAGCCAACAATGTGATGCGGCAGCTTAAAAAGCGAATGGGATTTTGGCCTGCATAAACAGGAGTATAGTGTCTAGATCCAGGGAAGTCATGCTACCCCTCTATTCCACTTTGGTCAGACCACACCTGGAATCACACTGTGTCCAATTCTGGGCACCACAATTGAAGGGAGATATTGGCAGGCTGGAATGTGTTGACCCAAATGATCAAGGGTCTGGAGAACAAGCCCTATGAGGAGCAGCTTAAAGAGCTGGGCATGTTTAGCCTGCAGAAGAGAAGGCTGAGAGGAGACATGACGAGGGCCATGTATAAATATGTGAGGGGAAGTCATTGGAAGGAGGAAGCAAGCTTGTTTTCTGCTGCCCTGGAGACTAAGACGCAGAACAACGACTTCAAACGACAGGAAAGGAGATTTCACCTGAACATCAGGAAGGACTTCCTAACTGTGAGAGCTGTTCAGCAGTGGAACTCTGCCTCAGAGTGTGGTGGAGGCTCCTTCTTTGGAGGCTTTTAAGCAGAGGCTGAATGGCTATCTGTCAGGGGTGCTTTGAATGTGGCTTTCCTGCTTCTTGGCAGGGGGTTGGACTGGATGGCCCACGAGGTCTATGGCCAACTATGATTCTATGAATCGTGGGTGTTGTAGTTTGGTGAGGCTCCTATTTAGCAGAGAAGAGTAAAGGGCTTATACAACTATAGCTCCCATGATTCTATAGCATTGAGCCATAGCAGTCAAAGGGGTTAATTAATTAATTGTACAGTATTGGTTGTGTTTTGTGTAATACTAAACAGAAGTGAATGACATGTGCAGAATTTCTGCCCAAGGTTTCTCCTATGGGTAAGAGTGGGTAAGCTGTGTTTCTCAGGCCACGGAGTCTCCTTGCCTAATTTCATATGGATATCACCTCAATTTCAAACGTTATCTGTAAATAAACAATTACTCCAACTCATTTCTGGGAAAACCATCCTTTGCACACTGGGTGGGGGAAAACATAGGGCAAGAGAAAGGAAGATGTCAGGACTCAGCCTAATTTAGGCTCTTTAGTCATATTCACTATCAGAATAATAATAATAATAATAATAATAATAATAATAATAATAATAATAATTGTATTTTTATTTTTATACCCTGCACCATCTCCCCGAAGGGACTCGGGACGGCTTACATGGGGCAAGCCCAGACAAAACAGACAATGTAAAAAACTCAACAATAAAACAAATCAATCAACAATAAAACAAGTCATAAAACAAATGAGGTCATATACAATAAACATATTATTTCAGTATTAGCTGAAAACTGTCTACTAGGAGAACACGATCCTCTTATTAGGACTGAAGTTAAATTCAGCTGTTAACCCACTCATCTTCTTCACATGGAACGAGGTAGAAACAGCATCTTCTCCTTTGCCTTAGGCAACAAAACGTCTTGGTTTAGCCCACCACTGTGATGCAACCCTCAATTCAAAGCAGTCCTTGACAGGAAAAACAGAATGTTGTCTTTGGGGCACAAAATACTGGCACCCCTCCATCTTGTCTCTTTCTGTTTTGCAGACATGAATGAACACAGTTCTCGCAGTCACAGCATCTTCCTCATCAACATCAAGCAGGAGAACATGGAGACTGAGCAGAAACTGAGTGGGAAGCTTTACCTGGTGGATCTGGCTGGGAGTGAGAAGGTGCAGTGGAGGATTTGGAAAGACTTGGTGTCCCTGTCGTGATTGCCAAGGCAGGCAGGGTCGGACATGCTTCCATAAAGATCACCTGTCCAACATCAAAAATCCATATCGTTCCTTGCGGTGCCTTGAAACAACTTCTAATCAGAAACAATAGCTATTTAAAGCATCTTGTTTCCCTGTCTTTTTTTGTCAGGGCACCCAGATAACCTATCCTGCCTGCCCTAAAGCCCTTTGGACCCATTGTGTATGCATGTGTCTGGTACTGCACACTCCCATCCCCTGCAGTTGGCAGATTTTATGAAGACTCTAGTTTTGTAAGGCATAGAATCAATTGGTGTTTCTAAGGTTGTCTAATGTGGAGAAACAGAAAACATTTTTCCTGCAGTATGTCAGGGATCACCAGTACCATATTTGTTCCCATTTGCTACAACTGCTTTTTTGGGTTGCTGTGACTTTTCCAGGCTGCATGGCTATGTTCCAGAAGCATTCTCTCCTGATGTTTCGCCCACATCTATGGCAGGCATCTTCAGAGGTTGTGAGGTCTGTTGGAAACTAAGCAAGTGAGATTTATATATCTGTGGAATAATGTCCAGGGAGGGAGAAAGAATTCTTGTCTGCCTGAGGCGAGTGTCAATGTTGCAATTGATCAGCTTGATTAGCATTGAATAGCCTGGCAGCTTTAAATCCTGGCTGCTTTCTGCTGGGCTGAATCCTTTTTTGGGAGATGTTAACTGGCCCTGATTGCTTCATGTCTGGAATTTCTGTTTTTTCTTCGTGTACTCTGTGAATGCACACTAATGGAGAGGCTGCGCCTGCGCAGGTCCCAACGGAAACTCTTCCCAAGCTGAAGTTTAAATTTTGGCGGTAGCCACGCCCCTCCGTCCCCGGAGGGCATATAAGGCAGCCCTCGGCGTCTCCTCCCCAGTTCCTTTTTTTCCGCCGCAAGGTTCACTTCGGATTCTCATGTCTACGACTCGCTTCAAGCGCTGCACTCAGTGTGCTGCTAAAATTCCTGATTCCGACGGCCACGCCAAGTGCCTCTACTGCCTCGGAGAGGCACATGTCGTCGGTACCTGCCGTTTCTGCCTGGCCCTAACGGCTCAGGCTAGAAAGAATAGAGCCGCGAGGCTTAGAGCGGCGCTCTACGAAAAATCGCTTGCCCCTGAACCCGCTCCGTCGACTTCGGGCACGAAGCCGCCGCTTAATCCGGGTTCGATGTCGGCTTCAACAGCTAAAGCCCCTTCGATCTCGTCTAAGGCGTCCAGAGCCTCCAGATCGTCTAAGGCCGCTAAACCACCGTGCACACTCACCACGGCTACGGTGTCGACACGTTCTGGTCGGGTCGGCCCTTCCTCGACATCGAGCTCGGTGGCTTCCGTATCTTCGGCCCGATCCCATCTTGGGGCTCCTCCGTCGACCTCTGCGATGAAGATCGCCCTTAAAAGGGCTCACGAGGAAGCTCGTCGGTCCCAATCCGACTCAGCGATGGTCCCTCCCACGCCGGGAAAATCCCTGAGGGTTCCATCAAAACAACCACTCGCTAAGAAGAGGGCTACCCAACGTTCTTCCTCTTCTGCTTCCTCCAAGATGGACGTCCTTTCTTCGGCGACTTCTTCTAGGAGGTCCTCTCCGATCGCTCCTGCTCAGCGACCTCGCCAAACTTCTCCTCAACAACTTTCTGATGGCGAGTTGCAGGACTCACCCCACCACTCCACTCAGACAGTGGTCAGGGTGCCTTCTCCTCGACCTGCTGTCTCTCATCGTCCGTCTCGCCAGCAGCTTTTTCCCCCGACCTCGACACCGGAAAGGGGTAGACAGACCACTCGCCTGGCTCGAGCGGCCCAGGCTTCGGCCTCCAAAGATACTCGCCCACAGATGGCTTCTGCTCCTGAGGCTTTGCCGCCACCAGAGACTGTGTTGTCATCTCCCCCCCAGTCCCCTCAAGGGGCTGGGGACGATGAGATCGATATAGATCGCCCTGATTCCGCTCTCTCGGCCTCGGTGGTATCCTTAGGCCTTGATCTCTCTCCTCCTCATGACGCCTATGAGGTGGACCCTCCTTCGCCTACCGACAACATTCGGGCTTTCTCCGAACAAATGATTAGAATGGCCGACGCCCTGGGTCTAGAAATCAAACAGACTTCCAAGGCAGTTACTGACCCAGTCTTCAAACGGGTCCAAGCCCAGGCCCCTCCAGCCACGCTGTTGCCATTTTTGCCTTATCTCCTAGATGTCATCCAATCTTCGTGGAAGACTCCTTCCTCGATCCCTCCTACCTCGAAGAGAATCGAGTCTTGGTATCGTACAGATGACGACACTTTAGAATGGCTTAAACACCATCCCGACCCGAACTCCATGGTCGTTAAAGCTTCTCAGTCTTCCGGCCGTGAATCCACTACCCCTGCAGACAGAGAGGGCAAGAGGTTCGATGCGGTCGGTCGAAAGCTCTATTCCGGAGCTCTCCTACTCTGTAGAATGGCGAACTATGGGGCTTGTATGGGGGCATACCAGCAGATCCTTTGGGAGAAAGCTCAGCCCTTCTTCTCTAAATTGTCGGATGAAGACCGGTCCGTCATGTCCACCCTCCAACAAGAGGCCGATTCGTTAGCGCATCATCAAATCCAGATGGCTAAGCATACGGGCGACACGGCCGGCAAGATGATTGCCCACGCCATTGCTATTCGTCGCCACGCCTGGCTGAGATCTTCCGGTCTGTCTTCCTCCTCAAGGCAGGTCATCGAAGACCTCCCCTTCGACGCCATGGGCCTCTTTAACTCTGGCACCGACGACAAACTAAAAACCAACCACGACTTTAAAGTTCTGGCCACTAAATGCGGCGATCAACCCCAGGTTCACCGCACCAAGTGGTTTCCTCAACGCTTTCGACGCTTCCCGCCTCCTTCTTACCGCCATCAATCCTTCCGGCGTCCCTCGGTATCAAACAACCAAAGTCGCCAGCAACCCCGTCGGGCCGCTCAGCCACAAAGACAACGCGGCCGAGCCACCCCCACTGCTGCTCAACCTCTCCGGCGTTCCTGACGCCATCTCTCTTTCCAAAGACTCTTTCTTCGGTACCGATGCAGCTCTCATGCCTCCACACCCCTCCCCTTCACCAAATCAGCCTCATGGTCTCTTTCTAGACCGCCTGGCTCCCTTCTTTCACCGGTGGAAATCTATTACTTCAGATGCCTGGGTTCTCAAAATTGTCCAAGAAGGCTATGCCTTGGAATTCGAAGAACTCCCGCCCACGGGTCAAGTCCTTCTCTCCAACCCCTCTCAAGAAATTCTCGCAGAGGTCGACGCCCTTCTCGCCAAGGGGGCTATTCGGCCTTCTCCATCGGTACAGGACCCTCAAGGCTTCTTCTCCAGATACTTTACGGTCCCGAAGAGGGGTGGGGGCCCCCGCCCAATTCTGGACTTACGCATGCTCAATGTCTTTATACGTCCAACCAAGTTCAGGATGGTCTCCATCGCCTCCATCCTCCCGATGCTTCAACGCGGAGACTACTTCGTGTCTATAGACCTTCGAGACGCCTATTTCCACGTGGCGATTCGAGAAAACCACAGACGCTTCCTCTCTTTCAAAGTTCTCGACCAGACCTACCAGTTCACCGTTTTACCCTTTGGCCTCGCTACGGCCCCAAGGGTCTTTACCAAAGTCGTCGCTGTCGTGGCTGCCCACCTCCGGCTCCAAGGGATCACAGTCTTTCCATATCTAGACGACTGGCTTCTGGTCGAATCCGACCCTGCCCTTCTCCGACGTCACGTCGACTACACCCTCTGTCTTCTAGAATCTCTCGGTCTTCAATTAAACCACGACAAATCTCACCTCACCCCGTCGAACAAGATCTGCTTCATCGGTGCCCTGTTCGACTCAATTGCTCAAACTGTCTCCCTTCCGTTCGACAGGTTTCTAGCCCTTCGCCAACAAATCATTTTCTGCGAGACCCACCGGAGGGTTCGGGCTCGATCCATCCAGGTTCTGCTCGGCCACATGGCCTCCACAGTCTTCACGACCCCGTTCGCCAGGCTTCATCTCCGGCCTCTTCAAAGGTGGTTCATAGACGCTTTCAAGCCATTCCGCCACCCCAACTCGAGGTTTCTCTCGGTCCCGCCTCACGCTCGTCGGTCGCTTCTCTGGTGGAAGTCCCTCTCCAACGTTTGCAGGGGTCTGCCGTTCCACCCGACCCCTCCCTCCACTACCATAACCACGGACTCATCCAACTTCGGCTGGGGAGCCCACATGAAGGGTCTCACTGTTCGGGGCCTTTGGTCTCCCTCCGAGAAGACAAATCACATAAACTTTCTCGAACTCCTTGCTATCTTCAAGGCTCTGAGAGCCTTCTCACGCCTGATCTCCCAGACATCTGTACTCATTCAGTCAGACAACACGGTAGCAGTCTTTTACATCAACAAACAGGGTGGCACGGGTTCAAGGAAGCTGATGCTCCTCTCCTCCCAGCTGTGGCATTGGTGCATAGCCCGCAACATCCAAATCTCGGCGATTCACCTTCCCGGGATCCAGAACAACTTGGCAGACGCCCTCAGCAGGATGACGACTTCCTCCCACGAGTGGATGCTCGACCCCGAGACTCTTCTTTCTCTTTTTCTCAAATGGGGCTTCCCCACTCTAGACCTTTTCGCTTCTCCCGAGAACGCTCAGCTGCCCCGATACGGGGCAAGACTCCCCCCGTCCTCCTCTCCAGGCTGCCTGGGAGACGCCTTTCTTCTGGACTGGTCGGCGGAACCGATCTATCTCTTTCCGCCCTTTCCTCTGATACCGAAGGTCCTGCAGAATCTCCGGTCGGTACCTACGTCGGCGATCCTGATAGCTCCAGCCTGGCCTCGTCAATCTTGGTTCCCGGCTCTTCTCCATCTCTCCAAGGCGACCTTCTTCACTCTACCTCTTCTACCACACCTCTTATCCAGGGAGAACGGCCAGATCCTCCACCCGGATCTCCCCTCTCTACATCTCACTGCTTGGAGGATTCTCGCCTGACCTCCCTCCCGCAAAACCTACAGGAGGTCCTCCGCGCAGCTCACAAACCGGCTACAACCAGGGCCTACACTTATAAAGTCTCTCGCTTTCGCTCCTTTCTTCGCTCCCGAGGAATTACTGTTTTCCCAACCTCGGTACCGATTGTGCTGGACTTCCTTATGTCTCTGGCAGACCAAAAACTTTCTCTTGCCTCTATGAAATCTTACCTGGCCGCTCTATCCTGGTGTTTTCAACAACATGGTAGACCATCTCTATTCTCCGACCACCTTGTCAAGACCTTCTTGAAAGGATACAACAACATCTGCCCACCGACTCAACCTCCTACTCCAGGGTGGAACCTCGAGCTTGTACTTTCCCAGCTTACTGCCTCTCCCTTTGAACCGCTGGCTTCGACCGACCTACGTCTCCTTTCTTGGAAAGTTGCCTTCTTGGTGGCCATAACCTCAGCGCGCAGACCCTCGGAGCTGGCGGCCCTTCGGGTCGATGAACCCTACCTCCGCTTTCATCACGACCGCGCCGTTCTCCGTCCGGACATCACCTTCCTTCCCAAGGTGGTCTCTGCTTTTCACCTTAACCAGGACATTGTCCTTCCCGCTTTCTTCCCAGACCCCTCGTCTCCCCTTGAGCGGAGACTGCACCTCCTTGATGTGCGTAGAGCACTTCTGTTCTACCGGGACCGTACTAAGGACATTCGAAAGACCCCAAAACTTTTTGTGGCCCATGCCCCAGATAAACTGGGCAATCCTATTTCTTCTCAAAGACTCTCACACTGGATTGCTCAGGCCATTGAACTGGCCTATGAACTAGCCAAAAGACCTCCTCCCCCGTCGGTTCGCCCGCGTTCGACGAGAGGTCTCTCCACGTCGACTGCCTTCCTAAGGGGCATTTCCCTGGACTCCATCTGCAAGGCAGCGATCTGGTCTAACCCCCTTACATTTGTGTCTCACTACAGGTTAGACCAAAAAACTTTGAAGGATGCCGCCTTTGCTAGGGCGGTTTTATCCTCATGCTTGTCCTAACCTTCTGCATTTATGACTTCTATGTGGGTGCTTTTTTCTCATGCGACCCTCTTCTTGTTTTTTCCTGTTTGGTACATGTTTGCACTACTCTCCTGATGATCTGTGCCTTATTGCTACTGCCTTTCCCCTCAGGGAAATGATGTTCTCCTGTTTTTTTCACATGTGCTCTTAAAGGGTTATATCATGCCTGACCGAACTGCTTTCGGTGTTTGGCGTGTGTTTGATGCAATACCTTAATGGGTCCTTGGACCAGGGTTTCTTTGATGTTTTCATGTTTAATAAACATATGTTTGGACAGTTTTCTCGTTGTCAGGGTTTGCTTAGCCCGCCTCCGAGACCTAAGCTTGCTAGTCTCCATTAGTGTGCATTCACAGAGTACACGAAGAAAAAGGACAGGTTGCTTACCTGTAACCATGTTTCTTCGAGTGTACTCTGTGAATTCACACAAGCCCGCCCTTCCTTCCCCTCTGGCAAACCCTCTTCCTTTCTCGTTGCCTTTGCGGCGTAGGAACTGGGGAGGAGACGCCGAGGGCTGCCTTATATGCCCTCCGGGGACGGAGGGGCGTGGCTACCGCCAAAATTTAAACTTCAGCTTGGGAAGAGTTTCCGTTGGGACCTGCGCAGGCGCAGCCTCTCCATTAGTGTGAATTCACAGAGTACACTCGAAGAAACATGGTTACAGGTAAGCAACCTGTCCTTTCAGAGTGTCGTTCTTTATTCACTGTCCTGATTTTTGAGGGTTTAAAAAAAAAAAAACCAAAAAAACTGGTAGCCAGATTTTATTGATTTTCCTGATTTCCTCCCTTGTGTTGAAATTGTCCATGTGCTTGTGGATTTCAATGGCTTCTCTGTGGAGTCTCGCATGGTGGTTGTCAGAGTGGTCCAGCATTTCTGTGTTCTCAAATAATATTCTGTGTCCAGGTTGGTTCATCAAGTGCTTTGCTATGGATGACTTCTCTGGGTGAGTTAGTCTGCAGTGCCTTTCACGTTCCTTGATTCGTGTTTGGGCATTGCTGTGTTTGGTGGTCTCTATGTAGACTTGTCCACAGCTGCATAGTATACAATAGACTCCTGCAGAGGTGAGAGGTGAGAGCATATTATTTGAAAACACAGAAATGCTGTACCACTTTAACAACCACCAAGGATTTGGTTCAGTTTTCAGTTCCTAATGTTTGGAGGTTGCTGTGGATGTATGTGTTACTGTGCTTTATGGGTCATCTCTCCTCAAATGACTTGACGGTTTCCCAATTGGGAGAAGAAATCTTATTTTCCCTTTTAGGATTCCAATCCAGAATGATCTCCACTAGAATAATCAAGCTCTTCTTTTCCATGACAGGTCAGCAAGACAGGAGCTGAGGGTGCTGTGTTGGATGAGGCCAAGAACATCAACAAGTCTCTCTCTGCGCTTGGCAATGTCATCTCAGCTTTGGCTGAGGGCACGGTAAGCATTACCTACCTTAGTGACAAGACCTTGGGTGTTATCCACACCTAAACAAGGAAAAAAACTCTGCTGCAGTTAGAAATCCTGCCAAGGAGCTATGCACAATCTTATAAATAAATTAGCTATTGCCAAAATCTTTCTGAAGCCTGAATTCAGGAGTCAAGATTCAGTGGATTTTAAAATTCAATATTTTTTTTAGACCTTAATGTTTTTGGAAGTGTTTGGAAATATAGATAGCTAATATACAAGTGGATGGTTGTCTTGCATTGACTTTTGGCAGCACAATTATGGATTCTACAGAATTGAAAGAGAGAACATTTACAACCATATCGACTCAGGATCAACCCTTGGGAGAAACAACAAGAATTTTAAAATTAAGTGATGCAAATTATGAGAAGGAATATTCTGTTCATTGGACTCATGGGAAAGGCATAAGGCCTACCATATGAGAGTTTGGCAATAGAAATCCTATTACCAGTCAGCAGATGTTAGGATAGATTGAAAATGTACATCTGTGTGAAAAACCCTATCTGAAACCTAGATAGCTTCTGCAAATCAGTGTAACCAATGTTGAGCTTGGTCAAACAGTGGTCTAACTTAGTATAAAACAGTGGCCATGCTGATACAGGATTCTAGGACTTGTACTATAAGCTCTGAACTTTTGGAATTTGGAAAACTCCTTATCTTTTTGGAGATTTTATGATCTTTGGAAAGGCATGACCTTGTCAGAAGTCACAACCTTTTGAAAAGTTATGCCATAACATTTTGGTAACCTTTTTGGGAAAATGGCATTCACCAGCATTCATACAAGGCAACTAGTATATAGTTCTTATTGAAGTCTAAACCAAACTGTTTTAAAATGGAGTCTGAGTCCTGAACAAACCCAGTTCTGATCACATGGTCTGTAGCTCCTCCCACAATAAAGAGTTAAGGTAAAATTGCATACCAATGCACACATATACAATACAGTAAGCAATCTAAATTATATACACAACATATAACTAGTGGCGGCTTGAGAAGGTTGCTATTTCCAACATGAACACTATTGGTAGTTCCAATTCAAGCAGATATTTTATAATAAATAAAATTAATTTTTGCCATGAACTAGATATGTGTCTTTCCAACTTCTCCATATGTTGTCTTCTGTAGAAGGGTTATGTGCCCTACCGTGACAGCAAAATGACGCGGATCCTGCAGGACTCCCTGGGTGGAAACTGTCGCACGACAATGTTTATCTGCTGTTCCCCTTCCAGCTATAATGATGCTGAGACCAAATCTACTCTCATGTTTGGACAACGGTAATGAACCTGTCCTTTATTCTGTCTCTTTCCTTGAGTTGATGTTGGCTATTATGCTGCTGTTGCTTCACAAGGGAAAAGCCAAGACCTGGTAAAATAGATTGATATGGGACTTACTAGCTTCTGGGAACCTGCAGGGAAAATATAACATTAATTTTCATAAGCTGCTTTGAGTCTCTTTGGCAGAAGGAAGATGAGATGTAAATTGAATACATACATAGATGCCATGATTCCAAATCACTTTAGCTATGTCCCCACTGTAGCTGAATGTGATTTAACGTTAACTCCTATTCTTTTTGCTTTACTGGAATCACCATGGGAATTGTAATATGGTGGGGGTGAAGGATGAAATATCTTACAAACCTCTCTGTTACTTAATTGAAGTACTCAAGATTATTTTTGGTGTTAAAGTCATACTAGTTAGTCTTGTATAAAGTCAGTATATGTTTGCCATATATGTAGGCCCTTAGATTATAATAACAAAGACGTAGCTTGGGCTAACGTCATGGGAACTCATCTGCAGTCTGCTTGCTTTTAGACCAGTAGTTCCCAACCTGTGGTTCACAGACCACCAGTGGTCTGCAAGAACTAACATATGGTTTGTGGCCTTCTATTACTACACCATTGTAATGACCCATGGACCATGCCCCCTTCCTCGTGGCCATATGCCCATGGACATTAGGGATAGTTTTTGGGGTCTGATGCTCCACTTTTTGAATTTTTTTCAACCTCAGCTCCTTTCCCTTCTTCTTCTTCTTTTTTTTTTTTACATGAGTATTAACAAAATCCACGGATAATAACACAGCCCAACTAAAAAAAAAATTTCTTGGTGTCTTTGTTTTTAGGCCTGTTCCTGGGGTTATTTGTGGTGCTGATTCAGAAAATTGCACTGGATAGACCACATCAGCTCTAGATTATTAAATATGGTTTTCTGTGGGTGAGCAGATGGTGACTACTGAGTGGCATATGTTCTGTATCAGAAATTAAAACTGATGTGGTCTATTCAATGCAATTTTTTGAATCAGCACCCCAAATAACCAAACTGAACCTAAAGTTGACCAAAAACTGATTTGTAACCCTTTTGGTACTAATGTTGGAGAGTGGTCCCTGGTCAAAGTGGTCCCTGGTTAAGTGGTTCCCAGTCAAAAAAGGGCTGGAAACCACTGTTCTAGGCCATTAAGATAGGTCTGAGTTCTCTAAATGCAAGTCATGGTGCTGTTGGTTTTGAAGAGATAAAATTAGAAATGGACTATCACTCACAAAAGCATATGCTATAATGAATGTTATTCTGCTGCACCTTAAAATCCTATGGCACTTTTATGTCTAGCAATGCATGCTAGCATTTGGCACTATTTAGGATATTCTGAGATTCTGTGTTGTGTGTTGGGCTAGGTTGTGATGTTAGCCTATCTATATTATGTTAGGAAATGCAAGTTTTGGCAGTGCTAGGAAGAAAATAAAACAAAAATAATTATATGGCATAAGCCTGGTGCTATAATACATTGTTTATAACCCCCACCCCACCCCACCCCAAATTCTTTGTTGTTCTGCCTTAAATATTTTTTTGGATGGAAGCTAACATAGAGAAGCACCATTTTGATTAATAGTGATTTTCTCCACTTGCTAAACATCACTTCTCCTTCAGTCAAAATGCTTACTTACTAGAGGACACGTTGGAGCAGTTGATTCTGCTGTCATCTGTTCATATATTTTGGGGAAGGGCAATTTCAGAGGAAAAGCTTTAGTTCATTAGTAGAGCAATGCCTTGCATGCAAAAGCCACAGATTAAATCTCCAACGTCTCCAAAGAGGGATGGGATTGACACTGCTAATCAGTGTCAGCAATGCTGCATTCAATGGGCCAGTGGTTTGACTCATTCCAAGGCTATGCTATGCTCCTGGGACCATGAGTCTGCTCCGCTTCAGATCTGTGAGGATGACAGATTCAGACCAGAAATAATAAATGGATTGTAACAGACTGAAAGGTGGTCAGCAAGGATGGGCACGTATTTATCCAGTCCATGTCAGCAGCATTTAAAGGCACCTTCTTTATGCTCTCTGCCATTTTAGGGCCAAGACAATCAAGAATACAGCATCAGTGAACTTGGAGTTGACAGCAGAGCAGTGGAAGAAAAAGTTTGAGAAGGAGAAGGAAAAGAATAAAGTCTTGAAGGAGACAATTGCCAAGCTGGAGGCTGAATTAGGCCGCTGGCGCAGTGGTGAGCCTAAATGTGCTGATCAGAAGAAAGATCATGTTTGTATTGTTGAATCGACTCTTGTTTGCTCGTTTTTCTCTTCCTTTCACCTCTCCTCTTCGAATGTAGTGGGTTTTGCAATTGATACATCCCCCTTTATTTTGCCCACGTGTAGACATAGAAGTAGGAAATATCCTCTGGAACAAATGAGCTTGTTATTTCCAAAAAGCATTTTACATTTCCTCATCATTCAGGATGATAACCATTGTGCAGACCAAGGACAGTTAAGGGTCAATGAGAATAAAACATTGTTTTTCTAGACAAGAATTGTGACCACATCTGGATCCAGGGACAGTGACTACTGATTTTTGCGAAATAGAAGTAAATAAGTCAATTTGTCTTCTTAAACCAGTGCTGCTTGTGTAACCTTGAACACCAAAAATGTCAGACCAGTGCACGGTGCAGTTCAGTCAGTCTTGTTCAGTGTAAATTTGCAGTATGGTTTTGACTCAGCATTGAACAGGTAGCAGAAACATGACTGAGGCTGGATCTATACTGCCCTATATCCCAGAATCTGATCCCAGATTATCTGCTTATCCCAGATTATTTTGCAGTGTAGACTCAGATAATCCAGTTCAAAGCAGATAATCTGGGATCAGATCCTGGGAGATAGGGCAGTGTCGATCCAGCCTGAGAACACAGAATCCAAGGAAAAGCCTCAGATTCCTGTCCTCCAAACCGAATAAGACAAATGCATGATTTTCCTATTGTGACATCAGGTTCACTGTAAAAATCACTTGTGAAGGTGGCAAAATCCATCTGTCTATCTGTCTGTCTGTCTGTCCATCAATCCATCCACACATAGAGAGAGAGAGTTAGTTCAGAGCTACCAAGAGCTCTAGCCATTGTGGAGAGGGGGAAAGACATAGTTACCGCTATGCATAACGAACACCTTCCTACCCAAGCCCCCTGCCCCACTTCACCATCCAGTACATTTCCTTCTTTGCATCACTTTCCCTTTGGCATCCAATGGTAATAATGAAATGTTTGGGGGCACAACATATCTCATGAAAACTTTTCATTTATATATTTTAAAAATATGATTTTCAAGATAATAACATACATTTCTAATTTTTTGACATTTCCCATTATGTTCTTGCGACACACCTAAACACTGCAGTCAACACACTATTGTGTTGCGACACACAGTTTGGAAAACTCTGCCTTAGTCCTTCTCAAATATAGAACTGGAGTGCAATAACTGGTAGTTATAAAAAGAGTGCCATTTTCCAAAACCAAAGTATGATTTGCCAGGTATCTAGCACTCTGATCTGTCACTGGGAGCCTTTGTCAGAGTGACTATGACCTAGACTGTGGACTTGAAAATGATGAGTGGACAAAGACAGCCATGTTGATCCTTGTCCTGTTCTTCTATGCCAATGTTTGTTAGGTGAGAATGTCCCAGAAACAGAGCAACTGAGTGATGAGGAGAAGGTAGTGCCTGACATCTGTGATGAAACACCTATTAATGATAATAACTCCTCCATTGTGATCCGGATCTCAGATGAAGAGAGACACAAATATGAGGAGGAGATCCGTAAGCTCTACAAGCAGCTTGATGACAAGGTAACTTTTGTTCCCTGATCTACAGCCCATTTTGGGGTAAGTTTCCAGCCTTCATCTCTGTGGATAACATGCTATTCTCATTTATCTAGAAACTTTCCAGAGCCAGCTCTAACTCTAGTAAATCAAGAGTAGGGAAACATAACATTTTACTGCATAGTAATGTTACTATATTTGGTCAGCATTCTTTGTTGTGAGAGATACGGTACGTTACACTCGAACAATGTCTGACAGGCTACCTGTGATGCAGCTTGCCGTCCTGTTGCCAGTGTTGGACTACCTTTCATCTGCTTCCAACCACTTGTCCTTTGCCTCAGCAAAATGTTTTTAACTGGTCCTGAGCCCTTTCTTGAGGTTTTTTGGTGTCTAAAAATCATCCCTCATTGGATGGCCGTGCGGTGGCTAATGCTGAATTGTTTTATTTCCATCCAGGATGATGAAATTAACCAGCAGAGCCAACTGATGGAGAAGCTCAAGGAGCAGATGCTGGACCAGGAAGAGGTGGGCAGTGTTGTGTCTCTTTGCAGAAGTGATTTTTGTGCACAGGAGATATTCATAAGCATATAGGCTTGTATGTCACATCCACCCTCTATCCTTTCTCTCTATGTGTCATCTGCTAGCAATGTTTTTCTTAAGTCTTGCATTTAAATCATGCAACCATACAGATGTTGTTGAGTTACAACACTCAGCAGAACTAGCTAGTGAAAACACACCACCCATCCCTGTTTTCGCCTTTCCCTCCATGATTGTATGGGGTTACACAAGATTCTCCGCTCAGCAGTTTATCTTCACAACAGGTTAGACTGGGAGATGATGGCTGACTTAAAGTTATCCTCTGAGGTCCATGGCTATAATAATAATAATAATAATAATAATAATAATAATAATAATAATAATAATAATAATAATACAACAACAACTTTATATTCCGTCGTATCTCCCCAAGGGGACTCAGGGCAGATCACAGTTTACATACACAGCAAACATTCAGTGCCGTTTGGAGACAGGACAGAACAAAATAAGACAGACAGAAGGAGGTATGTAGTCGTAAGTCCAGTTTTTTTGGTGCATTGGAGGTTGAGGTTGCGCTCAGATTCAGTCACAGGGAGTGGTGTTGCTTCATTCTCTATGACGAAGAGCCATCAGGACTTCCTCCTTCCACCTTCCTCTCGGTCACCGCATTTCTGGTCTTGCTATTTATGGTGTCGTAAAATACCTCCCCTGCAATTTGCGGTACCTAATTTATCTACTTACAGCTTATAAACTATTTTCAAACTGCTTAGGTAAACAGCGAACTGGGTTTGAGGTCGAGCACTCACCCCTACCGGGCTTTGAACTGACCACTTTTCGGTTGGTAGATCTTATTACTGCTGGTGATTTACCAGCTGTGCTACAGTCCAGCCCAACTGGGAATTTACGTTTGGATTTCCCTGGCCCAATTCTGGTGCTCTGGCCATTTTACTGCTCTGTCTCCCAGCACACTGCCTGATTTTTTTTCTGGCTTCTACTGTCACTGCTTTTGCCTTGCTTCTTTCTCAATCTTCTTTGACATCTTTGGCATGCTTAGGTTCTAACCTCACTGTCACTTTCCCTTTAGCTGCTAATGTCAACACGTGGAGACAATGAAAAGGTGCAGCAGGAGCTAAGCCACCTGCAATCAGAAAATGATTCTGCCAAGGAAGAAGTGAAGGAGGTTCTGCAAGCTCTGGAGGAACTGGCTGTCAACTATGATCAGAAATCGCAAGAGGTGGAAGAGAAAAGCCAGCAGAATCAGTTGTTGGTGGATGAACTGTCCCAGAAAGTGGTAAGTACTGGGTTCTTCCAGGGGTTAGTTAGGGCCCTTCTATATTGCCATATAAAATCCAGATTATTCTATTTGAACTGGATTATATGTCAGCGTAGACTCATATAATTCAGTTCAAAGCAGATGATGTGGATTGTCTGCTTTGATAACCTGGATTATATGGCAATGTAGAAGGGGCCTAAGACAGACATCGAGTTGCTGGAAGAGGATCAGAGCCATACTGTATTTTGTTCTAGTCTCTTAAGACCAGACTTAATTATGTATTGCCATAGGAAAAATACACAGTCTAGAATCAGATGCAGATTTCATCTTCCTGAGAATTGGGTATTCCCCCCCCCCCCGCCACCCCCAACAAAGTACCAAATTTCTCACCCTCATGGATGCAAAGATATGTTTGAAAATATGTGACATTTTCTGCTAAAATCTCTGGAACTTGCAGGATAGCTAAACAATAATTCCTGTAGCGGAGATACATCTCAGATCACTACATAGCTCTTTAACCCTACCACCCATAACGACAATATAAATTATGCAAAATAATAAAAAATACAGAATAAATTATTCAAGGGAAACTGAGAAACTGAAAGCTGGTTTGCATAATTTATGTACAATGTAGAATTCACTTTCCTATGTACAGATTTTCATCTTGTGTGTTTATGTGTGCATGTGTGTGGTAGTATTCCTGTTATTTATGTTTATCCATCGCAGACTAGTTACCTAAGCATCCAGCATGGTTTACAAACAACTGAAAAACAAACAGGGCAATCTTTTTATGTTTATAATAAAAAGATACATCAGAGGCATGGGAAAGGAGGAAGAATAATGTTAATAGTCTTTCTGCAGGGCTGTTACTATGACCCTGTTTCTATCACATTTTCCTATTCTGCAAGCTGTTGGAAATGACAGCCTTTCTAGAGGGACTTTGCTTTGAGCCAAGTGCAACCAAAACCCCGAATGTGTTTTCAGAGCCATGGCTTATCTCTGGAAGAGAATGTTGATAAAAAAAATGATACTATAGGAATACTAATATGGTGTTTTGTTTTCCTCTAAGACTTGGGTTTGCAGAAGCTCATCTACAATGGAGAAGGAATTTGGAAAGGATGCACAGTTCCTTCCCCTCAGACCAAAAGAGTAGTATATGCCTTTGTTAAAAAATGGAGAGCCTATCTCTTGAGTTGGCTTAGCTATATAAACCTCTTTTCTTGCAGGCCACCATGCTATCTTTGGAATCAGAATTGCAGCGGCTCCAGGAGTTCAGTGCGCATCAGCGCAAGCGTATTGCAGAAGTGCTCAATGGCCTTATGAAGGATCTGAGTGAATTCAGTGTCATTGTGGGCAACGGCGAAATCAAACTGGTAAGAAAATGAGAGAGAGAGTGGTGATGCTCTATTTCCAGTTCATGTAAGGGGTTTTAAAAAAAAATCTGAATTGCCACTGAATTTTGAGGGTACGATTTCCAGAGAAGGAGGAAAGCTAGGTGTCCAACACATGTTGTGTTGAGAACTGTGTGTGCCAATCTGTTGTCTTTTTTTGTGGGCACGAAGGAAGGATCTACACAAGATTCTCGGGTCTGCTTGCACAGTCATTTGATCTCTTTCCAGTTTTGCCTCTATCTGAAAACATGGCAAAGCAATGTGTAATTTGCAGTCAGTCAGTGTGATATCTGGAAGTCTGTGTTTCAAGTGATGCATGCAGATATCAGAAATTAATGGTTCGGAAAATAGTGTTATTAAGATTCTTTGTAAAATGGGACTGGGAGTCAGATGCCCCTTCAGATGATGTTGAAAGGTTTCTACAGTATCAGCCTTCTTCCATATCCTGGTTAGTAGTGAGCCATGGTGGAAGTGATAGTTCATCTACCTCTGGGGAGACATAATTCTCTAGTCTTGCTGTGAAGAGTTGGGTCCCTTCCACACAGCTGCATAAAATCCCACATTATGTTGTTGAAGGCTTTCATGGCTGGAATCACTGGGTTTCTGTGAGTTTTCCGAGCTGTATGGCCATGTTCCAGAAGCATTCTCTCAGGAGCCCAGAAAACTCACAGCAACCCAAATCCCACATTTTCTTCATTGAACTGGAATATATGGTAGTGTGGACTCAGATAACCCAGTTCAAAGCAGATATTGTGGGATTATCTTCCTTGATATTCTGGGTTATATGGCTGAGTGGAAGGGCCTTGAGTGAAAAAAGGTTGAGTTTCTGCTATTGTTAATGCTTCTATCTGTATGTGCCATGTCACTGAGTTCCATGTCCAAGACATATCCTACATTTTCAATATTTCCAGCCAATAGAGATTAGTGGCGCCATTGAGGAGGAATTCACTGTTGCTCGGCTGTACATCAGCAAGATCAAATCGGAAGTGAAATCAGTTGTGAAGCGCTGCCGGCAGCTGGAAGGACTACAAGTCGAGTGTCACCGCAAGATGGAGGTGACAGGTCGGGAACTGTCTTCCTGTCAGCTCCTCATTTCTCAGGTCAGCCTTGTGGAAACAAAGATGGTTGTCCTGGGGAAAGGGGGCTTTGAGAACTGGCTATAAAGAGGGGGAGGTGAGAGTTCTCAGATATTCTTCCCATCTGTCTAAGAAATTGTGAATTACCTTAAACAAGGCTTGGCTTTGGTCCAATCAGAGGTGCAAAGGGAGAAGAGTTTGGGCGAGGGAGTGTTTTTAGATAACAGTTCCCAGAATCCTCCAGTCAGTATGGCCAGTGACCATGGAAGCTACAAACAGGTTTTTTTCCCAAGCTCTGATTGGAGGAGGGTTATATTTTTCAGGAGAGGAAATGGCTCCTAGACAGCTGAGGTGGGAAGATGCTTCACATTTTTGAATAGCTTCCTGTAATCTGATGTCCTCTACTGTTATTAGACTAGAGTTCCTATCATCCAAGCCAACAGATCCGACAGTGGCAACAATTACGACAGTGGTTCTCAACCTGTGGGTCCCCAGGTGTTTTGGTCTATAACTCCCAGAAATTCCAGCCGGTTTGCCAGCTGTTAGGATTTCTGGGAGTTGAAGGCCAAAACATCTGGGGACCCACAGGTTGAGAACCACTGAATTATGAGTCTGGGGTCCACCACATCTAGAGAGAGCTGCAGTTTAGAGCCTTATATGCCTGGATGCTTAGTTCCTAGGATTCGTCTTCCAATTCCAGTTATGTGACTCTGGAGACAGGTTGAAGAGAATGAACCATGTGCTCTTGAAAATTAGTGTAACAATGGGACTGGGAATATGAGTGATGCTCATGAAAGGGAGCTCTCAAATGATAAGAGACAGCCTTCTTACAATTGGGAAGAGGTACAAGGCGGGGATGGAGCAGAAAACACCTCCATGGCTGCGATCCTTGAATGCAGTGCTAAATCCAAAATTTAATGAGGAAAAGAGAACCCATAGGGAGTACCTAAGCAAAGAAAAAGGGCAATGGAAACTAAAAGGGAGAGAAGAATTAGGGATAAATGACTGGTTTCGTTACTTCCAACTAAACAACAGATTTATGAAAGATAATAAAGTAGGATTTCCCCAATGAAAATTATAACTGGAGAACATTTTGGAGAAGGGTAATAAAGGGCTAATTTCCAGATTATACAGATACATTTTAGGATAAATAAATAAATATACTTTATTTATATTCTGCTCTATCTCCCTAAGGGGACTCAGAGTGGATTACAGGTACATATATGGCAAACATTAAATGCCGTTATACAATTGACAACGACAGACAGTACATACATAAACAGAGGCAAGGCTTCCCTCTTTTCAACTCCAGCTGTGCTCAACTTGGCCATAGGGAGGTGCTGTTGTTTCATTTTTCATGCCGAGAAACCTGTTGTCCAAATACGCCTTTCCTTAACTTAGAAGATAATAGAATAAAAATAGCAATGATTTCATGGGCTAAATATTTAGGGAAAAATATTAATTTGGAAAAATGGGAATATTTATGGAAAAGAGGTTTTAAATTTTAGATAATTGGGTCCATTAGAGAAAACATGGATAAAATGTTCTATAGAAGTTATATAACTCCTGAGGTGATAAGCAAAATAGATAAATCCAATTGGGGGGAATGCTGGAATGCAAAATACATAAAGGCACCTTATTCCACACTTGATGAACTTGTAAGTAAAAGGTAAAGGTTTCCCCTGACGTTAAGTCCAGTCATGTCTGACTCTGGGGGTTGGTGCTCATCTCCATTTCTAAGCTGAAGAGCCAGCGTTGTCTGTAGACACCTCCAAGGTCATGTGACCGGCATGACTGCATGGAGCGCCGTTACCTTCCCGCCGGAGCGGTACCTATCGATCTACTCACATTGGCATGTTTTTGAACTGCTAGGTTGACAGGAGCTGGAGCTAACAGCGGCCACTCACGCCGCTCCCGGGGTTTGAACCTGGGACCTTTCGGTCTGCAAGTTCAGCAGCTCAGCGCTTTAACACATTGAGCCACCGGGGCTCCGAGGACCTATAGTCTATAGATTATTTCACCAAGTGCTTTATAAGACTGATATTAATTACTGTTGTTTTATATCTGCAGCTATTGCTGTATTTTACTGATCTTAACGAGGGGTTTTTGTAATGTGTGATGTATATGTTGGCTGTTAATGCTTTATGTTATTATTTCTGCACTTTTTTGTATTTTGGGTGTTTACACCTTTGTAAGCTGCCCCGAGTCCCTCTGGGAGATGGTGGCAGGGTATAAATAAAGTTTATTATTGTTATATATTAAAGGTAGACTTTAAAATAGCAGCAAGGGGAAGTTATTAATATAAAGATAAGGGTAGGTTTCAATGAGATTTTAGTCTCTCACTGAGTGGTGTCGGAAGTCATGGGTGGTGGTTCATGGGTGCGGGAAGGGGGTGAGTGTGGTTTTCTTTTACATTCTGTATATTACCTTTACACAATAAAAATTGAATAATAAAAAGGGAGCTCTGACTTACTCGCCGTTCTTCCCCTTCGTTTCCCACCCAGCATGAGGCCAAGATCCGCTCACTCACTGAGTACATGCAGAGCGTGGAGCTGAAGAAACGGAACCTGGAGGAGTCCTATGATGCGCTCAGTGAAGAGCTGGCTAAACTGCAGGCTCAAGGTATGTATTCCTTGAATAAGTTGCATCTCATCAAAGACTTAGTGCCACCCCTGGAAATCATCCTTTGGTGATGCACATGGCTTGATAAAGGCACAGTGCTCTTGCTCCAGGTTTCAGTTTCTGTGTTATCTCCCATGATTCTATCACATGTTGGATGCTATCTGTAAGTTGCCAATTATTGTTACTAACTAAAGTCCTGCTCAGCAGTTGGCATCATTAAGCTCCTTTTGATTTGGCCCTCCAGATTCAATTGAAGTACAAATTATAAGAGTTGTAGTTCAAAACATCTGGAAAGCTCTCAGTTACATATCACTCACATTGGAAATTAATTTGAGCAGCCACATGAAAAATCAAGATGAGTTGGGTAAAATTTCAAGCCAGGTTAATCGAACTACTGTTGATCTTCAGCCTCACTGAGCTAATATTGGCCTCACTCAATAGATGCTTCTACTCTCACACAGAAACCGTGCATGAAGTGGGCAAGGAGCAGGACCTGATCCAAGATACAGATGAAGTCAAAGTAAGTAGAGAGTCTTTGGTGTGTTTCTTTTACTATCTTGGGATCAGCCAGTGGCAAAGGATGTGTGGAGTTGTAGTTCAGTAATATCTGGAGGTTACTGCATTTTCCATTGCTCTGCTCTTGCGTGATGGCTTTGCCCACTAACAACTCTCAGCAAAAGGGAGAAAAGCTGACAAAGAAGTCAACAAACTCTAAGGAAGAATGTGCATATCCTATGTAGAGCCAGATCAAGATGTGAGTGATACCGTTTACCACAATACCCTGTAAAGAAGCCACCAGAGCAATGATTGAATTTTACTTCCACACTGGCTGCCTTCATTGAATCTAAGTGCAGAAGGCAAGCTGAGAGGGTAGAGAACAGACTGTGCAGTACACATACCACTCCGTCCTTCCACTATATCACCACCACTCCAGCCTCATAGAATCTTTTACCTGAGGCAACTGCCTCATTCTCTTTAATGGTGTCTGTATTCTTAGCTGAGTATCACAAAATTAAGTAAACAAATCAAATGGGAACTAAAGCAGAACACAAAGCATGAGTACACTGGTTAATTGAAGGAGACATCGTTGGGATAGAATCATAGAATCATAGAATAGTAGAGTTGGAAGAGACCTCATGGGCCATCCAGTCCAACCCCCTGCCAAGAAGCAGGAAATCGCATTCAAAGCACCCCCAACAGATGGCCATCCAGCCTCTGCTTAAAAGCCTCCAAAGAAGCAACCTCCACCACAGTATGGGATAGAGAGTTCCACTGCCAAACAGCCCTCACAGTGAGGAAGTTCTTCCTGATATTCAGGTGGAATCTCCTTTCCTGTAGTTTGAAACCATTGTTCCATGTCCTAGTCTCCAGGGCAGCAGTAAACAAGCTTGCTCCCTCCTCCCTATGACTTCCCCTCACATATTTGTACATGGCTATCATGTCTTCTCTTAGCCTTCTCTTCAGCAGGCTAAACATGCCCAGTTCTTTAAGCCACTCCTCATAGGGCTTGTTCTCCAGACTTTTGATCATTTTAGTTGCCCTCCTCTGGACGCTTTCCAGCTTGTCAATATCTCCCTTCAATTGCGGTGCCCAGAATTGGACACAGTATTCCAGGTGTGGCCTGACCAAGGCAGAATAGAGGGGTAGCATGACTTCCCTGGATCTAGACACCATACCCCTATTGATGCAGGCCAAAATCCCGTTGGCTTTCTTAGCAGCCGCATCACATTGCTGGCTCATGTTTAACTTGTTGTCCACAAGGACTCCAAGATCTTTTTTCACATGTACTGCTGTCAAGCCAGGCGTCCCCCATTCTGTATCTTTGCAGAATAGAGTTTAATAAAGATATTTATGGAGAGTTTTCAAGAAGTGCTGCTGTTTGAAGGGCCCTGGGTTCTCTGTGTTTCTAAGTTGCTTCATTCCTATCACACAGAAGGCCCTGGAAGTGCAACTGGAGAGTCACCGTGAGGCCCACCACAAGCAATTGGCACGGTTGCGTGATGAGATTAACCAGAAGCAGAAGATCATCGATGAGCTCAAGGAGTGAGTCATTCTGGGGCTCATGGTAGTCCCCATTGTCTCAAATAATCAGGATTGTGTGATTCATTGTGGGGCATGGGAAGGAAGGGTCTCATAAGGCTTAGGAGAAGGCTGGGTTTACTCATTTGCCAAAGGTGTGGGATGATGCTATGGGCTGGAATTGACATCAGGTCTGAAGGGTCAGGCCTGACGTGAAGATGGGGAGAAGATGATGATGCAGAGGAGGAAGAGAAAAGGCAGTAGTAATCAAAGGGCTTATTTGGAATAGGAACCAGGAACAATGATGGAAGCAAGAGTGAGCCAAAAGTTACTGGTAGTTTATTCTGGGGCAGAGCTGCTACATAATCCCTCAACTCCAAGACCTATAGCAGGCCTAAGACATTTTGTACATTTTCCCATTTCTATACAAGAAACTGACCAAATAGCCAATTAAATCTTATTTCAGTACTGCGGATGGATAGCATTCTGTCTTAAAACAGAGTTCAGCCAAATCTGCTCTCCTGCCAACTTGGCTCTCTGGTTCTCCAAATTGACACTCCCCTCACTTCCCCATGAAATCATGATTTAGTAGTTCTTAGCTTTCCTTCCATGCCCTCTCTGAAAACTTAGTTACTGACAATAACAGTTTTAAACTAAAATATGCTGGTTATATTTTGGCCCACTCATCACCGGAATGTGCCAGCCAGCAACAACCCATCTGACACTAAATTTGGCCCTCTGCGGTCCCCAGATGTTTTTGGCCTTCAGCTCCCAGAAATCCTAACAGCTGGTAAACTGGTTGGGATTTCTGGGAGTTGTAAGCCAAAAACATCTGGAAACCCCAGGTTGATAACCACTGGTTTAGAGTCTGAATGGGGAAAGTATAGACTGTGGGTCACGTGGTTCCTGGACTTTTGTGGCTCCTGAAACCTACATCAGTCCTTAAACATTTTCTTAATCTCCCAAAATTTTTAAAGGATTCTTTGGCTGTTATCTTCCCGTGAAAATCATCTAAAATTCATATCTAAAGCCTTCCCAAATAGGTGCAAAAAATTGAATTCATTGGCTTGATAGAAAATTAAGACTCATAAAATACAGTTGGTCACCTGCAAGTAGCCCCCCAGTGGCACAATGGGCTAAACCCTTGTGCCGGGATGATTGCTGACTGACAGATTGGAGGTTCGAATCCGGGAAGAGCAGGTGAGCTCCCTCTGTCAGCTCCAGCTCCCCATGCAGGGACATGAGAAAAGCCTCCCACAAGGATAGTAAAACATCAAAAACATATAAGTGTGCCCTGGGCAACGTCCATACAGACAGCCAATTCTCTCACACCAGAAGTGACTTGCAGTTTCTCAAGTCACTCCTGACAATGAAAAAAAAAAAACCTTCTGCCAGTTATTCAGCCTGACCTATCTCATAGGACTGTTGTAAGGACATGGGAGACTTCACCCTGAAGTCATTGGAAGAAGAGCAAAATATCAATATGGTGGAAAAGCTGAAGTCCCAGTTGTATCAAACAGTATCTTGCATGCAGTGTCTTGGAATAGGGACTGTCACAGACTAAAGAAGGCACTGAGGTTATTTTGTTTCCTCATCCATAGCACTTAACATTGTCCTGCTATGTAGCTCTCACTCTCAGGGGTAGGCCTGGTGAAGAGGCATGCTAATCATTGGGCATGACAGCTGACCCTCTCTGTTAACATCTCTGCTTCTTTCCATATTCTGTTTGTGCCCAGCTTGAACCAGAAGTTAGAGCTTGAACTGGAGAAGCTTCGTGCTGACTATGAGAAACTCAAGAACGAGGAACAAGAGAAAGCACAGAAGCTCCAGGAGCTGACGTAAGAAACAACCACCCTCCTTTTCTTTTCTCCCTTCCCATTTTTTTCTGTTTCTCCAGCCATTTCTTCTGCCTCTCCTTTCCTCTCCTATGGAGAAGTCACAAAAGAAGCAAGGTGGAGTTTTTGAAAACAGGCTTCACTCACTAGACCAATGGTTTGAGAATACGTTGCCCTCCAGGGATTGTTGGTCCTCAGCTCCAATGATTCTCCATCATTGGTTGTGTGATCGAGAACAATGACAAGAACAATGGTTCTCAACCTGGGATCCCCAGATGTTTTTGGCCTACAACTCCCAGAAATCCCAGCCACTTTACCAGCTGTTAGGATTTCTGGAAGTTGAAGGCAAACATTATCTGGGGACCCCAGGTTGAGAACCACTGCTCTAGAATATCACATATTTCCATTTTCTACACTGCCATATAATCCAGATTATCAAAGCAGATAATCCACCATTATCTGATTTGAACTGGATTGTATCAATCTACACTGCCATATAATCCAGTTCAAAGAAGATAATCTGAATTTTTTATGGAACTGTAGAAGGAACCTAAATCTACTTAGTGCATTGAAGTGCCCATTGTTTAAGCCTAAAGGAGATCTTGGGTTCAATCCCCAACATCATCAGTGAAAACAAAGAGCAAATGATGGAAAGGTCCTTAATTTTGAAGCTAGAAATATTACCTCATATATCTTGGAAGTGAAACTATTTTACAGTGATTAATTTTCCTGGTAAAAAAGATAATGCTCCAAATTTTGGGTATCTCTTATCTGAAATGTTTGGGACTAGAAGTATTTTGGATTTTAGTTTTTAATTTTTTAAGAATACCTCTATTTACATATACACACATAAATATCTTGGAGATAGGACCCAAGTCTAAATATGAAATTCATTTGTGTTTATATGTACCTTATATATATATATTTTGAAATAGTTTTGTACATGAAACAAAGCTTGTAAACACTGAAGTATAAAAAACCAAAGATGTCAGTATCTTAGCCCCCCATGTAGACAATTTTGGATTTTGGAATGTTTTGGATTTCAGAATCTCAGTTCAGAGATGTTCAACCTATAATGAAAAGCAGCTTCTAGATGTAACTATTATCAGAATTCCCTCTATTCCTTTTCCCCTACAAAACAATTCTGAAAACTTTCTCATTGTACTACCTTTGACACTATTACAGAGTAATTCTAAAATGTACAGGTACAGAGCTGCCTCTTGTTCCCTATGCATGTGCTTAGTGCTGGGAAACTCCCAGTTTTAAGCAGCTAATGTGAATATGTAACACCTTGCACAGTAAACCATCGATCTCTTGCTGAGCAAATGCAAGCACAGAATGTGCTTCTTCATGGTCCCTGTGCATACCTACATATGACTTCTGAGCAGAATATCTCTAAAGCATTCCTAAATTGTGGCCAGGATAAGGTACTCAAATCCACAGCCTTGAGGGGAAAATTATGGTATGGCTTTCTAGCTGTGCTTTAAGTCTTGCTAATTACTTTTGTTTTTCTCTACCACAAATGTCCGCTGGCCAAAGACATTTAGCTGAACAAGACATTGTTCCCTCGTATTCCAAGTACTGGACCCATTCACACTACAGAATTATAACATTATGATTCCTCTTTAACTGCCATAGCTTCACACTATGAAATTATGGGATTGGTAGTTTAGGGAAGGGAAACTAAGAATCCTGAGTATAGTGCCTCATGAAACTATAAATCCCAGAATTCCATAGTATGTAGCCATGGCAGTTAAAGTGGAATTGCAGTGTTGTGACTGTGTAGTGTGACAGAGTTCTGGATACCTGTTATACTATGCTTTTCAACATTCCACATATGAAAACTAGGATACCAGTGACCCAGCAATATGGCAGAAATTATTTCTAAGGAAGATCACAGCAGCTAAGAGAAGCTGCATCTCCGTACATCTGTCTCCTCCATAACAGATCTAAAAGGTATTATACTAAAGAGATCAGGTCTAGGGTTAGGATATGTGATTGCCTCCTACCCAGGATAAATACTGTGCTAGTGTTTGACAGGTTGACAACATCTGCTGATAACATCTGCTTATCCCGTCACTTGCATTTTAAGGATCTAAACCAAAATGCTACCAAATTGCTGCCTCCTCCCCATATTTTCCCCATATCCTGCCCATGTTCTTGACTGCCTCTTGCCTGTGTTTCTTAGATTTCTGTACGAGCGACATGAGCAGTCCAAGCAGGACCTCAAAGGGCTGGAGGAGACCGTGGTAAGTATCAAAACAGACATAAAGGAAGCAAAAGGAAGGTCAACGCCCAGGGTAATCTCATCTGCCCTCTTCTTCTTTTAATGTACCACTCCAGGCCCGTGAACTCCAGACCCTCCACAACCTTCGCAAGCTGTTCGTTCAAGACGTCACAACTCGAGTTAAGAAAGTAGGTGGCTCTTCCTACACTCCAAATCTAGCAATTAGATAGTACATCCTTCCAGATGTGCCAGACTCCGTCTTCTATCACCTCCTGCCAATATGACCAGATTGGCAAGTGGTGAGGGGACTTGTAGTCCAACCAGAGGTCACTGGATTGGATGATATTGCTTTGTCGCTTTAAGCTCTAATATACATGGCTTCAGGAATTTTGCAGTGTTCACAACACCACTCTGAACTACATCAAAAATAATTAGAGCAATTATTTACAGAGGCTAGATATATTATTCCTCTATTGTGGACTGGAAAAAGGAATGAGCTAAGACTGCAGGATGGTGACTTGCCTGAAACCACTAGTCATGTTTACTGATGGGTGAGATTTAAGCTGAGGCTTTCCTGATTTCCTATTCTTAGCCCTACTTTACATTACCCGTTCTCCTCTGAACTCCACAGCTCCATTGTCAGGTCTATCGTGTTGCCCAGTGCTTTGTTTTTAAGGCTACAGCCTTGGGGTCTCACACTCTCGCCTTTCTCCAGGCCACATCCAGAGGTTCAAGACTTGCACACAGGGCTGGATTAACCATTAAGCAAAATAAGCACACAGAGAAGTGAGGACACCACAGAAATTTTCCATTGCTAAATTTACCTTGAATCAAATGGGTGCAAATGCAAATGGTGCATCCCAAAAAGGACAATACTGATTATTGTTTATATTTTAAATTACATATATATGAAGGCATAATAATCTTATGTGTATAGGGTCTCTAAAGGTCATAATTTGGCCTTGCTTGTACAGGACATCCGGACAGGTCCCCAGTGCTAATAGAGATGATCCCTCTGTTTTGTGTGTTGAGGTTGATATCCTGATTTTTTCTGTATCAGGAGCGACTTGAGAAAAGGCAAGTTGCTTCTGGTGTGAGAGAATTGGCTGTTTACAAGGATGATGCCCAGGGAATGCCCAGATGTTTGATGTTTTACCACCTTTGTGTGAGGCTTCTCTCATATTCCCGCATGGGGAGCTGAAGCTGACAGAGGGAGCTCACCCGCTCTCGGATTCAAACCGCCGACCTGTTGGTCAGCAATCCTGCTGGCACAAGAGTTTAACCCATTGCACCACCGGAGCAAATGTCCTGGTGCGGTTTGGGGGAGATTTTGGGAGTTGTAGTTCACCTGCATTCAGAAAGCACTGCACCCAGCCAACATCAGATCCAGACCAAACTTGGCACATAGACCCAACATGGCCAACTGTGCATACAGGCAAGGATTGGGGGGGGGGGGGTGACTGCCCTGGGAATCTGGGAGTTGTAGTTCTCCCTTAGGCAGAGAATACTAAAATGGTAATAATATCATAATAATAATCATAATCACAATATTTTATTTATATCCTGCCCTATTTTCTTGATACCTGGCTTCTTCTGTCCATGCTCAAATCAGAGATAAACACAACTCAGTCATTACTATTAAACAAGATTTATACGATCTGAAGAGATACCAGAATATATACTCATGTACTCTGTTTTCTCTTCAGATCATATAAATCTTTTGCCTTTTACTATTGAACAACCTCATGGTGGCTCCATGTGTTGTGGCCTGCTTCCTTATCAGAAACATTTGCCATCTAAAGTACTCTGTTATGCCATGGAACTGTCCCCATTCACATGACTGCCTGACAAAAAAAACCCGCATTGCTATTTGAGATCTAGGCTGAACTAAGGAAGCCCCTTACAATCTGGGCTAGCTCTGTCATTGCTGATCAGTAAAACCAGAGTTTCACCCAGTGTTCTAACAGCCTTCATCACATCAGAGGGATACATATCCACTCTGTGCTTCTCTTCCAGAGCGCGGAGCTGGAACCCGAGGATAGTGGGGGGGCTCATTCCCAGAAACAGAAGATTTCCTTTCTTGAAAACAACCTGGAACAACTTACAAAAGTTCACAAACAGGTGAGTGAGAACCAAAGGGTCACATCAGGGTGGCATGGGAGGGGCAATGGTTTGGACAAGGCAGCTGGTGAGATCAGGCATACCCACCAGATATCTGCTAAAAATGCCTGCCTGGATCCTCTTCCAGTTTTTGCCACTTAGCAAAATCAGCCTGGCATGGACACAGCATGGGCAACTCACATTCTCATCCTTGCCAGATAAATTTACTGCCCTGACCCTGTAGCCATTCTCTTCCTTAATCAAGCTTTGTTTCCACCAGTACTGTGTAACACACTGTTTACACAGACCCTTTCCTGCTATCCTTCCATCAAAACAGTCACCTCTGCCAACAGAAAAGCCAAATTTCAGATCCCATGCTTCTTCCAGTTTACCACTAGTTAGTGCTGATCCTGTCTGATGATTCTGCCCATTTGCAGTATTGTGTTTGTCTTGTGCTAGTGTACCTTCAGTAGGAAAGGGTTTGTGACGTACATTTGACCACCTTGGTGCTGATGATGTTTTCAAAACTGTGAGACTAAACTGCCCTGTTCCTAGCAGGGAATGGTCTGCCTCTGTTTTATTGGTTCCTCACACAATATACATTGCATTCTGCTCTCTCCCCTCCTCCTCGTGGCAGGTTGGGCTGGCAATATCAAATTGGTTTGCATGTGCAATCCCAAGGGGATATTTCCACTGCGTGGGAAGCAGTAGGTGGGAAGTGTCCAGATAATCAAATGCAATGAGTGGCATCTTGAAGAGGAGACAAGAGGAAGTGGATGTCAATCAAAATGAGGAATAGATTTATGTATGACACTAATGGGTCTCTAGCATTGGGGCATTGCTTGCTAATTGCATACCAGTCTAGACAAGAGATGGCCAGGGATGCTGTGTGTGTGTAGAAATGACAAGACTCTGAATAGATGCCGGCTTGAGCATTTGCTGTATTCATTCTGTGCATTGCTGCCTTCTTCCCCAACCCAGGCTTTTCCTGATAGGTTGAATGGTCTATCTTTCATGCTGAAAATGTCTTTCCACTATCCTTGCTGGAAACTTCGTTCCGCCAGAATTCTTTCCACTTAGCATGCTGTGGGTGCCAGGGCTTTTTGGAAGAAAGGAAGGGGTAATGTCCTCATACAGCCAACTGTACTTTATTGGTAGGGTGTAACATGTCCCTCTCTGGTTCTCCAGAGTGGGATTTGACTGGGGACTCTACCAGTATGCTCAGTTGCTGTCTATGTCCCCCTTTTCCCATTGCTGCTGCATCCTAGTTGGATCGCTGGGTCTCCAAGGTACCGTATAGCCTCTCCCACGTATTCACCTGCCTGCTGGACTTGGCAGGAAATGTTTGCACTTGGTGACTAAATTCAGAGCACAGAAGGGCTTTTTGTTTGCTGGGGAGGGGAAGGGTCAGATGTCTTATTTCTTCCTCACCATTCCACTGCCATGTTTTGCTCCTCTGGCGTCCTCCAGTATTAGGCCCTACTTTGCTACTAAGGCAACTCAGCCATTGTGACCCGCATGGCTGACACAGAGACCGCATTCTCAATCATTTCATGTATGTCTACGTGTGGCTTCTGTGGCATTTGGCAATTCCGCTGCCATGGTACCCTGACCCATGTCTGACTTGCACAGGGGCAGCTGCTGCCCCAAAGAAAACTGTTCAATAAAGGCAAGTTTCTCCCTGCTAAATTCTCAATGATATTTCTGTCTCCCTTCTTTCAGGACATAGGTTGAGGCACAGATTGGTTATAGCCAATCTGGGTAATCTGAAAGACTGAGTTCCTATAGATATCTGTGGAGGCATGACTCATACATCCTAAACCCATTGTGTGTATCAGCAGATACCTATCCCTTGACCCCCTGGATGTAGGAGCCAGGTGTTATCATCACAAACATTTTCTCCCCCTTCTTGGAGGCTGTGCTGTCCAGTGGCTCCCCTGCTAAGTAGTGGTCCTGGTGGCTGCCCCTTTGCTGCTTGTCCACCTTATGGCATTCTGGTATCTCCTTTGCATGTTGCAGCTCACACACCTGCTTGTAGCTCGGGGCTTTTGTACGGGATGAAAGATGAGGGATTACTTTGGCTTGGACAAGGGAGGTTTTTAATCTTCACCTCCTCTGTTTGGTCGCCATAGTATCCCTAAGCATGGTGCACGGCTTGGATCTGTGGCATTTGGGCAAAGATTGGGGGCCACAAGCTATGAAGGAAGGGAGGAAAAAGGAAGGAAGGGTGAGTGAATTATACTTGGGATTGGCAAGCACTTGTCATCAGAATTCATGATAAATACAGTATAGGGATGGTGGGTATATTATAGGATTCTTAAGTAGTGGTTCTCAACCTGTGGGTCCCCAGATGTTTTTGGCCTACAACTCCCAGAAATTCCAACCTGTTTACCAGCTGTTAGGATTTCTGGGAGTTGAAGGCGAAAAACATCTGGGGAGCCCAGGTTGAGAAACACTGTTCTAGAGATTCTCAGGACAGTAAATAAAGAACACCACTCAGAAAACAGAAGAATGCCAGACATGAATCAATCAAGGCCAGCTAATACCTCCCAACAAAGGATTCCCCCAGGCAGGAGGCAGCCAGACCTTGAAGCTGAAAGGCTATTCAATTCTACTCAAGCTGGCCAGTTGAAACATTCACACCTGCCTCAAACAGACAAGAGTTCTTTCTCCCACCACGGACTTTCTACAGATATATAAACCCCACTTGACTAGTTTCCAACATATCTTACAACCTCTGTGGATGTCTGCCATAGATGCAGCTGAAATGTCAGGAAAGAATGCTTCTGGAACATGGCCATACAGCCTGGAAAACTCACAGCAAACCCTTCTAGAGCCTGTTTGATGGAAGCCTCTATTAGTCCTAGACATTTGAAGGATGATGGGAGTTGCATTCCAATGACATCTGGAGGACTACCACATTTCTTTATCCCTGCTTGAGCAGAATCAGAATAGGAAGAATTGGGGTAGATGGAAAGGTTGCACCCTCTTCTTCCATTAATCATCCACCTAATGGCAGAAACAACATTTACTGTATATACTCATGTATAAGTCAACCTCATGTATATGTGGAGAGCAAATTTTGGAGGTTAAAAGGATGGATTTTTATATGACCTATGGAGAATACAAGGGTCATTCCATGGAGAGGGTAAGCACCCAGGCATTTAAGAAGAAGAGACATCATGGCAGAGAGAGAGTGAGAGAGAGTAGAGAAGGCTGATACTTCTTTTAGGTTTATGCCCACTGGTTCTCAACCTGTGGGTCCCCAGGTGTTTTGACCTACAACTCCCAGAAATCCCTGCCAGTTTAGCAGCTGTTAGGATTTCTGGGAGTTGAAGGCCAAAACATCTGGGGACCCACAGGTTGAGAACCACTGTTCTTGCCTTTCACCACTCTATGCAGAGGAGGTGATTCTTTTTTTGGATTTATTTATTTATTTCGTGTCAAAAGCATTGCATAACAAATATGTTTTAAAATGACGAAAAAAAAAGGAAATCACAAGCAACTAAATAGTTTTGGACCAAAAGCGGGCAACAGCAATCGCATTGTCCATAGCTTTAAACAACTCCTCCTCCGTACATGAGGCAGGACATTGTAGGCAAGCATACATATGCGGAGTAGTTTTTGGATAAGAGTTAAGGTACAATATTCATATTGATATGTGGATAAATCAGCCCAGGTTTTTTGAGTTAGCTTGTTGGACTAAATTTCTGGACTTACACATAAATATAAAGAGGATTTGAAATGCCTTTCTCTATAGCAGTTTAGATGCTTGAGAGCTCTACAAGTTCTTTCGTCTGGCCCGCTCCACAGTAATATGAAACTGATGTGGGTTCATATGTCCGCTTATTAAAGCAGGAGAAGTGCAAGTGTCCTGAGTGCCAAGATTTTCAAATAAAACCTTGAAAACATCTGTGGTGCCAAGGGGCGCTGATGCCACTGCCTCAAAGTCATGGGCAGATACTGCCATTCTTGAATGGTAGGCGAGGGCAGGAAGACATTCATCTGCTCCCTTGTAGAAAAATAAATGTAGAATGTTTCTAAGACAAGAATGGGAAACTCTGGATTTGGAGTTGTTATTGAAGTGCAATGAAACACTTACCCTTTCACCAAAAAATTAAGTCCTGTTTGTTTCAACAGGCCTTTGTGGCCTGATTACTTTGGAGGAGGGGGATTTCTGTTGATAGTTTAATTATAAAGTTTTCTATCTATATCTATTTAACCTCTGTGAGTCACCTGGGAAAGGGGTATTGGATGAATTGAATGAATTAATACACATCTTTACTGGAAATTCTAGCTAAGGCTTCTCAAAAACATCTAGGCAGAGCTCCCCTCTCCAACTTTAATTCCAGGACATCCTTCCCCTATCTAGTTTTCTAAATACATTGAACCACAACCCCCATCACTTCTTGTCAGTGTGACCAACACTGATTGCAGTCCAACATGTCTGGAGGGCACTGGGTGGATTACAGTTGCTCTAAAAACCCAAACTTTGGTATTCCAGATGTTTTGGACTTCAGCTCGCATTATTCCTGGCTGTTGTTCAAGCTGACTGGGGCTTTTGGAAGTTGAAATCTAAAATAACTGGGATCTCATAGTTTGAGAACCATTGCCATAAGGCAATGATGTCAAACTTGTAGCTCTCCAAGTGTTTGGGTTTCCAACTCCCAGAAGCCCTACAGCTTGTCCAATGGTGAGGAATTCTAGGAGCTGAACTCCAAAACATCTGGATGGCCACAAGTTTGACACCGCCGCTCTAAGGCATTGGTTCTCAACCTCTGGTTTTCCAGGTGTTTTGGATTTCAACTCCCATCTGTCATTGGAAGCTTCTTGGAGTTTAAGCACAAATCAGCTAGAGCAGTGTTTCTCTAATTCTGTTCTTCCAGGTGTTTTGTACTTCAGCTCCATCTTACCAGCTGTTAGGAATTGTGGGAGCTGAATTCCAAAACATCTGGAGGAGAATAGTTTGAGAAACTCTGAGCCAGAGGATCAATGGCTGACAGCCCCTACTATAAGGCATGAGAGATGTGGGTTAGGACTAGCAGAAGTGCTACTTGATGTTTTTTAGGACTGTAAGGAAAAACAGAATGCCATTGAGTTTGGTGATGAGTCTTTTTGCAAAGTACTAGAATGAGACCAAGGGAAAGTCATTAGATCTGGGGGCAGAGAACCCAGAGCCTCCTTTCTTTACCCCTTTATCTTCTCTCCTCTCTCTTTCCTACCCACCGGGGTCTCAGCTGGTTCGTGACAATGCAGATTTGCGTTGTGAGCTTCCTAAACTGGAGAAACGTCTTCGGGCTACGGCTGAGAGAGTTAAGGCCCTGGAGGGTGCACTGAAGGAGGCTAAAGAGGGTGCGATGAAAGACAAGCGCCGCTACCAACAAGAGGTTGATCGCATCAAGGAGGCAGTGCGCTACAAGAACACCATGAAGCGCAACCACTCTGCACAGATCGGTGAGCAAGCTGGTTGAAATTGGGTACCACTACTTGTGTGGAGACTAGACCAGCAGTACAATGCTAGGCATGTTGGCTTGGAAGGAATCTGTGTGTATGTTCTCTGGGGCTTACTTTATAATGTAAGTGAGGGAACTTAAACACGCTCAAATATTTTTTCTATTACAGTAGAGTCTTGCTTATCCAACATTCGCTTATCCAATGTTCTGGATTATCCAACGCATTTTTGTAGTCAATGTTTTCAATACATCATTATATTTTGGTGCTAAATTTGTAAATACAGTAATTACTACATAGCATCACTGCGTATTGAACTACTTTTTCTGTCAAATTTGTTGTATAACATGATGTTTGGGTGCTTAATTTGTAAAATCATAACCTAATATGATGTTTAATAGGCTTCTCCTTAATCTTATTATCCAACATATTCACTTATCCAACATTCTGCCGGCCCGTTTATGTTGGATAAGTGAGACTCTACTGTATTTGTAACCATGTACATTTGGAAGTGTTGTGCTCTGTAGATAATATAAGCGAGCTTTCAGACAAGGCACTGTGTTTAAAAACAAATTCATATCTATAAAGTACTATTAAGAAGAGGCACTGTATTCTCAATCTTTAAAAAAAATGCTGTGTGAAGACAAGCCAAATTCTGTAAGTCCAAAGTGTTTATTGATTCATCATAGACCCAATACAGGCATCATTCTGTGATGGCATAGTCCACATCTGTGAAAACAGATCATATAAACTAGACACACATCAAAATAGTCACATGTAGTCAGATAAATAAATTGACTTGTATTTGAAATTCACCTGTTACACTGGAAAACAGGTATTTTGTTTCCTTTACCATTTTTGTGTGCCAAATAGATTTTTTGATGCTGATCACATAAAGAATTTCAAAATTGTTACATCACGTAAGGTTTATAAAAACCAGCCAATTTTGTTTTACAATTATTGCAAAATTTTGATACATTTTCTTGCTTGACAGTAACTTGCATGATTTTTTAAGTAAAGGTAAAAGTTTTCTCTTGACAATAACTCTAGTCGTGTCCAACTCTGGGGGTTGGTGCTCATCTCAATTTCTAAGCCAAAGAACCAGCATTGTCCGTAGACACCTTCAAGGTGATGTAGCCGGCATGACCGCATGGAGTGCTGTTACCTTCCTGCCGGAGCAGTACCTATTGATCTACTCACATTTGCATGTTTTCAAACTGCTACGTTGGCAGAAGCTGGGGCTAATAGCAGGAGCTCACCCCGCTCCCCGCATTCGAACCATCAAATCTTTCAGTCAGCAAATTCAGCAGCTCAGCAATTTAACCAGCTATGTCACCGGGGGTGCTTAAATCTTTACAGCCATAACAAATATTATATAAGATGTAACAGAAACTCGCTCAGGCAAAATGAATTTTGGCGCCCCTCCCCCGCACTGCGGGAGGTGTGGCCGCGCGATGTGGGAGGTGTGACCAGACCTGGCCCCGCCTCCCGCGTCGCGCGACCACACCTGGAAGGCCCATCCAGGCTGGCTGGTCCAGGCTATGCGGTATGCCCTGGCCCCACCTCCCACGTGGTGCGCCCTGGCCCCACCTCCCGCGCCATAAAGGAGATGGGGCCAGGGCACATGGGCCATGGTGGGAAGGCCCAGGCCCGAAGGAGAAGGAGGCGGGGGGTGGCGCCATCCTCCCGGGGGCTTGACTGCGCCCCCGGGACGATTGCGCCGCAGGCAAATGCTTCCCTCGGCGGGCGGTTGGACCGCCTCTGATTATTGGACTCTCATCTGCAAAGCGTCAGACAGTGATTACAAATGAAAATCTATAACAAAATATTTTGAATTTTTGTTTCCTAATGAGATCATTACTGTCATAGTGTATGCCGCTATAGACATATAGTTTGCCAGACAAGGTCTATTCATCCTAATCATTGCTATATGTCTATGATATGATAAAGACATGATCAATACATAGTGGTGTTCAGCATGTTAAAATTTACTTGGCACGCCCAAAACTGTGGAGGAAACAAAGCATTCCCAAAAATTTGTTGACCAGTGAATACCCACAATCAACTGCCTTTATCCCCACAGTTCACAGATGTTGTTGGTATTCTTGGCCAAAATTTAGGGACTCAGAGATAGAGGAGAAACAGGACCAAATTCCATTCCATTTCTGTGTTTCATTCTCTATTGTCCTGCAATATATATTAAAAAATCCAGTGAAGTTGCAGCCCTTGTACTTGTCTCTTTTTAGTCTCTTACCTGCATCTGTGCCCAGGGGAAGAGAAGGACACACACATATTATTTGATGTTTACTCCAACAGCTTTTATTTCAGTAATCTGGAAAGTGGAACCTTCCTTGATAGGGTGTTCACCCTACAGATGTTTGTCTGGACACATCAATGAGCTTATTTTAAGAAGGCTGTTCAGTGTGTGCAAATGTGATTTTTATGCCTGCTTTCTGTGTGCATTTTAGATTTGCAAGTTGGCTGCCACAGAAACTTTTGGCTACACCCAGAACTGTATGCTTCTGATGTTCTCAACTGTTATTCCCCTAATTCCTCACCACTGGCCATGCAGCCTGTGGCACATGGGAGCGGACATTCAAAACATTGTAGGCTCTTGCCCTAAGGAGAATCTTAACAATTTAGAATGAATATATGAACAGATGTGTTATATTACATGTGTGAATTGCATCCCTTTGCAGCCAAGCCAGTGCGGCCAGGACACTACCCAGCTTCATCCCCCACCAACCCCTATGGTGTCCGCAACTCTGACTGCATCAGCTACACCAACAGCCTCTTCCAGAACTATCAGAACGTCTACCTGCAAAATTCTGGCAGCACTGTGCCCGACAGGTATTGAGTGTTCTTTACCAACCATTACATTCAGAAAGATGGTGTGAAGATGTTGGCTTCTTAAGTCATTCTGTGAATTAATCAAGGCCTTCTTCTTGGGTCTGCTTAGTCCAGTCCCGGGATTTCTTGTATATACTCATGTATAAACCAAATTTATGTTCGGGGCAAAAATTATGGTTTTAATGTTGTAAATCAAAGAGAAAAGATAGCACCAATACCACCTTGAGGGCCAGCTCCCCTAGCCACCATTTCCCACCCAGGAATTCAAAAAGCCAGAAGCAGCACCACAATATAGAAAGTATAGAGTCAGGTCCCTTCCACACTATTCTTATATCTCAGGATCTCATCCCAGGTTATCTGATTTGAACTGGATTATGAGTCCCCACTGTCATATAATCTGTGATAAGAAGATAATCTGGAATCAGATCCTGAGATATAGGATAATGTAGAAGGAGCCTCAGTGTTTCTTTTAGATTCTCCCAAAACAGGAAAAACTCTTGTCTTTTACTCAGAGAAGGAGATTATGGCTTTTTAAAAAATGAGTATTGACCCATGGATATGTCAACCCAGATTTTTTGGGTTGATTTCTAGACTGAACTTCCTAGAATTATACGCAAGTACACAGGGTATATTTTGAAGAAAGAGACAAGAAATGGGAGGTTTGAAGAAGTCCTTCCCTAAAGTTTACTGAGCTCAACTGTCCACTTCTCACATTAGTGAATTCACCAGTAGCATCAACACAAAAGGTCTGACCAAGCGGTGAGGCTTTTCTATACACCCAGACTCTGGAATTTTGAAACAACTTTAATGAATTGGAAAATGTAAAGTTAGTTTCATATTACTGTGTATAGAAACAAATTATATTCCCTGACAGGTGTCTGTGACACGCAGACTCTGGAATTTTGAAACAACTTTAATGAATTGGAAAATGTAAAGTTAGTTTCATATTACTGTGCACAGAAGCAAATTATATCCCCTGACAGGTGTCTATGGGTGTTTCAAAAATTGTAAATGAGCATATAAGACCATTTTTTAAGAAAGGCTTCTTAAGATATTTTCAGGTTGCAATCTGGGGAGATGGATTCTTTGCAAGTTTATTGCAGCATGCACTGAACCAATCAGAAAGATACGTTTTTGTCTTCGTTAGGACATAAAAGCATGGCTGCTGTAATTGCCCTTCAGTCAGAGGTATAAGATTCCACAAGGAGAATCAGGGACAGATCTGGCTAGTTTGAGAACTGGATAGTCTTATTGATACTGATGATTTTATGAAGGGATGTGTTCTTGTATCACATAAGCTTTCTCTTTTCCAGGCTATAGGGCAGTGGTTCTCAACCTGGGGCTCCCAGATGTTTTTGGCCTACAACTCTCAGAAATCCCAGCCAGTTTACCAGCTGTTAGGATTTCTGGGACTTGAAGGCCAAAAACATCTGGGGACCCCAGGTTGAGAATCACTGCTATAGGCCATCCATAGGAATTTTGTGATGCCTCACATTATGAGTTCATTATATCGTATGCATTTTTATATCTCACTCACTCTTTTTCTGCTATGTCACACAAGTCTTTTCTCCCCAATCTACGTGTCAAATATTCAGCTTGGTAGTCCTGCCATCTGTTCCAGCAGCTGAAAACGATTTCGCCCTCCTCAACTACCTGTCCTGTAGGCTCCTCGTTCAAGTAAAGTGAACCCATGCTGGTATATTTGAGTCTGTGACATCCTTCTAGCACACTCAGAAGATACAGACCCACAAGCCAGCATTCACCCCTCATATATCATTGTCTTTCTCTCTTTTCTGTCCATCCAGCTTTACCAATGCCTCATCCAGCAGTGGAAGCAGCTCCTCCAGTGCCCCGCTGGCCTCCTATCGGAAGCTCAATATGGATAACGGTAAGGATAGAGACATAGACAAGGTTGAGGAATCTGTGAGCCTCCAGGTATTTTTTGAACCTCTACTCCCAGGAAGGCTGAGTGATCTCGTCAGAATGGGCCTGATAAGAATGTGAGTCCAACAGCAACCAGAAGTTAACTGAGGGCCCTTCCACACAGCCATATAACCCAGAATATCAAGGCAGAAAATCCCACAATATCTGCTTTGAACTGGGTTATCTGAGTCCACACTGCCATATATCCCAGTTCAAAACAGAACATGTGGGATTTTCTTCAGCTGTGTGGAAGGGGTCTGATGTATTATATAATGAGTAATAACATGGGCTGGGTATATACGGTTCAACATGCATAATTTGGCGGTGGCAATCACCACCTCTCTAAAACCTAATGCTGCTGTTTTGATGTCTCCTATTTTTTGCCTGAACTGATGCACAGGAAATGCCACAGACATCAATGATAACAGGTAAGAACCCAGAGAAAAGGGGGTTCTTCAGAGAGAGACATTAATTAAAGTAGTTCCCCTGGCCATGCAGGATCGTTGGATCCGGATTCGTGCACACAGATAGAAAAACAAACATTTAAAGCAAGGTGGGAAAATCTCAGCTTCCAGGTATTTAACTTTTTCTCTCCTGTAGAAGTGACCTGCCCTGCGGTGTCGAAGCCGATGAACAAGCCAAGCTCTTCCCCCTTCATCAGGAAACTGCAGCCAGCTAATAGCAACAGCGCCAGCAACTGCCCAAGAGGCTGCAATACACCATCAGGTACATCCCTTCCTCTATTTTTGACCTGAATCAGCCACCCACCTTGAGACTTTATCACAGTCTCTGTCAGGAATGTACTAGATGTCACTTTCATTTCTCTCTTTCTCTCTCTTTCTCACAAGACTTATTAGATACCCTTCTATTTAAGAATGTTTTAATTCACATTTCAGTATCCATGCCTATCAAACCTGCATGGAATCATAGAGAGGGTGTGTGTGTATTGGGTGATAAAGAAGGCTCATGAATGATGTGGTGTGTGTGTGTGTGTGTTTTTCTTCAAACTTCCCTTCTCTGCTCAGTCTAATAACTTCCTCTGTCCTGTGCATCCCTTTCACATGTACGAGGTGCAACAATTCAGTGTCCTGTGAGGATCTCATCTTTCATTTTGAAGGAGAAATGAAGTCTGCTGGCTACATTGAGCCCTCAACCCCATGTTGAGAGGCCCCTGCAGCATCTATTAAATGTCCTGACTTTTCCCTAACATTTATTTATTTATTTTATTTACCTTATTTCTACCCTGCCTTTCTCAACCCTGGAGGGGACTCAAGGCGGCTTACATATGGCAACTATTAGATGCCTTAAAATACATACAGACAGAAGCTTAAAATCAATTAAATTAAAATTAATACATATTAAACGTTTAAAACATTACAATCAATATTAAAATCACATTGTGATCAATTTCTCACTGCAGCACTTTCAACCCACCTGCGAAACAGAGTGATTTTGCTTCCAGCACTGACTCACAAGCCTCTGGCAAAAAAATGGCAAAAAAACACATTACTTCTGGTTTTGATTTGGTTCTCAAATGGTTATGCAAGCACAAGCTTTTCTTTTTTGCCCCTATTAAAATTGCCCATCCCTTCCACACAGCCATATAACCCAGAATATCAAAGCAGATAATCCACAATATCTGCTTTGGGTTATCTGAATCCACACTGCCATATAATCCAGTTCAATGTGAATTTTATACAGCTGTGTGTCAGGAGTCCTAGAACACATTTTGCATGGGAAGGACAGTATCCGGGAAGGACAGCAACATGTAAATTATTGCCTAGATGAGAAGGTAGACATCTAGACATGTTGAACTAGCACAATCCTGATCATTGGCTATTTGGAGTTGATGGAATAATAATAATAACAACTTTATTTTTATACCCCGCTCCATCTCCCCGAAGGGACTCGGGGCGGCTTACATGGGGCCTTGCCCGGCACAACAATCAAATAACAATAACAAAGCAATAACACAATTATCCGAATAAAAACATCAGCATCAATAAAAACAATGATTAAAATCAACATGCAACATACAGTGTTAAAAACAGGAGACTAATTCATAGATCCCAGGCAAAGTGCAGAATGTTCCGAAATGGGGAAAGGTAATTTCACAGTTGAAATGGACAACAAATGGAAAGTGATATGCCAAAACATCTTGAGGCCAACAGGCCCCTCACCTCCAGATTAAGTGAACATTTGGATCTGATCAAATAATCTGAATCTCATAATCTTAAGAAATACTATCAGATGGAATGTAATTGCAGATACATGGACCGAGATTCAGCTCTGTCTCCAAAACAACACAGACTAGGAGCCTGGCTTCTTCGAGATCATTCTCACCTTCTCTCTTCACCCTCCCTTTCTTCTCTTTTTCTCTTCTTAGTTTCTAATTGGGACGGAAGCCTCAACTCTGCATGCTGCAGCCTGGCTTTCCATGACTTCTGCTACAAATGGGCCCTGTTTGTGTGTCCTGCTCTCTCCATGTCCTGTATATTTATCCAGCTGCTGCTTCACTCTCTCACTGTTTCTCTGTCCTACTCACTTAATGGTATACTCACTTATTTCCTAGGGCTCCCTGCTCCTTAGTCCAGGAGGCAATTGTCTCTTCCTCCCTTTTCCTGCCTCAGTTGCCTTAAGGGACTGTTTGCCATTGATGAATGGAGATGCAGAAGCACCCTCCTGGAGGAATAGATTCCTGCCTAAGAAAAGGGATTCAAAGCATCTCCCTTGTATCACATTGACCCTAGCCTAATAGACAGTCCCCATTCTTAACCACTGTCAGCTAAACCTCACTGTGCCCAGTGGGAATTAGGCACTGCCAGGTTACTGGCTAGGTAGGCAGGCAGGAATTGCATGCCTATTATGGGCTGACTCTGCAAAAAAAAATGTGTGGAGCATCCCTCACCTAGTCCTTGTTTTTACAAAATGTTCCAAGGGCATAAAACGTGGGAAACCAGCTCCACATTTCTGAGTCTGCCATGGTGCTTGAGTCTCAACTGTCTTTGGATATGAATATATCCTGGGTATACTTAACAAGTTGAAGTTCACTGTGACGGTTCAGCAATGGCAAAGAAACCTATCTGAATATGCAGAAGTCACTTTTTGCTTGTTTGTATGGTCATCTCCTCCAGCTGGCATGATAGTGTTGGTGGCTCCTGTGCTTTGTGGAGGTGACCACCTATTAGCTATCAGTGGAAACAACAAAGGGAATTACAGAGTAATGGGGGGCATGCAAGGATATAGGATCTATCCCCACATGGAGATAGCGATGTGGCTCTTTGTATGAGACCACAACTGGGCACGAGGAACACATCGATAGCTCTATTTTAGTCTGTGAAGATGTAGACAAGGTAGTATGGGCTGGAGGAGGAAGATGTGTTTGCAGAGCAAACTGGCAGGAATGTGGTTGTTCCCTAACACTGTCCTGATCAACTGCAGCCACGGCACATCTTAAAGGGGAGGCTAGGGTCAAACAATATTCCAAAGTGAGATAAGAAAAAAATTGAGGCTGCTATCGACATATTTTCAGTTATTCCTTTTTTGGTGTCTCTTGGTAGCTGGCTCAGTGGCCTTTAGTCCGTGTTTCCATATTTACCCTTTAAGGGAACAGTGAGTCCACTGCACATCTTTGATTAATGTCACGACTTCTGAATCACACAGAGCAGACCGGGTTGTGGGAGAATGGGGAACGGCTGGCCTCAGGGGGGCAAGAGGAGGCTGCAGGACTGCTTGATGCCAGACCCCTTCCTTCATCGCAGCAGCCCTGTTCAGCCTCCTTGCAGGAACTGCAGGCACCCCATCATCTTACCTCTCTCTGCTCAGATCACACCAAACGTTGCATGTCAAAATATTTAAAAGTTTATTTAAAAAAATAAATCAATAAACAAATATGTTAAAAAACATTTTGCTCTGTAGTTGTTTTATCAATTCAAAAACACGCAGGAAGAACAAGGGGAAAAATCTGAAGTATGTAAAAATATTAATTCAGTATGTGGTAAAAGGTATTAACATTTCAAAAGGAACAAGATACATGGAAATTAGAATGTCAGTTTTGGCTAAACTAATGTAAGAACATTCGGGTGTTTAAGGTTTACCTTACTCTTGATAAAAGGAACGAGGATTTAAACATTCAAAGAATATGAAGCACGACACTGAGTAAGCAGTGTTTGGAACGCATTCACATCATACTATCTGTACACTAAAAATCTACAGGCTATTTTCACCTCTTGAGTACCAATAAAGGTCTGAAGGAATTGATGATACAAATCTTACAGTACATTCTACAGCTGCAAGAAAGCTCTTATGAGGAACTGTAATTTCAAAAAGATTGACTGCATACAGTATAGACATAAGTCTATTTTGTCTCACTTTTTTCCTGGTTCTTGGGAGTCCCACTAATTAAAATAAACATTTGCCTATTCATACACAAATTAGTTTGAAAGGTATGCAGTAGAACTAAGCCCAAAACAAACTGTTACAACTCTTTAAGATTTGTATGTACTATTGCCTTCATGACTGCACCCATGTGTAGTGTAGTATACTGGTAAACAATAAGACAGAAGAGATCTGGCACTTCCAGCTCCCATCATTACAGTCAGCAAGTAAAGATAAAGGTAAAATTTTCCCCCTGACATTAAGTCTAGTCGTGACTGACTCTGGGGGGTGGTGCTCATCTCCATTTCTAAGCCAAAGGGCTGGCGTTTCCGTAGATACCTCCAAGGTTATGTGGCCGGCATGACTGCATGGAGCACCGTTACCTTCCCACTGGAGCGTTACCTATTGATCTACTCACATTTGCATGTTTTCGGAATGCTAAATTGGCAGAAGCTGGAGCTAACAGCGGTCGCTCATGCCACTCCCGGGAATTGAACCTGTGACCTTTCGGTCTGCAAGTTCAGCAGCTCAGTGCTTTAACACACTTCGCCACCGGGGCTCCTAATGATATAGTACAATATAGTAATTTAATGCTAGTATTGTACTATGCTAATAATATAATGTATTGTATGTGAATGTAATATGCAAGCCGCTCTGAGTCCCCTTTGGGGTGAGAAGGGCGGCATATAAATGTAGTAAATAAATAAGAGTTGAAAGAGAAAACCAATTTTCCCTATTTTTGCTGGTTATTCCCCCTCCTCACTTCCCCGGGTAATGAAACAGTACCATTTCTTGTTTTGGTCCCATCTCTTCAAGTACATAATGCTGTTAATCCAAAATTTGGGGAAAAATTCCAAACTATGGAACACTGCTGCTGCTCAGTCGTTTAGTCGTCTCTGACTCTTCGTGACCGCATGGACCAGTACACGCCAGAGCTCCCTGTCGGCCGTCACCGCCCCCAGTTCCTTCAATGTCAACCCAGTTACTTCAAGGATACCGTCCATCCATCTTGCCCTTGGTCAGCCTCTCCTCCTTTTTCCTTACATTTTCCCCAGCATCGTGATCTTTCCCAAGCTTTCCTGTCTCCTCATGATGTGGCCAAAATACTTCAGCTTTGCCTCTAATATCCTTCCCTCCAGTGAGCAGCCGGGCATTATTTCCTGGAGGATGGACTGGTTGGATCTTCTTGCGGTCCAAGGCACTCTCAGGATTTTCCTCCAGCACCAGAGTTCAAAAGCGCCTATCTTCCTTCGCTCAGCCTTCTTTATGGTCCAGCTCTCGCATCCATAGGTTACTATGGGGAATACCATTGCTTTCACTATGCGGACCTTTGTTGCCAATGTGATGTCTCTGCTTTTCACTATTTTGTCAAGGTTGGCCATTGCTCTCCTCCGAAGAAGTAAATGTCTTCTGATTTCCTGGCTGCAGTCTGCATCTGCAGTAATCTTCGCGCCTAGAAATATAAAGTCTGTCACTTCCTCCACACTGCCTCACTATGGAACACATCTGGTCCTAAGCATTTGGAGTCAAGGAGCTCAAGCTCTATCTATCATGTTACAGGCCTATTGCCCGGTTTGCTCCTGCAGAATTCTGGGACATATAGTTTATTAAAGCCAGGACCTCTAGGGTGGAGAATTCCAAAGGCTCGGCCGTAAACTACATTTCCCAGAATTCTGCGGGTCAAACCCGTCGATATGGAGAAGATAGCCTCTTCTAATGTGATATCGCCCCTATAGGATTCCATGATTCTCCTGGGGACGGTGGCGTGGGACTTCAATTCCCAAAAGCCCTAACCAGCTCCGCGAAGGGCCGGGAATTATGGGAAATGGAGTCCCAAAAACCTTAGAGTCGGGATGCGAAAACCTCAGCCCGCCATTACCCTGGGCTTCCACGTCCACCGGAAGTGCAGTCTCTGTTTGGAAAGACGGAGAGAGGGATATCTACGCACACACAATCCTCGCGTGCTGGCCACGCCCCTCGTGGTCACGTGCCGGCTGGATCAGCTGACCGGCGCTTCCGTTGCCGGTGGCAAGGGGAAGAGAAGGGAGCAGCAGCCGGCGGAGAGGCATGGCGGCGGCAGCGGGGCCAGGGACCCGCACCAAGACCAAGAAGAAGCACTTCGTCCCTCAGCGGGTGAAGGTGCTGCGGTCGGCTGACCCCTTGCTGCGCGTCCTGGGGTGGGGCATCAACCACCAGGTAAGCCCCTCCTTTCTCCCATGGTCTCCCAGCCTCAAACTGCATTCATTGCACAGTATAGATCAGGCATGGGCCAACTTGGGCCCTCCTAACAGCCGGTAGGCTGTTAGGAATTGTGGGAGTTGAAGTCCAAAACACCTGGAGGGCCCAAGTTGACCCATGCCTGGTGTAGATGCAGCTCTGGTCTAACCAGGTCTGCAGCTAAGGGGACGGTTTAGGGGTTGAAACCACCCTCGAAATTTTTCAGGTAAAAAAAACCCGGTTTACTCATGAATTTTAACTGGTTAACCAAATCCCTAGGCCAAGTCTATGAGGAGCAAAAATTAGAGTCCCTCCAAAACTGAAAACACTATCTCAACCAAATTTTGATGCCTCACAACCTCTGAGGATGCCTGCCATAGATGTGGGCGAAACGTCAGGAGAGAATACTTCTAGAACATGGCCATACAGCCATGGAATACATACAACAACCCCCAAATTTTGATGATTCACACAGTCTTTACCCACCTGTCTCCCAATTTACATTGCAATAGAAGCAATAGTGGTTTGCAAACACTCAGAAAAAGATGCAGTCATCGCTAATAGTCAACACGGATTTATCAAAAACAAGTCGTGCCAAACAAATCTGATCTCTTTTTTCGATAGAGTTACAAGTTGGGTAGATGCAGGGAATGCCATGGATTTCAGTAAGGCTTTCGACAAGGTCCCCCTTGACCTCCTGGCAAACAAGCTAATCAAATATGGGCTAGACAAAACTACAGCGAGGTGGATCTATAATTGGCTAAGTGAACAAACGCAGAGGATGCTCACCAATGCGTCTTCTTCATCCTGGAAAGGCTCCTTCCTTGGAGGCTTTTAAGCAGAGGCTGGATGGCCATCTGTCGGGGGTGCTTTGAATGCGATTTCCTGCTTCTTGGCAGGGGGTTGGACTGGATGGCCCATGAGGTCTCTTCCAACTCTACTATTCTATGATTCTATGGAAAGAAGTCACGAATGGAGTGCCATAAGTAAGGTTCTGTCCTGGGCCCGGTTCTATTTAACATCTTTATTAATGACTTAGATGAAGGGATAGAAGGCATGATAATCAAATTTGCAGACAACACCAAATTGGGTGGGGTAGCTAATACTCCAGAAGACAGGAACAGAATTCAAAACGATCTTAACAGATTAGAGAGATGGGCCGAAATTAACAAAATGAAGTTCGACAGGGACAAATACAAGATACTCCACTTAGGCAGAAAAAAATGGAAATCAAAGAAACAGAATGGGGGACGCCTGGCACTACAGCAGTACGTGTGGAAAAGATCTTGGATTCCTTGTGGCCAAAAAGTTAAACATGAGCCAGCAATGTGATGCGGGAGCTTAAAAAGCCAATGGGAGTTTGGACTGCATAAATAGGAGTATAGCATCTAGATCCAGGGAAGTCATGCTACCCCTCTATTCCACCTTGGTCAGACCACACCTGGAATACTGTGTCCAATTCTGGGCACCGCAATTGAAAGGAGATGTTGACAAGCTGGAATGCGTCCAGAGGAGGGTGACAAAAATGATCTGCTTTGCCAGAGAAAGAAGATATGTGCCACGCAGGTGAATAATTAAGAAAGAACAAACGGTTTATTCTTCTTAAACCCAGAACAACATATGTACAAAGTGCTCAGTTGCACCAACTCATGTAATGTCATCTTATGAGAGATTTAAAATAGTCTTTACTTTGTCCATGTGGATAAATTCCTTCCAGTAGCTTATGAAGCAAGAGCACACGTCAAACTCTGCAATAGAAGTCTTCAGTAAGACACCAAAAAACAGTGCCATCAGAACAACTTGTGCTTGGCTGAAAATCTCTTCCTAATTCACAGTGGAAAACATCTTAATGTAACCCGTCATCATGATAAAGGAAATAAGAAGAAAGCAGAAGAAAACAGAAAAGAAGCTTCCACCAATTGTGGAAACGATCGTCCTTTGTGGCCAACAAGAACTGGCTCAAAAAGGGAGCAAAGATTCAGGACCTATTACCTGTGAAGAACCTTTGCACAATAATGGTAATTTCAGGGTCTTGTTGAGATCTTGTGCCAGATCAGGAGACACTGGCCTGAAAGGTCATCTTAAGGGACAAAAAGCTTCAACCCCTCCCAAATTTGGAGGCTTTTAAAAAGAGGTTGGATGGCCATCTGTCGAGGGTGCTTAGAATACGATTTTCCTGCTTCTTGGCAGGGGGCTGGATTGGATGGCCCACTAGGTCTCTTCCAACTCTATGATTCTAAGGCTAGGAATAAAAATGATCAGCAAGAAAATGCAGGAAGCAAGACTATGGTTGTATGGCTATGTCATGAGAAGAGAACCAACAACAGTAGCACAAACAGCACTTCATTTGGAGATTTGCAGGTTGACAACAACATGGACGGCCAAAGGAAAGATAATCAATATAGTAGTAATAATAATAATAATTTTATTTCTTACCCGCCTCTTTTCATGGCTCGAGGTGGGTTACTACAAAGATGGATGGACACCATCAAGAAAGACATGTGTGCTGAAACCTGAGAATGTCCAAAACAAAGCCCTGTGGAAATGACAGTCACACTGCTACCCCTCCATTGGGAAAATAGCTTAGAAAGAAGATGAAGGTAAAAGGGGTACCATTTTATGACTTCATTACTACTTCATTATTAATCGTGTAATGCCGTTTTTGTTTCTTAGTTATAAATGTCATTTCCTAATTGGTTCTGTCATTTAAAAAGCATGAGGAAAAGTTTGTTTTGGCACAATATTCTGCTGCACATTTTGCTATAGCTTTTCAGTGAATATCTCCTAAGAGTCTCAATCAATTCCACATAGTTTGTGGCACAAAAACGAAGTTTCTGGAGTATAAAACCTACTTTCAAAGTAAGTACCACAGAGTTAAACAGGGAATAACACTTTCAAATCAGGAACAGATTTTTCCCCCCAAATTTTGTTACATAGTGTAATGAGACTTCAGCATCCACACCTTTCAATATCCAGTGGGATCTTGGAATCAAAACCCATTGAATACCAAGGGTCCATTGGACATATGAAGAGCACATCTGAAACCCTTCCACACAGCTGTATAAAATCCACATTGAACTGGATTATATGGCAGTGTGGACTTAGATAACCCAGTTCAAAGCAGATATTGTGGATTATCTGCCTTGATAGGTCTGGGTTATATGGCTGTGTGGAAGGGTCCTGAGAAGAGACAGTGCCTGTTAGAGTCTTCATATTTAAGGATGAGGATATTTGATGACAAGAGTACTCTTTCCCTCCCACTCCTCCAGTCAAATTTAATAGTTACTTGCTTGCCCATGTTTAGTCCTGTACCTTGAAATTAGCCATGGTGCCCAGTGGAAAGAGTTGAGTTTCCTCCTGCAGGATTTATGGTTGGAAGGAAGGGAGGGCAATCTTTTCCTCATCCTGGTTCAGAATAATTCAAAATTCTGATTCAGAATTATTCATAGAATGGCTCTCTGCCCTCTCCTATCCCTGGCCCTCTGTGCTGTAAAATGAACACAGCAATGCTAAAGATATCCTAGCAGTTGAAGTTTCAAAAGGTCTTGAGCCTTCTCTGCCAAAGAGAAGTTGCTGGTGCCTCAGGCCCCTTCCACATAGCTGTACGAAATCTACATTGAACTGGATTATATGGCAGTGTGGACTCAGATAATCCAGTTCAAATCAGATATTGTGGTTTATCTGCCTTTGATATTCTGGGTTATATAGCTGTGTGAAAGGGCCCTCACTAAACTTCAGCTCCCAGAATCCCATACCATTGAGCCCTGGCAGTTCAAGTAGTGTGAAACTGCATAAAGTCTATCTTGTAGATGCAACTTTCAGCATCGGATGTGCTGTGGAATCCTTTATTGACATTGTCCTCAATGTCAAACCAGCCCAGCCCCTACCCTTGTACATTTAGTACTTATATTTCCTGCCCTCCACTCTTCCCTGTGCCCCAGATTTGTTCTGGTAAATCATCATGGTCAAAATACTAGTTTGTTTGTTTTTCTTGTGTGTATTGACTTCAGGCGAATATGGGAAGATTAGTAACGGAATAATAGCTTTTTGTTAGGGAGTTGTTACATGTACTTCTACATTTTATTAGTATTGGTAATTTAATCTTACGTTTTTTAATTTAATTTTTTGTGATTCTTTGTTTTATCTGTGTATTTTAACAATGTTTTACCCCACCTTGAGCCCTGAGGAGAGGCAGATAAAAAAGTTGTTGTTGTTGTTGTTGAAACAGACTCAATAACAAATAATCAAACTGTTTGCATTTTCCGAGTAATTTTTCTTCCACTGTTACATTCCACTTTCTGTTTCAAGCACTTTTGAACTTTTCTGAATGAGTATGATTTGAAAGTTATTTTAAAGGTAAATAGAGGATTGTAATGACACAAGTGAATTGAACTCTTCTTGATGCATGCCTGGATACAAATGATATTTTACTACTCTGAGAGTTGGTGCTTGGAAATGGGTGGAAGTTTAAGCATTGAAATGGGTGGAAGTGCAAGCATTGAAATGACAATAAGCCAATACATATCATATTCCTAATTTTATCTGTAATCATGATCTTGTCCCTTTCTTTGAAGTTTAGTGAATGGGGGTTGCCTAAAAGATACTGAGTTTGCTAGTGAAAAATATCTTTTATAAAAGATATTTTATACAGGTATCACTTTGGGGAGAAAGTTTTCTGTCCATTGCTGTAAGGTTATTGCAGTCTGGATACCTGCTCTCCTTGTCCTTGTTTACGAGTACTACTTTGTGAATCGGTTTCACCCAGCAGTTGTATAGCAAAGAGGGACAGGTATTCTGACCATGTTATTCCCTTTGGTAGGGCTGGGGAAAGAATACTTTGAAAAAAATCAGAATATGGTAGCTGTTTCTGGAACTGGTTCTGCACCATTTTCATCTAATACCCAAAATGCAAGCATTCTGAGATGGAAGGGATTGTAATCCAGGAAGACAGAGAGCCATAGGAAAATATGAGAAGGACTTAGACTCTAGTCCTCAAACTCCAGGAAGTAATCCTCATTGACCTTGGCTGGGCTTTCTTCTGAATAAAGCATACGTAGGATTGTTCAAGTAATGACCTATCTCCTCTACCTCATCTGTGGAGTCCCTATCTAGCGGTCCCTCTTCTTAGCATGAGAACTAAAGAGATTTCTTTCCCATGTTCGACTGTTGTCTTCTAATTCTGTATGTGACGGGTTACTGCCAAATTTAAAATTAAAGCCTCAAGATATGTTGCCTCTTCATGTGTTCTTTGTTTGATTTGGGTGTGCAGAATGTCCAGGTCCCAACTTTTTCATTTTAGTCTCATTTAGCCCAATTTCCTCTTCCTTGACAGATGTGTATTTTAGGATTAAACTATGTAACAAGATGTTTGTTCCTAGGTTATAAATGTCATTTCCTAATTGATTCTATCATTAAAACATGGTAAACATTTATTAAACTGCAAAACCTGTGTTTTTGCAGTCTGCACAAGAGTTAAAAATGCCACATTGAGAGGTTAAAAATGGCAGCCACAAAAATGAAGTTTCTGGAGTAAGTATAACAACTACTTTCAAAGTAAGTACCACACAGTTAAACAGGAAATAAATACTTCCTACCAGGAACAAAAAACCTTTCAAATTTTGTTACGCAATGTTATCCAAAGAAACAGAGGTGCTGAAACAAGGTCACACAATAATTCCCAAACTCCTCCATGTTTTTTAAATTTGAGCACCCAGAAACTGCCCTGGAGAATACTCAGGGATTCTGGGAGCTGAAGTACAACACACCTGGATGACCAGCATTTGGGGAATGCTGCCACAGAGTGTTCTTTTGTCTTTGCTATGTTACAGGCAGGCCCACTTAGCCATCTTAAACATGCATGGGCTCGTAAACATGCTATTCTTGATGGGTTTTCATTCTAAAATGGGGCAGTTTTCTATCATGTTTCACAGTCATTTTTGTCACCTCTTCTCTTGAAATAGGCTTGTCAGGTCTTCTCCTAACATTCTTTTAGTGAAAGCCATTCCTTTCAGGGGAAGGTAATTGAGGAAGCATCCAAAATGCAGTTGCAGATTTTTGGGGTGATAACAATTACCTAGACCCAGTGCAGTCTGGTGATTCAGAAGTGAATCAGCCTCAGTCAACTATCTATATGATCTCCATGGAGGAAAAGATGGCAAGTACAATCCAATTTTTCCTGCTTGGACTCTGAACAACTTTTAGTACCCTAGCATCCTTTTGGCTTGATTCAATGGATTGGAAGTGCTGTGCTTTAGTATCTTCTCTTGAGGGTTCTGGGTAGTGACATTAGAAGACTGTTTCTTACTCCTCACACAATTGTGCAGTGGATATAATTGTATTTATAATGCTGTTTAATTTTTATATGAAGCTGTTGGGAGTGGCTGTCAGGAGAGGTGTAGAAAAGTCTAAAAAGGATACTGATGGCACTCTCATTTATTATATTGTCACGTCCGAATCCAGTGAAATCACAATGTTCCATATGGTAAAGCCTGGGTGGGCTAGATGTAGGACAGCAAATTAAGGCCAAATTCTGGCATGTTCCTGAAAACATCCTCCTTTACTTTGCTGAAATCCCCTTGGAACTGTTCTGTGAGCGAGCATTTGGATTCATTTGAACTCAAGATAAGTGGAGCAGGTGTAAAACAAACATAGACACTCAGGTGTGGTTTAGCAAAAAATACCCTTTCATTTCTGTAAAGGAGATGTGGACAGCATAGGGAATGTACACCACCCCCCCTTGTCCCTGCTGTTCATGTTTTGCTGCTGCGGTTGATAAAAATATGCCACTTTCTCTTTAAACTGGCTATATATTTCCATGCACATTGTTTACAAATTGACTGCCGTGCTCTGGTGTGTGTTGATGGAATTTTTTTTTATCTGTTGTTGTATTAATAGCAAATCCAATAGTAGAGGTTGTTGATTTCAGTGGGTTTAATGGAGGAGGGTGTCACCCCCCTCCCCAAATTCGAGGTTTAATGAAGGGACACAGTTTTTTTCACCATAGAATAGTCTATGGTAGGTCTTGAGCGCCGTGAGGGACAGGGGAGACACCTGGTACTCTCCAGATATTTTTCTGATATTATCCCCAGCCAGGATGGTTAGTAGAAAATGGGATAGGAATTCTTTATCCAGCTCTAAAAGTTGCAAGTAGTTTCATCTGTGCATTGATGATGATGATGATTATTATTATTATTATTATTTTATTTCTTACCTGTCTTTCCTTGTAGCTCAAAGCAGGTCACAACATAGCTAAAAACACCCAATCTTTATAGAAAATATACATATTAAAATGTATTTCTACAAAATACATATATTAAAATGCACAGAACAATAATTAAAATATAGTGGACACAAGACACAGTTTTATAATTAATGATTAACACTGACTGGGTATGCTTGCCGGAAGAGATAGGTTCTTCAGATGTGTTTTAAATTCCGACAGCTGATTTGGCTGTCAGATCTCTTCCATTGTTCCACAGTCTTCTCATGGCAGCTGATGAAAAGATTCTCTGGGTGACGGTCGCTACTCGAGTTCTGGCAGGCTGGAGTAGCTGCCTCTCAGAGGACCCAAGTGTCCGTGGCGGATTGTACTGGAAAAGGCGATCCTGTAGGTAACCTGGACCTAGACCATGTAGGGCTTTAAAGGTAAAAAAAACCCAACACTTTCTATGTAAATAATACAATGTTAAAGTCCAAGTACTAAATCCTGCTTAATTCTCTGTTCTCATGAGCCTGGTCTCTTTTGGACTCCAGAAGGAGATTATCTTCCCGGCTTCTCAATGGGGAGGAACGAGCGAAGACCTTGAGGGATAGCATGTATTTCTGTAGAAGAGTCATTTCCTCTCTTTGCCTGATGTTTACACATAAACAGACAGACTGCATTCCATCCTTAAACCTCTCTAAGCTTGACTGACCCTTTTCCTCTGGTTCCAACAGTTGCCCTACTCCAGAATGTGGGGGGAGAATCTGAGCTCCAAGGCAGAGTCACAAAATAATGCATTTTCTGGAATGAAGGAGGGAGCTGGTACGTGGGCCTTGTAGCATGACCTTCTATGTTGCAAATGTTTTCATTGCTGCAGGCATCTTCCTTTGTGATCAGAAGGCCAGTTGCTGCCTTCCGCTTTGCTCTGCAGCACTTTCAAAACTGTGGCTGCTGAATTCGTATCAGTGCCTGAACATAATACATGCCGTGGTTTGTTTGTTCTAAGAAATTGGATTAAAATTGAGACGGTGGAACTAATATTGCTTTGCATGTCTTCAATTCTTTCTTTTGGGCTGGAGAGACACTTTGGGGTCATTATGTCTTGGCTACTGCATTCCCAATAACTACAGTGTTGGGATTGTCGCCCTTTAACTTTGTGTGCATACATCTCCTTTGTATGGCTGTTAATGCTCCTCATAGTTTTTTGGTTTAGGGAACTTCTGCTTAGAAATTGACTCACTTAGCCAGCTCTGTTCTAACCTTTGCTCTGTGGCAGGAATAGTGCCAAAGAAACAGCATCATTAGGCATATAGTAGTTTAAAAATTCATAGCAGTCTACAGTGTTTATCCCCCTCCTTGCCCAAGGTCCACAGCAGCATAACAAAGCAAGCAGAGCATTTTTCTTCCCTGTCAGAACAGCACTGGAGAATATGTAGTTCTCCAGATGGACTGCAATTCTAGTCAGCCCTAGGCAGCTAGCTACAAATATGGTGATATTTGCAGACCAACAAAATCTGCAGAGCTAATGTTCTTCTGATCCTTGTATTAGATAGAGGTAGCAGATTTTATCCTCTGGTTATCTTCAGTCCTTTTGTCAAATTGTTGGCTCTTGGCCTCTGTCTAGTATCTTGATTTCTACATGATGAAGTTGGCTTTGTTGTAGATGGGCTGCCTCCAGCAGGCAGATCCAAATGTTGCTATCCTTAGAAAGAGAGAGCCACCGAAATAGCCAACTAAGAAAACTGCAGAGAGATAAGGAGTAAATGGTTATTATAAGAGCAGTTGACAGCAAGGTTTCTGAAAAGAAATCCACAGCTGACTGTGCTGGTCCCTTTTTCCCATCTTGCTATCTTCAGGAGCAGTAGAAGATGTTGTTCCATTGTCAGTTTTGAATAACAATTCAACTTCTAATCCACTTGGCTTATGTACATAGAATGGGAATGTGTGCCATCTTGTTATTTACCTCCAGTTAGGTATAAGGTGTGTTTTATTTGTTTAGTTTAAAATGCCCAAGGTAGCTAATAATAGGGCTTATAGTTGAAATTCTTCATGACGTAATAATCAGTGACCTAACAAAATGGTTACCAACCATATATCAATAAAAACATTTTTAAATTTTTTTAAATATCTTTTTTCCTATTTTCTTCTTTTTCCTCTCTTCTCTATATTTTTATTTTTTATTTTTTCTTACTCTATCTTTCCTATACCCACTGTAGTTCTCATTCTTTTTTATGTATAGAAACACTCAATAAAACATTAAAAAAATAAAAAACATATATGAAGTTGTAAAAAAAATTAAGCTAGCTAGTTAGAAACACAATTTAGAATGCAAATTAAAGCACCAACTTAGTAGAGAAAATTCTATGTAACGGTACAAAGTTCTCTGAATAGGAACTAGTTTCAAGTAAGGCTCAGAATTTAGGAAAGACAAGTGGTTTGGCACAAAGAATATTTTATAGACATTGTCAAAATTGATTGCAGATTATGCAGATTATTCATAATGAGTGTTGTTGCTTTTCAGAGTTAGTACTTTAGTTGCATGTATCTGGCATGGTTCTGATCTGATCATGAGATTGAAGGCAGTGTTAGCTCAAACCACTGAGAATTGGTATTTTCTTATAAATCTGAATCACTCAGATCCTGGAAAGTTGAGTCTCTACCAGGCTTAAAGAGCTTGAGAAACAGTATGTAAAGGCTAATAAGAAATGCTATTTTAGGCCAGGGTGGCCTAAATTTTACACCAGCCCTCACCCCTGACTGTCCTGGTTTGGGCAGAAGCCAGTTGCAGTTTGGCAACATCCACCTGGCCGTAGAGCTCCCTCTTCTCATAGGTAAGTTTCATTTGGCCCCCTCTGGTCCTGCCTTGTGTTAGATAGAGGTAGCAACTTTTATCCTCTGGTTATCTTCATGTCAGCGCCTTTGCTTGCTAACACATGACAGCCCTAATTTCCACACATCAGTTTGTGAAAGAATTCAAATGCCACTATGACTAAAGACTGTGTTTTCTGGCAGTGATGCTCACAGGCCTTTTGTCAATATACTTTATTTTTTGTAGCAGGGTCTTCAAACCTGGGGTCTGTTCATGAACTTCAGAATCTTCATGAGCAAATGCAAAAATGATTTGAGGGATTGCTTTTCTTTTTGTTATTTTGATCTATTTCTTATTGTGATTAGTTTTAAGGTAAACATTGTATTTTTTTTAAATCCAGAGTAGTCTGTGTGAAGGAATTCAATTGATCATACCATGATATAAATCAGGTTTTATTTTCTATACAAACATTTATGTTTGTTTTTTTGTATATTTTTTTCTGGAAAGGGGCTTTTTATCAGATTCTTGAATGTTGTGCCCCTTGACCTCCAAAAATGCCTAAGAATCACTGGCTCATGGTAAGCTTAAAGACACAAAAAATATCATAGCATTGTTGGAAGTTAACTAAAACAAGCAAAAGTGTTTTCACGAGTAGCAGAAAATAGTTATGAGAACTCTGCATCACTCACCCCCCAGATTATTTCTGCATCCCAATGTACCACCAATTGACAACTACTGATCTAAGACACATGTTCCCAGATTTGGTTGTTTTCTGCCTCTCTGATAAACATCTATGGGGAAGAAAAAGCATTAAACTCGCATCAGGACAGTAACGAAATACAAGTTACAGTATTACAAGAGTGCTGCTTGTACGCAATTAGGTTTAATTTCTTTAAATAAATAGAAATGTAAACTCTGTTACTGGCTGTTGGAATGCCTCAAATATTAATTTAAACTGGCCCCAACTACTGCTTTGTCTTCAGGAGAAAAGGCTACTCCAGCAGAACTTTGGATATGCTGAGAGGAGCAAAACTGTCTTGGTCTTTTGAAGTTCATGGTGCATTTGTGCTGTACCATTTTCTGAGCTTCTGTAACTGATGAATTATGGATTCTCTTCTGTCAGCACTCGCAGGGAAGCCATCCTATATGCACAAATGAACCAGTCGCCTTCACTCTATGTGATTGTATCAGTATTGATTGTATCAGGGTCTCTTTTGGCAACCATGCCACCATATATACCAGTGCATAAGTCGACCTCATGCATATGTCGAGGGCAGGTATGGGTGCCAAAATTATGGATTTTGACATGACCCAGGACTAAGGCCCCTTCTACACCAGCTGTATAAAATCCAGATTATCTGCTTTGAACCGGATTATATGGCAGTGTAGACTGATAATCCAGTTCAAAGCAGAGTCTACACTGCCATATAATCCGGTATTCTGGATTATATGGCAGTGTAGAAGGGCACTAAGTTAAGGCTCCTTCTACAGAAACCTCATTGGGCTAGGTATTCCTGGGGTTGCCACTGTTGCCCTTTTGCTGTCCAGGCATTCAAAAAGGCCAGAAGTGGAACTTTGTCGGAGAGAGCAAAAGGGCCCTGTGCTTCTTTTAGCTTCTCCTGGGATTGATTAAGCTCTCACCTTTTGCTACTCTGCACAGTGGTATTTCCTTTTTGGGAAAGAGTTAAGATCCAGTACTTACATTGACCTATGGGTAAGTCAATCCAGGATTTTTGGACAAATTTTGTCTTAAAATTCCTCAAGTATAGTACTTATATTGTCCATGTTTTCTGGCTTTTGAGACTCTTTCCTCATGGGGAAACCACGGCAAAGTCTCAGTTCAATACTATTCCTCTGAGCTTTATTTATCCAATCAAGATTTTGAGGGGCTTAATCTATAGCCATGACAACTAGTGTCTGCAGATGAATCTCATTTAATGAAAACTAGGGCTGACAGGCTGTTGCTGACACAGTCCCTGTAATACAGATAATTCTGGGTCACTTCAGACCACGTTGTACTGGTTCAGGCATGAATTTATTCAACAGTGGTCCTAATTTTAATAGATAGAGATAATTGAATCATGGGATCGAAAGGGACCACAAGGGCCATCTAGCTCAATCTTCTGCCACGCAGAAAATATACATCTAGGGCATTCTCAAGAGATGGCTATCACTCTAGCTCAACATACTGTCCCAAACAACAGCTAATTAGATGTGTCAAGGAAGTTGTTGGTAGAACTCAAAGAAAAAGCCATCCTCAGTAATAAAAGTGAATGGCAAATTAGTACTCTCTCTCATTTTTGTACTTTATTTAGTTAAGGTAGAGTGAGGGAATTAACTCAGAGGCTGAGGTGATAGATAGCAGTGGCTGTCCCCTTAGACTTGATAGCTATTCAGTTTTTCTATACAGCTTGTCCTGGGCCCACTAAAGTAGCCTCAGGCTCCTGATGAATTACAGCATGCTTCCCATTATCACTGAAATCAAGCTCCCAGTCCAGCCAACTTCTTAGGTGAAATGCAGAACACACTGCTTTATGATGGAGCAAAGAGATATGTTTACCAGCCTAAACATCCTGGTTGAATACCCTTAAGGCACCAGAGTCAGCCCTGGTTAGTGTTTGGATGGAAGACCACCAACCAATTGCAAGTGCTGTAGGCTATACAGTATTTTAGAGGAAGGAACTGGAAGAAGGCCTCTTGAATATTCCCTGCCCAAGAAAACCCCTATAAAATTCATTGATTGCCAGAAGTTGACAGATGACTTGAAGGCATATGTTAGTGCGTGCATGCATGTCCCTTGTAGGTATTTTCTCTGAATATAAAATTGTACTCCATTTTTTGCTGTTGTGTCTGCTGTCCTTGGGCAGACCTAACTTCTATCTATGGTAGTCACTGTTGAAATAATCTGTGCCAACCAACTCTTTTGGTCAGTTACTTGGTTTTGAAGAAATGTGTGCTGTCCATTTTCAGTTTCTGCCACATACAAATGCTGCCCCTACCCTCAAATAGAGTAGGTTTTTTGGTAAGGATTTAAAAATAACAGATGGGTGAGCATTTAAATACTTAGCTCCCCACCTGCTATCCAAAGGGGTAGTTTTCAAAGACAGTGTCTCTAATTTCATGAGAGCTAGATAGAAAATTGAATCTAAACCAGGTTAGTTCTGATTAAAATAAATGGGCTAAGTTTATCAGGACTGTTCCCTTGATATCAGTGGGAACCAAGGGCATTTGATCCAGAGTTGTATCCTGTGATATGATGAGTCACGTTGTTCTCTTCACAGAGTTCATACCCTGGAAGGTGACACATCACATTTATCCTTTCCTACCTCACCTTCCTTCACAAATTCTGAAATCTTTGGAAGTAAGGTACTTTTCACTGCTGGTCACAAACTGAGGTTTTAAGCTGAAGGAACTAATGGGAATCTCAAAATGCTTTAGCCCAGGTTGAAACCTCTAAGTATTAAGACTAAGCAGTTTACTCTAAATGCTTTTGAAGAATTTGGGTTTGATATTTACAGTGGTCGCTGTCTCAGGTCCACTGTCTCACCTAGTGATTCCCAACCATGTGCCTCTACCACAGTCTTTCAAAAGCTAGTCTTGTCAATGAATCAAACACTAGATATGGCTGTTCCTGTAATTTATATATGCTCACACTTTGATCAGCTGCTCTGATCTGAGCATAGGATATCTTTCAGGAATTGTGCGTATTATTATTATTATTATTATTATTTCTGCCTCCGTGTCCTACCGATAAATCCAATAATGCAGTTTTATTGCCTCTCCTATTCTCATTAATTGTCTCGGCAGCTCTTCGTAGTCTTTGGTTAGGGCTGCATTAACCAATAGAGCAGAGGCATCAATGGTTGGGGGCTCTAGGCTGCCTTGGCTATATCTATTGGGGCCATTTTGGCATGCTTTGTCCTAGGAGAGCCTATTTCTGTCTAATAGGAAGTGATTCAGAAATGACCTAAGTCATTAAAATAGCCTGGGAGTCCACTACGACATGGTGAAATTGCCTCTTCATGTTCCATAGAAGTGTTTGTGATGGCATGAAATCTGCTTCAGTTTTCTTTGAATTGCTGGGAAATCCAGTTTTGGGGCATAATTTGCCCTTTCCCCACTTCTATAATAGATAGAGGAGTATGTTCTCTCTTCCTTGCCCAAGCTACAGCTGGTGGAGTTTGTGTTGTTGGAACTGACATGTAGCCTTATGGTGGACAAGCCAACTCTTTTTCCTTTCCTTGTTTTCCCACTTTAGATCAATGAATTGAGCCAGGTCCCTCAACCAGTGATGCTGCTCCCTGATGACTTCAAAGCCAATTCCAAAATAAAGGTGAACAATCATCTGTTCAACAGGTGAGTCCTTGATTTGAGGAGCGGGGTATGAGAACCTAAAGGGTCAGATTTTTTTCTGGTGAACTTCGCCCTGGCAATGATATATTTATTACACCAGAGCTGAAAGAGTAGACAAAGAGTATGCCTCCCATCTGAAATCCTGTGGCTAACTCCTGCAGAATTCTGACTGAGACCTAGGACATCTCCAGCTGAACATTTTAAAAGCCTCTCTCTTAAACTACAAGCCCCAGAATTCTGCAGAGGGCAGCCACAGAATTTCAGATGGGTGCATTCTCTGTCTACTCTTTAAGCTCCTCTAGCGTGTTGAGTCCTTTAAATGAATCTGTTTTATTCTTGAGTATAACGTAGCTCTGTGAACTCCCTCCTCTCTGATGGCCGGCCACCTTTTGGTAACAGCTCTGACTTATGAGGGTCTCTGTAACCATAGGACCATACTGGTTCCTATTCTTGCTAACTACAGCTGGCCCACCAGATCCACAGATTCTGCATTCATGTACAGTAGAGTCTCACTTATCCAAACCTCGCTTATCCAAGCTTCTGGATTATCCAAGCCATTTTTGTAGTCAATGTTTTCAATATATCGTGATATTTTGGTGCTAAATTCGTAAATACAGTAATTACAACGTAACATTACTGCATATTGAACTACTTTTTCTGTCAAATTTGTTGTATAACATGATGTTTTGGTGCTTAATTTGTAAAATCATAATCTAATTTGATGTTTAATAGGCTTTTCCTTAATCCCTCATTATCCAAGATATTCGCTTATCCAAGCTTCTGCCAGTCCGTTTAGCTTGGATAAGTGAGACTCTATTGTATTCAACAAACCATGTCTTGAAAATTTATGTATTTTAGAAATTCCACCAAGCAAATCTTGATGTTTTCATTGCACATGAGGTTACAATTGTTTGCAATGGGACTTGAGCAGCCACAGATTTTGGTATCCATGGAGATCCTGGGACCAAACCCCAGGGATCTTGAGGGTCCACAATATATTGAGGAACGGCATGTTTGCTCTTTGACGACCAAAATGATTCTGAAAGAAGCAAGTATACCATATTTCTTCAATTCTAAGTTGCCATCAATTGTAAGACACACACTCATTTCATTACCACCACCAAAAAAATTACATAAGACACACCTGTTTTTAAGATGTTTATATGGGGGAAAGTGTGTCTTAAAATCAAAGAAAGCAGTATTACACCTGACGTTTTAGTCAGTTCTATTAGGCAAAGGGAGATCACAATTTCAAGCAACATCCTGATGTATTATGTGGACACCATTTTTGGCCCTATATCCTTTCAGCTATCTTTCTACCTTCAGAGGTGCAGTGGGCAACATCATCTTTGTAGTCTGGTTTGTGTTTGAATATGATGATTCCAACTTGTTTTTTCACTATCAGTCAAAATATTTTGTTCCATTCTGCCTATATTTACTAATACAAAGCAATATACATATATGTTTTTACACATCTCTGGTCAGCCTATTGACATATTTTGTTTTAATCACTGGACACTTTTATTTCAAAGTTGGGAATGTTATCTTTTGGCACTACCCAGCATCTCCCTACCAGGCCAGCCAGCTACAATGATGTTTGAGGGATTCTGGACTTTCTAGCCCTAAGAGATCATTTTCCTAAAGTTTACATTTTGGGTTTTTTTGGGGGGAGGGCAGTTTGGCCATGTGTTTGTGTTGGTGAAACTCTATTATAAACTGGGCAGGGATGTACTGTGTATTTAAATAGTGAATATGTACGTAATTTCATTTGGATCATTTTTAGTGGGAACTTTTCTTGATCCACTGCTCTGTCCTGTGCAGAAGTAGAAAGAAGCTATAGGTGGATAGAATGAGATGATGTGGTACCGATGGACACTTCCCCCCCCCCCCAAAAAAAAAATCAAGTCTCTGATGGTGCAGAGGGTTTTAAAAGGCATTTAACTTGTTGTGTGATTTGAGATATAGTCTGCCCATTTGGGGGAAAATTGTGTGAGACTACTACTTCAAAAGGCCAGGGACTTCATGGCTTTAATCTTCCTTTTAATAATGATATTTTAAAAATTGGTAATATATAAAGTAGTATAAATCTCTCATCCTTCTCATCTCTCTGAAATCTAATGCTTAGTTTTAAAGTAAGGTTGGTCTGCCTGCCTTATGATATAACCATTGACATAATGATGGAGGATTACCCCATGTGGTAGAGGAAGCTAATGGTGTGGGATTATGGGGCATGGGCCACAGATTACTGAGATAATGCCCAGATTGATTTGGTACTATTGCTTGCTAAAGCCTTGCTCACTTGTCAGTAAAGCTGGCTTTCAGGTAAAGAAAACAGGGGGCTTTACACTTACAAGAATGCCTTATAAATGTAGTACAGTGTTCCCTCACTATTTCGCAGTTTGCTTTTTGCGGACTTGATGTTTTGCGGTTTTTAAATAAACATTAAAATAATACTGTAAATCATAAAATAATATTATAAATCCCTTTTTCTACTTCCTTCCTAAGAAGAAGCCTAAGGAAGGAAGGAAGAAGAAGCTGAAGTGAGAGAAAAGGCGGCTGAAGCGGCCTTACTTTCGCCTCACAAGACAGCAGCAGCAGCGGGAGCGTCCAAATATAGTGTCCCTTCTTTGCGGATTTTCACTTTTCGCAGGTGGTCCTGGAATGTAACCCCCGCGATATATGAGGGAACACTGTACTTCAAATTTTTCCTTCATAATAGGAAAAGAGAAAAAACAACAACCTTGTGCTGCATATGTGGCAGGGGCCTGAAGTGATAGAATGGACTATATCATTTCAGATTGTACGGCAGGCAGAAATGTATACTTTAATACTTCCTTACATTTAAATAAACAAGTTCATCCACTGCAAATAGAAAATAGGACAGAAGGGCCTAGGCTGAAATCTTCACTGGTGTGCCATATTTGTGGTTTTCAGGTTTTTGATTTTTTTAGAAGGAGGTTTCTTTTTTGCATAGCACTCACAAATATTGCCTACTTTCCTGGCTATTAAATGATACCCTCTACTCTTCCAATGTTGGTCAGCCATATGTGCGAACCAGGCTTTCTCATCATGGTAGTTGTATATATCCTTCTTCTTCTACAGAGAAAACCTACCTGGACACTTCAAATTCAAGGAGTACTGCCCACAGGTCTTCCGTAATCTCCGTGAACGTTTCAGCATTGATGACCAGGATTATCAAGTGAGTAAACCTCCTCTCTCATTTCTTATGAATTTGCATCACATTTTAGTTAACTAATAGGTAGGTACAGATATGCGACAGAGAGCCTCTTTTCTCCTCCTCCTCATCCCTTCCACTTGGTAGTCACGTAGACTGGCTACTTTAAAAGTTCAGAGGATAAAGAATAAGATGAAGGCCTTTTCTGTGCTGGCATCTTCGCTGTGGAATTTCAGGCTACTTCTTTCTCTGTTTTCAAATAAAAAGTTGAGGCCGTTTTCTTTAAGAAGGTCTCTGGTGGTACAGTGGTCAACAGTGGGAGTCTAGAGATCGATATGAAAAGTATCTTTTTCTTTTTCTTTTTGTTTTTTTGTTTTGTTTTTGGGTTTATTCCTGAAAGGCACAGTGGCCTCCAAACATGATGTGAACATGGTTGTCCACACCCCTCAAGGTCATTTTAGAGCATTTTAAGGCAAAAAAAGAAAGGTTTTGGGGCCCTAGGGCCAAGAAGCAACCCTAGGGACATTATACCGCCTACAGAAGAAAGCTAATGAATAATTATGCTGTTTATTCAGATGTTATAGATATGGGGAAGATAAATATTTTTCCAAGAACTTGGGTTATTATTTATTTAAAGTCATTGTTACTTGTCAGTGTTGTTAAGTAACTTTTTTGCAATTGTTGTTTAAAAAGTTCTGTATTACTAGCACCTTACCAATTTGTTGCTATTACATGACTTTTCTCAAGAATTTGTTTTTAATGTACTTAAAATAGGAAAACGGAAAACATCCCCCTAAAATAACCTAAAAGATTTAAAAAGTAACAAGTAAGCATTACATTTTTTGTTGAAATAATGTTACTGAGATTCCTAATTGTTATTTCCCTAACCAACAACAACTGTTGCCCTCACATTATTCTCCAAAGCAATATTTTATGGATAACATTGTGACATTGAGTGTGTTCCCTCTGTTCCTTCAAAATTCTGTATTTGTTTGCTTTGCTGTGCACTGGCTAAGTGTATATAAAGAATCATGGCCTACTTCAGTAATTTGTTTATGAAGTCTTTTGAGAACATTGTTTAGAAAGTTGGTTTGAAATTCAGCTAATTCATCAAAGTATGCTTCTGCTGGAATTAATTGGAGAGGTTACAAATTACACCACTTAATGTATAATTAAGATTACTTTCTAAGATTAGTTGATTCCTAATATTATCACTAAAGCTGCTGGTTGCATCTTTGGTCTTTTGAGATAAATTACTGTTCAAAGTGGGAAAAGACCAATGAGTTATAGCCATAAGTGATTTATGTACCTATCTGCTTTTGGATCAGCTTGACTATGCACCATAGGAGTCGTAACCCTTCCATGTAACTACTGTGGCATTTTGTTGTGTATATACTTCCATTATCAAAGTAGCATAAAGGCTGGCTATAAGTTCAGATATTCCTTATACCCTAAAACTATTGATAAGATGACTAGTGAAGCAACAGGGTTGTTGTATGTCTTTCGGGCTGTGTGGCCATGTTCCAGAAGTATTCTCTCCTGACGTTTTGCCCACATCTATGTCAGGCATCCTCAGAGGTTGTGAGGTATGGATAAACTAGGCAAGGAAAGGAAAAAAATATATATCTGTGGAGAGTCCAGGATGTGGCAAGAGTCCTTTGTCACTGTGAAGCCAGCATTAATGGTTCAGTTAATCACCCTAATTAGCATTGGAAAGGTTTTGTCTCTTGCCTGGGGGGCACCCTTTGTTCAGTCATTAGCCATCCTTGGGGCTCCTCTGCCCTCAGAGTGTTGGTTCCCATCTACTGTTTTGATTTTAGAGTTTTTTTAATACTGGTAGCCGGATCTTGTTCATTTTCATGGTTTCCTCCTTTCTGTTGAAGTTGGCCACATGCTTGTGGATTTCAATGGCTTCTCTGTGTAGTCTGACATGATAGTTGTTGGAGTGGTCCAGCATTTCTGTGTTCTCAAATAATATACTGTGTCCAGGCTGGTTCATCAAGTGCTCTGCTATGGCTGATTTCTCTGGTTGAAATAGTCTGAAGTGCCTTTCATGTTCTTTGACTCTTGTTTGGGCACTGCGTTTGGTGGTCCCTATGTATACTTGTCCACAGCTGCATGGTATCCAGTAGACTCCTGCAGAGGAGAGAGGATCCCTCTTGTCTTTCGCTGACCGTAGCATTTGTTGGATTTTCTTTGTGGGTCTGTAGATAGTTTGTAGGTTGTGCTTCTTCATCAGCTTGCCTATGCGGTCAGTGATTCCCTTGATGTATGGTAAGAACACCTTTCCTCTGGGTGGATCTTTGTCTTGATTCTCATGGCTTGTTCTTGGCCTTGCAGCTCTTCTGATGTCTGTTGTGGAGTATCCATTGGCCTGTAGAGCCCAATTTAGGTAATTTAGTTCACCTTGGAGGAGGTGAGGTTCACAGATTCTTTGTGCACGGTCTGTCAAGGCTTTGTGCTTTCTCAGTATGGATGCAAATCTACATATACTAACTTAGAAACCAAATCCTGTTGAGCTCTGTGAGACCTACTTCGAGAGTGATGTAGAGAACTGAATGCACCTAAATATAGTAAGCATTTCTATGTTTAGACAACTCTCGGTTTGTCCAGTAAATACTTCCAACCACATAGATCAGACTTTGCCAAACCAGGTCCCTTAAGCTTGTTGGACTACAATTTTCTTCACAGTTGATCATTTTGAATTCTTGATGGGGTCATGAATTCAGAGTCCAAAATGTTTAAAGCTGATATCATGTGTCAAGTCATCATATACCTATCAACATTGTTCTCCAAATGGCTGAGGGGAAGTGTGAGAATTTTCTTAGGAGAACTATGTTCCTTTATAAGGCTGGTGGGTACTGCTTCCTGTGGTCCTGTAGCCAACAAGATTTTCCCCACTGGGCCCTATAATCCCTCACAGAAGTTTAGTTCTCTTGCCCACTCGGGCTGTGCTTCTTTTGAAGGCATATCTCCAAGCAGGCTCATGAGCACAGCCTAGTCATTGTTGGGTATGTTTTTCAATATTTTCCAGGTCTCGTTGACACGCAGCCCACCCACATATGAGACTGAGGGTGGGGGACGCTTCCTCCTGTCCTATGATAGGACCTTGGTTATCAAGGAGATCTCCAGTGAAGATGTGGCTGATATGCATAGCCTTCTGTCCCATTACCATCAGGTAAGCCATGATTCCTTTCCTGAGTTTACAGCCAGGTAGTGGCATAGATTTGAATTTTACAGTTTATTAACTGAAGGGGCAAAATTTCCAGTTCCACATTGTTCAGAATCCCCCACCCCCATGTAATGTGCTAGAGAGGCCTTGGGGACAGGCAATTGGCTGCTATAGGGTGGAGTGGTAGGACACATTTCTTCCTCATTTTTCCATATGTTGCTTTATTTTAGGATCAAAGTCCCTGAATTAAAAAAAGAAACAAAACAAAGAGCCACACTCAAATGAATTAAGAGTTGCGGGCTACACAGTTTTGGTGCATCCATGAGAAGGGGTAAAAAAGCTAAGCAGAACATCGAAGCCTTTATCCTTCTGACCCACTGGGAGTTATCTTCAGTTCCTCACTGCTTCATCTTTTCAAGCATTGATCAGGCACTGCTTCATCCTTTCAAGCTTCCTTTCACAGCCTCAGGAGCACAAAACTTGTTTTTCAGAAGTAAAGAAAGCCTACTTTCAGAGAACACCACACATTCCACATTGAAGAATATCAGCATTATTTATAAAGCACTTCACTTATCTGTGCACTATGCAACTGTCCAAACTCTGTGACAGATTTTGTCTCCAGGTTAGCAAACTCTCCATCATGGGGGATTAAATATTCTGAGATCTGGTTAGAGATGCTGCCTTTGAAAGAAGCAGTGCAAGGCTAGAGGAAAGTTACAATGCAACACTTTAAACATTTTATGTTGTTTCAGAGTCCACACAAATTTATCTTGCATTATACATTCAGAAACATGGAAAGAGGTGTTATTTGCTAAATCTTTATGTAGACTCTGATGAAAAGCCTCACACTATACTTCATTCAGTTGAAATGTACAAAGTGTTCAACCATACTGGTTACAAAACAGATTCCAGCCTGGACGAGGCATTCAGGGGTGATGAAGCAATGGCTCATCTCCTATTTGAAAACAAAAAATCCAGCAGCAGCTATTTGGGTAGCAACACAAAGCAGCATGCTTTGCAAAACCATTGTGAAATAGAGAAAAAGCAAAGAAAGACCTAGCAGTCCTTGACATCAGCAAAACTAGAGATGAATTATAGGTGACGAACTTGGCATAGAAACAGATTCAATTTTTTTCACAGTGAGGAGTGTTAGTTCTTCTGAGCCATTATGATGGCTGATCTGAAGTGTTATTTAAACTCAGCTAGGTGTACTTGGCACTCAAATAAGGTGCTGATTTTGTGATCAAGAACAATGATGAACACTAGTGAAGTGGGATGGAGTGGTGGCAAGAACTAATCATAATCAGAGAGAGATTATTGTCTCTCCTATTCCTCACCTGTGAAATCCTTGACAGATCGTGTTTTGCTCAGAGTGCCCATGGCGATACCATCTGTAATCCTTTCAAGGTTTTGTTATAACTGTGAAGCTTTGAAATCTATCTTTTAAAGATTCCATCTTGAAATTCTCCAGATATCAGTTGCCAGATTCATGAAATACAGCTTCTGCCTTTAACTTGTTTAGTCACCAAAGGGCAGAAGAGCTTATAGTAGTTTAATAATTAGATTGCCATATCAGGATTTGGATCGGGTTCCCAAATGTGTCATTACACACTTTCCTTAGCCATCCAGAAAACACAAATGAGTTTTTTGGAACCTTTTGTTTGCTTCCCAGTGCTGGGCTCCCTCAGAGAGAGAGTGAACAGTACTTTCTAACACCCATGTCATAATCTTCTTATTCCAGTACATTGTGAAGTGTCATGGGAGCACCATCTTGCCCCAGTTCCTGGGTATGTACCGACTCAGTGTCGACAATGAAGAGAGATACATGATGGTCATGAGGAACATGTTCAGCCACAGACTTACAGTGCACAGGAAGTATGATCTGAAGGTAATGGATGTTGGCAGGATGGTCACAGTTTGTGTTAAGCATCTTGTCCTGTTTAGCAGTATTTTGCACCATGCCTCTTCATGTATATAGGTCAAACTTCTCCCAACTTGACCTAAAAGAGTTGTTGAAATGAAATCACATCATTCCTAACTAGTGCTGTCTGGATTTGATGGGTGTTGTGATCTTAACATCTCCAGAGGTCATCAGGCTGAAGAAGTTGTGGGAGTAGGTGGTGCTTGTTTTGAAAATCCCCAGCTAACTAGGACTACGTTGCTTGAGTTCTGATTTGATAGCCCCAGTGTACTGTTTGTTTGTTTTAATGCTATTATGTTAGTAATTTGGCCAGAGTGTAAGTTTTTTTTAGGCCTGACAGTATGACCCAGAGTTTCTACATGCTTTTCTTCCTTTCTTTCTTTCTTTCTTTCTTTCTTTCTTTCTTTCTTTCTTTCTTTCTTTCTGGGTAGATAACTCAAAGTGAGGGGGATGTAGGAGGGAAAGCTTCAAATGCTAAATTTCAGTTCATAGACTCCCCTTCTTTTTTTAAAAAAAATAATTTTTATTGATAATTCACTAACATGAATAAAATCCAACAGGAAAAACTTTAGGGAAGAAAAAAGGGGGGTTGAATTTTGTATAGGAAGGAGGAGGGGGAATAAGGGAGTGAAGGGGGAGGTAAAAGTGGAAGGGATGATACAGGAAAAATGTTAAGGGGGAGTTGTACTTCCATTCTTCTTCTTTGCAGTTTATTAAAATTTACATAGTCCTCTTTTAAATTTGTTTTTCTAACTGTCTTCTCCCCATTTCTTCGTCTTTTATTTGTGAACCTTCCCTTCTTAGCTTTTGTTTCTTCTTACTGCTAAACTCTTGAGCCATTCCCTTACATTCCCATAAATTCTTTAAAAGGTCTCCAGTCTGTAGTTTTTATATATCTTCCTGTACTTTTTTTCATTAAAAATGTTAATCTATCCATATCCATGATTTCCATTATTTTATCTAGCCAGTCGTCTTTAGTTTGGATTTCTCCTTGTTTCCATAATTTGGCATACACCATTCTTACTGCCGTGGTTAAGTAGATGAACAGGATGTCTTTTTTCTGTTCCATTGCACTTCTCCCTCCATTATACTTAATAAAAAGTATTCAGGTTTCAGCTGTATTTTGACTTTTAGGATCTCTTGACATGTTGCATGGACCATTTTCCAATAATTAACTGCTTTCTTACACGTCCACCATGCATGGTAGAACGTTCTTTCTTGTTCGCCACACTTCCAGCATGTATTTTTTGAGCTTTTATACAATATTCCTAATTTTTATGGCGTCATATAGACTCCCCCTCTTAATAACCTTGTCAACAAGGAACAGTCTCTTTTGTATCTCCATTTTTCAAATTGTAATGATTGTCATTGTATAAATGTAACAATGAAAGATAATTCATATAGAACGATTTATGAAAGGTTGCTTTAGTTGTTATTGTGATGAAAGTTTCCTATTGGATAAACTAAGAATCAGACATCACTTCTATCTGCTGCATGGCAGGTGACACCCATAGAGCAAGTGTTTCATGATGAAGCACAAGCTTTGTACATTTAATGTCCATGGTTCCCTGGCATGTTGTTTAAATTATCTGATGCAACAGGAAGAAGTGACCCATCTGCTTGCGTGATGAGTGGCAGTGGCCCAGTCCAGATGAGAAGACCATGCACTTAGCTGAGAGATCTGGAAGCCTTTTGCTTGCATAGAGTGGCCTGTTTGCTCCTCCAGGAGTTAGACTGTACTGAACGAGAGAAGCAGAAAGATCTCCCTGTTCCGTTGGAGCAGTCACCTCTGTGTTTAACAGTTAATTCAAGGTTATCTCAAATTAGGTTATCTTAAGTTAGTGCTCTTTGACATTAATCCAGCTGTTCAGTAAAACAGTTTTGCACGTTACATGAAAAATAAAATTAAAAGGATGGGTGGGATGTCGATAACTGTATGAATAAATAGCCAGTATTATAGTCCTGAGCTGCTTGAAATCGTAATGCTCCCTTAAGATACCCCCAAACAACAACTATCCTCCTCTCCATTTTATCTCGAAACTAAGACCTAAAGTGGTTCACAACCCTAAAAAACTATACAATTCAAATTAAATTAAATGTGACAAATATTAAGATTATAGTTTAGATCACATAAAAACAAACAAGTATAAAACTGTCAAAATTCAGCACCCCCATTCCTTCTCCAAGAGAAATGAAAGCTTATATGTATGTCTGCTCTGGCATCCTGCTTTCCTGCTCCTATAGCATTCCAGTACAATTCTACAAAATCCACTTAGAAAGGAATATTAATTTAGTTTTGTAGGGCCTAAATATGTGAGTATTGAATTGCGGCTTGAACTGGTTATAACTCAATTTGTGACATTGCCCTCTTTTATATCCTATCCTTCCTTTCCTCCCTCTGCTGTCCTCCTTTCTGTCGACCCTTGGTGTCTAAATTTAGATAATAACTTCCTTGGGGCAAGGACTGCTCTTGCTTATGTTGCTTTTTAAACAGCCATGTGCTCTGGTGATTCTTTCTATAATGTATAGTAATAAATAGTTCTGTTTTCTCTAGGCAGAAATCCCCTCTCCCTCCCTCTCTCTCTCACACACACACACAGAGTGCCTAAAGCCTTGTGCCTTCTGAAGTCAGCGATGACTGGTCTATGGCAGGCAGAGTCCCCATTTGAGCTTCCTCCAGCCATCTCTTTGAAGTAAATTAAAACTGAAATGGATCTCATAAAGAAGAGTTTCCAGTTCTAATCTGAAGGCTACATGAAGCAAAGACTTCTTTTCTCCTCCCTTGACAATATGGCATCTTCTGACAGCTTGCTTTCTATCTACTGTACTTGTCTTGTCTTCTACAGCTGCAAAACAGGCCTTGGCTGTCTGCTTTGCAGAAATATGGCTCAAATGTGCCCTTTAGACCAATGATTGAAGGAGACGTATGTGTGTGTGTGTGTGTGTGTGTGTGTGTGTATGTGTGTGTATATATATGACCTTTGATGTTTATTAATGCCCAGACCAAAGGTCATTCGCATTCACACAGATAAGAACGATATCTAAGATGCAACCATGCAAAAACAATATTAAAAAGCAATATAAAAGAGTATAAAAAACAACAATATCAAACATTATAAAAATACTACGTAAAACGATTAGCATGAAGATCTTGCCTATTAAAATTAAATATCATTAAAATGCAATATGGCATCAAGGATAAAATTATGTAGTTAAAAGCATCCCCATAACATTTTACTGTGATTTTGGCAATATGTTTGCCCTTTTTTTTTTTTTTTTTTTGCTGCGAAGGCAAAAAGAAAATCCTTGCGAGTTACTGTAGAACTGGTGTCAAACAGGAGATAGGCCCCTTCCACACGGCTCTATATCCCAGGATCTGATCCCAGATTATCTGCTTATCTCAGATTATCTGGCAGTGGAAACTCATATAATCCAGTTTGAATCAGATAATCTGGGATTACATCCTGGGACATAGGACAGTGTAGAAGAGACCATAGAAAGTATTTTTCTGATACGTTATTTTGACATAGGTTAAATAGAATAGACTCCAAAAATTTGGGTCTTGGTTCTGAATATAATGTGCAGAAGAGTAAATAATGTGGTAAATCTTAAATTTCTGGGGCTCCACAAATATACAGAGGGCCAGAAGGCTGCCATCAATCATTATATGAATTGTTCTTTCCACTAAAAATTGCCTTCCTCTCTTGTTATTGCAGTTTAGTGGTCCCCTTTCTTCCCTGGGAATTCATTCAATACTTGAGTGGTTTCAAATGCAGGATCAATAGTTATTGCATATATGTGTGTTGGAAAATGTAGCTGGGAAAATGAGATGGATGTGGGTGCTCCCTTTGCCTAGTTACACATCATTAAAGCTGACCCAAAGCAAACCGACAGCAGGGTTATATAGATCTTTTGTAGTTAACTAGGTCCCGGTTCACAGCTTATAAGTGCTTTAGGAAGTGGGGGAGGAATTGTGGCGCAAAGCAGGCCATGGATAAAGGCAGCTTCAGCTGAAGGATCTAAGTTCATGTTGCATATTATAAAGAATAAAGTTAATATAATGTAAATATGAAGCTAATTAACATGGTGTATTGTGTCAGAAGCAAATTGAGAATACAGTTGTAATGCATAAAAAAACCTCAAACAAAGCTCTGTATTGTCTTAAATTTCCTTTGACCAGAAGCTGGCCACTTTGAGTGCTTTTGGTGTGGCTGTAAGAAGGTCTTCCACTGCCCATGTGGCACAATAGAGGTGTAGAGGTTGATACACTATGTGATACACTATGTTAATATGCCAGTCTGACAGTTTTATTTTTAAATATCAATGCTTGGGTCAGCTAATCAGGAAAAGGGGCGGTTGAGTTGATTTTCTTTTCATTGACACCCATATTTTTCAAAATTATGTCTGCAACCACGTGACTTTTATTTTCTCTTCTAATCCATTCCCATTTTAAAAGTAAAATCTGGGTATTCCTCACAAAAGCCTACAGGCTTCCCTGTTGTAGAATATATTGGGCAACCCAGTGCATTTTGATAGAAATTAATGGAGCTGTTTTCATGTCTGTGACAGTAACCTTTCCAAGGGGGATAGGCAACCATCTGCTTGGAATGCTTTAGAAATAGGTTATTTCCTTGAGGGAGAATTGGATTGAATCCATTGGGTCACTTGCATTTCTAATGCCAGGGTTTCACTCCCACGTAGCAGCTATTCAAAACAAGCAAAGTGCTACACACACCTCAAAAACAATGCATCATTCACCCAGAGGGATATTATTATAAGAAAAAGAGACAAGTGCCAGATTTATATATAAAATAAAGTGTTTAGGACCTTGGATTACAAGAGGCCTCTGAAATAATAATGTTAATTTAAAGTTTTACCTAGTTGGCTTTTAAAAAAAGGAAACAGGGAAGAATATTGCCTAAAATAGACTTAAATGTTGTGCTAATACTATCAGTATAGCTGTACGGTTTCTTAAATTTGATGTAGTTTGAGACTTTGGGCTGTCTTAATCCTTGAAAAGGAAAACCTGCAAGGCGGGATAAACTGGCAGAGTGAAAAAGATCACACTATGGCAGTGTTTCTCAATCTGTGGGTCCCCAGATGTTTTGGCCTTCAACTCCCAAAAATCCTAACAGCTGATAAACTGGCTGGGATTTCTGGGAGTTGTAGGCCAAAACACCTGGGAACTCACAGGTTGAGAACCACTGCATTATGGATAGAACATGAACAAGCTCTGATGAGAGTGAAATTGAGCTGAGTTACAATGTTATGGAGACATGGGGAGCATTTTAGCAGAAAGCTGGAGTGAGAGCAGAAGGAAGGAGGTCCAAAGCAGATGGACCGAAGGTTTCTGAGTTGGCACTGACTGGTTTCCTCCACTTTGGGGCATCACTGCCTCCATCAAGCAGGGAGGTTGTGCTTTTGCTCTAAAACAGTGGTTCCCAACCATTGGACCTCCAGATGTTCTGGACTTCCAACTCCCTGAAATCTCAGCTATCTTACCAGCTGTTAGGAATTGTGGAAGTCCAAAATTCCTGGAGGGCCAAAGGTTGGGAACCACTGGATTAAAAGGAGACGAGACACCATGGTTGAGGTCAAGCCAATCCCTGAGGTACAGCTATCGCATGTTAAGACACAGGCAATAATAGTACCCATCTGACAAAGTTCACTTTGAAAGAACAACTCATTGTTATCCAAATAAAGTTTGAGGAACATAGCTCTCAAGACCTCAGTCCATATTTTGGCTCCACCCAGAACAGAGGTTGAGAATGTTATTTTCTTGACTGAGGGATTCTGGGAGTTTTAGTCATATAGGTAACTCTTTCAAGTTACTTTCAAAACCTCTTTAGATTGCCACTTCCATAGCTTCCTTGCCTGCTCCTGTGAAATGAAGATATAAATAATTTCTTGCTACATACAGTTAGAATTAATAAAGGTTTTAATTAGAACAGTAAAAAGAAGTGTCAAGAAGTTTATATAGGTTGCAGCCCTTTCATTTCGAAGCTTTCTAAATGTGAGCTGTTGGTGGAACAGATGGTGGATAAAAGTGTCCATCCCGTATCCTATCTCTTTTGTGGGACCCTAGGGATGGATTTTTGGTTAGAACTTGTGACCGGCTTTCAAAAGAAAACTCTGTTGTCATAATGGCTTCTATCTCTTCTCTGGTCAGAAAAAAGTTTGTTATGTATAAATATTTCACTCTTTCTCTTTGCTGTTGTAGAATATAAAATCAAATCCTTTCAGAGATGATGTTTAAGATTATTGTCTTACATACTCTCCCTCTGTGACCATCCCTGGTTTCAGACAAGTTAAACTGATACTTGCATTTTTAAAAGAACACCCTTTCATTATGGTTTGGCGGAGCTGCTAGAGGACGAGGAAATGACATTATGGTCAAAGCTTGGCCAGCCTTCCTTGACCTACAAGAGCCATATGCTTACGTAGAAACAGATTGGTTTGGGGCTTGCCCTGAAACTGTTTTGTGTTTGTGAATTAGCAGCATGCTGGAACCATATCTCTTTCTATTTACCTTTTTAGGGTTCCCTGGTATCTCGAGAAGCAAGTGATAAAGAGAAGGTAATGGGAGATTATGGCTCATGTCTGCTGATGCATTTTGTAATGTGTGTCCATGTAGTGGGTAGTCTTCTTTGCGTTATGCTTAACCGAAGGTGACAATCAAGCTTCCTGTTAACAAAGGACAGAACATTATTTAACAAGTCCTAAATGTGTGCCTGCAGGCTTGTGAATGTGTGTAATTTTTAGAATTTAATTATTTACAAAGGACATCTAAGCACTGACATTGTCCTCCTGATATATATGGCACATTCCAATATTAAAAAGATCCAATGTTATTTTGCCTTGTCTTTTGATAGATGTTGTGCTGCTGCAGCTTTTGGTTGCATTTGCAATTGTGCTTTTTGCAGGACTGCATAAAAATATTTACTGCCCACTTGACTTTTCAGTGGCAATGCAACAGGCCAGTTTATAGGCTGAACAGTTCCAGGCACAGCTTCATTTGTGCCCTCCCTCCAACAGAACAGTGAGTGATTGATCTCAGCGTCTACTGGAAAGCTCCTAGCCAAACTGCCCTCCTCTTCCAGCAAATTGTCTCCTTCTGAAGTTGGAAGTAGATTTCCAGGGTCTTGGCTGAAGGATCCAAACAATAGACCAAGAAATAGATGGAAGCTTAAAATGTGAATGAATGTGGGGCTTTCTAGAGTTGCAGAATTTAGCTGCATACATTGGTTGCAAGTTGTCCCAAGTCCAGTCCTTGGAGGGTTAGCAGCAATATGCGATAATGGGAAAGACTCTGGAGAGCCTCTGCTCGGCAGAGTAGACAATACTGGGCCTGATAGGTAAAACTGATCTGATTCAGAACCAAGAGAAATGACCTTTTTTGGTGACAGCCTTTTACCAGCCTCCACATCCACCATGCAGGCTGGGGGACTCTGGAGTTGTAGCCCAAAAAAAGAAACTTTCCCAAGTTCTGGCTAGCATAAGGCTTCCTGTTCTTAAGAAGGGTGGAGGCTTTATTCCATATACATGTCTGTATACAGTGATTCCATAGGAACATAGAAAAATGCAACACTGGACACAGAATTTAACTGACAATCTTCTGAGATACTCTCAAAAGAGACTGTGAAAGACATTGAAAATTCTCATCTAGCCGGGCAGTTCAGGAATATAGCTGGTCCTTGGTATTTGCTGGGGTTTGGTTCCAAGACTTCCCATCTCTGGTTGCTCAATCCTTATTATATCTGTGTAGTGGCATAGTAAAATGATGTTCCTTATATAAAATGTCAAAATCAAGTTTTGTTTTTATTGGATATTTTTTGGAGCCCCCGATGGCGTAGTGGACTAAAGCCTCATGACTTGAAGGGTGGGTTGCTGACCTGAAAGCTGCCAGGTTCAAATCCCATCCGGGGAGAGTGCTGATGAGCTCCCTCTATCAGCTCCATGCGGGGACATGAGAGAAGCCTCCCACAAGGATGGTAAAAACATCAAAACATCCGGGCGTCCCCTGGGTAACGTCCTTGCAGACAGCCAATTCTCTCACTCCAGAAGCGACTCAAGTTGCTCCTGACACGAAAAAAAATGGATATTTTAAAAATATTTTAAAGCCAATGGATGGTTGAATGTGTGAATGCAGAATCCATGGGTATGGAGGGCCAACTGAAACTCTTTAATTACCTCTCTGTTCCCCGTAAGAAAAGAACAGTGTTTTGGGATTTGACATACTACATTGCTGTGAGCTCCCAGTGATTTACAAATTCTCCAGGCAGCTTAGATAATGAAAGAAAAATTAAAAATACATACAGCTACATACATACATTGAAACTTAGCATGTTTTTTTAACTGTCTTGCTACTTTCACCCTTGCTGCTTCTGGAGTCTGAATTTGGTAAGGATATGTTTCACTCACTTCTTGTGGCTCGTATCATGCAAAATTATGTGGTCACTCTTTTCCAGGGCAAGGAGCTGCCAACCCTGAAAGACATTGACTTTCTAAACATGAACCAGAAAGTATACATCAGTGAAGAGGCCAAGAAGGACTTCATGGAGAAACTAAAGCGAGATGTAGAGGTACTGTGGATATCTGTGCCTATGCTTAACGGTAGCATAGTACGTAGTTCATTAGCAAGGATGGATATCTAATGAGTAATGGGTCCTAAAAGATTTTGTTGGGGCTATTTTTACTTTTGAACAGGATCTTTTTTAAAACAATGAATTGACTATTCCCATCCCCAGTCAGAAGAATATTAGTGGGCTTTACCACTTAATCATGGGAACTCTAGGGGCCATTAGGTTCAGCGCCTTGGGGAGCTATTAAAATAACTTCAAGGGATTTTCTGTGATAGTATTTATTTATTTACAGCATTTATATTCCGCCCTTCTCACCCCAAAGGGGACTCAGAGCGGATCACATTCAATGCCTTTTAACATAGAACAAAGACAAGACAAACATAGACGGGCCTCAAACTCATGACCTCCTGGTCAGAGTGATTCATTGCAGTGATTCATTGCAGCTGCTCTCCAGCCTGCGCCACAGCCCGAGCCCAACTACCCATTGTAGTACTGGGTACTGGGTAACTACCCATTTTTATATTCCTAGGAACTGCATGTAGATATCCACTGACAAGATTAAAAATCCAGGTCCTGCCATTCCTTTCTCCATGGCAGCTCCCCCCTCCCCAGTCATATTATGCTTTTGGTATGGGAACAGCAATGCAACTCATTTTTGAAGTACTGGGATAATATGAGGAGATACTGGGACTTTTAGGAAGAACAGCTTTTTCTTCTGTCTATATTCCACCTCTGGTAATTAACATTATTGTGTTTATGGGCTCCATAATGACCATACTCTGTTATCTCATTGGCTCAAGAAAGAGAGGTGCTGCAAAACAGCAGCTTCATATTGAGATACCTGCTTTTTTCCACATACCTAATCCTGCCTTTCATGTCTGATTTAGTTTTCTGCTTGTTTCCTTCATATCCACAGTTTGGCCCTTGAGACAATGATTCCTCCCATCAGCTTCTTCAGGGTGGCATTGGAATGGCTTTATTTAGGGGTTTTTTGTTATTTATTTTCTACAGCAAGAACAATATAGGCACATCAAGTACAGTATAATTATATTGCCTATACTGTTGAGCATTGGTAAAAACCAGATAAATAAAGTTGATGCTTGTTTGAGAGTTACTATTAAATATATGCCTAATACTATACCCCATATTGTATAATATTATAAACTCTGTATTGACATGATATTATTATTGAAATACAGTAATTAAAAACATATTAAGACAAAGACAAACTTAGCTTAAGGTAACACAATTTTACTGTCTTATAAACACAGATTTTGCAGTGTTATAAAACATATTATTTGAATTTTTATTTAAAATATTACTTCCTTGATTTTATTTAGTTGTTGGTTGCTTGAGTACAATATTCCGTCCTCATTCAAAGTAGTCCCAGTATATCATAAATCTTTACTTAGTTTATGGTCTTGTTCTTTGAAATCATAATTCACGGAACCATGCTGGAAGTTTCTTTTGACAGAATGAAATCATATATCATAGTTCAGTTGTTACTGTATCAGTGAGCATGGCTTCTGGGGTGGAGGGGGAAGAGGCAAGGGAAAGTCAGACTCTATTGAAAGGTGCATTGGAGAAGTATAAAAGATAGCTATTTTAGCCTTTTGACGGGCGGAAAGAACTACATTAGAGTTGGTAATCCATGAGCTGTTGATTGGATTTGGACCAATGAAATGCAGGCTTTTTGGTGCTAAGTCTAGAAAGTGATATGCATGACCTTTTGCTGATAGGCCCTGGGCTAGCAAGGGGTCCACAGCCCCCCCCCCCCCCCAACCAAAAAAGTTGCCAGTATCTTATTTTGCACAGAGCACCTGAGGATGCTCTACATCTCCCACTTCGTTAGTGTCTTTCCTCGAAAGCTGTCCAAATTCCTGATGCAAAGGGGAGAAAAGGGACTTGCTTGTAAAAGCCCTCTAGAACTGGTGGTGTGCTCTTGTTTCTGGAAGTTTCTCAGTGCTTCGAATGTTCTTGAAGGCTTTGGCCACCTGCATATGTTATATAACGTGTCTCCTGTTATGAGACTGCTCCTATTAGAGTTGGCCCAGGTATACATCATTTGAGACAAAAAATATTTTCTTTCCAGGATTGAATTTGAGGGAGGTCATTTTGTAGCATGATTTCATCTGAGTTTACAATGCTCTTTGGTTGGCATCTATGTCAACCCAAAAACTATATATCTCCCTCAGTGCAGTAGTTTTTCAACAACAACATAATTTTGTCTTTAAAAACAAAACAAAACCTTTTCAGGTCACAAGTGAACTTGTAATTGCATCAGTATACACATAGTGCTTTCAATGATAGAAACAGTAGATGGTGCATCTGAAGCATGAGGGGAGAGGCAGAAATGAAGATTAAATGAGGATTTGAATCAGTAGTTAGAACATTTGTTTGCAGGGCAAAAGTGGGGAGGGGGAGGCTGAGCTCATCCCATGGGAATTAAGTTCTTACCAACTTCTATGTTCAGAGACCCCTTTGCATTCACCCCTATTTTTTACTTTTTGTTTTCAGCTTCTAGTTAAGGTTGCAGTTGTAACTTTTCTGTTCAAAGCACAAATTGGGAGTAGAAGCTTGAAAAAGAAAATTGATAGAAAACCCAGCCCACTGTATTTGCCACAATGAGACAAGAACAGAAGTTTGCTTCTCAGCCTAGAAAAATGTTCAGAGTCAGTATCTCATCAGCTCTTATATTTCCTTTGGGACAGAATCTGCAGAATTGAAAATGCTTCTTCAGTGCAAGATTCACCCTATTAGCCTTAATGACTGTTAATAGCATGTGATGATGGGGGGAAGGGATGGCTGCAGATGCTGGCGGTCTGATTGCTAACCCAATAAGCCATGCAGTCCTTTCCTCTTCATCAGCTAAATCTCTTCCCAAATACTCCAGGTGTTGATATCTTATGTGTCTCTGCAAATCTCACTAATGTTGCTGTGACTCAAGGAAGCTGATGGAAAGTGGGGTGGGTAGGTTTTTTCAGAATTGAGAGCAACTCAGTGCAGAATGAAAGCTACATGGTGACAGCCCTTAAAAACATGAGGTCCAAAATCCTTAGTTGATGCATATCTTTCTGATAACTCTCAGTGTAAACACACCTGCTTTGATTGCATTCACATTAACTAAACAGTGTTGGATTTTTCTTTATGGACTGAGAAAGGGGTGTGCTTTTTTTTGGTGTCCCGTTTCTGCATTCTTTCTTTCTCTCTTTTTCTCGCTTTATTCTGAACCATAAAAGATGTGGTTGCCTCTGAATTCCCCTTTGCTCCTCAGAAAAGGAAGTAACAGAGACTGTGTGAAAATCCAATCCACATCTTATTTCAGCCACAAATGTGCCTAAATGCTCTTTCGGCCTCCTTTTAGTCCAGTGATCATGGGTGGCAGTAATAACCTACTTTCATAATGGCATGCTCATTATTTATTTATTTTATGTATTTATATCTTGCATCTTCCTCCAAGGAGATCTAGATAGTACAGAGAGTACACATAGTCTTCTCCCTGTTTTTAATGCACCTGCAAGGTAGATCGAGCTAAAAATATTAGTGGAGCATCTCTGCTAACTGTGAAGTTTTAAACTCAGATTTATCTAACATATTTAAACATTGTGCTCTACCAGTTCTAAGCTTTGTCTTTATTTACAAAGGGAAATTTATATTGTTCTTCCCCTGTAAAAGCTTAGAGTATGGCACATATTCTTTTTCTTTCTTTGATTTTACCCTCACAACAAACACGTAAGATAAAACTGTCCATGATATAAAAATGGGTGTGAATGGACAAGAGAGAGGCCCAAGATTGCTCAGTGAAATTGATACTTAGGACCAACCTGTTTTTCCCTGGCTCTTCTTCAAAATGTTTAAGAACTCTTCTACAAGAGTTACTGTTATTTCCCGGCTAGAATCGTGAGTTCTTGCTTCAAAATCTCTTGGTGTTCTTTAGCATCTCTTTCTGGTTTCTGTAATATCGAGAGAACACTAACTTAATATGTGGTGGGCCTCAAAGAATTGCAGAGATAATTATTCAGGCTGTTCTGAACACTGAAACACATTGCCTAAATGTCAAATATTATTTCTTAGTACTTAATGTTTTTTACTTCTGTGGGGAGGAGTCCTTTCTCCTTCCATGCTTTTGAGATGGAGGAAAACTACAACTTTTCTAAGGACCTTATCACACTAGAGCTACAATCCACTTTCAATCCACTTTAGGGAGGGGCCTTTAAACAGCTCAGCCAGACAGATCCTGAGCCTTACTAGATTACAAATCCCAGAATTCTGCAGGAGGCAGAAACCGGATTTAAAGTGGATTCATGCTGTAGTGTGATGAGGCAGTAGGACAGGTTGAGACACTCAGAGCTCACTTTGCATTTTGGACTACAACTCCACTCAGCCCCATGCAGTTTGGCCAACAGTCAGTGCTAATGGAAGTTATAATGCAAAGCACCTGATGAGTAAAAAAAAAGGTGGATTTCACTTTGCTGCTAGTAAGAATGAGAGTAGTATATGTACTATTAGACCTGTGTAAAGCAAGATGAGGCATTTAAATGGACATCAGTTTACATGCTCAAGTAAAGCTGTCCAGATATATCATTCCTGTATCTGGGCTTGGGGTGCCTTTCCAGCTTTTGATGCCAGTTGTGCCACCTTTGCATGATTTTGTGATGCTAGAATGGTCAGAATGGGTTTGCCAGATTCCCCAGGAAGAGGAAGAAAGTGCTTGATTATGAAAGGTTCTCCAGCCACGTAAGCGGAATCAGAACAAGAACCCATGCCTGGGAGTTAAAGCTGGAGGCTTTCCAGGTAGAAACAAGGGTACACAGCTTTGAACAGCCAATGCAATTAATCATGGGGACAAGCTGCCACGAGGGGGTGGTTTCCCCCTACACACACCTCCACTCCCAGCAAATGCCACTTTCTGATTAAAACTTGAAAAGGCAAGAAGGCTGTGTGATTCATTCTTGATGAAACCAGGGTAAATACTGCCCTCAAGTTCTTGCCGTCACAGTCATTGGATACATTTCCACTCAGAAGATCATTTCATATTTTAGCATGGCTACTCTAGCTGCACACCTGTGTGTAATCTATCCTTATATTCTTTGTTAATTGGTTAACTAGCCCATAATAAATCCTTAAAATGAATGACGGCACATCTCTGTTTGGAAATAGTGAACGTGCATTTTGGAGTTTCTATTTCTAACCTAAAAACTTGAGAGATGTGCATATCTCACACGTACTGGCTCAATAGCAGTACGTGTGAAAAAGATCTTGGAGTCCTTGTGGACAACAAGTTAAACATGAGCCAACAATGTGATGCGGCTGCTAAGAAAGCCAACGGGATTTTGGCCTACATCAATAGGGTTATAGCATCTAGATCCAGGGAAGTCATGCTACCCCTCTATTCTGCCTTGGTCAGACCACACCTGGAATACTACGTCCAATTCTAGGCACCGCAGTTGAAGGGAGATGTTGACAAGCTGGAATGTGTCCAGAGGCGGGCAACTAAAATGATCAAAGGTCTGGAGAACAAGCCCTATGAGGAGCGGCTTAAAGAATTGGGCATGTTTAGCCTGCAAAAGAGAAGGCTGAGAGGAGACATGATAGCCATGTACAAATACGTGAAGGGAAGTCATAGGGAGGAGGGAGCAAGCTTGTTTTCTGCTGCCCTGCAGACTAGGACATGGAACAATGGCTTCAAACTACAGGAAAGGAGATTCCACCTGAACATCAGGAATAACTTCCTCACTATGAGAGCTGTTCGGCAGTGGAACTCTCTCCCCCGGACTGTGGTGGAGGCTCCTTCTTTGGAGGCTTTTAAACAGAGGCTGGATGGCCATCTGTCGGGGGTGCTTTGAATGCGATTTCCTGCTTCTTGGCAGGGGGTTGGACTGGATGGCCCATGAGGTCTCTTCCAACTCTACTATTCTATGATTCTATGATTCTTCATAAGTAATATAGAGCACTTGAGAAAAGGAGTCACTGTTTTCTCTTTCTTCTATTCCTGTGCAGAATGTCATGCAGAATGAGTTGGTGGCATTTCCAATTTTATCACTTCAGTCAGCAAGGGGAGATGTGCTGTTATATTTCTAAAATTCCCCTTATTGTGTACCTTTAAGTCCTTCGTGATTTGTGGCAACCCTAGGGAGAACCTATTACAGATTTGTTTGGAAGACGTTTGTCATTGTCTACCTCTGGGGTTGAGAGATAGTGACTTGCCCAAGGTCACCCATTGGTTTTCATGGCCAAGTGAGGATTCAAACCGTACTCTCCAGAGTCATAGTCCAGTGCTCGAACCATTTCATCACACTTAGGTCTCTGTGATTATATAGTACAGTATTATTATTATTATTATTATTATTATTCATTTTTATCCAGCTTTTCTCCCATGGGTGAAATTCAAAGCGGCGTATAGTGTAGTGGTTATAAAACAGAAATTACATAAAAAAGCACAATCCAATAGACATCATAAAACAACTAACACAGATATCCAGTTACCTAAACATGAGTACAGAAGTGGCAGGATAAAACCCGGAACCTTAATCCGTGGCTGATACTGGATGAGAAACTCCCTCCTGGGCACACAGGAGGCTGTGCGTCTTGGAAGGCGCTGAACAGACTGCACTCTGACACCACGAGATGCAGAGCCAATCTTAGGAAATGGGGCTACAAAGTGGAGTCCACAGCATGCGAGTGTGGAGAAGAGCAAACCACAGACCACCTACTACATTGCGATCTGAGCCCTGCCACATGCACCAGTGACACCAGAGGCACTCCCAAGTGGCCAACTTCTGGTCAAAGAAAATTTAGCATAATGCCAAATTTTTAGCTTGCCTTGTGTTTTTTTTAAATGCAGTAGAGTCTCACTTATCCAACCTTCGCTTAGCCAACGTTCTGTATTATCCAACACAGTCTGCCTTTTAGTAGCAATGTTTTTGTAGTCAATGTTTTCAATACCTTGCAATGTTTTGATGCAAAATTTGTAAATACGGTAATTACTACATAATGTTACTGTGTATTGAACTGCTATTTCTGCCAATTTGTTGTAAAACATGATGTTTTGGTGCTTAATTTGTAAAATCATAACATAATTTGAGGTTTAATAAGCTTTTCCTTAATCCCTCCTTATTATCCAACATTTTCGCTTATCTAACGTTCTGCCGGCCCGTTTATGTTGGATAAGTGAGACTCTACTGTACATTATAACTGTATTCTTGGTTTACTTCTTACACAATAAACACCTAAATCATATACAATAAATTAATAACTTACAACATATACCATTAAAAAGTTCACTAACCTCAGACCACTGAGGTTATTCGTAAAACATGTTCTACAAAATCCCAAAAAAATTCCATTTTCATTAGGCCATGTCACATTGTCAGTCCAATACAGCATTTAAGAGGTGGATATTTGATATATTAAAGCTTTCCCAAGTAGAGAGATAGGTGTGTTTAGTTTGACATGTTCCCCCAATACAGCCACTTGAATCCTCTACTTCATTCAGTGCTATGTGTGGGAAAGAACTGCTTCACAGTCCAGAGTAAGAGTTAATCTGATTAACTTCAGACTCTGGGTAATGGCTAAATGCAAAAATGGATTCCAGAGAATAGAATCAGAATTCTTCCTGCATAGCCTTTGTTGAGTCATGAAAGTGGGATCGGAGAAGATATTCAGGTGGTATTAGTTTGCTGCTCCTATCAGCCAATGGCAGCCTCGAGAACTGTAAGGGACAGTGAGAGTTGTAGAACAGCATCTGGGCAGCCTTGGGTTCCCCATCTATTAATTAGTACAACTTAATTTTTTTTTCCTGAATTTAGTTTAAAATTGAAATAGTCTATCAGTGGAACTTACTTCGGATCAAGGCTAACTGACTTTTTATCCTTTAAGTCACTGAAATAGCACCACTTGGCATGAGCGAAGTGCCCCCATACATTCAGGAAGTGGTGGGCATGACTTTGGGGCATATTCATGTATTTGGGAGACTGTGTTTCCAAAATTGGGAGTGCTTTAGATGTTCTTTTACACCACTGACTCACATAGATATGAATGTGATGCAAAGTCTAAGTATAGGGCATGTATATTTTTCCCAACACTGCAGCTTACTGTTTATCAAAAGGGGGGCAGAGGGAATAAGTCCTGTTGAAGACACTTTTTTGGCTTTGGGCTGGATCAGATTTAGTCATATAATACTCATATTGAACACAATGTCTTACATTAGTAATGCGTAGATTAAATCCATTGAGTTGAGTGGGCCTACTCAAAATGTGACTAAGTCTGAATCTGAATATCTTTTTTCCAATGTGGGTGTCTTACCTGACCATGAATAAAACTATTGTGATTTCACCACAAATATGGCCAGACTTCATTGAAGTGAGCTCTTCTACCTGTATTCTTTTAAGTTATTGGGATGTTAGAATGCGGATCCTTTTAACTGGAAATAAAAGTTAGTATAAAAATGTAGTAACATAATATGGTTGCCTCCATGCTTCCTGTAGAGTGAGAAGACAAGTAAAGCAAGTAAATAAGTAATTTGCTTTTGTTTTGTATGAAGGGAAAGGGGATTTAGCTACTAGTAATAATCAGGAAGCAAGTTCCCAGCCAACTGATAATTGTGTTCTTATGTTCAGTTCCTAGTCCAACTGAAAATTATGGGCTATAGCCTACTACTAGGGATCCATGATGTGCAACGAGCTGAGCAAGAAGATGAAGAGGAAGTGAAAGAGGAAGATGGAGAAAGTGACCCTGTGGCATCTGTGGGTTCCTACGGCACATCCCCAGAGGGCATTGGCAGCTATTTGAATTCCCACAAACCCCTGGGACCTGGAGACTTTGACCCCTATATTGATGTATATGCCATCAAAAGTGCTGAAAGTAAGTTGAAAGAAGGAAGCTTTGCCAAGAAATTTCCAGAGGCATAGCTGTGTTTATTTGCAACAGCAAAAACTGTGAGGAGCCATGTGGCACTTTACTAAACTCATCAATTGTAGTGCAGGCTTCCATGGGCTGGAACCCACTATGATGTGGAAAGAGAGTGTGAAACCTTTTGTCTACAGTGCCCCGCATCCTCACCCACTATAGTCAATGATAGGAAATTGGAGGGTTTCTAATCAAAACCTTTATTCAATTGATCCCAGATAGTGTATTATTATTTTTCTATTCTCTTTACAGTTTGGGCAAACCTCAGACCTCCTGTCTGTTCACACAGGCCTATTGTAGATTGAGTGCAGTTTGCTGGGAAGGACAATATCAGAAATCAGAGAAGGTGTTTAGCTAGACAGCTGTCTTTTTGTGTATGTACACATTGGCAGGGTTGCAATGTAAACTGGTTATTTGGCACAGAATGGAGCAACATTTGGATCCCACCTTTGCTGTTATTTTTCCTTCAAAGGTCTAGTGGAACCTGGGGTTTCAAACAGGTTTTAACTTGGACCGCTGTAAATGAGTTTCCATATTTGTCTCTTTAGAAATATAGGTTCTACTGTTGTCATAAGTTGGGAACATCTTATGAAGGCACACAACAATAGCAATCCTTGTGGGACTCAGTGAGGGAACAGCCTGTACATGTTGGTACCAAAAACAGAATTACTCATGTCCTCCACTGACTCTCTTTTTACTATTTCAGATAGCCCACAAAAGGAGGTTTATTTCATGGGCTTGATTGACATCCTCACACAGTACGATGCCAAGAAGAAGGCTGCCCATGCAGCCAAGACAGTCAAGCATGGGGTGAGTTTGGCCTGCACCATCTTTTATAATGGCCGCTTAGAAATTGTTCATCCTGAGATTTCTGGCTTCTAGACTATGCCTCCCTCTGCCTATAATAATGTCTTTTGTACCTTTCCCTTCTGCTCAGACAAATCCGTTCCATTTTATCGTGCGCATTTGCAGACCATTGGTATAGGTGAATGGCTCCTTGCTGGCTAGACAGATACGTGTGTTTGGCCTAAATAAGGAACATGTAACAGTGGCCTTGAGCTTCTCTCTCTCTCCATCTTCCTGCAGCTTTCTAGTTTATTGTTGGGCAGGAAGACTGCAGACCCCGTTCTGATCATGAGAGCGCAAGATATGAGACCTTATAGGGAAAAGAGGTTGGGAATGTGTGGCTCTCCAGATATTGCTTGACTGAAACTCCCACCAGTCTTAACCAGCTTAAAGTGAAGATGGATAATGATCATGTATGGCTCATGCCTAATGGGTGCTGCCAGCTAGGAATCTGGAAAATCCCCAGTGCTTTGTCCTGAAGAAAATACATACATGAAGAGTTTCAGGACATATAGTATAAATGGGGATGGTTGTAGCCACAACCTAGGGACCAAAAACAGTAGAGTAAGGGTGGGGAAGAAAGGGAGCCTTAGTTGCAGGAAATGAAACCCACCAGAAAAAAAACTAATTCCCTTAAATAACTTATTTGAAACATTTTCACTACCATCAGTGAGTTGGAGCTTTCTAGTGTTCTGTAGCCACAAAGGGACGTTCGCTGTGAAGGAGTATATAAAATGAATGTAGGGCTGGGCAGAATTGTCCTATAATGCTAGAGAACACTTCTCAGACATACCTAAGTTAGAGAACACATGTTTCTGAGCAAAACGGTCAGTCAAGGCTTTTCTTCAGACCAGTATGTCTGTTGCATGACTCATTTCAATTTATACATCCTTAGTAATTTTCTCTACATATGAGGAATGCCCTCTGTGTTTTTTTGGCTACAGCTCCCATGTTCTCTCACTGTTGACTAATGGGATTGTAGTTCAACAACATGTGATGAGCCACAATTGCCTGCCTCTGATCTACAAGGAATTTGTAGCATGGGAGAGGCCACAGGTTTATCCACACTTACCTGGACTCGGAATCTTGCAGTGTGATCTTTTAAGGGAGGAAGTCTGGAAGTTCTAATTCATTTTTTAAATATAATGTATGTGCCCCACATGTTTTTACCAATCTGGAAGAAGACTTCTCGTCACCTCTAGTTTGGTCTTTTGCACTGGGTGAGTGTCTGAACTCAAGGAGGCAGCACTCTGTCCTTGGATCCACTGGGCAGGAGTAGGGGGAGCCCCAGTGGATTCTAGATCAGATAGCTGCCTCCTCTAATTCGGACACCCCTGTGCCCAAATCAGTGACCAGAACAGCAGTAGCAGCAGCAGCAGCAGCAGCAACAACACCACATTATTTCTAGACTGCCCTCTCTCCTCAAAATGACTCAGGGAGGTTTACACACAAAAAAGGCAAACATTCAATGCCCTAAATAAGTACAAACACATCAAAAACAACAGAATAATATACAACAATAACAATAAACTTACAACAAAGAAATTAAGCATCAAATTGAAAACAGAATAAAAATAATCCAGTAAAACAGAATAACGCTAATAGCATTAGTTAATATTAAAACATATAGCCAAAAAACAGTTAAAATAATTAGAAATGGCTATCACAGGTGTTCACTTAAAATATCAGCCATGAGGTAGAAGTAAGTTAGCCAGCATTCTGGTCGCATTCATTTAAAGTGTCCTAGTCCTCCTTCTCTCCATACACTAAAGTGCATACGTCCATTTTCAAGAGTTTTTTAAAGGAGAGAAGGGTGGGGGCCATTTTTATTTCTTTAGGGAAGGAGTTCCAAAGATGGGGAGCGATCTCAGAAAAGACCCCCTCTCTCGTTCCCACCAGCCGCACTTGAGGTGGGGGTTGAATTGAGAGTAGGGCCTCCTCCACTGACCGCAGTGCATGAGATGACCTATATGGGGAGATGCAATGAGATGAATCTGACCCATTTAGGGCTTTATAGGTAACAACCAGCACTTCGTATTTAGCCTGGAAATGAACCAGCAACCAGTGGATCTGCCATAGCATGAGAGTAGTTCTCTCCCTGTACGAAGCCCCAGTTAGTAACAAAAGAGGCGGGTTTCTGGATCTTAATGACTTTTTGTCTCCTCCTACAGGCTGGTGCAGAGATCTCTACGGTGCATCCAGAGCAATACGCCAAACGCTTTCTGGACTTTGTCACTAATATATTTGCTTAGCTGTTTTACAAAACTTCTTGATGGCCAAAGCTTAAGTTCAAAGGATGTCCTATTCCCTTGTAGTTCTCCTCCCTCCTCCTGCAAGGGAGGGCTTGCCCCCTGCTGTTTGGGTCAGCAGGAGAGTTGGGATGCTACTGTGGCTGGTCTGGAGGATGGCTGCTGAATCAAGTGCCTTAATTTTGATCTTCTGTAAAAGGAATACGGCCAAAGCACCAAAGAAGCTGTTGGATGGCTGCTTTTGGGGGAAGCTTTTCTGGCTCCTTCTCAGAAGCAGGAGAAAGAAGGTTGGCTCTGAATATTCTTCCCAATACCAACCACCTCCACCCCTTACTGTCCTAGCAGGACACTCAGTTGGTTCCTCTAGTCAGGGCAGTATCTCAACTCGCATAGAGAATGAAACGGTATCTTTATTCCTAGACAGAATAATATGCAATAAGAATTTAGTCCTGTGCCTTGGAAGAAGAGCAGTATCTTCCTTGCTAACGCAGTCCATTTATTATGAAGGTATCTGACCTAGGGTCAGATTTATCCCTGTGATACCCAGCGGTACTGTGTATGTGCTTCAAACCCCCTCTGTCGATTCTTTACCTCCCTAGCTACATGATTGTGCTGGGCTCTTCCACCATTTGGGAGAGGGTTTGGTCCCTTCTAGCAAGCAGAACCCATGTTATTTATGAGCACCTTTGGAGCCTAACAATGCAGTCTGGCTCTAATTCGGTACCACAGACTCTTCAAACCCTGTTGCCCACATTCTGCTCCGTTATAACAGAACCTCTCCCACACCCACTGCTTTCAGCCTTCCTATGGCACTTTGCCTCTATTCCTCAGATGACAGATGAAAAATACTGCAGGGACTGGAAACTACCTCGAGGCTGCCAATAGGAATTTGGGGATTGTCCTTTTGAGACAGTTTCCTCAGAGTTTCTGACACAGAATTTGTCACTGCTCTGCTTGCTGTAGCACAGGAAAATGGGGAGATGAAAGAAACCGGATTTTTTTTAACCCGGATTTCATGTACTAAAATTTTTCCTTCACTCCATGGGGTACTTGACCAGATTTCATAGCTTTATTCCATAGCAAGGGTCCACTAACTACTTCATGATGGGATCTGTAATGGGCTCTGGATGCCCCAACCCACCAAAGGGATAGCCTATCCAGTTCCAAAGCCTGTGCTGACTTTGAAAGTCCTGCTCCACATTTAGGTGGGAAGGCTGCTTTTTTAGGCTAGCTTTTGGGAACAGGAAGGTGTGGGAATGCCATGATCAGTGCTGGGATATTTTCAGATATGTGTGTGTGTGCGCGCGTTCCTCTCTGTGTCCTGCCGTGCGTGTGTATTTATATCAAACTAACAAATCAGTATGATATGAGAAAAGTCAACTCTTGTGACAGTAGCTGTTCAGAGGTGCTCTCGGGTAAGTGGAAAGTTTTTATAGGCTTAAGGAACTGTGTGATGTATGAAAGAGGACAAGCCTTCACCAGTTCAGCAACATTGGGCTCCCCAGAGATCACCATCCCTTTGCATTGTTTATTGGAGAGAGAGGCAGAGTACAAACAAGGAAATAGATAGATGAAGTTCTTCTTACTCGTCTGGTACAAGGAAGTCGTCCTCTTGATTAAAGGAAGAGACCCTTGGCTGGCTTTCCTTTCCTTTAGGCCTAAAGCAGAGTAGGTCACATTATGCTGTCCTAACTATCAGTCCTCTCCCGTCTGTCCCATTTGTGTTCTTGAGACTCTTGAGACAATACAGCCCAGTGCCATGGAAATGTTCTTGTGCCCAACAGGTGTATGTATGTGCATGCACTCCTTCCTAGCCCCTCTCAGCGTTTTCATTGTACATGATGGTGTGTATTTCCAGTTCAATCTTGCATTGATAGAAATAAATTATTGAACCTGAAGTTGCCTGTATGAAAAATTGCTGTCTTTCGGCCCTGCTACTCCTGCATTCTGGAAAAAAGAACCCAGTGTTTTGAGTAGAAGAAAATGAGTGTGTACCCCTCAGCAACCTAGCAGTCTGAAAACGTGCAAATGTGAGTAGATCAATAGGTACCATTCCGCCGGGAAGGAAACAGTGCCACATAACCTTGGAGGTGTCTACAGACAACACCGGCTCTTTGGCTAGAAATGGAGATGCACACCAGCCCCCAGAGTCGGACATGACTAGGCTTAATGTCAGGTGAAAACCTTTACTTTTACCTTAAAAATGGGGCCCCAGTATGAAAAGGCAAGGGGGAGCCTCCAAGTCACATTTTATGCTTTTCAAACAAAGCTGAAATAGAGGGAAGGTTGTAGAAAGCAGGCAAAAATATGATGGTGTGCTGCCTACAGCAATTATGGTTAGCCATGGTTAATTTCAACAGTAAATGCAGACTAGTTTTTGGCCTCATTTGTGTAACTATGTGAATAAGTGAAGTGGGCAGAGAGTAGGGAACTGACATAACACTGTTCCCTATTCTCTGCCCACTTCACTTATTCAGAGGGACAGGGAAATGAATGGTGCCACTATTCAAAACTCATTCCGTTATTTGGTTCTTCATGGTAAATCCTAGAATTGGAAGTGACCACAAGGGCCATCCCCTGGCAATGCAGAAAAACACAAAGCATCCCTGACATAGGTGGCCATCCAGTGTCCACCACACTGTGAAGTTTGAGGAGCATCATTGAACAACACTTTTCAATTCATGGGGCCAAAAATCACCTGAATCTGCTATATTTTAGTATATGCAATGCAGTTCTCAACTGGATGGGAATAGCTTTGATGTTATGCAAAATGCCTGCTTCAGGAAACTCATTTTCTAATGTTCCAGTCCTATCGAATCCTGTAAATGCCATTGGCTCAGAATAGTACCTATGGATCTGTAACTAAATCCACAAGTATGGGACTGGGCCCTTTATGGCTCTATACTATTGTTGATAAACTTTCAAGAAACCTCATACTGCCAGTATGAGAGCAGTGAGCACTGCGACACTTCTAAGTATGTATTGTGCTTGTAAAACTCTTCATATTCCAAGGATGTTTCGATGATAATGGATGGGAAGCATAATTTGTCCTTCCCCCTTGAAGTACCTACAAGTAAGTAAAATTAATAATAACTTGCCCATCAACGCTGAGCTTCTTAAAACCAGTTCTGGAGTCTCTAATGAGATCTGATGACTGCAGGCCAAGATGTCCTGGATTCAGAGTGTCCCAATGTGGCCTTGGGCAAAATTCTCTAGCCCCATGCATCTTTTGTCTGCAGTTTGGCGATAACCCCAACCTTCTCTTATGAATGAAAAAAAAAAGGAGTTGTCAAGTTTGAACAACCTGATGGCGGTGAATAAGCCAATTTAGCTACTGTAATAATATAATAATAATAACTTTATTCTTAATACCCCGCCCCATCTCCCTGAAGGGACTCGGGGCGGCTTACATGGGGCTATGCCCGGACACAACAGCACAAAATCAAAACAAAAGCAATAAACAAATCGCCCAACAAAAAAACATCAACATGGATGTACCCTATACCCTTGCACTAAAGTGCACATAACTATAAATTTACATTTGAGTCACTATTGCCCAACTTGAGTTTCTCCCTGTTCTTGAAGAACAGTACATCTGGAAACCAGCAGGTTCTCCTATTAATTTATTTAATGCTTAGACCATAGGTCTTTAACATATGGGACAGACAAATACATAAACGCCAGATTGTAAAATACAATACAAAATATATCATTAAAATATTATATAAATCATTAGAATAAAAAATACATAAATCGATGGTGAGATGCACCCTTAAAATACTGCATAAAATGCAGTATGAATTGGCAGGATTTTTCGGAAACAAAGCTGATGGAATGGCTTCAGTAGTTGAGTGTGATGTCTATAGACACTCCACGTTCACAGATATATAATGGGGTTGGGAGGACAATAGCTTTATAAACAAGCATCTTGGTCTCCCTACAAATGTTCTGATTCTCAAATACCCCTGCTTCATTTAGGAAAATGCTGCACTTGCAGAGCTTAGCCAGTGTTGTATTTCAGTACCGATGTTGACTTGTGGAGAGGTGGCTGCCAGGGTGAGATAAATTGCTAACATTTTTTAACACTACAACATTAAGCTATATAAGCTGCAGAGGGATTGTCCGGTGCCTGCTTAAAGAGCACTTTGGTTTTCTCAATGTTCAGTTAGAGGCCAAGTTTTCAAATGTTTCTGCAAAAGTGTTTAGAATGGCTTGTATGTAGAATCATAGAATAATAGCGTTGGAAGAAACCACAAGGGCCATCTAGTCCAGCCCCTTGCTTTGCAGGAAAAGCACAATCAAAGCACCCCTGACAGATGGCCATCCAGCCTTTGTTTAAAAGCTTCCAAGGAAGGAGCTTCCATCACACTCTGAGGCAGAGAGTTCCATTGTAGAACAGCTCGTACGGTCAGGAAGTTCTTCCTAATGTTTAGGTGGAATAATAATAATAATTTCCTGTAATTTGAACCCATTGCTCTGAGTCCTAGTTTCCAGGACAGCAGAAAACAAGCCTGCTCCCTCTTCCTTATGGCATCCTTCCACATATTTATACAGTGTTCCCTCACTACTTTACGGTTCGCTTTTCACGGACTCACTGTTTCACGGTTTTTCAATAAACTCTAAAAGACTATTATAAATCATAAAAAATACAATATACAGCCTAAGGAAGGAGAAGCCAAAGGGAGAGAAAGGGAGGCCAAATGGCAACAGGAAGAGAAGGAGGCGATTTATCAACACACGATTGGTTGATAAAGACTTAAAATAGTGTATAACTACTAAAATAATGTATAAACATTAAAAAAAATAGTGTCCCTACTTCGCGGATTTACTGTGGGTGGTCCTGGAACGTAACCGCAGCGATAAGTGAGGGAACATTGTACACGGCTATCATGTCTCCTCCCAACCTTCTCTTTGGCAGGCTAAACATACCCAGTTCTTTAAGATGCTCCTCACAAGGATTCATGGTCTCAACGCCTTTAATAATTTTAGTTGCCTTCCTCTGGACACCTTCCAGCTTGTCAATATCTCTTTTGAACTGTGGTGCCCAGAATTGGACACAGTATTCCAGGTGAGGTCTAACCAAAGCAGAATACAAAAGCACCATGACTTCCCTCAATCTGGACACTATATTCCTTTTGATGCAGCCCAAAATCCCATTGGCTTTTTTAGCTGCTGCATTACACTGTTGGCTCATGTTCAACTTGTTCACAAAGACTCTTAAGATTCTTTTCACATGTACTGTTGTCAAGCCAGGCATCACCCTTTCTGTCTTTGCATTTCATTTGTTCTGTTTAAGTGTAGTATTTTACATTTGACCTTGTTGAAATTCATTTTGGTGCATTGGTTGCTAAACCATTTGTGCGATGGAAAGATGCAATAGAAGTCTTCAATAGACATAAAAAAACTAGAATACCATCAGAACAACATGTGCTTGGATGAAAAAATCTTGCTAATTCACAATGGAAAACGTCTTGATGTAACCCATCATCATGATAAATAAGAAAGCAAAAGAAAACCGAAATTTCTGCCAATTGTGGGAACTATTGTCCTTTGCAGGTGACAAGAACTGGTTTAAAGAGGGAACAAAGATTCAGGATCTATAACCCTAACCTTTACTAACGATCAGCCACAACCACCACTCACAAAGAGCTTTATACCGTGTTTCCCCGAAAATAAGACAGTGTCTTATATTATTTTTTGCTCCCAAAGATGCGCTAGGTCTTATTTTCAGGGGATGTCTTATTTTTCCATGAAGAAGAATTCACATTTATTGTTGAACAAAAAAAAATTGAAGATTTATTATATACTGTACAGTAGTTTTCATCACAAACCAACATAACCAAACCAGACAAACTGTGACTCCCGTCAAGAATTTCTTGTTATTACCATTATTTCCATGTACAACTCGTATGTACATTTACCAATCCTACATGCTCTGGTGTTTTGTTTGGCAGGCGCCGAGCATGCTTCCAAACAAAAACTTTGCAACGTCTTACTTTCGGGGGAGGCCTTATATTTAGCAATTCAGCAAAACCTCTGCTAGGTCTTATTTTTTGGGGATGTCTTATTTTCAGGGAAACAGGGTATATGCTGATGACCTTGGCCTAACAACACTAGCAAAAGACTTTTGAAACAGTTGAATGCACTAATGCCTTGAAAGATCTCTTCAGCTACTACAAAGATAACCACCTGATGCCTAACCTTGACAAGACACAAGTATGCGCTTTCCATCTACAGAACCATGATGGCAATAGGAAATTGAAAGTTACCTGGGAAGGATTAGGGCTTGAACTCTGTTTCTATCCTAAATATCTTGGTGTCTCTCTCACTCGTTCAGTCGTTTTCGACTCTTCGTGACCTCATGGACCAGTCCACGCCAGAGCTTCCTGTCGGCCGTCACTGCCCCCAGTTCCTTCAAGGTCGAGCTAGTCACTTCAAGAATACCGTCCATCCATCTCACCCTTGGTCGTCCTCTCTTCCTTTTTCCTTCCATTTTCCCCAGCATCATGATCTTCTCCAAGCTTTCCTCTCTCCTCATGATGTGGCCAAAATACTTCAACTTTGCCTCTAATATCCTTCCCTCCAGTGAGCAGTCGGGCATTATTTCCTGGAGGATGGACTGGTTGGATCTTCTTGCGGTCCAAGGCACTCTCAGGATTTTCCTCCAGCACCAAAGTTCAAAAGCGTCTATCTTCCTTCGCTCAGCCTTCCTTATAATCCAGCTCTCGCATCCATAGGTTACTATGGGGAATACCATTGCTTTCACTATGCGGACCTTCGTTGCCAGTGTGATGTCTCTGCTTTTCAGTATTTTATCGAGGTTGACCATTGCTCTCCTCCCAAGAAGTAGACGTCTTCTGATTTCCTGGCTGCAGTCTGCATCTGCAGTGATCTTCGCGCCTAGAAATATAAAGTCTGTCACTGCCTCCACGTTTTCTCCTTCTATTTGCCAGTTGTCAATCGGTCTGGTTGCCATGATTTTGGTTTTCTTGATGTTTAACTGCAACCCAGCTTTTGCACTTTCTTCTTTCACCTTGGTGATAAGGCTCCTCAGCTCTTCCTCGCTTTCGGCCATCAGAGTGGTATCATCTGCATACCTAAGGTTGTTAATGTTTCTTCCAGAAATTTTAACTCCGGCCTTGGATTCGTCAAGACCCGCATGTCGCATGATGTGTTCTGCATAGAAGTTGAATAGGGAGGGCGATAGTATACAGCCCTGCCGTACTCCTTTCCCAATCTTGAACCAGTCTGTTGTTCCGTGGTTTGTTCTTACTGTGGCTACTTGGTCTTTATACAGATTTCTCAGAAGACAGACAAGGTGACTTGGAATCCCCATACCACCAAGCACATGCCACAGTTTGTTAACTTGGTGTCACGTTAGATTAAACACCAACACATAGGAAACATTGCATGCAATAACATCCAATGGAAACTTACTGGCAGCACATGCGGTGCAGACCCAAAATTAATAAGAAAATCAGCCCTGGCCTTGTCTTACTCAACTGCTGAGTATGCCTGCCCTGTTTGGCACAAGTCTACCCATGGAAAGCAGGTGAACATAGCACTGAATGAAACATGCAGAATAATCACAGGGTGCCTCAAACCCACACCTATTGATAGACTATAAGCTAGCTGGTATTGCCCCCGCCCCCAATGTGCGATGGGAAGCGGCTGCTATATGGGAGAAAAAATAAGGATGAACACTGTGAAAGCCATCCTCTGCATGGCTATCGGCCTCCTTCCACTAGACTAAATCAAGGAACAGCTTCATGAGAACCACCACTCCTCTTAACATTCCCCAGCAACAGCAAGACTAACCCCTCTGGGTAGCTAAACCAGGAAATCTCAACTGGATAGCCCGCCACGAGGGTCTGCCTTCAGGGGCAAACCAAGAATGGGCAACTTGGAAGTCCCTGAACAGACTCAGAAGCTGAGTGGGCAAGTCAAAAGACAACCTGGCAAAATGGCATTACCTAGAACAGTGGTTCTCAACCTGGGGTCCCCAGATGTTTTTGACCTACAACTCACAGAAATCCCAGCCAGTTTACCAGCTGTTAGGATTTCTGGGAGTTGAAGGCCAAAAACATCTGGGGACCCCAGGCTGAGAACCATTGACATAGAATAATCCTCCACCTTGTGCGACTGTGGAACAGAATAGACAACTCCGCATCTGTATGCTTGTGTGCAGTGTCCTGCCTCATGTAAGGAGGAAGAATTGTTTGAGGCTATAATGCAGTCGCTGTTGCTCATTTTTGGTCAAAAGATATTTAGCCACTTGTGCTCCTTCTATTTTTATCAGTTGTATACTAATTTATTTGTGCAATGCTTTTGATAGGAAATAAACAAAACCTTTGCACTATGATATTGAAATCTTGTGCCGGATTTTTGGCTACAGGCCTGTTTCTGACTATACCTAAAAGTACTGGTTGTATTTTAATTTGTAATGTGTTCTGTGCTGGTTTGACTTTCCTATGATGTTTTAATGTTTGGTTTTTACTACATGTTGTATTATATGTGGCATTTATTCTGCCATTGTGTAAGACCGCTCTGGGTCTTCCTGGGGGAGAAGAGCGGAATATAAATCATATAAATAAATAAATAAATAAATAAATAAATAAATGCCATTGTCGACTAAGTCTATTTCTGCACAACTGGACGTGCCTTCTTTTTCCTCCTATCCCCCAGAACAGTAGTTCTCAACCTGTGTATCCCCAGGTATTTTGGCCTACAACTCCCCAGACACTTTACCAACTATTAGGATTTCTGAGAGTTGAAGGCCAAAACATCTGGGGACCCACAAGCTGAGAACCACTGCACTAGTGTGATGAGGCACTATTGTCATGATTTGCAAAGGCACTGTGTGTGTGTGTTAACTGGAAAATGAAGTGCATGAAGCTGATTGGATGAGTCTGCAAAGACCTGGGGATTGATTTGATACTGTTTCTGGTCTGCTACTGCAGAACCATTTTGGACAAGTTTTTCGGTGCTGAATGAGTACTGCTGTGAAGAGACTGTGTACTCAGAGAGGCCATGCTATTTTGAGGCCTGTTTGCTTCTGAGAAAAGAGGGTGAAGAACCAGGATTCTTCTCTGAAGCAGATTTGGGACTGAGAAAGGACTGTGAACTCCTGTAAGTGATCAGAGGGATCATTGTAAATACAGTAGAGTCTCACATATCCACCATAAACGGGCCGGCAGAATGTTAGATAAGCGAATATGTTGGATAATAAGGAGGGATTAAGGAAAAGCCTATTAAACATCAAATTAGGTTATGATTTTACAAGTTAAGCACCAAAACATTATGTTATAAAACAAATTTGACAGAAACAGTAGTTCAATACGCAGTAATGCTATGTAGTAATTACTGTATTTACGAATTTAGCACCAAAATATTTATTTATTTATTTATTTGCCGTATTTATATTCCGCCCTTCTTTCTCACCCCGAAGGGGACTCAGGGCGGATCACATTATACACATATAGGGCAAACATTCAATGCCCATATACACATAGAACAGAGACAGAGACAGATGCAGAGGCAATTTAACCTTCTCCTGAGGGGATGTTGATTCTGGCCACAGGGGGAGCAGCTGCTTCATCATCCACTCTGACGGCACTTCCTCATTCCAACGTTGTAATCACGATATATTGAAAACATTGATTACAAAAATGCGTTGGATAATCCAGAACGTTGGGTAAGCGAGTGAGACTCTACTGTACTACTGTTTTTGATCTCTTGGAATCAGTAAAGTTCCTGTATTTTTGTTCTGCATACCTGAGTGGCATGTTATTGTTCTGCGGGTGACTCTGGATTGCAGGCACACCTAAGAGCTTCCATTTATCATCGTCAATCCATAACAACTATATTTCTGCACACCTGGACATGGCTTCTTTCTCCTCCTATCCCCCAGAACAGTAGTTCTCAACCTGTGGGTTTCCAGATGTTTTGGTCTACAACTCCCAGAAATCCCAGGCAGTTTACCAGCTATAAGATTTCTGGGAGTTGAAGGCCAAAACATCTGGGGACCCACAGGTTGAGAACCACTGCCATAGTGTTGATGAGGCACTATGTCTATTTCTGCATACCTGGACGTGCCTTCTTCCTCCTATCCCCCAGAAGAAGGCAGGCTCCCCCATTCCTCTCTCTGGCTGTTTCTCCTCCTCTTTTCTTTCTTTCTTTCTTTCTTTCTTTCTTTCTTTCTTTCTTTCTTTCTTTCTTTCTTTCTTTCTTTCTTTCTTTCTTTCTTTCTTTCTTTCTTTCTTTCTTTCTTTCTTTCTTTCTTTCTTTCTTTCTTTCTCCTCCTCCTCTTCCTCCCCCGCCCACAGCCTCCTAGGCCCCTCTCGCTCTTTGGCGAGGCTGTTGCTATGGCGACAGCCACGTGACTGCGCCTCGGCCGGGGGGGGGGGGAGAAAGAGAAAGAGGAGGAGCGGGCGGCGTTAAGACCGCGGGCGGCGCGAGGCTTCCTCGGGCGCGCCAAAGGCAGAAAGAAGCAGCAAGAAGCAAGCAAAGCAAGCAGCGCCTCCTCCTTCTCTTCCCTTTGCAACCGCGCCGTCGCCTTCTCCTCCTCTTCCTCCGGCACGTCAGCTCTTCCCCAGCCTCGATGGATGGAGCCTCCCTACCGCCCCCGGAGGTGCCGCTATGGTGGGTTTATCTCGGGATCGTCTCGGTTGAGAGAGGGGGGAGTAAGAGGGAGAGAGCTGCTTGTAAACCGATCGCGAAACAAGGGACGCCGCCGTCTGGACCTCATTAAAAACCCTCCTCCTCTGCATGTGGCGCATTGCAAACAGCTGCAGCAGCCCTTTCCTTGTTGAGTGTTTTTGGGGCTGGGTCTCTGCCTTGTTGTTTTATTTTGGGAGGTAGGGGGCTTGCAGGTGGGACCCCCTCCTCTTTTTTTAAAGGGCCCACAACGTCTTTTTAATGCAGCATCTCCTTTATACCTCCCCAAAAGAGATACAGTTGTGTCAATCCTGGATGCAACTCACCTGTCAACCTTTGTGAGGTTGAAGCAGGGAGTATTTTTCTCATTGACAATCTTATTTATTTGGGGGGGGGGGTGATGAAGGGTCTTACAATATGGATCCTTTTTTTTTTTTTTTTTGCATCCATAGGGGTGCATTTGTTTTGCATCCAACAGGAATGTCAAATGGTTAAGGAGGCAAATGGGCCCCCATTGGGAGCAGGTCCAAATTGATGCCCCCACTGGCCTCATTTTCCATGGGAAGTGATCTGAAAAATAGAGGTGCATGGATGTCTTTGGTTTTTTTTTTTTGAGGCAATAAATATACAGATCCAGCTATAATTGGGAGCAGGTCCAAAGGGATAGGAGTCTGGCTTATTTTCCAAAGAAGGTGGTTTGAAAAATAGAGTTGTATGGATTTCTTTGGCTTTTTTTTTGAAGGCATAACATAAATTTATAAATCTAGCTCCACTTGGGAGCAGGTCCAAGGGGGATAGGAGAATGGTTTATTGTCCAAGGGAAGTGGTCTGAAAAATAAGAGGTCCATAGATGTTTTTGGGTTAAAAAAAATAAATATACAAATCTAGCTCTAATTGGGAGCAGATCCAAAGGGATAGGAGTCAAGCTTATTTTCAAAGGAAAGGGGTCTATTGATATATTTTATGGGGGATAAGGATTTTATTTATGGATAAGGAGACAGATGTGGCTCTGATTGGGATCGGGTCCAAAAGGATCAGGCGCTGAGGCTTATTTTCCAAGCCATTGTCTTCCACCCCATCGGTGGTCTGCTTGTCTTTTGTTCCCTATTTATCCTTTATCCCTCCCAAAGGTGGGACTCTCTCTTGTCTTTGATAAACAAGTTCTCATGCATGGATCCGCTAGTCGTAGGAAGAGGTTACTAATAATAAAACCTCTTCCCCACCCCACACCACCACCCTAAACTGGATCTCAAGGAGTACAGGTATTAATAATAATAATATATAATAGAATGATATATATTGCATATAATATTACTAATTTTATTTTATTTGGTATCAAATGCATTGCATAAATTAGTATAAAAATGATAAAAATAGAAGGAGCACAAGCAGCTAATATTACTAATAATATTGCAGTATAGTGGTCTATATTACTATATTACAATAGTAATATACTAATATTGTGCTATGCTAATAGCATAATATATTGGACATACATAAAATAGTAATATAATGTCATACAATATAATACTAATAATGGTATTATTGTATCTTAAGTTGTAATGTTTTTTATTGTGAGCCGCTTTAAGTCTCCGTATGGAGAGATAAAGCAGGATATAAGTAAATACACACACAAATATTCCGGAAAGGTGTTCTCCCTCTCTGTCCACTAAAATATTTCAATGTCTTTCCCTCTTTCTTGCTTCCTTCCTTTTTTTTCTTTCCCTTCCCTCTGTTTGCCATGTTTGTTTTCCTTTTTTCACCCACCCCTCCCTAACACTGACAATAGATCAGGCCTGTGATCTTTTATCAGCCAGGTGAGACCACACCAAAAGGTAAATGCTTGGCCTTTCCCAAGGTCACCTGGATCAAAGGCTGTCCAGATAAATTCAAGGCTCCTATGTTCACGCATCACAGTTCTGTATCTAGAAAGGCAAAATAGCTTTCAGCCTGGCGCAGCTAGTCATCATTGGGGGAGGGGGGTGTTGTTTGGGAAAAACAGCATCAGAAGGAATTCCCCATTCAACACTCACATCTCCAAGATCAAATATATTTCCCCCTCAGACCACCTCTGCTGGCTGGACTATCCTGTTCGGTGTATGTAATTCGTTTTGCAGGTTACCTATGAGATATATATATATATATATATATATATATATATATATATATATTCATTTTGAAAGGTTGCTCAATTCTATAGGGTAAGTCTCTTAGCCTCCATCTTGAGAAAAAAGGCAAGGGAAAAAAACACAACCCTTTCTGATCCTTGGGTAGGGGAGCATCTTTTACTATATGGCAAGGCGTTGTGTATTTTCTCCTACTCAAGGTCCAACAGGTTATAAAAGCTGGAGACATTGGGACAGTGTTGTTAGTATTTGCTGCCTCTTGTCATCATATAAGAGCTACACAGTCGGTTGGTTGTTGTAGAGTTCTTTTTTGAAGATTTCTTGTAGAGTTGGGTGAAGAAGACTGGGGAAACTTTATGGGCTGGATTCTTTAACACTGTATATCAGGATCACCACTAAATATAAATAACTGTTTAAGCTGGCTGGCTGCTTCGCCTTCTTTCTCTTCTCCTTCCTCTTCTTCCTCCTCCTCCTCTTTTGTAAAATCTTCCACACAGTGTGGAAGCATCCACACCGTAAAGTGAATGCGTTTTGACACCACTTTAACTGCCATGGCTCAGTGCTGTGAAATCCTGGGAGCTATACTTTGATGAGCACCAGCACTCTTTAGCAGAGAAGACTCTGGCCCCTTCCACACAGCGGAATAAAATCCCACATTATCTGCTTTGACCTGGGTTATATGGCAGTGTGGACTCAGATAACCCAGGGCCCTTCCACACAGCCCTATATCCCAGAATATCAAGGCAGAAAATCCCACATTATCTGAGTGTGGACTTAGATAACCCAGTTCAAATCAGATACTGTATTGTGGGATTTTCTGCCTTGATATTCTGGGATATAGGACTGTGTGGAAGGGCCCTAAGAGACTTATGTAACTACAACTCCCATGATTCCATGCCATTGAGCCATGGTAATTAGGTTAACATGGCATAAAACTGCATTAATTCTGCAGAGTAGATGCACTCTGACATAAGAGTAGTTGTTTAGTTGACATGTGAGTTCCAGAAGACCTAAAGCTGTCTCCTCCAAAGAAATGTTGCACTATAATGCCCATAACCCAGTCCCAGTGGGCTTAGTGGTTGAGGATGATGAATGTCATTGTTTGGCACATTAAGAGGTCATCCCTTTGGGGAAGGTGGCTCTAGTATATTTCCAAAGGGTGGTATGATGATCCTTTTGGGGTATAGTTGCAGGATATCCCTGCCAATTTCCCCCAACACTCCCAACAAGACAGCCTCAGCATCAAGACCAAAAAGTCTTTCAGGACAGGGAAACTGTATAGTGTCAGAGATCTTGGTGTTTAGAGAATGGGCTTCATACAGCAACAAAAATCCTACAATGTTTTGCTTGAATTTCATTCTAGTCAGATTTTTTTACTTAATAAAGAGAAATGAAAAGAGAGAGAGAATGGATTTCACAGATCAAAATGCCCCCCAATGGGTAGATCAAGGTGATGTGAGTCATAGGGACCTTCCACACAGCCATATAATCCAAAAAATCCACAATATCTACTTTGAACTGGGTTATCTAAGTCCACACTGCCATATAACCCAGTTCAATGTGGATTTTATACAGCTGTGTGGAAGGGGTCATAGACAGCTGTTTCTATAATTATTCACAAAGTAAGTGAGATGGGTTGCTGTGAGTCTTTTGGGCTGTATGGCCAAGTTCCAGAAGCTTTCTCTCCTGACGTTTTGCCCACCTCTGTGGCAGGCATCCTCAGAGGTTGTGAGGTCTGTTGGAAACTAGGCAAGGAAGGTTTATATATCTGTGTAAGGTCCAGGGTGGGAGAAAGAAAGAATTGTCTGTTGGAGGCAGGTGTGGATGCCTGGTTCGAGCTATATAAATTTTGGTTTATATAGCTTTGTCTTTGGAAATGGCATTGGCCTGTGGGCTCAAATGCTTTCTTCTGGCCAAGCAAACCTTCAGTAAATGGAAGAGGTCTGTGTATATGTGCTGAGAATTAGGCTGGCTAATAAGTAGCACCTTCTGTGAACTAGCAGCTTTATTTGCAAGGTTATGTGTGAACCGCAGGCTTGTTGTTTAAATAGAACCCTTTATGAAGTAGAATGGAGAAATAACTTAGATTGCAGCACTAGATATGCTTTTATTCCTTCCTGCAGGTAAGCCCAGTGGTATTACTGCTGCAATCCTGCACAGGCTTATTAAAGTAAGTCCACAATTAGAAAGATTTGCTTCCAGGATCAGGTAGTACATTATAAATATGAAATGTAAAGAGTTCTGCTGGTTAAAGCTATCTAAATCCTTTATACCCGAATAGGTAACTGCCGACTAGAGTAAACTCAGTGAATCATTGGACCACAACCAAGTTCTCCTTGTCTAGCTGCGCCATCGAGGGCTCCTTTACATCTTTACATTCCTTTACATCTAGGTAATTAAATGCAGCCCAAAGCCTTCCTTCTTCAGTCTGTAGTTGAAGATGTAGTTGACATCAAGTTGACTTTCTTTGACTTAAGAATGAGAGATCCCAAAGTCACCTGGTCATCAGTAACCCAGCTCAGGTTTTTGCAGGTTTAAGGCCATGGTTTCCTTGGATGAGTCTTGTCAGCTTGCAGTGCAGTTTTCCTCTTTTCCTACTGGCGTTTACCTTACCAGGCATTATTGTCTTTTCTAGTGAGTCATGAACTCTCATGCTATGGCCAAAGTGCAACAGTCTCCATTCAGTCTTCTGGGGCACATTCAGACATGTTTTAGTCTTAGACCCATTTCTGTGTCAGTCTATAGAAGCCTTTTTTCCCCCCAACAGGAAATACTTGGACTTCCTGCCTGCTTACTTTTTCTTTTCAAGAGACATTTGTGTAAGGAAGAGGAAAGCCTCTAGAAACCTTTAAAATATGATATGATGAAATGCTCCAATCACTGTCCAACACACATTTTGGTGCCTCAAATGTTAAGCCTGCTTCTGAGTACATTTGAGCTGTTGATTTCAAAAATGGCACCACTTTCCCACTATCAGCTCTAGTTCTTGAGATACAGAACACGTACCATGTACCACTTTTTCATCTGCTTGCTCATAGAAAACCATGATAACCATATCCAAAGAACTATTGCTGATGCCGGCTATCCAATGCAATTTTCTGAATCAGTCTAAGCCTAAAAGCCAAGACGCCAAGATATATATATATACAGTAGAGTCTCACTTATCCAAGCTTAGCTTATCCAAGCTTCTGGATTATCCAAGCCATTTTTGTAGTCAATGTTTCCAATATATCGTGATATTTTGGTGCTAGATTCGTAAATACAGTAATTACAACATAACATTGCTGCGTATTGAACTACTTTTTCTGTCAAATGTGTTGTATAACATGATGTTTTGGTGCTTAATTTGTAAAATCATAACCTAATTTGATGTTTAATAGGCTTTTCCTTAATCCCTCCTTATTATCCAAGATATTTGCTTATCCAAGCTTCTGCTAGCCTGTTTAGCTTGGATAAGTGAGACTCTACTGTATTTTAAACTGGGCTGTGTAATGTGTGAAAATGATTAAAAAAAACCCACATCCCTTAGGCTGTAGTGGTCCTTATTTATTTACTACATTTATATCTCGCCCTTTTCACCCCGAAGGGGACTCAGAGCAGCAAAATAGTTATATTGGCAAAATAGTTTTTTTTTAAATAAGGCAAGGGAATGTGGTTGAGAAGTTCTCCTGATGCCTCTAGGGCAGTGGTTCTCAACCTGTAGGTCTCCAAATGTTTTGGCCTACAACTTCCAGAAATCCAGTTTACCAGCTGTTAGGATTTCTAGGAGTTGAAGGTCAAAACATCTGGGGACCCACAGATTGAGAACCACTGCTCTAGGGTCTCATACACTTTCCTTTAACATGTGTGATTCAGATTTTCACCTTTCAGCAAACACATTATCTGGAGACATTGAGGAACATTAGCATATCACAGAGCATTTAGTGGAGACATATGACATCAGGTCTGCTGATCTTCACTTCTATTCTCACAAAAACAAGAGGGTGAATTGGAACCATTTAAATGTTTTCTAGTGGAATGCCTTTACTAGACACATCTTCTTGTTTTTTTAATTAAATTTTATTTTAATATTATAATACACCAACAATACACATATACAAAATGTACACATACATAGATAACCCACCACCCACGTTGCAGTTAGACACATCCTCTTGTGAACCACAGATGTTACTGGGCTTGGAAACACTCCTTCGCTTTGCATAAACCACAGTGTCACATCAAAAGGTTCCAGAAAAGCTTTTGCTTTACTGGATACATTAGATCAGTCAGAGGAGGTGGTTCCTATTACAAAAACAACCTTGTGCTGTGCCACACAGAGGTGAGCTCTTTAAAACATGCAGTTGCACAGAGTTCCTGGGTGGGCCTTGAACTGTGAAGATCATCTCATGTAGGACAAAGATTGGTTGGCAACAGTTGCACTACAGCCCTACTACTGTGTTTCTTCCCCAGTCCTTGAGGCAGCTTTGTAATAATCTTTCACATTTGTGGATTTTAAGAAATGAGTAAATGGACAGGTGGAGCTTTACAATGAGTAGCTTATTTGCAATGGAGGGGGAGGCAGAGGCAAGACTTGCCAAGTGAATCAGTGTTCAGTTTATTGGTTTATACATCTTTGAAGCAAATATAAGTCCAGAATGTGATTGAAGAACTCACTGTGACTTTTTAAAAATATTGTGACCCTTCCAGATAGGAGTTAGGAAAGGATTGCCCATGAGCTGTGTGTGGCTGCAAACCCAATTTTTGTGGCAGTTGATGCCCCATGAGAGCTCACTTTGCCATTTCTTTGTTCCAGAGGGATCTAAATAATAGCAAAATGAAGTGTTTTGCCCCTCCACCCTTCCCAGACCATTTGAAAAATCAAAACAGCTGAAAATGAAAGTGGATGTGCATCCCATCTCATCAAAAATTGAACTAGGCTCTCAAATTCCATTTTTATCAGACCATTCACAGAATGTAGACACTTCTGTTTATGCCCATGGTGGTCCAGACAGATGCCTGTAAGATGGAACATTTTTGCAGAGCTTGCAAGCACGCACACTGACCTGCTGTGCTGCTCACATCCTGCAGAGTGGGAGTCTGCTCTTCCTCTGCAAGATAGATCTTTTACAATTAAGGACTCACTGGGGTGTCACCTTGGCAGTGAGAGCACTTTCCAGGCTTGGCAGAAGCAGTGAATGTTTGACTTTCCAGATGTTCTGGACAACAGTGCCTGCTGTCTCTTACCGTTGACCATGTTGGGTCTGGCTGACGGGAATTTTAGGACCAAAACACCTAGAGGGCTATGGGATTGCCGTCCTTACATAAGCCATGTTGAAATGACTTTAGGAAGAAAACCTTGAGCTGCAAGAGTCAATCTAGTTTTTATTCCTTCCTGAGGAATGGGTTATCAGTGGCAGCACCTCTGAGTAATTTCAGTACTCCTCATTAATCTTCAAAGTAGCTCTAAGCAATGCAAGGATGGTGTATGTATGTACCCAAGAAGGGACTGTGCTGCCCATAACTAGAAATTAGAGACAGAATAGGTAGGAACCTTGCCTCGGATCACACCATCCTTATACTCTCTCTCTTGTTGTTTGTACATGAATGGATGTTTGTTGATATCTAACCCATCTGCCTTGGAGGGTGGTTTACTTGTCGTCGTCATGGAACTGCCTGCTCAGAAGCATTGGAAATGGAGAAAAATCTCTGACTACCAAGTGCCATGGAAGAAGAGTTCCCAGAGCTGAAAGGATGCTCCTTGCTCAGACATTTACTATTTGGGGAACTATTTTTGCCTTCCATATGTTGGGACTTTAGAAGCCCCTACTGACATGACTAATGTTAAGGGACTATGGAATTCGTACTCTAGTAGTGTTTCCAAGTGGTGGTCTAGTATACATGCACGGACTACAGAATACTCAAGAAAAGTGTGACTTGAGATAAATAGCAATTTCCACCATAGACAGATAGATAGATAGACAGAGAGACAGATGAATGAATGAAATAGCACCTAGGCAAATATACCTTGTGAGAAGAGGGATGCAATAAAATCACTACTCTTTAGTCAGTGCCTAGTCTTGGATATTAAATTGTAAAACTTGTAGTTTAAAAGCTAATTAATAGTTAACTTTTTAATATCACTAATAATATCATTATATTTTAATGGCAATATTTTGTATGTATTAACTCTGTTATACCCACTTTAATTTGCAATCCAGCTTCAGTAAACCAATTTTGCGGAAAAGGTGGGGTGAAAAATCCAATAACAGCAGTACCATTAATACATTTTTCTGCCTCTTTATAGCTATATTGTAAACACAAATCTGTCACTCTACTTCCAGCATTTTGGGGATATTTTGTTTTGCTAGAAGAAAAAGCATATTACATACTTTTTGCTGTGTATTTCTAGTTCTTAGGGTCCCTTTAATGGGTCAGGCATTGTGCTGAACTAGTAGGCTGGTTAAAAATAGAACTATTTATTTCCCTGGAATTAAAATCATATGTGCTCTACCAGGGTGCCCCAACCCTCTGGTCTTAATTAAAGGCATCCTTCAGCACAGTGTTTTCTAGTTCATTTAAAAGACAAACACTTCTGCAGTATTTGAAGAAACCAGCATTGCTTCTTTCTCCTTCAACCCCATTTTGAGAAACAAGGCAACGAATGGAGGAAGTATATGCTGTGCTTTGTCACTGAGAGCTTCATAGTGTAAATGCCTCTGAGAGTTAGCCAATGTCAACATTGCTTACTTGGGAATTTCCAACTGTTAATAGTAAATTTTGGTATTTGGTTGTTTCCATTTGGGGATGATAACTTAGTGTTCATGCGGCCTGCCCTTGATATATTGCTTTCTTGACTTTGTGTTGTACTGCACATTATTATCTATTGTATTGTTTAATTGTATTTTGATGTGTTGTTTTTTATATTATATTTTGTTATATTGTATTGTCCTGGGCACGGCCCCATGTAAGCCGCCCCGAGACCCTGTTGGGGAGATGGTGGCGGGGTATAAATAAAGTTTTTTTTATTATTATTATTTTACTGAGCAAGAGAAGTGTTGCACCATAATGGTCAGGAGCAGCTTTCTCTAGAACAGTGGTTCCCAGCCTGTGGTCCATGGACCACCAGTAGTCCCCAAGAACTAAAATATGGTCTGCGGCCTCACTGTTTCTATATCATTGCAACAAGAGAGACTGGTCTCACAAAACCCTCTTATAGAGCCAAGGCAACGGGGATGTCAGGAGTGGAGAGACTGACTACCCATGAAAGATGCAGCAACAAGCCTCCCTGACTGCTGCTTCTCCTCCTCATCCCTCCCACTGAGCGGAGCTGTTCCATGTGGCATCTGGAAGCAGGGGTCTTCGTTTTTAGACCTGTTCCTGGAGTTATATGAGATGCTGGTTCTGAAAATTCCATTGAGTAGACCACATCAGCTCTAGATTATTAAATATGGGTGAGCCGATGGTGACTACTGGATTTTATGCGTTCTATATCAGAAACTAGAGCTGATGTGGTCTATCCAATGCAATTTTCTGAATCAGCACCCCAAATAACCAAACCAAATCTAAAGTTGACCAAAAACTGATTTGTAACCATTTTGGTACTAATGTTGGAGAGTGGTTCCTGGTCAAAAAAGGTTGGAAATCACTGCTCTAGAAGATGATGTAGCATAGACACCAAAACACCCAGTCAATGAAGGTGTAAAGAAATACCTTGACAGAGTTGCAAATGCAAATATACAGTCACTGCCCAGTGGAGGTAGCAGTGGATTTGGAGGAAGAAAGTTGTCCAAGGCCAAACTGTGAGAGACAGAGACATGGAGTTGAACTTGGGTTTCTTACTACCTGATTTTCATAGTTTCGTGATACATTTTCCATGGCTATGTGACAGGGCCATTGCATACACTCAAGTTACATACATTCGACTTACATACGACTCATAGTTAAGAATGAGGGTGAGGCAACAGGAAGTGAGAAATCTACCTCTAGGAAAGGAAATTCACTCCTGAAAGAGTTTTCATGGGGAAAAGGGGTCACCACCAGGCCTGTAGCGAGGGATGGGTGGGTTTAGGGTTTCAACCCCCCCCCCCCCTGAAAATTTTCAGGTTAAAAAAAAAACGTGGTTTACTCATGAATTTTAACTGGTTAACCAAATGCCCATGCTAAGTCTATGAGACGTAAAACATTAAGAGTCCCTCCAGGCACCATCTCAAGCAGATATTGACAGGTCTGAACCTGGGGGGCGGGTGGGTCAGGGATTCAACCCCCCCCCACTCGAAATTTTCAAAACCCCTCCCGAATTTTTTTTCTGGCTATGGCCCTGGTCACCACTAAAGCTTTATCACCGGTCCTTCTTTCCACAAGCCAATTATTTCAAAATCCAGTGATTACAGGGACAGAAGGTGAAATGAAATCTTCTGAACAGGGGCACAGACAGCAAAACAAACACCGCAGGGTGTTGACACTTCCCTGTGCTATCTAAAACATTACATACATACGGATGGAGTTATGCTTAAAAATGTGCCTGTTCTGACTTACATACAAATTCATCTTGTTAGTAACCTGGAGACTTCCTGTATAGCCATTTGAAAAAGTGGGGTACACCCAATGCATGTATGGAACTGCAATATAAATTGACCTGAGAGGCAGGCTGAGAAAGATTGCTTTCTGGACTGGAATCCTCAATTGCTGGTGTAATTGCTGGAATTTCAAATGTAATCAATGCATGGTCAAAGGTACTGCACATTCAATTTCAAATCCTGGTTAAACTAGAGTGATAATGGAGTTTATAAAAAATAGTGGATTAGGCAGCAGTCAAGTATCAGAGTCATGGCAACTGCCTATGCTGACTACAAAGACCCAATCACACTGAACTGTTATAGCAATAAGACTCCACTTTAACATTGTAAGGAATCCTGGGATTTGCAATTTAGGAAGGACCTTTTATATTACAGATTTACTGAACTACAAGCCCCAGAATTTAGTCATAACCATTAAACTGGGATATAGAGCTATAATGTGAAATGGCTGTGTGATGCTGGGACCGGGATCCACAAAAGTAACTTTTAAGGTCTGCTGGGTATTACGATGAAACAAGATGCAGGTTGGCTGAGCTTTATTAATGAAAACTAAAGGGGGAAATAATTTTTATGGTAAATATTTAGTTATGCATCCCTATCCAGCCATAAGACTTATTGGCTCACCTTGAATTACTGTAATTATTACCTCTTAGCTTACTCCTATTTCACAGATAAACCTGTGAGGATCTTTGAATTCTGGAACAACAAGTTGCCGGAAGAGCAGTGTTTTAGACTCAGTTTAGTTCCTTGTTACCAGTAGACATTGCCACTCCTTTACCTAGCTCATTCCTCTCTTTGCCCATTTGTAAGAAGAGACCCTCCAAAAATTGTTAGACTACAGTTCCCATTATCCCTCCTCATTGACTCTGTGGCCTAAGACTCCATTGTTTCCAGATTTGATAGTGTGGGGCTTGATGGATCAGTGGGATGTCCTGTGTATATTAATCCAGCTAGTAGTTGTGAAAGTGAATGGTCCTTGTTGAATTATTTTAGTATGCGAACAAAGTAAACCAAGAACAATCTACAATAACCCAAAAAGGACTCAAAGACATATAACAACTTAAAAAGGACAGTTTCATTATTCCCATCAAGATGAATTGAACATTTTTCTCTTCCTGATCTTGACTCAGGGCTGATATCTCATCCCAGAACCTAATACAGTATTGTTTTGTTCAATTAGAACAATTCTACTCAGACATTCCTTGTAATACTAAAGCAACAATGCCACAATTTAAAAGAGAAAAAAAGAGGTAAAAATACACTTTCTGAGCAGGTATAAGATCATTCTATTCCACCACTACTTATCACCTCTCAACCTCCCACACCTGGGAATTAAAAAAAAAAACAAGCTTAACACGCAGGAAGCCAGTTTCTAAACTAAGCACTGACTAATCTTAGAAACCATTTGTAGCTGAGAAACCAGGTTTTAATGCTGTGAGTCCTGTAAGGTTTTTTGTTCCCCCAAATCAACAAATGTTTAACTAGCTGCAAAGGCAGAAATAGTGCTTGCCTAACTCCAACTACTGCATTCTTGTTTTTTTACTTTCACTTTTTAAAAATTGTGTCAGAAGTGACTTGAGAACATACTCCAAGTCGCTTCTGGTGTGAGAAAATTGGCAGTCTACAGAGACTGTTATCCAGGGGATGCACGGATGTGTTAGCATTCTGTTGGGAGGCTTCCCTCATGTCCCCGCAAGTTAGAGCTGACCGACGGGAGCTCAGCCCATCTCACGGATTCAAACTGCCAACCTTCAGGTCAGCAACCCAACCTTTCGGTCAGCAGTCCAGACGTCACACGGGTTTAACCCATTATGCCACTGTGGCTCCTAGGGCTTTCACTGATAATTTTTGAGAAGCTTCACTGATAAGTTTTGAGAAACTTAGAGGGCCTATACCCCAGGATCTGATCGCAGATTATCTGATTTGAACTGGGTTATATGCGTCTACACTATAATCTGACAGCCCTTCAAGACAGGCCCTATATCCCAGGATCTGATCCCAGGCTGTTTTTTCTTCGTGTACTCTGTGAATGCACACTAATGGAGAGGCTGCGCCTGCGCAGGTCCCAACGGAAACTCTTCCCAAGCTGAAGTTCAAATTTTGGCGGTAGCCACGCCCCTCCGTCCCCGGAGGGCATATAAGGCAGCCCTCGGCGTCTCCTCCCCAGTTCCTTTTTTTTCCGCCGCAAGGTTCACTTCGGATTCTCATGTCTACGACTCGCTTCAAGCGCTGCACTCAGTGTGCCGCTAAAATTCCTGACTCCGACGGCCACGCCAAGTGCCTTTACTGCCTCGGGGAGGCACATGTCGTCGGTACCTGCCGTTTTTGCCTGGCCCTAACGGCCCAGGCTAGAAAGAATAGAGCCGCGAGGCTTAGAGCGGCGCTGTACGAAAAGTCGCTTGCCCCTGAACCCGCTCCGTCGACTTCGGGCTCGAAGCCGCCGCTTAATCCGGCAGCGATGTCGGCTTCAACAGCTAAAGCTCCCTCGGCCTCGTCTAGGGCGTCCAGAGCCTCCAGGTCGTCTAAGACCGCCAAACCACCGTGCACTCTCACCACGGCTACGGTGTCGACACGTTCTGGTCGAGTCGGCCCTTCCTCGACATCGAGCTCGGTGGCCTCCGTATCCTCGGCCCGTTCCCACCTCGGGGCTCCTCCGTCGTCTTCTGCGATGAAGATCGCCTTTAAAAGAGCTCACGAGGAAGCTCGTCGGTCCCAATCCGACTCAGCTATGGTCCCTCCCACACCGGGTAAATCCCTGAGGGTTCCATCAAAACAACCGCTCGCTAAGAAGAGGGCAACTCAACGCTCTTCCTCTTCCGCTTCCTCCAAGATGGGCGTCATTTCTTCGGCGACTTCTTCTAGAAGATCCTCTCCGATCGCTCCAGCTCAGCGACCTCGCCAACCTTCTCCTCAACAACTTTCGGATGGCGAATTGCAGGACTCACCCCACCACTCCACTCAGACAGTGGTCAGGGTGCCATCTCCTCGACCTCCTACTTCTCAGCGCTCGTCCCGTCAACAGCTTTTTCCCCCAACCTCGACACCGGAACGGGGTAGACAAACCACTCGCCTGGCTCGAGCGGCCCAGGCCTCGGCCTCCAAAGAAACTCGGCCGCAGATGGCTCCTGCTCTTCAGGTTTTGCCGCCCCCAGAGACTGTGTTGTCATCTCCCCCTCAGTCCCCTCAAGGGGCTGGGGACGATGAGATTGATATAGATCGTCCTGATTCCGCTCTCTCGGCCTCGGTGGTATCCTTGGGCCTTGATCTCTCTCCTCCTCATGATGCCTATGAGGTGGACCCTCCTTCGCCTACCGACAACATTCGGGCTTTCTCCGAACAAATGGTTAGAATGGCGGATGCCCTGGGTCTAGAAATCAAGCAGACTTCCAAGGCAGTAACTGACCCGGTCTTCAAACGGGTCCAAGCCCAGGCCCCTCCGGCCACGCTCCTGCCGTTTTTGCCTTATCTCCTAGATGTCATCCAGTCTTCGTGGAAGACTCCTTCCTCGATCCCTCCTACCTCGAAGAGAATCGAGACCTGGTATCGTACGGACGACGATACTTTAGAATGGCTTAAGCACCATCCCGACCCAAATTCCATGGTTGTTAAAGCCTCTCAGTCCTCCGGCCGTGAATCCACCACCCCTGCAGACAGGGAAGGCAAGAGATTTGACGCGGTCGGGAGAAAGCTCTACTCCGGAGCCCTTCTGCTTTGTAGGATGGCGAACTATGGGGCCTGTATGGGGGCCTACCAGCAGATCCTTTGGGAAAAAGCTCAACCCTTCTTCTCAAAGTTGTCCGATGAAGACCGGTCGGTTATGTCCACCCTACAACAAGAGGCCGATTCATTAGCTCATCATCAAATCCAGATGGCTAAGCATACGGGAGACACGGCCGGCAAGATGATTGCCCACGCCATCGCCATTCGTCGCCACGCCTGGCTGAGGTCGTCCGGTTTGTCTTCCTCCTCGAGGCAGGTCATCGAGGACCTCCCCTTCGACGCCATGGGCCTGTTTAACTCTGGCACCGACGACAAGCTTAAAACCAACCATGACTTTAAAGTACTGGCCACCAAATGCGGTGATCAACCCCAAGCTCACCGCACCAAGTGGTTTCCTCAACGCTTTCGACGCTTCCCGCCTCCTCCTTACCGCCAGCAATCCTTCAGGCGTCCCTCGGTATCGAACAACAACAACCGTCAACAGCCCCGTCGGGCTGCCCAACCGCAAAGACAGCGCGGCCGGGCCACCCCCACCGCTGGTCAACCTCCCCGGCGCTCCTGACGCCATCTCCTTTTCCAAAGACTCTTCTTACGGTACCGATGCAGCTCTCATTCCTCAGCTCCTCTCCTCTTCTCCGAATCAACCTCCTGGTCTCTTTCTAGATCGCTTGGCTCCCTTCTTTCACCGGTGGAAATCTATTACTTCAGATGCCTGGGTTCTCAAAATTGTCCAAGAAGGCTATGCCTTAGAGTTCGAGGAACTCCCGCCCACGGGTCAGGTCCTTCTCTCCAACCCTTCTCAAGAAATTCTCGCAGAGGTCGACGCCCTTCTCGCCAAAGGGGCTATTCGGCCTTCTCCATCGGTACAGGACCCTCAAGGCTACTTCTCCAGGTACTTTACGGTCCCGAAGAGGGGTGGGGGCCTCCGCCCAATTTTGGACTTACGCATGCTCAATGCCTTCATACGTCCAACCAAGTTCAGGATGGTCTCCATCGCCTCCATCCTCCCGATGCTGCAGCGCGGAGACTTCTTCGTATCTATAGACCTTCGAGACGCCTATTTCCACGTGGCGATTCGGGAGAACCACAGGCGCTTCCTCTCTTTCAAAGTTCTCGACCAGACCTACCAGTTCACCGTTTTACCCTTTGGCCTCGTTACGGCCCCAAGGGTCTTTACCAAAGTCGTCGCTGTCGTGGCGGCCCACCTCCGACTCCAGGGAATCACAGTCTTCCCTTATCTAGACGACTGGCTTCTGGTCGAATCCGACCCTGCCCTCCTCCGACGTCACGTCGACTACACTCTCTCTCTTCTAAAATCCCTCGGTCTCCAGCTAAACCACGAAAAATCTCACCTCACCCCGTCGAACAAAATCCGCTTCATCGGCGCTCTGTTCGACTCAATCGCTCAGACTGTCTCTCTTCCGCTAGACAGGTTTCTGGCCCTTCGACAACAGATCACCTTTTGCGAGACCCACCGGAGGGTTCGGGCTCGGTCCATCCAGGTTCTCCTCGGCCACATGGCCTCCACAGTCCTCACGACCCCGTTGGCCAGGCTCCATCTCCGGACTTTGCAGAGGTGGTTCATAGACGTTTTCAAGCCGTTTCGCCACCCCAATTCGAGGTTTCTTTCGGTCCCGCCCCACGTTCGGCGGTCGCTTCTCTGGTGGAAATCCCTCTCCAACGTCTGCAGGGGTCTCCCGTTCCACCCGGTTCCCCCCGCCACCACCATAACCACAGACTCTTCCAATTTCGGCTGGGGAGCCCACATGAAAGGTCTCACTGTTCGAGGCCTCTGGTCTCCCTCCGAGAAGGCCAATCACATAAACTTTCTCGAACTCCTTGCCATCTTCAAGGCTCTGAAAGCCTTCTCCCGCCTGATCTCCCAAAGATCTGTCCTCATCCAATCAGACAACACAGTAGCAGTCTTCTACATCAACAAACAGGGCGGCACGGGCTCAAGGAAGCTGATGCTTCTCTCCTCCCAGCTGTGGTATTGGTGCATAGCCCGCAACATTCTGATCTCGGCGATTCACCTTCCCGGGACCCAGAACAACTTGGCAGACGCCCTCAGCAGGATGACGACTTCCTCCCACGAGTGGATGCTCGATCCCGAGACTCTTCTTTCTCTTTTTCTCAAATGGGGTTTTCCCACTCTGGACCTTTTCGCCTCTCCTCAGAACGCTCAACTGCCTCGGTACGGTGCGAGACTTCCCCCATCCTCCTCTCCGGGCTGCCTGGGAGACGCCTTCCTTCTGGACTGGTCGGCGGAACCGATCTATCTCTTTCCGCCTTTTCCTCTCATACCGAGGGTCCTGCAAAAACTCCGGTCGGTACCGATGTCGGCGATCCTGATAGCTCCAGCCTGGCCCCGTCAATCTTGGTTCCCGGCTCTTCTTCGCCTCTCCAATGCGACCTTCTTCACTCTGCCCCTTCTACCTCATCTCTTGTCCAGGGAGAACGGCCAGATCCTGCACCCGGATCTCTCCTCTCTACATCTCACTGCTTGGAGGATTCTCGCCTGACTTCCCTCCCGCAGAACCTACAGGAGGTCCTCCGCGCAGCTCACAAGCCGGCTACAACCAAGGCCTACACTTATAAGATTTCTCGCTTTCGTTCCTTTCTCCGCTCTCGAAAAATTACTGTTTTCCCAACCTCGATACCGATCGTGCTGGACTTCCTTATGTCTCTGGCAGATCAAAAACTTTCTCTTGCCTCTATGAAATCTTACCTGGCCGCTCTATCCTGGTGTTTTCAACAACATGGTAGACCATCGCTGTTCTCCGATCACCTTGTCAAAACCTTCTTGAAAGGCTATAATAACATCTGCCCGCCGTCTCAGCCTCCTACTCCGGGTTGGAGCCTCGAGCTCGTCCTTTCCCAGCTCACTGCTTCTCCTTTCGAACCATTGGCTTCGACCGACCTTCGTCTCCTGTCTTGGAAAGTTGCCTTCCTGGTGGCCATAACTTCAGCGCGCAGGCCTTCGGAGCTGACCGCCCTTCGGGTCGATGACCCTTACCTCCGTTTTCATCACGACCGCGCCGTTCTCCGTCCGGACATCACCTTCCTTCCCAAGGTAGTCTCGGCCTTTCACCTTAACCAGGACATTGTCCTTCCTGCCTTCTTTCCAGACCCCTCGTCTCCCCTTGAGCGGAGACTGCACCTCCTTGATGTGCGTAGAGCACTTCTCTTTTACCGGGACCGTACTAAAGACATTCGAAAGACCCCTAAACTTTTCGTGGCCCATGCTCCAGATAAGCTGGGGAATCCTATCTCTTCACAAAGACTGTCCCATTGGATTGCTCAGGCCATTGAACTGGCCTATGAACTGGCCAAACGCCCACCTCCTCCGTCGGTTCGCCCGCGTTCGACGAGAGGCCTCTCCACGTCGACTACCTTCCTGAGGGGCATTCCCCTGGACTCCATCTGCAGGGCAGCGATCTGGTCCAACCCCCTTACATTTGTGTCCCACTATAGGGTAGACCAAAGAACTCTGAAGGATTCAGCCTTTGCTAGGGCAGTTTTATCTTCATGCTTGTCTTAACTTTATGCATTTATGACTTCTCTGCGGGTGTTTATTCTCATGCAACCCTTTCTTGTGTTTCTCCTGTCCGTTACATGTTTGCACTGCTCTTTTGACAATTTGTGCCTTATTTACAAATGCCTTTCCCCCCTTTGGGAAATGATGTTCCTACGTGCACATGTGCTCTTAGAGGGTTATATCATGCCTTACCGGGCTGCTCTCGGTGTCTGGCGTGTGTTGATGCAATACTTTTTTGGGTCCTCGGACCATGTTCTGATGTTAATAAACACATGTTTGGACAGTTTTTCTCATTGTCTGGGTTTGCTTAGCCCGCCTCCAAGACCTAAGCTTGCTAGTCTCCATTAGTGTGCATTCACAGAGTACACGAAGAAAAAGGACAGGTTGCTCACCTGTAACCATGTTTCTTCGAGTGTACTCTGTGAATTCACACAAGCCCGCCCTTCCTTCCCCTCTGGCAAACCCTCTTCCTTTCTCGTTGCCTTAGCGGCGTAGGAACTGGGGAGGAGACGCCGAGGGCTGCCTTATATGCCCTCCGGGGACGGAGGGGCGTGGCTACCGCCAAAATTTGAACTTCAGCTTGGGAAGAGTTTCCGTTGGGACCTGCGCAGGCGCAGCCTCTCCATTAGTGTGAATTCACAGAGTACACTCGAAGAAACATGGTTACAGGTGAGCAACCTGTCCTTATCCCAGGTTATCTGGCAGTGCGGACTCATATAATCCAGTTTAAAGCGGAAAACCTGGGATCAGATCCTGGGATTTAAGGCCTGTCTGGAAGAGCCCATAGTTTACATATTACCAAAACCAGAAGCAGGCAACATGGAGAGATTAGTAGCTCTGGGTAGATGCCAAGTTCAGAAGGGTCTGCTTTAGTCTTTCTCTGAGGCTCAGAGACTGTGATTTGCCCAAGATCACCCAGCAGGCTTCCACAGGTGAGTAGGGCTTTGACCCCTGCTCTCCAAAGTCAGTCCAAAACTTAGGCTACTATAGACTCTGCTGACTCCCAGTTTAAGATATTCAAGCTATCTAAGCCCCCTTCTACACTACCATATAATCCTGATTTTCCAATAATCTAGATTCTATATGGTAGTAGAAAAAGGGCCTAAGAGGAAGGTGTAATTTCCCTGTACACAGCTGAAAGCAAATATAGGGTTGCATCAGATTGTATTGTAATTATATATAGAGAGAGAGAACCAAATCTTAAGCCTGCCTTCCATCAGAAAAATCTCAAACCTGATGTGGCAATGAGGGTTTTTTTTTGTTTGTTTGTTTTTTTTGGGGGGGGGGGTACATGACGAATCTGCCATCCTTAACATGCGGTATGTTTGTCTTTGTATGCAAATTGCATATTGAAGGGGCCTTCGATTTGAAGCTTTGGAGAAATGTTCTGGGTGGCTCATGGGCAGCTAGCTATACATTTAATGCACAGCCGTGGCTTAATACACTTCTTTCTTCCCATTTGCAGTTTCTGATTCACCGCTCGGCTGAACTCCCACACACAGTTAATCCTCGTCCTCAGTCTTTCCCATGGGCTCACCAGGTAAGATACTGTGATTGTGTAACACACTCTCCAGCCAGGTCTCCTTGATCAAATTGTACCTAATCCATCATTCTGTATTTGTTAGCCCTGTGATTTGAATTTCCCCTCTCCATTTACCAAAGGTAGGGATATTTGAAAATGAGAGCCTTTAACTCTGTCCACTCATGAATCTTGCTGTGGCTTTCACGTGAAACCATTTACCTCCCTGCCCCTTTTCCTTCTCCATCTTTCTGGGCTGCCCTAAGTAGGACCTTGGATAATGATTGAAAAGTGGCACATCTCCTGAGCGGCATAGCAGTTGAGTGGCATCTCTTGACTTCTGAAAAGTGGACACATCTCCTAAGTGGCATAGCAGTTGAATTCTGGCTATTCATATTACCCAAGCCCTATTGGAGGGTGAAAATTGTGTGACTCCCTGAGATGTTGGATTTCAAGTGTTAACAGCCTTGTCCATTCATCTATATGTGAAACTGAATAACATCTGGGAGACTGCATGATATCCCCATCTGTTGTGTTGGTGAAGCTTGCCATAGCCAAAAGGAATCCCTTGGCTCTAAATCATAGCCTATTCATTATTATCTTTCATACTTGTGTATACATTGAAACAGTTTTGACAGGAAATTGATCCCAAAAATCCTGTGTCTGTTTACCTATGGTTCAATGCTGGAAAAGCTTTGTGCTCCCTACCATTTTGGGCACTTGAAGTGGATAAACGATAAAGATGATATGGACTGACTTATGGATAAAGCATGAGGTTTTTGGACGAACGGATCTGAGCATTAAATTTATATACTGTAATTTTATATTGTATTTAATAGTTTTTAACTGATTTTATGTATTGTTGATTGATTTTGTATAGGCACCTAATTGTGCCAGCGTCGTAAGCTGCCCTGAGTCCCTTCGGGTAAGAAGGGCGGGATATAAATATTGGGAATAAATAAATAACTCGGTGGTACCCATTTTTAATAGGGCTTACTGAAGAAGCCTCATGAGGCTACAGTAAATTCGTATTAAAAATGGCCATTCCACCTCAAGTGCCCAAAATGGCAGGAAGCACAGAGCTTATACATCTGTTTAGTGTTTACTTGTTTGGAAACAGTTTTTAATTTTAGGGTCTCCTGTTTTAGCTTGCCTGCCTGCCTATGATGTTTGGCTGTCACACAGTATGTTAATGCTGATTTGAATAGAGACTTACATGGAAGTCAAGATCCAGGAAACTGTAACAACTATTGGCATCATAAAATTAAATCTGTTGATTCTTTTTTTCTTTTTAATGTAAGGCCTACTCAGCCCAAAGACTTTGTCTGCTGTTCCCGATTGGACTAAAGAGGGTGATAGCAAATTGCAGACACTGTAAGAAATTTACAGCTCTATGGCAATGGTACCAAAGGTGCAATAAGTTCTTGTTAGAATATACTAACCTAATGCTACTTAAAAGTGGTAGTCCCTGGGTGGAGTTGCCCCTAAGTCATTGGCTGCGACTCTCTAAAAAGTTCAAGTCCCTGGCATAATTCAGGAAAAATCCAGTCTCCTGCATCAAACAGCTTTAAAGAGTATTATACTAGCCCATTATCTACATTGCTAGCATACTCTTAATGTACATTAATGCCTAAAGGTACTGAATGTGGAAATACATCATTGGGTCTTGACTACGAAGTCTATCAGAAATCATGTACACTTATATTCTTTCTTCCTGAAAGCAATTCTTTGTAATAGCTCATTGATTCTCTCTGCCTACCCTCATTGTGGATGAGGAAATGGACACCGAAGCTGCCGTTCAGTGTACACTTACCTGTGACTAAGCTCCATTGGACACAATGGGGGCTTTCAAGTAAATGTGCAAAAGATTGTATTCGGAATGAGAGAGTGGTTGTCAAGGAGTTAGTGGACATATCTGTTTGTGGGTTAGACTTTCAGGTGTGGGCACTTACAGAGAGTCCCTCGAACTACAGACATCCAACTTGCATATGACTCATAGTTAAGAATGGGGATGAGACAAGAGAGGAAATCTACTCCTAGGAAGGGAAATTGTCTCCTGAAAGAATTATCATGGTGAAAAGGGGTCTCCACTGAAGCTTTATCACCAATCCTTGTTGCCATAAGACAATTGGTTCAAAATCCAATGATTATGGGGACAGAAAGTGAGGTGAAATCTTCTGAACAGGGGCACAGACTGCAAAACAAACACACAGAGGTGTTGGCCCTTCTGTATGATATCCGAAAACACACACACACACACACACACGGAGTTACACTTAAAAATGTGCATGTTCCGACTTACTTACAAATTCAACTTAAGAACACACCTACAGAACCCATCTTGTTCGTAACGTGGGGACTGCCTGCAATTGTTTTTAATATTTTTTATTCCAAGTGACACAGCGGGTTAAACTCCTGAGCTGCTGAACTGGCTGATTGAAAGGTTGGTAATTCAAACCTGGGGAGTGGGGTGAGCTTCCGTTGTTAGCCCCATCTTTTGCCAACCTAGCAGTTCGAAAACATGCAAATGTGAGTAGATCAGTAGGTACCGCTCCAGCGGGAAGGTAATGGCACTCCATGCAGTTATGCCAGCCACATGACCTTGGAGCTGTTTACGGACAACGCCAGCTTTCCAGCTTTAAAATGGAAATAATAATAATAATAATAATAATAATAATAATAATAATAATAACAACAACAACAACAACTACTACTACTACTACTACTATATTTTCCTATCCCGCCACCATCTCCCCGCAGGGACTCAGGGCGGCTAATACAGGGCCCAGCCCAAGTACAAATTTTAAAAAATGAGCACCAACCCTCAAAGTCGGACACGACTAGACTTAATGTTGGGGGAAAACCATTACCATTATTTTTATAAGATTCATATTATATAATGTGCTGCATGTATAAGACTGTATATGGAAGGTGATATTTTAAAATTTGTTTTCTAAGATTTTAAAAAAAATTATATTCATTTCCTGCCTTCCAACCTAAAGACATATTCAATGCAAAACTATCCTGTTTTCATGCTATACGTATATTTAAAAAATCCTCATTTCTATCCTCTACCTTCCTTAATATTTTATTAATCTTCAAATCCTCCAAGTGTTTTTATATTTTCTTAAGATAGCAGGCATTTATTTGAAATATCTCTATACCGTTTTTCATTTGTACAAATCCCAAAGTGGTATGTACAACACTGTAAATATAACATAATAAAATACAGCCATTCAGTGTATGAGAGAACTGGTAGCAAGCATTCCTGTTGGCCAGGAAGATATTGGGATCCCTGGGCAAATAGCATCCAATGCAGACTGAAAAGGAATAGCTGGCAAGGTCCATCTAGTTTCATCTCAAATTGGCTAGCTTTGGCTACATTGGGTAATCCACTTTTTTTTTTTTTTACTTTTTGTGCTTGAAATGAAAATTTTGTGCCAATGAAGTACTTCTTTAAGAATTTATCTTCTTGAGGAATACCCATATTGTAATGCAGTGGTTCCCAACCTGTGGACCACCAGTGGTCCGCAAGAACTAAAATATGGTCCGTGGCCTCACCGGGACGACACCATTGCAACTAGAGTGACTGGTCTCACAAAACCCTCTTATAGTGCCGAGGCTTATTAAATATGGTTTTCTGTGGGCAGGCAGATGGTGACTGCTGGATGGCATATGTTCTGTATCAGACACTAGAGATGATGTGGTCTATTCAATGTAGTTTTCTGAATCGGCACCCCAAATAACCAAACTGAATCTAAAGTCGACCAAAAACAGATTCATAACTATTTTGGTACTAATGTTGAAGAGTGGCCCCTAGTCAAAGTGGTCTCTGGTCAAAAAAAGTTTGGGAACCACTGCTATAATTCAACCCTGGCCACATTGATCTTATTTCAGCAGCGTCAAGGCTCCATGCCTAGATATACCTTGATGCCTACCTACATTTAGCTACAAGTGAATCTAATGTTGCAGTTATTCTGTTTGTGTTTGGTTATATCAGTATGGTTGAACCAAAATAAAACCTGATCCATCTTGGTTGTGTAATGCTCAAAATCGCAGGGCACAGTATGGTGTTGTGAGGTAGCCAGGCTGTGAAGAATTGACTCAAGCAGTGAAGATTCTTGTGTGACTCAAGTGCTCTTTCCAAAACAGGACAATAAAACATGATCTAAAAATGAAAAGTCTTGGCGGCACTGAGTCATTTAGCTGTGCACTTTTAAAATAAACTTATTCCAGGTGCACTTCCAATTAGCGTCTTTCCAAAATCTGGAATCTGTGAAACACTTAATAAGGAGACAGATTGCACTGAATTCTCTGCAATTTGCTTCTGAATAAATCTTCTTGGGATAGGGATTGGCTCTTGGTTATGTTATGTGTGTCTCTTAGTCATTCCACCCAATTAGTCTTCCCTCTACAAATCTCTGTGGATGCCTCTCTTCGACTATGCCTCTCCAAAGGCTTTGAATTCTGCTTTTTAAGTAATCCTTTATTCCTTCTGGGTTGCTGCTGGGTTCTGATTACCCTGTAACATTCTGTTTAGGATTGCCAAGTCTCCCTTAAGGATCCTCCATCTTGAGCCCATTGGCTCAGAAAGAGAGCCTTGTAGTGCACAGCACTGTGCTTACGCTTATTTTGAAAGACCTTCTCTTTGCTGAAGACCTGCATGTATGTAAAGCCACATCCAATGCATATGTGTTTTAACAGTCTTTTATAGTTGCAATATTAAAACCATATTTTGTCCTGTCATAATGGTGCGGGTAAGTGAGATCATCACGCAATCCCTTTTGCAGTTGGTACTGCTTTAAAATATTTAATTGACTTATTGATTCTCTACTGATAATCTAGCAAAACACTTGATTAACCACCCTGGACACAGGATATTATTTGAGAACACAAAAATGCAGAACCATTCTAACAACCACCATTTCGGACTACACAGAGAAGCCACTGAAATCCACAAGCATTTGGACAGTTTCAATAGAAAGGAGGAAACAATGAAAATGAACAAAAATCTGGCTACCAGTATTTAAAAAACCCTCTAAAATCAGGACAGTAAATAAAGAACAACACTCAAAAACAGGGGAATTCCAGACAATAAACAATCAGGGCCAGCTAATCACCTCCCAACAAAGGATTCCCCCAGGCAGGAAGCAACCAAGCTTTGAAGCTGCAAGGCTATTCAATGCTAATCAAGGTGATCAATCACAACATTTATATTTGCCTCGAACAGACAAGAGTTCTTTCTTCTGCCCTTCCACAGATCTATAAACCCCACTTATCTAGTTTCCAACAAACTTCACAACCTCTGACGATGCCTGCCATAGATGTGGGTGAAACATCAGGAGAGAATGCTTCTAGAACATGGCCATACAGCCCTAAATCTAGCAGCCCAATCCAGAACAGTGGTTCTCAACCTGTGGATCTCCAGGTGTTTTGGTCTACAACTCCCAGAAATCCCAGCCAGTTTACCAGCTGTTAGAATTTCCGGGAGTTGAAGGTGAAAACATCTGGGGACCCACAGGTTGAGAACCACTGATCTAAAATGAGGGGACGCATGGCAATTCCACTGTTAACTATAGTTCCACAACATTTGGAAATCTAGAGTTGCTCACCCTGATCTGTAGAGTAGTTGCAGCGTAGGAAAAGTTGGCATATTGGCAATGCCATGGGTAGGGTCCATTGTATTGGGAGGGCCTATACCTTAGTAGTACAGGACATGCTTTGCGTTCATGAGGTCCCAAGTGATTTTCCACCATTAGTAAAAAGAATATGGTAGCAGAGAGACCTCTGAAGGAGTGAGCTGATAGCACAGCCCAAAAACAACAACAAAACTTTTATTTGTGTACTGGTTTTTAAAACATGTTCCTGGGGTTATCTGGGGCACTGATTCAGAAAATTTCACTCAATAGACCGCATCCGCTCTAGTTTCTCAGATATTTTTATCATGTTTTTGTGGGTGAGCTGATGGTGACTGGAAGATGTAATAAGTTCCGTTTCTCAAAAACTAGAACTGATGGGGGAAACGGTGTCACATTTGAAATCAATAGGTTAAATATATCCAGAAATGGGACCAACATTTGAGGAAAAAAAGATGTGTGTTGACCGACGTAATAGTAAACTGGATGGTTAGTTGTCTGATCTGCAACCACAGTGTGGAAAGTGCTCACCATCCTTGCTGGGAAACTCTGGGACTTTCCCAAGCCCATGTGAAGTAACGTCCTGTGTTTACTGTGCATCCACCATGCAAGAATGTATGTGTAAGAGCAAAAGAGAGAAACTAAGAGGGAGGAAGAATGTATACAAATATAGACTGACCTCACAAAGTAGTCCAATCCACAAGCTTGCATTCGACTTTTTGAGATTAAAGTAAATTCTACTTATAATTAAATCTGTGGGTAAAACCTGTCCTCTTCTCCCAGGCCTGTTATTTACATTTTTAAAACTTTTCATGCCTTAGGGCATATCTTTAACCCCAAGGAAAACTAGCTAAGATCTTATTTAGATTGGAACCACACTGTTCTCCTCTAAGCCTTTGCAATCAGAAAGCTTAGCCATGTCCCTAATATCCAAGCAGCTAACTCCCCTCACTTGCTGATTATTCAGCTATCCTGTTAGTTTGACAGGGTGTTGTATTAGCATGGGATTATGTGGTATGGATGCACTGAATCTGAACAAAGAGTTAGGAATTTTGAATATCTGAGAGTGTCTTAATGGGTTTTGTGGTATACGTTTTGCTCAGCAAGTTTTTTTCTCTCCCAAAGGAGACCAATAAAAAATTTGATGCCTGGCCAGCTTTGCACTTCGGATGGGCTGAATGTGGGTGGCTGGCTGTTTATGTGGTTGTCTATAATCCTGCCAGGAGCTACTTTGACGACTGCCCCCCTTTCTCTGCCTCTCAATCTTTCTCTTTCGTCTCTTTTCTTCCTCCTCCTTCTTTCCAGTATCATTTGTCTTATCCAGGATGGCCGCTTGTGGAGGCACCACCAAAAATAGGCTCACGGTAAATAAGCACGTCTGGGACTTTCTAACCAAGGAAAGCCCCGCCAAGCTGGTCAAGCTGAAAGAGGAAAACAAGGTGAGCATCTTGATCGATGGCGAAACCTCGGAGATCTACGTGCTCCAGATCACCATGCCTGCCCATGGGCCCAGCAATGGCCTCTACCTGGCCCGCAAGGCCCTCAAGGCTCTGCTGAAGGAGACTGAGAAGGAGCTGAAGAAGGCCCAGCGCCAGAGCGAGCTGATGGGCTGCATGGCCTTAATGGAGAAGAACAGGGAGCATGGGCCAGTCGAGCTCCATCGCCGAGGGACTGGCTTGATATCCAGAGGGCAGCAGACCTCTGGGCCCAGGGTGGTCAGTGGGAGCGGAGGGGTCGCTGGCTGCTCACGGGGCGGGGAAGAGGAGCAGGACAGCCAATGCCCCATCTGCTTGGGGGAGATCCAGAACATTAAGACTCTGGAGAAGTGCAAGCACTCCTTCTGCGAGGACTGTATCACCCGGGCCTTGCAGGTCAAGAAAGCTTGTCCAATGTGCGGCCGTTTCTATGGGCAGCTGGTGGGCAACCAGCCAGAGAATGGGCGCATGCTGGTCTCCAAGGACTCAAGTGTGCTGCTCCCTGGTTATGAGAAGTACGGCACCATCATCATCCAGTACGTCTTCCCACCTGGCATACAAGGGGTAAGTTGGCTTCATATTCTTTGTCTTTATGTCTAACCCAGGATTCATAGAATCATAGAATTGGAAGAGACTGCATGGGCCATCTAGTCCAATCTCTTGCCGTGCAGGAAAAGCACAAAGCACCCTCAGCAGATGGCTATCCAGCCTCTATTTTTTATTTTAATCGTTTCAGAAGCAACTTGAGAACATACTGCAAGTCACTTCTGGTGTGAGGTAATTGGCTGTCTACAGAGACGTTGCCCAAATGTGTTAGCTGGGAGGCTTCTCTCATGTCCCCACAAGCTAGAGCTGACAGACGGGAGCTCATCCCGTCTTGCGGATTTGAACTGGCAACCTTCAGGTCAGCAACCCAACCTTCAGATTAGGAGTCCAGCTGGCACAAGGGTTTAACCCATTGCACCATCACGGCTCCTTTTTAGTCTCTGTTTAAAAGCCTCCAGAGAAGGAGCTACCAACACCCTGCAAGGCAGTGAGTTGCACTGTCAAGAAGGTCTTCCCAATATTCAGGTTCATTCCCAAGTGATTAACACATTTGTAGTTTAGAGAGTGTCATTGAGATTGTCTCAAAATGCCCACCTTGCCGGCAGGAAGGAAGGGAGGTTCTTGTTCAGAAAATGATTATCATGAAATATGCTACCAGACAAAAGCATTCCTTCCATTTTTCAGAAGGTAGGTTGGTGAGGAAAAATAAAACTTTTAAAAATATAGGTAAAAAATCAGAAATAAAATCTGACTCCAGATACCAAATACTGCACCCCCCCCCCCCCCAAGTATAACAAGTTATACATTTCATAAAAAGTAAACTAGCTCTGCTCAGTTGAAACATTATTGACTGCTGACTGACAGATTGGCGGTTCAAATCCAGGGAGAGCCAGTGAGCTCCCTCTGTCAGCTCCAGCTCCCATGCGAGGACATGAGAGAAGCCTACCAAAAGGATGATAAAAACATCAAACATCCAGGCATCCCCTGGGCAATGTCCTTGCAGACAGCCAATTCTCTCACACCAGAAGCGACTTGTAGTTTCTCAAGTCGCTCCTGACACACTCACAAAAAAGTTGAAATGTTCATACAAGTCAAGCAATGTGCTTACAGCACATACCAGAGGGCATATCTACATGATAAATCATTCACATGCAATGTATATGCACCAAAAAATCCATGCACCAAATAAAACGGATAGCATGCAAACATGTCACCTGAATATCCAGGCAAAACTGACATAGGCAGCATGCATACTAGGTAACATGCATACTCCAGTAATTTCAGTAGATGTTGCTTGTTACCTGGTTGCACATCTAACTGAAATTCCCTTGTCTACCCAATCAGTAAAGATACAGGAACCTTCTCCAGTTTTCACTCTGGCAGCCCTAATCTTTGGGAGTATGGACTCTGTCAAAATTGCCCAAAGGGAGTATTGAATATCATTTGGGAACAAAACAAATATTCTTCAGAATTTTTCTTGGGAGAAAGTTAATTAGGGTTGCTACCCAAAATCCCACAAGGAGGGCACTATGATTCCTCCTCCCCACCCCTGCCATTTTCCTTTTTTTTCTGGATTGCAAAGTATTAGACTACAGCTGACTTCAATTCTTTATTTTCTAAATTTGCCAGATTTTCTCAGAAAAATTCCTCAGGGAAGCCAATAGTATTTTTGAAACAAAGCATCGCATTAGAAGCCAGTGTTTCTTATTGTAGTTAGCTTCTTTTCTTAATACTGCAAGGGTAAACAATTGAACATTTATGTTGTTAGCTCTTATTAACCCCATCAGTATAGTCAATAGCCAGATCCTGTGGGAATTATGTAGTTTGAAGTATCTGGAGAGCACCAGGATGATAACTGTTGTTATGAGGGTTTGAGAGAGAAGTACAATCATGAGTTGCAAAAGATGCTTGTGGTTGGGTGGCGACATGCATCTGCCTACTGTGCCCAGAGTCATATGACACATAGATGGAACTTAAGAGTCGGTCCAGCACAGTGGGATTTGTAAGTGCAACTATTTTATTTCTCTACACTTCAATCCTGTAACTCAGGGGTTCTCAACCTCTGGGTCCCCAGATGTTTTGGCCTTCAACTCCCAGAAATCCTGACAGCTGGTAAACTGGCTGAGATTTCTGGGTGTTGTAGGCCAAAACACCTGGGGATACATAGGTTGAGAACCACTGCTGTAACTGCTAGTATCAAATTCTAATATTACGAGAAACTGAGGCATAACTGTCTTTGTTGGGCTGGGGCATCAGAGCTAATGCTACTACAGGTGTGCAAGATGGCAAAAAAGTGCAGTTTTTGGCTACCCCCCCTTCCCGGTTTTTGTTTTCGTTTACTGTTTACTCCTGAAATCGGGAGGGGAAAAATACCATTCTGTGATTCAGCCGCCAGAAGTTCTGTCTATGTTCATAGAAGATCTGACCCATCTGCAACAATGGGGAAACTGGCGAGACTCCTCTTTCTGTCATTTTTATGGCTGTCGGGACTAAAATGGCCACACTTAGCGGACACATTTACAACTGCAGCTCCCCCCCCCCCAAGTTTTAAAACATTTGGGTCATCCACTGATTTTTAGGAATTTTTAAAAAGTTTTACTAATAAGTTGTCTTTTCAAAAAACTAAAAGAGGTATCCCTTGGAATTTTTCCACAGCAACTGAGTGGGAGAAAGAACTATTGTCTGTTTGAGGCAAGTGTGAATGTTGCAGTTGGCCACCTTGATTAGCATTGAATGGTCTTGCAGCTTCAAAGCCTGGCTGCTTCTTGCCTGGGGGAATTCTTTGTGTTAGCTGGCCCTGATGGCTTCCTGTCTGGAATTCCCCTGTTTTTGAGTGTTCTTCTTTATTTACTGTCCTGGTTTTAAAGGACAAGGCAAGGCTAACAGGGGAAAAAGCCCCACACAGCTGCTCTCACCAATCACGGCGCAGCCGAATCTCCTGAATGTATCCGAAAGATTCAGTGCCATGTGGTCTGTTCCAACTGAGCCTTCAGCCGCCCCCTGCCCAGCTTGTTTTTGGCAATCCGGCAGCCAGATTGCTGAATTTCCCAGAATCCCATATTGCAAAGCAGAATTGTGCACACCCTTAGGTACTACCATTACACAGAGTGAGGCTACCGTTTCAGGCAGCAGATACTGGGTTTCCTGCAAAGTCAACAGATTGCTTACTTAGTTATTGTTGTGTTTTTACTGCTAGGATATGTGTTAAGCTCTTTGAAAGAAAGACGGGATGTAAATAGGTTCCAGATAGGGTCGGTAGCATAATAAAAACAACAATGACAGCCCCTACACTATACACACAATTGCTTTTTGAAAGCTGCCTAGTTTTGTCAGGTGCCTAGTCAAGCTCTTCATGAAACTCAAGCCTTTCATCTTACACTATTATAGTGTTATCAAGTGTTCTACTTTAACTGCCATGGAAACAGTCTGTGGAATTCTGGAATTTGTAAGTTTCGCATAAGACCTCCTTGGTTGAGGATTCTAAATGTCCTTCCCTAAAGTGTACATCCCAGGTTTCCAAATGATGTTGTCATTGTAGCTGCAGTGTAGTTTGTTAGGGTCCTCAATGTGTAGCTCTGTGGATCCCTTCTCCTTTTCCTTTCCTTTTTATATTTTTTTAACCTTCGAAATGATTGCCTCTTTCTCATTCTAAGAATGGTTTGGAACCTTTCTCCCACTTAGAAAAGAAGCATTTCCATTGGACTTGTAGGGTATCTAGGACTACAGCTATTTCGAGCACTCTGAAAATCTGCTCTGGAGAGTTAGGTGGTATGAGGATAAATAATAGAGGGGGAACAAATCATGGCCAGTGTATGTGTCAATTGAGTGTGCATGAATTTGGGGTTTCCTACATACTGAGTATTTGCTTTGCAGCTGATACATTTTATATATCCCTGTTTAATTATTGGCTTTCAAGAGGCATATATTGTGTATAAAAGGGATGGCATGATACACCCGAACTCTTTCCACTTTGGGTTGCTGTGAGGTTTCCAGGCTGTATGGTCATGTTCCAGAAGCTTTCTTTCCTGACATTTCACCCACATCTATGGCCTTAGATGTGGGTGAAATGTCAGGAGAGAATGTTTCTGGAACATGGCCATACAGCCTGGAAAACTCACAGCAACCCAGTGATTTCGGGCATGAAAGCCTTCGACAACACATTCTTACCACTTTGTTCTCCAACTGATTTCAGTGGAAGAAATGTAACTATCATAAGGTTGACTAGAAATAGATCCCACTGTGTTTATTAAGGCTTATTAAGTTTGTGTAGGTTTGTGAGCTTTGCATGTAAAAGTGTGGATGATGCTTAGGAACAGGAACCCAAAGCAGATAATGAAATCTGAAAGAAAACATGTAAAGGTGGCATATATTCTATTGAGGGTATTTTATTCTATTTGATAAATTTGCTGTAACCAAAAGTAGAGGTGGGTAAGAGTTGGTGGTGATGGTGGTGGTGTTTTCTTCTATGATTCTATAATAAAAAGCATCCAGAGGAGGGCGACTAAAATGATTAAGGGTCTGGAGAACAAGCCCTATGAGGAGCGGCTTAAAGAGCTGGGCATGTTTAGCCTGCAGAAAAGAAGGCTGAGCCATGTATAAATATGTGAGGGGAAGTCATAGGGAGGAGGGAGCAAGCTTATTTTCTGCTGCCCTGCAGACTAGGACACGGAACAATGGCTTCAAACTACAGGAAATGAGATTCCACCTGAACATCAGGAAGAACTTCCTCGCTGTGAGAGCTGTTCACCAGTGGAACTTTCTTCCCCGGACTGTGGTGGAGGCTCCTTCTTTGGAGGCTTTTAAGCAGAGGCTGGATGGCCATCTGTCGGGGGTGCTTTGAGTGCGATTTCCTGCTTCTTAGCGGGGGGTTGGACTGGATGGCCCATGAGGTCTCTTCCAATTCTACTATTCTACAATTCTATGATTCTATGATTCCTGTTAAAAGGTAGGCAGATGAAGGTATTATCTGTTAGGAAATTTGTGTAGCAGAGGAGGCACCTTACTGGGCACGCATTGGAGTAAGTGTCACGCAGTGTCCAGTTGACCCATTGCCTTTGAGAGATTTCCATTCTGTATAACAGTCTCCTTTGTGACAGTCTTAATGAAGAAACTGGAAAGAAGCAATGGGGAGGGGAAGAGATAATTGGGTGGGGATTGCCAGTAGGAACAGATGGGTCCTCAGTAAGCCAAGTGTAGATTAGGCTCTGAAAATGCTGTGGTATTGCTTTCCAGGAGAAGCCATAAAGGGAAGAGAAACAGGGACTCAAAACTGATCTGAAAACACATTTTACTACTTACTGTATTCTATTTTAAAGTTGGTTGGGGAGGGGGCAGCTCCATGGGATTGGTTATGGCTGCATCTAGAAACTCTTTAATGTCATGTTGTTTTGCAGTTGGGACCAGTAGATAGGTTGAATTCTAAGAGGTCCTGTTGGTGTATCTTAGGCTCCTAGTAAAATAAATGAATATATGAAAGCAATAGTCCCACAAGCCTTGTTCCCAGTATATCGATGACTGATTTGAATCATATGGCGAAACAAGGTGTGGTGTTTGCTTCTAGAGCAAATATGTTCACATTGCCGTGGTGGCGCAATGGGTTAAACCCTTGTGCCGGCTGAACTGCTAAGCTGAAGATTGGGTTGCTGACCTGAAGGTTGCCGGTTCGAATCCACAAGATGTGGTGAGCTCCTGTCTGTCAGCTCTAGCTTGTGGGGATGTGAGAGAAGCCTCCCAGGTAATACATCCGGGCGTTCCCTGGGCAACATCTCTGTATACGGCCAGTTCTCTCACACCAGAAGCAACTTGCAGCATGTTCTCAAGTCACTTCTGACTCAATAAAAAACTTGATAGAACATAATAAAATAAGTCAGGGTGGGTTTTCTACAATAAATATTTATTTAAAACCCATTTCTTACAGAATCAGTTTGAAGTAGGGGGATAATATTGAAAGAACCAGATGAGCTATTTTGATGATCTTTCCAGAACGAAAATGTGTATCACTGCACTTCCTAAATATGTCAAATAGTAATGTTCTTTGTTAATCCCGCCCTACTTTATTACCTTTTGGTTTCCACTAATCCACCCCCTCACGTTATCATCATGACAAAGCTTTGAAACCAAGTAATTTTTGACATTTCAGTTCTTTCTCTTTCTTCACTCTTCTTCCAATAAAATAGTTCTAAGGTGTGTTTCACTTTCTTTCCTCCGGTGTTTTCGGCATTCGCAAAAATCCTGCCTTGTCCCAGTTTTAAGTTAAAAGTTGAGACATAAATGAAAGCTTATAAGAATAACATTTTTGGGGAAAGATTGAATGTTCTTAGTGTAGCCAGCCTTAAACTGGTGCCCTTTGGAGATGTTGTCTTATACTTGCTGAGGTATGATGGGAGTTATTTCAACAGATCTAGAAGATACTTAATTCAATAGGGCTACCCTAGGGGAGGCAGGAGAATCCTAAATTAAGGAAGGCGTTTCACTTTCCACTGTGTCTGTTTTTACAGCCTCAGCTATTTTCTAACCCACTTACCTCTGGGAGGATTAATGATGTATTCTTCCTGCCATTCCCTGATCCTCTTTTGCAGGTGGAGCATCCCAATCCCGGCGTCCGCTACCCAGGTACCACCCGTGTGGCCTACCTACCCGACTGCCCTGAAGGCAACAAGGTGCTGGCTCTTTTTCGCAAGGCCTTTGACCAACGCCTCACCTTCACCATCGGCACTTCCATGACCACAGGACGAGCCAATGTCATCACCTGGAACGACATCCACCACAAAACCAACTGCACAGGCGGGCCACAGCTGTAAGGACTGACTGTATAGTTGGGGGGGGGGAGGTGGGGAGGGTTGAAGTTGGGGTCTACACATGGTGTGGTTAAGTGCAGAGCTCACTAAGGATGTAGTAAGTAATTCCTGGTGTTAAACAGGATCCTAGAAAATCCAGCAACATGCTATTCAGAGGAATGGGGATGTGCCTGGTCCGCTTGATGTTGTTGGACTGTGGTTCCTATCATTCCTCACCATCAACTAGACTTAAATTTGATTAGAATTGTATTCCAGAAATTTGGTGGGCCTCACTTTCTGGGAATAAGCTGGTGCTCCACTTTGGTCTGAGAGTCCATTGAGTTATAACTCTGCTCCTTTTTTGTGATATAATAATCATCATCTTCTTTTTGTATATTCCACCCTATCTCCCCAAGGGGACTCAGGGCAGATTACAATCCACTAAAAAAACACATAGAAACAAGCATTCAATGCCTTACCGCAAAAGCAGACAAGGATACAATTAACATCCAATCCTAACACCAATCTCCATCAAATAACCAATCTAATCTAATCTATCTAAATCTAAATCAAATCTAAATCTAAATCAAATCTAATCTAAATCCATAATAAAAGCTAAAACCCGTATGTGTGTATGTGGCACGGATGTCTGCTCACAGACAGCCTCCGGCCTCCACAAACAGGCTATAGTTCCCAGGGTTAAGAATCCAGCAAGTCACCCCTTTGCACTGACATTGCGGTTACAGCGAGCGCCATGAACGTGCAGCCCAGCCCCTGCCAGTGTCCTTCCCAAACACTAGGGCCCACCACCCAAATAATGCTTTCGTTTGGGGACCATTTCATCCTAGATTTTGCTTTTTCTTCCACCACAGGCAGGCATCCCAGGGTTCTCCATTCCTGTGGAATTTGCATGGCCCCGCCCACTGCCCTTCCCTTTCCAATCTCTGCATAACAAACAGAGCAGACCTGAGCTGCAACTAAACTTACTGGAGGAGTTTAGGGATTGACTCCACATGGTGGAAGTTGTAGTTCACCCTGCATCAAGTCAGAGCACTGTCACTCCTACTGGGGAATATAGAGGAGTTGTAGTTCACCTACACCCAAACAATGATGGCTCTCGGCCAAACTTGCCATGTAGACCCAATATGTCCAGATTTGAATACTGGTGGGTTTGGAGGGGAACTGGACTGGAAGTTGAGGAGTAGTAGGTACTGGGATTTATAGTTCACTAGCAATGAATGAGCATCACACTTGGCACACCGAGCCCCCATAACCAATACAACATATTGGACAATGCACTAGGACCACACTTCACACAGAGAAGCCTCATGACCTACTGAACATACTGCAAGTATTTGTGGGAAGGGGCCTTGATTTTGGGAGTTGTAGTTCACCTCCATCCACTAAACCCAGACCACTAAACCCAGCCAATGACGAATTTAGACCAAACTTGGCACACAGACTGAATATTGCCTGCTGTGGGTACTGATAGATATTTCGGGAAAATTGCCCTGGGAATCTGGAAGTTGCAGTAGTTCACCCCCACCCAGAGAGTACTGCAGCACACCTGGTACACACGCCCAAAATGGCCAACTTATAATACTGGCAGGGTTTGGGGAGGATTCAGCCACGATTCTGGGAATTGTAGTTCACCTACTCCAAACAGAATACATAACATTAAAAGACAATGCCATTCTCAAATGACCCGAGCATTGCCGGGTCCCCAAGCTAGTTATAAATAAAACCTAAAATCGTACGAACAGTTACATAATAAAATTATAAAAGGTAAAGGTTTCCCCTGACGTTAAGTCCAGTCATGTCTGACTTTGCGGGTTGGTGCTCATCTCCATTTCTAAGCCGAAGAGCTGACATTGTCTGTAGACACCTCCAAGGTCATGTGGCCGGCATGACTGCATGAAGCGCCGTTACGGTACCTATTGAACTACTCACATTGGCATGTTTTCGAACTGCTAGGTTGGCAGACGCTGGAGCTAACAGCGGGCGCTCACGCCGCTCCCGGGATTTGAACCTACGACCTTTCGGTCTGCAAGTTCAGCAGCTCAGTGCTTTAACACACTTTGCCACCGGGGTTCACATAACCATAAAAGCATAAAAATAATTTCAGCCATAAAAACATGAACCTCAGTTTAATGAGCTCACGAAGGTTCACTAAAAAATTTAAAAATATTAAAAAGTTCAAGGTTAGCTAGTGCTATAATATCTGACAGTGCCAGGCCGACCTGCCAAGGCTAGAGGACAATGAAAATACCAGATTCAAAGGCAAAGTAGCTGACTGAATTAGGTGGTACTGCATAAAATGGTGGTTTTATTTTGTTAAGTATTATTGTATTTAAAGTTCCATATTGCTACACACAGAGTTCAGTTATTCTGGAATATGAGACTTTTTATCCATGTTATAGATGGAAAACTGGGGTTTTCCTTAATGGTGATACTGGAAGTGTGGCTTTTCTAAATACATTGAAGGAAAGGTCACATGTTAGTTTGCATCCTTATACCTGTTATCAGCATTCCTCATGATTCATGATTGTGCCAAGGTATAGAAAATCTATAACTAGCTCATTATCCTCTTTAAAGTTATGTAAATAATAACTATATAAATCATAACTTTATGGTACCACCAATGACTGATCTTGTTCAGAGCTCCCATATGTCCAGAAATGGCTTGTTCATGATGTCAAGTCCGTTAATTTGTGGCCTGAGCATCAAATTACACAGATACATACATAAACTCAGCAAATGGTTCCTGTATCACCCTTTCTGCTGAGGAACCCATTCTGGATGTGTGCTTGATTCATGAGGTTGTTGGTCAGAGCTTTTGCATTTCTTCCTTTCTTAAACACCCCAGAACATTACTGAGGGACAGAGATGAAAAAACGAGTGGATGTTGAGGGGACAAACCCATTGTTATTAAGGCAAACTTGCCCATTGATCTTCTCAAGAAATCCATTTTAGTGTGTTGTTGAAAGCTTTTATGGTCGGAATCACTGGGTTGCTGTGAGTTTTCCAGGCTGTATGGCCATGTTCCAGAAGCATTCTCTCCTGACGTTTCACCCACATCTATGGCAGGCATCCTCAGAGGTTGTGAGGTCTGTTAGAAACTAGGCATCTGGGGAAGATCCAGGGTGGGAAAAAGAACTCTTTTGTCTGTTGGAGGCAAGTGTGAATGTTGTAATTAATCACCTTGATTAGCATGGAAAAGTCTTGCAGCTTCAAGGCCTGGCTAATTCCTGCCTGGGGAATCCTTTGTTGGGAGGTGTTAGCTGGCCCTGGTTGTTTCATACCTGGAATTCCCCTACTTTCAGAGTATTCTTCTTTACTTACTGTCCCACTTTTAGAGTTTTCACAACGTCTGAGAATGCCTGCCATAGATGTGAACAAAACATTAGGAGAGAATTCTTCTGGAACATGGCCATACAGCCCGGAAAACTCACAGCAGCCCAATCCATTTTAGGCTTTCAAGTAATCCTGGAATTGTGTGAAACTTGTTTGAAAGGTCACTAGCCCTTTTTGTAGTAAAACTCACTTCATAGCTAAATGGTTCGCCTCTACATTTGATATTTCATTTCCATTTGTTCACAGGTTTGGCTACCCTGATGCTACATATCTTGCCCGGGTGCAAGAAGAACTACGGGCCAAGGGTATCACCAATGACTGATCTTATGCCCTGCTCCCCTATGTCCAGGAATGGCTTGTCCTTTCTCCCAAGTCCAGCGGTTGTGGATGGAGCATTCTCACCTATTGGAACCAACTGTCTCATGATATGGTCTTGATCCAGAGCACAGAGCCTGGTTATTCATATTGAGATAACATTCCAAGTTGAATCAGTTACCTGAAGAATAAGGGAGCAGAGGTCTATGGAAGTCTGTGTGTGCATGAATGTGTGTGCAAGCGAGAAAGAGTTGAATGAATGAAAATCAACTGAACACCTGCCTTTGAATTGGTTCCAGTAAGAAAAAGTTCAAGCCAGCCTACACACTGCACAGAATGAGACAGTAGAGTTCTGGACTGTATAAGCTCAGACTATTTGGTAGAATGGGATCACTATTTCAAATGATGCCCTCTTAAGTTCAAAAAGAAATAGAACAGGCAACTTCCTGTGTGTAGTAAACAAGCATATCAGAGAGAGTCCTTTGTTGAATCCTTCTCTATTATGTACTGGACAACTATATGCAGGAATACCGTAATTCATAATTGAAAATAATTGCCCTGGTATCTCATCTGACATCACTTAAGTTCAGGATTTCATTAGCTGCATAGTAATAATTGGCTCTTTGACCCAGAAATAGGTTCATGAAGAGACAAGCTATATTTGCTTGTTTGCATTTCTGTCTCATTGACGTTTCAAAACGGAGAAAATGGGAGTTGTTTTGATTTACCTCAAGAAGAGTGTGCTGTTGACAAGAGCTTCCCAACATTACTTCCCTGCGCTCTTTCTCTCCAGTCTCCATGCTCTCCAGGCAAAAGACTTGTGAGATTGGCAGAAGGCTTGGAGCAGGACTACAGACATGGATGTTAGATAAAGAAGGAGAAGGAGGTTCTCTTTCTCATTTGGGTGCTCTGTTTAATATTAAAATGAAGCCTTCCTATCTGTGCTTTCGTTGTGTTCACACCCCTTAGTGAGCATATACAAATGAGTGTGAACAGTTGATGTGTGTGCGTGTGAAAAAGAAGTGAACAGGACATTTCTTGTGAGCGAAAGGAAGCACTATTGGGTTTTTATAAACTAGGTCTCCCCATTGTGAAGCTGCTTCATACCCACCCTGTATCTTTTGTCCTGCATCCCCTATTCTGCTCAAAGGGATGCCAAAGTGGGGGTAAATTTCCAGGTGCATTTCCATTGCATCCTATTCTTGCCCTTTAGCTTCTTTAGTCATGCTACTAGAATTTTGAACACTTGGAGAACTAGACTGTACGAAATGGAATAAAGCGACAGCTGAGTACACTTGTGAAATTGTAGTCATTTGGGCCCAGAATGCTCAGCACTGAGGGTTTGCCTTAAACCTGGATGAAAACTGGGGTGGTCCCATGGATTTCTTTGAAATCACAGTGATTGAATGGAAAAGAGAGAGTAAAGTATGTGATGGCGCCGAGACCATTACACGGCCTCTTACCTTGTTCTCTGCTACCTTCACTCCTCCCCCAACACCTTGGTTGGTCACTTGAAGTGCCCAGACATCTGACGGTACACCTGTCTACTATGTTGCTAATCTCCAGGATTGGAATCAAGCAGAACTTTCTTCCAGAAACATTGGACTGCCATCCCTCCGGGTCGAGTTGGAGGGCAATAGCTCGTTGACTCTGTTCGTGGACATTAGACCACCAAGTTGACATGTCTGGTTGAGGACAGTTGGCAATCCCATGGACCACGCCTCATGTATATACCTTCTGTGCTGGCATATCGACCATTGTGTAATTATTCCAGCCATGTCGCACAGGGAATATCCTGAGTATCATTGGGAACTGGGCCTGGCCTTGGCTGGTCTGTATGCTCCTGACTCATGGCACCTACCTTGTTTGTTGAGTGTTTGGGGGGATTGGGGGAAGGGGACGTCTCTTGGCTAACTGTTAAGCGTGTTGCCTCTGGCAAAGATGAATTCTGATACTCACTTTGCCTTGTGAGAGCTCCCCTCAGATGCACAGTTTGGATGAAGGGGCTTTCTTTGCTGTTTCAAAAGAGTAACTGAAAATATGACATTTGTTCTCCTGTGTTTTTTCTTTCTTTTCTTTTTGAAGCAAGTGTGACAAGTATGCTTGTATGGTTTGTGTTTCTAATTTTGATCTAGGTGAGAGGAGATACTGGGTGATGATTTTTGTGTCAACCTTGCAAACAGATATGCAAATTTTTTTGCCTATAGCTGGTTTTAACGCTATCCTTGCCGCCTATCCTTGTGATTTTATTTTGCTACTAGAGTTTATACCCAGCATTGCTCAGGTGTCAGAAGGCCCGCTGCCCACCTACTTTCTCCCTTCTCAAGCTCTTAGAAGACCTACTTCGCAATGTTTCTGGCCCCTTTTACACTGCTATATATTCCAGCTTTTCAAAGTATATTTTTTAAGATTTTGTGTCAGAAAGATAGCATAATAAGTAAGTTTTTTGTGTGTCAGGAGCGATTTGAGAAACTGCTAGTCGCTTCTGGTGTGAGAGAATTTGCCGTCTGCAAGGACGCTGCCCAGGGGACACCCGGATGTTTGATGTTTTACCATCCTCATGGGAGACTTCTCTCATGTCCCCGTATGGAGCTGGAGCTGGAGCTGACAGAGGGAGCTTATCCATGCTTTCCCCAAGTTGAATTTCAAATGGCAACCTTCAGGTCACCAACCAAACCTCAATTCAGCAGTCTGCCCAAAGGTTTTAGCCCATGGCACCACCAGGGGCTCCATAAATAAGTTTAAAACTGATAAAAGTAAAGGAATCACAAACCTTTATTACTGTGAATTGATCAAAATGCCCAGTTGCCAGCTCTGATGACAGAGATATGATTTGAAATAGCTTCTCTACTCACATGTCATTTCTGGCCTCCTGTGTTCACTTCACTAACATGGACTCAAGGAAGCTTTGCTGTCAAACTCAACAATGCTAAAGGCTTCCAAACCTAATTATTGCTGATAGGTAAACCTCTATGGGGCAGCAAGGGCTTTCTCATGCCACATATTTTACTCCTTGTTGACTTGCGCAGAGGAACCCGTATTCTCTTGAATGGAGTCCCTGCTGCTTTAGCAGTAGTTGTTTGGTGTGCATTTCTCTTGAGGGTAGAACTATCTTGGAGGAGGCAAGAAGGACATTAGAGAAGACAGAAATGACCTGAACACATATAATAATAACATTTATTTATATTCTGCCGTCCCCAATGGGACTCAGTGCGTTACAGTATATAATGAAAAGACAGGCAAACATTCAATGCCTTGTTACAATCACATACAATGAGACATACAAACAAAGGCAAAGGCATCTCCTCTGGAGGCGGTGCTCATCTCTGACTGCGGAAGGTGGTCTGCATTTCCAAGCCGAGGAGCCTGTGTTATCCATAGACACCTTCTAGTCATGTGGCCGGCATGACTGCTTGGAGCGTCTTTTGCCTTTTCTTGCTGAAGCAGTACCTATTTACTCACATTTCCATGTTTTAGAACTGCTAGGTTGGCAGGAGCTAGGGCTAACAATGGGAGCTCACTCCGTCAAGCCTATTTGAACTGTCAGCCTTCAGGTCAGCAGTTCAGCAGCACAAGGGTTTAACCCATTGCACCATCGTGGTGCCATAAACAGGATTATGCGTATTTCCTGCTTTTGTATGACCATTCTCATTTTCAAATGGGGCCTTACCATATTAGCCTCCTGACTTGGAAACTCCATTATTGCTCCTTAACTGTGACCAGAAAAGTAGTGTTGTGCAGTCTCCTAATACACTTAGTGCAAAGGACTATGGGATAACCTGCATATCGGTTCCAGATCCTATGGGCAAAACGAAAAAGAATTGCTGTAATCTAATCCCCCCCCCCCCCCGCCCCTGTTTGTACAGCCACTGCAATTTAATGTCTGGCAACGCTCTTAGCTCCAGATGATATTTTTGTGCTAGACCTAATTACCATCTCCCTTTATCTCCTACCGGTGGTCATTGCCATTTTCTTCATATTCTTTACCTTTGTTCTTATCTCTTGCTACCACACATTGAGCCAGTTTGTGCAAGACAAGCCAGTGTTTACATATTTTCTCAGACTTATTTTTAGCTCCGTATTTTGAACTTTCATGTTACGGATTTAAGGTAGGGGATCTGTTCTTTGTAGAACTTAACCACTCCTGATTCCAGTTGATCTAACCTGTGTGTTACATCAGGAGATGCGTCCATGTCAAGACCAGAGCAGAGCATTTAGCCAGGGTGATCTCCACCTTACTAAATAACACAAAGTCAAAATGGGATCTGAGCAGTGGGATCTCATTCTCATCAGTTGTACCTCCTTCTACCCTGGACATGCATTCCGCATCTTCAAACACAGGCTTCCCCTGACTCTAGCTTTTCTACATCTGAATGGAGTGTTTTTGTGTGTGTGTGTGTTAGTTTCTGAAAGCTGCCTCTGCCTGGAGGTTCTGTTCCTTACTGGAGCCTGTCAGCAGCTAACCTATTGTCAAGGGGTTGTGTAATCCCCTGGTTTTGCTGGAGGGCTCTGGAGGAAATGAGCACAGCAGAGGTATTTATCCCCCACCCTTGAGGAGACTTTGAGGTACATGACATTTTGAATTTGTCTACTTCTATGCTGTGGTCATGGGGAGAGCAAATTTTGCCCGTGACGCTCCTGTGTAGCTGGAAGCTTTTCATATAATTAAAAGTATACATACTCTACTTTTCAGATTGAGTTGCAGAAGGCAGCTCTGTGGTGAATAAAACTAAGTGAAAACATTAACAAGTAGGGGTGGAAGATAGTATCACGTAATTATATAGGGGAGCCAGTGTGGTGTAGTGGTTTGAAGGCTTGGCTATGACCATTCGGCCATGAAACCCACTGGCTGACCTTGGAGGAGTCAAACCCTTCCAGCGTCAGAGGAGGGCAATGGCAAACCTCTTCTGAACAAATTGTTCATCATGGGGCTGCCACAGGATGGAAACGACTTGAAGGCACACAACAAAAGTGATGTAAATAAATAAATAAATAAATAAAATGAGCACAATAATGATAGACACAAGCTGGGAGATACCACAAAGGTCATCTTTCAGGCCCTGGGATTTTTGGTAATCCAGTGCTACAAACCCGATAGAGAACTGCTAGGGAACCAGGTTTCTCAGCCTGGGGGTTGGGACCCCTGGGGGGCTGCGGGGGGGGGGGGGGGATCCAAAGGGGTTGCCAAAGACCATCAGAAAAGACATATTTCTGAAGGTATTAGGAACCCCTCTGGAAGAGAAGGCTGAAAATCTCTCCGCCTGTCATAGAGGATCTGTGTGAGAAGTTTGGCCCAATTATATTGTTGGTGGGGTTCAGAATGCTCTTTGATTGTGGGTGAACTATAAATCACAGCAACAACTCCCAGATGTCAAGGTCTATTTTCCTGAAATTCCACCAGTGTTCATATTTGGGCATATTGAGTATTTGTGCCAAGTTTGGTCCAGATCCATCATTGAGTCCACAGTGTGCTCTGGATGTAGGTGAACTACAACTCCAAAATTCAAGGTCAATGCCCACTAAACCCTCCCAGTATTTTCTGTTGGTCATGGGAGTTCTGTGTGCCAAGATTGGTTCAATTCCATCATTGGTGGAGTTCAGAATGCTCTTTGATTGTATGTGAACTATAAATCCCAGCAACTACAACTCCCAAATGACAAAGTCAATCCCCCTCCCCAACCCAGCCAGTATTCAAATTTGGGCGTATTGGGTATTTGTACCAAATTTGGTCCAGTGAATGAAAATACATCCTGCATATCAGATATTCACATTATGATTCATAGCAATAGCAAAATGACAGTTATGAAGTAGCAACGAAAATAATGTTATGGTTGGAGTCACCACAACTGTATTAAGGGGTTGCGGCATTAGGAAGGTTGAGAACCACTGCTCTAGTACTTCCAATAAAGGGGAGCCCTTTTGCTTTTCAGAACAGTTCTTTTTCCCACAGGGAAACAATTTCATGCAGAAATTCCATTTTTCATCACTTTAACTTGTTGGTTGGTTTCTACTACCCGCTGGAGTAACAGAAAGTACATTTGCAATCTCATCTATATGACCGCTTATAATATATTTAGAATCATAGAGTTGGAAGAGACTGCAAGGGCCATCCAATCCAACCTCATTTTGCCATGCAGGAATATCCAATGAAAACAACCGACAGGTGTCCATCCAGCCTCTGTTTAAAAACCTCAAGAGAAGGAGACTCCACCAGACTCCCAAGTCAGCATATTCTACTGTTGCACAGTTATTACCATCAGGAAGTTCTTCCTAATGTTTAGGTGTAACATTTTATCTGCTATTTGAATCCATCACTTCGTGTTCTGTTCTCTAAAGCAACAGAAAACAAGCTTGCCACCTCATCAAGATGACATCCTTTCAAATATTTAAACATGGCTATCATGTGCCTTCGCAACCTCCTTTTCTCTGCCCCAAACATACCCCTCATCTGTTCCTTATAAGGTTTGATTTCCAAACCATTGGTCATTTTGGTCACCATTCTCTGGACACGTTCCAGGGTTGTCCTTCATTTAATGTCTTGATTTGATAAATAGGTTTCCCCCTCTTACTGTCTCTGGCTTGCAATCTTAGTGCAAGCAGAAACATTTTGAGTGACATAACAAAGGGATGGCTACTGAGAAGATGTGCCTAGCAACCAGCAGGCAAAGCCTCATAAAGGATGCTTGGCAAAGGTCAAGCTTTTCTGTAGTCTGTGGTCAGTCTGTCCACAAGTCAGAAACAGCTGGTTTGAAGCATTACTTAAGAAGACTTTTTTTTAAAGAGTGCATACAATGACCATATATGAAAGGGTAAGACTAGAATAAGCTTGGAAGTATATTATTCCAATACTCTTGAACTTTGTGTTGTCAAAGGTTTTCATGGCCAGAATCACTGGGATGCCGTGAGTTTTTCGGGCTGTATGTTCCAGAAGTATTCTTTCCTGATGTTTTGCCCACATCTATGGCAGGCATGTGAGTTCTGTTGGAAACTAGGAAAGTGGGGTTTATATATCTATGGAAGGTCCAGGGTGGGAGAAAGAATTCTTGTCTGTTGGAGGCTAGTGTGAATGTTGGGAGTTGTTTCAACAGTTTGAACAGAAAGGAGGAAACCATGATGAAGAACAAAATTTGGCTACCAATATTTAAAAGAAAACTCTAACTTCATAGAATCATAGAATCATGGAATAGTAGAGTTGGAAGAGACCTCATGGGCCATCCAGTCCAACCCCCTGCTTCAGGACAGTAAATAAAAAACAACACTCTGAAACAGGGGAATTCCAGACATGAATCCATCAGAGCCAGCTAACACCTCCCAACAAAGTATTCCACCAGGCAGGAAGCAGCCAAGCTTTGAAGGTGCAAGACTTTTCAATGCTAATCAAGGTGATTAATTGAAACCTTCACACTCGCTTCCAACAGACAAGAGTTCTTTCTCCCATCCTAGACCTTGCACAGGTATATAAACCTCACCTGACTAGTTTCCAACAGACCTCACAACCTCTCAGGATGCCTGCCATAGATGTGGCAAAATGTCAGGAGATAATGCTTCTGGAACATGGCCACACAGCCCAGAAAACTCACAGCAACACAGTCTTGAACCCATTCTTCAACTCGGACCCAATCTGAAATGGGATGCTTCTATTGTTATTTATTTAATTGCCACATTTTTGGTCCTAACGCACTGGCACACATGAAGCAGAACATAATACAAGGAGAATAGTTAAAAAGCAGAAAGGTGTGTAAGAATAGTAGCATCTGCATCCCAATGTTTCCTAGAAAAGTCACAGAGATGTAACTGGTAAGTAATGAAGCCTGATATGCTTCCTTTAGGAAAAGAGTAACCTGGGGTACTAATAAAGCCCTGCCTTTCATGCCTACTTACCTCACTTATGAAGACTCATTCTTTTCCGGTCGTCTTTCTCACCCTCTCCCTGCTTATGTCTCTTTCTTTTAGATAGATGATCAGCAAAGAGCCTGCATTTTATTTTAGCTCTTTTCTGCATTTCCCTGGGCAGGTTCTCACAAGATAAAATAGAAACATACTTTTTTAGCAGCTTCCCACGGGAAAAATGTAAGCAGGTGCAGCTTACTGAAGAAAAAAATAACACCATTCCATCTCCCACAATTTAGAATGGTGTAGTTGCTATTGCTACCCTCTAGCAATTTCTTCCATTGTAGATCTAGTAAACAGTATTCTTTCCTTACTGCTGGCATGGCCAATTCGGCTAGAAGGAAACGGGAGGGAGGCTTTATCTTAGATTGTAACTTCTCAGGCTTTGAGAAAAGAGTGCCAGACTAGATTTATTTATTGTGTCGGAGGTGAATTGAGGATACAGTTATAACGTATTTAAAAACACAAAGTTAAAAACTTGGCATTATACTAGATTTCCTTTGACCAGAAGCTGGCCACTTGGAGTGCCTCTGGTGTCAGTGTAAGAAGGTCCTCCATTGCGCATGTGGCAGGGCTCTGGTTCCACTGTAGTAAGTGGTCTGTGGTTTGCTCTTCTCCACACTCACATGGTGTGGACTCCTCTTTGTAGCCCCATTTCCTGAGATTGGCTCTGCATCTCATGGTGTCAGAATACAGTCTGTTCAGCGCCTTCCAAGTCGCCCAGTCTTCTGTGTGCCCAGATAAGACAGAGCTTTGCTATAACTTAGAGAGGGTAAGCCATGTATTTTTTCCTAAGCAAAACTCCTCTATTTGCAAGCTTAACAGACAACTATTTGAAAGTGGGTTGCTGTGAGTTTTCCAGACTGTATGGCCATGTTCCAGAAGCATTCTCTCCTGACATTTCAACCAAATCTATGGCAAGCATCTTCAGAGGATGTGAGGTCTGTTGGAAACTAGGCAAGTGGGGTTTATATATCTGTGGAATGTCCAGGATGGGAGAAGTGTGAATGGTGCAATCGGCCATCTAAATTAGCTTTGAATAGCTTTGAAGGCAGCTTCCTTCCTGGCGGAATCCTTTGTTGGGAGGTGTTAGCTGGCCCCGATTGTTTTCTGTCTGGAATTCCCCTTTTTTCTGATTGTTGTTCTTTATTTACTGTCATGATTCATCTTTTCCTCCTTTCTGTTGAAATTGTCCACATGCTTGTGGATTTCAATGGATTCTCTGTGTAGTCTGACATAGTGGTTGTTAGAGTGGTCCAGCATTTCTGTGTTCTCAAATAATATGCTCTGTCCAGGTTGGTTCATCAATTGCTCTGCTCTACTAAGGCTGACTTCTCTGGTTGAGTTAGTCTGCAGTGCCTTTCATGTTCCTAGATTCATGTTAGGGCAATGCTGCGTTTGGTGGTCCCTATGTAGACTTGTCCACAGTTCTATGATATACGGTAGACTCCTGCAGAAGTGAGAGGATCCCTCTTGTCCTTTGCTGAACAAAGCATTTATTGGATTTCTTAGTAGGTCTCAGATAGTTTGTAGGTTGTGTTTCTTCATCAACTATTTGAAAGGCTGCCCAGTTCCAAGTTTCATTGAAATACACGAACTATAGGAAGTAGGAGGGACAATTTGACCTTTACTATCTACACGAATGAATCCAGACTAGTGCAGACGACAAAGGGATTAGTACTTCCCTTGTAAGAATGCTATGAAAAGTTTATTTTAAGTTACTTTATCTTTACGGTTAGGTATGGAGAGAGGTGCATACCTTATGTGCCAGAATAACATGGCTAGCTTAGTGTACTTTGTACCCTTATCGTGTTGTTTGCCTGAATCCTTGGTCTGTGGATGGGAGAGTCTTCTTGTGATTGCGTCTGTAGGAAAACATTAGGGATCAGAAATGGCCTTGCTAAACCAGACAAGGATCTGTTTGTTCCAAGCAATGGGCTGTGAGGTTTCCCAGGGAAGCTCAGAAACAGATGACAAGTCCTTTCCCTCCCTTACCACACTGTTACAATGCTATGATTCCATTTTAGCTGCCATGGCTGCGTCCTATGGAATCCTAACATCTAAGAGCTTTTAAAGAGCTTTTTATCTTTTAAAATTGCATTTCATTATTTTCATCAGATGTGAATTGTTTGAATACTGTAAATAGTTTGACTCTATTTTTATATTTGCGTTTAACATGTTTTTAATTATTTTCAATTATGAGCCACCAAGTCTCAATTTGGGGGAAAGTCGAAGTATGTACACATGCATATTTGTTTGTATTTATCACAAAGGCAGTTGCTAGGTGAAGTGCCCGCTGCGATATCACTGGGAGAGAAAGGCGATGTATATGAGGAAATGGGAGTAAGGAAAGAAAGAAACAGAAAAAGAAGGGAAAGGAAGGGAAAGGGGAAGAAAAAGGAGGGAAGAAAGGAAGGAATTCCTGTCTGGAATTTCCCTGTTTTCTGAATGTTGTTCTGTATTTACTGTCCTGATTTTAGAATTATTTAAAACTGGTAGCCAGATTTTGTTCAGGGTTGTTGTATGTTTTCTGGGCTGTATGGCCATGTTCTAGAAGTATTCTCTCCTGACGTTTCGCCCACATCTATGGCAGGCATCCTCAGAGGTTGCCTGCCATAGACGTGGGCGAAACGTCAGGAGAGAATACTTCTAGAACATGGCTATACAGCCCGGAAAACATACAACAACCCTGTGATCCCAGCCATGAAAGCCTTCGACAACACAGATTTTGTTCATTTTCCAGAGAGGAAACAATCAGGGCCAGCTAACATCTCCCAACAAGGGATTCCCCCAGGCAGGAAGCAGCTAGGCTTTGAAGCTGCAAGACCATTGAATACTAATCGAGGTAGCCAATTGCAACATTCACACTTGCCTCAAACAGACAAGAGTTCTTTCTCCCACCCTGGATATTCCACAGATATATAAACCCCACTTGTCTAGTTTCCAACAGACCTCACAACCTATGAGGATTTCTTTTTCATATCAGGGGTGACTTGAAAAACTGCAAGGCACTTCTGATGTGAGAGAATTGGCTGTCTGCAAAAACGTTGCCCAGAGGACGCCTGGATGTTTTGATGTTTTTACCATCCTTGTGGAGAGGCTTCTTTCATGTCCCCGCATGGAGCTGGAGCTGATAAGTGTTGGGAAAGTGTTGGAAGTAATGTGGGTTTGTTTGTTGACCTCGTTCGTTTTTTTTTTTCTTCTTTTATCTCCTTCTCTCTTTTTTAATGTATTCCCAATACTCAATAAAAAACTAAGCAAAAAAAAAAAAAGTTTGGAAGTATAGCTTATGCTTACATTCCCAAGCAGAAAAGGCACAAGTTGACTGTAGATCTGAACAAACTATTTTAGTTGGTTATGCACCTGCAAATAAAGGCTATAGAGTCATGAACTTAATGACTGGTGAAGTATCTACACGACATGTAGTGCATTTTGATGAACAGAGCAAAGTCAATCTAAAAGGAACTGTGCTAGATTTTTCAGATGAAGAAGAGAATACTACTTTACAGCTTACAGAGTCCATTGATGATGTACCAACAATTTCTTCAATTGACACACTGGAAATGTCACCGGAGTTCATCCAGAGAGGCAAGGAACGCACCACAGACGCTAGAGGCAGTACACAAACAGGAGGGCCAGAAGATGATGCTGGTGAGTTGTGTCCTGGAGTAGATGGATCTGCGGAGGTAGGTTGTCTTCCAGAACAAACTCACAGGTATTCATTGCGTCCTAACAGAGGTGTACCACCCTCGAGATTGTCTTACCTTGCAGAGTCAAAATTATCCAGTGAACCGTCTACTATAGAAGAAATTGAGATGCTACCTGCCACAGAAGCTGAACAGTGGAGGAAAGCAGCACAAGAAGAGATTGATGCTCTACACAAGAATGGAACTTGGACACTAACTGAACTTCCACCTGGTAAGAAGCCAATTGGATGCAGATGGGTATTCACATTAAAGAGAGATGCAGAAGGAAGGATTGAGCGCTACAAAGCGAGACTAGTTGCTCAAGGATTTTCTCAGAAGTATGGTGTGGATTATGATGAAACTTTTGCACCTGTTGTGAAACACAGCACCATAAGACTACTTCTAAGCATTGCAGCTTCAAAGAAGATGACTGTACAACATCTAGATGTTAAGACTGCATTCCTGCATGGAAAGATTACGGAAAGTCTATTTATGAGACAACCACCTGGTTTTGAGGACAAGAGAAGACCTTGTTTGTAAACTTCACAAGGGTTTATATGGACTTCATCAATCAGCAAAAGCCTGGAATGACAAATTAGATGAAATGCTGAAGCAATTGGGATTCAAGCAAGGAGAAGCAGATCAGTGTTTGTACACTAGAACCAAGAATGGACATTGTACTTTTATTCTGACCTATGTAGATGATCTTATTGTATCAACTGAATCAGATGGTGATTACACCGAGGTTGTACAACATTTGAGCAAACAAGTTGAATTGAAAGAACTTGGAGATGCTACGTACTATCTTGGAATACAAATCAAGAGAGAGGAAGATGGATCTTTTCTCTTGAGTCAGAAGCAAAAGATTATAGATTTGCTGGAAGTTACTGGACTTCAAGACGCAAAAACAGTAGCTACACCAATGACTACAGATTTCTTGAGAAACAATGAAGAAAGTGAACTTTTGCCAAACAACAACCAGTATAGAACTGCTATAGGAAAGCTCCTATATTTAGCTACCAGTACCAGACCGGATATATCGTCTGCTGTTGGAATTCTAAGCAGAAAGGTCAGTGCACCTACTCAGAGAGATTGGATAGCTGTCAAGAGAGTTGTAAGATACCTGAAAGGAACAATGGACTTACAATTGAAGTTACCAGTAAGTGACAAACCGAGATTGATTTGTTACTCAGATGCTGACTGGGCTAGTGATTCTTCAGATTGTCAATCAACTAGCGGATATCTCTTTATGTACGGAAATGGTCCTATTGCTTGGGCCAGCCGGAAGCAAGAATTAGTGGCTAAATCCACTACTGAAGCAGAATACATAGCCATTTCCCTAGCATCAGATGAACTTTTGTGGCTTCATCAACTTCTGACTGACTTTGGAATTGATGAGCAGAAGCCTATTCAAGTGTTTGAGGACAACCAAAGTTGTATCAAGTTTGCCAAGTCTGAGAAGATGATGATGCGTACAAAGCATATTGGGATAAGGTACCATACTGTACGCAAACTTTCTCAAGATGGAATGGTTGAACTGACATACTGTCCAACAAAGGAGATGGTGGCGGACATTTTGACTAAACCGTTACCTAGAGATGGTTTCCAAGACCTCCGTGTCAAGATGGGACTAATTGTTTAAAATGCATGACAGATTGAGGAGGGCTGTTGGGTTATCTAAGCAATCATGCATGCATTTTCAATGTGGGATGGTTTATGTAGTTAGTTATGTCTGTTGCTTAGTAACCTGAACAGAGCTGCATTCCAGAGTTGATGACACCATTTAAGGGTTTTGCATATGAAATGGGAAATGGGTGTATCCTTTCTGGGGACACACAGGAAGTGATGTACAGATACCTCTTCCTGTCTCTTCCTCTTCGGTCCTGACCATGCCATGCTGATGTTCCTGTCTGTTAAGAGATATGTAGTTTCCTGAACTGTTTTTCTTTGGAACTAAGATGTTTTTGCCTGTATAACCATCATCATGCAAGATTGTGAGTAAACATATTTTTGCTATTTTATTTGATGTCTCTGATGCTTATTTTATGCGCATGACCTTTTAAAGGGAAAGGGAGGCTGGATATTTTGTCTTATTGTTTATTTACTTTTTACCTCTGCTCACATAAACCCCTAGTCTTCTGCGTTTTTACTGCTCTGCACGAATGTTTAACCATATTGGAATCATAATCTTAACAGGTTATGAAAATATATTCCTATTAATAAGGGAGCTCATCCGTGTTCTCCCCTGAGTTGGATTCAAACTGGCAACCTTCAGGTCAGCAACCCAGCCTTCAAGTCATCAGTCCTGCCGGCAAAAGGGTTTAACCCACTGCACCACTGGGGGCATGGATGTGGGTGAAATGTCAGGAGAGAATGCTTCTGGAACATGGCCAAACAGCCCAGAAAACCCACAGCAACCTAGTGATTCTGGCCATGAAAGCCTTCGACAACAGAGTTGCCACTGTTGCCATAGAGATATTTTGAGATAGGTCTTCTCAAAGCTGGAGAAGGGAGGAAGCAGGTAGGCAAGTGCTGGATATATACTCTTTGATGAAACATGCAGAGCAGTGGTTCTCAACCTGTGGGTCCCCAGATGTTTTGGCCTTCAACTCCCAGAAACCCTAACAGCTGGTAAACTGGCTGGGATTTCTGGGAATTGTAGGCCAAAACACCTGGGGTCCCACAGGTTGAGAACCTCGGCTTTACAGGTATAAGCATAATCATAATATGCCATGGGGAGGGCTTTTACAATCTCCCGTCAGTGAGCCCCTTTGGAGCCTCAATGAAGCCTAGGATTCCATAGGAGGCAGCCATGGCATTTAAAGTGGAATCATAGTGCCATAACTGTGTAATGTGACAGGGCCCTGAAACGACTTCAGTATTTCTTCACATTACATCAGATACTCTAGATTGGGAAATGTCAATCTGGGATGTTGTGTATGATAGCCCGAAATGTCTATTGGTTTGTTGCCACTGCCACATACATCCTTAGGTAATAAATCTGCAAAGTAAATTTTTCCTAGAGTGAAGGAGCATTTCCTTTTATTTGTCATGCCTTGGACATGTTTCATAGTTCTCCCCAGCCAAATGTTGGCTGAAAGTACCGTGGGAAGTGCACAACTTGGTCATTGCCCGTGTGGGTTGATTCCAATACAGCTTTGCAGCCGTAGACATATTTATTGAGAGCATAAACCTCACTGAGCTCAGCGCAACATAATCTAAGATAAAATACCTAGCCTTCGGAGACACATTCCTACAGACAAAAAGACCCTTCATTGAGATCCTATGAATGATCACTGTTCTATGGAGCCTATATGTCCAGTTCTGGAATTAGATGTAAACATTTTGGTTATCCATAAAAATAAACACAGCAAAAATGCCTCTCTCCCTCCTCTTCTCAAATTGCAGTTTCTGAGCTCTGTTGCCCTTTGTAAGAGAGTGTAAAATAGTTGAAGCATTCAATTCTCCACTGAAAAGCATGGGGTGGAGAAGCCAGAATGCTAAAAACTGAATGAAATTATCCTGTGTATTAGTAAGTTACATGAATGTCAGTATGAGGGTTAAAACCAATGTTGTTTTCTTTTAAAAGCTATTTGCAAACAGCATCTCTGCTCTCTTCTGGCACAGAGTATTAGTAGGGGTTTGTCCCCCCTTGATACATTCCCCAGACTCTTCCAAACCATTATAGATTGGACTTGTTTTCTTTTCTGAGTGCGAGGGAATATGATTCTCTTGAGGCATAGGATGGGGATGGGGGTGATTTGCAGATTTTTGGCTAAAACCAGCTGTCCTGGCATTTTGCCACCTTGCTCTTGAGAATAAAGTCCAGAAATCCAGCAAGAAGGAAGGGGAAGGGGGTGGGACGGGGGAAACTTACAAAACTCAACTCTTCCCTTTTGCAGCAGAACAGACCTCTTTGGAGTCTGGCTCCATCACATTCTCGCTCACATTGCCGGGTTTCAAAATCGTGACATAGCAAGGTAAGAGCTGTGCATACAAAAGGGATCCTTTTTGGGGTGGGAGGATAGTCATGGAATGAACGTGCCTTCTTCAATCCACCTTTTGGCTAAACAGTAGAGAGCCTTGCAGTCTATAACAACCGAGACATAAAGCAAGACCTGGTAAGATATGACAACTACACTGTCTACATGCGTTTCTTCTTCCCAGTAGATTTGGCTACTTTATATGTTTCCATGTTTGTCTTGGGTGAAAAATTAAGAAGGCCTTAAGACTGGCCCAAGATATTGTGCTGCCTGAGGTAAAGGGACAAGATGGCCCTGACTCAAGACCTGGCTCTTTACTAGAGCTTTTAATCTATGTTAATTTTATCAATATTTGTATGTATATATTTTTATCCTTTACAATTTTATCTTGTAAATCGCCTAGAGCATCGTGGATGGAGGGCGATTAATAAGTAATTAAATGATGATGATGATGATGATCCCAATCCACTTCTAGAGTCCGACGGGACAGGGAGTTGTGATGGGACAAATGTTGCATGGTGCACTTGAAGACAGCAACCAAGTAGGTAGAGCTGAGCACAAATGGGGATGTGCTGTGATTTTGAAGCTGCAAGGCTTTCATGGCTGGGATCACTGGATTGCTGTGAGATTTACGGGCTGTATGGCCACGATCCAGAAGCATTATTTCCTGACGTTTCACCCACATCTATGGCAGGCATCCTCAGAGGTAGTGGGGTATATTGGAAACTAGGCAAGTGAAGTTTATATATCTGTGGAAGGTCCAGGGTGGGAGAAAGAACTCAAGTATAAATGTTGCAATTAATCATCTTGATTAGCAATGAAAAGCCTTGCAGCTTCAAAGCCTGGCAAATTTCTGCCTGGGGGAATCCTTTGTTGGGAGGTGTAAGCTGGCCCTGATTGATTCATGCCTGGAATTCCCATTTTCAGAGTGTTGTTCTTTATTTACTCTCCTGATTTTAGAGTATACTGCAGTGGTTCTCAATCTGTGGGTCCCCAGATGTTTTGGGCTACAACTCCCAGAAATCCTAATAGCTGGTAAACTGGCTAAGATTTCTGGGAGTTGTATGCCAGAACATCTGGGGACCCACAGGTTGAGAACCACTGGTCAACTGTATACCATGCAGGACAAGTCTGCATAGAAACCACCAAACGCAGCATTGCCCAAACACAAATCAAGCAACATGAAAGGCACTGCAGACTAACTCAAACAGAGAAGTCAGCCATAGCAGAGCATGTGATGAACCAACCTGGACACAGTATATTATTTTAGAACACAGAAATACTGGACCACGCTAACAACCACAATGTCAGACTGTACAGAGAAGCCATTGAAATCCACAAGCATGTGGACAATTGCAATAGAAAGGAGGAAACCATGAAGATGAACAAAATCTGGCTACCAGCATTTAAAAAAAAAACCCTAAAAAATCAGGACACACAGCCCGGAAAACTCACAGCAACACAAACGTGGATGTTTTAAATTCTCTCCATTTAGGGCAAGGTGGGGGAGCAAACTGGGGGTTCACTTCTCAAAGGGGAAAGGAAATTCCCCAACAGTTTCTTGTATGGGAGTAACATATGATTAGCAATGGCTCTACCATTGCTTCCTTTCCCCCCACCACTAGCCCTAATCTCTATGTGACAACAGCAGTTGACTCCATTGGCCTCTTGGACCCATCCTTCCTAATTCTGTAAAGTGGTATTTTATGTAGTGAGTGGATTATTCTCTGTAATCTGCCTCAAGCTATGAGGAGAGGCGAGTAAGAAATAATACAGTAGAGTCTCACTTATCCAACATTCGCTTATCCAAAGTTCTGGATTATCCAACGCATTTTTGTAGTCAATGTTTTCAATATATCATGATATTTTGGTGCAAAATTCATAAATACAGTAATTACTATGTAGCATTACTGCATATTGAACTACCTTTTCTGCCAAATTTGTTGTATAACATGATGTTTTGGTGCTTAAGTTGTAAAATCATAACCTAATTTGATGTTTAATAGGCTTCTCCTTAATCTCTTCTTATTATCCAACATATTCGCTTATCCAACGTTCTGCCGGCCCGTTTATGTTGGATAAGTGAGACTCTACTGTAATAATAATAATAATAATAATAATAATAATAATAATAATAATCAAATATGAGGAAATTTTGTGTCAATTTTAGTTAATTCAGGGGGTGTAAATCTTTCTGTCTACTACTGCTCAGTGTTGGCTGCCTTGCGATGCCAAACCCACCATGTATTCTGTGACTAGAGGTACATCTAGACTGTAGAATTAATGCAGTTTGACATCACTTTACCTAATAGGGACTCAGGAGTAGTTATTTGGCGAGGCACTGCGGTGGCACAGTGGGTTAAACCCTTGTGAACTGCTGTCCTGAAGGTTGCCAGTTCGAATCCGCAGGATGGGGTGAACTTCCGTCTGTCAGCTCTAGCTTGCGGTAACATGAAAGAAACCTCCCAATAGCACATCCAGGTGTCCCCTGGGCAACATCTCTGTAGACAGTCAATTCTCACACCAGAAGTGATTTGCAGTATGTTCTCAAGTTGCTTCTGACACAATAAAAAACCCTCTTTAGCACAGAAGGCTAAAGACCTTGTAAACCTACAACTCCCAAGGTTCAATAGATCCATGGCAGTTAAAGTAATGTCGAACTGCATTCATTCCACAATATAGGTAAAGGGGAAGGTTTTCCCCTGACATTAAGTGTAGTCTTGTCCGACTCTGGGGGCTGGTGCTCATCTCCATTTCTAAGCCAAAGAGCCGGTGTTGTCCACAATACAGACGCACCAAAAAGGCGTTCTGGTTCGACCTGTTGTGGTATTTTCACACCAGCAGATGGAGCCATGAAGTCACGCAGCCCTTATTGTGGTTCCAGGTCTAGCAGGGAGTTTGGGGCCCAGTGGCAAAACAGGGGCACCGGCTTCCCTCTCCCTTCCTGGCTTCCCACTGTCCATCTAGAAGTATAGAAGCAATAGTGTGAAGGGATGTGTGTGTATGTGTGTGCTGGCTGGCTATACAAGTACATTCAGATACATGTCCAAGGATTGGGAAATGGTGACACATGGTAAAAATTAAAAGACATCCTCTTTTCTGGCTTCCAAACCTGGGATGCGAGATTTGGCTTGCCCATCCAGGCTGATGTTTTTGTAGTGCCGAGGAAGCTAAATCCCACACCCGGGGATCTGAAAACAGGAACGCCACTTGAAGAGAGTCTCTGTTCCTCGATTTCTTCTGGGCCTACATTTGTTCACATGCCCCTTATTTATCCTTTCCCCCTTTCCTTCCTCCCACAAAGCCCTTCCAGTATCTTGCCACTGCCTTACAAATAGCGTGCTTAAGTCAGGTTATTTTTAACCTTCGGATGTGTCTATTTTTATCGCTGCTCCCTTTTGGTGCCAGGGGCTCTTTTGGCTGGGTAGCGCTGATCCGGAGCAGAGCACTGCAAATAGGTGGTAGAGTAACGTCCTAAATGTTGGCTTGCCCCTGTTTTCCCAGTCCAACTGTTTCGTGTGGACAGGGATGGGGGAGGATCTCAGTGGATGCTTTTTTGGAAAGGGGAACACTCATGTCTTTCACCCTCCCTCTTTCTCTCGCTGCTTCTGGCTTTCCTTTGGGGAGGGTGTGTGTGTGCCAGTTCTTGTGCTTTCCCCATATTTGGCAATTTCTCTTTAGGTTGGTGCTTAAGTCTTATACTGACCACATCAACTAAGTCTGCTGGTCAAGATTTTCTCCAGCAACCAAGCTGGATGGATGGGCAACTACAGGGTGGCAGTAGTTTCTCCAAGCATCTTCACTTTAATGTGCTAGTGTGCCACTCAAGCTGGCCTCTCTCTCTCTGCCTCTTACTCCATTCTGTCCTTTTGGCAAACCTGTCTATCTGTGTAAAAAAGCTAGGCATTTGAGGTTTGAGTATTGGACTGGGACATAGTGGGGAGTAGTGGGGAGAGACACAATTCACATCCAGACTCAGCCATGGAAAATCACTTAATGACTTTGAGCAATTCACACTTTCTCAGCCTTAGAGGGAAGCAATGACAAAGCTGCTCAAAGGGTTTAACCCATTGCGGTGGCACAATGGTTTAAACCCTTGTGCTCTTGAACTGCTGACCTGAAGGTTGGCTGAATTGCTCACCTGAAGGTTGGCAGTTTTAATCCGCAAGACAGGGTGAGCTCCCGTCTGTCAGCCCTAGTTCCTGCCAACCTAGCAGTTCAAAAACATGCAAGTGTGAATAAATAGGCACTGCTTCGGAAGGAAAAAGGCAAAGTGACGCTCTAAAAAATCTTGCCGGCCACTCAACCTGGAGGTGACAACACAGGCTCCTCAGCTTGAAAATGGGGAAAAGCAACTTCCAGAGCCAGAGATAAGAAGCTGGAAATGAAAGGAGAACTCTTGCCTTTGTGTTTGTGTGTCTCATGTGATTGTAGCCCCCGGTGGCGCAGTGGGTTAAACCCTTATGCTGGCAGGACTGATGATTTGAAGGTTGGGTTACTGACCTGAAGGTTGCCGGTTTGAATCCAACCTGGGGAGAGTGCTGATGAGCTTCCTCATCAGCTCCAGCTCCATGCGGGGACGTGAGAAGGCTCCCACAAGGATGGTAAAAACATCAAAAACATCCGGATGTCCCCTGGGCAACGTCCTTGCAGATGGCCAATTCTTTCACACCAGAAGCGACAAGCTGCTCCTGACATGGAAAAAAGTGATTGACATGGAAAAAAGACATGGAATGTTTGCCTATGTATGTAGGCAAATCCACTCTGATTCTCCTAGAGGAGAAGGGTGGAATATAAATAAAGTGTATTATTATTATTACCAAATGTTGTTAGGAGCCTCTGGTGGCCTAGGGGATAAAAGCCTCGTGACTTGAAGGTTGAGTTGCTGACCTGAAAGCTGCCAGGTTCGAATCCCACCCGGGGACAGTGTGGATGAGCTCCCTCTATGCTCCCTCCTGGCCAAAGATAACATCTCTCTAGGGATTTCTAAGTCTCCTAGCATAACTCTATGGTCAACCTCTGCTGGAATTTGAATACAGAATTGCAATGGAGGACCTAGAGATTCCTAGAGAAGTAAGTTTTCTCTCTAGAAATCACTAGGTCCTGAAGGAAGTTGACTAGAGTCACACTGGAGTCCACATGTGAGTGTGGAGAAGAGCAAACCACAGACCACTTACTACAATGTAACCTGAGCCCTGCCACATGCACAATGGAGGACCTTCTCACAGTGATACCAGAGGCACTCCAAGTGGCCAGCTTCTGATCAAAAGAAATCTAGCAAAATGCCAAGTTTTTAACTTTGTTTGTGTTTTGAAATACAGTATAACTGTATCCTCAATTTGTTTCTCACACGATAAATAAATATATGACTATGGCGAGCAGGGCGGCCAGGGTCAAAGATACTCTTTGTATGTGCAAAAACAGCATCAACTGAAGGAAATAAAATGTGTAAAACAGATTATGTTAAGAGAGAGAATTGCTAACCTGAGGAATTGCACTGGGCTGAGAATCTCAATATTCCTCACTACTTGCTATCCTACCCTGTTTCCCCTAAAATAAGACATCCCCAGAAAATAAGACCTAGTAGAGGTTTTGCTGAATTGCTAAATATAAGGCCTCCCCCGAAAGTAAGACCTAGCAAAGTTTTTGTTTGGAAGTATGCCTGCTGAACAGAACACCAGAGCATGCAGGATCGGTAAATGTACATACTATAAAGTGTTGTACATGGAAATATTGGTAGTAACAAGAAATTCTTGATAGGATTCACAGTTTGTCTGGTTATGCTGGTTTATGATGACAACTACTGTACAGTATATAATAAATGTTCATTTTTTTGTTCAACAATAAATGTAAATTATTCTTCATGGAAAAATAAGACATCCCCTGAAAATAAGACCTAGAGCATCTTTGGGAGCAAAAATTAATATAAGACACTGTCTTATTTTCAGGGAAACATGGTATATGCAGAACCATCAACTTAGTGGTCAAGCTCAGATATAAATCCAGAACTACCTCATCAGCATCCAATACTGGATCCAGCTCAGAGAAGAGAGAAAAAGAAGCGCAATCTTGTCACCTCCATCATGTACGCAGTATTTGTTATAGTGAATTGAGTTCCAGAAAGAATTCCATTTAGGAAAAATAATGTGAGCCTCCACAAGTCACTAACTAAATTCTAGGAGCTGTCTTCCAAAAAGGCCTCTTCTTCCAAGCTTTATGAGACTACATCTCACTCTCTTAGGTCCCCTGGGAAGACTTTACATAGTTTGGCCCTTCGTCTTTTACAGAAGATGGATTTGCACCCCCTCCCACATCTTTCAAACCTTTCTCGAGATGCCAGAAATATTCCTTGAATCTCTTTGAGGACTGTCCAGACAGCTGTTTGCAAAAGCACCTGCTTTCGCTACTGCCTGGCTGGCTGTTCCTCCCAGCTGCCTGGATAATCTCACTTCCCTTGTGCTCGGTTCAGGAGTTGAATCATGAATGAACAAGAGGAAAGAGTCAGCACAGCTAGAAGCACGTTGGACTGCCACAGATCCATTTCCTCTAGCAGGTTACCTGAGGACATTTGGAGGTGCAGAACTAAAGCAGGTTTCCCCACTGAGCCAGAGAATCAATTATCAGCAGGTCTGGGCACTTGGAGATGACTTCACATTTAAAGAAAGAGATGGAAGTGAGTGAGGGGCTGTGGTGTGAGATGTTAAAATGATGGAAAAAAAGCTTTTCTCTCTGGGGTGGCAAATCTGGCACAACAGCCCACTATGAGACGTCTGAGAGCTAACGTGTTACCACTAGCCCAGCAAACCATGAGTCTGAATGAGCCGAGATACAAAACATATGTACATTTTGAGATGTGTGTGTACGCACATACACACAGGTATATGTATATGTATATATGTATGTGTGTGTGTGTGTGTGTGTATAAGTGATGGAATCGCGGCACCGAGCAAAACAACTAAACTATGGGGGCCCCAACCTTGAAATTGGACAACACAACCCATCATCCACGCCTCTAGGTTGATACAATAAAAAATCCCGTCAAAAACCTCCATGGGACCTTAAAACCTCAGCCTTCAGCCTGGCTGGAAGGCCCCATGGTGGTCGGAGGAGGAGGGGCCTCCACGCGGTTGGGCGTGGGTAAACATTCTCAGGCCGTGGCGGGACCCCAGCAGGCATGGAACAACCCCCCCCAAAGCGCCACCTCCTCCATGCGCCACAGACCGGAGCGAGCCCCCCCCCCCCGACCCACCTCAGTTTCCCGTGGCTGCGAGGCCCCAAGGTTTCTTTTCTTTTTTTGGGGGGGGGGATGTGGAGGCCTGCAGAGCCGAAGGCGGGGGGGGGCTTCCAGAAAGGCCCCCCCTCCCCATGAAGACCATCGCAGGCTCCTCCGTGCCCCGCAGGCCTCAGGGCAGCCCCGGCCACGAGAGAGCCGGAGCCTGAACCTTCCCCCCCCAAGATCCACCTCCGCCTCCCGCCAGGCCGGAGGGAGGCCGCAAGGACCAAGGTTTTGTTTCTTTTAACTCTTTTCTTTTGGAGATAAACGCCTCAAGGCTGGGAAGCGCCCTGGCCCCAAGGAGGGAGGCCCCCAGGCCCCAATGTTTGGGTTTAGTTTTTTTTTAGATGGAGGCCTCTAAATTCCAGAAAGGAAACAACTGGGCCAGCTAACATCTCCCAACAAAGGATTCCCCCAGGCAGGAAGCAACAATATAATCTCTAAAATCAGGACATTACATAAAGAACAACACTCTGAAAATGGGCATTCCAGAAAGGAAACAACTGGGCCAGCTAACATCTCCCAACAAAGGATTCCCCCAGGCAGGAAACAACCAGGCTTCCAAACAGCAAGGCTATTCAGTGCTGTTCAGCCTAACCAAGCAAGATTTCCCCTCCATAGTACACCCTCAGGGTTTCAAGCCATGAGGCTACTTCGTCTCATTCAGCCTACCCAAGAAAGGATGCCCCTATGTAGAAAGCAGTCAGTCTTTGAAACAGCGAGGCTATTCAATGCCATTCAAATTGGCTAAAAAACCATTTCCCTACAACGCAAGTACCCAGCCTTCCAAGCAGCAAACCTATTCCATTGTATTCCAGCTCACCAAACAAGGATTCACATAAGGAGAAAACACCCAGACTTTAAGACCGCAAGGCTATTCACTGCTATTTCAACTGGTCAACAAATGATTCCCATTTTGTTTGTACTAATTGGCTCTGCAGAGAGAGAAAATTAACCAGGGCTTAGAAAGAGTATGGCAGATTTTGGCACTGCCTTGCAGAAATGGAAACAAGTCACTTTTCTGAGAAAATGCTCACTAGCTAAATTCTATCTATATATATAAAAGGCTAATGGAATCGCGGCACCGAGCAAAGCAACAAAAGTAAAGGCCCCCCAACCTCCAAATTTGACAACACAACCCATCATCCACGCCTTAAGGTTGAAACAACACAAAATCACGTCACGCACCTCCACATGGACAAAACCCACAACGCACCATCGGGAGCCATGCCGGGAGGGAAAGAGAAAGCATAATGGCCGGCAGGGAAGAGGAAAGGCAGGCAATGGGAAAAAGCTGTCCCCTGGGTCCTAGCGCCCGCCCATCATCCGAATTATTTACAGTAGAGTCTCACTTATCCAAGCCTCGCTTATCCAAGTTTCTGGATTATCCAAGCCATTTTTGTAGTCAATGTTTTCAATATATCATGATATTTTGGTGCTAAATTCGTAAATACAGTAATTACAACATAACATTACTGCATATTGAACTACTTTTTCTACCAAATGTGTTGTCTAACATGATGTTTTGGTGCTTATCTCCACAATCTCCACCATAAAAATAATAATAGAATCCTACAGTCACACAGATAGGAGAGACCCCCAAAGGCCATCCAGTCCAACCCCTTCCTGCCATGGAGAACACAATCCAAACATTCCCAACAGATGGTCATATAGCCTCTTGATAATAATAATACTAATAACAATATCATGGAATCCTCATGTTTCCAGACAGCCCTAAGAATCATCCAGTACAACCTCCTTCTACCATGCAAGACCACACAATCCAAACACTCCTGACAGATGGCCATCCAATATCTCCACAATCTCCACCATAAAAATAATAATAGAATCCTACAGTCACACAGATAGGAGAGACCCCTAAAGCCCATCCAGTCCAACCCCTTCCTGCCATGGAGAACACAATCCAAACATTCCCAACAGATGGCCATACAGCCTCTTGATAATAACAATACTAATATCACGGAATCCTTATGTTTGCAGACAGCCCTAAGAATCATCCAGTACAACCTCCTTCTACCATGCAAGACCACACAATCCAAACACTCCTGACAGATAGCCATCCACCCACTATATAATAATAATGATGATAATAAAGATAATAATCATGATGATAACAGCAACAACAACAATAATAATAATCATAGAACTATACCATCCAATAATTTGAAGACACCCCTAACGGCCATCCGCCCCAACCCTTTCTACTATGCACCAAGACACAATCTAACCATTCACAACACTTGGACAACGTATGCATACTATACAATACTACACAGCGACAAAGACCCCCTCTACTCCCACCACTTTCACATTACACAAACAACCAAATACATACTAAACATAAAGACAACCATACAACAGACATTCAATACCACCACTAACTCAAATTTCTCACCAACACCACCAGACAACGCCACAGCAACGCGTGGCCAGGCACAGCTAGTATTACTATAAAGGTAAAGGTTTTCCCCTGACGTTAAGTCCAGTCATGTCTGACTCTGAGGATTGGTGCTCATCTCCATTTCTAAGCCGAAGAGCCAGCGTTGTCCGTAGACACCTCCAAGGTCATGTGGCCGGCATGACTGCATGGAGCGCCATTACCTTCCCGCCGGAGCGGTACCTATTAATCTACTCACATTTGCATGTTTTCGAACTGCTACGTTGGCAGGAGCTGGGGCTAACAGCAGGAGCTCATTCCGCTCCCGGGATTTGAACCTGGGACCTTTTGGTCTGCAAGTTCAGCAGCTCAGCGCTTTAACACACTGTGCCACCAGGCTAAGAATTAGTAATAAACTGGGATATTCAGCTAAACTTTACATCCAAAATAGGACTTGTGCAGTTCCTTGGATATTGTTGAGTTGAAGCTCCAAGTAGACCATCGTAAGCAGAGTCCATGGTGAAGAATGGCAGGTGCACTTCAACATTATCTGTACAGTTTCTATACCTGCTTCACAATAACATCAGAATCTTTTGTTATCATAATTATACACAGAGAAGCTGTTTTGCTAAAGAAGTACAGTAGAGTCTCACTTATCCAACGTAAACGGGCCGGCAGAACGTTGGATAAGCGAATATGTTGGATAATAAGGAGAGATTAAGAAAAAGCCTATTAAACATCAAAATAGGTTATGATTTTATAAATGAAGCACCAAAACATCATGTTATACAACAAATTTGACAGAAAAAGTAGTTCAATATGCAGTAATGCTATGTTGTAATTACTGTATTTATGAATTTAGCACCAAAATATCATGATATATTGAAAACATTGACTACAAAAATGCGTTGGATAATCCAGAATGTTGGATAAGCGAGTATTGGATAAGTGAGACTCTACTGTACATGAGTCTTGCTTCTGAGTAAATATGCCTTGAATCAGGCTGAAGACTAAATGGAACTTTCTACATTCTGCTGCTGTTGAAGTTCAGCCCATGATTGTGCCTGCTCCTAATGTCAATGAGGAAGTGCATCATAGGATTTCTGGGGCTGCGAACCAGCATGAGATTTTAAGTCCTGAAACTGAGCAGTCTGTGTCTCCAGCAGCTAGTGAAGGCCCAGATGCTGTTGAGAAGTCTTTCTCTAGAGAAGCAAGGTCAGAGGCTGAAATGAGTTCAGAGGATGAAATCCCAGATGGAGAGAATAATGAGCTGATAGATAGGAGACTTAAGTTTTTGTAAACTCCGGGCTGCTCAACAGATTCGGCAAAGGTCACAGCGCTTGTTAGAGAAAAAGCCATTATGAGGTAGTCAGGGAAGACGGCATGATTTCATGTCTATATTAGACCAGAGGGATTTTCCAGCAGTCTGGTCAATGTTAGTTACTGAGGCAACATCTCTTGCCAAGTCCTGGTCAAGCCTGCTAAGGGAATTCTAGTTCCATGTCTTTGTTCGTTCATGTTTCATGATACCAAGTTTGAAGGATTGTTCCTGGATTTTTCTATTAAATTTTATGCTGCCTTGTGTATTCTGGTTCTGTTGTATTCCTGTATTGGATTCCCTGTTGTTCTGGTGTTTTGAAACTACTCTTGCACCTTTAATTCTGTGGACTATTTAATACATTTAGACTTTGACATTTTTACTATTTTTGCTGAACTGCTTTTTATGTAATCGTCAATAAACTGCTTTGCTGATTTAACTTGGACTGTCGAGTGGTGGTTAAGTACAGAGGTGCTTCTTGTCCTGGAGTACAGCAATTGCTTTTGTCTACCTTCAAGTCATTTTTACTTATGGCAACTCCAAGGCAAACTTCTCATGATTTTTTTGGCAAGATTTGTCCAGAATGGGTTTGCCATTGTTTTGTATAAGGCTGAGTGAGAGAGACTTGCTCAAGATCACCCAGTGAGTTTCAACAGCTGAGCAGGGATTCAAATTATGGCCTTCTAAAGTCCTTGTCCACACTCAAACCAGTATACTATCCCAGTACATAAACTGAACTAGTGAATAAAGATCTATTTTTAATTATTCTAAACTTTGACTCTTGAGCTTTCATGGATCCAGACAATGAAAGATCTGCATGAATTGAAACAAGTATCTTTCTCATGTAAGTTTGTTATTTGATCATGGGTTACTGTTTGTGACAACATTTTGGAGCCCTCATTCACTCCCGAGTTACAGGAACAATAGACCTGGAGTCTGGGGCAAAAACCTGGCCATATTTGGTGTTCGGTAATATCTGAAAACTCTTTTTCCAAGCAATAATGTCAAGTGCATTTCATTTAATACACAGTTACAACGTGGTTGTTAATATACTTGTATCCAAAAGTGCAAGCAGAGTACCTTAATAATATTCTTTGGAAACACTGACGTAAAAGGCATTTAAGTATCATACTGGAAGCTATGCTGTAAATATTTTACATTTCCTATTTTTCACAAGCTATCATATTTTCTTACTTCAGGGATTTAGAGATCAGTGCAGCATTTTACTATAAAAGAAATATTTTATATTTTATATTCTTCCCCAATCACTCTTATTGTCTTACATTAGGCCTAATTTTTTAAAAGATTTCGGAGCGCCATGCAACATCTTGCTTCAAAAGAAATCTTTTATATTTCTCATTTCTTCCACACTCTCATATTTTCTTGTTTTAGGCCTAAATCTTTAGAGATGACTATTTTCCCAAACTGGGAGGGGTAGCTAACAGACTGGAAAATATGAACAGAGTTCAAAGGAACCTCGAAAAAGTACAAAACTGGTTAGAAATGAACAACATGAAAATTCTGTATTTAGGCCACAAAAACTAAATGCATAAGTATAGGATGGGAGATACTTTGTTCAGCAATGCTACATGTAAAAAGAATCTTTGGGTTATTGTTCATTATAAGGTGAAAATGAGTCAGCAGTGTGATGCTGCAGCAAGGAAAGCAAATGTTATGTCACCTTGCATTTTGTGTGTGTCAGGAGTGACTTGAAAAACTGCAAGTCGCTTCTGGTGTGAGAGAATTGGCCGTCTGCAAGGATGTTGCCCAGGGGATGCCTGGATGTTTGATGTTTTACCATCCTTGTTGGAGGCTTCTCGCATGTCCCTGCATGGAGCTGGAGCTGACAGAAGGAGCTCATCCATGCTCGCCCTGGGTTGGATGCTAACTGGCAACCTTCAGGTCAGCAACCCAACCTTCAAGTCACCAGTCTGCTGGCACAAGGATTTAACCCATGGCACCACCAGGGGCTCCTATTAATACAAACATACTCTGGTTTACAAGTCAAGGGAAGATCTGTGTTGATCAGGCATTGTCGGGAGTACAGTGTTCTGAGCACCTCATTTTAAGAAGATAATAGACAAGTTGGGACAAGTTCAGAGAAGGGCAACAAGGATGACAAGAAGTATGGAGAAGACAACATAGTGGAGTCTGTAGGAGCTGGTCATATTCAGGTTGGCAAAGAGAATACTGGGAATGTCAGAATCACACTCTTTAAATACCTCCAGAGCTGCCACAAAGAGGAAGGTGAAAGCTTGTTCTTTGCAGCCTTACAGGGTAGAACCAGGTGTAATGGCTTTAAGTAAGAGGGTAGATTTAAATGAAATATCAGAAGGAACTTTTTGGTAGCAAGAATGGTTTGACCACAGAACTAATTCCCTAGAGAGACAGTGTGTGTGTGTGTGTAGGGGGGGGGGGGGTCTTTCTCTACACATCTTCGAAAAGAGGCTGAAGATGAATGTTTTAGGTGGAGATCCTAAACTGATTATGAGTTTGGAGGACTCAATAGCCCACAGAGAACCTTTTGGTTCTGGTTTCTCTGTTTAGTGGAGAACTGAAAACAAATTGGCTTGGGCAGTCCCCAGATGAGAGCTGAAGTGAATATTGCAAGATTATCATATGATGGGTGGGTGGATTGCACTGTGGAGGTGGCATTCAGCCTTTGATCTCATGGAGCAGATGACAGATGCCTTCTGCCCTTCCCGAGTATGCCAGTTAATCTCAGCTATTATGAAGGCTCTCCCAAAAAATATCTGGACTTTGACATTTATTAGATGACTCTACTGGTAGCCAAGCAGACTAGTTATGAATCTGGTAGTATTGGGTTTGAATATCCACTCTGTCGCTGCTGTTTGGTGAGCAACAACCTGTCACAGGCAAAGAGAGCCAATCTTGTTGTCTGCCTGTTGTCTGTGTTTACAACTTATGGCGACTCCATCACAGGGCTTTCTTGGCCAGATAGGTTCAGAAGCAGTTTGCTATTGTCGACGTATCTATTGTCATCCAGTGGGTTTTCATGGCCGAGAAAGCATTCGAACCCTGGGTCCTAGGGTGCATCTACACTGTAGAATTAATGCAGTTTGATATTAATAGCCATGACTCAATGCCATGGAATCATAGTTGTAGATCTGCAATATCTTTATCCTACTGTTAGCCCCAGCTTCTGCCAACCTAGCAGTTCGAAAACATGAAAACATGAGTAGATCAATAGGTAGCATTCTGGTGGGAAGGTAACTATGCTTCATGCAGTCATGCCGGCCACATGACCTTGGAGGTGTCTACAGACAATGCCGGCTCTTTGGCTTAGAAATGGAGATGAGCACCAAGCCCCAAAGTTGGACATGACTGGACTTAATGTCAGGGGAAAACTTTTACCTTTTATGGCAATTTTCCAGAAGCATTACCTCCTGATGTTTCACCCACATCTGTGACAGGCATCCTCAGAGGTTCTGAGGTCTGTTGGAATCTAGGCAAATGGGGTTTATATATCTGTGGAATGTTCAGGGCAGGAGAAAGGACTCTTGTTTGATGCAAGTGTGAATGTTGCAATTGGCCAGCCTGATTAGCACTGAATGGCCTTTCAGTTTCAAAGACTGGCTGCTTTCTGCCTGGGGGAATCCTTTCTGGGGGGGGGTGTTAGCTGGCCCTGGTTGTTTCTTGTCTGGAATTCCACTGTCTTCTGAATGTTGTTCTTTATTTACTGTCCTGATTTTAGTTTTTTTTAAAAAAATACTGGTAGTTAGAATTTGTTCATTTTCATGGTTTCCTCCTTTCTGTTGCAATTGTCCACATGCTTGTGGATTTCAATGGCTTCTCTGTGTCGTCTAACCTGACGGTTGTTAGAGTGGTCCGGCATTTCTGTGTTCATAAGGAAGTGCATAGAAGTTAGAGTGCCTTCAAGATACTGAATGACACACTGATGGAAGAATTTGACCTGTGGTGTAGAAAATGGGAAAAGATTGCATCTGCAGAAAAATAATAAAATAATAAAACTTAATTTATATCCCACCACCATCTCCCAGAGGGACTGGGCGGGGCTCACAAAACACTCAAGGTGTGACACAAAATACAACAAGTGCAAAACAAAACATAGGCAATAAACAGTCAACACATCAAAACCATCAAATGCTGGAAACATATCTTGCCTGTGATTGACAGTTTTTCCCCCAAATGTGAAGAAACTTGTAATACCCGGAAGACCAGAATCTGGGATAAGTGTTGTTTAGGAAAACCAAAGAACCGGAGATTTCTTACCCCCTCCCCATCCCTTTTCCTTCTACCGTGTTTCCCCGAAAATAAGACAGTGTCTTATATTAATTTTTGCTCCCAAAGATGCTTTAGGTCTTATTTTCAGGGGATGTCTTATTTTTCCATGAAGAAGAATTCACATTTATTGTTGAACAAAAAAATGAACATTTATTATATACTGTACAGTAGTTATCATAAACCAGTATAACCAGACAAACTATGAATCCTATCAAGAATTTCTTGTTACTACCAATACTTCCATGTACAACACTTTATGGTACGTAAATTTACTGATCCTGCATGCTCTGGTGTTATGTTTGGCATGCATGCTTCCAAACAAAAACTTTGCTAGGTCTTACTTTCAGGGGAGGCCTTATATTTAGCAATTCAGCAAAAGCTCTACTAGGTCTTATTTTCTGGGGATGTCTTATTTTAGGGGAAACAGGGTAGTGCCTCAATCAGATAAGTTTTCAGGCCTTCCCTAACTGAAAACTTCTACTTATTTCATCCCTTTGCTTTAGGTGAATGGGGGTGCATCTACACTGTAAAATAAATGCAGTTTGAAACCACTTTAACTGCCTTGGCTCAAAATTTTGGAACCACGGTAGTTTGAGAGGGCCTTTAACATTTTCTACCAAAGAATGCTGCTACTTCACTAAATTCCAAATCCCGAGATTCCTTATTATTAAACCATAGCGGTTACAGTGGTGCCAAACCGCGTTTATTCTGCAATGTAGATGTACTCTGGCTCGATCTGAACTCTAGGCGCCCGCCCAGCATTGCAGCAGCCTCATCTCCCATTTGCTGAGCCGCATTACTTGAGTCTAGTTTGGCTGGCTTCCCGTCGTGATATCGGATTTCTGCTTTCTTGCCTTCTTCTTCTTCTTCCTCCTCCTCTGCAGCTTCAATCGAGACGGCGCCTGGCTCCTTTGCAAACCAGCAAAGAGAGAGAAGGATTCACATCTACACACAATGCGTGTCTGTTTTGGGTTGTGTCCCCAGCAGACAAAGGGAGGAATCAGGTAGTTTTTTGGTAGGTGGGGGGTAGGGGTCGTCTCTCCATAAGTTTTGGAAAGAAGATACAAAAACCCGACCCCAAAACTGCCTTTGCAAAAAGCCGCAAGGGAGGGGAATAATAGTCTCAAAAATGCACTGGGGGCACGCGCCAGACCTCCCAGGGCCCAAAGTCGCTCTCTGATTGGCTAAGACGCACAGAGGGCTTCTCCCCCACGATTAATTAGATACAGAAGGCAGCGATCCCAGGGTGCGGTTGCCGCTCTTCTCCTTTCCTTGTAGTTGTTGTTTTCGACTTCAGTGCCCAGATTTCTCATCCAGTTTGGTCAAAAGTTAGGGATTCTAGGAGCTGAAATCCCAAACCACCGGCAGACTAAAGTTTGGGAAGTATTGCTTTAACATATTTACTTTGTCAGCGGAGTTTAGTTGGAGGAGACCAAGCCTTTGGAACATACTTTGAGCCTTTTATCTCAGTAAATATGTGAATTGGTTTTTAAATGGAGGAGGGCAGAAATAGGGTGGATTTCGGGGACACAGAACAGCTCTGGGTGCACCTACACTATAGAATGAATGCACTTTGACTCTGCATTACTTTGACTCAATGCTATGGAATCAGGGGAGTTGTAGTTTTACAAGGTCTTTACCCTTTTCTGCTAAGGCGGACGGTGCCTCTCCAAACTACAAATGATTCACTATCTATGAGCCGTGGCAGTTCAAGAGGTGTCAAACCTCATTAATTGTATTTTAACTTCCATGTCCATGTCACAGATACTTGATTTCATTTTTTATATTTGCTTGTTATTTTAAATTCTATTGGGTTGTGTTGTGTTGTGTGGTTAGCCGCCCTGAGTCCCTATGGGAGGAAAGACAGGATAAGCATAAAGTAAATAAATAAATACATAATAAACAGATGGCAGAGGTTTAGTGAGACTGTTCCTTCCTTAACCAGGCCAGTGAGAAGGGAGGCATATGCTACCTGGAGCTGATTCAGAGTAACTCACAGCCATCTTGTCTCATCAGTGTCTGAAATCTTGACAACTGGGTAGGCAGTGGTTAGTTAGCTATTCTCTCCCTTCTGGGAGGCAGACTTTTACAATTTCCTCCCTGCTGGTACAGTGCCATTGTTTAATAATAATCTGTCAAGTCTCAGCTCTGGAGAATTTTAAAGGAACCCTTCCATAGCAAGTCTCAAGGTCTGCACAGAAAGTCTGCGGTTTGGAAATGTATTCTGTAGCATATTTAACATAATACTAGATGTATCCCTAACAAATGTGAAGGCTTGAAGGTTTCATTCCCTTGCTTGTGTTGATGCTAGCAGTTTATTCTTCATTTCAACGATACTACTGGATCTGGGGAAGATTCCTTCCTCCATGAAGTGTAGCTGATTTACCACGTTTTGAAGCAACTAAGCAAAAATCACTGGGTTGCTGTGAGTTTTCCGGGCTGTATGGCCATGTTCCAGAAGCATTCTCTCCTGATGTTTCACCTATGACAGGCATCCTCAGAGGTTATGAGGTCTGTTGGAAACTAGGCAAGTGGGGTTTATATATCTGTGGAATGTTCAGGGTGGAAAAAACAACACTTGTTTGTTTGAGGCAAGTGTGAATGTCACAACTGGCCAGCCTGATTAGCATTTAATGGTCTTGTAGCTTCAAAGCCTGGCTTCTTCCTGCCTGAGGGAACCCTTTGTTGGGAGGTGTTAACTGGCCTTGATTATTTCTTGTCTGGAATTCCTCTGTATTCTGAGTGTTGTTCTTTATTTACTGTCCTGATTTGGGAGTTTTTTTTTTTTCTAATACTGGTAGCCACATTTTGTTCATTTTCATGGTTTCCTCCTTTCTGTTGAAATTGTCCACATGCTTGTGGATATCAGTTGCTTCTCTGTGTAGTCTAATATGGTGGTAGAGTGATCCAGCATTTCTGTGTTCTCAAATAATATACTGCGTCCAGGTTGGTTCATCAAGTGCTCTGCTATGGCTGACTTCTCTGGTTGAGTTAGTCTGCAGTGCCTTTCATGTTCCTTGATTATTCCTGTCAGTTCATGGTCCTTAAGCAGGGTCAGCTCTGATTAGTATTGGAATGGGAGACCACCACCAAATCTCAGGTGCATTTCAGAGGAAGAAACTGGCAAAACCACCTCTGAGTACTCCTTGCTGAAAAAAATCCCATGAAACTCACGAGGCCATAAGCTGAGAACCAACGTGAAAGTGCATACCTACAATGCAATGCATATATCATAAAGAGCATTGTTCTCGTCATTGTTGAGTTTTCAGAGAACCTGACTGCATATAGTATATTTTCACCAGAGGTATATCTCAGAGAGAGAGTTCCTACAGACAAACATGACATCCCCAACTCATACTGGTTTTGGCGGCTGCACCCCAGAGAGCAGAAGTTGGTCATCATTGGCCATTTTTCCCAATTGGGCACCTTCTGGATATTGTCTATAGCCTCCACTATCTCTACCATTAGTCACAGATGGCTGAACTTGATAGACTTTGTAGTCCAGGAAGAGTTAGAAGTAATCATGGTAGCGGTGAGTTTTCCGGGCTGTATGGCCATGTTCCAGAAGCACCCACATCTATGGCAGGTATCCTCATACGTTGTGAAGTCTGTTGGAAACTAGGCAAGTGGGGGTTATATATTTCTCTGTGGAAAGTCCAGGTTGGGAGAATAAACTCTTGTCTCTTGGAGGCAAGTGTGAATGTTTCAATTGGCCACCTTGATTAATATTGAATAGCCTTGCAGCTTCAAAGCATGGCTGCTTCCAGCTTGGGGGAATCCTTTGTTAGGAGGTGTTAGCTGGCCCTGATTGTTTCCTGTCTGAAATTCCCCTGTTTTCTGAATGTTGTTCTTTATTTACTGTCCTGATTTTAGAGGTTTTTAAAAAAACAATGGCAGCCAGATTTTATTCATTTTCATTTTGGCCATACAGCCCAAAAACCTCACAGCAACCCAGGGATTCTGGCCATGAAAGCGTGCGCCAACACACAGAAATCATGATATTTTGTTTTTCTATGTGATTTTGTGACATAGCTGTGAAAAATGCCAGATGGGTAGGGGTAACAAGAATGAATGAGTGATGCCTGAATCATGCCTCTCTCCATCTCATAAAACTGCTGTACATCTTGTCTCCCTGCCTGTGACCAGCTGCTCGCGAGTAAATCATTGCACACACTGTTGAGTAATCTGTATTTTGCCTACTTTCAAAAGTAGGCCAATGAGTAGGGGCTGGCATGGCATGAAACTGGCTATATCTTGCAAAACCATGGCTTGGATAGAAATGGCGATGCAGCCCAGTGACAGATCCATGTCTTTGTGTATGCAGCTTTTTAAATGAAAATCTGAATAGTTAGGAAATGCTTTGTTCTTTGTTCTTGCGGTAGCACAATGTACAACCCCTTGTGCTGCTGAAGTGCTGACCTGAAGGTTGACAGTTTGAATCTGCAGGACGGGGTGAGCACCGCCTCCAGAGCTGGAAATGAAGGGAGAAGCCTTTGCCTTTGTCTGTATATTTGTGTCTCATTGTATCTCATTGTAACAAGGCACTGAATGTTTGCCTGTGTCTGTGTATATGCTGTTATCCGTTCTGAATCTTCTCAGGGAGAAAAGTAGAATATAAATTTATTATTATTATTATTATTATTATTATTATTATTATTATTATTATTATTATTGTATGACACAGCAAACAAGATAGATATGCCGGATTTCATATCACAAAATCACAAGTCGAACACTTCCCAAGTGTCTAGGATTGTGTGATGTATTTTCGGATGATGCACGCAGCTCCCAGTAGGGTGGCCTTTTGCAGTTGGCAGATTGTAATTTTGTCAATGTCTGTTGTTTCCAAATGCCGGCTGAGATCTTTTGGCATGGCACCCAATGTGCCAATCACCTGAACTGGGTTCTGCCAGAGTCTTTGAAGTTCAATCTTGAGGTCCTGATTGCGACTGAGTTTTTCCTGTTGTTTTTTGTCAATGCGACTGTCACCTGGGATGGCGACATCAATGATCCAAACCTTTTTCTTTTCCACAACTGTGATGTCTGGTGTGTTGTTGTTGTTGTTGTTGTTGTTGTTGTTGTTGTTGTTGTTATTATTATTATTATTATTATTATTATTATTATTATTATATTGTAGTAACTGAACAGAAAGCCAAAACACTGTGGATGCCTTTTCCTCCTCTACCTGTTTTCTAGCTGCTTCTCAGTTCTTTTGGCAATACAGGATGGTGAGTGTTCAGTGAGCTTTACTCCTTTCTTGCTTTTCCAGCCCGAGGAAGGCAGCCAAGCAGATTTACCCAGTGTCTTGATATTACAACTAATCACAGAGCCAGTGTTACTCTTTTTCAGCTTCCCAGTATGGAGAAGGCAAGCCATTACCTCAAGATCACCCCCCCCCCTTTGCTTTCTGAATAGTAGGGTTTCAGGGAAGAAGCCCCCTTCGAAAATACTGTAGGTTGAGAAGGTATGTCCTCCAATATTTCACAGAGGAAAGCATGTAACCAAGCAACTTGGATGTATGGTCAAAATGGCAGTGGCTATGAGGAAGAACTTGCAAGCTAGGAGAAACTACAGCAGTTTGCTTTTGCTTGAGACTACTGGGAAGGAAAAGGTTCTGTCTTGCTTCTTTCTCCTACTGGGTTCATTGAATACAAACTACTGCACTTGAACACAGTTGACAACAGTTTATGGAAACTGAGGATGAACAGAGAGCACAGGAGGAGGAAAGAGAAATGGGGATGTTTCAAAAGTAGAGGATAAATCAAGACTGTTCCTGCCAGATCAAGACAAATTTAGGATAATGGATGGCCTCCCATCTTTGGTGTGGTGGCCGAAGTGCAAATTAAAACCTGGGAGAACTGGGTTCAAGGATTTGTCCTGCCCATGGAGGATACATCCTTGAACCCAGCCTCATCTCTTTCTCAGGAGCCGCGGTGGTGCAATGGGTTAAACCCTTGTGCTGGCTGAACTGCTGACCTGAGGTTGGGGTGCTGACTTGAAGGTTGCCAGTTTGAATCCGCAAGACGGGGTGATCTCTTGTCTGTCAGCTCTAGCTTGTGGGGACATGAGAGAAGCCTCCCAGCAGGATGGTAACACATCCAGGCATCCCCTGGGCAGTATCTCTGTAAACCGCCAATTCTTTCACACCAGAAGCGATTTGCAAGCCGTTTCTGACATGATAAATAAACCTCCCTCTTAGGATTGTTGTGAGAATAAAAACAGTGATGGAGACCGTGGCAGGAACGAGAGTTTAAAGGATAGGACAGAAGCTATGTAGGGAGAATGGAGCATACATACAGAAACAGACTTGCTTTATTTGTTGGAACGGGGCTAGCTAGAGTGGTTGCGTGGCAGGGAAAGAAGACAAGGGGTACTGGCTGCTTCCAGCCTCTCCCCGCTCCCTCCCATGGCTCACGCTCAACACTTTGGCTCCAGATATGTGTTTTGTCTCTCTGGAAAGTCAGAATGAAAAACTACCGGAAATCAGCTGGGGAGGAGGGAGGGGAGTCCCTTTTACTGTATTTACCAGACTATAGCATCCTGCAGAGAAAACTATCCAGGATCTCGATGTCTTATTGTAATGGTAGTGCTTAGATTTTGGAGCTCATGTCTGATGAACTAAACTATTTCAGCCTCCAACTCCTAGGATTCCTGACCACTGAATAAGCTGGCTAGGGTTTCTAGGAGTTAGAGCAGGGGTCCCCAAACTAAGGCCTGGGGGCCGGATGCGGCCTTCCAAGGTCATTTACCTGGCCCCCGCCCTCAGTTTTATAATATAATATTTTTGTATTAGTATTAATAATATAATATATTGTATATACATATAATATTGATAATAATATTATGTTATACAATATACTAATAATAATACCATATAATAATATTAATTATATGTTATATATTATATAACATATAATAGTATACTGGTATCATTCAATATAGAATTATATAATGCTAATATTGTGCTATGCTAATAATATAATATATTGTATATACATATAGCTGCTCTGAGTCCCCTTCAGGGTGAGAAGGGTGGGATATAAGTGTAGTAAATAAATGCAGTAAATAATTAATTAATTTTAGACTTAGGCTCGGCCAAAGTCTGAAATGACTTGAAGTCACACAACAACAACAATCCTAATTAACTTGACTATTTCATTGGCCAGTAGCAGGCCCACACTTTCCATTGAAATCCTAATAGGTTTATGTTGGTTAAAATTGTTTTCATTTTTAAATATTGTATTCTTTCGTTGTTGTTGTTGTTGTTTCACTATAAATAAGACATGTACAGTATGCATAGGAATTTGTATTTTTTTTTCAAATGATAATTTGGCCTCACAACAGTCTGAAGGATTGTGGAGCGGCCCTCTGCTTCAAAAGTTTGAGGACCCCTGAGTTAGAGGTTCAAATATCTGGACGGATGCCCTTTGAAGATGCCTTTGAAGTGGTTCTCAACCTGTGGGTCTCCAGATGTTTTTGGCTTACAACTCCTAGAAATCCCAGCCAGTTTACCAGCTGTTAGGATTTCTGGGAGTTGAAGCCCAAAACATCTGGAGACCCACAGGTTGAGAACCATTGCTGTAGAATCAGTGCAGCTTGCCACCAGTTAAACTACCTTGGTTCAGTGATGTAGAATGATGGCAGTTGTAGTTTGATGAGGGCCCAGTACTCTTTAGCAGAGAAAGTTAAAGACCTTGTAAAACTAGAACTCCCATGATTCCATAGCATTGAGTTGTGACCGTGAAAACAGTGTCAGACTGCATTAATTTTGCAGTGTAGATGATGCACACACCCCATCCTCCTGAGTCTGAATAACCCAAACTCAACAGATCTTACTTGATCTTGGAAGCTATGTTAGGATCAGCCTTAGTAGTTAGATGGGAAGAAGGAACTAGCAGACCCACCTTATGCTATTTTTGGCTTAAGAAAATATCTGATATTCATGGGGGCGACTTGAACACACACACACATTCTCCTTCTGCTGGGAGCAAACACTTTTATATTCAGTTAGAGAACTGTTAAAACCACCTCTGCATATTCCTTGCTGAAGAAAACCTCATGAAATTCATGGGGTTGCTGTAAATCAATGCACACCAAGGACTTCTGTTACTGACTAATATAGACATAGCTTTTAATTGTCCTTATTATTATTGAGGAGTTTAAAACTTAATTTGTGTTGTAATCGTATCGCCGATTTAATTTGTGTTGTAATTTGTATAATTTATTGAGGTTTTCTTCTGGTAGCTATTTTCCAGTTATATTTGAAAGCCTCTTTACCATGGAAATTGGACCTTAAGAAATAAACGAGTGGTCACAGAGAGAACAGGAGAGCTTGCTCTTAAGGTTACAGTCATCCCTTCCTTTGAATGTTTTATGGTAGATAATGAGCTGGAGCAATTTTGCACAGTGATGAGAGAGAGTCGACAGGAGTCAACAGCCGAAAGGGGAGGAGGAGCTGACCCTGCCACACTGCGAAGAAAGGATCACTGTTATGACTCAAGGGCTACAAAGGACAGCAGTGAACAATGTGTGGTGATGCCATATCCAAATGACAGAAGCGCTTGAGGGAAGTGTAGCATAATTATATTTTTCCTCTCTGAATATAACACAGAGGAATAGCTGTGCCAGCCTCTGAGCCCTTGACACCCATGCATTGCTAGAGTGAAAACTAGGGAGGTCTCTTCTACATTCAAGGGTTGTGTAGAAGAGGGGACTTGAGCAGGTGTTGCTTCGTGCCTGGTTGAATGACAAGAAACATCTGCTGAAGTCCCTTCTGACACATAACCATTGAAGGTACAGTTTTCACTCCTGCTGAACTTCAAACTCCTATTACTCCCCAATACTGGTTGTGAATTGTAGAAGCCATAGGCCAACGCATCCGAGAGTGTCAAGCTGACTAGAGGTCAAGCTAGTTACAGGATAATGGGAATCAGATTGGTACTAGGCCTATGCGATCAATGAAAAAAAAATGTTTCAATACTCATTGTGAAATTAGGAGGTGGGGAAAAATAGTTTCTAAAGTGTTTCCAAAATTGGACGGGGTCTGTATCGTAATCATAGCAAGTTAACTACTTTTTTGTTACTTTTTGTTAGGTAATTGTACCAATGAGGAAACTTCAGGGGCTCCTTTCTCACTCTTTGTTAGAGCTATTGACATGAAACTTGCTATGATCATAGAACACATTTACCATTGTTAAGCCCATCAAGTTTTAGAACGTTTCCCCAATCCACGGATTTTTGGGGAATTTTCAAAGTTTTTACAAACAACATTTTTTTTTCAAAAAATTACAAGAGCTATCTCCTTGAATTTTCTCTACAAAGACACAAGATAACAGGGGACCATTCCCCCCAAGTTTCAGAAATATTAATACATCTGCTGATTTTTGGGAATTTTTTTAAAAAGTTTTGACAAAAATGTTTGTAAAGCCACAACAGCTATCTCATTGAATGTCTTCAATTTAGGGATTTATTCCCATCCCAGCACAAATGTACTTACTAGCATTGAAGTATCAGTCAGTCCTCTTCTTTGCAGATTCAACAATTCATTGGAACTCTGATTGCTGCTTGGAAGGAGGGACAAATCTCTCCCTTATCCTGATTGAGGCTTTCTGATGCTGAGCAGAATTCTGGGAAATGTAGTTTAGGGCAGAACCTTTTGAATTCTCTGCCATAGAGCTCCTTGCCTTCCCAAACTACGTTTCCCAGAATTCTTTGCTCTCAGTCTCTTTCCCAGCTCACTCAGCTCCTCGCTCTGCTGCTTTCCTTTCCTCATGGCAAGAGATTTAATTTAAAGAGAAATGGCAGCTTTTTTTTTTTACTTTGCCTTGTGCTGAAAGTGAAATGGACTTCCAAGCATCATAGAATTCAAACAAAAAAGTACTGGGTGAGTTTTGATTCTTAAGTTTTTGTATGGGTGCCCCCCCACCTGTTTCTTATTATCTGTTTGTATATACAAAAAGTACAATTTAGATACGACTTACGATTTAAAAATGAAGATTTGGACACTCCTAATTGATACATCTGGAGGGCACCAACTTGAGCAAGCTGTTCTATGCATACAGTGTGTTCTTGGGTTTGATTCTAGGATCCCATCTGGATACCGAAGTCTATGGATGCTCAAGTCCCATTATACACAATGGCAAAGTAAAATGTCTCTTACATAAAATGAAAAAACTAATGTCTGCTTTTTGGTAATTTTTGGAATATTTTCAAATCTGTGGATACAGAATCTTGGTTATGGGGGGCAATTAAACCTAACCTTTGATGTTAGTTAGTGGGCCATCTAGAAAACCATGCATAGGGTCAAGCTATAGATGAGGGGTGGGTAACCTTCAGCTATCACTGGCCTGCAGCTCTCATCATTCTCCAGTCATTGAGCTATGGCAGCTATTTGTTCACTGGGATGGGCCCTTGTCCATAAAATCTTCCAAAATTATTCAGCAGGAGCACAATGTTAACTGATATACTCATGTCAAACTGCATTCATTCTGCAGTTCCCAACCTTTTTTTGACCAGGGACCATTTTGACCAGGGACCACTTTCCAACATTAGTACCAAAAGTGTTACGAATCAGTTTTTTGTCAATTTTAGATTTGGTTTTGTTATTTGGGGTGCTGATTCAGACAATTGCATTGGATAGACCACAGCAGCACTAGTTTCTGATACAGAACATATGCCATCTAGTAGTTGCCATCTGTTCACCCACAGAAAACCATATTTAATAAACTAGAGCTGATGTGGTCTATTCAATGCAATTTTCTGAATCAGCATCCCAAATAACTCCAGGAACAAGCCTACAAATGAAGACACCAAGAAAAAAAATCTATTTTGGTTAGGCTGTGTTATTATCTGTAGTAGTAACGGTGAGGCTGCAGACCATATTTTAGTTCTTGCGGACCACTGGTGGTCCACGGACCACAGGTTGGGAACCACTGGTGTAGATGAAGCCTTTGACTCCTTCATCCCAATATTAATGCAGCCAATTATGGAATTTGCTTGATTTTTCTCCAATTTGTCCAATTCTCCTTGCCATTGCACATATCAAATTGTAAGCAATTGTTTTAAATTGTGCAGGAGGTTTGCCCTCTGTTTCCCTGACATTTTCTGTTGGTCCTCCCTGATCTTTGGAAGGTTGATATAAAGCTATCCACTCTAGAAGAGGATGAGGAAGCATTTGATAGTTGCCTGGCAACTATAAAATAGAGTACAGTACTGCAGTTCAGGCCTGGTTTTTTGGAGAGTATGCAATATTAATATTTATTAGGCAGCAACCGCTTTGTGCTCCTCCTCCCTTGCCTTCCCTCTCAGTGCTCCTTCCTTCCTGCCTTGATCTTCCATGGAAATAATTACAACAGATGTCTGGGGCCCAAATGTGAAACTCTGTGGGAGAGGCAAGGAAAAAAGATGGGAAGAAGCAGAGGAATTTATTTTTAATGTATTTATTTTTATCCCAGGGACTGATATCAGGGACTGATAAGTGTGGTTCATTCTCCTTCTGCATGGGGCAGCTGGATACATAGGTACCCACTAGAGCTGATTTTCTGGGTCATATGCTCCTTCTGTTCAATATCAGGAATGGAAAGCAACAAGGCCAGTGTTGCTATCAAAATCAGAGCATTTCTTTCCCCACATTTTACTTTCCTTGGGCCAAATAATTAAACCCTGGACTTCACCTCTCAGGACCCTTCCACACAGCCATATAACCCAAAATATCAAGGCAGAAAATCCCACAATATCTGCTTTGAACTGGGTTATCTGATATGGCTGTGCGTTCATTTAAAAGTGCGAAAGGCCACCCTACTGAGATCTGCACGCATCATCTGAAAATACATCACACAGTCCTAGACACTTGGGAAGTGTTCAATTTGTGATTTTGTGAAACGGAATCCAGCAATAATAATAATAATAATAATAATAACAACAACAACAACAAAACATTGCATGGAAAGTTCCTTGACAAAATTGATGGTAAAGCTGATAAGGAGAAGACCTGGCTATGGCTCACAAATGGGACCCTGAAGAAGGAGACAGAAGGCCTGATCCTTGCAACCTAGGAGCAAGCCATCAGAACAAATGCAATTAAGGCCAAGATCGAAAAATCAGCTGATGACCCAAAATGCAGACTGTGCAAGAAAACCGATGAAACCATTGATCATCTCCTCAGCTGCTGTAAGAAAATTGCACAGACAGAATACAAACAGAGGCACAACTATGTGGCCCAAATGATTCATTGGAACTTATACCTCAAGTACCACCTCCCAGCAGTAAAGAACTGGTGGGATCACAAACCTGCAAAAGTTTTGGAAAATGAGCACGCAAAGATACTGTGGGACTTCTGAATCCAGACTGACAAAGTTCTGGAACACAACACACCAGACATCACAGTTTTGTAAAAAAAAAAGGTTTGGATCATTGATGTTGCCATCCCAGGTGACAGTCGCATTGACGAAAAACAACAGGAAAAACGCAGCTGCTATCAGGACCTCAAGATTGAACTTCAAAGACTCTGGCAGAAACCAGTGCATGTGGTCCCGGTGGTGATGGGCACACTGGGTGCCGTGCCAAAAGATCTCAGCCGGCATTTGGAAACAATAGACATTGACAAAATTACGATCTGCCAATTGCAAAAGGCCACCCTACTGGGATTTGCGTGCATTATCCGAAAATACATCATACAGTCCTAGACACTTGGGAAGTGTTTGACTTGTGATTTTGTGATATGAAATCCAGCATATCTATCTTGTTTGCTATGTCATAATAAAATAATAATAATAATAATTTCGATCTGTCAACTGAAAAAGGCCACCCTACTGGGATCTGCACGCATCATCCGAAAATACATCACACAGTCCTAAACGCTTGGGAAGTGTTCAACTTGTGATTTTGTGATATGAAATCCAGCATATCTACCTTGTTTGCTATGTCATAATAAAATAATAATAATAATAATAATAATAATAATAATAATAATAATAATAATAATAATAATAATCTGAGTCCACACTGCCATATATTCCAGATCAAAGCAGAAAATGTGGGGTTTTATTCAGCTGTGTGGCAGAGGACTCAGTCAGTTCCACTCCATCCTCTTATACTCCCCCACCGAGTTTGTTTAAACTAGTCTAATTGTTAACATCAAGGACAAGTCCTGCTGTTCTTTGGGAGTTGCTGGTTCACTCCTCCTCCTCCTCCTCTTGCTGTTCTCTTTTTGACTGTGCTATCTGCTTTTTCCCATATATAGACTGAGCTCCCAGTCCTGGCTATGTACTCGGCTTTGTCTGGAGTGTCACGGCCGCCCCGCCCTGTCCCTAATCCATGGCTATCTATGAGGTTGGAGAGCCTTCCAGTGTAAATAAGGGGGATGCTGGAAAAGATAAAGGGATTAAGAGCCAGGCACGGAGAGGGTGCAGCTGAGTGATAGGGAAGGGGGGGGGGGGAGAATAGGCAGCAACTTCTAGCAGGGAAGTTATGGTAGTTGGACCGCTCAGGCTAGGAACTGGGCTTGGCTTGGCTGTCCCAGCACTCGGCAGGCAGGCAGGGTGCCCAGTCTCCTCCCAGTTTCCCCCCAGATGCCTCTGACTCTGAAGCTGAAGGCGGCGTGAGAAGGTGAGCAGGACACTGGCTACATCATGAAAGCCCCACAACGGGCATCGGGACGCACCGACCAGATGCTGGGGGCTATGGGGGATATCCTGACATCGCTGGCGCTGCCCAGCCAACAGTGGGTAAGGCAACAGAGAGACGGGGCCTTGGGTCAAAGCAAGGGCAAAACTGTGTGAAGGAAGAAGTGGCTGGGGGAATGCAGTGTTTTGTTTTGGCCAAGAGTGGAGAAGAGCAGCACTGTGGAGAGGCGCTTGTGGCCCAGCAGTGGTTTTGGCAATTTGTTGCATCATCTGGACAGCACTTGTTAAGGCTAAGGGTGTAGCTATACTGTAGAATTGATGCAGATCAACACCACTTTAACTGCTCAATGTTGTTGATAGAGAATGAAGTCTCCTAGCATTGGAAAAGTGGGTTCTGGGAAAGGACTAGTTATGCCACAATCAGGCTGTGTAGGTTGAGACCTTTCCCAGGAAAGCAGGTGAGCCCCATTGGAGTCCTTGTCCCTTTGAAAGTGAGGACTTCATCATACTAGAGCGGCAGTTCTCAACCTGTGTGTCCCCAGATATTCTGACTTTCAATTCCCAGAAATTGTAACTGTGATTTCTGGGAGTTATATGCCAAAACACCTGGGGACCCAGAGGATGAGAAACACTGCACTAAAGCATCTATCCACTTTAAATCCATTTGCTACTTCCTGCAGAATTCTGGGATTTGTAGTTTAGTGAGGACCAGGACCTTTTTGGCTGAGCAATTTAAAGGCCCCTCTCGAAACTACAATCCCCAGAATTCTGCAAGAGGCAGCAACCAAATTTAAAGTGGATAGATGCTCTAGTGCGGTGGTTCTCAACCTGTGGGTCCCCAGGTGTTTTGACCTACAATTTCCAGAAATCCCAGCCAGTTTACCGGCTGTTAGGATTTCTGGGAGTTGAAGGCCAAAACATCTGGGGACCCACAGGTTGAGAACCACTGCTCTATTGTGATGAAGTCCTGAGGCTTCCACAGGGCATCATTGTAACTTGTGACAGTCTGCAGAGTTCATTACCAGAGTTTTGGGGACATTATTTTTTGGAGAACAACTCCCTGGGCTTCCCCCAGAAAAGCAGACAAGCCTTGTAAGAGATCTTTACCCTCCAGCGTGTTAATATACAAATCCCAAATCCAGGAGTTTGTTTGCAGTTCTGTATATGTGTGGTTTTTCCAGACATGGTGAGCTTTGGGGGTTTTTTTGTACAGCACCTGGCACACAGTTGGACCCAAATAATAAAAGCTAGTCCTTATCCATGGCTGGTGCTGACAAGGCTTTTGCAAGAGTGCAATTGGTCAGTGTGTGTATTTGCTTCTAAAGGTCTGTGTTGGCCCCAGGTCAAAGGTGTTGTCATTCCCTTATGGTTAGGACACTCCCATTACTCCAGACCCCTCTGGCGGTGTGTAGGGTGATGAACGAGAAGTGTCCCCTCCCTTTCTTCCATTGAAGCATTTTTCTTCTTTCAGACTAAGTTGAGATCCTTAGAGGCTTTGGTGAGTTTGCCCAGGATATCTACTAACTCCTGTTTGGGTTTTTAAAAAACTAGTTCTACTGCAACCTTTTGTTTTGCTCTAGGGGGAGCCTCGATTTCTTTCTCCCCAGTGCTGATTTCCTCAGGGATGGAAATGTGAGTTTGTGGATGTTACTGAAGAAGAGTGTGCTGAAGGGTGGGGCGGGCAGATCTGCAGTGGAAAAGTAAAGATTAGGGTAGTTTTTTTCCTCTCTTCATATTGTTAGGAAATCTTCAGTCTTTGTAGAGCTGAAAGCACTGCTTTGGACAAGGCTGGTAAGTTATCCAAAGCCCACAATGATATGGCCACTGTGGTGGAAATTGTGCAATGGAGGGAGGAGTTGTTTGCTCTGAATTGTATTTGTTTATACTGTTGTTGTTGGTTTATTTGTTTCATAAAATTGTGCAATTCAAAGCTGCTCAAGAGTTGCTTAGGGAAAGCATCCTGACTTTTCTCATTTGGGGGAAAATATTTCCGCTTCTTGAATTCTACTTAATTCAGTTTTCTCCTGTTAGTAAAATGTCCTCACAGCATTAACTACAACAGCCACTCCTAACTTATTTCCAACCCAGGAGGGGTGGATTCTTTGCTCCCATAATTTTGTGGTTGGGCAGAATAGAAGTTAACATATATACTATAGTCTCGCTTATCTAACGTAAATGGGCCAGCAGAACGTTGGATAAGGGAATATGTTGGATAATAAGGAGAGATTAAGGAAAAGCCTATTAAACATCAAATTAGGTTATGATTTTACAAATTAAGCACCAAAACATCATGTTATACAACAAATTTGACAGAAAAAGTAGTTCAATACAGAGTAATGCTATGTAGTAATTACTGTATTTACGAAATTAACACCAAAATATCACGATGTATTGAAAACATTGGCTACAAAAATGCGTTGGATAATCCAGAACGTTGGATAAGCGAGTGTTGGATAAGTGAGACTCTACTGTACCAGGTTTTGAGGGACACTGGGCTGGAATATATTATTTTTTAAAATGGCTCCTTTTCACTTCCAGAATTGTATTAACATTCATCCATGCACACAAAATGTATATGAAAACCACAAAAGCAATTATCCACTAATTGTGGACATGAGTGCTTACCTGCCTATGTCACCCGGATTGTCCTTCCTGGACAATTGTCCTTCCTGAAGTTTGGGAAACTTCAGCTCCCAAAAGCCCCAGCCAGCATGGTCAATGATGAAGATGCGGGAAATGACAGTCTAAAAGATCTGGAGGGCCAAAGATCCCCCAGCCCTCCTGTAAACATTATAATCTCACTTAGGTTCATACTAGCATGCTCACCCAGGACATTGAAACATGACTGTGAAAACTGGTTTTGTGACCTCATAAAGGCCTGTAGCTTTGTGTTGGTCTACCCATGCTTTTATGACTCTATCCACATAAGGACTTAAGCTGAAGCAAATTTAATAGTCTTCAGGTTGCGTTAAAAAAAATGAAAACATTTGAAAGAAATCAACATTGCAGAAAATTGAGAGTTGCTCTTTGCAAACTTCATGAGAGCATTGTTTTTATCTGTAAGATGTCCAGCATCTGGGGCCACAGTATGGGATATAATATGTGCCTCTCCAAGGTCAGCAGAGATTCATATACACTTGCTCATAGATGGTTTAGACCAGAAAGACTGCTTGTTTATTTTTCTCTGAACTGGGTTGTTGTGAGTTTTCTGGGCTGTATGGCCATGTTCCAGAAGCATTCTCTCCTGATGTTTCACCCACATCTATGGCAGGCATCCTCACAGGTCGTGAGGTCTGTTGGAAATTAGGCAAGTGGGGTTTATATATCTATGGAATGTCCAGGGTGGGAGAAAGAACTCTTCTCTGTTGAAGGCAAGTGTGAATGTTGCAGTTGATAACCTTGAATAGCATTGAATAGCCTTGCAGCTTCAAAGCTTGGCTGCTTCCTGCCTGGGGAAATCTTGTGGGTGAAAGGTCAGGAGAGAATGCTTCTGGAACATGACCATACAGCCTGAAAAATTCACAGCAATCCAGTGAATCCGGCCATGAAAGCCTTCGACAACACACTCTCTCGACACTGTTGAGTCAGGCATTATCTTTGCCATGTTCAACTCCTGTAGTTAACTAACCTGTCTGACTGGGGGCCCTTCCACACAGCCCTATATCCCAGAATATCAAGACAGAAAAACCCACAATATCTGCTTTGAACTTTTATTATCTGAGTCCACACTCAGATAATGTGGTATTTTCTGCCTTGATATTCTGGGATATAGGGCTGTGTGGAGAGGCCCTGGGCTTGGATCTCTTAAGATAGAACTGGCCCAACCATTAGGCAGTTTGCAGCAGCTGTCTCAAGTTACATATGTTGGGAAGGGCAAGTTGGGCTAGCTCTTGTAGGAATAATTCTGATAGGAACCTAAAGTCATCCTCTTTTACTAAAGTTTTGGATATGTGTTCCAGTTTTGTGCTTTAACCAAAAAGTAGTTGTGCTTATTTATCCTCTTTTTCTGCTCCCATCTGACTTAACAAGTGAAAGCTCATGTCTTTCTTATGCAATTCCCAGTGGCCCTGCATCTTCTTCCAGCTCCTTACTAAAAAAAAAATGTTCCTGGTGTTAAAACACAAGTCTCCCTTCATTCTAAAAAGCATCATGAAATGACGAGAGCTCGGATCAACACTCATAAAATGTGGGAGGACCGAGCTGTGTTTGCCATGTTGCCAATCTTCTGTCCCATCACCGATGATGAAGTAAGAGTGAACTGGTGGTCTCCTTAGCTCCTGTATGTGGAATAACAAGGACCTCTGTTGTGTCCTCCTTTAAAAACAAAGTGTCATAGGCCAGCCCCAATATTGTAAAAAATTATCATAGTAGCTGAGAACAAAAGACAATTTTTTTGGTTGCTCTGCTTTCTACAGTAACCAGATGGATTCAAAAGCAGGGTGACAAAGCTTTATCTTTTTTAATATTCTTAGGGATAGTTTTTCACAGAAAATGGAAGCTCAATTTCATTGTCAGGTTAATAACCATTCATAGGGCCTTTTTGCACAGTCATATCAAGGCACAGAATATCAAGGCAAAAAATCCCACAATATCTGCTTTGAACTGGGTTATCTGAGTCAAGAGTGCCATATATTCCAGTTCAAAGCAGATAATGTGGGATTTTATGCAGCTGTATGGAAGGGGCCATAGACCTACCCAGTTCTATTCCAGAGTTTCTGAAACTGTGCTCCTCCAGATGTATTGGACTTCAGCGCCTATAATTCCTAACAGCTGGTAAACAGACTGGGATTTCTGGGAGCTGAATCCAAAACACCTGGAGGAGCAGAGTTTGAGAAACACTGCTTTATTATACATGATCTATTTGACAGTTTCTCTTTTTGTTTTTTTCCCAATGAGGTGTTCAGTTCTCTTGCTCAGGACTCTGCAAACTCCCTCAAAAAGTGGGCACTTGCCTTCATTAGTGTAAAGGAAAAGGTTTTCCCCTGACGTTAAGTCCAGTCGTGACCGACTCTGGGGGTTTGTGCTCATCTCCATTTCTAAGCAGAAGAGCTGGAGTTGTCTGTAGACACCTCCAAGGTAATGTGGCCGGCATGGCTGCATGGAGCGCTGTTACCTTCCTGCCGGAGCGGTACCTATTGATCTCACATTTGCATGTTTTCGAACAGCTAGGTTGGCAGGAACTGGGGATAACAGTGGGCGCTCATTCCGCACCTGGGATTTGAACCTGGAACCTTTCGGTCTGCAAGTTCAGCAGCTCAGCGCTTTAACACACTGCGCCACCACCAGGGGCCTTCATTACAGATATTTAAATAGAGGTGTTTTAGCATTGCATCTCTGCATTGGTAGGGGATTGGACTAGAAAGCCCTTTGGGTACTTTTAAACTATGTGGTTCCATAATTCAGTTAGAGGACGCTATGCAACACGATTTTTGTTCCTGTGTTATGTCATTTTCTAATTGGTTCTATCATAAAAAAAACATGAAAAAAGGTTATTAGACTGCAGAAACTTTGTTTTTGTGGGACATCCTGCAGGACATTTTGCTATAGTTTTTGAAGGAATATCTCATAGAGTCTCAATCAATTCAACATAGTGTGTGGCAGTCACAAAAACGACATTTCTGGAGTATAACAACTATTTTCAAAGTAAGTACCGCACAATTAAACAGGAAATAACATTTTCAAACCAGGAACAGATTTTTTTCCAAATATTGTTACATAGTGTTATATCGAGGAGACTTCAGCCTGGACTTTGGTTTCCTTTTTAAAATCTGTTTGGATTCTTTTATAAGTATGTTTTAGTCACTTGTACAAAACATCATAGTTTGGTATAAATTCTTAAGGTCAAATGGAAAAGAAGTGAGACTTCAGTGTTGCTGGGGTTTGTTGTTACCATCATTTTTAAAGCTATGGGCCCCTTCCCCCTCTGCATGCGAAAGTGCACATGCACAACATAGACCTACATATAGGCTCTGATATTGAGGGAAACATCTCCTTGAAGAAAAATCTGGTGTGATAAGTGCAGTATGCCTGCCAATTCTAGTTCTGGCATCTGTGTCGTTCATGAAAATGATCTGCAAATGATGCTAATTATGTGCCTCTAAAATATGCCCATGAACGACTGTTCTCAAGCTTGTGCTCTATTTTTGACGCTGATCCTCCTCGTACCAAACAGGTTCCCTGCATCCGGTCTTAAAAACAAAACTTGTTTTTCCATTCTCAATTGCAGCTGCCAGACCTGTGTTCCCAAGAGCAAGGAGCCGAGATGCAACCTGAGGCCAGCAGCAGCACTGAGGCTTCAGAGGTCGCCAAGGAACAGCATCAAGTGGTGGAGCCCATCCAGCATGAAGCCTTGGCATCGGGGGCCCCTGGAATCCAGACAACGACAGAAGGTGAGCACCTTGGTCCATTTCCTTTTAGGATCATAACCTATTAGGTAGCGGATTTTCAGGAGTGTTTCTTTAGTTTATTGGGTAATGGATGATCACTGGACACATAAATATCTTGTTTCTATTCCACGCTTTCAGCAAATAATAAGTTTTACTCACAACTTCATATACTTAAATATACAGGTACATTTCTTGTCATATTAAGCTTTAAAACATTTTAGTTTGTATCTTTAACTTATAATTTTTAATAGTCTCTTCAAAACTATATTGCTTTGTACAGCTCTCTTTAATAACAGTCTACTTCCAAGGAAACTCAAGCCTCAACTGACTTCTAGCTTCTAACACTGTGGTTCTCAGCCTGGGGTCCCCAGATGTTTTTGGTCTTCCAACTCTCAAAAATCCTAACAGGCTGGGATTTCTGGGAGTTGCAGGCCAAAAACATCTGGGGACCCCAGGTTGAGAAACACTGTTCTAATGTTAGCTTCAGTGCTTAAACAGACTCGTGGCTCAACGTCTTCTAACTCCTAATACTGGCTTCTGTACTCAAACAGACTTAAGCCTCAACTGACTTCTAACTGTCATCCTTTTAAAACTGAACATTCTAAACAATCACTGAACCAGTCACATAGTCTGAAGCCCCTCCCACTGCTTTAGGTATATAGCGATGGTTCTCAACCTGTGGGTCCCCAGATGTTTTGGCCTCCACCCCCAGAAATCCTAACAACTGGTAAACTGGCTGGAATTTCTGGAATTTAGCTCAATGTTGTGAAATCATGGTAGTTGTGGCTTGATGAGGCACCAGCTCTCTTTGACAGTGAAGGTGAAAGACCTTGTAAAACTACAACACCCATTATTCTATAGCAATTAGAGTCGTGTCAAGCTGCATTAATTCTATAGTGTTGATAGACCTTTAGTCAAGCATTGATCTGTCTAAACCGAAGCTCTGGGGCCCTTTTCAGTTCTGTCACTGGGTTCCTTTAATTCAGACAGCCCTCCACATGTTTTAGATTTCAACTCCCAGTCATCCAGACCACAACTGATAAGGAACTGTGGAAGCTGTCATCTGAAGCAGTGCTTCTCAGGTGTCAGTGTTGGGGACCTGCAGTTTCCCCATTTATGTATCAGAAGCCAGAGCTATATTTGTGCACATTGTCTACAACTGCTTTTATTCTTCAATAGTTGTTGTAGACCAGCTACCAATGGCATGCAGACTGGTACTAGTGAAGGGACCACCGTAATTTTTTGTAGCACTGCTCTAATGCACATGGCAATCCAAAAATTACTTGCTCATGTTTTCAGTGGAGAAGTTGGGGTCTTAACCTGGGGACCTGTTTCATGTAAGGAATGTGCTCCATCACTGAACTATATCTTATCCCAAATGGATTGCGTGTGGTAGAATACATTTCTACTGGATGGTCGGGCATTAGTCCCAAGGTCCCCTCTGGGCTTACCTTTGCTCTCCTTCCAGTTACACATTCATGACCTTCACAATCCTCCACATCTTTCCTCATGCTACATTTTCACTGTACAGTAGAGTCTCACGTATCCAACATAAACGGGCCAGCAGAACATTGGATAAGCGAATATGTTGGATAATAAGGAGGGATTAAGGGAAAGCCTATTAAACATCAAATTAGGTTATGATTTTACAAATTAAGCACCAAAACATCGTGTTATACAACAAATTTGACAGAAAAAGTATTTCAATATGCAGTAATGCTAAGTAGTAATTACTGTATTTAGGAATTTAGCACCAAAATATCACGATGTATTGAAAACATTGACTACAAAAATGCGTTGGATAAGTGAGACTCTACTGTATTTACGAGATCAGCACTGAGAAATATATAACTCTCCAGATGCCATTGGACTGCAATTCCTATGAAGCCTTATCAGCATTCCAATTGTGAAGAATGATAGGAGTTGCAGTGCAATGGATCTGGTGGATCGCATATTCCTCATTCCTAGTTTAGGCTATGAGGTGAAACATTGCTTTGGCTGCTGCTGTTGTGATTGCTTTGGGGAAAAAACTCAGTGAAATGGTTAGCCACTTGGGGAGAGCTCTATTTCCCTATCATTTTTGTCAAAGCTGGTAAAAAACTACGTATTCAACTTAATTCTTGCAAGTGGAAATGTTACTTGACCAGTTTTTATCTATGCTAAACTTTTTTTTGTTTTGTTTTACAAGCCAGTGTAAGTCCAATGTGTTTCTATGACCTGCCGTTTAGGGCTTATTCAGAAACAAAGAGGAGTTTCTTTAGTGGTGTGTAGGAGTGAGAGAGGAAAAGGAAAGGCAGCTCAAAGAGGTTAGGTGAGTGGGGGCAGGCCCAGGTTAACTGGTTTTCATGGCCACATACCCTTTATGGCCAGCAAAGACTGTTCTTCTAGTTGTTGTTGTGTGCCTTCAAGTCTTTTACAACTTTAAGAGACCCTTAGGTGAACCTATCTCAGGCTTTTCTTGACAAGATTTATTCAGAGGAGGGTTGCTTTTGCCGTCCTCTGAGGCACCCAGTGGGTTTCCACATGAGTGAGGAGTTGAATTCTGATTTTTAGAGTCCTAGTCCTAAACCACTACTCACTGAAAAATGGTTGCTTCCTTCAATACCTCCCTCATTTGTCACATTATTAAAGACGTTCTCTAACCTGTTGCCTTCAAGTTGTTTTGGACTGCAACTCCTCTCAGATCTAGTATAGATGTTCATGGTTTAAAGATGATGAGAAACCTATAAAACATCTGGAGGTCATTGGGCTTGGAAAGAGCGCCTTAAAAAGTGTTTGCCTTGAGATCAATGTCAGCATTGCTCAAATTCTCAGGTATCTGTGACTCAAATGCAAAACAAAGTGATCGGGAAAACCTGGGTAAACTTGAAGTTCCAGTTACAAGTCATAGACATTGGACACAAAGCTAATATGTGATTAACCAAGCCCCCGGTGTCAGATTTGTTTTCAAAAGCTGAATGGCAGCTACAGGAACCAGCAGCCCACATCCATCCAGGATGGAGTTTCACTTTTGGAAGGTTGCTTCTCAGGCAACATTTCCTAGAATCCTCCAGCCAGGAGGAGCATAAATAATAATAAACTTTATTTGTAGACTGCCCTATCTTCTCGAGGAGACTTAGGATGTTGTTGTTGTTCAGTCACTTCCGAAACTTTGTGACCTCATGGACCAGCCCAAGCCAGAGGTCCCTGTCAGCCGTGGCCACCCCCAGCTCCTTCGAGGTCAAGCCAGTCACTTCAAGGATACCATCCATCCATCTTGCCCTTGGGCGACCCTTTTTCCTTCCATTTTCCCCAGCATCGTTCTCTTCTCCAAGCTTTCCTGTCTTCTCATTATGTGGCCAAAGTACTTCATCTTTGCCTCTAATATTCTTTCCTCCAGTGAGCAACCGGGCATTATTTCCTGGAGTACGGTCCAAGGCACTCTCACAATTTTCCTCCAACATCACAGTTCAAAAGCGCCGATCTTCCCTTTGTTCAGCCTTCCTTATGATCCAGCTCTCACATCCATAGGTTACTATGGGAAATACCATTGCTTTCACTATGTAGACCTTCGTTGCCAGTGTGGTGTTTCTACTTAGGGTAGTTTCCAACATATATGGTAAACATTAAATGCCAACGAGAAAACATATAAACAAATTATATCAAAACAGAACACATCAAACAATATAAAACAGCTTAACTTTAAACTTAATAATAGACAAAATTAACCAAAAATAAAACTTCAATACACCAGACGGGCATTTCTAGTCTCTCATTTTTCTATCCCCCATCTTCTCCTATTCTCTCAAGGTGACTATTTCCATTGTAGTTTAGTGGCATCCTAAATTGCATAAGAATGGCTGTAGTTTCCCTGCCAAACCTTGATTTCAGTGATTAGCTTCCAGAGATTCCTCCATGTGTGTCTCTTGATGGCCTAAAAGCTTCTTGGCACTATAAGTCATTTCCATGCATCTTTGCCACATTGTAGTGCCTAATTGTCCTTGATAGCAATACATGCTGCAAAAGAAATCACCCACACTCTCCAGGCTGCCCCCAGGCCAAAGCAATTCCAGGGGAGCTGGCTGGTTGTCAGTCCAAATACATAATCCTTACTTTGGCTACCCTGGGTTATTCAGTCTTTCCTTCTGTAAAAGTTGCTGAGCCAGCTGTACATCCTGTGCTGCTCATGTTTCTACTATTGAAGTCTCACTAAGGTGTATGTACTACACCAGGCATGGACATACTTTGGCCCTCCAGGTGTTTTGGACTCCCTAACTCCCAGAAATCCCAGCCAGTTTACCAGCTATTAGGAATTGTGGGAGTCGAAGTCCAAAACACTTGGGGGGGGGGCAAAGTTTGCCCATGCCTGTACTACACTGTAGAATAAAGCCATGGCTCAGTACTATGGATTTGTAGTTTGGTGACACACTTTAACTACCATGGCTCAGTTGCTATCAATTTGTAGTCCTGTGATTTGCTATCTCTCTCTGGCAGGCAAGACCTTGTAAAACTGCAGCCCCATGATTCCATATCATTAGCAGTTAAAGAAGTCTGAAACTGCATTCATTTGATAATGTAGATGCACCCTGATATGGTCATTTTCATGTGTGTTGTGTTCTGTATGTTGCTATTGGAAATGAGAAATTAAATATGGGGAGAGTGCAAGTGTCCAGTGTTTCCCAAGAAATAAGTGAGTGCTTAGAGCAGCTCTGGGGAACTTGTATTTCCCAAGTGATGTCTTCTTACTCCAATAAACACTAGCCAATATAGCCAGTAGTCAAGAACAATGGAAGTTATTGGGTTGCTGTGAGTTTTCCGAGCTGTATGGCCATGTTCCAAAAGCCATACACTTGGAAAACTCACAGAAACGCAGTGATTTCAGCCACAAAAGCCTTTGACAACACAATGGAAGTTATAATTGAATGACATCTGGATGATCACAGATTTTTCTCTCATTGTAAGAGAAAATATTCCTTCATTCTTTTCTACCCTATTGCTTGTGTCTGCCTTGCCTTCCTCATTGCCTCAGTTGTCATTCTTGTATATTTTGGTGAAGAATTGAGATTCTTTTATATTAAACAGCTGTACTGTACTGCTATGGTCCCACTTTTATTGTTATGGCTGCCTTTTGTGGGATCCTGGGGTTGGTAGTTTAATCAGACACCAGAAAGTCTCCCTGGTAGAGGTTTCTAAAAGCCCTTCCTCAACTCCAAATACCAGGATTCCCTAGGAATGCAACCATGGCAGTAAAATCAGAAGGCAAGAATTGTATCGTATGAAAAACCCCAAGGAGCCTAGGGGTACCAAGATACATCTGGGACAGTGGTATCACTAAATTAGTATCACCCAGTGCGGTAACCCATAGAGTCACCCCTTTGGACCAAACCTGTACCAGACCATACCACATGATTGCAGCTAAAATGCCAAAAAGGTTGACAAAATCAACAACTACAAGAGAACAGGTAGCAGCAAAAACAGTGCATGCTTGTAGTGGATGCTGATAAAACTATACAATTTGGAGGACTGCTGTAATTGGATAATAATGGCATTTCTAAGCAAAGCGCATGCACATTAGAAGGTTAAAAAATAAATTAGCAGACAATTTTGGAACCTTATCACATTGTTTATATGACATAGCTTGGAAGTCTTGAACTACTGTTCTCGCGAGATTTTAGCTGACGGAATGCATGCTGATTTTATGATCAAATGTAAAAACAACACCTTAGAAACGTATTAAATTTTAAAAAATGATTTGAATCCCATGTGCAGTTACTCTATTCCATTTCTGTGACATTTTGCAGATTAATTCCAACAGATTACTGACAGAATGAGACAAACAATATGTGATAGGAACACATTCTGAATCACGTCCCAACAGTCTCAGAAATATAGTATATCTCAATATGATAAGGACCTTAGCCTAATAGATATATTGATATGGTACATGAAAGCTGGAATTACAAAAGCGTTTTTGTAGTTACATCCAATGACTGGGACATTTTTTTATGACAAAGGATGAAATTCTGCTTCAACACTGTTTCAGTCATTTCGTTGTCATCCTTTCTGATGGTGTCACCCAGTGTGGTCCGCACTCCCTGCATCCCCCTAGTGATGCCACTGGGATGGGAAATTTTCATTTTTCTGTGTTTTGACATTTCCAGAAGTGAACTGAATCCATACCACAAAAAACTGTATTTTTCTTTTAAAAAAAATATTAGCAGGTGCAAGGGTAAGTCTGGATGAAGTTGGAGGCAAAGGATGAAAGCTCCCTTATTCCTTTTTTTTTTTGTATTTTTATTTATGAGATTTTTCAAGAGATACAGTGAAAGTGGGAGAACATTTTGGGTTATAGTACAGTGAGAAAGATAGGGTATGTGATTTGGAAATAATATCAAGAGATAGAATAGAAAAAGAAGGAAAAGAAGAAAGGAAAAAAAAGGTAGGATATAGAGTATATATATAGGATTGAGTTTATAGACTTCCATCTTCATCTATATTGGATCTTGTCCTTAGGGGGTCTGTCCCCATAGTTCTGTTTCTTCTTTTTGATTGAAGCTTCACTATCATCGATGTTGTTGTTATATTTGTATATATTTGTAATACTGTCACTCTTTGATTGTTCCATGATTACGTTACTCTTAGATTCTTTTCTTTCATTAAAAAGTTTATTAGTGGTTGCCAGTCGGTCTTTTTCTTTGGTAATCCTTGTTGTTTGACTATTAGGTATGTTAATCTGTCCATGTTCTTTATTTCCATTAACTTTGTTATCCATTGGTCTACATCCGGTATTATTTCTTGTCGCCAATTTCTTGCGTAGACGATTCTCGCCGCTGTCATCATGTAGTTAAGTAGGAGTTCTTCATTTTCTTTTAAGCTTTCTTCTGAGATCTCTAATAGTAAGTGTCCTGGTCTCATTTGGTATTTTATGTTTAAGATTTTTTGGGTTGTCTCATGAATTTATTTCCAATATTTTTTTGCTTTCTCACACTTCCACCACATATGGAAGAAGGATCCTTGTTCTTTCTTGCATTTCCAACAATTGGTCTGTTGAGATTAGTTTATGAGTCCTAGCTGTTTTGGGGTTATGTACCATCTATGGAACATTTTTATCCAGTTTTCTTTTAAGTCATACGAATACATTTGGTTTAACTTTTTGTTCCAGATGTTCTCCCACTGATCCATATAAATAGATTTCTTGAAATTCATTGCCCACTTTGTCATACATTCTTTTACTAATACTTTCTCCGTTTGCCATTCTAGGATTTTTTTGTAGATTTTTGATGTTAGTTTTTTCTCCGATTTCATAATTCTATCCCAGAATGTTTCTTTTGACATGAATCCTTCTTTCCTGGGCAACATATAACTAAAATCAATACTAATGGGAAAAGCTATCATTCGGATAAAGAAATATTAAAACAATTTGAGAACTTCTATAAAACCCTATATAATAGTGATCAAATTTAAAAAGCCAACATTATTCAATATTTGGGGGGCAAAAGACTACAGAAGATTACTGACGAACAAAGAGAATATTTGAACAAACCAATTAACGAACGAGAGATAAAGATGACAATCAGAAAGATGGACTCAAATAAAGCACCAGGTCCGGATGGATTCTCGGTGGTATATTATAAAACATTTGAAGAAGAACTACTCCCCTACCTCAAAGAATTGATGAACAACATTCTCAACAAAGAAAAATTACCAAACTCATGGAAAGAGGCCAATATAACAATAATACACAAAGAAAAGACAGATCCGACGAATGTAAAAAACTACAGACCGATTTCCCTCTTAAATATCGATTATAAAATATTTACCAACGTACTGACAGAAAGAATGAAACAATTTCTGAAAGATTGGATCAAAGAAGAACAAACTGGCTTTCTCCCGAACAGACAATTAGAAGATAACGTAAGAACAATTATTGATATTATTGAATACTATGAAACAAACAACCAGAAGAAAGTAGCCTTATTAGCAGTGGATGCTGAGAAGGCATTTGACAACATTAACTGGGACTTCTTTAAGTTGTTAATGAAAGAATTAGATTTAGGATACCAATTTATAAATGCAATACAAGCAATATACGAGGAGCAATCGGCGACCATATGGATCAACGGACAAAAAACCAACGAGATAAAGATAAAAAAGGCACCCGTCAGGGATGCCCACTTTCCCCCCTTATCTTCATTTTTGCAATGGAAATACTATTAAACACAATAAGAGACGACCCGAATCTTAAAGGGACCAGAATCAGAAACAACCAATATAAAATAAGAGCATTCGTGGACGATTTAATCTGTATTGTAGAAGATCCGATTGAAGACATAGAAAAATGGTTGAGTGTCATAGAAGAATTTGGGAACTTAGCAGGTTTCAAAATAAATAAAAGTAAATCAATGATGTTGACCAAGAACATAAGTAAGACGGAACAAGAAAAACTAAAAAAGATTTCTGGACTTCAAGTGACGAACAAAATAAAATACCTAGGAATAATAATTACGGCTAAAAACTTACACTTATTGAAAAATAATTACGAAACAAAATGGCTAGAAATAAGAAGACAATTGGAAAACTGGAAAAATCTAAACCTCTCACTGTTAGGAAGAATTTCGGCAATTAAGATGAACATTCTGCCAAAAGTGCTCTTCTTATTCCAAAACTTACCAATCCTCAGAAATATGAAAATATTCAAAAAATGGGAAAAGGAGTTAATCAAATTTATTTGGCAAGGCAAAAAAGCAAGAACTAAATATATTAATTTAATTGATGAAACGAAAAGAGGCGGGTTAGGGGTACCGGACCTGAAATCATATTATGAAGCTAATGCCCTAATATGGATTAAAGATTGGATGACATTAAAGAAAGAAATATTGTTAACGTTAGAAGGACATGATCTCCGAATGGGGTGGCATGCATACCTATGGTATGGCAAAACAAAATTGGAAAAGAATTTTGGAAATCATTTTATAAGATCAGCAATTGTAAAAATCTGGAACAAATATAAAGTTAGAATTTACCCAAAAACCCCCCTTTGGGTCTCCCCATTAGAAGCGGGACAAAGGAGATTACTAGGCTGGAGGAAATGGCCCACCTACAAGGATATACTAAAACAGACTGCTGGAAACTTCGAGATGAAATCCCAAGAAGATGTCAAGAAAAACTTCACAAGCCTCTCTTGGCTCCAATATATTCAACTAAAAGAATATTATAACAGCTCCCTTATTCCTTATTGTAGGGTTGATCCTGATCAGCATGGCCAGACTTACTGTTTACACATAAAGCAATAACAGGCAGCAACTACTTGAAAGGTACCCTCTGCCCAATTTCCCACAGAATGGGAAATGTGGGGAAGCAGAATAAACATTAGACCAGTGGTTCCCAACCTGTGGTCTGTGTTCCGCAAGAACTAAAATATGGTCCACGGCCTCACCTTTACTACACTCTTGCAATGGGAGTGACTGGTCTCACAAAACCCTCTTATAGTATCAAGGCAATAGGGATGTCGGGAGGGGAGAAGCTGATTATTCACAAAAGACACAACAAGCCTCCTGACTACTGCTTCTCCTCTTCCTCCCTCCGTCTGATGGGGCCGCTTCATGTGGTGTCTGAAATCAGGAGCGTTTTTTTAGGTCTGTTCCTGGGGTTGTTTGGGGTGCTGATTCAGAAAATTGCATTGGAAAGACCACATCAGCTCTAGATTATTAAATTATTAGATTATTTCTGTGGGCGAGCAGATGGGAACTACTGGATGGCATATGTTCTGTATCAGAAACTAAAGCTGATGTGGTCTATCCAATGCAATTTTTTGAATCAGCACCCCAAATAACCAAACTGAATCTAGTTGACCAAAAACTAATTCGTAATCCTTTTGGTACTAATGTTGGAGAGTGGTCCCTGGTCAAAGTGATCCCTGGTCAAGGGTCCCTGGTTGGGAACCATTGCATTAGAGAGTCTTGCACTGCTAAAATTGTTACAGTAGAAAGTTTGTGTTATTTCTAAAGGATCCAAATAAATCAATGCCGTACAACAAAATAAAGTAAAAGGCATACACAGCAGGACGTGCCCTCAGGCTGACATTCTGGATAAAATGAGAGAAATGAATGCCAGTAAAAAAGCAAGATCAGAGAAAGATGAAGTGAGTTTGGGCTTCTTTTCCCTTCTCAGGTATCATAAGAAGCTAGAAAGCAAATCTTTTACTTTCCCCCAGGGTAGCAAGCTGCATGGGAGAAAATACAGGATTTAATACTGGATTTGGGGGGTGGGAGCAGAAGTGCACCAAAGAGTTATGAAGAGGCATATAAAAGGGGGCAGATTAAAGACAGACTAGTGGGGAGAACATTTGAAGGTCAACAGAAGTTTGAATAAGAATGAGTCAGCCAATGTAGGGAACAGAAGAGATAAGTATTGTAACATAATCATGGTGCTTAGCAGAATAAAATTAGTGAAAAGTCGAGTTCAAAAGAGAGGGAAAAGGTTTGAAGGAGAGTGCAGGGAAACCATACAAGAACCCAGTCCACCAACCGAAGAACAAGTGTAAAGAGGCTTTCTCTCCCTACGTGGCTGGGCAAGGGGAATAGGGTGCAGCATAGTGTGTTAGGACTAGGGAGATTCAGGTTTAAAACACTAATGGAGCACATCTACACTGACCACTTACTGCAAAGAGACCCCAGATCAGCTCCGTGGTGACCAAATGTGGCATGGAGTTGATCCAGGGCAACATGTGGCAAGACCACTTGAATGCAAACTTGAACTGTGTTAACCAAGTTGTGTAATACTCTGAATTCTGGCCCAGGATTTTGGGCCCATGTAAACATGGAGTGGGTCCATGATGGAACAGGCTGCAACGATTTACCTGGCCTTCCTGTTTTCCAGTCTGAGGTGACTTAGGGACATGGAATGGTACGAATTGTCCCCTCCTGTTTTCTGTATTGTAGCAATTTCCAGGTGAAACATGGGTCTTGCTGGTTGACCATTGCCTGTAGTCACATTGGTTGGGGTGGATGGGCAATTGGGGAAGTGAGGCAGAGAGAGCTGGCTCCTCATCCTCTATTTCTTTGTTAACATGTTGCCCAGATAACATTCCTGCAGGTGACGGCAGACTGAAAGAACCCATGTTGTACCTGGATACCATAATGTCATGGAGAATGGGAGGGAACAAAAAAGGTGGCTGTCCGACAAACCAGGTTCAGCACTGCTAGACAGCTGGGTTTCCCTTCTGCCTCCGCAGTGGCCTGGGTGCTATTAAAAACATCCAGTATCCAGAGAAACCATTGAAATCAACAAGCATGTGGACAATTTCAACAGAAAGGGGGAAACCATGAAAATGAACAAAATCTGGCTACCAGTTTAAAAAAAAAACATTACAAATTAAGCACCCAAACATCATGTTATACAACAAATTTGACAGAAAAAGTAGTTCAATACGCAGTAATGCTATGTAGTAATTACTGTATTTACAAAGTTAGCACCAAAATATCACGATGCATTGAAAACATTGACTACAAAAATGTGTTGGATAATCCAGAACATTGGATAAGCGAATGTTAGATAAGTGAGACTCTACTGTACCTCCCATACAGTGATCTTGGCTAATGGTCGTATAAAAGATAAAATGTATAGTATTAGCATATGCAATTGAAAAAATGGCCATTCATCTACTTGTACCATCTCTGCAGAATAATGAGTAGAGATATATATCACAGTCCTAGCACAGTCATACAACACAGGTTATTTATTACTTCATGTAATAAAAAGTACAGTCACTGCAAGTAAAATACTATAATTATTGTTCATGCAACTTGCTGTCAAGTTGGCTTAGATGTATGATGAGCCTGTGAATGAGAGACCCTCAAGAATCGCACTTATCAACAATCCTGCTCATGTCTTGCATACTCAGGGCAGCCATATCTTAACTGTCAATTCATTAGCAATGTGGCCTTCTGCTTTTACTACTGTCTGTCTTCTCCTTTATACACATTATCATGTTATCCAATGAGTTGCATAGTCTCAAAATATGATAAGTCTCAGTTTTGTAATATTGTCTTTGAGTGAAAGATATTAGCCTACCAGGCTGACATACCAGGGAGAAAAAAGTCCCTCTTCCTGGTTTGCTAGTTTTCTTGCAAGGATATTATTTCCCCCCTAATCTAGGAGAACATTCAAATGTGGTTTCCTTTCAGCAGTCTACTGTATGTTCTGCTGTCCCTGAATTCTGCCATTTCATTCCTATCTTATTTTGTGGCTTGAGTAAAACAGTTGAAAAAACCATCTACAGTGTTCCCTCACTTATTGCTGGGGTTATGTTCCAGGACCGCCCGCAATAAGTGAAAATCCGCAAAGTAGGGACACTATATTTTAATATTTATAAATTATTTTAGTAGTTATACACTATTTTAAGTCTTTATCAACCAATGGGGTATTGATAATTTGCCTCCCTCTCCTCCTATTGCCGTTTGGGCTCCTTTTCTCTCCCTTTGGCTTTTCCTTCCTCCCTTCCTTAGGTTGTAAATTGTAATTTTTTTAATGATTTATAATATTCTTTTAGTGTTTATTGAAAAACCGCGAAACAGCGAATCCGTGAAAAGTGAACTGCGAAGTAGTGAGGGAACACTGTAGAGTCTCACTTATCCAAGCATCGCTTATCCAAGGTTCTGGATTATCCAAGCCATTTTTGTAGTCATTTTCAATATATCATGATATTTTGGTGCTAAATTTGTAAATACAGTAATTACAACATAACATTCCTGTGTATTGAACTACTTTTTCTGTTGAATTTGTTGTATAACATGATGTTTTGGTGCTTAATTTGTAAAATCATAACCTAATTTGATGTTTAATAGGCTTTTCCTTAATCCCTCCTTATTATCCAAGATATTTGCTTATCCAAGCTTCTGCCGGCTCATTTAGCTTGGATAAGTGAGACTTTACTGTACTTCAGCCACTGTCTCTGGGAAGGCAAGGGTCTTCATGCTAGGTCAAATAATTTGTTACAACAAGAGCGGTTTTGATCCAGTGACTGGAATGAATTTTGGTCATCTCGCTAGAGATGTTGAGTTCAATATGAGGCCCTAAAACAGTCTAGTGGTCCTCTAGATATTGTTGGCTAGCAGTTCCCCTTAGCCCTCACCAGCAAGACATGTGGTGTGCATGATAGGAGTTTGTCCAATGGCATATGGGGAGATTTTGATAGGTCCTGGAGCAAAGCTTTAACATCTAAAGAAGAGAGATGCAGCAATACCATGAAGCCAAAGTTTAAAATTACCGTACATAGACTACTTGTTCATCATGACAACAAAAGGCACATCTACACTGTAGAATTAATGCAGTTTGACACCACTATAACTGCCATGACGTAATGCTATTTTTTTCATGTCAGGAGTGACTTGAGAAACTGCAAGTTGCTTCTGGTGTGAGAGAACTGGCCGTTTGCAAAGACATTGCCCAGGAGATGTCCGGATGTTTTACCGTCCTTGTTGGATGTTTCTCCATTTTCCCGCATGGAGCTGGAGCTGATAGAGGGAGCTCATCCCTGGGTTGGATTCAAACCAACAATCTTCACATCAGCAACCCAACCTTCAAGTAAGTCATCAGTCCTGTTGGCACAAGAGTTTAACCCACTGTGCCGCTAGGGCGCCAAGCTCAATGCAATGGAATCAAGGGAACTGTAGTTTAACAAGGTCTGCCCAGGAGTAGTGGTGCCTCACCAAACTCCCAGGATTCTATAGCATTGTGCCTTAATTCTACAGTGTAAATGCATTTAAAGTAGGCTGTACCTAAAGTAGTGGGGATAATATTGAATTAGATATGAAATTTGGGTTTTCATATAAGCAAGAGAAAAATCAACAGATGGCAACAATGCAACATGCGGAGGGCTGAAGCAAACATATTCAATGTGTCACAGACACAGAGAAGTATTTTTGTGTTGTTGTTTTTTTAAATACTAGATTTAGGTTCTGTTTTCCTTCCGACAAGATCAAGGTGGTATACATGGCTCCTATCCCCACTCTCCTGTTACCTTCACAACAATTCTGTGAGGTAGGATGAGAATAAATAACTACCTCGAGGTCACTTGGAGAACTTCATGGGTGAATGATCATTAGAATTTGGGTCTTCTCAGTCTTAGTGAAATATTCTAACCATTATCTTTGCTTGCCCAGTCATCACATGCCACAGAAGAGCTTATAATTGGTATCTCCAAGAAAATGAGTATGCATTCAATTGCAAGCAACTGTTGCTACCTATGGATTTCATGCCTTTTTTGCCTATTGCAACATATGTAGCAATAGGCAAATAGTTGTACCTATTGCTACCACTTCCCTGGTGGCACAGTGGGTTAAACCGCTGAGCTGCTGAACTTGCTGACTGAAAGGTCGGCAGTTCGAATTCGGGGAGTGTAGTAAGTTCCCTCTGTTAGCTCCAGCTTCTGCCAACCTAGCAGTTGAAAACATGTAAATGTGAGTAGATCAATAGCGGGAAGGTAACGGCACTCCATGTAGCCACATGACCTTGGAGGTGTCTACAGACAACGCCGGCTCTTCGGCTTAGAAATTGAAATGAGCACCACCACCCAGAATTGGATATACTAGGCTTAATGTCAGGGGAAAACCTTTACCTTTACTTACCTATATTAGAAATACATAACAATTGGAAGCAACATTCATCTCTTTCCCACCCACAGCATCACCAGTCCCTTCCAAAGTGCCAAGTGGGAAATGAGGAGTTAGAGAGGGATTTGGGAAAGTGTGATGGACTACCATCTCAATATAGAATCATCGAGATGGAAGAGACCTTGTGGGCCATTCAGTCCAACCCCCTGCCAAGAAGCAGAAAAATCGCATTCAAAGCACCGCCAACAGATGGCCATCCAGCCTCTGATTGAAAGCTTCCAAAGGAGCATCCACCACACTCTAGGGCAGAGAGTTCCACTAGTTGGCTTCAAACTACAGGAAAGGAGATTCCACTTGAACATTAGGAATCCTCACTCTGAGGGCAGTTCGACAGTGGAACTCTCTCCCCCAGACTGTGGTGGAGGCTCCTTCTTTGGAGGCTTTTAAGCAGAGGCTGGATGGCCATCTGTCGGGGGTGCTTTGAATGCGATTTCCTGCTTCTTAGCAGGGGGTTGGACTGGATGGCCCATGAGGTCTCTTCCAACTCTACTATTCTATGATTCTATGAACAGCTCTCACAGTGAGGAAGTTCTTCCTATTGTTCAGGTGGAATCTCCTTTCCTGTAGTTATTCTGCATCCTAGTCTGCAGGGCAGCAGAAAACAAGCTTGCTCCCTCCTCCCTATGACTTCCCCTCACATATTTATACATGGCTCAGCCTTCTTTTCTGCAGGCTAAACATATAGGATGGATCTCACGGCCCCTTGTTTTTGCTGTAGGGATGAGTAGGTGAGTATCTGCTCCCCTTCCTCCCACTGCTTTTGGAGTACTGTGGGGGAAGAAGAGACCATAACGTTGTCGAGACACCAGATGGAGTTCAGTCCTACCAACCTGCAGGCAGGAGTTGCCCACTCATTCCTGGGCATGCCTCAAACACCCCCAGGAAATCCACCTCTTTTTGCGTGTGTTAATGTGTGTAGACACAGGCGCTCAAAACTACATCACTGTCTTTTCTTTGTTCCTTTTGTTTTATTATATATATATTTTTAGCATCCAAGGATCTTTGCTCCTATCTCTTCATATGCTGAGTTTTTTTCTTTGGCTTTGTACCCCCTTTCTCTCGCCTATTGCCCTATTTCCCCACTTCTGGGATGGAGTGGAGGACATGGAGATCTGCCTGCCTCGGGCTGCACTGCTGCAGAGCTGGCTGCAATGGCTCAGCAAGAAGAAGAAGGAAGGAGGGAGGGAAGAAGGGAGAGAGAGAATGAGGGAGGGAGGGGGGGGGTCTGGCTTTGGGAGGCTCTGGATGTGTGTGAGAGAGAAAGATAAATATGTCAGGGGAGGGGGCAGCTGCAGAGGCTCCTCCTCCCCATGGGCAGCACCAGCCCAGCCCTGTTGTTCTATCACTGAGCAAACGGCTGTGGTGGCAGGAGTCCCCCCTTCCTCCTCCCCTCCTTTCCCTGCCTGGGGCTGTGCTGTCCCCTTGCTAGATGGCTGGCACAGTGGATGACGGAGCCCAGCGAGGCCGGGCGGCACTATGAGGGGTGGGAGCCAGCAAGGCTGTGCCTGCCACCACTTGTTCCGCAAAGTCCTGGCCAAGTGCAGCTGCTGCCCCTCCCGGACACGAGGTGAGTGACTGGCATCTCCAGGATGGGTGCCGTTTCCCCCTCCCTTTCCCCTGACTCTACCCCTTCCCTTGCATGGGCATGGACCTGACTCTGCCCTTTATCTGCAGTGTACTCTGATCTTCTCTTGCCCATCCTTTCCAGCATCATTGCTTGAACTGGGCATCACCCTCTCTGAGCATGGCATGGGCGTTGTCCTTCTTACTGGACAGCACCACCTGCCCTAGCGTATCATCCTTAAGCATCATTCCTGCTGCTTGAATAGTAATATTTCTTTATTTAGGCATCATAAGTGTGCCATAAGAGCCTACTTGGCACAACGCTGGCATCAAACAGGATTGCTTTCCATGGCTGGCACCTTGCACTGAGTTTCTGTGTCAGGGTGTTGGCACTTGGAATGGGATTTGCGCTCACCTCCAGTTCATACCCTAGCCTGAGACTTTTTGATAATAACAGGGATTCTTCCACACATGTATAAAACGAGGACACATCAAGCTTCACTTAAGAGATGCCACTCTTTTGTGGCCACAGTAAATGGGGCACTAGCAAAGGGACTAAGTTTTTTTTTCATGTCAGAAGTGACTTGAGAAACTGCAAGTTGCTTCTGGTGTGAGAATTGGCTGTCTGCAAGGACGTTGCCCAAGGAACACCTGGATGTTTTACCATCCTGTGGGAGGTTTCTCTCATGTCATAGAATAATAGAATCATAGAGTTGGAAGAGACCGTACGGGCCATCCAGTCCAACTCCCTGCAAGAAGCAGGAAAATCTCATTCAAAGCACCCCCGACAGATGGCCATCCAGCCTCTGCTTAAAAGCCTCCAAAGAAGGAGCCTCCACCACAGTCTGGGGGAGAGAGTTCCACTGCTGAACAGCTCTCACAGTGAGAAAGTTCTTCCTGATGTTCAGGTGGAATCTCCTTTCCTGTAGTTTGAAGCCATTGTTCCGCGTCCTAGTCTCCAGGGCAGCAGAAAACAAGCTTGCTCCCTCCTCCCTATGACTTCCCCTCACATATTTGTACATGGCTATCATATCTCCTCTCAGCCTTCTCTTCTGCAGGCTAAACATACCCAGATCTTTAAGCCGCTCCTCATAGGGTTTGTTCTCCAGACCCTGTTGTTCTCATGTCCCTGCATGAGAAGCTGGAGCTGACAAATGGGAGCTCACCCTGCTCCCCGGATTCGAACCTTTCTGTCAGCAGTCTTGCCAACACAAGGGTTTAACCCATTGTGCCACCGAGGGGCTCATACAGGGGACTAAGTGAGGAGTGGGTATCAGAAGTGGCAGGGAAAGTTTCTGGTGAGAAGCAAAGGAGAGAAAGGATGGCCCAACAATTTGGTCATTAGATGGTTGAGGATAAAAGGTGAAGGAGAGGAGTGCTTGGGGTTCAGTGGGTCAGTTTTTAAAATACAAAGCTGTATTTTAAGAATGCAAGAATATGGTCAAATGTAGCAGAATGCATCACTGCTTGTGTTTGTTAGTGCTGTAGTGTGGTTTGGGTGAACCCGTTCCCCTGTCTCTTACATGCATACACTTCAAAGCAGTGCATTTTAGGCTGCAGATGCAGAATTGTCTGTGTATCTCTTGGAAATCCGTGTGTTCATCTTTGTGTGCGTAGATCTGTCTCTGCGTTCGAGCAATGTCTAGGCTGGGGGGGGGGGGTTACACTGTTTATGGGCAGCTGTGTATACAGGAAGTGTGTCTGTATGAGAAAGAATGAGAGAGCCTGTCTGTAGGCAACTGAATGTATGTGTTTAAATGTGGGCAGAAGTGTCTCTCTGTATTGTGTGACTGCATTTCTTCTGTATGCTTGTAAGTGCTTATTTTGCAGGAGATGAATTTCATTAGCCGTGCTGTATTGCTGCAACTTACTGGTGGACTAAGCTCTGGGCACAGGCTTGGGAGTGTTTGTCTAGTGAGCTGTTAATGGACTTAGTTTAAAAACCCTTGGATATATGCAATGTTAAGCAATACTGGGCTGGGATGCTTAAGGACCTGCCCCATCTTTCTATGGTTTAATGTGTTGTCAAAGGCTTTCATGGCCAGGATCACAGGGTTGTTTCATGGCCGGGACCCTCAGAGGTTGCCTGCCATAGATGTGGGCGAAACGTCAGGAGAGAATACTTCTGGAACATGGCCATACAGCCTGGAAAACATACAACAACTCTGCCTCTATGGTTTGTTCACTATTATTGCTGGAGGCCATGGTGGCACAATGGGTTAAACCTTTGCACTGGCAGGACTGCTGACCGACAGGTCAGCAGATCGAATCCGGGGAGAGCAGGGCGAGCTCCCTCTGTTAGCTCCAGGACATAAGAGAAGCCTCCCACAAGGTTGGTAAAACATTGAACATCCTGGCATTCCCTGGGCTATGTCCTTGCAGATGGCCAATTCTCTCACACCAGAAGCGACTTGCAGTTTCTCAAGTCACTCCTGACACCCAAAAAAGCCCCCTTCTCCCAGATCATCTTTGTTGTTCACTTATCTAAATCAGTCTGAAAATAAAAGTATTGATTTGGAGTGGGAATATCGAGATCATTAATAGTTAATTTTGGGAATGTAGATGATCTGGAGACAGGCACTCCATTGCAGGAGTCTGAAAAGCTAATAGTGGTTTTGTGGAGCTAGATAGTTCACAGACGGTATGTCTTCTTACATCCCCTTTGCTGTTCCTTATACCTTCTTCTCACAATAGGTGCACTTTGCTAACTGTTGGCCTACATTTGAAATTTCATCTCAAAACTTTGTTTTCTGTGAAGTCTCTGGGTTAAGATATTTGGTGCCTAAACTTGAAAATAAACCTAAATCACATGCAACTGTTCTTACTTTTTTTTTTGTAATCTATGCCTTTCTCTTTCCTTCATACCCTGGCCCTCTACTTTTGAAATGTAGATTGTAGGTCCCTCAGGGCAAGGACATCATCTTCATGCAGGTAGCAGGTTGAACCAGACTTTCTGTGTCAAAGGTACCTTTTCCCTGTTGACTCTCCACTGCCGATGAACTTACGGATGTCCACCAAGGAATCTCAGTTAGTTGGAGAGGATTTTTGGAGCATGTCTTCAGGATACACTCTCCAGTTATGTACTATATAAAAATTCACTGTGTCCCTTCTAGAGCGTGGCTATGCTAGCTGTGGCCTTCTGAGAGCTGCAGTTCAAAACAAAAAGTATATTTTCCAAACACGAGGCTCTTTGGGTTGCTGTGTGTATTCTGCACTGTGTGACCGTGTTTCAGAAGCATTATCTCCTGACGTTTTGCCCACATCTATGGCAGGCATCCTCGGAGGTTGTGAGGTCTGTTGGAAACTAGGCAAGCGGGGGATTATCTATCTATCTATCTACAGTAGAGTCTCACTTATCTAACATAAACAGGCCGGCAGAATGTTGGATAAGCGAATATGTTGGATAATAAGGAGAGATTAAGGAGAAGCCTATTAAACATCAAATTAGGTTATGATTTTACAAATTAAGCGCTAAAACATCATGTTATACAACAAATTTGACAGAAAAAGTAGTTCAATATGCAGTAATGCTATATAGTAATTACTGTATTCACGAATTTAGCACCAAAATATCACGATGTATTGAAAACATTGACTACAAAAATGCGTTGGATAATCCAGAATGTTGGATAAGCGAATGTTGGATAAGTGAGACTCTACTGTATCTATCTATCTATATCTGTGGAAGGTCCAGGATGGGAGAGAGAACTCTTGTCTGCCAGAGGCAAGTATGAAAGTTGTAGTTGGCCAAATTTAGCATTTAATAGCCTTGAAGATTCAAAGCCTGGCTGCTTCCTGCCTGGGGGAATCCTTTGTTGGGAGATGTTAACTGGCCCTGATAGTTTCAGTCTGAAATTCCCCAGTTTCCAGAGTGTTGTTCTTTATTTACTGTCTTGATTTTAGAGTTTTATTAATACTGCTAGTCAGATTTTCCTCATTTTCATGGTTCTTTTTCGATGAACAAGAATCCTAAAATATACCCAAGAATTCCTCATGGCTTCGTGTCGAGGGATTAGTAGTAATGGGTAAACTATTTTTCAGGTTCTTTGTTTTTGTTTTTGTTTTAACTATCATTGAAAATTCCACTATCAGTTTCCCAAGGAATTCCAGTGTGGTTCTTTGGAATACACTTTGAATATCATTGAGCTAGGGTAGCTTAGGCTCGGGCAGTGGCACAGGCTGGAGAGCGGCTGCAATGAATCACTGCAGTGAGTCGCTCTGACCAGGAGGTCATGAGTTCGAGGCCCGCTCAGAGCCATGTTTGTCTTGTCTTTGTTCTATGTTAAAAGGCATTGAATGTTTGCCTATATGTGTAATGTGATCTGCCCTGAGTCCCCTTCGGGGTGAGAAGGGCGGAATATAAATGCTGTAAATAAATAAATAATAAATAAATGTATGTCTCTCTCTGTATGTTTATTCAAACAGAAATTTAAAAACATAACATGCAAAAGAATATTGCAGCACCTTTGAGAATAACTGGGAGATGAATGTTTGTAGCATAAGCTTCCATAGTTTCAGTCCATGAAACCTTATGCTGCAAACGTCTTTCTTTCAGTTAGTCTCAAGGCTGCTACAAGAGTCCTTGGTATGCTGATACAGACTTTGGATACTAAATAAGTGCATAAAGAAATATAAGGATATGTGGATTTACTGCTGTTCTTGGCTCTTGGTTAGTTCTTTCCAGAGTCATCTATCAATTTTATATCAGTCTGCTTGTGAATTTCTATTCTGTTTTATTCAAAGGCATACCTGCATTAGCTTAGATCAGTATTCAAAGGGATATTGTAACACCTTTGAGATTAACCAAGAGAAAGAAGTTTGTAGGATAAGCCTTTGTAGAGTAATGAAGTAGTTTCAGTCTACAAAAGCTTATGCTGCAGACTTTTCTGAATCTCAGACGCTACAATATCATAGAATTGTAGAGTTGGAAGAGACGACATGGGTCATCTAGTCCAACCCCCTGCCATGTAGGAAAAGCACAAGCAAAGTACTGTACTTTACCACTGACCCATCTTATTAGTGCCTGCAATATATTGCACAAATATAATTTATTCCCTTACCTCTAATATTTAAAAGGCCATTGTGCCGGCCATTGGCTACTGGTTAGGTTATTGTCGAGTATGTTATGATTAATTTATGCATTAATTTTATCGTAATTGGAATGTATTTTATGTTGTTGCATTTTATTGTACTTCTCTGGGCTTGGTCCCCATGTAAGCCGCCCTGAGTCTCCTTGGGGAGATGGGGCAGGATATAAGAATAAAGTTGTTGTTGTTGTTGTTATTATTGCCCCTGACAGATGGCCATCCAGCCTCTGTTTAAAACTTCCAAGGAAGGAGCTTCCACCACACTTTGAGGCAGAAAGTTCCACTGCTGAACAGCTCTTACAATCAGGAATTTCTTCCTAATGTTCAGGTGAAATCTCCAATGGGTAATTTGAACCCATTGCTCTGAGTCCTGGTTTCCAGGGTAGCAGAAGACAAGCCTGCTTCCTCTTCCTTATGGCATTCTTTCACATATTTATACATGGCTATAATTCATATCATTCTTTTGATTTATGCACATATCTGATTCTGCAAAACCTGGTGATTATATTTTTTCTCTGCTGGAGCAGCTCTGTACTCTTCTCCAAGTGGAGGTAATGATTGCACATGTTCATCTTTGCAAGTAGAACTAATCATGGGGAGAGAAGACAGCAACTGCCAACATGCTGTCAAAATGAACGCCACTGCATTCAAGGTTTGCATGAAATGTTCAGAATCAAGTCTGGCATCTTTTTCCCTGGTCGGACCTGTGGACATATTAATAGTGTGCACATGTCTAAAGGGGACTGAGTGGAGTGGGACTGCTTCTGACATTAAGGGCTGCTCTGTGAGGCGATGCACATTGTGGCGCAATGGGTTAAACCCTTGTACTGACTGAACCGCTGACCTGAAGACCTGAAGGTCAGAGTTTCGAATCCGTGAGACGGGGTGAGCTCCCATCTGCCAGCTCCAGCTTCCCATGCAGGGACACAAAAGAAGCCTCCCACAGGATGGTAACGCATCTAAGCATTCCCTGGGCAACGTCTTTGTAGACTTCTGATTCTCTCACACTAGAAGCGACTTGCAGTATATATTCAATTTGCTTCTGACACAATAAGGAAAAGCAAGTAGACCTATTTCAAGGAAGAGTTATCAATTTCAGAAATGGTCAGGAGTGTGTCTACACTAGAGAACTATACCAGTTTGATCCCACCTCAAATGCCATAGCTCCTTCTCATGGAAACTTAGGATTTGTTGGGCACTTAGAATTGAGTGCATGAGATGCTCCTCTGAAGAGGTGCTCCTCTGAAGTACCATTCTGAAAATTCCACATTTCTCCGCAGCTAGAAATCCTTGGACTTCATAGGATGAAGCCTTGTGGGATGGAGTTCAAGTGGGATCAAACTGTTCTGTGTAATATAGTCTGAAAAACTTAGGTTAGAGGAAGCAACACTTACAACAGTTACTGTTTGAAGCAGGCTTGATGAACCTAGTTTCCATGCAAGAGCCAACTGGAGCTGTCATTGGTATACGTTAGTGTATTTATAGGTTCTGTGATGTCTCTAACGCAGTGCCATTAGCTCAGAAATGAGAAATTAGATCCTCCAGAGGTTTCTGGACTGCAATTCTCATTTGCTTTAGCCATCCCAGCCAATGATCATAGAATCATAGAGTCTTAGAATTGTAGAGTTGGAAGGGACCTCACGGGCCATCCAGTCCAACCCCCTGCAAGAAGCAGGAAAATCTCATTCAAAGCACCCTGACAGATGGCCATCCAGTCTCTGCTTAAAAGCCTCCAAAGAAGGAGCCTCCACCACACTCCGCAGCTGAGAGTTCCACTGCTGAACAGCTCTCACAGGAAGTTCTTCCTGATGTTCAGGTGGAATCTCCTTTCCTGTAGTCTAAAGCCATTTTTCCATGCCCTAGTCTGCAGGGCAGCAGAAAACAATCTTGCTCCCTCCTCCCTATGACTTCCCCTCACATATTTGTATATGGCTATCATGTCTCCTCTCAGCCTTCTCTTCTGCAGGCTAAACATACCCAGCTCTTTAAGCCGCTCCTCATATGACTTATTCTCCAGACCCTTGATCATTTTAGTTGCCCTCCTCTGGACGCTTTCCAGCTTCAACTGTGGTGCCCAGAATTGGACACAGTATTCGAGGTGTTGTCTGACCAAGGCAGAATAGAGGGGTAGCACGACTTCCCTGGATCTAGACGCTATACCCCTATCTATGCAAACCAAAATCCCATTGGCTTTTTTCGCCACCGCATCACATTGTAGCATCATGTATAACTTGTTGTCCACAAGGACTCCAAGGTCTTTTTCACACATACTGCTGTCAAGCCAGGCGTCCCCCATTCCGTATCTTTGCATTTCATTTTTTTTCTGCCGAAGTGAAGTATCTTGCATTTGATGAAGGATGGGAGGATTTTCAAAGCAGGCAACAACTTTCGAAGGCATGTTCCTCATTGAAGACTGGTTTAAGTTGAAATTTCAGGTGCAATTAAATAATGTAATATTTCCAGACGGGATTGTTGGGGCTGTTTAGCACACAGATGCAGCACTCTATATTGCTTACTTTACTGGGATGGAGTATATATGTTTGTTTTGAGACTTGCACCGATGCTACTTGTAAAGCAGGGCTGGCCCTACTACTAGGCAGAGGGAGCTGACTTCCTAAGGTAGAAGATTCTGGATATTTTGACAGGGAGCAAACTATGATTTAGTTTGTTTGCTATTTAGGGTTGCCAGAATGGAGTGGGCCCTTGTCCCTTTAACAGTAGTGTGGAACCAGGAATTCCTGCAACTGGTACTTATTATCTGTTTGTATGACAAACAGTACCTGCTACAATTCCCATCTCTGCCCATCCAGCAAAGGTACAGGAGTCTTCTCCAATGTTCAGTCTGGAATTCTTTGCCATTATTGTTTTTGCTCTGTCAGACTGACGTGACTGGCTTTGGTTTCTGTACATTTGAAATGGAGAGGATGGCTGGGGTGTTACCATGTGTTCTTCCTCCTTAGGTATCTTGGGCTGATACTTTTGTGAAGCTGCAAGTCCTGCATTTATAGTTCCCAAGAACTCCTTGTTCAACCTTCAACTTCTGCTTAATTTCTGGAGTATTGACATATTCCACTGGTTTGAGGGATTGGAACAAGGCCTTTTGGGACCTTAGGACCAGTTGCCACAGGTCCCTGTGAACCTGGAACAAAGGGTATGGAAGATGACTGCCTTCTGTTCTCATCACTGAAATGGTTGTTAGGACTTGCGTTGTGATGCAGGAATTGGTAGAAACAGGAGCCTATATTAATTCCCTGTGCTGAGGGATCAAACATGGTTGTTCATACCTCTTTCCAACAACAATACTTCATTTATATTGTGCCATTCTCTCCAAGGGGATACAGAGTGGATTGCAGTATATATAACCAGAAACAGGCAATCATTCAATGCCTTGTTTCAATACAATGAGACACACAAACACAGACAAAGGCTTCTCCTTTCATTTCCAGCTCTGGAGGCGGTGCTCATCTCTGGCTCTGGGGAGGTAGTCGTCTCCATTTCCAAGCTGAGGAGCCTGTGTTGTCACTTCCTGATCATGTGGCCAGCATGATTGCTTGGAGCGTCTTTTTGCCTTTCCGCCGAAGCAGTACCTATTTATCTACCCACATTTGCATGTTTTTGAACTGCTAGGTTGGCGGGACCTAGAGCTAACGGTGGGAGCGCACCACGTCTTGCAGATTCAAACTGCTAACCTTCAGGCCAGCAGTTCAGCTGCACAAAGGTTTAACCCATTGCGCCACCGCTGGAAGTATTCATAGCTTCCATATTTGCAACCTGCCACAGTAACTGAAAAGGCAAGAGGCAAGCTAGGTTTCAGCAGAGACAGACACTGTAGGGCAGAAGTGTCCAAGTTTTGGTCTTCCAGATGTTTCGGACTTCAGCTCCCAGAATTCCCGACCACTGGACAAGCTAGCCAGGCATCTGGGAGTCCCAAATACCTGGAGGACCAAAGGTTGGACACCACTGCTGTAGGGCCTTTTCTCCAGATCAGCCCCATTTTGTAACATATGGTAATATGTATTTCTTGATTGGAACAGAATTCTTTAATACCATTGATGTTTAATGCTGTTTTAATGTTTATAGGACACTAGCTTTGCCCGGCCATGTGTTGCTGTGACTTATGGGAATCATTTGTTGGCCAGGTGGAATAGTTAATAGCCTTGCAGCCACAAAGCCTGGCCGTTTTCTGGAGTAGCTGGAGTAGCACCCTCAATCAAAGAGCCACTGTGAAGCCTGGCTACTTCCTTTGTAGGGGAATCATTGTTTGGCCAGCTTGAATTGCACTGAATAGTCTTGCAGCTTATAAGCCTAGCCGCTTTCTACATAGGGCATCTTTGCTAAGCCAGTTGAATGGGACGGAGTAGCCTCATGGCTTTAAAGCCTGGGGGTTTTCCATCTAGAGGAAATCTTGGTTGGCCAGGATGAACAGCACTGAATAGCCTTGCTGCTTGCAAGCCTGGCCACTTTTTACTTTGCGGAATCTTTGGTAGGCCAGGTTGAATAGCAATTAATAGTCTCGGTGTGACAGGTATGAATGCTGCAATGAGCCACCTTAATTAGCATTTAATGGCCTTGTAGCTTCAAAGCCTGGCTGCTTCCTGCCTGGGGGGAATCCTTTGTTGGGAGGTGTTAGCTGGCTCTGATTGTTTCCGGAATTCCCAATTTCCCTGCTTTCAGAATGTTGTTCTTTATTTACTGTCCTGATTTTAGAGATTGTATTGTTCTGTATTATTATACCACAGTAATTATTACATATTATATTTATAATCTTATATTATCTGCTTAGAACTGGATTATAGGGCTGTCATGGGCCAGAATTGATTTGAAGACATGCAACAAAAGTAGCAAATGGGATTTCAACAAGATTTCAGAGTGAAGAATGTAGCTTGCACACAAGCTGGTGAGATGCAGCATCTCTTAGTTTCAAATTTTTTTTTCCAGGCTTAGGGAATAAGGGTCAGGATGAGTAGAGGGGAAAGACCAACCTTTCTTGCCTCTTCTGCTCCACAGGATTTCCTTGAGAATCTGACCCTAGAATAGATGCTGGCCCAAGCCCAGGCTTCTGTGAGTCACCATCCACGCTACAGCTGGCTGCTCCAGTTACCAACAACTCCTCCAGTTCAGATAGGACTGGAACTGCTCCCAGATTTTGGGATGAGGGAGTGAGTGTTGCTATAGTCTTCCCCTGCTTCCTTGCTTCCTTTGCCCCTGATCTCAACAAACAAGGCATTGGAAACATTTCCCGCAGTGAATGGGTGGAAATATTCATGAGGCCTAATGTGAGGGGAGTTGGGGGCGGAGTTGAATCTGGGTGCCTCTGGGGACTCAGGTCATGGGACTGCTTCCAAACTCAGGAGATTGAAAATATATTTAAGAAGGGGGTGCCGCTGAGTCTGTGCAAAGTATTTTCGACGTCACATTGAGTAAAAACAGCTACTCTCCTGGAAGTGAAGTAAGTGTCGCTGGCTAGACATTATGCATGACTTCTGGCAAGATTGAGCTGTAACACTTCATTTTAGTTAATTTAGTTAATTCAGTTCTGGGATGTCTATTTGTGCATGCATATCTCAAATTTAAATGGAACAAGCCAAGCAACTATATGGCAGTATATTTATTTACTTATTTATTTACTTAGGCGATCTCTCATTGTCAGAGTATGATGACCGTCCAAGTATAGTGTTTTGGCAGTGGGTTAAGTAGGTGACTGTGGAGTCTTATTCTTGACCTACATGTTCTTCCACAGTGAGAGCATCTGTTTCCAGGTGGAAGGTGGTCCCGGTCAGGGTTAGCTTGACACACCTTCCTCTTGGCACATTTCTCCCTTTCACCCTCCACTGCTGGTCACAGCTGATCTCCAGTTAAAGCGCTTAATGGCCAGGGCTGCTTCTTCTGAATGTGCACAGAGTACGTTACCATTGGCATATTGGAGTTCTGTAACAGATTTTGTTGTGACCTTGGTTTCATTCCACTGAGGCTAGCTTGCCATCTGTCCAATAGATGATTTCCATTCTGGTGGACAAGATGAAGTATCATAGTGATGAAGATCAAAAATAAGGCTGGGACAATAATATGGCAGTATATGCTGCATGGAATGGAGAAAGTGAGCTATTTCCATGGATTAGAATTTCAGGCACAGGGGTACCATTACTTCTCAGAATGATATCTCTCTGGGCAAGGATATTTGAATTTCTGTAATATCAACATGTTGTACAAAATCAATGGGCATATCATTTTTGCCTGTAAGAAGCATCTCAGCAAAGATGTGCTTGTTAAAATGAGATCCTTATTCATGGATTGAGTAGCTGTGCCAGGAACACCATGTATTTTAAACCCTGTACCACTCCTTTGTAGTCTGATTTATTAATCCAGACTATAACTGCTATCCTTTTGCTCCAGACTTGGTTTGGAACCCTCACTTTGCCCATAATCATTAACTAGGAAACTGGAAGAACCTTCAGTCCTTTCAAGCATTATTTTACCTATTTTGATGGTAGCATCACAGAGTGGCAACAAAGCTGTGAAGCAGATCAACCAAAACACAAGAGCCAAGCTTAAGTCTTTGGCATTGCTCAGGATCATTGTGTGGCTTTGAGGTTGTGGGGTTTCAAATGATCCCTCTGGTGTGATTCATACTTGCTCTTTCCCTTGCACCTGGCTCTCAGGTGTTCGTATAATCCACAGCAGCTGCTTCTCATGGCCACCGTCAGACTGCCCTTGCTCTGCCTCCTTTATTTGTGCTCCAGTGGGCATCTTCTTGCATATTGATATCTGAAAGAGGACAAGAAGCCTCTTCAAATATTGTCCAGACAGGAGTGGATCTGGATATTATTAGCAGTCTTGGGTGAGCATGGAAGCGGCTTTCCTTACTCATACATTCCATCCCTCCTGAATCATTGCAGTGAACTATAATAAATGATTTCCTTTACTATGCTGGCTAGGGCTGCTGGAAATTGTAGTCCAACAACATCTGGGAAGAAGCACTGTTCTGTCCCCTGCTTTGTATCACAATATGATTGACAATCCAGCATGAACTGTAGTATGAGGATTAATGCTTAAGTGGAAGAGAGTAAGAAAAGGGAGAGACTGCAATACCAATGGAAAAGAAGGCATGGATCTGAGTTTACAGGATTTGAGCTATCTATTAATAATGGGCTCGTATTAACAAGGTCACTTGAATTTGACATCACCTTGACTGCCTTTGGTGGTGCAGTGGGTTAAACAACTGAGCTGCTGAACTTGCTGACTGAAAGGTTGGTGGCCCGAATCCAGGGAGCGGGGTGAGCTCCAGCTGTTAGCCCCAGCTTCTGCCAACCTAGCAGTTTGAAAACAAATGTGAGAAGATCAATAGGTACTGCTCCAGCGGGAAGGTAATGGCGCTCCATGCAGTCATGACAATCACATGATTTTGGAGGTGTCTATGGACAACGCCGGCTCTTCGGCTTAGAAATGGAGATGAGCACCAACCCCCAGAGTCGGACACGACTAGACTTAATGTCAGGGGAAAACCTTTACCTACCTTTTATTAATAAGGCCACTTGAATTTGAAACCACCTTGGCTGTGCATAAAAGCAGGGCAACTCTTCTGTTTGCAGCAGCCACTTATCCCCACTTTCCATAAGTTTGGGCCATCTTGTTGATCGTGAGAAACAATTTGCCTGGTTGACTCCTTGTGAGTAGATGATTTGCTACAGAGAGTTCAGAACTGCCATAACTTGTGGAAAGTTTCAAACAGACGTTGAGCAGTTGCTACACTGACCCTGAGAAACAAAACAGGTAACTTTTTAAAATAGCATTTGTGAGTAACACTAAGTTCCTTGTCACATACACTGGAAATTAACATGTGTTGGGAGGAGATTACTTCTTGCACTTTTCTCGTTTTCTGAAGAGTTGTATGAAAATAGCACAAAGGTGAATTGGGTTTTTACATAGCTGTGCTCATGTCAGCTGACAAATCCTGGGAATTGTCTAGAAAAAGTGACTTTTCTAAGCTGATAATATGTCATTGTGATACAGATCTGCACATCACTATTTCTGGTGGTTCGTGATGCATAAGAATTGCCCTGCCAACTGAGGCCAAGATTTATCTCATCCAACATTTACCAGGCCCACATAATGCTGGACATGGAGATCCCTTCTAAAGCTTTGGTTTCCTTGTTACTTTGCTTCTTTGAGTGCATCTTGAAAATAATGCAAAATGCAACACTAATGTTTGTCTCTAGACATAGTAGGTAAAAAGCAACCACAACTTTTTTACCAAAGGGAAAAAAATAACCGCAAAGTTCTTCGCTGAAGAAAATTCTTGTAGCCGTTTCAAGTAGAGAGTGCCCGCTGAAGCTGTTCCAACTTCAGATAACTTATCTGAACAGATAATGGCTGGCAAGAGGGGCGGACAGCAGTGATCTGCTCAAAACTACATGATCAGCTCTGCCATTATTTGGAGGAAAGATCACTTCTTGACCTTGATAGAGACTGAGATCTGGGGATCATCTTCTGTATGTGGGATGCTGAATTAAAATATGAAAGAAGAACACAACTCTAGTGTCCCTTGTTGCTCTTGCAACCACAAACAAGCATGGTTTAGGTTTGTCATATTTTTTTCCTTTTTATTGTTTTGTCTGAAGCTCAGTCCTATGTCATTATCCAATGCACTCAAATTGAGTAAGTAGAGCCTTCTTTACTATAAAAATGACTTAGGCAAGGGGTTGACAATCTGCATAACTCATGTGTATCCTGACTGTAATGGGATTCACCTCCTGCCAACTCCCCACAAATCAGTCTTTCCTTATTGCCGCAGGAGTGTGGAGAGTCCCTTGCAATCAGCAAAAAGAATTGCTAGGAAGTTTTGTATGTGCTAGGGATATTTTTTGTTTTTCCAGTGAAAAATGGGTCTCTTGGCAGTCAGGAAGCATCATTGGGAATAGTAAAAGTAGAACAGTTAGTAGCATCACTGGACAATGTACTGGGTGACACCAAAATGACTGCCTATAAAATTGCTCTGCAATAGTTCACTAGAAATTTATTTTATATATATATATATATATATACACACACACACACCTCTGTAGTTAGATATAACCTTAAAAATTGGTGTAATCCCATCTTACATGTATTAATTTTTGCTGTGAACAATTTTTTTTATCATGTCAGAAGTGACTTGAGAACATACTGCAAGTTGCTTCTGGTGTGAGAGAATTGACCGTCTACAGAAACGTTGCCTAAGGGACGTCTGGATGTGTTACCATCATGCCAGGAGGCTTCTCTCATGTCCCTGCAAGCTAGAACTGACAGACGGGAGCTCACCCAGTCGGGCGAACCGGCAATTTTCCGGATACTAACCCAGCCTTAAGTTCAGCAGTCGAGCCGGCACAAGAATTTAATCCATTGCGCCAGCACAGCTCCTAACAAATTAGGTGGCCTTCCATAACCCTCTTGGACTCAATTCTTCATCTTCAATTGTGTGTTGTTCTTATTGACATCAAACATGTATAAATAATTTACAAGTTCTAACCATTGTTAACCATGATAGCAAAAGAGAATGTCTGTAGCAATAACTTTAGGCCATTATGCCAGAACAGTGGTTCCCAATCTCTGGGCTGCGAGAACAAAACTACGGTCTGCGAACCACCTCCCTCTTTATTTATTTTATTTTATTTATTTTATTTTATTTCTGTTCCTTTCTGTAGTGCTGACCATTGCATTGGATGGACAATATCAGCTCTAGATTATTAAATATGATTTTCTGTAGGCAAGCAGATGGCGACTTCTGAATCGGAAACTTGAGTTGATGTAATCTATCCAATGCAAATTTCTGAATCAATAACCCAAATAATCAAACCAAATTTAAAATTGACAAAAAACTTATTCGTAACCCTTTTGGTACTAATGCTGGAGAGTGGTCCCTGACCAAAGTGGTCCCTGGTCAAAGTGGTCCCTTGTAAAAAAAAAAAAAAGGTTGGGAACCACTGTGCTAGATGCTTCAAAATCTCAGAGTATTTCTAGTTTCACCCACATTTCAAATTAAAGTTGCTAATTGCTATCTCGAAACAAAAAAATTGAGAGAGGTGCTTATAATTTATTGGTAAATTGTAGATATTTCAACATTTGATTGAACATTTTTGATTGTTGCCCAGATTGCAGTGCCCAGTTTCAAGCTGACATCCTAAACAAGATTCTTTCTAGAAGGGGAAAAAAGAAGGAAGCCTGTCATAAATAATCCAAAAATACTTTTATAGAAGGGGTTACTAAGCAGGAGAGAGTTCTCTAAGATTGTACCACTAAGATTCCTGAGCCTTAAGAGAGAGAAAAACAGAAGAAAACAGGCTAAGCTATGACCCTGCTGCTGACATTGATGTGATTAAAAAAGAATGGGAAATGGGATATAGCTTTTTGAAGTACTGCTGGTTAGGGTTTCTGGTATTAAAAAATGGAAAACAGGATACGCCACCAATTCCTTTTGCAGTATTAGCTACAAGCAGTACAGCTTACACTTCAGCCAATATAACAAAGAATTGCCTCCCCCTGCTCATAAGAATTTTTAAAAAATGTAATAGGAAGGGAAAGGAAAATAAAACATTTGGAGAGCAGCAGCTCCTTTTCTGGATAATTAATCAGACCAGGTTAGCCTCCTTGTTGTTTTGATGTTCCTTCTGAGAAGCTGGGAATGTAACTTCCCATTGACCCTTAGTCTTCTGGTTGAGGGAGTCATGATGTGCTGCCTATTAGTTCTCCAGCTAGACTGAAAACCCGGATCACTCTATAAATGAGGGAGAGGAGGAGGGGAAATAAAGATGCTCCCACCAGGTGACTACGACATTGGAAGCCCTGTTAATTTTCTCAGGGGCCCAGAGATAACTCTGCATCTGGCAGATCAACTCACATGAGGGTTTAATGCAGCTATAAGGACCAGCCAGTAATCTTAATAATAGCAGATGATGGTTAATATCTCCATGAGCATAACATTTCACTAACATATCTCAATGGAGCATCTGCTGAGTGGAGCAGCTGCAGAGCATGACGAACGTGTGAGGGTATATGTGTGGGTGCATGAGAAAGGCATGATTCAAAAGGGCAACGTCCATCTACAAAAAAAAAAAGATATGACTTGGAAGAAGAGGTGGGCTTAAAAAGGCATGAACACTTTCATGGGATACATTTCAGGAATTATCTTGTTTTGCAATTCCTTGGAGTGCATTGATTGTGTGGAAAGGGTTAGGTTGCGCGACTGCAGCAGTGTGAGCCAGTGCCCTAATGTTTTGCTCTTGATCTGTGGTGCTCAACCTCTGGGTCCCCAGATGTTTTGGCCTTCAACTCCCAGAAATCCTAACAGTGGTAAACTAGCTAGGATTTCTGGGAGTTGTAGGCCAAAACACCTGGGGACCCACAGGTTGAGAACCACTGCTCTAGATAGTCAAGGTTAATAAAGTTTCAAAAGGCTATTTCGGAGTGTTTTGTGCAGGAAGAAATGGCTCACTTGAAGCCTGGACTGGGCACACTCCCCAAACACACACGGCTCAATATAGCTCTTGCTTTGTTTGTACTTTATAATGTGAATGCAGTGCCGACTAAGATGCTTGTTCACATTACATATGTCTCCCATTCACTTTTGGCTCTCTGTGTGGTGGACCATATGGTAACATTAAAAAGTGTAAGAGAACTACATCTCTAGATAATTAGATGGTAATGAAAGACTTTTCACATGAGACTGCTAAAGCACAGTTACAGCAGGAGAAAAGCGCCTTTGGGTGGGACTTTACTGCACAATATCATGTCTCCCTGGAATCTCATTGCGTTTGAATCTGGATTGGATTGTCTCTTTTCACTGGCAGAAAAAACCCATCCACGAATCCAATATCATTGATCTTCTGCCGCTTTTCCTTGCACAATAGTTTCTGTCTACTGCAGTCCCAATATTGAGAAGCGGAGTATATGGAGGATTTATTATTTCTAATCTTTGAGAGCCATTCTGAAAGAATTTTTTCTGAATACTAGGATCTTAATTATTTAAATACACCCTTGAGGAAATCCAAAAATAAATTATTTAAGCCTCCTGTCCTGGGGCAACTTGACCAGGAAAACAGTGAATCTGTTGCTTCGAACAATATACGAGGGCTATCCAGAAAGTAGATTACATTTTGGAATTAAAAATGAACAAAGTATAGGAGAAAACATTTACCATATGCAGTTGAAAGCCACACCCAAATACCACATCTCACGTAGTCGCCATTCAAATCTAGGCACTTACCATAGCGATGAACGAGCTTTGCCACTCCTTCCCCACTAAATTCTGCCACTTGCTTCCTCAACCAGCCAGTCACCCCTTCCCGCAGCTGCACAGCATCGCCAAAACACTGCATTGCCAGCCATGCCCCCATTGTTGGAAACAAGTGGTTGAGGAAGCAAGCGGCAGAATTTAGTGGGCAAAGCTCTTTTATCGCTATGATAAGTGCCTAGATTTGAATGGCGACTATGTGAAATGAGATATTTGGGTATGGCTTTCAATTGCATATGGTAAATGTTTTCTCCTATACTTCGTTCATTTTTAATTCCAAAACGTAATCTATTTTCTGGATAGCCCTTGTAGTAAAGAGCAGCTGTTGAGAGGTTCTAGAGTAGTGGTTCTCAACCTTCCTTAATATAGTTCCTCATGTTGTGGTGACCCTCAACAATAAAATTATTTTTGTTGCTACTTCATAGTTGTAATTTTTCTATTGTTATGAATCGTAATGTAAATATCTGATATGCAGGATGTATTTTCATTCACTGGACCAAATTTGGTACAAATTTGAATACTGGTGGGGTTGGAGGGAAGGATTGATTTTGTCAATTGGGAGTTGTAGTTGCTGGGATTAATAGTTCACCTACAATTAAAGAGCATTCTGAACTCCACCAACAATGGAATTGAACCAAACTTGATACACAGAACTCCAACAGAAAATACTGGAAGGGTTTGATGAGCATTGACCTTGGGTTTTGGAGTTGTAATTCACCTATATCCAGAGAGCACTGTGGACTCAAAGAGTGATAGGTCTGGACCAAACTTGGCACAAATACTCAATATACCCAAATGTGAACACCGGTGGAATTTGGGGGAAATAGACCTTGACATTTGGGAGTTGTAGTTGCTGGGATTTATAGTTCACCTACAATCAGAGAGCCCCTTGAACCCCACCAACGATAGAATTGGGCCAAACTTCCCACACAGAACCCCCATGACCAACAGAAAATACTGGATTTGGGAGGAATTGACAGTGATTTAGGGGAGATGTAGTTCACCAACCTCCAGAGAGCACTGTGAATTAATATATATATTCTGATGGTCTTTGGCAACCCCTCTAACACCTTTCTTGCGAGCCACGCAGGGGTCCCGACCCCCAGGTTGAGAAACACTGTTCTAGAACAAATCAAGCTTGAGCGCTACCTAGAAGGCAAAATAACTAAACTGAGCTGTCATATTTTGGCTATATCAAGAGGAGAGAAGACTCACTGTGAAATATGATAATGGTTGTAGTGGAGGGCAGTAAGAAAAAGGGATGTTCGCATTTTATATGGAGAGACTTAGTCAAGGAAGTCACAGCCTTGAGTGTGTGAGACCTGGAAGCAGAGCTGTTGAGAATAGGGTGACCTGGAGGTCTCTCATTCATAGGGTTGCCATGAGTGAAAGTTGACTTGTAGCTGATAGATGGACATACCCCACATCCTGGATTTGAACCACTGACCTTTTGGTCAGCAGTCCTGCCAGCACAAGGGTTTCACCCATTGCTCCAACAACGGCTCCTTGGAGTCATTTTTGAGATGAGGGCTAGAAGACATGCAGTTGTTCATCTCAACTAAAATAGAGTCCCATTCAGTCAGTGTAACTTGCACAAGTGTTGAATCATTTGGGGTGGTGTGGTATAATTGCCTTTCTGTGAAGAAGATTCATTATGCATAAGCCATCCTGGAAAGAGCTTGGAGGGATGAATCACGGAGCCATTCAGCAAGGGGACAGCTGCTGGCTTTCTACCTTTTCCTTCTGCTTATCTGGATTCAGATCAGTTCTTGGTGAAATGAGTTCTCTTTAAATTATGCGAGGGCACAAGTCATAGATGCTGCTTCAAAACATGGAAAGAGGGGACATGAAAAAAGCAATTTTTCAGCTTTTGCTGTCCATGCCAAACAATTCTGATACCTCTTTAGATAATGGTTTATCAAACTTGGAAGTGTTAACTCTTTAAAAAACGACCATTCAGAGAATCTGCTAGCCAGGCATAGCCAGTGGGGTCGCCAGTGGCGTATTCTGCTGATCTCACTGGCTAAGTTCAGCTTGAAAAGAAAAACAAAATGCAAGTTGAACAGTGGTGTGAATTAATTCTTACTTTCCCAACCTTTTCTACATACAGCATCCCTTTCCGGATGCAAGAGAGTGCTAGCCTTATTTCCAGTGTTGAAACTCAATTCCACTTGCAATCAAGAAATTAATTATCTCTTCACAGCAGGTGGCCAGGTACATCTGGTCCTCCAGGGATTGCTAGACTACAATTTCCACCATCCCTCATCAGTGCTGGATGAGGTTTATTTATTATTTATTTATTTCCAACATTTATATCCCACCCTTCGCACCCGAAGGGACTCAGGCGGCGTACAAAATTGGCAACAATTCGATGCCTACACATAATTAAAACAACAATAAAAATCCAATAAAACAATTAAAACAATATAAAGATATAAAACATATTATTAAAATCCATTCTTCCAAAATCCTTGTGCTGTGGCCGTAAATCAGTCTGGGTCGCCTTTATCATTTAATCTTCGAAAGCCTGGGCACATAGCCATGTTTTCAGGGCTTTTCTAAAACTCAAAAGGGTTGGGGCTTGCCGTATTTCTCTGGGGAGGGTGTTCCACAGCCGGGGAGCCACCACCGAGAAGGCCCTGTCCCTCGTCCCCACCAGCCGCGCCTGTGAGGCAGGCGGGACCGAGAGCAGGGCCTCACCAGATGACCTTAGGGATCTTCCTGGCTCATAGGAGGAGATACGTTCGGACAAGTAGATTGGGCCAGAACCGTTGATGGAAGTTACAGTTCAATAGCCACATCTTGAACTCACAGAAGTTGCCTACTTTGTTTTAGGCTGTAGATCAGCGTTTCTCAATCTGGGGGTCAGGACCCATGGGAGGTAGTAAGGGGGTTTCAGAGGGGCTGCCAAAGACCCTCAGCAAACACATATTTCTGATGGTCTTAGGGACCCCTTTGGCAGAGAAGGCTGAAGATCTCTCTGCTTGTCCTTCTTTTTTGGAAACAGACAGCAAATCCTCCCACCAAAAGCCCTCCTCCTGCTGTGATTGGCCAGGCTGTTTTGTTTGAATTCACAGCGCTCTCCACATGTACATTTCCCTTAAATGACTGTCAATTCCTCCCAAATCCCTCCAGTATTTTCTGTTGACCATGGGGTTTTGTGTAGGTTGTTTGGCCCAATTCTGTCACGGGTGGGGTTCAAAGGGCTCTTTGATTGAATTGTAAATCAAACTGTAACTTTGATTAAACTTTGAGTGAACTGTAAATCCCTGCAACTACAACTCCCAAAGGTCAAGGTCTATTTTCCCCAAACTCCACCACTGTTCACATTTGGGCATATTGAGTATTCATGCCAACTTTTTCCAGGTCCATCATTGTTTGATTCAAAGTGCTGGCTTCAGCCTATAAAGCTCTAAACGGTTCCAGCCCAGCTTGCTTGTCTGAACGTGTCTCCTGCTATGACCTACCACGTAATTTAAGATCTTCAGGGGAGGCTCTGCTCTCGGTCCCGCCAGCCTCATTGGTGCGGCTGGTGGGGATGAGAGACAGGGCCTTCTCAGTGGTGGCTCCTTGGCTGTGGAACTCCCTCCTTAGTGACATCTGGCAGGCTCCATCCCTTCTGAGTTTTAGAAATAAAGTGAAGACCTGGCTATGCGAGCAAGCGTCAAAGAATAAATTTTGTTGGCTTTGACTTGGTCTGGACTAAGGTTTATGTACAAGGTTTTGTGGATGAATGGCTCAAATATTTTATATTGTTTTAAATCTGTATTTAACTGCTTATGTTTTATTCTTTTGTATTGTTGTGTGATGGCATCGAATTCTACCAGTTTTGTAAGCCACCCTGAGTCCCTTCGGGTGAGAAGGGTGGGATAGAAATGATGGAAATAAATAAATAAATAATTGTTTGAGTCCACAGTGCTCTCTGGATGTAGATGAACTACAACTCCAAAACTCAAGGTCAGTGTTCACCAGATACTTCCAGTATTTTCTGTTTATCATGGGAGTTCTGTGTGCCAAGTTTGGTTCAATTCTATTGTTAGTGGTTCAGAATGCTCTTTGATTGTAGGTGCATGAATCCCAGCAACTACAACTCCCAAAAGACAAAATCAACCCCTCCAGCCCCACCAGTATTCAAATTTATGCGTATTGGGTATTTGTGCCAAATTTGGTCCAGTGAATGAAAATACACCCTGCATATCCGATATTTATATTACGATTCATAACAGAAGCAAAATTACATTTATGAAATAGCAATGAAAATCATTTTATGGTTGGAGGCCATCACAACATGAGGAACTGTATTAAGGGGTCACAGCATTAAGAAGATAGAAATCCACTGCTGTAGATCAAGATTGAGGGGCATAGTATTCTCCAGATGCAATGAGATTGTAGCTCCAGTAAGTCCTCTTACTCAATAGTGAGAGGAGATGGAAATTGTAGTCTATTGACTTCTGGAGAGCTACATGTTTTGCAAGTCTGCTGAAGACAGGTGATTTTTCTTTCCAAGGTGTTGAAACTAATAAGATTGTTACCAATAATATGTACATGTATCCATGAATGTTTTTCTTCACTCGTGCTTTGAAAGCAAGACGTCTAATAAAAAAAAAAAACGATGTGTGACAACAACTGGTATGGAGAAGATAGCCAACTCTTTTTTATTCCACTGTCAAAACTCTTAAACATGATTCATTCTCATTGTATGTGTTAATCCTATATACAGTAGAGTCTCGCTTATCCAATGTTCTGGATTATCCAACGCAGTCGGCCTCCCACCCAGATCCACAGTTGTTTCTCTAGGCAGCAGGGACTGAACATTTTACAAATTTAACTTCCGACAGTGTTATTACTGTAAGTTCATTTAATGCAATTCTATCTTTATTTGTAGTCAATTTGTTAGTAGCCAATGTTTTTGTAGTCAGTGTTTTCAATACATTGCAGTGTTTTGTTGCTAAATTCGTAAATACAGTAATTGCTACATTACCATGTTTTGAACCGCTTTTTCTGTCATTTGTTGTAAAACATGATGTTTTGGTGCTTAATTTGTAAAATCATAATGTAATTTGACATTTAATAGGCTTTTCCTTAATCCCTCCTTACTATCCAACATTTTTGTTTGTCCAATGTTCTGCCGGTCCATTTATGTTGGATAAGTGAGACTCTACTGTAATAATAATGATTCAATTTTTAGAATTTTCAATTTTTACATGCCCAAAACGATTGCATCCCTGTTCAAGGAAAAGGTATGGGCAGGCACAAAACAAATATTTATGTTTAGGCAAGAAGGCTTAAGAGAGTGTGTAGGGAAATATTACAGTGGGCCAAAGGAGGATTGAACATATTCAGAGAGTACAATTCTAAGTGACTGAGGCAGATGGAAAACTGGATGAGAGTCAGAATTGAATGGGCCACCCAAGAAGACAGGATGCATGAGTTGAAACACCAAATCAGACCGTCCTATATTGCTGCAATTATTCCTTTTTTATGCCCTGAAGATTCACTACTCTAGATTTGCTGTGATTCCACAGTTTAATCTAAAACCCAATGTGGTGTAGTGATTTACGCACTGTACTAGGACTTGAGTAGATCAGATTCAAAATCCCTGCTTGGCCAAGGAAACCCACTGGATGACTTTCAGCAAGTCAGACCATCCCTGCTTCAGAGGAGGACAGAATACCCTGTGATAGATTAACCATAAATCAGAGCCAATTTGAAGGAACATCATCCTCATCCTCTAGCAATGGTAGAAATTTATTTAATTTTTTTTCCATGTTAGGAGCGACTTGAGAAACTGGAAGTCACTTCTGGTGTGAGAGAATTGGGCGTCTGCAAGGAAGTTACCTAGGGGATGCCCATATGTTTTGATGTTTTTTATCATCCTTGTGGGAGGCTTCTCTCATGTCCCTGCATGGAGCTGGAGCTGATAGAGGGAGCTCATCTGTGCTTTCCCCAGGTTGGATTCGAACGGGCAACCTTCAGGTCAGCAATCCAACCTTCAAGTCATCAGTCCAGCTGGCACAAGGGTTTAACTCACTGCACCATTGGGGGTTAACACGGTGAGGTTTGGAAACCAAGTTCTATGCTACTCTAATACTCTTAGTATTAAAACATGGCTAAATAAGTAATAATCTGAATGAATAATCAGCATCCTTTGGTCACACATGAAAGCTCTTTTTCACATTTGGTTGTTTGCTTCGGCTTTGCCTGCCTTTTTGGCTTTCTTGATCATAGCGTTGGCTGTATTTTTATTGTGGTTGGTTAAAAATGCATTTGATGTGGGGACATCTGTTTTATGGCATTTCACGGGCCTGTAGGGTGCATTGTGTCCTCTGGGGTTAGTGGTTGTATGGACACTCTGGTGAGCTTTGATGGAGCAGTCAGAGGGTTGTGTTTAATTCAAAGCTTCTGCAGATTCTGTCTTATTAACCTTTAGCACATATATTCTCTGTGCTGCTCTATAGACATAGGGAAGTATTCTGTTCAGTCTTAAAGTGAAGAAGGCCACTTGTTGCTGTTCCTCACAATCCTGAGCAGGTATGGGCAAACTTTGGGTGCGCCAGGTGTTTTGGACTTCAACTCCCACAATTCCTAACAGCCGGTAAGCTGTCTGAGATTTCTGGGAGTTGGTGTCCAAAGCACTTGGAGGGCCAAAGTTTGCCCATGCCTGATTCAGAGGCATTGGAATTGCAGTTTCCCTTACTCCTTGTTACTGTAGAAATGCAAAAAGGTAGATTAAAGGCAGTTCGAAGCCACAAGTTGGGGTGAGCTCCCAACTGTCAGCCCTAGCTTCTGCCAGCCTAGCGGTTCGAAAGCATGCAATGTGAGTAGATCAATAGGTACCGCCTTGGCGGGAATGTAAAAGGGCGCACCGTGTAGACATGCAGAAATGCAAGCAATGATTGGAGATTTTTATAGACAACAGTCTCCTTGGCATGGGAAAATGGAACAATAAAAAATAATAATTTATTTGTTTGACCAGTCATATGACCATTTCAAAGTGCAACATAAATAAAAACAAGGCAAAAAGGATGGGGGGACAGGCAGCTGACCATCTGTTTGGGGAAAATGGAACAAGAAAATGGAATCTCTCCATGGGCGGAGTTGAGCATCACCTCCAGGTGCTGGAGATGAAAAAGCGGAAATACTTTTACCTTGCGCTGTGTTATTGTGTGTTGTTGTTCACTGTATAAAAGGCATTGAATGTTTGCCTTATATGTGCATTCTGTAATCCGCTCTTAATCCCTCCGGTGAGATAAACCAGAATATGTATATTATCATTATTATTAAATTAATATGTGTCACACTTTGATTGTTGACCAGATAGGTGGTGCTTTTTAACATGGAAAGCATATTAATAGTTATAACCTGTTTAATCCTTTCAACATACATACCTTCCAAAGTGGGTTGAAATTGGTCCCAGATGAAGAAACTGTGTTTGAATGCGGTATTGTCTTTCTTAGAGACCATTGCAGTGATGACCAAAAAGAATTTGGATCCCTGTCTTTCTTCTAGTGTCCTGTCTTTTTGGTGAGGGTATCTGATGCCGAGACAGCCGTTTTTTCCTAAAATTCCCAGAATTGACACTGTATTTGTGTCTACTGGCTTGAACTTTTTTAGAAACTGTTCACAAACCAGTATCTGATGGCTCATAGATTGGCACTGATTTAGGAAGACACTAGTTTCAGTAGCATTGGGTTGACATATTCTAGCAAGATCCTGCTGTACCTTTGATTTGCAATTGTATGGCAGCAGCACCAAAGTTTGAATAAATCCTTGCTAAACAAGCCCAGTACTACAGAAACTGTGGTCCCTTCCACTAGTCCAGAAGCCATCAGCTTGTAGGTTGTCCCTCAGCCTTTCCAGGATCTTGATTTAACACTTAGCAGAACATCTATATATATAAAAGGGTAATGACATTTCGGCCTAGGACAAAACAACAAAACTACACATCCCAGAAACACTAAACTTGGCAGCACAACCCCTCATCTATGCCTCTATGTTCATACAACAAAAAGAAAAGAAAAATAAAGTCCTAATTAGAGAGAGAGGAATAATTGTTTTTATCCATTGCTGCCAGTTAGAAGGCTAAGCTCTGCCCACTTGGTCTCCTAGCAACCCACTCACCCCAGGGGACAGGCAGAGTTAGGCCTCACTTAGGCCTCTTCCACACTGCCTATAAAATACAGATTATCTGATTTCAACTGGATTATATGGCAGTGTAGACTCAAGGCTATATTACCCATTTATAATGGACTTAATGTCAGAGGAAAACCTTTACCCTTTACCTTAACTACTACCAATTCCTCAATACTTTATTTCCCATACCACCATACTTTGCCACAGCAACACGTGGCTGGGCACAGCTAGTCTTTTATATTTCGTTTTGTACAATGACATACATTTGGTTCCAGGACCCCTTGGGTACCAAATTTTGTGGATTTATTTTACTACATCATATACAATGATGTAGTAAAACATTGTCTCTTATATGGAATGACAAAATTACATTTTGCTTTTTGGAATTTATTTGGGATATTTTCAAGCTGTGATTGGTAGAATCCATGGATGCAGAATCTGTGGATATGGAGGGCCGACTGCAATCTCCTTTTCAGTTCCACTGGATGTATTTAGATTTTATGTTTCCTCTCTTCCCCTGTGTCCTTTTCTCCCACCCTCTGTGCAGCTGTCCCTTTTCCTTCCTTCCTGTCTTTATCTTTCCGCCTCTCCTTTCTGTGGCTGGCAGTCATGGCCCTGCTGCTGCAACTCACAATGTTCAAACCACAATCCTCAGTCTAGTAGAAGACCAAAGTCCTATGGGACTGGGTAGAGCCAGAGGATTTCTATACTGTGTCACTGTGCTGAGTTGTCATTTCACTTTGAAAAGAGAAAGGATTGCTCTTTATTATGTACGATAATTCATTTAAATGTATGCAGATGATAAATGACACTCTGCTTTGAGATGAAGCAGAGTCAAGAAGATTTAAACAAAAAATATGCCAAAACCCGCCTTGCTTGGAAATTGCTGACTTCCTAAATCTGTGTGAAGGTTGTCTGCTCTTGTAACTCAGTAGATTTGGGGCAGTTCTGGGTGCTGATAATCCCATGGTAACGTTTGTTTTAGAAACTGAAGACGGATGCAAAATGAAAATGAGATTTATGGTTCATTTTTCAGTTGTGGGGCAAGCCCAATTTTCTTCTGGTTTTAAATGACAGGCATACATAGAATCATAAAATCATGGGCCATCCAGTCCATCTCCTTGCCAAGAAGCAGGAAAATTGTATTCAAAGCACCCCCAACAAATGGCCATCCAGCCTCTGCTTAAAAGCCTTCAAAGAAGGAGCTTCCACCACACTCCAGGGCAGAGAGTTTCACTGTTGAACAGCTCTCACAGTGAGGAAGTTCTTCCTAATGTTCAGGTGAAAACTCCTTTCCTGTAGTTTGAAGCCATTGTTCTGTGTCCTAATCTCCAGGGCAGCAGAAAACAAACCTGCTCTTTATAATTTCCCCTCACATATTTTTATATGGCCCTCATCATGTCTCCTCCCAGCCTTCTCTTCTGCAGGCTAAACATGCACAACTCTTCAAACCACTCCTCATAGGGCTTGTTCTCCAGACCCTTGATCATTTTAGTCACCCTTCTCTGGACACCTTCCAGCTTGTCAACATCTCCTTTCAATTGTGGTGCCCAGAATTGGACACAGTGTGATTCCAGGTGTGGTCTGACCAAGGCAGAATAGAGGGGTAGCATGACTTCTCTGGATCTAGACACTAGACTCCTATTGATGCAGGCCAAAATCCCATTCGCTTTTTTTGCCGCTGCATGACATTGTTGGTTCATGTTTAACTTGTTGTCCACGAGGACTCCAAGGTCTTTTTCACACGTACTGCTGTCGAGCCAGGTGTCCCCCATTCTGTATCTTTGCATTTCATTTTTTCTGCCTAAATGTTTGAATGACAGCCATACATCTCAGCAAGCGGAATGCTGACTATGTTATCAGTCTTGACTTCTTTCCTCCGTGGCTTTAGTCTGGTCCTCTGTATTGGAAAGAGCAAGATTCTACCTTTGCCTGCTTTTTGAGTTAAAGAGTGGAAATATCATTGTACTTTGAACTCAGTTTGTGGCAAATGAAGTAAGATCAAAGTTGAGGAGCAGAGAAAAGTTGGTACAGTTGGAGACTCTGATGTTGCACACATTTCTGGTTTTCATCTATGAAATGTTGGAGGGTATGCCATACCTGTTTTTGTATGCATTGGTTTAAATGATTTGTATTATTCATAGCAAGTTTACAATTCCCTGTTTGGGAGCCTCTTTTATGCTGGTCTACTTATACAGGAAGCCCAGGAAGATACCTACCGGCCAGATGAGAGTATGAGGAAACCCTTCTTTGCACTTAACCCATAGTTCAGTGGTTCTCAAACCAGTTTACCAGCTGTTAGGATTTGTGGGAGTTGAAGGCCAAAATATTTGGGTACCCACACATTGAGAACCATTGCAGTTAAACATTTGGGTTTGGGGAGAAAAAGCTAAATCTTGCTTCTGTCCAACAGCTGTTGCTCAGTTTGGCAAAAACAGTTGTTCAAGAATTACTGCTGTATTTCCCTGAAAATAAGACCAGATCTTGTATTAATTTTTGCTCCAAAAGACACAGTAGGGCTTATTTTCAGGAGATGTTTTGTTTTTCCACGTATATTTATCTACATTTATTAATGTACAACAATCTATATTTATTCATTTATTATTCCCTTTAAATCTACCATTAAATGAAGTGTTGATTGAAAACTTCTGAGACAGGATTGACAACAAAAATGATGACAGTTAAGAATGATGGTCCACACAAAAGTGACAAAAAAAATGGCAGGCACCAAAGCGAGTGAATTAAGAACGTCTGTTACAACACATGATGTATTGAATAATGAAGATTTATATTAGACACAACCACGTCCCTTTGTTATCAAGTGTGCACATTATTTGTGCATTGTTTCTGTATTCCAGTTGTTGATTTGGCAGTAATTCTTGAGTTCATCTGTTTACATAGGCATTTACCTCTCGTTCAAAGGCACCTGCTTGGGTATTTACAAATGCATAATTATAATTTATATTATCATTTATTTTAAGTATTAATGTCAGAAATATTATGTATTTATATGTTTTAAAGTTATTATTATTATTATTATTATTATTGACACAACAACATAGTATGACACAGCAAACAAGATAGATATGCTGGGTTTCATATTACAAAATCACAAGTCGAACATTTCCCAAGCGTTTAGGACTGTGGGTTGTTGTTGTTTTTATTATTATTATTATTATTATTATTATTATTATTATTATTATTATTATTATTATTACTACTATGATGATGCACATGATGGATGCAGCACATCCATCATATGTTGCAGCAGATGTAAATGTGTCCGTGGCTGACTGTCTTAACTGGGCTTATTTTTGAGGTAGAGCTTATATTACAAGCTTTCTGAAAAATCATGCTAGGACTTATTTTCCATTTAGGGAAAATAGGGTAGATATCTCCTTTGAGCAATGTCTGAAAAAAATGCTTGCTTATGCCTGGTTATGTGCTTTTCCTTCTAATAGTGCTGAGCTTCTTTCACTGCAATTGCTACTTCATTTCTTCTTTCTCCATACCTTTTTGTCACTTTGTTGAGTATTCTCATAACTAGTGAAGTATTCCTTACACGAAAGCTCAGAAAATTGCTTCTGTGAATTTCAAGACTCAGAATCCCCCAGGAATTCTGAATAGTAGTCACACAGACAAGAAGTTTCCAGGGAGTTGCAGACCAAAAAAAGAAAAATTTAGAAGCTATGTAAACTGAAATACCCCCAGGAAGAGTCCTGGTCATCTCAAGTTCTGCTTTATGGGAGACAGGTCTCAGTTTGAAGGCATCCGATATCGGAAGGGCTGCCCAGTAGACATTTCCTTAAATGGTCAAGAAGAGTAGGAAAGGACCTTGACATTGCCTGTTAGCATGTCCTACTAAATTTGATTTAAATTTTCATAATCATTTCATAAATTTCCATGTGTGAACATTTTATGCAAAATTGTTTCTTTTTTGGTCACTAGATACCAGACCACATTTGATCTTGGAAGCTAAGTATGTTCATCAATCTCAGTTAGTCCTTGGATGGCAGACCACCAGTGAATGAATACCAGGTGCTGATGGCTCTATTTCAGAGCAAAACTACCACTGAGTGTTATGTAAAAATTTTTTTGTGAAATTCATAGGATCGCCATAGGCAACGTCAGTGGTTCTCAACCTGGGGTCCCCAAATGTTTTTGGCCTATAACTCCCAGTAATCCCAGCCAGTTTACCAGCTGTTAGGATTTCTGGGAGTTGACAGCCCAAAACATCTGGGGACCCCAGGTTGAGAATCACTGGGCAACGTGAAGGCACACACAGACACAAGGGGCAACCTACTAATGGCTCGAGCTAAAAGGATTTCAGGATAGAGAAATGTGCTTGGCAGATGTCCAGTCTATAGGAAATAGAGAGCATCACTAAGATGAAAGAGATGCTTTGAAAAGTGTGTGTGTCTATTTGCCTGTAAACATGATGCTTTTGAATAGCACAGTCTAAGCAAATGTGGTTGGTGCTATCAACCTTACCTTGCTGTTCTGTGTAATATCAAACTTGTAATATCTAGTCTCATAATCTCAGCTTCTCAAGGCCTGGGATAATCTTGACCTAGCAACCCTAGAAAGGCCTGAAATGGGTCTCCTGATCCAGAGAGCTTGGAAAACCATTGCTTTTAAGGCAGTACTGTGCTGATTTGGTATTCTGACTTTGTCTAAGGCAGCTTCGTGCATCTCCCTCTCGAGAACCAACTCTCAAACTTTTTCTGCATAATTGTATCCCAATCTCCATCAACCTGCCCTGTCCTCTTGCAATCATGGAAGGTTTTTCCAGACTGGTTGACATCAACACGGTCCATATCTAACGGAGAAAATGTTGGCAAGGCTTTGTTAGCTGTGGGAGGAGACCTGTGTTAATCTCTTCATTGCTTTCCCTAGGGTGAAATTTAAAGACTTAGAATTCCATTTTATTCTCCTGTTATCTTGGCTTTAGAAAGGGATCTTGCCATCCATCATAGCCAGATCAGAAGAAGATGCCTTGCTAAGCCCTATGTTGCGGCCTCTCTCTTTTCACTTCCCCCATCCTCTGTCAAATGTATTAAAACCTGTAGAGATGGTGCAAGCGTACCAAATAAAGTCTGGTTATTACACAGCTCCTTGTTTTTACCTTAGTTTCTTCTTCTTTTTTAGTATTAGGCTATAAATACTGTTTCCTTTATGGCCATATTATCTGTAGGAAGAAGAAATGATTCCCTTTACAGTCTTGTCTTGCAGACCTATCGGAAACATAAATTTTGAAGTGCAGGCCCTCAATATAAAAGTCCTTGTAGTGACTTCCCCAGTGAGAACCCTAAAATGGAGAGATCTGTATTGATTGTGCTAAAGAAGATGTTTCTTTAGTTTTCATGCTCAACATGGAGCAGGTCTTTTAAAAAGGCCTGCCAAAATGTCCCTTTCCCCATCCAATAGTGTAAACCACAACAGAGGTAGCGAATGATAGTACGCTCCTGCTGGGAAAATCTATCTCCATTCCAGCTATTGTGGGAGTGGCATCACGGGGATTACATTGAACCCAAGGGGAATTAGGGATTGGGGGGATGGAAAATGATGTCACAGTCCTTGCTAATCAAAGTCCTGAGGATTTGACTCTATGAACCCTACCACAACTACACCACTACCTATGGCGGCGGGAAGGTAACGGTCAGCGCTCCATGCAGTCATGCCGGCCTCATGACCTTGGAGGTGTCTACGGACAACGCCGGCTCTTCGGCTTAGAAAAGGAGATGAGCACCAACCTCCAGAGTCAGACATGACTGGACTTAATGTCAAGGGAAAACCTTTACCTTTATGGGATTTTCATGTGCGTAGTTAGATAGGAAAAGCACTTTTAAGAGTGTTAGATGGGTTTGTGCCCCTGATAAGCAATGACGCATAGAACCCAAATTATGTTCCACCAATGGTAAAAAAAATCTGACAAAAAATTCTCAATACTTTATGGTTTGCTATCCATCTGTGTTACTGCCTAAGTCAGGGAGCTTCATCCTGTGTTATGAATACAGTTGCTGACTCTACTTTTATTCATTTATTTATTTAACCATTTTGGTTTTGTGGTTTATTTTTTCTCTGTTGATTTTTAGGGAGATTGGCTCGTGGGCAATGCGTATAAGGTTGCAGCATAGAAAGAATTGGATGTGCAGCATAGAAAGAACTACACTGTGTCCAGGTCCGTTCATCAAGTGCTCCGCAATGGCTGACTTCTCTGGTTGAATTAGTCTACAGTGCCTTTCATGTTCCTTGATTTGTGTCAGCTATAGCAAAGCACTTGATGAACCAACCTGGACACAGCATATTATTTGAGAACACAGAAATGCTGGACCACTCTAACAACCACCCTGTCAGACTACACAGAGATGCCATTGAAATCCACAAGCATGTGGACAATTTCAACAGAAAGGAGGAAACCATGAAAATGAACAAAATCTGGCTACCAATATTTTAAAAAAACTCTAAAATCAGGACAGTAAACAAAGAACAGCACTCTGAAAAAAAGGGGAATTCCAGTCTGGAAACAACCAAGGTCCGCTAATATCTCCCAATAAAGGATTCCCCCAGGCAGGAATCAGCCAGGCTTTGAAGCTGCAAGGCCATTCAATGCTAATCAAGGTGGCAAATGGCAACATTCAAACTTGCTTCAAACAGACAAGAGTTCTTGGACATTATTCCATAGATATATAAACCCCATTTGCCTAGTTTCCAATAGACCTCACAACCTCTGAGGGTGCCTGCTGTAGATGGGGCAAAACGTCAGGAGATAATGCTTCTGGAACATGGCCATACATCCCAGAAAGCTCACAGCAACCCAGTAATTCTGCCCATGAAAGCCTCTGACAACACCCTGACTTATTATGTTTGCAGCATAATGGGACTGATGATGTAAGTTCTGGCTGGACACCCACACTCATGTTGCCAGATGTTCCTTATATGAGATATTTCCCGCTTATTCCTGAATGTTATAATCCGAGAGAAAATACTAATGTATGATTAAACATTTGCCCCGCCTCACCTTGTGTCCTAGTTGAATGTTGTGCTTTAAAGCTGGTGTGCTGTCTAAAGGTGACACATTTTCTTCTTGGCACTCTCTTGGCCTTGGGCTGTACCTTTCAACACGACCACCTCTTTTATGGGCAGAGACTCCTGCATTAGGACATCTCAAGACATTTCCCTGCCTGAGGACAAGATGGCACCCTTTTTCCATTCAATATGGCCAAACTAGCAATTAAATTTGGCACTAGCTGTGGTGGCAGAACTGTGTCCTCCATCAGGTGAGGTTTCAGGCAATGGGCCAGGCCAAGCAACACAGATGCACACATATAAGCCAGCATGCAACCTCTGTTTTCCCACATCTTGCAACTTTGCCCCACATGCTAGTTGTCATCTGAGACGAATATCTCATTCTGACTAATGGCAGGGCTGGGTCTGGCCTTGCAGGTTGAACTGTTCTTACCATCAGAGTACAGTAACTGGAACAGTGTCCTCTTTCAGTGGCTGCTGCTCATTAAGCTGTTTAGCAGAAAGAGGTAAAGTGTACTTCTCCAGCTAATGCTAGTCTGCAGTTCTCATCACTCTTCACCATCAACTATGCTGTTTAGGACTGATGAGATTTGCAGTCCAAAAAAAGGGGGGGCGAGGGGCTAGGACATATGATTCCTTCCTTTTGCTGTAAAGATGCAGGTCTTTGTCTTCATCCAATGTGGCAATCTCAGGATCCACAAAAGATAGGGGGGAAAGTGCATGAGAAAGCTGTTGGGAATGGACGAGCAGTTAAGCTCTAATCACCCTCTTTATGAGGTAAATTCCCATTAAAATAGCAGAGTAAAAATTGCAGCGGTGAGACTTACGCGCAGTGTGAGTTTTCGAAAGGCCTCTTTGTCATCAGGAAGGCAAAGGGATGCAAAGTTAGCTTTAAAGTTTAAAAGCATTTATTGAGGTAAAAAGAAATCCATTGATGGATAGAAAAGATTTGGAGCTAACTTGCTAATCTATCCTGTTCTAATACATATAGACGGATTAAAATAACAAAGCTCTAGATAGCTACATCTTAACTAATAGAGGACAGAGGTGCGTCCTCTCTGGAACAAAGCAGGTAGCTGGAATGGCGACCAAGCCTTGTGGGTCTCTTTTTCTCTAGTGCCATAAACATTCCAAAGGCCAAATTGGGGAAGTTACGTCAAAGCCTTAGGAGAGATCACATTTCTAGAAACATCAAAGGGTGGGCTGACCTAAATAGGACGGGAAGCAGGAAACAATGGTGAATCCTATCTAGGCATGCTTTGGAAACTGGGAAAGGATTCCCTCAATCTAACTCTATCATCTATCTGACTACATTTAGACTTGAGTAGTCCAGGGTGATTCCCAACAAAAGCTTCGCCCCCCCCCAAAAAAAAATCCTAAAAGGTTTGGGAAAAGAATTTAATGAGCCAGGTCTCCCATAGTTCCATCGCTTTTAGAGCTGTGAGACTGATGGAGGCATAGGAAAGCTGGTGTCTTGCTCCCAACAAACGTTTGTGGAAGGGTGGGCCTGAATCTCTGTGTCATTTCTTTAGTGGCAGTGCTAAAAGCTGGACCACTCTAACAACCACCATGTCAGACTACACAGAGAAGCCACTGAAATCCACAAGCATGTGGACAATTTCAAGGAGGAAACCATGAAAATGAACAAAATCTGACTACCAGTATTTAAAAAACCCTTTAAAATCAGTATAGTAAATGAAGAACATCACTTAAAAACAGGGTAATTCTAGACATGAAACAATCAGGGCCAGCTAGCACCTCCCAACAAAGGATCCCCAGGCAGGAAGCAGCCAGGTTTTGAAGCAGCAAGGCTATTCAATGCTAATCAAGGTGGCCAACTGCTTTCAATCTTTTTTTTACATTTTATTTTCCATTCCCTTCTCTCTCTCCACACCCACCCCTCCCCCTTCCATGATGACAACTTAATCCTTTTTTCTCGTTACATGAGCCTTCTTTCCATTCTATCCAGTTTTTTCATCCAGCTTTCTGGTTTAACAGTTTGTAGCCATCTGCTAAATGGAGTCCATATTTCTTTAATTTTCTTCTGTTTGTCTGACCATGTTTTTTTGCTTCTTATATTATCCATAATATCCAGTTGTATTTGATCCCACATATATTCATACAGTAAAGTCTCGCTTATCCAACATAAACGGGCCGGCAGAACGTTGGATAAGTGAATATGTTGGATAATAAGGAGAGATTAAGGAAAAGCCTATTAAACATCAAATTAGGTTATGATTTTACAAATTAAGCACCAAGACATCATGTTATACAACAAATTTTACAGAAAAAGTAGTTCAACACACAGTAATGTTATGTAGTAATTACTGTATTTACGAATTTAGCACCAAAATATCATGATGTATTGAAAACATTGACTACAAAAATGTGTTGGATAATCCAGAACATTGGATAAGCGAATGTTGGATAAGTGAGACTGTACTGTACCATTTTTCAAGTGTCCATTTCTTTTTATCTTTCCACCCCCACACTATTTCTGTGTGTGCTGCTCTAAACATTGTCATCATTAATTCTTGGTCTTGGTCCTTAAGTCTTCTATCACCATATATCCTATTAACAAAATTTGCATTTTAGTATGTAATCTAACCTGGTTTAGAATTTTTGTATCTCTTCACAATCCCACCATAGATGTGAGTACCATGCCCTCCAACTCCCGTAATGCCAATATGTGGGATTTAATCCCTGAATCATGTGTGCCAGCTGAATTGGTGTTCTATACCATTTCGTAATTATTTTCAGTTCTAATTCCTTTTATTTTTCAATTTTTATTTTATTTAAACCATTTATTATCTTTTCTATCTTTTCTTTGAAAACAAAACCTCATCCAGCACATGCAACAGAGAGTTCATTAAGTTTCACAGCAAAACCAGCAGATTTTGATCATTCCATTAAAAATATACCATGCTAGTAGAACCTAAATCCTGGAGGAAAAGCAGGCAATGTGTCTAACCTACCCTTGCTATATTATCTACGTACTTGTTATGCCATAGAAGCATACATTCTGCTTTTTGAAAAAGAAAAAAGGAAAAAAAAGAAAAAGAAAAAAAAGAGGTGGCCAATTGCAACATACACACTTGTCTCAAACAGACAAGAGTTGTTTCTCGCACCCTGGACCTTCCACTGATATATAAACCCCACTTGTCTAGTTTCCAACAGACCTCCCAACCTCTGAGGATGTCTGCCATAGATGTGAGCGAAACATCAGGAGATAGTGCTTCTGGAACATGGCCATACAGCCCGGAAAACTCATAGCAACCAAGTGCTAATATAAAAGGTAAAGGTTTCCCCTGACATTAAGTCCAGTCATGTCTGACTCTGGGGGTTGGTGCTCATCTCCATTTCTAAGCCGAAGAGCTGGCATTGTCCGTAGACACCTCCAAGGTCATGTGGCCGGCATGACTGCATGGCGCGCCGTTACAATGGCCAAATCAGCAAAATGGGAGCCAGTTTACCAAGTGCTACATTCATTTTTTTCCATTTAGAACTGTGCTACATAGTTATGACCCACCAGATGTGCTATATAGTTTGACCTGTAACATTCCTCTTGTGTAACCCATATACCTAGATTTCCAGGTATAACTGATGGCAGATGTTGGGTACAGACCAGCAGTGCTCCCCCCACCTCAACTCATCCCTTTGGCGTCTTCTAACCTATGCTTGGAAATGTTTCTTTTGGGGGCTTCGTTTCTCAGAATCCTACCGCGAGCCTGGAGCAGAAACCATGCTGGTGGGGACATGCTGGGATGTTTATCCAATGTTTGGCAAAACTCAAATAGCTCCAGATATTGAAGCCATGGGTTTTAGTTCTGTCTTCCTTCACAATCATAACCCCTAAATAGGAAGGCGCTGCTGTCCGATTCCAGCTTTTGTGGAAAGTGATGCCTTCTCTATACGTTTAATGGTTCCCTCTGCCCTTTTGTTTTTCTGTCATATATTCTAGAACTGAATCTTGATGGTGAAAAACAAGCCCCTGGAGCCCTGCCACAATCTGATCTGGTCTCAGATTAAACCCTTCCCAGATCCTTCCCTGGATGCAGTTTTTAATATTGACTGAAAATGGAGTGCTGAAGTTTTGCTTGCTGGCTGGTAACGCAGCCTCTCAGCCGCCGTTTTTAGAAAGCCCTGACAAATAAACGGGTGATGAATAGAGGGAAAAATGTGTAAAGTCCTCTTCCTCCAAGTTCTTCTGCGCTGCTCCTTCCCACACACGGCTCCACCCACCACCAGCACATTGAACGTCTGAAAAACAGATGGAGGAAGGCACAGGCAGAGCAGCACACAGGCTCTGCCAAGGAACGTGCCGTGCGCATTCCTCCTCCTCCAATATTCTTGGCTGTTGCCCTATCGCCCATAGAAGCAGGGCAAGGAAGGCATGACTCCTGCAGCTTCGTATGGCGTTTCTCTTTGTGGTTCTCAGACTGTACACTGCATTCCAACTCTTTTGTATAATTCATTTTGGGTGCTGCAAGGCCAGCTCTTCATAAAGCCATTGGAGCAGTCTGCTACCCTCCAGATGTTTTGGATTGCAATCTCAAAGCCCTATGAGGCAGCTGTGTTGGCTGAGAGTTGCAGCCAGGAATATCTGTAAATGTACCACCTTGGGGAAGATTGTATTTGAATTAAGAGCGAGTACTCAGGTTTGTTTAAGTACAGTAAAGGTAAAGGTTTCCCCTGACGTTAAGTCCAGTCATGTCTGACTCTGTGGGTTGGTGCTCATCTCCATTTCTAAGCTGAAGAGCCGGCGTTGTCCATAGACATCTCCAAGGTCATGTGGCCAGCATGACTGCATGGAGCGCCGTTACCTTCCCGCTGGAGCGGTACCTATTGATCTACTCACATTGGCATGTTTTCGAACTTCTAGATTGGCAGGAGCTGGAGCTAACAGTGGCCGCTCCCGCCGCTCCCAGGGTTTGAACCTGGGACCTTTCGGTCTCCAGCTCAGTGCTTTAATGCACTTCGCCACCGGGGCTCCATTAAGTATAGTAGACTCGCGCAAATATGTGTGATCCACTGAACATCTCGCCAAGAGCCCTGATTCTCTCCCCATCCTTCATTTCCTGCAAACCCCCCCCCCCCAGATTTATTCATAGCAGCAGTGATATTATTACACAGGCTAAGGAGCCACGGTGGCGCAGTGGGTCAAACCCTTGTTCTGGCTGGACTGCTGACCTAAAGGTCGGGTTGCTGATCTGAAGGGTTCTGGTTTGAATCTGCAAGATGGGGTGAGCTCCCATCTGTCAGCTTTAACTTGTGGAGACATGAGAGTCATCTCCCACCAGGATGGTAACATATCCAGTCATCCTCTGGGTGACATCTCTGTAGACGGCCAATTTTCTCACACCAGAAGAGATGTGCAGTATGTTCTTAAGATGCTTCTGACATGATAAGAAAAAAAATGGGTAAGGTGTGCCATTATAAAGAAGCTACATGTTGATGATTTAGTTGATTAATGATATAGTTATATATTACAGTGCAGTTCATCCATGTGGATTTTTCCCTCTGCCACCAAAATAACTTGTACATGATTATATTGCTCTTGGCAGACTGTGTGTCTCTAAAGTTATGCAGTTGATCTAAAGTGCAGTATGTTAGTCTGTGTGTATGTGCTTGTTGAAATCTCTGTTATACTGACTGGTGTGGAAATGTGCACACATGAACATTTTTCTGTATAGAAGAATGGAGTGTAAAATCAGATTGGTAGGTTACTTAAAAGTAAATATAAATCTGAGACAGGGATGTGAATTCTTGAACAAACTTTTGTAGCTGGTTACATATGCACAGCTGTCACTTCATCTTTTTATTCTTGAAGCTGTGGTTGTGTGCCTTCAAGTTCTTTCTAACTTATGGCAACTCTAGGCAACTCTCGCATGGGGTTTTCTTGGCATTATTTGTTTAGAGGCTGAGAAAGTGAGACTTGTGTGATGTCACCCAAAGGATGTCCGTGGCTGATCAGCGATTTGAAACTTGGTCTGTAGTCCTAGTTCACACTCAAACCACCACATTGCACTGGCATCTGGAAGACTGTTAGTCTTGAATTAATTCTATCCAAGGAAAGGTTTTTGTTTGAGAATATCAGATAACTGTCTCCTTTGCATTCAGTCTCACAAATACTCATTCGCATATGCAGACTATGAAATCTTCAGTTATCAGTTGATTAATTTATATATATGAACTAAGACATTTATATGATTCTAGATATTTGCAATCTGGGGGCTTTTTTCTGTGGTTGATGCTGAATGGCCATCTCCTGCAGACTGCTACCCACAATCTAGAAATGTTAATTTAAGTTTGCAGTATTAAGGCAAGGGAAATGAAATAGTTAAACATGACCTCCAGTTGGTTGGACAGGAAACAGATGTTAGTATATTATTTTCAGATGTTTTTCTATGCTGCCTGTGTATCTAGTTCTAAAGGGAAGTCATAGTTCCACTCTATTCTGCCTTGGTGAGACCTCATTTGGAATAACACTGTGTTCCGTTCTGGGCACCGCAATTCAAGAAGGGCATTGATAAGCTGGAATGCATCCAGAGAAAGGTGACCAAAATGGTTAAAGGTTTAGACACCAGACCCTATGAGGAACGGCTTAAAGAGCTGGATGCGTTTAGCTTGGAGAAAAGAAGGCTGGGAGGGGAGGGGATACGAGAGCCATATTTAAATATTTGAAAGGATGTCCCACTGAGGAGGGGGAAAGCTTGTTTTTTGCTGCTCTGGAGACTAGTTTACACCTACACTGTAGAATTAATGTAGTTCGACGCCACTTTAATTACCATGGCTTAAGGCTGTGGAATCATGGGAGTTGAACTTTTACAAGAACAAGATGTTTATCTTTTTCTGCCAAAAAGTCCTGGTGCCTCACCAAATTACAAACCCCATGATTCCATCACATTGAGCCATGGCGGTTAAAGTGGCGTCAAACTGCATTCATTCTACAGTGTAGATGCAATGAATGCAAATTGCAAGAAAAATAATGCCCCTGAATAATAGGAAGAGATTCCTGACAGTAAGAAACATTTGATAGTGGACTAGGTTAACTCTGAATGTTGTGGGGTCTCCTTTTCTAGAGGTTTTAAAACAGAGGCTGGATGACATCTACTGGGAGTACTTTGACTGTGTTTCCTACATGGCAGAATGGTTTTGGACCAGATGGCTCTTATATCTCTTCTAGCTCAATGATTCTATATCTGGTTCTACTTCAGATTTTAATGCCACTAGTGTTATAGAGAAGTTGGTTGTAAGAAACTTCTGGTCTAATAATTCCTATTGAGGTGGTCAAATTGTTTCTGCGCTGCATCTCTTTAGACTGTTTACAAGGAGTTCCTTCTGAAAGCATTGCTTCCAGATGTGCCAGTTGTATGTGATGGAGAATTTTATTTGGAGAGAATCTTTTTTTAAAGGAGGAATATTCAGTCAACATAAGCTCTTTTTTTTGTTATCAGAAGCAGTATACTTCCCTCCTGCGTTGTAAGTGCCGCAGGTTAGAAAAGGTGTTGTTTGTTACATTTCAGAGATCTAAATTTATTCTTCCTAAGCCTTGTTTCCAAGTAGGTTATGGAATATTTAGTTGTGTTGGCCAGTTGCTGTAGCAACACACCTCAAGCTGCCATGACAGTTTCCGAGGTGGGGTCACATCTTGGGACCTGATGCAGGCAAAGTTATATCAGGAGGAGTTGTCATGCCACTGCATTGCATTATTGCCTCTTGCCAGGCACTTGCTAAGTTTTAGCCTCAAATATTTCAGATTGGTTGTGTGCTGAAGGAACATCAGTCCATGTGCATTCTCAGATGTTAGTGTTGTTCTGGCTGTTCAGTTTGTAATGTAATCAAATACAGGGCACTTGTGCCACATGCTGGGCATCTTGCCTATCTGCTGGGCTGCATGTATATGAACTTCAAGATCACAGTCCATGGCAGTAATAAAAATAATAATAATGGAGATGCCAGATAAAATAAGGGACCTGACTCCTTTATCTTAAATAGTTGCATAGAAGAGGGAATTTCAGAAAACGAAGCTGGAGTAACATTGAGTTGCATTGCTCTGGAGACTAGGACCTGGAGCAATGGGTTCAAATTACAGGAAAGGAGATTTCACCTGAACATTAGGAAGAACTTCCTGACTGCAGGAGCTGTTCAATAGTGGAACAGTCTTTTGGAAAGACATGACCTTTGTAGAGATCATAACCTTTTGGAAAACCAGAATCTCCATAGCCATTTGGAAGCATGACCCTTTTTGGAGATCAATTGGCATCCACACTACTGTATTTGGAATAATCATAACCTTTTTGTAAAGTATGATCTTCCTGAGAAGGGTTAAAAGCCTGCTTGAATCAATCTTCTCCTTAGTGGTAAATATTCACTAGTATTCATGCAAGGCAATTTAGGTTTCTCAGTTGTTAGACTGACATCCCTGGGTTTTCTATTTGACCTGCTAGGAATAAAGATATACCAATACATAAAATATATAGCGGATCTTCAGAAGTGTTATTTCAGTTGCCCAAAGAAACATCTACTCCCCCATAAAATATATTGCATTTAAATCATGCTCTCAATAGACCCAAAAATTAGTAGTCTTAGTTAAAAGTAAACATAGTTGATTTACTTACAAAACTTCATGCTTTCAGCATACAGGTACATTGCTTATTGGTTGATAAACAGTAAGATCTCTAAAGCATTCTGTTTTAGTCTTCTCTGTTGCATTCAGACTAACACTTTCTTCTGATGCCTATTGTACTCAACCAACTTCTAATGCATACTGACTGACTTCGGATGCATACTGTGACTACTATATAATACTCAACTGTACTGGCTTCTAAAATAGAGTCTCAGTCTGAATAGTCCTAGATCTGGTCACATGGTCTGTAATCCCTCCCACAACTTCAAACAACATAGAGATAAGGGAAAAACTGCATACCAATATATACATACAATATAGTAAGCAATCTCAATTATACAGTAGAGTCTCACTTATCCAACACTCGCTTATCCAACGTTCTGGATTATCCAACGCATTTTTGTAGTCAATGTTTTCAATATATCGTGATATTTTGGTGCTAAATTCATAAATACAGTAATTACTACATAGCATTACTGCGTATTGAACTACTTTTTCTGCCAAATTTGTTGTCTAACATCATGTTTTGGTGCTTAATTTGTAAAATCATAACCTAATTTGATGTTTAATAGGCTTTTCCTTAATGCCTCCTTATTATCCAACATATTCACTTATCCAACATTCTGCCGGCCCGTTTATGTTGGATAAGTGAGACTCTACTGTATACTTAATAAATAACTAGTATAGGAGGTTTGTAGGAGCCCCGGGTAGTGCACCAGATTAAACTGCGGAGCTGCTGAACTTGCTGACCAAAAGGTCGGTAGTTTGAATCCAGGGGGCAGAGTGAGCTCCCACTGTTAGCCCCAGCTTCTGCAGTTCAAAAACATGCAAATGTGAGTAGATCAATAGGTACCAATCCAATGGGAAGGTAACAGCGCTCCATGGAATCATGCTGACCACATGACATTGGAGGTGTCTACGGCTCTTCAGTTTAGAAATGGAGATGAGCATCAATCCCCAGAGTCGGACACGGCTAGACTTTATGTTAAGGGGAAACCTTTACCTTTACCTATAGGAGGCTTGTAGAAAGTTGCTATTTCCAACATTGTCTGCCTCTCTAGAGGCTCCTCCTTGAGAGGCTTTTAAGCAGCAGCAGGATGGCCATCTGTCAGGGGTGTTTTGCTTGTGCTTTTCCTGCATGGCAGAGGGTTGGACTAGATAGCCCATGTGTTCTCTTCTAACTCCGTGATTCTATGATTCTGTGACAAGCAACAGCTATTTGCAATTTCCAGTTCTGTACAGCTATTAACAGTACAGGATCCCTGCCTTTTAATCCACTTTGCAAGCCACATGTGGACTGTGAGCATATCCGTTAATAACATCTTGGTGGGCTCTGAAGGAGGTGATGCGATTGCTGCAGACAGAGCAGACATGAGATATTATTCAGGATTAGTGGGGACCGAGAGAAGAACTCATCTCGCCACACTGAGCGTTTTAGTAGGGATAGTTTTTCTAATCGAAGTTTGCTAGAGGTGTCATAGATTATGTAATTCGGTTCACTTTGTTCTGAAGATTGGTCTTAATCTGAGGTCCAGAAAATAGACACATATAAACATTGCCTTTTGTTTGTGAGATTATTGATATGCTTATTGATCCATTCGAGTGTTGAAGGCAAGGACTATGGCTCAAAGTTGCCAGAGATGCAGCAAGGTTTATTAAGATAATACATTTGTGGGTCTGACCTGTGCCCACATGGGAGACAGCCTGGAATTACATGGGAGAATTCCCATGTATGTCACTGGTGAGTTAAATAATAAATGAATGCTAACACAAAGATGTTTCCCAGTCTTGTTCCCTGACAGCATCACGATTCTCATACCCCTGGTATGTAAAGAATGTGCCCTGGGTATCTCCTCTGAATGGTTTTGAGTATATGTGGAGTACCTTTGTATCACCACTGAATAGCCCTCCTATACATTGTGTGGAAGAAAGGCTTCCAAGCAGTGGCAGATGTTGTCTTTTATCAGTTGTGCAATGAATCTGATTTAGGTTTTAGCCTGAATTCAAAAAGAGTATAAAGAATGCTCGTCCCTAGCCTCCAAAGCCTCAGATGGCATTTAAAAAACTAAAACCAGGACCAGATTTACTGATCCATTAATGGAGTGCTGCTTTCATAGGAATACTTCTTTTCCCTCCAGTTTCTCTCATACTTAATTTTTGTTTTATTTCAACTTTTAAGAATAACCAGATTGAATACAGTTATCAAAAAGGTTAGTTTCCCCCTTCACCCAGTGGTGCAGTGGGTTAAACCCTTGTGCCGGCAGGACTGCTGACATGAAGGTTGGGTTGTTGACCTGAAGGCTGCCGGTTTGAATCTGGGGAGAGTGCAGATGATCTCCCTCTGTGAGCTCTCTATTTAGGGACATGGGACAAGGATGGTAAAAATGTCAAACATCCGAGCATCCCCTGGGCAACATCCTTGCAGACGGCCAATTCTCTCACACCAGAAGCAACTTGCAGTTTCTCAAGTCACTCCTGACATGAGAAAAAAAATTCCAAAGAGAAAAAGATCTCAGTTATGAGTTTCCAGTGTTTCCAAGCATGTTACCTTCACGAGAATTGAAATTAACTTTTTATACTTAAGTTTGAATTAGATCCTTTGAAGATGGAGAGGGCAAAAAGAGCTCAAAGTAGCACACTTTTCACTTCAGTATATCTTGTAAGAATTGTAAAAAATTGTTTCAAAATATTTTAACGTTCTTGCATTGTGGCCACATATGAATCATTGATGCCTTAGTCAAACAACCCCTCCAGAACTGTGCGGGGGCCGAGTGGATTATTTTAGAACATTTCACTGAGGTAAATGTAAAGGTAAAAATTTTCCCCTGACATTAAATCTAGTGGTATCTGACTCTGGGGTTGGTTCTCATCTCCATTTCTAAGCCAAAGAGACGTCTCCAAGGTCATGTGGCCAGCATGACTCCATGGAGCGCTGTTACCTTCTCACCTATTGATCTACTCACATTTGCATGTTTTCAAACTGCTAGGTTGGCAGAAGCTGGGGCTAACAGTGGGAGCTCACTCCACTCCCTGGATTTTAACCGCCGATCTTTCGGTCAGCAAGTTCAGCAGCTCAGTGGTTTAACCTGCTGCAACTCCAATTATGTCACAGTTTAGAAAAAATGTTCCAGACAGATCTCTTTACAAGAACCTACCATGAATTTCCACCCAAAAGTCCTTTAGCGGACTGGAGAGAGATTTTTGTGCCATGGTTTAACCCCAGTAGAAGTGCTATTTTAACAGGAAGGAATGAAATATAATTTCCTCTTGGTTGTATGTTTTCCGGGCTGTATGGCCATGTTCTAGAAGTATTCTCTCCTGACGTTTCACCCACATCTATGACAGGCATCCCCAGAGGTTGTGAGGATGCCTGCCATAGATGTGGGTGAAATGTCAGGAGAGAATACTTCTAGAACATGGCCATACAGCCTGGAAAACATACAACAACCCTGTGATCCCGGCCATGAAAGCCTTTGACAACACATTAATTTCCTCTTCATTTCCTGTTTCAAAAAAAGACCTGGCCTGCGCCTAATTTGGTAAAGGTAAAAGCTTTCCCCTGACATTAAGTCTAGTTGTGTCTGACTCTGGGGGTTAATGCTTATCTCCATTTCTAAGCCAAAGAGCTAGTGTTATCCGTAGACACCTAAAGTCATGTGTCTGGCATAACTGCATGGAGCGTCGTTACCTTCCGACCAGAGTGGTACCAATTGATCTACTCACATTGCATGTTTTCGAACTGCTAGATTGACAGAAGCAGGGGCAAACAGCGAGAGATCACTCCGCTCCCCGGATTCAAACCACTGACTTTTCGGTCAGCAAGTTCAGCTGCTCAGTGGTTTAAGCCGCTGTGCCACCAGGGGCTCCTGCGCCTAAATAAGCCAGGGCCAAACACATGACAAAAATGCCCCCAAGATCCCTTACTGCCGTTTTGGATCAAGAAACTCTCACCCTGAGTTGCTCACTCCTGCCTACAACTGAAAATCTGTCCATGAACACTCACTGATTGTGCCTATCCTCTTTTTCCAGATCCTTACTCCATTGCAGGCAGCGATGGCAGCATCTCAGCCTCCGTGGCCTCGATCCAGCCGCAGGCATCCAGCAGCTCAGCTCCCAGCTCCCCTGCCTCCCGCCACTCGGTCAGCACCCTCAAGAAATGGCTGACCAATCCTGTACGCAAGCTGAGTGCCGGTGGGCTCCCTCGAGGTGAACGCCCACTCAGGAAACCAGAGGGCCGGACGCGGCGACATGGGCGCCAAGAGGAACGCAAGAGCATCGACTTGGGCCTCCTGAGCCAAGGGGAGGAACCGTTTGCTGGCCCACGGGTCTCAGTCAGCACGGTGAGAGAGAGCAACAGGGGAGATGTACACAGGGTTAGAGGCCGTCTTGTTGAAAACGCTTCCCAAAAGGCAAGACTAGCTAACCTCCATCTTCTTGCAGTCAGGCTGTACAGTTTAAAATATAACACACCAGGAGCGGACTCTCCAGCAGATGTATTCGACCAGATGTGTCAAACTCATTTTCATTGAGAGTCACATCAGCTTTCTGGTTGCCTTCAAAGCGTTTTTATGGATAGAGAATATGTGGCTACAGAGGAGAAACTATAATTATTTTACACTGCGGCCGGTGGTCTTTAGTTTTTCTCCAGTTTGAGTTCCCAGATGTTAATCGAATGACAATTCCCATCACTTTTGATTTTCTGTTAAGCAAACTGGGGATAATGGGAATTGAACCCTCAACAGCACTTGTGGCTTTGAGTTTTAAAAAGGTAAAGGTTAAAGAACATTTTAGGAGCCCCGGTGGCGAAGTGTGTTAAAGCACTGATCTGCTGAACTTGCAGACTGAAAGGTCCCAGGTTCAAACCGCCAGAACGGCGTGAGCAGCCGCTGTTAGCTCCAGCTTCTGCCTACCTAGCAGTTTGAAAACATGCCAATGTGAGTAGATCAATAAGTACCGCTCCGGCGGGAAGGTAACAGCGCTCCATGCAGTCATGCCAGCCACATGATCTTGAAGGTGTCTACGGACAACGCCGGCTCTTTGGCTTAGAAATGGAGATGAGCACCAACCCCCAGAGTCAGACATCACTGGACTTAACGTCAGGGGAAACTTTTACCTTTACCTTTTAAAGAACATTTTAAAGTCAGGCATCATATCTACAATCCTTGTATCTAAAACTGAACCCTACTCTCCTGACTAAACAGAACAAACTGCAGCCTTCCAGATGTTACTGTATTACAACTCCCATCACCTCTAATCATGATGTCTAATGATGTGAAATATAGGAGTTGTAGTCTAGTATCTGGAGGGTCATATAAAAATGATATGGGAGGCTGAGTTCAGTCCATGAGCCTTGTGTGTATGTACTTCTATAATTTTTATTTCATTGATATTACCGCCCTAAGTCACTCTGGGGAGAGATGGCGGGCTAGAAATAAAGTATGATGATGATGATGATGATTATATTGATATTCCCTCACTTTAGTTTTAATATACAAAATAAAGAAGATAAGGTAAAGGTAAAGGTTTCCCCTGACGTTAAGTCCAGTCATGTCCGACTCTGGGGGTTGGTGCTCATCTCCATTTTTAAACCGAAGAGCCGGCGTTGTCCGTAGACACCTCCAAGGTCATGTGGCCGGCATGACTGCATGGAGCACCGTTACCTTCCTGCCGGAGTGGTACCTATTGATCTACTCACATTTGCATGTATTCAAACTGCTAGGTTGGCAGAAGCTTGTGCTAACAGATTTGAACCTGGGACCTTCCGGTCTGCAAGTTCACCAGCTCAGCGCTTTAACACACTGAGCTACAGGAGGCTCCAAAGAAGATAAACATATATTACTTATCTTATTTTTAGTGATCAAATCCTGTCATTGTCATCTTCTTTTGATTTTTAAAACATCTATCAAAGGTTTCCATACTTCTTGTAGATTCTGCAGATTAGTTTGCTGTAGGGCTAAAGTTACCATCCCTGCCATTTCAAAGACTTTTGCAATCCAGTTCTCTGTTGTTGGTGTAGCTTGTTGTTTCCACTGTTTTGTTTTTGAAGGGCATGGGCCTGATTTTCTACATGGCTCACTTATGGTTTGAAATGATGGAGAAGTGTCATCCTTCTTTTTCAGTTTCCAAGTCTATAACCGTATGACAGAACCTACAGTGACACTGAAGCATGTAAAACTGGTGCAGATTTTGGGGTGGTCTGAATTTGTAGAATTGTGTGATCTGTACTGGAAATGTGGTCTTGTTCAAGTTCTTGTTTTAGACTATAGCTTTTAGATCCCCCAGAAACAGGTACTGGTTTTTTTTTAATAAAACTGGATTACTGTGGAATAAGCAAGAGCACAAAAGTAGTTTGTGGTCAAACATGGACTGGTCATGTAGTCTGCCCACGTATTGTACAAGGAATCAATTCTCTAAGCTTTTTAAAGGTCTTCAAGTGCAGCTCTATAGGAGTTGACCAGGAGAGCTCTTCACGTATAACCAAACCCATGAAATATAAACTTGCATGATATGTGGGCAGCTAGGAGAGGATAGCAGATGCAAAAGATGGTGCCTTCACCTATATAGTTATGTAGAGGTGGGAATTGCAGAAAGTGTGGCTTTCATGATACACTGTACCTGTTGAAATCCTTTCTTTTGCATAAGTGTGAAAAGATAGAGGAGTTGGGTATTCTTTTGCATTGTCCTTGATACTATTGACTCTAGGGTGCTTAAACTGAATGGGACTTGAAGGCACTGATGGAATTTGGTGGTTCCATCCCATCTAGAAAGATGAATATAGAAAGTTGTGCTGGAGGATTTATGTTTGGTCTGTGAATTGTAATGGAGTTTTAAGATTTGTAATCATCCCTCATCCAGTCCATCACCAATGACAGGCATTGGTTTACAGGCAGGATGGCATCCTTGGCATTCGGTGGAAAACAGTAATAGAGTTGGGTGCCGTCCGCATAAATTTGACACCAAACCCCAAAACTCTGGATGATCTCTCCCAGCGGTTTCATGTACATACGAGTAGGTTAGGTAAAAGTTTTCCTCTGACATTAAGTCCAGTCGTGTCCAACTCTGGTGGTTGGTGCTCATCTCCATTTCTAAGCCAAAGAGCCGGCATTGTCTGTAGACACCTCCAAGGTCATGTGGCTGGCATGACTTCATGGAGCGCCGTTAATGTTGAATATTGAACAGCATTTGCATGAGGGAACCCAAAGGCCACTGGCCAGGGAGTTGAACACATAATTCGGATAGACACTCCAGATTTCAATCAGTAAAATCAAGACCAGGGGAAAATAGCTTAGTATCAAACTATGGCAATAGGACTTTTATCAATCCTCAGAAAAATCCAGGGGGTTTTGCAGCTGTCGTGAAGCCAAGGGAGGGAGAGAGATCTGGTGATGATTTTGGCTAGATCTACACTGGCTTATATCCTAGGATCTGATCCCAGATTATCTGCTTTGAACTAGATTGTGTGAGTCTACACTGCCAGTTAATTTGGGATATCTCCTGTAAAGGACTATGAACGTCTAAGGCTCCTTCAGATAGAGGGGAATCTTTTTATCCCACCGCTGCCACCAATTTGTAAAAGAGGGTAGCGTAGAAGACCCAATTAATAACGAATAGATGTCCCAAATAATAATAGATAACTGCCACCGATTAGTGGAAATGCAGCTACCACTGTGTGGAGAGACACCTTTAGACTATAAAAGTGCTCAACCTTCCAATAGCTCAGAGGAAGCCTTTTACTTTATTCGGTGTTAAAATGGTAGCACAATTGTGCTGAAGGAGTCTATAGACGACAGAGGCTTTGATGTAAAAAGAACAATAACAAGTTTATTCAGGCACAAGCTTGGTGGTTACAAAAGATGTTTCACTTAGAGGTATTCTTATTAACAGTTACAATACTAGAATGAGATGAATCAAACTCTCTAAAGTATCACTTCTTTTACTTAAAGTAGTTAAAACTTCTTCCTCTGCTCCTTTTAAACTGTTACTTCAATGGATCTATGTGAGTCCAGCTGGGATTGGTTCCCAAAGTCTGAAACTTGGACTATCCAGTGACTTCAAACCATAGTCAACCCTGTGATATACTATCACAGATTCTCTGTGCCTTTTCAGGACACAGACTACATTAAATAAGTCACCAAATTTATTTGAAACCGACTCAAAATGAACAATTGAGTCTCCTTGATCCCATCAACCTGGAATCAATCTTCCCTGTGCCTCATCAGAGCACAGACTGAGGCTTCACTTTTAAAAACCTCTTCACTTCTCCTCCCCTCGGCAGATGGCTCCACCCACATCTCCATGGCAACTGCCTCAGAGGAAAGCCACCTACCCAACCAAACCACAAGCACATAGTTAAACACAACAACCATGAATACAAAACTCATACTTCATTACATCTCCCTTGGGGAGATAGGGCAGAATATAAGTAAAGTTTAATTATTGTACTACCGGTAGCTATACCCGGCCATGGGTTGCTGTGTCCCAGTCTGGTTCAATGAAAAAAAAACTCAGGAAATAGTTTTTCGTGGACATTCCACAGATATATAAAGAGAAGCCTCCCACAGGATGGTAAAACATGTGGTTGTCTCTGGGCAACATCCTTTCTGACTGCCAGTTCTCTCACACCAGAAGTAGCAGGGCTATTCAGTGCTGATCAAGTTGGTCCATTGTTATATTACTTGCAGTAAATAAAGAACACCACTCAGAAAAAAGTGGAATATCAGACATGAAACAATCAGGGCCAGCTAACACCTCCCAACAAAGGATCCCCCCAGGCGGGAAGTAGCCAGGGTTTGAAGCAGCAAGGATATTCACTGTTAATCGAGTTGGCCAGTTGGGACATTCACACTTGCCAGTAGGAGAAAAGAGTTCTTTCTCCCACCCTGGACCTTTCACAGATATATAAAGAGAAGCCTCCCACAGATGGTAAAACATCCTGGTGTCCCCTGGGTAACATCCTTGCTGACGGCCAATTGTCTCATACCAGAAGCAGCTTGCAGTTTCTGAAGATGCTCCTGACACCCTTTCAGTGGCTTGGCCTCAGAGCCTTGGCCTTACATAACTCCTCATGAGTGGCGATGAGGCAGGCCTAGCCTTCCCTTGCGGCCCTGCCCACACCGGTTGCTAAAGGTTGGAAGCTGCTTGGCCATTGCTTGCATCATTGCTAAGGAAAGGAGCCGTCTGTTAGGACATTAACTAAGGGAGAAGGAGACTGATTGGCTGTTGCTTAGGGGTATGATTTTACCTTTCTTAGGTGTATCAGGTTTGTGAGAGTAGGCTTAAAACATATGGCAGTTCAAATGCTATGTTGTGTCAAAATTTCATAGCATTTGGTAGAGTAGTTGGGAGATATGAGGTCCCTTACTGATGGACATTACATTTTTATTTATATAGATTATTATTAAACAGATAATCTGGAATCAGATCCTGGGATATAGGGCAGAGGAGATCCAGCCTCATCTAGTGTCTTTTCTGCTGAGGATGGAAAGAGGTGGGATTTTCTGCCTTGTATGACTGAGACCCATGCTGGCTTTGGGTACTGTGTATTTGACATGGGTCAGTGGAGAGATCCAAACTGTCAGCCCTCAGTTACTGCAATCGATACTTACTCGTTTGTTTTGTTTACATGCCAGTACTAGATCAAGAACATCTTGTTGCTAGTGACAGGTGCTAAAAGCTCCACTAAAACAACCCCTTCCTCCGCTTCACTCAGAATATCTTCACCTCGGCTGGGCTTGCTTCCAGTTTCCAAACCCTGGCTTTGATGGGTGGGTAGGGAAGGAATGCATTTTTAAAATGGCAAGGAGGCCATTTGTTAGAAATAACTGGCGAGGAGAAAGAAAACGCCTCCTCCCACCCACTAGTCTTCCTCTGCAGTGCTTATCACTCCTTGATTTGCTCTAGGAGGAATGCAGAGTATTGAGATCTTTCTACACAACGACTTTGAAAACAGTCACAGGCTGTTCACAATTCATATTTGAGTGTGTCCTGATCCAGGCCAACTGAGGAACTGTCAGGGATCTGGGAGGGCAACACCAAAGCAACCAGAAGCACTATTGATAGCGCAGTATCCTTCCCAGGAAAGCGTGAAAACTTGAGTAGCGTGAAGCAACCATTCACTGTCTTCTTGACACCCTTTTCTTGTATTCACAGGATGGCAACACTCATCTCCCAGACCTCTCCCTACTTTCCAACCAGCTCGAAGGGGATGGCTCAGGAAGACAGACTCAGGTGAGTGTGTATGTGTGTGTGTATGAAACAGATGGACTAAGGCATTGTTGCCTTACAGATGTGGAGATCAGGGATCAGTTTCTCTCTCCTCTTCATGGGACAAAGTCCATATTTGACCATGGCGGGGAACCATTTGCACCTATCATAGAATCATAGAATAGTAGAGTTGGAAGAGACCTCATGGGCCATCCAGTCCAACCCCCTGCCAAGAAGGAGGAAATCACATTCAAAGCACCCTCAACAGATGACCATCCAGCCTCTGCTTAAAAGCCTCCAAAAAGGAGCCACCACCACAGTCTGGGGCAGAGAGAGAGTTCCACTGCTGAACAGCCCTCACAGTGAGGAAGTTCTTCCTTGCGCTAGCAGTCATTTGGCTCTAAAGGGAAAACAATATGTAAGAAAAAGTAGAAGGATGATGGATACAAATTGAGGATGGCCTTACCGAAGACCCATAAAATTCAGTGAGTAAGGCAAAAAAATAGCAGACCTCATTTGGAAAATGCAAGGTAGTCTTTTGTCACTTCAGAAAGGTGTGGGCATTGACACTGGATACCGCTAATGCTGGAATGTCCCCTTTTGTGCCTAGTGGATAGATAATTTCAATTTCTTTTCTTTATTAATGATGCTTATGTACCACTCAACTGCAAAAGGATCTTTTGCAAATATAAAAGGGAAAAGCAGTCAATAAAAATCTTCTTAACAACCTGTCTAATTTAGTGGTACAACAAAACTCCCTAAGATTAGAGATGAACCGAATCAAAGCAAATTTCTTTTCCTCTCTCTTTCCCACCCACACGCAGACTCTTTTTGTATGTGTATATAAATATGCATACATGTTCTTAACATTGTGCGTATTTGCATATTGTTTATATAAAATGTGTGTGGATATATATATATATATACACACACACACTCACACAGATATACACACACAAACACACTTCACATAGATATAGGATTTGTGTGTGTTTGTGTGTCTGTGTATGCAAACTTATACATATCATGATAGATGTGCCTGTATTTAGTTAGGTTTAGAACACAGGTAAGGAACGTGCAACACATTGGATGCTGTTGGATGAAACTCTCATCATATCTCACCATTGGCTGTGAAGCTTCTAAAGTGCTACATATTCACTAGCCCTGGTCTAGAAAATACTGTGTGTAATACTGAACGTGATACTTCTTGGGTCTTATGGAGAAGCTGAAGAAAGGGTAACTTAGTCTTAGATCCCATGTATTTCACAGGTAAGTTCTCTTGTTCAGATTATAAAACTTGAAGAGACACAGCCTGTCAAAGCAGATAATCCTTCACAAGATAGGTGAAGCAACCGCGTAAACCCTTGTGGTAGCTGAACTGCTGACCTGAAGGTTGGGTTGCTGACCTAAATGTTGGTGGTTCAAATCTGTGAGATAGGATGAGCTCCTGTCTGTCAGCTCTAGCTTGCAGGAACATGAGAGAAGCCTCCCAGCAAGATGGTAACACATCTGGGCGTCCCCTGGTCAAGATCTCCGTAGATGGCCAATTTGCTCACACCAGAAGCGACTTGCAGTATGTTCTCAAGCTGCTTCTGACACGACAAAAAACAAACAAACAAGATAGATTTGATATATTGTATTCCAGCAAGCTTTTTTTGTACCTGCATTGAGGGCACGCAATTAATAGTTTATCGCCCTACATTTTGTGAACAAGATGTAGTATGTGTTTGCTTTAAATGTCACACTGAGTCAGGTTTTAAAAGCAAAAACAGTAGACAAAGATGTTAAATCAGTGTTGGACATCATAACACTGGGAAAAAATGAAATCACAGTACGTTGTAAATGACTTTGTGTACCAGCAGGATTTATTTATATATCTTACAATTCTGGCATGTGGCTGAATCAATGAAATTTACTAAGATCATAGTCCTATATGCAATTAAGCCATATTGAACTCATTTTGAAGTGACATCCCCTGTGTTTTAATTTTGTTATGAATTAAAAATAGGTAAGATGCAAATTGCATTTTTATATAAATTTGAGGAATAAATATACATGTAATGCAGAGTTCATACATTAATTTGATTTTGTTTCTTTTTGTTTGTAGTTGTGATACAAAAGTCTCTATAGGGAATGCAAATTAGTTTAAAGCTTTGTACTACAGAAACAGTTTATATCAAACTACATGACTGAAAGAATCTTTAAATGACTGTAATCTTGACATGCAGTTATTTTCCCTTTTGTGGAGGTATAAAAAAGGACATAATAGATATATTCAGGTATAAGTCTAGACATTTTAAACCACAAAAATTCAACCCAAAAAAGTGGGTCGATGTAAGTACTGTTCTTTAACTCTGAATTTTTTTTAAAACCATCCCCTTCTCTGAGTAGTGTGGCAAAAGGCAAGTGCTTCGTCCATCCTGCGAGAACCTAAAAGATGCATGACCCCTTCTACTCTCTTTGTTATGGTGCCACTTCTTCTCTTTTCTGATTCCTAGGCAGAAAAATAGTGGTGACACTGGCTATGGTTGGTTGGCCCCCTTGAGACGAAACTGCTGTTTTCCTCCCTCTATTAAATGACTTATCCACAGGTCATATCAAAATCCATAATTTTGACTCCAAAACATGCCTTGGACTTACAAACTCTGTTGACTTATACACAAATGTACATGGTAAATTTGAACATATGAAATATTACACTCAAGTTTTGAGGTTTTTTAAATGACCAATCTGTATTAAAAATTCTTTCTAGTTCTGTTTTTCACATTTGGGATGCTTCTAGGTGGAGAGTTCCTAGTATTTGCTTGGGTCCCATATTGGGAGAAAGGCAGGATATTAAATATATGTTAAGGAGGAAAAGACAGATAAATGGTACAAGGCTTTTAAATACAGTATTCTCATTTGTATACACGGTACATCCCATTTAAAGAGTGTAGTGCCACTGTTGTCTTTTCCTCCTTAACATTTTTACGCTAGTTTATAAAAAGGCAGTAGAGCCTATAGGCACAAGCTTCCTGTAAGCTAAGCAGGCCCAACCACGGTTAGTAATTGGATGGGAAATTGCACATTCTGTGTTGTTGTTGTTATGTTTATTTATATCCCACTTTTTCTCTCCACAAAGGAGACTCAAAGCAGCTGTAGGAAAAGAACTGTGGAAAAAAACTACCCAGTTGCTATACATATTTATTTATTATGGTCAGTGACCAGCACCAAAAAATGATCAAACATCGGAATAGGAACATGACATGCAAATAGGTATTAAGAAACACTGTCAAAAGCAAAGTTAAAACTCTGTATCGAATATGATAGTTAGTTAAAATGGTGTTAAACATTTCTATGCTAAGATGACAGTTGTAAATACTGAAATAAATATTATAATCTCTTAGACTGTGACAGCATCTTGCGCCGACAAGCTATTTCTGCTTCACAAAATCTAGCAACTTTGGCATTCATTTTGGGGTGTTGGTCAGCCAAAAGATAATCAACATAAAACCTTACTGATCTCCCTAATAAACCTTCTAAAATTGGATTTATAATTTTTTTGAAGTATCTGGATTGGTGGCTCAACACCTAAGATAGACCAGCACTAATCACAGTTCTTGAGAGCCCTCTTCCAATTCTCCAGATAAATGCCATCGAATCTGGGGAAATTCCCATGTTAACAAGAGTTTGGTGGTGGGCCCTTAAGTATTGGATTAAGGTCAGCATTTACAGACTGGGCCCAGATCTGATTTACCATCTAACCCAGGATGATTACACTAGCAACTGGTTCAAGCTTAACTCTAAAAAAGCCTCTTCTATCAGCTTCTCCTCATCTCTATTATTTCATCTGGGTTATGACATGGCACTTTAAATCTATTAAACAAAGACTGTGGGACATTTCCTTCTGTGAGCTGTGTTCTCGCTCATATGTTTGTTGTTCCCCAAGTGCTCTGAGCATACATTATGTTGGACCTTTTGATGAAGCAAATTATCTAAAGAACTTGACTGTGGTATTGCCTATTCTTCAAGGCAGGATGCAATGTGTTCCCATCTGAAGTGCTTCAAGGCAGATTTGCAGGAGTCCTATACAATCAGGGCTGTAGCCAAGGGCGGGGGATTAGGGGTTCAACCCCCCCCCCACCAACCTGGTTTACTCATAAATTTTAACTGATTAACCAAATCCTCATGAGTGTCCACTGAAGTTTATCTGTCTTGAGTGTTCACTGAAGTTTATCGATGGAGCCTGATTTCTAAATTATTTTGCGTTATGGAACTACTCTTCATGATTGGCTAAAAAAAGTTTCAAATCCCCCCCGCAAAATATTTTCTGGCTATGGCCCTGCATACAATGCAAGACTTTGCCCATATACCCTGTTTCCCCTAAAATAAGACATCCCCAGAAAATAGGACCTAGTAGAAGTTTTGCTGAATTGCTAAATATAAGGCCTCCCCCGAAAGTAAGACCTAGCAAAGTTTTTGTTTGGAAGCATGCCCAATGAACAGAACACCAGAGCATGCAGGATCAGTAAATGTACGTACCATAGAGTGTTGTACATGGAAATATTGGTAGTAACAAGAAATTCTTGATAGGATTCAGTTTGTCTGGTTATGCTGGTTTGTGATGACAACTACTGTACAGTATATAATAAATGTTCTTTTTTTTTGTTCAACAATAAATGTGAATTCTTCTTCATGGAAAAATAAGACATCCCCTGAAAATAAGACCTAGAGCATCTTTGGGAGTAAAAAATAATATAAGACTGTCTTATTTTCGGGGAAACACGGTAATAACCAGGATGTTGAATGTATGTATCACATCTGACTGTCCTCCAGTTTTTACAAGCAGGCTCGGCTACACATAATTAATCCACTATTGAGCAACCTTCTTGGTAGATCAGCCCAATTCCAAGTAAAGTTTTTATTAGGTGACAAGTTCCCCCAGGTGACCTTGGCTGTTGCCAAGTTCTCCAAGGTAGCCAGGATAAGACAATTTCCTGTGTTAGACTCAAGTTGAAACTTCCCTTGTATATATTTGCAGTGTTTTTACCCATGTTCATATGGATCTAGAATTGCACTCATCCTTTTAAGTGGTCTTATCAGTTTATGAAGGAGCCTCTGGTGGCCCAGTGTGTTAAAGCACTGAGCTGCTGAACTTGCAGACCAAAAGGTCCTAGGTTCAAACGCGGGGAGTGGAGTGAGCACCCGCTGTTAGCTCCAGCTTCTGCCAACCTAGCAGTTCGAAAACATGCAAATGTGAGTAGATCAATAGGTACTGCTCCGGCAGAAAGGTAACGGCGTTCCATGCAGCCATACCGGCCACATGACATTGGAGGTGTCTACGGACAACGCCGGCTCTTCAGCTTAGAAATGGAGATGAGCACCAACCCCTAGAGTCGGACACGGCTGGACTTAACGTCAGGGGAAACCTTTACCTTTACTTATCAGTTTATGAATCTGCTGTGCACTTTTGCCACTGAGCAAACTACCCTGTTTCCCCTAAAATAAGACATCCCCAGAAAATAAGACCTAGCAGAGGTTTTGCTGAATTACTAAATATAAGGCCTCCCCCGAAAGTAAGACCTAGCAAAGGTTTTGTTTGAAAGCATGCCCGTCGAACAGAACACCAGAGCATGCAGGATCGGTAAATGTACATACCATAGATTGTTGTACATAGAAATAATGGTAGTAACAAAAAAAAATTGATAGGATTCACAGTTTGTCTGGTTATGCTGGTTTGTGATGACAACTACTGTACAGTATATAATAAATGTTAAATTTTTTTGTTCAACAATAAATGTTGAACTGTGGAGAGGAACTGAGTATTCCTTGCCTAAGAAGACCCCATGAAATTTACTAGATAGCCAAACATCAATGGACAATTTGAGGCATTTATACACAGAAGAAAGGGTGAAAAAAACCCCCAAAGCCGTGTCCTCTGAGCCCATGATTAAAACTCTGTGAACGAGGCTGCGAAATCGCACAATAATGATTTCTTCTGGGAAGACCCTTAATCTGGAGACAATCTCAAAATCAAGAGGTTCACTTCAAATTGTAGAAGTGCTCCTGGGTCTGTGTTTGGCATGTTTTCTCACTCCTCCACTGATCTTTCAAAACATCTCATCTTCCAAAGTGAGCGGGAGAGGAAACTTGAGACCGGACTCCTGGCTCAAACCAGATGACCTGATGTGTCTCTTGAGGCACCAGTCTTCCAGTGTTTATCTCTCAGTGTTGCAGGCTATAAAGTTGGTTCAATGGGCTCTCTTCTCTCCTGGCAGGCTCTTGACCCTCCTCTGCTCCCCAGTGACCCCCAAAGCCCTGGAGCCCCCTCGGAGCCTCTTGCGCAGCCCCCAGCCTCTGAGGAACAGGAAGAGGAGGAGAGGCGCAGTGCCTTAGAAAAGAGTATGTAAGTGATTTCTTTTGGTGCACCAACTTACAGCTTGGCGGGAGAAAAGAGCAGGGGATGGGGCTGATGACTGTCCCACCATGAGTGTTTCTTATGCCCAATTTAACAGCTTTGATGTACAGAAGGCATGTGTGCCTAGGGTGTACCCCATAAAAAACAGGACCTGGGGATTTTTGACCCTCCAGATGTTGGTGAACTATTGCTCTTATAGCCCATCACCAGTGGCTTAGTTCCTTATCCCTTCTGCCAATCCTTAAGTAGCTGCAAACCTTGGGCATTTTGCACAAATGGTGTAGACACACGCTGTGTGGAATTGCCCTATCCCAAGCCCTCTGCCACATTCATATATAAGAATGCATTGAACTGCGGGGAGCTAACCATATCAGCACAAGGCAGCGTGACGACAATCTGCCTGTAACACACAAAACAACCTCTACCTTGGGATGTTTTGATGGGCCCTTCAAGACGTTGTGTTGAGGAGGTTCGGTTGCTTCTTTCTAATTGGTAATGTGTGTGTGCAGAACAAGGAAATGGGTAGGATAGGTAAGAAAATGAGGGGCGTGGGTCACCCAGTGAAATCCCTTCTCCTCAGACACTGCTGTTTGTTTTTCTTGTCTGCAGGTTTGTTCTCAGGGAGTTGATTGAGACGGAGAAGATGTACGTGGAAGACCTGGGCCAGATTGTGGAGGTGCCAAAGAACTCTCTGTTTTGGTCACTAATTCCATTTTCCACCATCAGACCCTGCTTCACATGATTATGCAAACTGTGATACATCTGTTTTCATACTTCTGTGGGTTCATTTTCATTGTAGAATTGATGTACTTTGACACCACCTTCTCTGCAATGGCTTAGTGCTATGGGATTTGTAGTTTTACTAGTCATCAGTGTTCTCTGTTGGTTCCTCACCAAACTACAACTCCTATGATTTCATATCATTCAGCCATGGCAGTTAAAAAGGTGTCAAATCGCATTAATTTTGCTGTATAGATATACCCCATAGTTCTTGAGGCACCCTTCCTTTGATGGCAGAGAGAACAGTGGGAACAAAGTGTAGTCCCAGAATTCAGTTCAGGGGCTTTTAAAATATCTCTATTCAGATAGTACCTCTCATTCCTGCCAGCCTCTTTATTAATCTATATATATAAAAGAGTAATTGACAAAACAACAAAACTACAGGCCACCCAACCTCAAAATTTGACAACACAACCCATCATCCACGGCTCTAGGTTGATACAACAAAAAGAAAAGAAAAATAAAGTTCTAATTAGAGGGAGAGGAATAATTGTTTTTATCCAATTGCTGCCAGTTACAAGGCTAAGTTCCGCCCACTTGGTCTCCTAGCAACCTACTCAGCCCAGGGGACAGGCACAAGAGTTTGGAGAGACCCCTAAGGGCCATCCAGCCCAACCCTTTCTACTATGCAGCAGGACACAATCCAAGCATTCACAACACATGGACAACGTATAAATACTATACAATACTACACAGGGACATAGACCCCCTCTACCCTCACCACTTTCACAGTACACAAACAACCAAATGCATACTAAACATAAAGACAACCATACAACAGACATTCAATACCACCACTACCTCAACAAGTTCTCACCAACACCACCAGACAACGCCACAGCAACGTGTGGCCGGGCACAGCTAGTATGTAATGGGAACTGACTGGATTATGACCTCTTAGGATCATCACCCATCGGGGTATAGATTATGACCTGTTAGGATCACAACCTAATGGCATAGCAGAGTTTGTTTGGTAAAGGATGATTGCTGGGCACGTAGATATTTTTTTTCTATTTGATGCTTTCAGCAGACGAGGATACAAGCAGACTTCTTTTAAAGATAACAAGTTTGTTTACTTATAACTTCATGTATTTAAGGATACAGGAACATTTCTTTTCAGGTTAAACTTCAAAAACGTTTTGAGAGTTTGTATCTTAAACTTATAATCTTTAACAGTTTCATAAAACTGTGTTGCTTTGTACAACTCTCTGTCACTTAACAACAGCCAATCCATTTTTCTCCCTTTCTTTCCCAGTGCCATTTCAGAGGGCCACTTCACCCAGCCACAGCCAATCTGCTTTGTTCTTTTCCTCCCTCCCTCCCTCCCTCCCTCCCTCCCTTCCTTCCTTCTACCCTTCTCCTCATACTCCGGTCACTTAACAACAGCCAATCCATTTTGCTCCCTTTCTTTCCCAGTGACATTTCAGAGGGCCACTTCACCCAGCCACAGCCAATCTGCTTTGTTCTTTTCCTCCCTCCCTCCCTCCCTCCCTTCCTTCCTTCTACCCTTCTCCTCATACTCCGGTCACTTAACAACAGCCAATCCATTTTTCTCCCTTTCTTTCCCAGTGACATTTCAGAGGGCCACTTCACCCAGCCACAGCCAATCTGCTTTGTTCTTTTCCTCCCTCCCTCCCTCCCTCCCTTCCTTCCTTCTACCCTTCTCCTCATACTCCGGTCACTTAACAACAGCCAATCCATTTTGCTCCCTTTCTTTCCCAGTGACATTTCAGAGGGCCACTTCACCCAGCCACAGCCAATCTGCTTTGTTCTTTTCCTCCCTCCCTCCCTCCCTCCCTTCCTTCCTTCTACCCTTCTCCTCATACTCCGGTCACTTAACAACAGCCAATCCATTTTTCTCCCTTTCTTTCCCAGTGACATTTCAGAGGGCCACTTCACCCAGCCACAGCCAATCTGCTTTGTTCTTTTCCTCCCTCCCTCCCTCCCTCCCTTCCTTCCTTCTACCCTTCTCCTCATACTCCGGTCACTTAACAACAGCCAATCCATTTTGCTCCCTTTCTTTCCCAGTGACATTTCAGAGGGCCACTTCACCCAGCCACAGCCAATCCACTTTGCTCTTTTTCTTTCCTTCTGTTCTGGGTCTAAAGGGCTTTAAAAAATAAATTTCAAACCCCTCAATTATTTTAAGATGAATAACGAAGGATGTGTGTGCCAAGTTTGGTTCAGATCCATCAAGCAACATACATACATACATGCATAATTTTCTATATATAAATAGATTAGGGCTCAATCCCTTGTGGGGAATTGTGGCCACTCTTACCACAATCACATTGTGTTATTTCAAGGCATTAAAACTGCTATGTCCTTTGCACAGCATGACTTTCCCCTTCTCTCTGCCCCAACACAAACGCACACTGTTTTTCTAATGAATTCAGCATGGTCTGGTTGGTTCGTCTTCTTTAATTCCATACAAGTGAAATTTTATCTTGAATTTGGCCTGGGGCAGTCTTTGTGCCCGTTTCTTTTTTGCTTTCAGGATAGGCACGCTTCCCCTTGCAGTTACTGAAAATAGATTGACAAGTAATAGTCGCAAAGGACTCTACATTCAGTGATGGCTGCCAGATACTGTTGCAACCTGAACAAACTGAAAAAGTGCTAGTGATCCATCTATTTTCTCCCTCCCTCCCTTTCTGCTTCTCCTTCTTTATGCTGAATGGCTGCCAGTCAATTTTATTGGGTGACATCAACTTCTGGTATTCAGCGTCTCAGCTCTGTAATTTTATAGCTTCAGCCTTGTGTCTGTTTAGCTATCCTCTACCCTCTCCCACACTTCATATCCTTGCCTTCTTAAATCTGTCTGTTAGAAAAGGACTGCATTCACAGATGAATGAGGTATCTTTGAAGAGGGCATTGCTACCCAGCTGTAATTCCTAATTTAAGATATCTAAAACTGAACCAGCTTGTGCATTTCTGTTGCTTCCAGCTGCAGCTGGCGTGGCACTATCTTTAAAAGATCTCTTGCCTGAGTGGGTTCAATCAATTTAGATCTCATTTGTTGATGAACACGTTTGCTTAAGATTCTTAAAGCAACATTTGTTTATGTTGAATTTTATCTGTTTTCTTTGTGGTTCAGACCCCCCAAATTTGGAGAGAGATTTCTGCAGCTTTTCATATTCTGCTTTTGATTTTAATCTACTGAATAATAGAGTGGGAGGGCATTTGCTAACCTGGCAATTTACGCTTGATTTCAGATAATTTATGTACAGTACATGATAAAGAACACCAATAATAATAATAAGACTCCAGGGCAGCAGAAAACAAGCTTCCTTCCTTCTCCCTATGACTTCTTCTCACATATTTATATATGGCTATCATATCTCCTTTCAGCCTTCTCTTCTGCAGGCAAAACATGCCCATTTCTTTAAGCCACTCTTCATAGGGCTTGTTCTCCAGGCCCTTGATCATTTTAGTCAACTTTCTCTGGACAATTTCCAGCTTGTCAACATCTCCCTTAAATTGCGGTGCCCAAAACTAGACACAGTGTGATTCCAGGTGTGGTCTGACCAAGGCGGAATAGAGGAGTAGCATGACTTCACTGGATCTAGACACTAGACTCCTATTTATACAGGCTAAAAGCCCCTTGGCTTTTTTAGCTGACATTGTTGGTTCATATTTAATTTGTTGTCCATGAAGACTCCAAGATCTTTTTCACATGTACTGCTGTCGAGCCAGGCATCCCCCCTTGTGTATCTTTGCATTTCATTTTTTCTGCTGAAGTGAAATATCTTGCATTTGTCCCTGTTGAACTTCATTTTGTTAGTTTCGGCCTATCTCTCTTATCTGTCAAGATCGTTTTGAATTTTGCTCCTGTCTTCTGGAGAATTGGCTATCCCTTCCAATTTGGCTTGTTTGATAGCCTATGCTGAAAAGCATTTGAAAAGCCAGGAATAATGCATCCTCTATTTTGTCCATATCCCTATCTGTTTCCAATACTCTCATAGCATTTTGGAAGGCTGGCGAGGCAGATTTGAAAAAGCCCTGCCAGTCATTCTCCAACAAGATTATTTGTTCTTCCTTAAGAGCCCAGTGATGCAGCGGGTTAAACTGCTGAGCTGCTGAACTTGCTGACTGAAAGCTCGGCGGTTCAAATCCAAGAAGTGGGGTGAGTTTTCAATGTTAGCCCCAGCTTCTGCCAACCTAGCAGTTCAGAAACATGCAAATGTGAGTAGATCGATAGGTACCACTCTGGCAGGAAGGTAATGGCACTCCATGCAGTCATGCCGGCCACATGACCTTGGAGGTGTCTACGGACAACGCCGGCTCTTCAGCTTAGAAATGGAGATGAGCACCAAACCTTAGAGTAAGACACGACTAGACTTAATGTCAGGGGAAAACCTTTACCTTTACCTGAGACTTTTACAGTACCATCCTCAATACTTTTCAGTATTTATACCTGTCCTAGGCCTATAATTTCCTGGATTTCTTTCTCCTATCCCCAAGTTGTTGTTGTTTTTTTTAAAGATTGCTTTATTATACTGGTCCCTTTCCAAGGTCTCTGATTTAAAGAGGCTGATTTGAGTGCTGTTACATATGTTGGTTGATATTTCCGCAGTTCCTCACCTGTTCTTCAAGAGATATTGGGTGAATGCCACTTGACTGACGTTTTATTTGTTTCCCCTCTTCAGTCAGTTTTAAAGCAGACTGATTTACCTGCCTATCATCTTTTTCTTTTCTTTTTTTTTGCATATGATTCAATTTCTTTATCTGCAGTTCCCCCGCTGCTAAGCCTGCTTATTTGTGTACATCCTTGTCATTTAATAGCTCCCCTACCTTTCTGACTGGTCTCCTACTTCATATTGTATTGAAGGTTTTAATGTCTTTATGAATTTGCTGTGTTCTTTCCTATTCTGTTCCTTGCTACATTGTTCAGTTGATGATTTGCCAAATTTTGTGCTGGTTCCTGCTTTTTCTCCACTTGAGTAATAATCCAGCCTTTTGATTTTCTTCTTTATTTAACCGTATTGTTTTGTTGGTGAGCTTGTTAGGGCTTCTCTCCTGACCCAACATCCTATGGTAGCCTATTTGTAATGCAGTTAATACATACTTAAAAGTGCTTGTTATATGTGTTGTCAAAGGCTTGCATGGCTGGAATCACTGGGTTGCTGTGAGTTTTCTGGGCTGTATGGCCATGTTCCAGAAGCATGATCTCCTTATGTTTCGCCCACATCTATGGAAAGATTTAAGAAACAATTGAAAACCTAGATGTTTGGGCTGGCCTTTGGAGAGACAGCTATTGGATGACCAGCCTCATAATTCTATTCTGAATGTTATTAGGCTCCTTTCATTGGGGTATTTTAATCTAATGATTTTATCTTATATTGCTGCTATAGTCCCCCCACCACCTTTGAAGTTGACGGATTTGCATTGGTGGTTGTTTGATATTATTACTGTTATATAAACCTTTGTTTTAACTTCTGTTTTATCATCTTCTTGTGTTTTAAACTATGTATATTGTTTAATGTATTTGTGCTGTTACTTTTGTAACATTGTGAGCCGCCCCGAGTCCCCACGGGGAGATGGTGGCGGGGTATAAATAAAGTTTTGTTATTATTATTATTATGGCAGGCGTCCTCAGAGGTTGTGAGATCTGTCAGAAACTAGGCAAGTGGGGTTTATATATCTGTAGAATGTCCAAGATGGGAGAAAGAACTCTTGTCTGTTGGAGGCAAGTGTGAATGTTGCAGATGTTTTGGCCTTCAACTCCCAGAAATCCTAACAGCTGGTATACTGGTTGGGATTTCTGGGAGTTGTAGGCCAAAACACCTGGGGGACACATGTTGAGAACCACTGAGCTAGATGCTTCCTTTTATTCTATTTTTCTAAAAAAAAAAAAGTTGGTGAGATTTCAGGAAGGACCTCTTAAACCAGCTAATCTCCTCCTCATTCCATGTGCATCAAATGTCCTGCAGCATTCCATGTCTTCCGGTGTGACCTCTTTCAAGATGGTAAGAGGCCATCAGTATATTTTAGTGTGGTTTGTCCATTGCTAGTATCACTCTTTGTGGAATTCTTTATAAGCTTTTGAGAACCTCCCACATTCTCCCAAACACAGGCAGTTACTGTGAGTTATGTAGTTATGGTTTTGTGGTCTGAGCACTGGACTATGACTCTGGGACACCGGATTTCGATCCCTGCATGGCCATGGAATGTCACTGAATGACCTGGTTGGGCAAATCACACTTTCTCAGCTTCAGTGGAAGGCAACCGCTGATGAGTTTGCCTTTTGAAAAAAACATGATGGTGCACCATAACAATATGCACGTACACACTTCCCCAGGTCTTAAGTTGCAGCTCCTAAGACTCAGAGCCCTTCCAGACAGGCCCTATATCTGAGGATCTGATCCCAGGTTTTCGGCTTTAAACTGGATTATATGAGTCTGTACTGCCAGATAATCTGGGATAAACAGAAAACCAAGGATCAGATCCTGGTATATAGGGCCTGTCTGGAAGGGCCCTTAGGTCCCTGCTTACCCCACCCGCATTTCTGGGCACTGATTCTATCAGAACTTTGAAAAGATGCTTGTTTGTATTAAAATACCCCAAAATTCACAGCCAGCATATTGACAGCCTAACTTGCTGAATAATTTCTGGGAGCTTCTAGTCCAAACAAGTACATCTGTGAGCTCTGAATCCCTCTGCAAGTGGGATCTGCTTTCTCGATCCCCTTCCACACAGCTGAATAAAATCTGACATTTTTTGCTTTGAACTGGAATATATGGCAGTGTGGACTTGGATAACTCAGTTCAAAGCAGATATTGTGGGATTTTTTTTGCCTTGATCTTCTGGGTTATATGGCTGTGTGGAAGGGTGCTCAGTGGCCTTAAAGAAGAAGCAGGCTGACTTATCTGGCCTACTGTTGTGATTTCTGCAGGGCTACATATCAACCATGAAGGCCCGTGGTATCCCTGAGGGTATGAAGGGCAAGGACAAGATAATCTTTGGGAACATCCACCAGATCTACGATTGGCACAAAGAGTGAGTGAGTGAGCATCCGTTCCGGGGTGCACAAGGGCAAGCAATGGTGGTAAGAAACCTGAGAATGAAGCTCATATAGGATTGTGTGACAGGCTTGTGGTGATAGTGATTCTTTTGGATTTCCTGTCCAAATGTCTATGATCCAAGTGAGATGAACAAGGTGAGGAGGAACACCAATGGGAAGCTTCAATGGGCAACTGCTTCCTCTCCCCCAAATTGTCTAGTCTTGGGAGATACTATGGCATTTATGAGCCCTCTTTGGGGAAAACATTTGTGTTCAGCCCATAAGGGGAAATACAAGAGACTGGAGTGTTTCTCTGTGTGGGAAGATATGAGAACATATCCTGTGATTCTCACACCACTTCTGTTCCTTCTTATCCCCCACAACCCAGTTATTTACTTAAGCAGCTAGAGAAATGCCTAGAGGATCCTGATCTACTGGCTGAGCTGTTCATAAAGCACGTAAGTTTCTCCTGCTATGATTAAAATAAGAACAGAATTCCTACAGTGGCAAATGTATTACAATTGATTTTATTTTACATTGCTCTGCAGTTCTTGGATACAGAGCAGAATATCAATATTTTAAAGAAATAAATGGTGCAGGTTAATAAGTAAGTGGCACCTTCCTACCAAGCATCAGTCTATCCCGAAATCCCAAATACAGTAGAGTCTCACTAATCCAAGCCTCGCTTGTCCAAGCCTCTGGATAATCCAAGCCATTTTTTGTAGTCAATGTTTCCAATATATCGTGATATTTTGGTGCTAAATTCGTAAATACAGTAATTACAACATAACATTACTGCGTATTGAACTACTTTTTCTGTCAAATTTGTTGTATAACATGAAGTTTTGGTGCTTAATTTGTAAAATCATAACCTAATTTGATGTTTAATAGGCTTTTCCTTGATCAGTCCTTATAATCCAAGATATTCGCTTATCCAAGCTTCTGCTGGCCCGTTTAGCTTGGATTAGTGAGACTCTACTGCAGAGGTCCCCAAACTAAGGCCCGGGGGCCGGATGCAGCCCTCCAAGGTCATTTACCTGGCCCCCGCCCTCAGTTTTATAATATAATATTTTTATATCAGTTTTAATAATATAATATATTGTATATACATATAATATTGATAATAATCTTATGTTATACAATATAATACTAATAGCAATACCATATAATAATATTAATTGTATGTTATATATTACATATTATATAATAGTATAGTGGTATAGTTCAATACAGTAATATATAATGCTAATATTGTGTTATGCTAACACAATATTGTATTATAATATATTGTATGTACATACAGCTGCTCTGAGTCCCTTTCGGGGTGAGAAGGGTGGGATATAAATGTAGTAAATAAATGCAGTAAATAAATAATTAATTTTAGACTTAGGCTCGGCCAAAGTCTGACATGACTTGAAGGCACACAACAACAACAACAACAACAACAACAACAACAACAACAACAACAACCCTAATTAACTTGACTATCTCATTGGCCAGTAGCAGGCCCACACTTTCCATTGAAATCCTAATAGGTTTATGTTTGTTAAAATTGTTTTCATTTTAAAATATTGTATTGTTCTTTCGTTGTTGTTGTTGTTGCACTACAAATAAGACATGTGCAGTATGCATAGGAATTTGTTTGTATTTTTTTTTCAAATGATAATTCGGCCCCTCAACCGTCTGAAGGATTGTGGACCGGCCCTCTGCTTAAAAAGTTTGGGGACCCCTGCTCTACTGTATAAATGAATCTATAGGAAAGCACTGTTAAGGTGTATGCTCTGTTTTAAGGCTTCCCAAAAGACTCCTAGTTGGCCACGGCTGGAATCAAACTATGCTGAAGCCCCTTTTGCCAGATAATTCAACCTATCAAAGCAGAAAATCCACATTATCTGATTTGAACTGGATCATCTTAGTCTACACTGCCATATAACTCAGCTCAAAGCAGATAATATGGATTTTATACAGTTGTGTAGTTACATGAAATTTCAGCTTGACTCGGTTCTGATCTGGCCATCTAGTGTAGTATACAGCACTGTGTTCAAATAGTGGTCAGTGCTAAGCAGAAGTGATGATGATGGTATCCTCTTTTCCCTTAACTTGAATGTGAAACAGTTACTTCGTGGCACTGCCAGACTACTTTAACCTGTATGATGTTCTGGTAGTAAGGACCATGAATTGGTGTTTCCTATTATTGAGTAAACATGCATAAAATTGCAGTACAAGGCTGTGCTTCTCTGTCCCTTAAATTGGAAATAAATCACATAATTTTATTAATATTTGTATGTATGTATTTTTATCCTTTACAATTTTATCTTGTAAATCGCCTAGAGCATTGTGGATGGAGAGCGATTAATAAGTAATTAAATGATGATGATGATGATGATGATGATGATGATGATGATGATGATGATGATAACTTGTTTCCAAATAACCAGTGAATAGGATTGCACTGTATAATAATTCTTTAAAAAAACCTGAGTATAGTGGTGGGGGAATGTACATAGTTTCTTTTCAACAATGACTTACAATAGTTAATTTATGTTCCATATCACAATCAAAGGTGTATGAGCATGTTTCCAAACAAACATATACATATGCGCCTATTCAAATAAAGAAGTTACCTTTTCCAGAGGCTGCTTCGAGCATTGCAGGTGAAACATGAAATCCATTATTCTTCACCAGTGATGATAAAGGCACTAGCCAATAGATGTCTGTGAAATCTATTCTAACTATCTTGATGAAAGCTAGTCTTGGCAATCCTAGTGTAATGTCTGAAATATTGGAGAAACAAACACTAGTTTGCACAAAGAATGGATACCTATACCATTGCAAAGTCAGTGGTAAGCCTGCAGTGCCATCTCCATGTCTCTGGAAAGTTAAACATCTTTCTTAATAAAATTAATAGATTATAAGGTATGGATTTCTTTCCTTACTTTTTCTGGATTTATTTACAGAAATGGGAATTTAAACACTCATCCACATCTGCTATGAAGCTTGTGGAATTTTTCCTTGGCTATGTTCCCATTAGGAAATTTTAGGAAAGTTTTTTTAAAGCTGCAGCTCTCAGAGCATGACTACTTGACCATGCTAGCTGGAGGTTTCTGGAACTTGTACCTCAAGAAATAAGACACATGTAAATTTGAACTTGACTCTTTGACATGCTCCTTGCACTTGAAGTCAAGCCACCATGCTGTTAATGTGGTGTGGTACAGGTTTCTTCTTTGGAGGCTTTTAAGCAGAGGCCGGATGGCCATCTGTTGGGGCTGCTTTGAATATGATTTCCTGCTTCTTGGCAGGGGGTTGGACTGGATGGCCCATGAGGTATCTTCCAACTCTATGATTCTATGTACATGGTTTCTCCTCAGTGTTTTGTTTTCTGGTTGTGTTCCAGGAGCGCCGTTTGCACATGTATGTTGTTTACTGTCAGAACAAACCCAAATCTGAGCATATTGTGTCCGAGTTTATTGACACATACTTTGAGGTAAGGGGAGATATGACTTTGCTGTGGTTTTGTTCACTCTCTCTCTGCAATTTCTGCCATATAGTTTGCTTGTACAGTAGAATCTCACTTATCCAACACTCGCTTATCCAACGTTCTGGATTATCCAACGCATTTTTGTAGTCAATGTTTTCAATATATCGTGATATTTTGGTGCTAAATTCGTAAATACAGTAATTACAACATAATATTACTGCGTATTGAACTACTTTTTCTGTCAAATTTGTTGTACAACATGATGTTTTGGTGCTTAATTTGTAAAATCATAACCTAATTTGATGTGTAATAGGCTTTTCCTTAATCCCTCCTTATTATCCAACATATTCGCTTATCCAATGTTCTGCCGGCCCGTTTATGTTGGATAAGTGAGACTCTACTGTATTTGACTGAGTTTCCTGTTGTGATCCATTTGCCTCTGCCTCGTATACTTCTATGCCCCTTTCAGAGCTGATACAAATGAGATCCATGGTGTTTGGCACTCTGTTTAAACTTCCTCACAGCTCCTATCTTGTGTAGAGGTCATTTATATAGCAGTTACTACATGTCATGTCTTTTTGTTTTTGTATGCTGCCACCACAAACATCTGAAGGGTTGTGTATGGTGGTTTTGGACAATCTAATGAGGTCTCTCAACTATATATAATTGAGTGTATTTTTCTGTGGGTGCATGCATCTCAATAGTAGATATGTGTCCCAATATCCTGCCCTGACAGTACCATCCCAACCACATATATATAGACAATAGTATTGAAAACTCATCAGCAAAGGCTGGAAGTTGTGTTTGAACTCCAACTTCTAGAACCCCTCCACCAGTATGCCCACTATTAACTCTGCCAATGGGTATGGATCCTGTCATTTGCTACATATGCCTACTTTGTTGAGAAGGTGACTATGCATCTTGAAAGGTTTGCTTGTCTTGACTCTGAACTGGCTCAAGATACAGTGAATGCCTCTTTGCCTCACCCGGCCTGACTACAAGATTGCCCTTCTCCTCCAAAACATCTTGCGCTGAATGGGAAAGAAATACGTTTCAAAAGGGTGAGGAATGACAGAGATTCCGCTGCAGTTCACTTCACTCTCCTTCTAAGCGTACATCTTTCTTGCTGGGGTTCTTTTCATAATAAGCTTTGGTCTGAATGTGAATAAACGTAGGAAACTGTCAGATGATGATATTTACATGCAAAAAGCCACCTGAGATCTCAGATGCTCGCTTACTCCTAGGGTTCCCACAAGAGATTCCTGAAAGGATGTCAGACACTGAGTGTGTGTGTATGTACTGGATCAGAGGGAGTTTGGTGTGTACCCAAGGCCAAATGGCTTGATGCCATTGGTGACATTTGTACCAGGTCTTCTTTGATACCAGTGCAGTATCTTAGGTCCCTTCTACACTGCCATATAAAATCCAAATTGTCTGCTTTGAACTGGATTATATGGCAGTGTAGACTCATATAATCCATTTCAAAGCAGATAATGTGAATTATCTGCTTTGATAATCTGGATTGTATTGCAGTGTAGAAGGGGCCTTAGCTGCTGAGTTTCACTCACTCTTGTTTTGTGTTGAGGATCTAGAGCAGGCTTGCACAACCTGTGGCCTTCCAGAGGTTTTTGGTCTCCAATTCCTACAAGCCCTAGCCAGTTTGTCCAGTGGCCAGGAATTCTGGGTGTTGAATTCCAAAACATCTGGAGGGCCATGGGTTGTGCAGGTCTACTCTAGAGCAGCCTTCCCCACTCTTCTGCTTCCCAAATGTGTTGGGCTAGATCAGTGGTTCTCAACCTGTGGGTCTCCAGGTATTTTGGGCTACAACTCCCAGAAATCCCAGCCAGTTTACCAGCTGTTAGAATTCCTTTGGTTTGAAGGCCAAAACATCTGGGGACCCACAGGTTGAGAACCAAAGGGCTAGATGACTGTTACAAAGCCGCATGGGGTGAAAAGGTGAAGATGCAGGATCTTCTTAGGAAGATGAGTGGGATGCTGACAGAGGCAAAGAGATGAAGAGATCCCCTGCCCCATGAAAAAGCGGGAGAGCTGACCTTCCACCTGACTTTTACAACAGCATCTGCATACCATTCCTTCCTTTCCAGGAACTGAAGCAAGAACTGGGGCACCGCTTGCAGCTCAATGACTTGCTCATCAAACCTGTACAGCGGATCATGAAATACCAGCTGCTTCTCAAGGTGTGCTGCAAGGGAAAATGGAGAGGACTCTCAAAGCACAGGCAAAGACGCAGTGGGGGTGGGGTGCACAGTAAAGAAGAAAGGCTGTATATAATATATGTGTCTGGCTTTAAGATTTGGTAAGATCACGGAGGAACTGAAATCCGGGGTGAAGGAGTCCTGGAGGATCTGCAGGGCCATCTGTCATCTGCAGGACAGCAAACCACCCAAATGTCACAAAAGGAGCAGCCAATTTGTTGGGTAGCTATCGCCACCTAACGGCAAGTGGCTGTCTCTGTAGAGCTGGAACAATGGAAAGGGACTGCTTCAGGCATTACGTGGCAGCCACTATGTGCTAGCCTTCGTTTGTACACACTTGGCTGCAACCATTTCTTGATATTTCTGAGCAGATTTTCCTACATACTTTATTACATGCTCTTCACTTCCTCAGGACATCAGATGATTAAGGATTTAGTTCCTATTAGAAGGGAAGAGCACTGGAAACGTGCTGTTTGGGGAATATTTTCTTGATTTGCAAATATGCAAGTCCAGGAATATTAGAAATAGCTTTTTGAAGGCAGATCACTGGTCCATCTAGTCTAGTATGATTAACAGTAGCTGACAGTACTTGTCCAGAATTTTTGGCAAGACTCTTTCGTAGCCCTACCTGGAGATGCCAGGGACTGAAGCTGTAATCTTATACATGCCAACCACATGCCTTTTGTCTATAGGACATATTAGTGAAGGCAAATACACTCCTGTAAATACAGCACAGTTTGGATTATCTTCCCAGAGAGCAATTTGCTGAGGTTTTGTAAGAGAAATAAGGCCTGCTTTCCACAGTTGGTTTTTCTTATTTCTAATCAAATCCAGCCTAGTTGTTGAAGACTTGAGGACGCTACACTCCATTGCCCACTTGAGAAAATAATCTTGTTGTTTCCCCTCTTTCCCAGGATTTCCTGAAGTACTATGGCAAAGCTGGCAAGAACACAGAGCAGCTGGAGGTAGGAGCTAGGGTCATGGTAACATGTTTTGTGGCTGTTGGTCCCTTGCACCCTTACTCCACCCTGTTATATGGACTGGATATTATATAGGTGCATTGGAATCAGGTGTTAGGAAGCTAACCCATAAAGCCTAGATGTAACATGGTATGGGCACATTTTTTCTTGTCATCTACTTGGGGTATGTGTGATCCCATCTTGTTGTTGGACTGCAACTCTAATCATCCGTCACTGCCCAGGGCTTCTGGGAGTTGTAGTCAAACAAGACAGTGACATTTATATTTTGCAAGTTGCCTTAATCATTGAGAGAAGGAGCTGAAGCTATGTACATTATTGGTTTGCAATTGAGAAGGCTTGAACTCATGTCTTAGCATCCCCAATATGACATTACCCATACTGGACAACAGTCATATGTCTTTTAGCCTGATCAAACTGCATGATGCCACTTCCTGCCCTACTTGTCAGAAATATTAAAAATTAATTGGGTATTTAATGTGTTGTCGAAGGCTTTCATGGCCGGGATCACAGGGTTGTTGTATGTTTTCCGGGTTGTATGGCCATGTTCTCTCCTCTCGTTTCGCCCACATCTATGGCAGGCATCCTCAGAGGTTGTGAGGTATGGAGGAACTAAGCAAGGAAGGTTAATATATATCTGTGGAAAGTCCAGGGTGTGAGAAGAACTCTTTGTCAGTTGGAAAGCCAGTGTGAATGTTACAGTTAATCACCTTAATTAGCATTGGAAAGGTTCATCTCCTGGCTATTTCTTTCCAACTGACAAAGAGTTCTTCTCACACCCTGGACTTTCCACAGATATATATTAACCTTCTTTGCTTAGTTTCTCCATACCTCACAACCTCTGAGGATGCCTGCCATAGATGTGGGTGAAACGTCAGGAGTGAATACTTCTGGAACATGGCCATACAGCCCGGCAAACATACAACAACCCCATAACTGGGTATTTGTAATTACAAAAAATGTGAGGCAAGCACTGAAATGGATGCAATGGCTCAGCAAAAACTGTAGTTCAATATAAGCAGGTGTGCCTGTAGCTTAGTAGGCCTCAGTGTGAGTAGCCCCAGGTTGAAGACCTCATGTGTAAAGCTACTGTGTGTGAAGCTCCTGTGTAAATTCGGTTGAGAGGAGGCTCTGTGAGAACAAAGCTAAAAACTGTTTATCTGCATGAGAAAGAAGCCCAGCGTGGAAGCAAAGAAGGAAGTATAAAGAACTTTATTTGTGTTATGGAGACCTTGTTTTTGTAAACAGCGCAGCCATATTATTTTGCTACAAAGAAAAGCCTCCTAAGGAAGAGATACACATTGGTCTTTGTGTTTTTGTTCTTTTTATCACTTTTGGCCACTGATGCTGTGTCACACTGCTGCTAATAATTGACTCTGCTGTACATTTATGGGGAGGGTATTTTGTTAATAAGGCCACTCGCCCAACACTACTTTGCCTTTGCAGAGAGCTGTGGAGGTGATGTGTTTCGTTCCCAAGCGCTGCAATGACATGATGAACGTGGGGCGTCTTCAGGGCTTTGAGGTAGGTTCTAGAGAATGAAGCTCAAGTTGGAACTGATTCCTTGGAAGTTAATCCATTTTCCTAGATGTTTCTAACTGACTGTCATTTATAAGGACCTGCAATTTTTTTCGTTAGGTTTGGCAGGGGACAGGGAGGAAATTTTCTTCCAGTCCTGCAGAGATGAGAAGCCTGTTCACCTTTCCAAAGAAAGGGATATTATAATAATAATAAAATAATAAAACTTTATTTATATTCAGGTATCTAAGAGGGTTTGCTTCTTCAGTGCAAGCTAATATAAGAACAGTGGGCTTAAGGCAGGTCTCTTCAACCTGCGGCCTTCCAGATATCTGGGACTCCAACTCCAGGAAATCCTAGCCAGCCTGCCCAGTGGTCAGGAATTCTGGGAGCTGAAATCTAAAACACCTGAAGGGCGCAAGGGTGTAGATACTTTTTAAAAATGCCTGTATTCATACGTAATTAATGTAAGTTCTGCACCTTAACTCATATCAAAGAAGGAACGATCCCCTTCTCTGAGTAGTATGGTGAAAGGCAAGAGCTTAGTCTGTTCCAGGAGAACCTAAAAGAAGCACCAAGCTCTTTATTCTATCATGGCACTGCTACTGGCCTTTTTGAATGCCTGGACAGAAGAACTTCTGGCTGGCTCTCAAAGGCAGAACTGGTGTTTTCCCCTCTGTAGCATGTTCCCGAATTGTCCATGGGTCATATCAAAATCCATAATTTTGACCCCCAAAATTATGCATGAATATCGTATGATGATCTAGATTTCCACAGATGGTGAGTATTTGGCACACAGCAGCATTCAACCATACAGTCCTCCATCTGCACATGTGTAGTTCTAAATGCTCCGCCGTAAGAATGTGGCAGCTTTGTCTCTTTTACACAGCTAATAATATGGGTCTGTCCAATCCTTTCCAGGGGAAGCTGACGGCACAAGGGAAGCTTTTGCAACAAAACACCTTCTGGGTGACTGAGCAGGCATGCGGGATCCTGGCCCGAGGCCGTGAACGGCGCATCTTTCTCTTTGAGCAGATTATCATTCTAAGTGAGACTCTGGAGCGGCGGCGGGGTCCATATAGTGCTCCAACATATGCCTTCAAGAGCAGCATCAAGGTATTTCAGGATTAATAGTGAAGAATCTAGACAGCTGTGCAACTTGGAAGTGCATTTTGTATTGGAGGCTCCCCCGTCCAAGTTGCCTAAGTTTTTGCAGTTGTTTTGTACATCTATACAATTTAATATTGAGTGTTGAATTCAGCATCCTAAGCATCTGACTATTTTTTTATATATATGCACACTTATCTGGCCTTATTGGTGGGGACTGGAGCCCCTGGTAGTGCTATGGGTTAAACCCTTGTGCTAACAGGACTGCTAACCGACAGGTTGGTGGTTCGAATCTGGGGAGAGTGGGTAAGCTCCTTCTGTCAGCTCCAGCTCCCCATACGGGGACATGAGAGAAGCCTCTCACAAGGATAGTAAAACATCAAACATCTGGGCATCCCCTGGGCAACATCCTTGCAGACAGCCAATTATCTCACACCAGAAGTAAATCGCAGTTTTTCAAGTTGCTTCTGACATGAAAAAAAAAAGTGGTGGGGACTGCATCTTGCAAATACATAATAGATGAGAGAGCATAAGAAATACCCAGCAAGCAAAGAATGTGTGTTTGCATTCTGTTTTCCCTTTACCTTTATAAACTTTTTCATTTTTCCATTTAATTCTTAAAATTATTTGTTTATTATGATGATTATAATCATGTACATACAATAATTCCTTTTTTGGAAACAAATTTTGGAATTTTGGAATTTAAGATTTTTTTCTTCCTTATCGCTCCTATAACACTGCCAATCACCATAAATATAAATTGTCTTCTAGATACAGTACAACTCCATATCTGCTCAGTTAGTATCCACAGTTTCATTTATTCACAAAAAAGGTCCTCTCCAAGCCATTTTCTAACGGCTCCAGCACAATGGTATTCTTGGACCAAGAATTCTTCATTTCAATAGGATTCGCTATTATCTGCAATTTTACATATTTGTGGAAAGTCCAGGAATGTATTCCTTGTGGATAAGGGGGTTGCACTGTAGTTATTTCTTGTTTATATATTAATCATAACCTTCATTAGTGTTTTTCTCAAATTTCTCTTTTTCCAAAGATTTAATTCCAGTGTTGGTTTGATTACGTATATACTTGAGTATAAGCTGACCTGAATATACGCCGAGGCACCTAATTTTACCACAAAAACTAGGAAAACTTATTGACTCGAGTATAAGCCTAGGATGGGAAATGTAGCAGCTACTGGTAAATTTCAAAATAAAAATAGACATCATTAAAATTACATTAACTGAGGCATCAGTAAGTTAAATGTTTTTGAATATTTACTGTATTTCAAAGAAAACAGTAAACTAGCTCTGTAAGTGGAAAAGTAGATATCTATATGTATATAGGATTTGCAAAGACCTGCAAACATATGAGGAAAAATTCATATATAAAATCAATGTACAGTAGAGTCTCACTTATCCAACACTCGCTTATCCAACATTCTGGATTATCCAACGCATTTTTGTAGTCAATGCTTTCAATATATCGTGATATTTTGGTGCTAAATTCATAAATACAGTAATTACTACATAGCATTACTGCGTATTGAACTACTTTTTCTGCCAAATTTGTTGTCTAACATGATGTTTTGGTGCTTCATTTGTAAAATCATAACCTAATTTGACGTTTAATAGGTTTTTCCTTAATGCCTCCTTATTATCCAACATATTCGTTTATCCAACGTTCTGCCAGCCCGTTTATGTTGGATAAGTGAGACTCTACTGTATATAGATAGATACAGATATATAGGCACATAGGAATTCAAAGGCTTGCAGGGGGAAATGCCTATATATCTGTAGGAGAGATTAACAAATATTTCAGGGGAATATGTTTTTATAAGATTAATGGATATATATGGTTTGCAAAGACTTCAGGAGAAACATGCATATATAGAAACATACATATATAGAATCTATAGGGCTTGCAAAGGCCAGTGAACACTTCCAAGGGTACAAAAATGGACATAAAAAAATTAATACATTTAGATACACATAAAAACCCAGGAAATTGGGTGGGTCTGAAAGAGAGCCATACAGACAAGTGGAAAATGAAATATACCTCCTTTCCTTCCTTTTTGACTCAAATACGAGGGAGGCTTTGGAAAAGAAAATACATTGTTAAGGGAGGGGAAGGAGAGAGAAAAATAGATCCTATATTGCAAGCAGTGGCCTCCAGGCTCTGCTGCCGGCTTGACCTTGACCCCATTATAAGCCAAGGGAGGTATTTTCAGCCCCAAAAAAGGGCTGAAAAACTCGACTTACCTGCAAGTATATACGGTGATATAAACAACAAACGACTTCCAAAGAATCTGAAATATATTGTATGATCCGATCTTTTACTGGGCAAACTCCATATCTGTTGTCTCTCCTTAGTCACTGTCCCTCTCTGCACCAGGTGAGCTGTTTAGGCCTGGAGCCCAGTGTGGAGAATGATCCCTGCAAATTTGCACTGATTTCTCGTGGTGCAGAACGAGGCACCATCCGTTACGTACTGCAGGCAGCATCGCCGGAGATCGCCCAGGCCTGGGTGGCCGACATCAGCCTCATATTGGAGACACAGCGTGACTTCCTTAATGGTAAGACTTGAAAGACAGCTAATCCAAAACTCTGGTCCAGGAGGGTTACTTCTCAGAAAACGTTGTGGTGGTGGTGTTTCAAGCCATTCCCAATTTATAACGACACAAAGGTACACTTTGTCATGGGGATTTCTTTTTAGAGAGGGTTTGCCTTTTCCTTCTTCTGAATCTGAGGGAGTGTGACTTTCCCAAGGCCTTTTAAAGGAGTTATTAGGATCTTTATGAACTATCCTCCCTGCAGCCAGGAAATCAGAAGATGTTTACATGACCATACAGCTCAGAAAATTCACAGCAACCCACCTCAATGGATCATTGGGATCATGAGTCACTGATACACCAAGATGCCTTTTTTGTTGCCAAAGACTATTTCATCTTGCCCTTGAACTCACCGTGCCATGTTGTATTCCCTCCTGCAGCACTGCAGTCACCCATCGAGTACCAGCGTCGAGAGAGCAAGACCCATAGCCTGGGACGAATGGGAGCCCTGCACCACTCACTGCCCGGTGGTCCTACCCGGCCCTGCTCCTCAGCCTCTATGGACCAGAATAAGGGATCCACCCTCCAGACCCTCAATGCCTCCCTGCCTTCCCTTTACCTTCCTGGCCCGGTTCAGCCAGAGCATCTACCATCTGCTGAGGTAAAGAAAGAAAGCCATTACTAAAAGACCCGGCTGAACTCTTCCATGGGGCTGAGATGTTTGCCTGGCATGGCTAAAATTCCTATTCTGCTTTGAAGTTAGTGGGTGCGATGAGACTCCATTTCAATCCATTTTTCTTCCTTTTCTGACATCTTGTGAAACTCTCCAGATATTGTTGGCTGTTAGTGACATTTTAGTTATTGGATAATTTATGCACAGAAAGTCACTGTGCATGTTTCTTCTTGGAAAGACCAGATTTATTTATCGTGTCAGAAGTGAATTGAGGATACAGTTATAATGTATAGAAAAACCACAAAGTTTAAAACTTGGCATTATTCTAAATATCCTTTAACCAGAAGCTGGCTACTTGGAGTGCCTCTGATGTCACTGTGAGAAGGTTCTCCATTGTTCATGCGGCAGGGCTCAGGCTTCATTGTAGTAAGTGGTCTGTGGTTTGCTCTTCTCCACACTTGCATGTCATGGATTCCACTTTGTGGCTCCATTTCTTAAAGTTGGCTCTGAATCTTAAGGTGCGAGAGCGTAGTCTGTTCAGTGTCTTCCACGTCACCCAGTCTTTTGTGTGCCCAGGAGGGAGTCTCTCATTCAGTGTCAGTCATGGCTTGAGGTTCTAGGTTTCAGCCTGCCACTTATGGACTCTCGCTTGCTGAGGTGTTCCTGCGAGTATCTCTGTAGAACGTAGGAAGCTATGTCTTGATTTAAGACGTTGGCTTGCTGGCTGATATCCGAAAGATCAGATAGTCATCTATTGAAATTGATAGTCAGAACCTGCATTTCACCTCTTCTGTCAGGTTTGTTTGGTATGTGCCAGCACATGCACAGTATGTTGTCATTTTCAGAAAATCTGTTATGTTTGAAACTTTCCAGGCCTCTAAACTACTACGTGGCTTCTGCAGCACAATATGTTTTTCTTCAAATTAAATCCCTCCTGCCTTTCAGGCACAGCCATCTCACAGCCAAAGCTCTCCCGGAGTTGGAGTTCGACCAGGTCACATCCCTTTTGATGAGATGCAGCTCTCTGGGAACTCCCAGCAGGAGTCCTTGCAGGAGGTGAGTTTTGGTAGGGCTGAGGAAATGGCCCTGCTCATTCAAAGGGATTTCAAACCATGATATCACTGTGTTGTCGAAGGCTTTCATGGCCAGGATCACAGGGTTGTTGTATGTCTTTTGGGCTGTGTGGCCATGTTCCAGAAGTATTCTCTCCTGACGTTTCGCCCACTTCTATGGCAGGCATCCTCAGAGGTTGTCAGGTCTGTTGGAAACTAGGCAGGCGAGGCTTATATATCTGTGGGGTTTATATATTCACACTTGTCTCAAGAGTTCTTTCTCCCACCCTGGACATTATTCCACAGATATATAAACCCCACTTGCCTAGTTTCCAACAGACCTCACAACCTCTGAGGATGTCTGCCATAGATGTGGGCAAAATGTCAGGAGAGAATGCTTCTGGAACATGGCCATACAGCCCAGAAAACTCACAGCAACCCAGTGATTCTGGCTATGAAAGCCTTTGACGACACAGAGCTAGGAAAGTTTTTTTGTTCTTTGAGTTTACATTTGAAAAGTGTCTTTGGAACATCGCCTGTCACCTACTTCATCTTGCTGTTTCCTTCCAGGCCCCAAGTGATGACAATGCCAAACCACTACTCCCAGATCTGGATATCCATGAAATCAACTTTCCTCAAGGCTGTGCCCGACTCGCCAAACTTGATGAAGATGAGCTGTGACCCATGGATTATGGGACGGCCCCTATCTGGCCCAGGGACGTAGACTGGCTATATCCTCCCCTGTCTTCTCGTGGTGGCTCTGAGGATGAGATGCAGCAGCATTAGGATGGAAACTGTCTAGCCCTCCTCCAGTCCAGTGCCTAATGCTGAGATGCGTCCTGTCAAAGATTCAGGACCCACACGTTGGACTGGGACCAGGGAGTGCTGCTGGAGGCCCTTCCTTTTCCCACAGACCCCAGTATATGCATGCTGTGGGGTTCTAGGGGCTATGAATAAGGACTTTGGGACAAAGGTATTGGGATGTGTGAAATGAGAATTTTATTTTGTTTGTTGTAATAATAAAGATTTTAGTTAAAACAAACACAGAGACAAGATGTTCAAGGGCCGCACATTATCCAACAGCTTTCAAGCTGTGCCAGGCAGCAGTGAAGTGCATATTGATATGGCTCAATAATTGTAGTGTCTCTTCCACTAGTAAGTTGTGTGCTATGTAGTGAATCCCTTCCTTTGTCTCCAGTTCCATAATTTAGCATAAAACTAAAGAACTCATCATAGTTTAGGATAAAACTTATGAGCTCATCATACTTTATACTTCATGCTATGATTCTCTTTCACAGCCTCTTTGTCTCACCATTTTCTCTACCTCTGAAGACTTTTTGAATAATACTATTTTTAAGCACACTATTCATAAATGATTTAGAAATTCAGACCTCACAACCTTTGAGGATGCTTGCCATAGATATGTCAGGAGAAAATACTTCTGGAACATAACCATGCAGCCCAGAAAACTCACAGCAGCTCACTGATTCCAGACATGAAAGCCTTCAACAAATTTACAAATCATTTTTAGCACTTATTTTGACTTCTGGAACATGGCCATACAGCCCGGAAAACATACAACAACCCTGTGATCCCGGCCATGAAAGCCTTCGACACCTGATTTTCACTGTTTCCTTCTTTCTTCATCATCAAATAGCATAAGATTTAATAGACTTTGTGGTCTCATAGGCCAGAACTTCTAAGCTCTCTGTGGTGCCTTCCACACAGCTGAATAAAATCCCACATTATCTGCTTTGAACGGAATATATGGCAGTGTGGACTCAGATAACCTAGTTCAAAGCAGATATTTTGGGATTTTCTACCTTTATATTATGGGTTATATGGCTGTGTGGAAGGGCCCTGAGATCATAGAATCATAGAATCATAGAATAGTAGAGTTGGAAGAGACCTCATGGGCCATCTAGTCCAACCCCCCGCTAAGAAGCAGGAAATCGCATTCAAAGCACCCCCGACAGATGGCCATCCAGCCTCTACTTAAAAGCTTCCAAAGAAGGAGCCTCCACCACAGTCCGGGGGAGAGAGTTCCACTGCCGAACAGCCCTCACAGTGAGGAAGTTCTTCCTGATGTTCAGGTGGAATCTCCTTTCCTGTAGTTTGAAGCCATTGTTCCGTGTCCTAGTCTGCAGAAGATCCTCTTCTTCATGGCTGCTTCTATCTCAGGATGTGGAAAAACTACAAGTCCATGGATGTAGCTAGTTGCCATAGATTTTTTCAACCTGGTTAACATCTTACTGGGAGTGAAGGTACCGAAAGACATATCATAAGCCCTATTTGTGATTTTTGTTGTGTTATACATATATGCACAGACTTTTCCCTATGGCTCTGTATACAGTTCATTGGCAATTTTAGAATTTTCTTCAGTAATTTTCTTCAAGAGGTCCAAGCCTAACTTTTAAAAAACTAGAATGTCTCTCAAAGTTAGTTACAAAACTCCCTTGACATTCAATGACAAAAGGTACAAAGGGAAAGCTATATAAAGGCATTGCATCAGTGGTTCTCAATCTGTGGGTTCCCAGGTGTTTTGGCTTACAACTCCCTGAAATCCCAGCCAGTTTACCAGCTGTTAGGATTTCTGGGAGTTGAAGGCCAAAACATCTGGGGACCTACAGGTTGAGTACCACTGGTCTACATACATAGCTATCCCTTTCTGGAGGTCACTGCAGAGTATAACTAGCAACCTGTCAATGGCACATTGGTTAACGTTCTATTGTGCCACTGCAATATACTTTTGTAACAACTGTGTTTGGAACACACTACCCACTTGCAGTCTGTATGTACTGCATTGTATATCCAAGGAATGCTTTTATCAGTTAGCTAGATAAGAACTCTTGAAGGGGAATACTACTTCCCATTCAAGGGTAATGGGAATACAGAGAAGAAACTCTGTCCAGGAAAAAAGCAAAAACAAAACAACTCTCCATGTAGTCAAAGGCTTTCCTGGCCAGAATATGGGTTGCTGTGAGTTTTCTGGGCTGTATGGCCATGTTCCAGAAGCATTCTCTCCTGACGTTTTGCCCACATCTATGGCAAACATCCTCAGGTTGTGAGGTCTGCTGAAAACTAGGCAAGAGGGGTTTATATATCTGGAAAAACCATGAAAATGAATAAAATCTGGCTACCAGCATTAAAAAAAACTCTAAAATCGGGGCAATAAATAAAGAACCGCACTTAGAAAACAGGAGAATTCCAGACAAAAAAAATCAGGGGCAGCTAACACCGCCTAACTATGGATTCCCCCAGGCAGTGAGCAGGCAGTCCTTGAAGCTGCAAGGCTATTCAATCCTAATTGAGGTGATCAGTTACAAAATTCACACTTGCCTCCAACTGACAAGGGTTCTTTCTCCTACCTGGACTTTCCATAGATATATAAACCCCTCTTGCCTAGTTTCCAACAGACCTCACAACCTTTGGGGATACCTGCCATAGATGCAGGCAAAACATCAGGAGAGAATGCTTCTGGAACATAGCCATATAGCCCGGAAAACTCATAGAAACCCAACTTCTCTCTAGTTGCTTCAACAGATATTTCTGATGTACTCTGAAACTATAATTTGAAATCATAAGGGCTTGTTGCTAGACTGTTTTAAACGGATTGATATACTGTGACATTCATTGATTTGTTGTCATAAGTAAGACAGTGAATTTAATCCCAATACCATAACAGTGAAAATTCAGTTTTAATTGGCACATCACTCTTCCCTGTATTTAAAGCCCCTGTTATTTTGCAAAATCTGTAATTTAAGGACAGGACAAAGATTAAGAAAAACTTCTCTGATCTTTCCTACCATGCTGGTCTGAGTTAATAGAGCTTAGCTTCACCTGGGAAAAGGGAAGGGTCGGGAAGCCTATCTTTTTCTGTCAACTCCCTTTTTCCAGCAGAGCTTGAACTATAAAGGAGTTGCAAATGAATGGAGCTCGACTCTTTAACATATCAAAGGCCATGAAGCATATTTTAACAACAGAGGATCTGTTTAAGGCTGGATCCTGATGGTAGTTTGGGAAGGCCTGCCTCAAATCCCCTGTGAGAAAACAGACAAAGAATCAGTTGCAGTTAATTGGTTTTCACAATCATTTCCTCTTTAGTTCATGAGAAAAGCCCAATATTCATTTGCCTGATATGGCCTATTGGGCTCCCGGACTTCAAAATGCAACAACATTTACAAAGCCTTTCCTAAACAATTAGATGCTGACAAGGTGTCAAGATTGAAAACATTTAAAAGATCCTCATTTTTCACAAGTTATGTTCAGCAGCAATTTACATACTGCACAGGAAGGAGTGGCAAATTGCTGGTTTCACACATTTAGACCGAACATCATAATTCGAAATGGTTGCACATACAATAGGCTCCCTTCATGTGGTAACCTGGCACATCAGAGAGGAAGATTTAGCATAACCATTCCCATGGTGTCCTTGTTTACTAAAGAAGACAGTGATTTAATCTGCAGGAGTATTTTTTTAAAAGGCCATCTATTTCTATATGCCTCATATTGCCAACTGCATACTGGGAACACTTGATTTCTGCTAATTTAGCTCTTCATTTTGCTACTGCAAAGTAAAAGGCTCTCTACTTTCATAAATCATCCAATACACACATTTTTGTCTTTATGAAGGACTCATGTCTAAAATATGGGATTACCATATTTTTGGCATCTTGTTCAGTCCTTTTCTTAGTGAAAGAAGCAGCGTCTCAGCTCTTGCCTCCGCTGCTCTTCCTTTCTCTTTGCCTCTGGCCTGCCTCTGTCATCTCAGTCTTTTATGGAGGGAAAAACTGCCAGTTCTGCACTATTCATTTCCCTCGTTTGTGAGGGAGAAACTGAGGCTGGATCTACACTGCCATGTAATGCAGATTGTCAAAGTGGAAAAATCCAGATTTGCTTTGAACTGGATTATACGAGTCTATACTGTTTTATAATCCAGTTCAAACCATTGAACATATTCTCAGCTGCTGTAAGAAAATCGCACAGACAGACTACAAACAGACGCACAACTATGTGGCCCAAATGTTTCATTGGAACTTATGCCTCAAGTACCACCTCCCTGCAGTAAAGAACTGGTGGGATCACAAACCTGCAAAAGTATTGGAAAATGAGCACGCAAAGATACTGTGGGACTTCCAAATCCAGACTGACAAAGTTCTGGAACACAACACACCAGACATCACAGTTGTGGAAAGGAAAAAGGTTCGGATCATTGATGTTGCCATCCCAGGTAACAGTCGCATTGACGAAAAACAACAGGAAAAACTCAGCCGCTATCAGGACCTCAAGATTGAACTTCAAAGACTGGCAGAAACTAGTGCAGGTGGTCCAGGTGGTGATGGGTACACTGGGTGCAGTGCCAAAAGATCTCAGCCGGCATTTAGGAACAATAGACATTGACAAAACTACGATCTGCCAACTGCAAAAGGCCACCCTACTGGGATCTGCACGCATCATCTGAAAATACATCACACAGTCCTAGACACTTGGAAAGTGTTTGACTTGTGATTTTGTGATACGAAATCCAGCATATCTGTCTTGTTTGCTGTGTCATAAAAAAAAAAATCCTTTCTTTATCCCCCGTCTCTATCTCCCATAGGGATGTGGAGCGGATTACACAATGATGCACAATAATGCCATAATACAATACAATTTGTGGTGTGCATTTGTATGGAATCGCTATCAGTTTCTATTTGTACCATTCATATGGCCCCGTTTCTGTTTCCGTCCATCACTTATGGAAACAGGCATCTATACATATTTTCCATCCGAGGTCCAAAAAACCCAAAGATTTTTCGGGCCTTGGGCAGCAAAGCGCTAGGGCCTGCCAGCCAGGGCCTAAATCCAAGTGGGCTTGGTGCTCGGCTGCAGGCCCTGCCTGCATTGAACTCTCAGCTGTAGCCCCTGCCTGCCGGGCCTAGGAGCATCGAGTGCTTGGCGCTCAACTGTAGGCCCTGCCAGTTAGGGCCTAAAGTCAAGCACCAAAAATCAGCTGACCAAACGGCTACCATTCCCTCCTTTTTTCGTTTCACTGCTTCTTTTGTTCCAGACGGGATTGAAGCATTCCATGCCATCCAAATAGACAGAACAGTACCAAACCATGAAAGAAACAGATGAAACGGGATTCGGGCCCAAATCTAAATACAGTACAGCAATATATCACTCAGAACAAAATAGATAAAAATTGACATATACAATAAAAGCAACCTCAATTAAATAGTCAGTAAAATATGGTCATAGCCATAATTAAAAGATCCATACAACAGTTCAGCATCTCAACTGTATTACCTTGAATGATGCAAGGTGATATTATAATAGCATTTAGATTGGCACAACTTGCTGAAACAGCCACATTTTTAATTCTTTTCTAAAGTGCTGTAGTGTGGAAGCTTGCCTAAGTTCCCCAAGGAGGGCGTTCCAAAGCCGGGGGGCCACCACCAAGAAGGCCCTCTGTCTTGTCCCCATCAACCCCACTTGAGACGAAGGTGGGACCGAGAAAAGATCTACCCCAGCAGAACTTTGAACCCATGCCGGTCCATAGGGGGAGATGTGGTCGCAAAAATAGGTTGGATCTTTATAGGGCTTTGTAGGTAGTAACCTGCACTTTGAATTGGGCCTGGAAACTTTTTGGCAGCTTCCCTGTGAAACGCCCACAGTAACATTATGGTGAAGCTGCATTTCTCTCTCAAAATTCAGGAAACTGACTGGTGGGGAATTGGTGGGTTTTTGCCACTGGAGGAGGAGGGAGCAACAGAGACAGCCCAGAGGCAAAGAAAATGGAAGAACGGCTTAGCGAAGTGTTTCCCTCACAAGCAAATAGTGCAGAGCTGGTGGTTTTGCTGCTGGATGAGATGGAGACAACAGAGGCAAAGAGAAACCAAGAGAGGCAGAGGCATGAACCTTACCTTTTCTTCCTTACCTTCTCCAATCTGTTAAAATTTAAAAATATCTTGGAGCCAAAGATACCAACTTCCCAGAATGAAGGTCTGATACCATTTAAAATTTTATTACTGTTCCCCACTATTCCAACCTGAATCCAACAACCTCCCCAGGCTATTTCCAACTGATGCACTTTCAGCATTCTGACTGGACCTATCAGTGGGATCTCTTTTGTCACAGGTTAGTTTGGTAATTTTGATGCATACAGAAAGGAAACATATAGAGGTAAAACACTTGGAGGAGGAAATAGTGGGTTCTGATGGCTATTCTGCTATAGCGCTGTACTTGACCTCCCTCTCGAAGGCTTAGGCTCAGAGACTGTGGGCTGCACCAAATCCTTTTGAGGCCGCATGTTGTACAAGTCTACCTTACTTCATGTGGCAGGTCTAGTTCAGGCTTGTGTTCAAACTATTAATGGGCAAATTATAAAGAAGTGCTGCTCTAAGCAGTGTACTCTTGATATCCACTGGGGTTTAGGTCCAGGTGCCCCTGTATATATGAAAATCTGTGACTGCTCAAGTCCCATGATATGCAATGACTTAATAGAATGACCCCCCATATAGTTGCAAAATCAACTTTTTTTGGTATTTGTTTGATCAATTCAAGCCATGGATGGTGGGACCTGTGGATGCAGAGGGCCAATTGTATACTAGCTTAAGCCCATTTGTTTGTTTTTTGGATTGTGTCAGAAGTGACTTGAGAACAAACTGCAAGTTGCTTCTGGTGTGAGAGAATTGGCTGTTTACAGAGACGTTGCCCAGGGGACACCCAGATGTGTTAGCTGGGAGGCTTCTCTCATGTTCCCGCAAGCTAGAGCTGACAGACTGGAGCTCACCCATCTCACAGAGTCAAACCGGCAACCTCCAGGTCAGCAATCCAACCTTTAGGTCAGCAGTTCAGCCAGCACAAGGTTTTATTCCATTGTGCCACTGCAGTTCCTAGCCCACTGGAATAAAAGCAGGCTATAAAGGAGTCAGTACATAAGTAGAATAAATAATCAACAAAGGCATCAATATTTTAAACAGGCTGTTCCATTCATAATACACACACATACTATTGTGTAGAATGCCCAGATTGAAAACTAGAGCTGCTCCTGTTCCTTTAATGCAGATCTAGAAGAGAGTTCAGCAGGGGATGCTTGTCCACACAATTAGCTGCCATTCCTGCTTCTACCCAAGAATTAAAGATACAGGAACCACCTCCAGTTTTTATCTAGCAAACCTACATGTTGTGTGGTGAACATGGATCCTCTTTGGGGGTGCAACACTCTTTAGCCTACCCCTACATGTGAAAGGACACAGTAATTTTCAATATGAGTGGTTTTAATTATTACTTCAGGTATACATCACAGGAGAGCAACTGCCAAAGTTTGTGTCTCCATCTTAGTTACGGTGCAGTGGGGATGAAGCCTGTCAGTCTTCCTGGACAAAGGTCCCCATAGTCATATGCCTAGTGATGCCATTGGCTCAAATATGATGTCATCTCAGCAGCCATGTAAACACAGATAAATCTGGGAGTTTCCCAGTACGGAGAGAGGTGTGCCTCAGTCCTCCTCAAGCCAATAAGAAGACTGGTGAGTGTGTTTGCTGATCTCTTCCTTTCTTCTGTTCTTATTTTCCCCACAAATCTTGACTTATACTTACATGGACATAGAGTAAAAAGGAAAGGAAAAATGGCAAAAGTTATTAATGATGACAAACACACACAAAGCTATGAGAGGCTGCAGCAGTTTGTTTTTGCCCCAGTCTCCTGGGACGTGAAAGATCCTACCTCTTCTTATGCTTAATTCAGTGCAACTGCTTTTGAACTCAGTTTGTAGAACTGAAATAAGCTGAGGGCAATGAGAGAAGGTGAGAGAAAAGAGAAACTGGGACCTTTTAAAAAGCTGCCCCAATAGTGGGATTACAATGAATCAATCAGGACTGTCCCAGTCAAATTGAGACAGCTGGAGAAGTATGAAAGTATGAGAGGTTCTTCCTGGTATGGATTTGACTCAGAGGCTGCAGTTCTGTGAGACAGGTCCAAAAATATTTCTGATTGAGAATTCCCCTTTCAACCCAGAGTCTTGAGGAAATGAATGCTAGTTAATAGGTCAGCCTTATTGAATCGAGGGCTGGGATGTGAACTCAGGTGTATCATAAGTCTTTCTCCGTTAGACCCTTCTGGCTCAATTTCTTCCAATCCATCCACCATATCATTCCCTCTTGATGCCGATTGCTGCTGCTGCCATCACTGCCATGCCCCGCATGCGCTTCCCCTGGTGGGTCTTGACATGTTTTGCCAGATGGTCACTCCGCATGAACCTCTTAGGGCACATTTGGCAGCCAAATCGCTTCTCGCCTGTGTGTGTCCGGAGGTGCCTTTGCAGCTCATCTGAGCGGGTGAAGCTTTTCCCACAGTACAGCCAGGAGCAGATGAAGGGCCGCTCGCCTGCATGCCAACGGAGGTGGGCCTTCAAATGGGACGTTTTGCCGTAGACCTTGCCGCAACCTGGCAGATGGCAGATATGTTGCTTTTTCCTCCCAGGCTCCTCATTTACCCCATTCACTGCCTGGCAGTTGGGACACTTGCATCGCCGGCAGCGGCGGGCCGTGCCCAGCAACGCCTTGGGGGTGCCTTGCAGGAGGGCAGCAAGGGGTGGCTGAGGGCTCAAGACCAATGGCCGGCCCAGAGAAAAACTGCTAGGTTGCTGCAGGCTCCACCATGGGGCATCATCAGTTGAGGTGGTCCCTGGAGGAACCGTTGGGCCCAAAGGTCGAGGGCCTTGCAAAAAGTTGGAGAAGTCCTGGGCTTCTGAGAAAGTGTATGAAGAGGCCACTGAAGGGGCCAACATCTTCACAGAGGACAATTCGAAAGAATAGGTAGGCTCAGCTGGTGGTGTCAGGGGCAGTTCATTATTAGAGTTGTTTCCACCACTGGGCACCATCTGGCCATGATATGGCACCTTGGGCAGCCCAAAAGCCATGGCTGTGTGGGAACCTGATGGCATCTCATTGCTCCAGAGCTGGAACATCTCTGCTGACTCATAGGATCCTGGGTGGATTGCAGAGGAATAGGAAGTTGTGGATGATGTGACCAAAGTGGGATGGTAAGGAAAGTTGTCTTCTGGAGATGAGATGAGGGTCTTGGCCTAGAGCAGAGAGGAAAAAGACAGAGTCTTCTCAGCATAAACTTTAATAACCCTTAATCCTTAACTGCATTAAGTTTTTCAAATTTGATAAAGACTGCAGAGTTTCTCCTCATCCCAAAATCAATATTAACACAGTGAAAAGGAGCAGACTTTTGAGCTTTAACATCAAGCCCCACCTTTTCTTCTCTGTACCAATTTACAGTCCAGAAAGTAACTCACTAAACAATTGAGTTCTAACATATTGCCATCACTGTTATTACTACATCATTAAAAATATGGGGGAAATGTCCTCTGGCTTAGCCTGCAGAAGAGAAGGCTGAGAGGAGACATGATGATGGCCATATATAAATATGTGAGGGGAAGTCATAGGGAGGAGGGAGCAAGCTTGTTTTCTGCTGCCCTGCAGACTAGGACACGGAACAATGGCTTCAAACTACAGGAAAGGAGATTCCACCTGAACATTAGGAAGAACCACCTCCTTCGCAGGCTTGACTGGTGGGGACGAGAGACAGGACCTTCTCAGTGGTGGCCCCTCGGCTGTGGCATTCCCTCTCCAGCAAAATCAGATCAGCTCCTCCCTCCTGACCTTTAGAAAGAAATTTAAAACTTGGCTGTAGAACCAAGCCTTCCCAGAGTAATTCAGTACAATAAGTGGATATGAAATACGTGCAATTACGATTGGAATGGCTCTTGGACTTTGACTTGGATTTGTGTGGTTTTTCATAATTGGTTTTAATGTACAGATGTTTTTTTCTTAACTTTTATGGCTAATTGTATATGCTTATTTTTTATGTTTGTTTATATGACATTGAATTGTTGCCAGTTTGTAAGTCACTCTGAGTCCCCTTCAGGATGAGAAGGGCGGGGTATAAATATAGTAAGTAAATAAAATACATAGTCCATCTGCAGCATCCAACATATATGTATTGTTCCTACATTCCATGTTGTCCCTGAGCTATTTAGAGGCTTTTCTTGACAAGAATTCTTTGGGGAGGTGGGTCCTGTCAGTGCCTTCCTTTGAGGCTACGAAATTTCCTACCTTTCCAAGCTCACCCAGTGGGTTTCCATAACCAAGTAGGAATTTCAACTTTGGTCTCCTGGAGATCAAGTTGTTCATTGTTATTGTTGTGTCCTCTTCACATTTTGTGATGTGTTTGGTGTTTAGAAAAGAGTTTTCTACCCTCCTTTGGATAGTAAAGTGTACACCTCTCCTGAGTTATGTTTTGATTAAAGTGATGTTCCTGATGATCTCTTAATCCTCATGTATCTCCAGTTGGCTATGTATAGCATGAATGGATGTTGCTCCATTCTTTTTGTATGTGGGAAATCCCAGCAAATCTGGAAATCCCAGACCTTTCTTTTGATATGCATTGACTATATTCCAGGGAAAAACAAGAGCTGTCTTTTAAAGTAGAGGCTCAACAGATCCAGGATTAGTAGGTTAGGTCTTTTCTACCCCTATAACAGTTAGAAGTTTTATTTTGTATTTTGAATAAGCAAGTCTCTTATTTATGGTTGGATTTATAATATGGAGATGTTGACTCATGGAGAAGTACTCAAATGTCACTGCAACAGTAGGTTCAGTGTTATCCAAGGGATCTTGAGTCTCTGTCAAAGGCCACTAATTGTTTATTCTTTTAAAAAAAATCAATCTAAGGAATTTTCCACTGAAGATGTTAAAAGATACTCCAGCTTTTCTCAATGGACTAAGTAGAGCACCTGAGGACTATTGCCAGGTGTTTAACATAGATACATCTTCCCTCCTTTTTGTTGATTATATCCTTCAGATCTGGAACAAGATAGTTACTAGTTAACTAGCTATTGTCAACTGGTTAAACATCAGCTGGGTTCTTTCTCTGTGGCATTGCTTGTCTTAGCAAACATATTACTTCTCTGCCAGAAAGGCGAGACCCTATGTGCACAAGAACTACCTCTGGTGGATCAGACCAAGGATTGTTAGGTGTAATGCCCATCAAATATGCCTTAGAAAATCATATACCAGAGGTGGGGATTTTTTGGATTACAACATCCGGTATAGTATTGTGGTTTGAGTGTTGAAGTAGGACTTTAGGCAATCAAGGTTTGAACTCCACTCATAGTAGAAAGCTACTGGATGAGCCTGTCTCACATCATCAATGGCAAACCTCCCCTGTACTGTATAAATCTCACCAAGTAGACCCTATGGTAGGGTTATCATATGTTGGAGTTGACTTGAAGGCACATAATGACAATTCCTCCCAAAATTCATGATCATTGGCTATGCTGGCTGGAAGTTGCTAGGATTTGTAGTTCAAGAAAATCTTGTAGTTCAACAAAATCCTACAACTCCCTACAATGCACTGAGTACATTGCTGCTGTGATTCACATGAGTTACTTTCTGGGAAATCCCAGAATCTAAATTTTACAAGAGCAGGTGAATTTTGGTAAGTTGTACTAGTCTGTTTACCTCAGCTCTCTCTCTCACTTAATAGAAAACAATAGCCTCTTACATATCATTGATTTATCTGAAAATTTCATGCTGTATAGAACAGATTGAATATCCCTTATCCGAAATACTTGGGACCAGAAGAATTCCGTATTTCAGATTTTTTTGGATTTTGGAATACTTGTGTATATATATAATGAGATATTTTTAAGATGGGGTCTAGGTCAAAGCATAAAAACCATGTATGTTTCATACAAACCTTATGCACATAGGCTGAAGGTAATTCTATACACAATATTATTTAATAATTTTGTACATGAAAAGTGGTTGTGTACACTGAACCACCAGGAAGCAAAAGTATCACTATCTCATTCACACATGTACAAAATTTTGGATTTTAGAATTCCAGATAAAGGATGCTCAACCTTTACACATTTTCTATATACATTTTTAAGAAAAGTAGGGTGGTTGTTTCAAAGCTTTCCCATTATCCTTTCACATACAGAACATTAAAAGTACCTAATTCTCAGCACTAATAATCATTTACAAACACAGATCAGTTCCGACTTAAAGCCTACAGTAATGCCAGGTAGAAAACACTCTATGCAGCATGTTATCTTTGCAGAACCCTCCTCTCTTCTTCCTACCTAAGCAAATGTTGGAGATGCAGTTTTATGTATGCTTCATTGGGAGTTATTCACATCATCACCTTGGCTGAACGCACTTCTAAGTAAAGGAAAGGTAAAGGTTTCCCCTTGACATTAAGTCTATTTGTGTCCGACTCTGGGGTTGATGCTCATCTCCATTTCTAAGCCGAAGAGCCAACATTGATCTACTCACATTTGCATGTTTTCAAACTGCTAGGTTGGCAGAAGCTGGGAGCTCACCTCATCCCGCGGACCTTCCAGTTAACAAGTTCAGCAGCTCCGCGGTTTAACCCACTGTGCCACTGCAATCCCCCACTTTTAAGTAAATATGCTTTATTTATTTATTTGTCAATATATAATTACCACTACCTCTCAAAGTCTTGGATAGCTACAGAACAGACATTAGGGTCTGCTGCTGGTACAATTCTCTGAGGAGAAGATTCCATAAACTGATCACCTTAAGAAAGACTTTTCTCCTTTACTTAGAAGTAATCTGAGTGTATAGTGAGGGTTATTTTGGGGTCAGTTGGCCATCAGGTATCTTGGGCCCAAGTAGTAATACAGGGCAATAAAAGTGAGCCCAGAATTGGATTAGCAGTTATTAAAGCACTGCCAAGATATGTTGGTTCTGATTAAACCACTGATTAAACCTTGGGCAAATCACATTCTCTCAACTCTGTGATAGGTTTGCCTTATATTGGAAACAACTTGAAGGCACACAATAATACAATTAGTTTTAGCAGAATTGCTACATTTTCAAATCCTTTCACTTGTCAACAGTCTTCAAAGGCAGTCCTATGTATAATGTATAGTTTAACGTGGACAGCATCAGAGCCTGGATCACTATGGCTACTGTGATAATTATGTCTAGAAGTATCTGTAGCTGGCATCCAACCTTTAGCTGATGGTATATTCCAGAGGGAGGAACTGCCCAAACCAACTTTGCTCAAGAAATAAGAGTGCCATAAATTGACGGATGAACTGAAGACACACACACACAAGTGCTTAATGTATCTCCACCAACGAAGGTGTTGACAAGCTGGAAAGCATCCAGAGGAGGGCAACTAAAATGATCAAGGTCTGGAGAACAAGCCTATGAGGAGCGGCTTAAAGAGATTGGTATGTTTAGCCTGCAGAAGAGAAGGCTGAGAGGAGACATGATAGCCATGTACAAATATGTGAGGGGAAGTCATAGGGAGGAGGGAGCAAGCTTGTTTTCTGCTGCCCTGGAGTCTAGGACGCGGAACAATGGCTTCAAACTACAGGAAAGGAGATTCCACCTGAACATCAGGAAGAACTTCCTCACTGTGAGGGCTGTTTGGCAGTGGAACTCTCTCCCCCGGACTGTGGTGGAGGCTCCTTCTTTGGAGGCTTTTAAGCAGAGGCTGGATGGCCATCTGTCGGGGGGTGCTTTGAATGTAATTTCCTGCTTTTTGGCAGGGGGTGGGACTGGATGGCCCATGAGGTCTCTCCCAACTCTACTATTCTATGATTCTAGGTGGATCTCATGTATAAGCAGATTCTCAGACCAAAGATGTGCTTCCAATATAGGAATGCATCCATATCTAGAACAAAATGTTTGCCACATTCAAGGACAGAGAAACTGCCCACCAATGACACTTCATCTTATCAGCATCGATTCAGGCTACAAAATAGTATTGCAGACAGACTTCCAGATGGTGTCACACTCTAACCCAAAAAAAATTGTGATGGGAAGAAAGGCAAGATAGAAACTATCTAGATAGTACCTTGGTACCTTGCAAGCCCTTCGGGATGAGGAAACTACGGCACCCATTGTTCTGAAATTCAACTCCTAGAACCTCTTGCCAATATGGCAAATGGTAAGGGATGGTGGCAAATATCTAGAAGGTGAGAGTGCCATACTTTTTCACTTCCCAGAACTGGTGTGATAAAATGACTGAAAGACTGAGTTCGAACCAAGAAATTGTTTATTCTTTCAGTTCCGCAGGTGTGTGTGTGTTTTTTTTAAACAAACAATTTTTCTCTCAGCCTACAATAGGTGGATAATATTTTCCACCAACTTTAAATTCTGGTACCGATTGCCCTTTTCCTGGGTAATTCACGTATATGTGACCCTCTACCCATTGGCCAGGGATGACTATTTTCTATCAAGGTCACTCTAGTCAGAGAGCATAACATTTGAGACTCAGGGCTCTTCCACACAGCCATATAACACAGAATATCAAGGCAGAAAATCCCACAATATTTGCTTTGAACTGGGTTATCTGAATCCATTCTGCCATATATTCCAGTTCAAAGCAGAATACTGTGCATTATCTGCCTTGATATTCTGGATTATATGGTAGCGTAGAAGGGCCCACAGTGGGTTTGGGATGGGGTAGGTTCATCTCCGTCTGTCTTTGAGAATTGGTGTTTGCCTCAAGGATGTTAACATATGTTTTACCTACACTGCCATATAAAATCCAGATTATCTAGTTTGAAATGGATTATATGGCAGTGTAGACTCATATAACCCAGTTCAAAACAGATACTGTGGATTATCTGTTTTGATAATCTGGATTTTTTGGCAGTGTAGAAGGGGCCCGTGTGTTTCCAGCTCAGAAATAATTCAAAGGCAAACAACAACAATAACAAACAAGCTATAATAATGATAAGTAGCAGCAACCATTTATCCTTCATCTTAGAGAAAACTAAATATGATCGCTATTATCATCACAACAGTATCACGATTAGGGTTAGCTCTGCAGGGTGAAGTTCGGAACTAGCCGTTTTACCAGCTCCAGAATTTATTCTCCTGCTTCTATCATGCATGGTCATTGCTTGCTGATCTTATTATGTCCTACACTTTCATATTAATGGGACTATTATTTATTTATTTAATTTATTTACAGTATTTGTATTCCGCCCTTCTAACCCTGAAGGGGACTCAGGGCGGATCACATTATACACACATAGTGCAAACATTCAATGCCCATAAACACATCAGAGACCGAGATAGACAGACGCAGAGGCAATTTAACCTTCTCCTGAGGGGATGTTCGATTCTGGCCACAGGGAGGAACAGCTGCTTCATCATCCACTCTGACGGCACTTCCTCATTCCAGGGTGTAAATTAGTTAAACTTGCCTCCCCACTTTTTTTTATAAGTGGTACCTTATTTCCTACTTGATAGATGCAACTATCTTTCGGGTTGCTAGGTGAGCAACGAGCAGGGGCTATTTTTATTTTTAATTGACGGGTGCTCACCCCGCCACGGGCTGGCCTCGACTGCATAATTTGTTGCAGCTTTATTGCAGCTGCTCAACAGCCTGTGCTACAGCCCGGCCCCTTAGGCTGTGCTGGTGTCCTGTTTATCCTACAATGGCTTTTGGGTGAGTATCTCCTTGTACATGAGATTGCAATCTGGAAGTCACAGAGGGAGTGCAGAAGAATAGGCTAAGCAAGCACTGGCCCACAGAGTTTGGGGTTTTGGTTAGCTGGCTGCCTACTCCTGAGTAACACATCTTGGCAGTCGGAGGAATGCTACTCACCTTGGCTCAAGCTGACTAAGAGCAGGTGGTAGGAGGGAGAGAGTGAAGTGAATGCAGCATGCCTGGTGACCTACCCTCAAGGGCTGGAAGTGGTCACAGTAGCCACACTCTTGGCTCTGTTGTAAGGACAATGGAGATAATAACGAAATTTCCCTTAGATGAAGAAAGATAAGATGAAGAAGGATAAGAGGCTGCCGCTTCTTACCGTTCTAACTTTTTTGTTGTTATGTGTTGCCAGGACTTATAGAAGCTATAAGGCAAAGCTATCACAGGGTTTTCTTGGCAAGGTTTGTTCAGAAAAGGTTCACTATTGTCGGGCTGAGAGAGTGTGATCTGCCCAAGATCACCCATTTGATTTCATGGCAGAATCGGGATATGAACCCTAGTCTCCAGTGTTGTAGTATGGAGCCACGGTGGCACAATGGGTTAAACCCTGATCCCGGATGGACTGCTGACCTAAAGGTTGGGTTGCTGAGCTGAAGGTTGCCAGTTCGAATTTGCAAGGCAGAGTGAGCTCCCATCTGTCAGCTCTAGCTTGCGGGGACATGAAAGAGGCCTTCCAACAGGATGGTAACACATCCATGTATCCCGTAGGCAATATCTCTGTAGATGGCCAATCCTCTCACACCAGAAGTGACTTGCAGTATGTTCTCAAGTCACTTCTGACACAATTAAAATAAAGTGTTGTAGTGCAGCACACAAACTACTACACTATGCTGGTTTCCAGTCATAAACAGTGAAAAGATCAGTCTTTTAATCAGTCAGGACAGATTAAAAGAACGAGTACACTAGTTTGGTACAAGAGTATGTCTTTAGCTCTAAAAGGTTGAACGTTTACTCCGTGGCATTTCCAATGAGAAATTTTTAGGGACAGGCTTAGAAGCAACATGTCTACGTACACACAAGCCACATTTTATGTGACTTTTAAAATATTGCTTTCCTGTCTTGCATCAAAAGAACTCAGGGCAGCGTGCAAGTACTGGTAATATCCATCTCAATATACTCCTATCCACTAAAATCACTGCTCTCAGTTGCTGCTACTTGGGAATATAGTGTTCCCTCACTTATCGCTGGGGTTAGGTTCCAGGACCACCCACAATAAGGGAAAATCCGCAAAGTAGGGACACTATATTTATTTTAATATTTATATATATATTTTAGTAGTTATACACTATCAACCAATCGTGTGTTGATAAATTGCCTCCTTCTCCTCCCGTTGCTACTTGGGCTCCTTTTCTCTCCCTTTGGTTTCTCCTTCCTTCTTTCCTTAGGCTGTAAATTGTAATTTTTTAATGATTTATAATAGTCTTTTAGAGTTTATTGAAAAACCGCAAAACAGTGAATCCACGAAGTAGTGAGGGAACTCTGTAGCCCCTTTTCAACTCATTGGGCTGTGGGGAAAAGTGAATGGGGTGTTTCCAGCTGTGAAGCCACATGGGGGGAAGCCAAAAGTTGTAGGCTTTGCATCCCAACCTAAGCCTTATGCTTGTGAAAGTTCCTATTTATAGGTAAATGGGAAAGTTTTATACGAAGCTCATCCTCTTTTGCTTTTCTAGCCCAATGCTCCAATGTGTTGTTGAAGGCTTTCATGGCCAGAATCACTGGGTTGCTATGTGTTTTCTGGGCTGTATGACCATGTTTCAGAAGCATTTTCTCCTGACGTTTCACCCACATTTATGACAGGCATCCTCAGAGGTTGTGAGTGTTGGAAACTAGGGAAATGGGGTTTATATATCTGTGAAATGTCTACCGTATACCATGTAGCTGTGGACAAATCTACATAGGGACCACCAAACGCAGTGCCCAAGCACGAATCAAGGAACATGAAAAGCACTGCTGACTAATCTGACTAGAGAAGTCAGCCATATCAGAGTACTTGATGAACCAAGTTGGACACAGCATATTTTTTTGACAACACAGAAATGCTGGACCACTCCAACAATCACAATGTCAAACTACACAGAGAAGCCATTGAAATCCACAAGCATGAGGACAACTTCAACAGAAAGGAGGAAACCATGAAAATGAACACAATCTGGCTACCAGTATTTTTAAAACTCTAAAACCAGGACAGTAAATAAAGAACAACACTCTGAATTCCAGACAGGAACAATCAGCGCCAGCTAACACCTCCCAACAAAGGATTCCCCCAGGCAGGAAACAGCCAGGCTTTGAAGCTAAAAGGCCAGCCAATGCTAATCAAGGTGGCTAATTGCAACATTCACACTTGTCTCAAACAAACAACAGCTCTTTTTCCCATCCTGGACATTCCACAGATATAGAAACCTCACTTGCCTAGTTTCCAACAGACCTCACAACCTGCCATAGATATGAGTGAAATGTCAGGTCAGAATGCTTCTGGAACATGGCCATACAGCCTGGAAAACTCACAGCAATCCAGCCCAATGCTGTCACTTCTGACTGGCAGTAGCAATCTTGGGTTCCGAAGGAAGATTGGAAAAGCCAGGGAGTAAACATTCAACCTTTTCCAGGCAGAGCAGTACTCTTCCAATGAACTAGCATCCTACTTCTTTTACTTTGCCTTTGATATTATACTATGTATGACAAGAGACACATTTAGGAAGTGACTAGGAATGTTATTGATTGCATCTAGAATGAGAGCAAAATCTGGGACTTTTTTTTTGCTCTTTTTAGTCAAAGAGCAAAAAAAGTCCCAGATTTTGCTTTCATTCTTTCCTATTTTATTTTGGCAAACCATGCACATTTTGCTTATCAAAAAATATTTTTGACAACTCCCAGTAGAGACTTTTTATACCAGCACCACAGGTCAGTTTATTTTAACCTAGAATAAAATCAGAAAGAACACGATAAATATTTAGGATTTTTAATTAGTCTGGACGTGCTGAGAAATTGAATGCATAGCTCTTGTCTCAAAAGGAACAAACAGGTAAAGTAATTATACATGCAACACAGTTGATTTCATACAACACTACTGTATATTATTAATATATCTTCATTTCAGACTGTCCATTTAATTTGGGCCTCAAAGTGAACAAACCAGGAGTATTTTTTAATCCTTGTAAGGCAATCTATATAATACAGATAACATTTAACATACAGGTAGACCCAAGTTACAGACATCTTATATTCAAATCATAGTTAAGAATGGGGTGAGACAGCAGACAGTGAGAGAAATCTATTCCTTGGAAGGGATATCTATCCACTCCTGGAAGAGTTATCAGGGTGAAAATGTGTCTCCACTGAAGCTTTCTCACCAATCCTTGTTTCAACAAATTTTCCAAAATCCAATTATCACAGGGACAGAAATCTTCTGAAAAGGGGCACAGACAGGAAAACAAATGCCACCGGGGTGTTAATGCTTCCCTATATTATCCAAAGCCAATTTTTGGTGTTACATTTTTTAAATGTACTTGTTCCAACTTACAAAGAATTAAACTTAAGGACAAACCTACAGAACCTATCTTGTCGGTAACTTGAAGACTGTCTGTATTTAATGCCTGGAGTTTAGGTAATACAGGGAGAAAGGGGAGCAAGAAGGGTTTTATTTCTATTCTATAAAAATTTAGTTGAAAAAAACCCCCCAGGATCAATTGATCTGGGAAGTGGATGAAATTGTGATTGAATGGGGAGGGTCCAGATCCTGTTTTAAATGACTAGGACCTCTTCCACACAGCTGAATAAAATCCCACATTATCTGCTTTGAACTGGAATATATGACAGTGTGGACTCAGATAACCCAAAGCAGATATTGTGAAATTTTCCGCCTTGATATTCTGGGTTATATGGCTGTGGAAGGGCCCTGGGACTGTTGGTGCATCTTCAGGGTGACATTTGGATTTCATGATTCCACGAATGCAGAAAATAAGCTTTAACGTTCGGTAAATTTTCATAGCTTACCCACCTATAAGAACCATCGACCAAAACTAGCTTCTTCCCATTCTGTACTTCCATTACCAAATTTGATAATGTTACATCAAAAATCAACCTATCAGTTGATGATTATAATGATTTGGAAGCTTTCTTTAAAACTGCTTTGCATCTTGCTAGCTGCTCTGGGTGTCTTTTCTGCAGGAAGACCAGGCACAAACAGTTGAATAAGAATAACGCTATGTAACAAAATTTGAAAAAAAAATCTGTTCTTGATTTGAAACTGTTATTTCCTGTTTAATTGTGCGTTACGTACTTTGAGTCCCCTTTGGAGGAGATAAAGTGAGATATTAATAATAATAATAATAATAATAATAATAATAATAATAATAATAAGTGTTGTCGAAGGCTTTCATGGCCAGAATCATTGGGTTGCTGTGAGTTTTCTGAGCTGTATGACCATGTTCTCCTGATGTTTTGCCCACATCTATGGCAGGCATTTTCAGAGGTTGTGAGGTCTGTTGGAAACTAAGCAAGTGGGGTTTATCTATCTGTGGAAGGTCCAGGGTAGGAGGCAAGTGTGGATGTTGCAATTGGCCACCTTGATTAGCATGGAATAGCCTTGCAGCTTCAAGGGTTAAACCCTTGTGCTGGCAAGACTGATGACTTAAAGGTTGGGTTGCTGACCTAAAGGTTGCCAGTTCAAACCTAACCCAGGGAGAGAGCGGATGAGCTCCCTCTATCAGCTACAGCTGCGGGGACATGAGAGAATCCTCCCACAAGGATAGTAAAAACATCCAAACATCTGGGCGTCCCCTGGACAACGTCCTTGCAGACGGCCAATTCTCTCACACCAAAAGTGACTTGCAGTTTCTCAAGTCGCTTCCTACCTGGTTTAATCCTTTGTTAGGAGGTGTTAGCTCGCCCTGATTGTTTCCTGTCTGGAATTCCCGTTTTCAGAGTGTTCTGACTGCCAGTATTAAAAAAAACACCTCTAAAATCAGGACAGTAAATTAAAAACAACACTCTGAAAACAGGTGAATTCCAGACATGAAACAATCAGGACAAGCTAACACCTCCCAACAATGGATTCCCCCAGGCAGGAAGCAGGCAGGTTTTGAAGCTGCAAGATATTTCAATGCTATTTAAGCCCGCCAATTGCAACATTCACACTTGTTTAAAACAAACAAGAGTTCTTTCTCCCACCCTGGACATTTCACAGATATATAAACCCCACTTGCCTAGTTTCCAATATACCTCACTACCCCTGAGGATGCCTGCCACAGATGTCGGTGAAACGTCAGGAGAGAATACTTCCGGAATATGGCCATACAGTCCGGAAAACTCACAGCAACCCAGTGATTCCGGCCACGAAAGACTTCGACAGCACAGATCTATTTCTGTGCAGACATGCAGAGGCATGTGGTTGCCATTTCCCACATTTTCTTGTGCTCAGGCAGCAAAACCAATAGATTAAGAAGGTGCAGCTTCACCTGTTGGAATGAAACCTCGCTAAAGCTCTTAACCACAAGCCGAAGAGGAGATCCTACCTGTAGGAAGGAAGGCACGAAGTTATCCCACTTCTCCAGCGTCCCGCTTGCTTTCTCCCAAAACTATTCGCACAGGGAGGTCACGATCTGGGGATAGAGGCTGGAAGAGGCAGTCGAGACCTGCTCCTCTCCTTCTCTCCCTCTTTTCCTCTCCCATCTGCATCTCCTCGAGAATATCCCCATTCCCAAGCTTTTGCGATCCCACCCCAAAGGTCCCCCTCCCTCCCTCCCTCCTCTCTTTCTTTTTTCTTTTTTCTTTTGGCTTTGTTTTTTTGGCTCCCCTTCAGCCTATCAGGAGTGGCGACTGGAGGCGCCTTTGAAGTCGGGCGAGCGAACCAATCATTAAAATAGATTGAGGGATTTCAAAGCGGGGGCCTGGCTCGGTCGCCTTTAAGTGCGGGGCTCCCCCGCTGGGCCGCTTGTTATGGATGCAAAAAGGGGGCTGATGAGGCTGGTGGGCGAGCCGAGCAGAGGGCTCCGCTCGCCTTTTAACTCTCGCAAGGTACATACAGGGCAAGCAGGCGGGCAAGGAGGCAGGTAGAGGGGCTTAAATGCGATCACTTTTTCTTGCAGTGTGTGTGTGCAAAGGCCATGGCTTGTGCACAGCCTTAAAACTCTGATAAATACCCGTTTGAGTGTCCCTTATCTCAAATGCCTGGGACCAGAACTGCTTTGGAATACTAATGTCTATTCATAGTGGAGATGTATGTTGGCATATGGAGATGCAGGGAATGCTGCGGATGTAGCATATCTTGATTTCAGCAAGGCTTTTGACAAAGTTCCGTATGACCTCCTTGCAAGCAAACTAGTCAAATGTGGGCTAGGCAATGCTACTATTGGGTGGATCCTACATGCATGTAGCTCGAGGGGCTTCAGCCCCCCCCCCCAAAATTCTCAGGGTGGTCCGCGAGAAGGCCTTACATTTATTATTTAAACTGTTATGTTTATTCATATCATGATCTGATCACCATGCTCAATATATCCCATATGCATGGGGGTATTGGGATAATTGGGATATTGGGAGCGGCATGAGCGGCAGCTGTTAGCTCCAGCTCCTGCCAACCTAGCAGTTCGAAAACATGCCAATGTGAGTAGATCAATAGGTACCGCTCCGGCGAGAAGGTAACGGCGTTCCATGCAGTCATGCCTTGGAGGTGTCTACGGACAACGCCGGCTCTTCGGCTTAGAAATGGAGATGAGCACCAACCCCCAGAGTCAGACATGACTGGACTTAACGTTAGGGGAAACCTTTACCTATTGGGATAATGATACAAAAGGTTTGCTAGGGTAGATCCTCTCCTGCTCAGACTCAACCCCCCCCCCCCCGGAACCAAAATCCCAGCCCCTCCCGAAACAAAATCCTGGCTACAGGCTCTGGGTGGATCTGTAATTGGTTAAGCGACCAAACCCAAAGGGTGCTCATCAATGGTTCCTCTTCATCCTGGAAAGAAGTGAGGAGTAGAGTGCCATAAGCAGGGTTCAGTCCTGGGCCCAGTACTGTTCAACATCTTTATTAATGACTTGGATAAAGCTTTAAGGCAGTGGTTCACAACCTAGGGTCCCCAGATGTTTTTGGCCTTTTTTTCATGTCAGGAGCAACTTGAGTCGCTTCTGAAGTGAGAGAATTGGCCGTCTGCAAGGACGTTGCCCGGGGGACGCCCGGATGTTTTGATGTTTTACCATCCTTGTGGGAGGCTTCTCTCATGTCCCCGCATAGAGCTGGAGCTGATAGAGGGAGCTCATCTGCGCTCTCCCCGGGTGGGATTCAAACCTGGCAGCCTTCAGGTCAGCAACCCAACCTTCAAGTCACGAGGCTTTTAACCTCTCCGCCACCGGGGGCTCCTAGATGTTTTTGGCTTTCAACTCCCAGAAATCCTAACAGCTGTTAAACTGGCTGGGATTTCTGGGAGATGTAGGCCAAAAACATCTGGGGACTCCAGGTTGAGACCACTGGTTTAGGGGGGGAAAGGACGACTCAAACAATTACCGTCTGGTCAGCCTCACGTCGATACCAGGCAAGATTCTGGAAAAGATTGTTAAGGAAGTGCTCTGCAAACACTTAGAAACAAATGTGGTTATTGCTAATAGTCAACACGGATTTATCAAAAACAAGTCATGCCAGACTAATCTGATCTCTTTTGTCCATAGAGTTACAAGCTGGGTCAATGCAGGGAAGGCTGTGGATCTAGCATATCTGGATTTCAGAAAGGCCTTCAACAAGGTTCCTCATGACTTTCTGGCAAACAAACTAGTCAAATGTGGAATAGGCAATACTACGGTTAGGTCAGTAGTTCTCAACCTGTGGGTCCCCAAGTGTTTTAGCCTAAAACTCCCTGAAATCCCAGTCAGTTTTCCAGCTGTTAGGAGTTCTGGGAGTTGAAGGCCAAAACATCTGGGGACCCACAGGTTGGGAACCACTGGGTTAGGTGGATCTCTAATTGACTAAGTGACCAATGCTTCCTCTTCATCCTGGAAAGAAGTGACAAATGGAGTGCCGCAGGGTTTGGTCCTGGGTCCGATTCTGTTCAACACCTTTATTAATGACTTAGATCAGTGATTCCCAAAGTGGGTGCTACCGCCCCCCGGTGGGCGCTGGAGCAATCCAGGGGGGCAGTGATGGCACCTATTAGGACACGGGGGCGGGGCCAGAGGAGGGGCGGGGCCTCTTCCCAAGTGCCGGAGACAGGGCTGAGCACCTGAGGCGCCTGTTAGGACACACAGGGGGCGGAGCTAGAGGAGTGGGCGTGGCTTCTTCCCAAGAGCCCGAGACAGGGCTGAGAACCTATACCTCTCCTGACGCCCACCAGGACACTGTACTTGGAAGGCCATCATACTTGGCCACGAGCGATCGCCGATGATATATATTCTGAGATTTCTTGGAGATATTATCTATTTGCATATACCTCATGGAGTGATACAGTGATACCTTGACTTAAGAGTTTAATTCCTTCCACAGCTGAGCTCTTAACTCAAAATGTTCTTATCTCAATACATTGAAATGCTATTAATCCATTCCACCCCCCACCCACCCACCCACCCCATTTGTTTGTTATTTATCTTTAAATAAGAAAATGTATTTTATACATAACAAATAATGGCTAGATACACATTCACATGGAACATTTTTTTAAAAAAAAAGATCAATTATTAAATGGTAGAAGCACAAAATTAAATGGCAAGGAAGCACATTTGAGGCAACAAAATGTGTGTTGGCCAGTGTCACAGGACACTCTTATGAAGAACTTACTCACTGAAGACGGCACCAAGCTGTGACTGCTGGGTTGAGACAGAGAGGGATGGATATCCAGGTGGCATTTCATGGTGAGAGAGCAGATAGGTCAGGTAATGGCTGGTGGGTGGGATAAGTTGGCAGGAAGCTCTTCTACCGGTGCCATGGAGAGAGCCCCAGAAGCACTGTAGCTGTTTGCCATTCCATCTCTTTGGAGTGTTATTCTTTTTACCTTCCCACAATGTTCATGTTCAAAGTTAAGGTCAGGATAGGGAAGCTGTGACCTGCAGGCAAAATGTGACACCACCCCCATTTTTTGAAAAAACTATGAAGAGACAGTGGCATGTAGAGACTGATTATTAAATTGCCTTATTTTATACTTCAGTATCTCCAAAACAGACAGCCAATGTAGTACAGAGGTTTAGGTTCTTAATTTTTAGTCCAGGAGAGGAAGCTTCAGATTCCCAATCAGCCACAAAAACTCACTGGGTGACCACGGACAAGTCACCATCAATGTCAAAGCTCCTTTCAATATACGTTCTATATGTTCTCTTTCAGTCAGAAACTACAGACAATCCCTGAGTTACAAACATCCGACTTACAAATTAAGAAGTGAGAGAAATCTACCCCTCGGAACAGAAATTCACACCTGAAAGAGTTATCATGGGGAAAAGATGTCTACACTGAAGTTTTAGCACCAATTCTTTTTCCACAACAAGTCAATTTTTCCAAAATCCAATTATCACAGGGACAGAAAGTGAGGTGAATTTTTTTGAACGGGGGCACAGATGGCAAAACAAACACCACAGGGGTTGTTTACCCTTCCTTATGCGATCCAAATCTCTCTCTCCCCCTCCCCTATATATATGCCTGGAGTTACACTTAAAATTTACCTTTTCTGACTTAAACACAAATTCAGCTGAAGAACAAACCTATGAAACCTATCTTGTTCATAACATGGACACTGCCTGTACTTGATGGTTCAAAACAACAGCAAAAATCCTATGCTGGAGAATTGGTAACTGCATTATAAGTTAAAACAATACATTATTTAACTAAAAAGCACTATATTAATCTGTAATCAATCACTAATGGGTGAAGGTTTTGATTGAACTTTAGAAGAAACTTCTTGAAATCCACAAGCATGAGGACAATTTCAACAGGAAGGAGGAAATCGTGAAAATGAACAAAATCTGGCTGCCAGTACAGTAGAGTCTCACTTATCCAACATTCGCTTATCCAACATTCTGGATTATCCAACGCATTTTTGTGGTCAATGTTTTCAATATATCATGATATTTTGGTGCTAAATTTGTAAATACAGTAATTACTATGTAGCATTACTTCATATTGAACTACTTTTTCTGTCAAATTTGTTGTATAACATGATGTTTTGGTGCTTAATTTGTAAAATCTTAACCTAATTTGATATTTAATAGGCTTCTCCTTAATCTCTCCTTATTATCCAACATATTCGCTTATCCAACGTTCTGCCGGCCCGTTTATGTTGGATAAGTGAGACTCTACTGTATTTAAAATTTTTAAAATCAGGACAGTAAATAAAGAGCAACACTCTGAAAACAGAGGAATTCCAGACATGAATCAATCAGGGCCAGCTAACACCTCCCAACAAAGGATTCCCTCAGCCAAGAATCAGCCAGACCTTGAAGCTGAAAGGCTATTCAGTGCTAATCAAGGTGGCCAATTGAAACAGTCACACTTGCCTCAAACAGACAAGAGTTCTTTCTCCCACCCTGGACCTTCCACAGATATATAAATCCCAATTGCCTTGTTCCTAACAGACCTCACAACCTCTGAGGATGCCTGCCATAGATGCAGGCAAAACGTCAGGAAAGAATGTTTCTGGAACATGGACATACAAACCGGAAATCTTTAATTAACAAGGTCAATGACAGTGGAGGTTGTAGTTTGTTGTTACGTGCCTTCAAGTTTCTGATATGATGGCCCTAAGGAGTTTTCTCAGCAAAAGTTAAGAGAGTGCAACTTGCCTAAGGTCACCCAGTGGGTTTCCATGGCCAAGCAGAGATTTGAACCAGGGTCCTAAACCAGAAAACTCACAGCAACCCAGTGATCCCGGCTATGAAAGCCTTCGACAACACAAGAAACTTCTTGTTGGAAGCAGTGGTTTGGCAGTGGAACCAATTGCGTAGAGAGGTGTTATGGGTCTCTTTCTTTGGACAGCCTTTTTAAAAAATGCTGGATTCTAGCTGGAGTTTCTGCAGAATATGATGCCATATGGACCCCTTTCAATTCTATGATTCATACTTACATTGATTGGCAGCCCTAGGTTGCCTGTATGTACATGCTATGCACAGGTAAAGGTAAAGGTTTTCACCTGACATTAAGTCATAGAATCATAGAATAGTAGAGTTGGAAGAGACCTCATGGGCCATCCAGTCCAACCCCCTGCCAAGAAGCAGGAAATCGCATTCAAAGCACCCCCGACAGATGGCCATCCAGCCTCTGTTTAAGTCTCCAAAGAAGGAGCCTCCACCACAGTCTGGGGGAGAGAGTTCCACTGCCGAACAGCCCTCACTGTGAGGAAGTTCTTCCTAATGTTCAGGTGCAGAGCCGGTCCAACAATGAGGCAAATTAAGCGGTCGCTTGGGGCGCAAAACATACGGGTGCGCAGTTGAGACTGCTTTTTCTGTTGATTTGTTGTAAAACATGATGTTTTAGTGATTAATTTGTAAAATCTTAATGTAATTTGATGTTTAATAGGCTTTTCCTTAATCTCTCCTTATTATCCAACATTTTCGCTTATCCAACGCTTTTATTTTTCAGTGATTGGTTTGGGGGGGGGGGGCACCAAAATTCTGTTTGCCTACACTTGAAAAATACCTAGGGCCTGCTCTGTTCAGGTGGAATCTCCTTTCCTGTAGTTTGAAACCATTGTTCCGCGTCCTAGTCTGCAGGGCAGCAGAAAACAAGCTTGCTCCCCCCTCCCTATGACTTCCCCTCACATATTTGTACATGGCTATCATGTCTCCTCTCAGCCTTCTCTTCTGCAGGCTAAACATGCCCAGTTCTTTAAGCCTCTCCTCATAGGGCTTGTTCTCCAGACCTTTGATCATTTTAGTTGCCCTCCTCTGGACGCTTTCCAGCTTGTCAACATCTCCCTTCAATTGTGGTGCCCAGAATTGGACGCAGTATTCCAGGTATGGTCTGACCAAGGCAGAATAGAGGGGGAGCATGACTTCCCTGGATCTAGACGCTATTCCCCTATTGATGCAGGCCAGAATCCTGTTGGCTTTCTTAGCAACCGCATCACATCGCTGGCTCATGTTTAACTTGTTGTCCACAAGGACTCCAAGATCCGACCCTGTGGGTTGGTGCTCATCTCCATTTCTAAGCATTATCCGTAGACACCTCCTAGGTCATGTGAATGGCATGACTGCATGGAGTGCTGTTAAGCTGGGATGCTCTTAAGTCAAGGTTCCACTGTATGTTTAGAAGGATGTGATTGGTAATAGAATTACGGTATAGTAATAATTACGCTATACATACAAACTAAGTCCTAAATTCCCCTAAAGGCATCAAATCCAATCTCATATTGGAAATTAAGCAGTGTCATCCCATACAGTGGAACCTTGACTTAAGAGCATCCCAACTTATGAGCTTCTTGAGTTAATAGCTTTTGCTCAGACTGGTTTCACTTTGACATTTGAGCAAAGTTTTGCGTTAACCGCTAGCGCCAGAGGGAGTGCTAGCACAAGAGTAAAAGGTAAAGGTAAAGGTTTCCCCTGACATTAAGTCCAGTCATGTCTGACTCTGGGTTGTGGTGCTCATCTCCATTTTTAAGCCGAAGAGCCGGCGTTGTCCGTAGACACCTCCAAGGTCATGTGGCCGGCATGACTGCATGGAGCGCTGTTACCTTCCCGCCGGAGCGGACCTATTGATCTACTCACATTGGCATGTTTTCGAACTGCCAATAAATAGGTTGGCAGGAGCTGGAGCTAACAGCGGCCGCTCACGCCGCTCCCCGGGCTTAAACCTGGGACCTTTCGGTCTGCAGCTCAGTGCTTTAACGCACTTTGCCACCGGGGCACAAGAGTACAGAGCCTTAAATCTTCAAGAGAGCTGCCTCCGTGCCTTGTGCTCTTGTTCGCTTTGGGAGATTGCTGTCTTCTTTGCCCTTGTCTGCTTGGAGGAACTTTGGTTTGGTTGATTTTTGTAGTTCTTATTCCTGGTATGTTTGGCTTCATGAAGAGAGAAAGGGAGATGGAGAAAGAGAAGGAAGGAGGCTGGAATGAGTGCAGTATGAAGAAAATGATGCTTCTGCCTCTTCACTTTGTGCTTTTTGCTTCTCTTTGTGCTTTTGCCACAACTTTGTGCTTCTCCCATTTAAAAGTTGATCTGTCTTTTTATTGTGAAGGGGCATTTATCCATTATTTGTTATTTATAAAGTACATTTTCTTATTTTAAAACATCTAACCAAAAAGGGGGGAGGGTTGGGAGGGCCAGAACGGATTAATAGCACCTGAATGCATTTCAGTGGGAAAATTCTCTTTGAGATAAAATGTATTTATTTACAGTATTTATATTCCACCCTTCTCACCCCGAAGGGGACTCAGGGTGCATCACAGAACATATATATGCAGCGAAACATTCAGTGCCGTTTATAAACAGACAAGACAGACAATTGTATATAGATACACTTTTTCATCTTCGGCATCTTGGAGGTTTGTGCTCGGTTCCGGCCACCGGAGGGGGGGGGGGAGGGGGGGTGCTGTTGCTCCATCTCCCAGCAGAAGAGCTTTGTTTGTAAATTTCCTCCTTGACCGAATCATTGGCATTTTTCTCGCATTTCCTTATGGGTGCCTTAAAATACCTCCCTGCTTTTAAGGTGGTACCTATTTATCTACTCACATTTTGCTTTTGAACCACTAGGTAGGCAGAGCTGGGTTAAAGGCCAGGAACTCACTCTGACCCAGGCTTTGAACTGTCAAACTTTTAACTGACAAGATTTACTGCAGCCCATGGTTTAATCTGCTGTGCTAAAGCCTAGCCCAAAACTCAAAACTGATTTGAGTTAAGAGCTCAGTTACTTTTTTTCTCTTGTCAGGAGCGACTTGAGAAACTGCAATGAGTTAAACCCTTGTGCGAGCAAGAGTGCTGACCGAAAGGGTTGGCGATTCGAATCTGGGAAGTGTAGTGAGCCCAGCCCCAAACTCAAAACTGATTTGAGTTAAGAGCTCAATTACTTTTTTCCTCATGTCAAGAGACTTGAGAAACTGCAATGAGTTAAACCCTTGTGTGAGCAGGACTGCTGACTGAAAAGGTCAGCGGTTCAAATCCGGGGAGTGGAGTGAGCTCCCATCTGTCAGCTCCAGCTTCCCATGTGGGTACATGAGAGAAGCCTCCCACAGGATGGTAAAACAATGTCCTTGCAGACGGCCAATTCTCTCAAAGCTTCATTACTGAATGAATTAGAAGTCTTAACTCAAGGTATCACTGGATATGAAGAAAAATACAAATATCGATGTTTATTCCATGTTATATACATATGTTTCCCTGTATGGAAATGATTTCATGTAGGAATGTTGTTATTTGCACAAGAGTGAGATAATGACAACATGTCATTGACCAACAGGGACATTGCTTTTCTTATTCTAATGACCTTATATCAAGTTAGGCAATTTGTTCCTTTAGTTCACTTTTGTCTGCTCTGACTGGAAGCAGCTGTCCAAGGCTTAGAGAAAGGTTTGTCAAATTACAGGCACCTTCTCGTTTTAAGTGGCGATGCCAGGAATTGAACCTTCAACCTTCTGTATGTGAAGCAGATGCTCTGCTTCCGAGATGCAGTTAACTTGCTGCTTCACTCTTGGAAGTGGCCCTGGTCCTAGGAAGTTAACACTCTGAAACATGATGAAGTGTTGAGTCTGATTAAATCTGCACTTATCTTAACACAATCCATCCACTCTTTGTTTCTGCTACAGGGTTAGCACTTCATCAAGGGTAGTTGGATGTTCAGTCCGATTTAGTTATTCCTAGGATATCAAGCAGCAGATCTAAGTATCCCGTGGAGCTGTCATGATGAAAGGCACATTACTGGGATCCCAAAATAACTACCTCCGGCCTCTAGTACAGATACAGCTGAGGACAGCATATTTTTCAAAGCCAGCATCCCTCATGCCCCAAAGTCATTGTAAAGATTAGTTAAGTTCGATGCAACTGTGCCTGTGGAAGTTCTTTCCGAATGGCAGAAGAATAAATGTGTGTACTATATGATTTTTATAGTAGTGTGTTGGATTGGATCCAAACTTAATCATACTTAATGGAATCGGTGGGATTCTTTATTAGTCATCACTAAAATTAAGTCCAACTAGTTTATGTGGGTCTACTTTAAGGATGGAACTAATGTGCTGCTGCTGTTATTATTGTTATTTCTTCTTCCCGACCTTTCTCTGTGGAACAAGGTGAGGCACAACAAAAAATAACATAGCACACTAAATAGTTTCAAAGAGCATATAAAAACAGGACAGAATACAATTCCTCAATAAATATTTTTAAAACCATAGTACGTACAAAACTAATATGGATAGGCCTGCCAGAAGAGGCCGGTCTTTGGTACAAATTTAAACTCAGGTTGGATCTTAAATTGATGACAGTTTGAGCATTGGGCTAGGATTCTGGGAGACCAGGGATCAAATTCCTGTCCTCAAGAGCAGAGCCGGCCCTAGGTATTTTTCAAGTGTAGGCGAACAGAATTTTGGCGCCCCCCCCCCCCCAAACCAATCACTGAAAAATAAAAGCGTTGGATAAGCGAAAATGTTTGATAATAAGGAGGGATTAAGGAAAAGCCTATTAAACATCAAATTACATTAAGATTTTACAAATTAATCACTAAAACATCATGTTTTACAACAAATCAACAGAAAAAGCAGTTCAATACCTTGCAGAGGCAGGCCGCAGGAGACAGGAGTTGTCTCGATGGTGCCCCCAACAAGATGGCGCCACAGGCAACTGCCTAGTTGGCCTGGTGGTTGAACCGCCTCTGCTCAAGAGCCCTGCTCGGGTCTTGCAGACTCAGGACTGAGGCTTCCTTAATTGAGTCTGTCCATCTGGAAAGCCATTTTCCTGGGATTTCTGGGAGTTGTAAACCAAAACATCTGGGGATCCACAGGTTGAGAAGCACTGCTCTATGGCCTTCCACTGCACCGTTGTATTTCCCACCAGTCAGTCATGATTTCTCATGATATAGTGATATAGACAAAGTGCAACAGTCTCAGGTTAGTCATCTTGGCTTGTAGGAAAGATTCTAGGCTTTACTTGTCTTTATGAATGTATCTCCCACTATGAACCATCATGGAGATTAAGATCTTCTGGGGAGTCCCTGCTCTCGGTCCCACCTCCTTCACAGGCACGGTTGGTGGGGAGGAGAGACAGGGTCTCCTCAGTGGTGGCTCCTCAGCTATAGAATCCCCTCCCCAGAGATATTCGATCAGCTCCTTCCCTTTTAACCTTCAGGAAGAAAGTTAAAACATGGCTATGGGACCAAGCTTTTGGAGAATAACTGCAGTGCAATAAAGGAACAAAGAATATGTGCAATTGACATTTGGAATGGCCCTAGACTATGACATTGGATTATGTGATGGATGTATTTGTTTTAATTCTCTGTTTTAATGTAGATGTTTTTACCAATTGCATGTTTTAATGGAATTGAATTGTTGCCGATATGTGAAGCCGCTCTGAGTCCCCCTCAGGGTTGAGAAGGGCGGGGTACAAATATGGTAAATAAATAAATAATCTTTTTATAAATAATCTTTTTAGCAGTCCACGGTGTCCATAGAACTCTTCTCCAGCACGGTTCTGGCTCAGCCTACCTGTCCAAATGTTTCTCCCTCTATGAACTACCTCGGAGGTTAAGATCTTCTGGGGAGGCCCTGCTCTCAGTCGCACCTTCTTCGCAGGTGCAGATAGTGGAAATGAGAGACAGGGCTTCTCAGTGGTGGCCCCTCAGCTGTGGAACTCCCTCCTCAGTGGAATTAGATCAGCTCCCTCCCTCCTGACCTTTAGAAGGCAATTTAAAACCTGGCAATGGGATCAAGCTTTTGGAGAGCAGTCTATGCAACGAAGTAATGATAACACGATTGGAATGGCTCCTGGATTATGACTTTGGATCTTGTGTGGTTTTAATAGTTGATTTTAATGTATTGATATGTTATTATTTTTAATTTTTTACTGATTTTAATGTATGTGTATACTGTATACATGGGAGTTGTAATTTCACAAAATTTTAAACTTCTCTGCCAACGATTGTTGGTACCTCACCAAACTAGGTCTGGATCCAACCATTATCTTGGATGCTTATAGATGTGATATATCAGCATCTCTCTCTGCCCCCCCCCCCTCTTTCTCTCTCTCTCACACACACAGTTTAATGCACCTCAGTGTTTGTGGTGCATAGCTCTCCAGGTGCTACTTTGTATATGAATTTGTTTTTCTCAATGTCCCAATGGTAATTCTACACATACCTATGTTGTTTTACGCTGGGGTATTGCAACTCTAACTAAATTTCCATGTGTGGATGTAGCCGCATGAGAACGCTCTTTAATCTATCCCATTGTAATGTTTGTTAATTGCTTTACATCATTTGCAGCTTCTCTATATGGTCCCAGCTCAGCTCTTTGAAGTGCAAACAATGGAGCATCACTTTGAACTGGGAAACAAAGCTCTCAGGCTTGGTTCTTCTCCTCATCCCATAAAAACAGCAAGGCCTTGGCCCCTCTACTTTGGGAACTGATTCCAGTCTACAGTCAGGTGCAAATCTATCTGTTTGCTGGATCTCTCTCACAAGCCCAAGATCACATTGTTTTAGCTGAGCAACAGGATATTTTGTTGGGTTCTGATCAGGGCCGGCCCAAGGTAATTTTCAAGTGTAAGCGAACAGAATTTTGGCGCCCCCCAAAACAATCGGATATCGAATTGTTGGCAGTTGTGAGCCTACCCTGAGTCCTCTTCAGGGTGAGAAGGGCGGGACACAAGTATGGGAAATAAATAAATAAATAAATAAAATCAGGACAGTAAAAAAAGAACACTCAAAAACAGGGGAATTCCAGACATGAAACAATCAGGGCCAGCTAACACCACCCAACAAAGATTCCCTCAGGCAGGAAGCAGCCAGCTATGAATATGTGAGGGACATTCAATGCTAATCAAGGTGGCCAACTGCAACATTCACACTTGCCTCAACCTCACAACCTCTGAGGATGCCTGCCATAGATGTGGGTGAAATGTCAGGAGAGAATGCTTCTGGAGCATGGCCAGACAGCCCAGAAAATGCACAGCAACTCAATAATGATAATGATAATTTTATTTCTTACCCGCTCAAGACGGTTGACAACATTGCTAGAACACATAATAATTTAAAAACACTCCGTAAAATATACATATGGAAACATATTTCCATAAAATACACAAAACAAAAAGGAGCCCCGGTAGCGAAGTGTGTTAAAGCACTGAGCTGCTGAACTTGCAGACCGAAAGGTCCCAGGTTCAAATCCCGGGAGCGAAATGAGCGCCCGCTGTTAGCTCCAGCTTTTGCCAACCTAGTAGTTCGAAAACATGCCAATGTGAGTAGATCAATAGGTACCACTTCCGGCGGGAAGGTAACGGTGCTCCATGCAGTCATGCTGGCCACATGACCTTGGAGGTGTCTACGGACAACACTGGCTCTTTGGCTTAGAAATGGAGATGAGCACCAACCCCCAGAGTCAGACATGATTGGACTTAACGTCAGGGGAAACCTTTACCTTTACCTTACACAAAACAAAAATTAGACATAGAGTGGAAGTTTAAACAATATCATGAAAAGGGCGAGAAATCTGCCCCTCTCCATATGGTATGAATCAGGGGTCCCCAAACTAAGGCCCGGGGGCCGGATGCGGCCCATCGAAGCCATTTATCCAGCCCCACGGCACAAGGGCAGAAGGGGGTTGGGCTAAGTAACCCAAGGGGTCTCTTCTTCTCTTACAACCATTATTATTATTATTATTATTATTATTATTATTATTATTATTATTATTATTATTAATATTGAGGCTGGGTGGCCATCTATCAGGGATGCTTTGCTTGTGCTTTTGGTGCACAGAGGCAGAAGGTAGTTGGACTAAATGGCCCAAGGGGTCTCTTCCAATCCTATTATTATTATTATTATTATTATTATTGTTATTATTGAGGCTGGGTGGCCATCTATCAGGGATGCTTTGCTTGTGCTTTTGGTGCACACAGGCAGAAGGGGGTTGAACTAAATGGCCCAAGGGGTCTCTTCCAATCCTATTATTATTATTATTATTATTATTATTATTATTATTATTATTATTATTATTATTGAGGCTGGGTGGCCATCTATCAGGGATGCTTTGCTTGTGCTTTTGGTGCACACAGGCAGAAGGGGGCTGGACTAAATGGCCCAAGGGGTCTCTTCCAAACCTCTTTCTTCTTCTTCTTCTTCTTCTTCTTCTTCTTCTTCTTCTTCTTCTTCTTCTTCTTCTTCTTCACATTGACGCTGGGTGGTCATCTGTCAGGGGTGCTTTGCTTGTGCTTTCGATGCACAAAGCAGAAGGGGATTGGACTCAATGGCCCAAAGGGTGTCTTCCAACCCTCTTTTTTATTGTTATTGTTATTATTTATTTATTTATTTATATATTTATTTATTATTGCTCAGTGGCCAACTATAGTCTGGCCCTCCAACGGTCCGAAGGATCGTGAACTGGCCCCCTGTTTAAAAAGTTTGGGGACCCCTGGTATGAATAAAGAAATCCACTGGACTTAACTGGCACTTGTATCTTTATTTCTCCATTGGAAGAAGTGAGGCACCGTGGAATTAACATAGTTTGGCTCCACTTTCACTGCCACGGCTCAATGCTATGGAATCCTGGGAGTTATAGTTCGGTGAGGCATCTAAACTATTTGGCAGAGAAGGTTTAAAGACCTTATAAAACTACAATTCCCAGGGTTTCATAGCATTGAGCCATGGCAATGAAATTGGAGTCAAACTGCATTAATTCCAAAGTGCAGCTGCCCTTTGGTGAGATATATGCATCCCTCTGAAGTACACCACTACAATATACACTACAATATACCCTTAGGCCCTTTCTGTATTGCCATATAAAATGCAGGTTATCTGCTTTGAACTGGATTATATGGCAGTGTAGACTCAGATAACCCAGTTCAAGGCAGATAATGTGGATTATCTGCGTTGATAAACTGAATTATATGGTTATGTAGAAGAACCCATACCCTGCCATATAAGATCCAGACTATCTGCTCTGAACTGGATTATATGGCTGTGTAGATGCATATAATCCGGTTCAGTGCATATGACCTGGATTATCTGCCTTCATAATCTCAATTATATGGTTATGTAGAAGAACCCATACCCTGCCATATAAAATCCAGACTATCTGCTCTGAACTGGATTATATGGCTGTGTGGATGCATGTAATCCGGTTCAGTGCATATGACCTGGATTATCTGCCTTCATAATCTCAATTATATGGTTATGTAGAAGAACCCATACCCTGCCATATAAAATCCAGACTATCTGCTCTGAACTGGATTATATGGCTGTATGGATGCATGTAATCCGGTTCAGTGCATATGACCTGGATTATCTGCCTTCATAATCTCAATTATATGGTTATGTAGAAGAACCCATACCCTGCCATATAAAATCCAGACTATCTGCTCTGAACTGGATTATATGGCTGTATGGATGCATGTAATCCGGTTCAGTGCATATGACCTGGATTATCTGCCTTCATAATCTCAATTATATGGTTATGTAGAAGAACCCATACCCTGCCATATAAAATCCAGACTATCTGCTCTGAACTGGATTATATGGCTGTGTGGATGCATATAATCTGGTTCAAAGCAGAAAATGTGGATTATCTGCCTTGATAATCTGTCTTCTATGGCTGTGAAGAAGGGGCCTTAGGAAACTATAAATCCTAGGAGTAGGCCCACATGTTCCAGCTTCTGGAACATGGCCAGGCAGCTGAAAAACCTGCAGCAACCCAGCCTCAGGCCCCTCCATTTCCCCCCTCAGTTGCCAAGTTGGCCCAGGCCTGCCCTGGAGACATGCCTGGCGAAATGCTGGGAACAGGGACGGGTTCCTACCTGCCCCGTCTTCATGGCTGAGAGGGTCCCCAAGGAGGTGCATGGCAGGGGCACAGGCCTGCTCGACCTGCCAGAGCTCCTTCCAGCCTCGGAGGGCTGCCGGGCGTTGCGGGAGGAATCCAGGAAGGGTGCAGGTGGAGCAGCAGGCCCAGAGGCCTGGCCTCAGGTCTTGTTCAGGGGCAAGAGGGCTGCAAGGGCGAGAGGGCCGAGTGCGAGAGAGGCGTGAGTGGGCCGAGTGCGAGAGGGGCGTGAGTGGGCCGAGTGCGAGAGAGGCGTGAGTGGGCCGAGTGCGAGAGGGGCGTGAGTGGGCCGAGTGCAAGAGGGGCGTGAGTGGGCCGAGTGCGAGAGAGGCGCGAGCGGGCCGAGTGAGAGAGAGGTGCGAGTGGGCCGAGTGCGAGAGAGGCGTGAGTGGGCCGAGTGAGAGAGGGGCGTGAGTGGGCCGAGTGCGAGAGAGGCGTGAGTGGGCCGAGTGCGAGAGGGGCGTGAGTGGGCCGAGTGCGAGAGAGGCGTGAGTGGGCCGAGTGCGAGAGGGGCGTGAGTGGGCCGAGTGAGAGAGATGCGTGAGTGGGCCGAGTGCGAGAGGGGCGTGAGTGGGCCGAGTGAGAGAGAGGCGCGAGTGGGCCGAGTGCGAGAGGGGCGCGAGTGGGCCGAGTGAGAGAGATGCGTGAGTGGGCCGAGTGTGAGAGAGGCGTGAGTGGGCCGAGTGCGAGAGGGGCGCGATTGAGCCGAGTGCGAGAGGGGCGTGAGTGGGCCGAGTGCGAGAGAGGTGTGAGTGGGCCGAGTGCGAGAGGGGCGTGAGTGGGCCGAGTGAGAGAGATGCGTGAGTGGGCCGAGTGCGAGAGGGGCGCGAGTGGGCCGAGTGAGAGAGATGCGTGAGTGGGCCGAGTGTGAGAGAGGCGTGAGTGGGCCGAGTGCGAGAGGGGCGCGATTGAGCCGAGTGCGAGAGGGCCACGAGTGGGCCGAGTGCGAGAGATGTGCGAGTGGGCCGAGGAGTGCGAGAGGGAGCCTCAACAGCGCCCCCCTTGACGTGCGCCCGAAGCGGCTGCTTAAACGGCCTCCATTGTTGGACCGGCCCTGGTTCTGATGAACCTCAATATATGGTTTTTTAATGCAAAATAAAAATGAAAAAGAGACAAGTTAAGGAGGAGAGCCTCCAGGATTGCCAATCTTTCAAGTGAGATACCGAACCTCAAGTGGTGCAGCTTTCTTGGTTGCTGCATCTCTATGCTTGGGAAAACTTTACTCTATTGGAGATTGTTGCTGTAAAGGCATCCCCCTGTTGATTATTATTAGGATTTTCTGGATGTTAGGGAAAACTACCCCAAAACAGCAGAGCATCCAAAATATGCAAAAACAGGATACTTATAGTTGAGCATTCAGCTCACAGCAAGCAGAGTGTGAAGTGCCGTGTGGCTGTAAAGAATTTAGAGCTTAGGAGGCAAAATGCAGAGTCCAATCTTAAAATGACAAAAGGTTTATTTACAAAAACAATATCTATATTTTTAATAGTAAAGAACTGGGTCCTAGCTACTCTAACTAACCCCATCTCTTTCAGGGTTCAAAGAGAGGGAAAAATCTCTAACAATTACATCTCTCCTGACACACAAACAGAGAGAGATCTCAACACACACAGCACACACCAAGGTGTAAAAGTAGAAGTCAAAGACAAAAGGCATGCACCTGCAAAGTATCCATTCTACATAACCAATCATTGAGGACTGGAGATTTGGGCAGTGTGGGGTTGAATTGCAACAATTATCACTTCAAAGGAACTTGGGAAACTAACTTTTGGACTTCAGCTCCCAGAATCCTCTAGATAACATGGTCACAGTTTCATATCTTACATTTTGAATGCATTGATTTTCTTCCTGTCATTTTTCTGATTTGCCCAGCTTTCACAACCATATAGAAAAGTTGGAAATATTATGGTTTGGATGACCTTGACTTAGTATTATTTATGCTAAGTCGTTACATTTAAAAGTGTATTTAGTTCCTTCATGTCTCCCTTTCTAAATCTTAGTCTTCTGATTTCTTGACTTCACTCTCCATTTTGATTCACGACTAAGCCAAGGTATATGAAATCTTATTGAGTGTCTTCATTTTCCACTTTTGCAAATCATCTGTTGTCATTATTATTATTTTTGAGAGAGAGAGAGAGAGAGAGAGAGAGAGAGAGAGACCCTTTTTTATGCTTTTCAGTTAAAAACATGGATGTTTTGCTGTGCATTCGGTTAGTTAAGTCCATTATACCTAGCCCTTACCTACTCTGAAATTTGCCAAGTTACTTTATAGTTGTGATGACTCATGGGCCATGTAGTCCCGTTCCTAGCACTGTTGTGACAGATGAAGAGGAAAACTTAGGTTTCCCACCGTTTCAGCCAGAATTGGAGCTTTTTCAGCCAGAATTGGAGCCCTTGCACCTGCAGGAGATTTGCCTTCCAGAAGTCTGCCAAACAAGCCTTGAGCCGAAATCTCCCCCATTTTCTCGCCGTGATTATTATAAACAACAGAAAGGCGCTCAGGAGGCGTCTCGCAGGAGCGCTAGGATCGCTGCCAGGCATTCAGCTGATTAAGCCTGCTTCCCATGGGAAACTTTAGGGAGTCATGCATCTGGACACAGAGAATGGCTTTCGGTTCTGGTTCCCCAGAGAATTGTTCTTTGGCGGGAAAACGAGACCCTATTTAGGTGTTTTGCCCACGTAGGAATCTTGCGGAGTCAATTCGTCAGCTTCGGGAGTAGGTTGTGTGTGGACTACGCTACTCCCGCGTCCAAGCCCTTGTTCCCGTTTCCAGCCTTGCCTTGCTTCCCAGGACCTTGCCTTGCTCCACGGACCTTGCCTTGCTTCCCGGACCTCGCCACGAATTTACCACGGATCCTGTTCTTGCTCCTCGTTTCTTGTTGCCTTGAATTAAGCCTAGTGTTCCAAGAATCAAGTTTACTTCCTAGCCTTGCTTAAGTTTCATGGACTAAAGGACCTTGTCATCTCCCCTCACTTTGTGTGATGACTCATGGGCCTTGTAGTCCTGCTCATGACATTGTAATGCCTGATGAAGAAGAAAACTTGGGTTTTTTACCTTCCCAGTCAGAACTGGAATCTTCTCAGCCAGATCTTTCCCAGGCAGATCTGGGAACCTTGCACCTGCAAGAAAGTTGTGTCCCAGAAGTATGTCAAACAAACCCTGAGCCTACATCTCCCGTGTTCTCTCGCCATGAGTTTTGTAAACAACAGAGGGGTTTGGAAGCAGCCTCGCGCAGGAGTGCGAGAATAATTGCTAAGAATTTGCCAATTAAGCCTGCTTTCCATGAGAATCTTTAAGGAGTCAAACATCTGGTCTCAGAGATTAGCTTTCGTTTCTGGTTCCCAGAGAACTGCTCTCGGCGGGAAAGTTAGACTCTATATAGGTGTTTTACCCGCGGAGTAACTTTGCGGAGTCAATTCGTCAGCCTCCGGAGCGAGTTGTGTCTGGACAGCGCGCTCCGATTCAAGCCTCGTTCCTGCTCAAGCCTTGCCTTGTTTCCAGCCTTCGCTCCTGGTTCCCAGCCTTTGTTTACCTACGGACCTTGCCTTGTTTCCCAGGACTAAACCTTGCCTTGTTTCACGGGTTTTACCAAGTTATTCCACGGACCTTGTTCTTGTTCCTCGTTACCTTGTTCCACGTTTCAAGCCTTGTTTTCAAGTATCAAGTTATTTTCTAGCCTTGCTCAAGTTCATGGACTAAAGGACCTTGTCATCTCCCCTCACTTTGCCTGGCAAAGTGAGTGTTTCGGTTATTGGATTACAACTTTGGACCTTAATATTTCATATTGGACATTGTTTTCTTGGACTAATTTTGACCTTTCCTGAAAGGTCTGCTTCTGGACTATTTCATACACTTGCTTTTATTTACTTTATATATTTCCTTAATAAAGATATTAGATAGAATCTGGCCTCTGCGTATGGTTATTGGTGCTCTGTAGCCTGGGTCGTGACACTTTGCTTGGCAAAGTGAGTGTTTCGGTTACTGGATTACAACTTTGGACCTTAATATTTCATATTGGACATTGTTTCTTTGGACTAATTTTGACCTTTCCTGAAAGGTCTACTTCTGGACTAATTTCTACACTTGTTTTTATTAACTTTATATACTCCTACAATAAAGATATTAGATAGATTCTGGCCTCTGTGTATGGTTATTGGTGCTCTGCAGCCTGGGTCCCGACAATAGTTGACTTCCACCTCAAAATCATCTTCCCTACTTGTGTGCCTTCTTCATGTGTATTCTATTTTTGATACTGACACTTGTATCAGTTTTGAATGTTGCCCACTTATGTCCTATATTGGACTTTTTAAACGGCTTGTGATGACTGGTAATATTTTGTGTTTTTAATGTTTTTAAACTGTGGCCTGTTTAAATTGTTTTATTATGATGTCTGTTGGTTAACTGTTGATTTTTATGATGTTAATGTGATTGATTGGGCTTGTCCCCATGTGAGCCGCTCTGAGTCCCCTGTGGGGAGATGGAGGCGGCATACCAAATATTATTATTATTATTCTAAAAAACAAATAAGACAAAAAATTAAACACAATATCCCATATCAATAACTCGTCATTAACTCACATACTATTCCATAAATCACAATCTGCCATAGGTAGGTAAAGGTAAAGGTTTTCCCCTGACATTAAGTCTAGTCATGTCTGACTCTAGTTGTGCTCATCTCCATTTCTAAGCTGAAGAGCCGGTGTTGTGCATAGACATCTTCTAGGTCATGTGGCCAGCATGACTGCATGGAGTGCTGTTACTTTCCCACCAGAGCGGTACCTATTGATCTATTCACATTTGCATGTTTTCGAATTGCTAGGTTGGCAGAAGCTAGGGCTAACAGCGGGAGCTAACCCCACTCCCCGGATTCAAACCTTTCGATCAGCAAGTTCAGCAGTGCTGCGCCATTGGTGGCTCCTTAATCTGCCATACTTATCTCCTTTTCTCCCATTCTTAAACTGACCTGCTATCCCACCCTCCTTGGGAACAGCGTAGCTATTTATTTTCATAACTGCTACCTTTCCAGAGGAAGATTGTTTTAATTATATCTTTCAAGTCCTATCCATTCACATCATCAACCAGTTTTCCACAATTTTTTACTCCATACATCTCATTTCTTTATTATTTGTAGTTCTTCTATCTATATATATAAAAGAGTGATGGAATCATGGCACCAGACAAAACAACAAAACTACAGGCCCCCCAACCTCAAAATTTGACAACACAACCCATCATCCATGGCTCTAGGTTGATACAAGAAAAAAAAAGAAAAAAAGTCCTAATTAGAGGGGGAGGAATAATTGCTTTTATCCAATTGCTGCCAGTTAGAAGGCTAAGCTCCTCCAACTTGGTCTCCTAGCAACCCAATAAAAATAATTAAAAACACTAAAAAAATTAATACAATAAAATACTATAATAACAGAAAATAACTAAAAATAATACACGAAAATAATAAAATATAATAAATAAAAAGATAACTTACAATAACATTAATTGAAAAATACAAATAACATCAAATAAAAATTACACAACAATTTTTAACCAATACCACCACCACTTTGCCACAGCAACGTGTGGCCGGGCACAGCTAGTCTTGTATAAAATCATATTATCTGCTACATAGTTACTACTATTATTTCTGCCTTTTTAATATCCAATACTTGACACTGCTTTTGCACTTTCTTCCTTAACTTTCATCAGCAGTCATTCTTAGTGCTATTTCCTGCAAGTAACATGGTGTCATCTGCATATCTTAAATATAGTAGTTGATGTTCCTAAACTATAATTAAGCCTAAAACGTTTCCATTAATAATAATAGTTTCTTAACCAGTTAAGTGAATGTTGTATTTTATTGTATTTCCCTCATGGCCAACACAGGTACCCTGTAATATTTGTTTTCATTGGATTCATGGGCTCTCTAATTTACATGCAGCCAAGGTGTATGTCACACCTGATGGATCTAGGCCTCTCATGTGCTTTAAAACTCATCTCCATGAACTATTGAGGAGGCCTCAATCACTCTTTCCTTCCTTGGTGCAGAAAGTTTTTTGGCAAAGTGAAATTTCACCCACCGAATCCCAGACCAGCTGCCCACATTGTCTCTGTAACCCAGCGATTCGTGCAAAGTTCTCCATCTGAAAAACAACAAGCAGCATTCACTCCGGGGACAAGCTGTTCCCCTGACTAGCCTCTGTTTCATCTTGTCTCCTACTACCTGGATGATGGAAATTGAAGGAAGCAGCAAAGTGGTTCGGATGCAGTCATACAAAGGCCCATGAGCCCCGTGTGGATACCCAATGACTTGTCCAATTTGCTCGTGCCATGTAGGCCCAGCTTTGAAGAAACCTGCTTAGCATAACACGGCACTCGGCATCTGAGCAGCATCTGCTGCCAGTCCCCCGTCATTCAATTATGGGGGAAAAACAAGGCAGGGAGGCGGGCAACCCCCTCTTTTTGTATTAAACTGATGATTTGGGCGGGGGGATTGCAAGGAGAACATCAGGAAAAGTGAATACTTCTGGAGTGGGATGGTACCACTTGTTGAAACTATGACCTCTGTGGGACTATATGATCATCCAGCTTTCAGTGGGATGCTAAAGGAGATGCTGAACTCATTCTTTCTCCCTCTTCACTAAAACAGGGCCCTTCCACTCAACCATATAACCCAGAATATCAAGGCATAAAATCCTACAATATCTGCTTTGGACTGTGTTATCTGAGTCCACAATGCCAAGTTTTTCTCATTTTGCAAGAAAACAAGAACGTGTAGTATTTGCTAGAGAATACGGAAACTTGTTCTGTAGAAGACAGAGATTATCAGTCAGAAATGTCAATCGGGAACTATCACATGACTCTTCAAGTTCACCAGTCTCCGGGATAACACAAGTTTCTCATGTCCTGGCTGCCTACTGAATAACTGTATATTTTAATTCATAATGTATTTTAATAGTTTTAACTGTTTTATGTGCTGTTTTATATTGGTTTGTATGGGCATCTAATTGTTGCCACTGTTGTAAGCCGCCCTGAGTCCCTTCGGGTGAGAAGGGCGGGATATAAATGTGAGAAATAATAAATAAATAATAATCCAGTTCAATATGGATTTTATACAGCTATGTGGAAGGGGCCTCAGTGCTTCTAGTTTTCACTCTTTCCTTGTGGAACAGTCTCTTTAGAGGGTTAAGCCATCCCTCCACATTAGCAGTTTTGACTTTTGTGGATTTGATTATACTATGTCACACAGTTTTTGTTCCTGGATTATAAATGTCATTTCCTAATTCGTTCTATCATAAAAACATGGAAAACGTCTATTAAACTGCTATAGTTTGTCCACAAATACCTCATCAAGTCTCAACCAATTCAACATAGTTTGTGGCACCCACAAAAACCAAGTTTCTGGAGTAGAAAAGCTACAGTAGAGTCCCACTTATCCAACATAAACGGGCCAGCAGAACATTGGATAAGCAAATATGTTGGATAATAAGGAGAGATTAAGGAAAAGCCCATTAAACATCAAATTAGGTTATGATTTTACAAATTAAGCACCAAAACATCATTTTATACAACAAATTTGACAGAAAAAGTAGTTCAATATGCAGTAATGCTATGTAGTAATTACTGTATTTAAGAATTTAACACCAAAATATCACTATGTATTGAAAACATTGACTACAAAAATGTGTTCGATAACCCAGAACGTTGGATAAGTGAGTGTTGGATAAGTGAGACTCTACTGTAGGAAGAACACACAAAGTAAGACTGTAGCAGTTTGTTTTATTGAGCCTCTTCTTCCCCTCCCTAAGTGAGTGCAAACTACTTTTGATTTCTGAATGCAGTGCAGAGCAAATGACATAAACTGGAGAGGAAAAGTGGGAGAATGAGAGGTGCTGGTACATTTTAGAAGCAGCTGAAAAAAAATGAAGGATTAATTGGGACCATCCCTGCTAAACTGGAACAGTAGGGAGAGTATGCTATTGGTAGGCTATATAGAGACCAATGTTCCAGATAAATAGAATGTTTTTTTTTTTTTTTTGCATTCCATAATGTAGAATTAGACAAACTTTGTTTGGAAGCCTTGCCTTCTCTAGCAAGAGGTAATCACTAAGGCAAATGCAACTATATGTACTTAATATCTCTCCCTCCGCAAGTGGAGCTGAAAAGAGCTTCTAGGATACAGCTCTGGTAAGCCTTGCCACAAATTAGGGCCTTCTCATTTCCTTTGGTGCCTGAAGCCCCCCAGGGAGCAAGCTCATTAGCAGATTAAGACAAGCAGCCTCTGAGGGACAAGGCAGAAGTGTCCTCAGTCAAACGAATGAAGAGGGCCCGAAATGACTTTTAAGAGGGTAGCAGCGGCATGAATAATAGATCTGGGGTGTACACAGCATGGGGTGCTTGGCGGCCATGAATTATGCTGTCTAGATGAGCTGTGGTTCATTAGGAGAATTGAGGGGCCTATTGGGCTTGCTCCCCCAGTTGTGGTCCCAATCCCATTGACTCCATCTCTCTGCCCACCCCATGTGGCTGCCTCCAGTTCTTTCCCCAAAATTGTCCATAGAAAAAGGAACAATTGGAAGCCATAGGGTCTGTGGTTATAATCAGCCCCTCACCTTGTAAAGAAATTGTGCTTAGCTGGCTGATGGCAGACCCATAACCGGAAGATGTATGAGGGTGAGAAATAGTTGATTTTGGCATTTTAGGAATATGATCCTAGTCTCTTTGGATGGACCCACACAATATCTTTGGAGGAGGGTCAGTGAAGGCAGCCAGAGCAGAATCTGGCATGTTGTGTAGATGGAACCAGCCACCTGGTAAAATCTGATCTCTCAAAGTAATTTCCTGGCAGAATCTGTTCTGATGTTAGCTGATCTTCTCCATCTCAACCTACATAAGGCAGTGGTTCTTAACCTGGGGTCCCCAGATGTTTTGGCCTTCAACTCCCAGAAATCCTAACAGCTGGTAAACTGGCTGGGATTTCTGAGAGTTGTAGACCAAAAACATCTGGTAACCTTAGGTTGAGAACCACTGACATAGTTTCTACATCAGTGGTTCTCAACCTGTGGGTCCCCAGGTGTTTTGACCTACAACTTCCAGAAATCCCAGCCAGTTTACCAGCAGTTTTTTTGGATTTCTGGGAGTTGAAGGCCAAAACATCTGGGGACCCACAGGTTGAGAACCACTGGCCTATATAGTTGTCTTACAGGTTGAGCATCCCTTATTCAGAATTCCAAAATCCAAAGTACTTCAAAATCCAAAATTGTCTGCATGGATAGATGAGAAAGTAGCACCTTCAGTCTGATGGTTCAATGCTCACAAACTTTCTTCATGTTTCAAATTATAAAATATGTTGTATAAAATTACTTTCAGTCTATATGTATGAAGTATAAAGGAAATGTAATGTTTAGACTGGGTCCCATCTCCAAGATATTTGTCCACATGTGCAAATATAGGTTTGAATGTGGAAATACACAAAAAAAAATCTAAAAAAAAATCTGAAAGTAACAAGTTAAAAGCCACAACAGCATCTGTAATGTCACTATGAGGTGGACAGTGGACATAACAAGGCTTTTGCAAAACAACTTAATTGTTGGTGATGCTATTGCTTTTTTTAGTTTCTATGCAATGTGCATATCACACTTTATCTCATTAGTTTGAGGGGCAATTTGAAGAAATTGCTTTTTTTCCTTTCTGCGCCTCAAAGCTTTTTTTCTCCCCACCTATTCCACCCAGCCTCACTCTTGTCAGCTCTGATCAGGAAAGCAGTGTGTTCAAGGCACAGGTAGTAAGATAGTGCAGTCAGTACTGGGTCATAAAAAACTGTCTGTGACTCCCAGCCCTCTAGCAAACATTTTCTACCTTGGACAGCAGCAGTAGTCTTCCTCTCTTGATCATCCCTCAGGTACAGGCTCGTAGCCAGGATTTTGATTCGGTGGGGGTGGGGGTGGGGCTGTGAGTGAGAGACAATCTACCCTAGCAAACCATTTGTATAGTTGTCCCAATACCCCCATGCATATGGGATATATTGAGCATTCTTATATATGCTGGTCATAAGTAAAGGTAAAGGTTTCCCCTGATGTTAAGTCCAGTCGTGACTGACTCTGGGGGTTGGTGCTCACCTCCATTTCTAGGCTGAAGAGCCGGCGTTGTCTGTAGACACCTCCAAGGTCATGTGGCCGGCATGACTGCATGGACCGCCGTTACCTTCCCGCCGGAGCTGAACCTATTGATCTACTCACATTGGCATGTTTTCGAACTGCTAGGTTGGCAGGAGCTGGGGCTAACAGCGGGCGTTCATTCCGCTCCCGGGATTTGAACCTGGGACCTTTCGGTCTGCAAGTTCAGAAGCTCAGCGCTTTAACACACTGTGCCACCAAAGGCCCCTCAATTTATTAAGGTCTATGCTGGTCATAGACCTTAATACATTGTTGTTGTTGTTGTTGTTGTTGTTATTGAGCATGGTGATTATATCATAATATGAATAAGCCAGGGGCACTGAAAAGGAAAGAGAGTGCGCCGAGGGCTCAGGTGCGGACAAGGATGCCACCGTGCCACGTACCAGTAAGGCCTTCTCATGGACCACCCTGAAAATTTGGGGGGGGGGGGCTGAAGCCCCTCAAGCACCCCCCTCATGGCTATATGCTTGCTCAGGTAGTTAAGCTTTACACCAGTGGTTCCCAAACTTATTTTGCCTACTGCCCCCTTTCCAGAAAAAATATTACTCAGTGCCCCCTGAATATTAATTTTTTTAAAAATTTAATAGCAATTAAACAGAAAGATATATGTATTAATGTTTCTACCTTTTTCATAAAATATAGTAAAGAAAGGTGTAAATTAGAAACATTGAAGTTTGAAATTATGAAACTATTTTTTGAACTCAGAATAGAATCATAGAATCATAGAATCATAGAATAGTAGAGTTGGAAGAGACCACATGGGCCATCCAGTCCAACCCCCTGCTAAGAAGCAGGAAATCGCATTCAAAGCACCCCCGACAGATGGCCATCCAGCCTCTGCTTAAAAGCCTCCAAGGAAGGAGCCTCCACCACAGCCCCGGGGAGAGAGTTCCACTGTCGAACAGCCCTCACAGTGAGGAAGTTCTTCCTGATGTTCAGGTGGAATCTCCTTTCCTGTAGTTTGAAGCCATTGTTCCGTGTCCTAGTCTGCAGGGCAGCAGAAAACAAGCTTGCTCCCTCTTCCCTATGACTTCCCTTCACATATTTGTACATGGCTATCATGTCTCCTCTCAGCCTTCTCTTCTGCAGGCTAAACATGCCCAGCTCTTTAAGCCGCTCCTCATAGGGCTTGTTCTCCAGACCCTTAATCATTTTAGTCGCCCTCCTCTGGACGCTTTCCAGCTTGTCAACATCTCCCTTCAACTGTGGTGCCCAAAATTGGACACAGTATTCCAGGTGTGGTCTGACCGAGGCAGAATAGAGGGGGAGCATAACTTCCCTGGATCTAGACGCTATTCCCCTATTGATGCAGGCCAGAATCCCATTGGCTTTTTTAGCAGCCGCATCACATTGTTGGCTCATGTTTAACTTGTTGTCCACGAGGACTCCAAGGTCTTTTTCGCACACACTGCTGTCAAGCCAGGCGTCCCCCATTCTGTATCTTTGATTTCCATTTTTTCTGCCGAAGTGAAGTATCTTGCATTTGTCCCTGTTGAACTTCATTTTGTTAGTTTTGGCCCATCTCTCTAGTCTGTCAAGATCGTTTTGAATTCTGCTCCTGTCTTCTGGAGTGTTAGCTATCCCTCCCAGTTTTGTGTCGTCTGCAAACTTGATGATCGTGCCTTCTAACCCTTCGTCTAAGTCGTTAATAAAGATGTTGAACAGAACCGGGCCCAGGACGGAGCCCTGCGGCACTCCACTTGTCACTTCTTTCCATGATGAAGACGACGCATTGGTGAGCACCCTTTGGGTTCGTTCGCTTAGCCAATTACAGATCCACCTAACCGTAGTTTTGTCTAGCCCACATTTTACTAGTTTGTTTGCCAGAAGGTCGTGGGGGACTTTGTCGAAGGCCTTACTGAAATCCAGGTACGCTACATCCACAGCATTCCCTGTATCGACCCAACTCGTAACTCTATCGAAAAAAGAGATCAGATTAGTCTGGCATGACTTGTTTTTGGTAAATCCGTGTTGACTATTAGCAATGACCGCATTTGTTTCTAAGTGTTCGCAGACCACTTCCTTAATGATCTTTTCCAGAATTTTGCCTGGTATTGATGTGAGGCTGACCGGACGGTAATTGTTTGGGTCGTTCTTTTTTCCCTTCTTGAAGATAGGGACCACATTCGCCCTCCTCCAATCTGCTGGGACTTCTCCCGTTCTCCAAGAACTCTCGAAGATAATTGCCAGTGGTTCTGAAATAACTTCCGCTAGTTCCTTCAGTACTCTTGGGTGTAGCTGATCTGGCCCTGGGGACTTGAATTCGTTTAGAGAGGCCAAGTGTTCCTGGACAACTTGTTTCCCTATTTGGGGTTGGATTTCCCCCAATCCTTCGTCCATTCCGTGTTGCTGAGGTTGAAGATGGCTTTCTTTTTCTGAGAAGACCGAGGCAAAGAAGGCATTAAGTAGTTCTGCCTTTTCCCTGTCCCCTGTCGCCATCACCCCATCTTCTCCTTGCAATGGCCCTATCGCCTCCTTTTTCTTCCTTTTTCTACCAACGTAAGCAAAAAAGCCTTTTTTGTTGTTTTTTATGTCCCTGGCAAGCCTGAGCTCATTTTGCGCTTTAGCCTTGCGAACCTTTTCCCTACAGGTGTTGGCTATACGTTTGAATTCTTCTTTGGTGATTTCTCCCCTTTTCCACTTCTTGTGCATGTCACTTTTGAGCTTTAGCTCAGTTAGAAGTTCTTTGGACATCCATTCTGGCTTCTTTGCACTTGTCTTATTTTTCTTCTTTGTTGGCACTGTTTGCATTTGCGCCTTGAGTATTTCACTTTTGAAAAACTCCCATCCATCCTTAACTCCCTTGTTTTTTAATATCGGCGTCCATGGAATGCCGCTCAGTAATTCCTTCATTTTTTGGAAGTCAGCTCTCTTAAAGTCCAGAATGCGTGTTTGACTTGTCTTAGTTTCAGCATTCCTTTGTATTGCAAACTGCAGGAGCACATGGTCACTTGCCCCTAAGGATCCAACCACTTCAACTGTATTGATCAGGTCTTCCACATTTGTTAAGATTAGATCAAGAGTTGCTGATCCCCTTGTTGCCTCTTCTACCTTCTGGACCATAAAATTATCTGCAAGGCAAGTGAGGAATTTGTTGGACTTTGTACTCTTGGCTGAGTTTGTTTTCCAGCAGATATCGGGATAATTGAAATCGCCCATGACTACTATATCTCTTCTTTGTGCCTGTTTGGTCAGCTGTTGACAGAAGGCTTCATCAAGTCCTTCATCCTGATTCGGAGGTCTGTAGTAGACACCCACGACAAGATCTTTTTGAGTCTCGGTTCCCTTGATTCTTATCCAGATGCTTTCAAGCTGGTTTCCCGGATTACAGTCTTGCATTTCTTCTGCAACGTAACTGTTTTTGACATATAAAGCTACTCCCCCTCCTCTCCCCTTTGTTCTATTTCTGTGAAAGAGGTTATAGCCCTCAATGGTTAAATTCCAGTGATGGGAGTCATCCCACCAGGTTTCAGTGATGCCTATGACATCGTATGTGTGGTGCTGTGCTAGGAGTTGGAGTTCGTCTTGCTTATTTCCCATGCTCTGAGCATTAGTGTAAAGACATGTAAGCCCCTGTGACCTCCCCTCGAACTGTTTATTTGGGATTATTGTGCTCTCTGTACTTGGTCCTTGCTGTGTTTGTGCAGCCCTCCGTTTAGCCTTTCGGCGGTTCCCTGTGGTCGTGGATAATATAGTGTTCGCCAGGCTGTTGTTCCCCTCCCCCAGTGGATCTAGTTTAAAGTGCGCCTGATGAGGTTTGTGAGTCTGTGTGCAAAAAGATGTTTTCCTACTTGTGTGAGATGCACCCCATCGCTTGCCAGTAGTCCATCCTCTTGGAAGAGTAGACCATGGTCAAGGAAGCCAAAATGCTCCTCTTGACACCATTTTCTGAGCCAGTTATTGACCTGTACTATTTTTCCGGCCCTTGTAGAGCCGTGTATAGAAAGGTAATACAGTTATTCATCACCCCGAAATGCACCTGTGGCCTTCACCGCCCCCCTGGATTGCTGCAGCGCCCACCAGGGGCCATAGCGCCCACTTTGGGAATTACTGCTTTACACTGTCAACTCTGGACCCTTCTACACTGCCCTATATCCCAGGATCTGATCTCAGATTATCTGCTTATCCCAGATTCTCTGGCAGGGGAGACTCATATAATCAAGTTCAATACAGATAATCTGGGATCAGATCCTGGGATATAAAGACAGTGTAGAAGGGACCTCTGTGGGCTGCTTTTAGCTCCTCTGCCTTTTGTTCCAGGCTCCCCATAACATCTCTCTTGGTTCTCAAATATTAGGGCTCTGCATGGAACAATTTTTCAAAACAGGCTCCGGTTGTTTCAGCTGTTTTGGCCAGCCTTAACAGCATGAGCACCACCACCATTTTTCTGGCCACAACATACAACATGGCTATTGAAAACAGGCGCTTTCCCATTTTTTTCATGGAGTGCAGAGAGGCAGTCGTGCACTCACATGTGTTTCCCTGTGAGGCCGTGAGCCCTCCTGCCTCCTTGAGCCAATCAGAAGAAAGCTACTTACATGCTACCTCACTCTGTATTCTATCTTAGTGCCTTTGTTGCTCTTAGGATCATTTTGCTTGCTTTTGGACTCAATTCCAATCTTTTCCTGGAGGCCCAGATGTCGGCAGTGACTGGGAGGGCCTTTGCACAGTTAAAGCTTGTGCGTCAGTACCTTGAAACGCCTGATCTGGTCATGGTGCTGCATGCCTTAGTCACATCTAGATTAGATTACTGTAACACGCTCTACATGGGGCTGTCCCAGAAGAGTATTTGGAAGTTTCAGCTGGTACAAAGATCTACTGCCAGTTTGCTCACAAGTGCGGGATATAGGGAACGAACAATCCCCCAATTAAAAGAACTACACTGGCTACCCATTTATTTCTGGGCATAATTTAAGGTGCTGGTGTCAGCCTATAAAGCCCTAAATGGTTCAGATCCAGCTTACGTAGCTGACCGCGTCTCCTCCTATGAACCCATACAAGCCCTGAGGTGTTCAAGAGAGGTCCTGTTTTCGGTCCCACCACTGTCTCAAGTGCGATTGGTGGGAACGAGAGAGAGGGCCCTTTTAGTGGTAGCTCATGACTCTGAAACTTCCTTCCTAAAGAGGTTAGAATGGCACCTTCCTTACTTTCATTTAGGAAGCAAATGAAAACCTTACTATGGAAGCAGGCCTTTCCTGGAGGAGAATAGTGATATTGCAAATACTAGATTCATCTGTGCAGTGATGAAATATGGAAATGAAAGCAATAAAACCAAGTAAAACAGAGCAAAGAGGGAGCCAGCAAAGACAGTTCCATCTCCTCTCTTTGCATCAGCTGAAGGCTCCTCCCACCAGGGACATGTTATGCTAATTATATATGTGTATGTATGTATGTATGTATGTGTGTGTGTGTGTGTATATATATATATACACACACACATATACATGTATGTGTATATACATATATACAATATAATTTACAATAATATATAATATTATAATATATTGTATATGCATATAATATTAATAATATTATTTTGTGATACAATATAATGCTAATAATAATGCTATATTATATAGTACATGTAATATAACTAATAATATTACAATATATTGATATAGTACAATACAGTAATTTATTGCCGGCATTGTGCTATGCTAATAATATATTATTGTATGTAAATTTAATTTGCAAGCTGTTCTGAGTCCCTTTTGGGGTGAGAAGGGTGGGATATAAATGTATTAAATAAATACATAAATAAAATGTATACATTTTAATGAACCTCCAGCAATAGACTTGACTACGGCCTAAGAATGGATATCAAATGAGATTTTAAAACTTTATTGAATGTTTAAACTATGTTGTGTTATTTATTTATTATGTTATTACCAGTTTTACAATTTTTAATTACATATGTTTGTGGTGTGATGATAATGCTTATTTTTACACTCTGTAATGTTTTTGTTACATTTTTGTACACTGCTTCGAGTCCAATTGGGAGAAAAGTGGGATAGAAATAAAATAAATAAGTAATAATAATTCACAGAAGGGGAAAAGAAAAAAAAATAGAAAAAGATACTTTATATATGATCAGGAGGGAGAGCATTGGTGAAGGTCCAAGAGACACATTGCATTTGTGAAGCTGAAGCTTGTAGGGCCGTGGGGCAATCTCTGGAGAACCGGATGATCACTGATATGGACCAGCTCAGGCTGAACAGCTGGGACGGGATTTGTATGTGTGTGGGGAGCTGGCCTTCATGGAGTTGGGGGTGTTGCTGCTGGTCTGGGGATGGGCGGGGAAAAACTGGAAGGACGGAGGCCAATACAGTTCATCCTGGCCTCTCGTCCTTGGGAAACTATGATTCCCTTCATGGTAGGACTATGTCTCCCTTTTTAGTAGATGTGGGGGTGGTCATGTGTAATAACACTAAGGTAAAGGTTTTCCCCTGACATTAAGTCTAGTCGTGTTCAACTGGGGGTTGGTGCTCATCTCCATTTCTAAGCCGAAGACCCTGTGTTGTCCGTAGACACCTCCAAGGTCATGTGGCCGGCATGACTGTATTGAGTGCCGTTACCTTCCCGCCGGAGCAGTACCTATTGATCTACTCAAATGTGTATGTTTTTGAACTACTAGATTGGCAGAATAACACAAGTATATAATAAAAGTGAACATATGTATGTGGGCAGTGGAGCATGTTTGCATCCAGTTCTCCCATCCCCCATTACCCTCTTTATGTCCTGGTAATGTTTGAGCCCCGGTAGCAAAGTGCATTAAAGCACTGAGCTGCAGACCGAAAGGTCCCAGGTTAAAGCCATGGGAGCAGTGTGAGCGGCCGCTGTTAGCTCCAGTTCCTGCCAACCTAGCAGTTCAAAAACATGCCAATGTGAATAGATCAATAGGTACTGCTCCGGCGGGAAGGTAATGGCACTCAATACAGTCATGCCGGCCACATGACTTTGGAGGTGTCTACGGACAATGCCGGCTCTTCGGCTTAGAAATGGAGATGAGCACCACACCCCAGAGTCAGACATGACTGGACTTAACGTCAGGGGAAACCTTTACCCTTTAATGTTTGGGTGAGGTTGGGCCACAGATTATGGGATTTGCAGTACCTTCACTCACAGGAATGACAAATGATGGATTTGGATCACCCTTGGGATACAAACCCCCTCCCCCCATGACCCACTTTATATCCTGGTGAGATTTGGGGGAAGATGGACGGCACCTATGCAAGAGTTAGAGATTTAACAATTCAGTTTCCAACAGTAAGAATGTAAATTTGGTTCTAATTAACATCTTTCTGTAGGTCTTTGCCAAGTGTAAATGGGTTTCTCAGGCCAGATCAATGACTCCTCTGCCTAACTCAATGGGGCCTCAACTCAACTCAGGCCCTTTTCTTTTGTGCCAGAATAATTAACCAAGCCATTAGCCACCTAGAGCCATGCCATCTTGTTGTCTCTTTTTTTGTTAAAACGCATAATCTATTTATTAGCAAGATCCCAAAAGAATGTATTTGGGGGGGCTCTTTGATATGTAAAACTTTAATCTATTCTGACATTACAGACCTCCTTAGAAATGACACTACTAGTGCTGAGCATTAAGCGTGGTCGAAGTATTTCACATACACTGCGCAAATGACCATTTGCAACAGCCTCATAAAGAGATAACTATGAGATAGATTGCTGAAGCAGAAAGAACAGTGTGACTTATCTAAATATACCTGCATTAATAAGATTCAGATTCTGGGATTTTCCAGATTATAGTTCATGTGTGCATCATAATTGCTCTGCTAGGTTTACACTAGTTTTATGATGTCATTAGATCCTCCAACACCTCACAGAAGAAAACCAGGACAAATGTGACCAAGTAACACCAGAGTATGATTAAGTTGGAACAAGTTATTAATGAGGAAGAAAATACATGTAGAAACAGCTACAGCTGGGAAAGGTTTTGCCCTCCTATCCATTACTTCCTGCTGAGTTAATTGAGTGCAAATTGTTATTATATTTTGCAGCAATTGAGGACCAGAGGAGGAAAGTGGTAAGAGGAAGGAAAAACTGGGACATTTTAATGAAATGTAATGAAAAAGGCACCAATAGGGGAAAACAGGATCTGGACAACTCTAACCACGTTTAGGTAGGGAAAGGGAAAGGTTTTCCCCTGACATTGTCTAGTTGTGTCTAACTCTGAGGGTTGGTGCTCATCTCCATTTTTAAGCTGCAAAACCAGTGTTGTCCATAGACACCTCCAAAATCATGTGGCTGGTATGACTGCATGGAGCGCTGGTATCTTCCCGCCAGAGTGGTACTCTACTCACATTTGCATATTTTTGAACTGCTAGGTTGGCAGAAGCTGAGGTTAACAGTGGGAGCTCACCCCTGCTCTCCAAATTTGAACGGCCGACCTATCAGTCAGCAAATTCAGCAGCTCAGCAGTTTAATCCACTGTGCCACTGGGGGCTCCAAACCACCTTTAAAAAACATCAAATGGACAAAATGGGCCCTGGACAACTCTAAAGAGGCCTTAAACGGCTTTTAAAAGGCAGCAAATGGGCAAAACTGGCCCTGAATTACCTTAAAGAGGCTCAGATCAACTTTTAAAAGGCACGAAATGGGCAAAACGGGCCCTGGATGACTCTAAAAAGGTAAAGGTTTCCGCTGACGTTAAGTCCAGTCATATCTGACTCTGGGGGTTGGTGCTCATCTCTATTTCTAAGCCGAAGAGCCGGCGTTGTCCATAGACACCTCCAAGGTCATGTGGCCGGCATGACTGCATGGAGCGCCGTTACCTTCCCACCGGAGCGGTACCTATTGATCTACTCACATTGGCAAGTTTTCGAACTGCTAGGTTGTCAGAAGCTGGAGCTAACAGCGGCCGCTCACGCCGCTCCCGGGGTTTGAACCTGGGACCTTTCGGTCTCCAAGTTCAGCAGCTCAGTGCTTTAACACACTTCGCCAGTGGGGCTCCTGGACGACTCTAAAGAGGCCCTAAACAATCTTTGAAAGGCAGCAAATGGGCACAACAGACCCTGAACAACCCTAAACAGGCCCTCAACAACCATTAATAAGGCACCAAATGGGCAAAACTTTCACGTGCCTTATGCCTTCATACCCACCCCCCCTGCTAAACTCCCTATGGATTTCCATATCTTGTTTCCCTGTAAGGTGGGTGCTGATGTATTGGCACCTTTTTTAGTTCAGAAAGCTATGAAAAATCAAACATGGAAATTAAGACACTTCTGTTTGCAGATCAAAGGGCCCGAATTTACCTTTTGCTTCACTTGATCTTCAAACCCCGTCTGAATCAAAGCTGCCCAAGGGGAGCCAGCAGACAGGACTCGTGCCGGGAAAGGGGAGGGGTGGGTGGGTGGAAGAAGAAGAAGAGGGTGGAGAGAGGGAACTCAATCTACATTTGCTTCATAAATAGAGGACTTTCAGAAGTTTGTCTAAGTCTGATAATTTCCGTTCAGCCCAGGTACTTTGGCAGCTCCTCCTGACCCTGTGTGTTTTGTATGTGTACATGTACATGCATTTGTGTCTTGCTTTCTGGGTTTCAGAGAGTTGGCATAAAAACCAATGGAAAGACCACCCTCCCAAAATTCAATTTTATCATGTACAGGTATCCCTCCACATTTGCGGTTTTGACTTTCCTTCAGTCATGCTAGAGGACCTAGAGTAACATTTCTCATCCTGGGGGTTGGGACACCTAGGGGGGTCGGGGGTCGTGATGGGGTTTCAGAGAGGTCACCAAAGACCTTCAGAAAACACATATTTCTGATGGTCTTAGGAACCCAAATCCCTCCAGTATTTTCTATTGGTCATGGTGGTTCTGTATGGGAAGTTGGCCCAATTCTATCGTTGGTGGGGTTCAAGGGGCTCTTTGATTGTAGGTGAACTATAAATCCCAGCAACTACAACTTCCAAATATCAAGGTCTATTTTTCCAAAATTCCACCAGTGTTCACATTTGGGCATATTGAGTATTTGTGCCAAATTTGGTCCAGAACTATCATTGTTTGGAATCCATAGTGCTCTCTGGATGTAGGTGAACTACAACTCCAAAACTCAAGGACAATACCCACCCAACCCTTCAAGTGTTTTCTGTTGGTCATGGGAGTTCTGTGTGCCAAGTTTGCTTCAATTCCATCATTGGTGGAGTTCAGAATGCTCTTTGAGTGTAGGTGAACTATAAATCCCAGCAACTGCAACTCCCAAATGACAAAATCAGTCCTTCCCCAGCCCCACCAGTATTCAAATTTCAGTATCCTGCATGTCAGATGTTTACATTATGACTCAGAACAGTAGCAAAAGTGCAGTTATGAAGTAGCAATGAAAATAATGTTATGGTTGGAGTCACTACAACATGAGAAACTGTATTAAGGTGTCGTGGCATTAGGAAGGTTGAGAACCACTGACCTAGCGGTTTCTAGAGAGAATCCTTCCCTGGGAATCTCTTGGTCGTCCAATCTGATTCTCTCTTCAGCTTCCAGTGAATGTTGACCATGGAATCATTCAGGAAGAACTAGAAATTACATGAGATGAGTTCTAGCAGGTAAAAAAAAGCAATTCCTTTATTTGTGTTTTTTTCATTTTAATAAGGTTCCTGTGCCCCTAACCTCAGTGAATGTACTTGGCTGACTGTATACCCATTTTGCACTCGCATCTGGTTTTAACAACTCCCACTGTCTCTTGACCTTTGCATCTCAGGCTTCACTCAGGTATGAGGAGTTTTGATTTCTTCCAACCAGCTTAGAGATAATGATAGGTCAGGCTGATGGGACCAGGTCAATCTGCTGATTTTCAAGGCACAATGGGTACTAGAATTTGGACTTCCCAAGACTCTGCACAACATTGTAACCCAGGAGTGTCAGATTCATTTTCATTGAGGGCCACATCAGCCTTATGGTTGCCTTCAAAGGGCCATTGAGTCCATGGATGGACAATTCATGGATACAGAGGGCCCACTATATATATATTTTACATAGTGATCAGTGCTCTTTAGTTTTTACCCAGTTTGGGTCCCCAGATGTTATTGAACAGCAACTCCACTTCTGATTATCCACCATGTGGACTAGGGATAATGAAAATTGCAATGCAACAGCACTTGTGGCTGAGGTTGGGAAAACGTTAGATATATAAAGTCAGACATCATATTCACAAACCTTGTATCCAAATTCAAAGCCTATTATGCTGACTAAATAGAACAAACTGCAACCTTCCAGGTATTACAGATTCACAACTCCCATCAGCTCTAGCCATGATGTCTAATGATAAGGAATAGGAGAGTGCAAAATGGCAAAAATCTGATTTTGTTTCAAATTTTGGATGCCCCCCATCCCCCATCCCATTCTGTTTTTAGGGAAAATTGGGAGATTCGGGAGGGAATAGGGTTTGATCTGTAATTTGAAATTTGGAGTTCCTTTTTCATTCCGGGAAAATTCAGCCCATTGGCGGAAATGGGGAAACTGGCATTTTTTAGGCTATCAGAATTCAACTTGCCACACTTGTAGGCTACATTTACAACTGCAACCCTGCCAAGATTCAGAATGTTTTGGTCATCCGTTTTTAGTATTTTTAAAAAGTTTCTACAAAGAATCACATAGCTGAGTTAACAAGTAAGAAAGGGCTTTATTTGTAATTTTAATGTATATTTTGGGGGAGAGATAGGCTGCTGGTGCACACACAAGCCAGAAAAAGTGCAAGGAAGTAGGCAGGTGCTAGATAGGTAGGTAAGGTAGGTACTAAATAGGGCTGAGAAGGGAATGAAATTGGAATGAATATTAACATGAATTGTTCCCAGCCTTTCTCCTCGTGGGGACTCAAGGGAGGCAGCAAATAAATCCCCCTTCCCTCCCTAACCTGTCCAACACTCACTCAAAACGAAAACAAAAAAACCCAAAAAGGTAAATAATGAAATCGTAGTAGAGATTGAGAAACGCATGCACAAAATGTCCTTTCAAACTCGCAGCCCTTTGTGTTTGTGGGGTTGAGACGCAGGATTCCTGAAAAAGTGGAAAAACCACAAATAAATAAAAGCTATATTTTCCCCTGGAAGAATGCCTCTTTAGAAATCTCTAGACCCTCTGGCATGACTCTGTGGTCAGTGGAAGGGGTCTAGAGATTGCTAGATATTACTCAAATCTGCAGATAATCAAATACGCAAAAATTAAACATGCCAACATGATGACTGATTAAATCTTTTTCTTTTCCCTTGATGAAAAATTATCTGTATCCTAAAAGCTTTGTGTAGCGTACACAAGGAGAGAGTTGGCTTTGGTGAAGATAACACATTTACTTACTTACTTACTTACTTACTTACTTACTTACTACTTAGGCGATCCCTTGTAGCCTGAGGATGATGGCCCTCCAAGTGTAGTGTCTTGGTGGTGGATGTGTAGGTGGCTGTGGAGAGCTATTCTTGACCCGCATGTTCTTCCGCAGTGAAGACTTCAGTTTCAAGGTAGAAGGTGGTCCTGGTCAGGGTTGGCTTGACACGCCTTCCTCTTGGCACGTTTCTCCCTTAGGCCCTCCACTTGTGCTTCTTCGATTTCTGCAGTACTGCTAGTCATAGCTGACCTCAACATAATCTGCCTCTCTTATCCCTGACTGGACTGCCACATCCAGAGGGGTCACCACTTTTGGGCCAAAAAAGAAAAATGAACTTTGGAACATGGAACGTACGGACACTGTTGGACAACACTGACAGTGGACGCCCTGAACTCAGGACTGCTATTATTGCAAGGGAGCTGGGACGCTTTAACATCGACATAGCATAGTTACCTTTGGAACAATGTATACTGAAATAAGTTATGTATGGCAAAAATAGTTAATTGTTATGATGTATCAGAAAGTAAAAATAAAAGAAAAAAGTGGGGAAAAAAACAAAACATCGATATAGCAGCGCTTCAGGAGACCCGGAGAGCAGGAGAGGGACAACTGAAGGAAGAAAAAGGAGGCTACATCTTCTCCTAGAAGGGACTGCCTGAAGAAGAACGAATAATACACGGAGTTGGCTTTGCTATCAGAAATGATCTGGTGAAGCACCTGTCCGAAGCATGCACTGGCATTAACGAATGACTCAGCCCTCCGAATTAACCTTGCCAAAAACCAACAGGCAACCATCATAAGTGCCTATGCATCAACACTAGATGCTCATGAAGACATCAAGGAAATTTTTTACTGTCAGCTGGACACCATCCTATTGGAGATACCTAAGGAGGACAAAATCATCCTCCTAGGGGATTTTAACGCAAGAGTCGGATGAGACTTCTACCTGTGGCCATGTATCATAGGAAAAGATGGGGTCCATGGCATCTTGCTTCTCACCAAATGTGCAGAACACAACCTTGTCATCACCAACACACTCGTCTGCCAGAAAAACAAGCTCAAGACATCATGGACGCAGATAACACATTACTGTAGTCATGAAATAAGAACATAATTTCTGCCTGTAGCAGGTTTTGTTTCCTGCAGGGGGTGCTCCAGCCTAGCTCTGTGGAGCCTTTGTCCCCTAGACGATTTCACATCATGCTATTGAACTACGAAGGAAGTGTGTCATGTTTTAGTTTTGTTAAAGAATCCCGAAAGGGAGGCTGAACTCAGCTAGAACTGCTGAATGGTTATGTTTGTAGATTTTCTTATCAGAGCAAAGTAAGACCTTACTTCAAGATTTTGGAGAGAAGCATATCCTTAAACATTTTACAGAGGAAAACTAGGGGTGCATCTCCGCTCAGATTTAATGCAGTTTGGCACTTTTTTAATAGCTATGGCTCAATGCTATGGAATCATGGAAGTTGTAGTTTTACAAGGTCTTTCGCTGTCTCTGCCAAATAATGCTTGTGCCTCACAAAACTGCAACTCCCATGGGTCCATAGCATTAAGCCATGGAAGCTAAAGTGGTGTCAAATTTGCATGAATTCTTCACATGTGGCCAAGCAACATCAGAATGTGGTCACGGCAAAAGCAAAAACACATACGTTAGAAGAAGCTGCAGCAATTTGCTTTTATTTGGGCCTAGTGGAAAGGGCAAGATTCTATGCACTCTTTCCTTCTAAAATTCAGATGCCACTGAATTTTGAATTCAGTGTGTGGCAACTGAAATAAGAAACCAAATGTTACATGGAACCCTGGAGAGGATTAGACAAGCAGTGAAGGTGAAAAAGAAAAGTGGATGTGGACTGTGTAGACATTAGGGGTGTGCAAATCTTCATTTTTAAATTGTAAATCATATCTAATTTGTATGTTTTGTATATACAAACAGATATTACAAAACATGGGGGTAGGGGGCAAACAAAAACTTAAGAATCAAAACTCACCCAATATTGGGTTGCTATGAATTTTTCAGGCTGTATGGTCATGTTCCAGAAGCATTCCCTCCTGACATTTTGCCCATATCTATGGCAGGCACCCTTAGAGGTTGTGACCATAGATGTGGGCAAAATGTCAGGAGAGAATGCTTCTGGAACATGGCCATTCAGCCCAGAAAATTCACAGCAACCAGGCCCGGTTCTTTATAGAGGCCCTTGAAGCCGCTGCTTCAGGCACAGCCCTTGCTGGGTGCACTTGAAGCGGTGGCAGCAGCGGTGATGATGACCATTGGGTCGCTCGCTGCAGAACAAGGAAGTACTTGTATTTTCGCAAGATAGTGTGGCTTAAAAAAAAACATTTTTGTCAAAACTTTAAAATTTTCCCAAAAATCAGTAGATGTATGAATATTTCTGAAATTTGAGTGGAAAGATCCCCTTTTATCTTGTGTCATTGGATAAAAAATTCAAGGAGATAGCTTTTGTAGTTTTTAAATATTGTTTGTAAAAAACTTTAAAATTCCCCAAAATTCCCCGGATCATTGAAACATTCTGAAACTTGATGGGCTAACAATGCTAGATCTATTCTATAATTGTAGGAAGTTTCATACCAATAGATCTAACATTGAGGGAGAAAGGCACCCTTGAAGTTTCCCCATTGGCACAATTACTTAATGAAAAGTAATTAACATTATAATTACAAAACAAATTCTGTCCAATTTCAGAAACACTTTAGAAACAATTTCCCCCCACACCTCCTAATTTCATACTGAGTATTGAAACATTCTTTTCATCATGCAGGCCTAGTAGACATGCACATCGCTCCCGAAGATCAATTTTTGATGGTAGAACTGAATAAATTCAAATGTCTTTGTTCAGTGTCTTCTGAAACTTCATTACTCCATTGAGATACCAATTGGTTCACATTGTATAGGATTTTGGAGACGTAAAAATAGTATTTTTGAAGCATGAATAAGCAAAGAAGATGAAACAAAAAAGATGAGTCCACATTTCACTATTCTTTAGGCTGCATTACAGATTAACAATTAGGCATCTGGAGCAAATCAGGACTATTGGTGTATTGCAGTATCCTCCAACCTAATGTCCTCCACCTATGTTAGACCCCAATTGGTATCATACCGAGGCTATCATGACCAATTTCATAATTAGGCTGACTCTCGTTCTGGGCAGAATGTAAGCTCCATCTGGGGGACTTCTTTTGAAATTCCTGTTGTTTTAGAATTGGAAATTTGATGACATACTGATTTTTATTTGTCATTAAAAAAATAAATTACCACACTACAGTTGCCTTGTTACATCAACTATTCCCAGATCTATGCTCTCCCCTAAACATCATTCATACAACGTTATAAAAATACAGCTGTCAGTTCTACATGTTCTAATTTCATCCATTACATATAATTATTGTAATATAATTTCTAATTGTTCATTCACAATCTTTCTGGATGATTTGGTAGTTTGAATTCACCATTGCTTTTATAAGGTAAAGGTAAAGGTTTCCCCTGACGTTAAGTCCAGTCATGTCTGACTCTGGGGGTTGGTGCTCATTTTCATTTCTAAGCCAAAGAGCTGCCGTTGTCCGTAGACACCTCCAAGGTCATGTGGCCGGCATGACTGCATGGAACGCCGTTACCTTCCCGCCGGAGCGGTACCTATTGATCTATTCACATTGGCATGTTTTCAAACTGCTAGATTGGCAGAAGCGGGAGCAACAGCGGGCGTTCCCTCCAGTCCCGGAATTTGAACCTGGGACCTTTCGGTCTGCAAGTTCAGCAGCTCAGTGCTTCAACACACTTCACCACATGGCATTAATATATGGTTTTAAATAGATCTTCTTTTATTTCTCCTTTTGCTATCCTTTATAGGTTAATTTAGGGCTCGAAATAGAACTTTGGGGAAAAACCTAGAGAATTTATCAATAAAGAATTGGTTAAACAGGATATGGGCTGTAGCCCTGTTGGTAGCATACTGATGGATCACCGCTGGAGAGAAGGAGAATAATGCACCTGACTCCATTGAGCTTTCCTAGTCTGCTCCTTCGGTGTTTTTTGGCAGTGCATGTAGTCCCTAGAGGGTAATGAGAACAATACAATGGCCCCTAAATCCACCGAAGTTGTATGGTTTGTGTGTGTGTGTGTGGTCTTGATGGGAGAGAGACTCATACCAAGCTTCAGTGCTTGCTTTTAACCACATTCAATGTTACATTGCAACTCCCCAGTGTATTTTGAGAACTTGTGATTACTTTTTCAAATATCACATTATAACAATGGTAACAGTACTTGACATTGGCCAAACACTTAGTTTCTGTGGTTTTTTAATTTGGAAGGAAATAATAAGTGCCCTTGGCAGGTGTACCTAGAACACGGGTGGATTTAATTGTCTATAACAATAGCCATTCAATATGGGAAAGCGGTGGGGTGGAGTGGGGTGAGGTGGCCTGAGACACAACACGATATCCTGAGACACAACAATGAATGGTTCCTACTCCTTTCTCAACCCGCATCTCCAAGTGAAAGGCTTGCAGGTTTTCATAATATCAAGTCCCTTGAGCTCAGACAAATAATTTTGCTGAGGAAGGTATTCGGCTATGCTAACATAGGGATTAGGAATTTGGAATGTAGGAACTCAGGCAACTAGTAAAAAAATCTCAGGAGCCTTTTTTTTTTTTTTTTTGCATCTCATCATACTGCTCTGACTTTGCCTGAAGAGATTGGTCATGGGAGTGAACTTACAAAAATGAATACTAAACAGATGGAAAATGAAGCTAGGAGTATGCCTAGAAGTCCAAGTCATGGTTTTCATCTGAAATCATGATGCACACAAGCCACATTTCACCCTGATAGCTGAATGAAGGTACTCCCTGGTCCAAAGTTGGACCACTTGTGACCTTACTGATAGCATTGGACTTCAGCTCCCATCATCCTTCACCATTTGCTTTGCCAGCCAAGGCAGATTGGGACTGTAATCCAGCAACTTCTGGGCAATGATGCTTTGCCCACCTTGTTGCAACAGGCAAGGGGTAGCAGAAGCTACAAGATATCCATCCTGGTCCATGCCAAACTATAGCAGGTTACAGTCAAACCATGTTTTGCCTTTCTTTTTTTAAAATCTGTGTCAGCTCAAACCCTAAACACATTGTTGGGAAATACATTATTTTGGACACTGGGATCTTCCCTTATGGAATAATTTAAAAGAAGATAAAAATTGATTAACAGAGTATTAGTTTGGGTGACATCTACACCACTGAATGCAGTTTGGCAACATTTTAACTGGATTAATGGGGGTTGTAGTTTCACAAGGTTTTTTTGCTTTCTCTGCCTACGTTTGCTGGGGCCTCACCAAACAATTGATTCCACAACATTGATCCATGGCAGTTAAAGTAATGTCAAACTGTATTAATTTTACAATGTGCACACATCCTAAGACTGCTTGGTGCTGGTCATCGACTGTAATAAATAAATATATATACAGTAGAGTCTCACTTATCCAACACTCACTTATCCAGCGTTCTGGATTATCCAACACATTTTTGTAGTCAATGTTTTCAATATATCATGATATTTTGGTGCTAAATTCGTAAATACAGTAGAGTCTCACTTATCCAACATAAACGGGCCGGCAGAACGTTGGATAAGCAAATATGTTGGATAATAAGGAGGCATTAAGGAAAAGCCTATTACACATCAAATTAGGTTATGATTTTACAAATTAAGCACCAAAAGATCGTGTTTAACAACAAATTTGACAGAAAAAGTAGTTCAATACGTAGTAATGCTATGTGCTAATTACTGTATTTACGAATTTAGCACCAAAATATCACGATATATTGAAAACATTGACTCCTAAAATGCATTGGATAATCCAGAACGTTGGATAAGCGAGTGTTGGACAAGTGAGACTCTACTGTACAATAATTACTACATAGCATTAATGTGTAATGAACTACTTTTTCTGTCAAATTTGTTGTATAACATGATGTTTTGGCGCTTAATTTGTAAAATCATAATCTATTTTGATGTTTAATAGACTTTTTCTTAATCTCTCCTTATTATCCAACATATTCACTTATCCAACATTCTGCCGGCCCGTTTATGTTGGATAAGTGAGACTCTACTGTATATCCTAAGACTGACCCTGACTAATCAGGATGGTTTGAGAATATGTGAATAAGCCTGTGGAAACTCAAATCCATTACAGTAAAAATGTATGCAATCAGGATGATTTTTCTCTCTGAGAGAAGATCATATCTGTGGTGGCCCTTCTAAAGGGCAGAAGGCCACCCATCCTAGATCCCAACAGAGGCCTAGGCAGTTTTGAACTCTTCCCCATGGCCACATCAAAGGATTTCCAGCAGCAGTTCTAGGTGCCTTTTCTTCCCCTCTATGAATATTCAAGTATTCATATTTGCCAGCAACAAGAATCAGGAGACCAGCCTTGGAGGTGGGAGAGGAATTATTCTGCATCTGATAAAGCAATTTGGATTTTGACTCCCAAAGGGATCCAAAGCACAAGATTCCAAAGGGGAAAGAACATTACAACATGAGGCAAGTCATAAAGAATTAGCATTATCACTGGATCATAATTATAGCAGACATTCCTATATTTTATCTCTTCAAAGACAAATAACAACAGCATATCTATACTTCTGATCATTATACTAAACACATGCAACTAGTAGCTCTTCAGAACTTTCTGGACTGCTATTGTCATCAGTCTTAGCCAAGATGGCTGATGTAATTTGAAGCACAACAACATCCAGAGGGTCACAAAATGCCCACTTTTGAATTAGGCAGTAGCTTAATTCAGGGATCACATTTGTATTAATCATTATTATTAAGTGACACCATAATTTCAGATTCTGTAAGAACATGGCCTTCTAGAGAAGGAATAGCCAACAGTTTCATGTTGAAAGATACCGTTGTGAGGAAGCAGCAATTTTTTCCACTTGGGCAGGGAATAATTTATACTTTTCCGGTTGTTCTTTTTTTAGTTGGTGTTATGAAATTTAGTGTCAAATCCTCACTTAGCTGCATTGCTCACTGAGAGGCCTTCGCAGAATCTTTGCAAGAATGAAATATTGTTGTAAGTTTCTTAGAAGAAAGTTGGAACACCAATGTGATATCAATAGCATATACAATTCCAGAGTTCTTTTTGTTAGGCACTCTCTTGCATGATCAAGAAATAGAATTTAGAGCCTTCAGATAAAAGAGTGCTGTTTTTCAGATATCATAGTGATGAGGAACTGAAAAATATGGATTTTTAGACATATATTGTATGCACATTAGAAGCAGTGAAATGTAGAAAAATCAGACTCTCTCTGTGTTAAATTTTAGGGATGCACAAGCTGGGAGAAAGGGGGCCAGTTTTCTATACATTCCAGTGTGAATTGGTTCCTAGTACAGCTTGACAGGTCAAGAGTGGCCTCTTGATGGATCTCTCTTTTGGTGTCTGTGACTTGCTACACGCTTTTAAGAGTACTTAAGATAGGAAAATGCTGATTGTGCATATTTATGTCCATGTATGTAAGCATGTGAAGTGACGTACTAATGACGAGATGTATGTAGAAGCATGTTCTTTGTCTGAAAATGTATAAAAAGCAAGTCAACGCCTTGATGGTCTCTCTGGTTTGCTTTTTGGAAGAGATTCCACTTCCAGGGACTCAGCTGAAATAATAAACCAGACTTTTTGGCCTCTCAGAAGGATCTCTCTTGCGTTATCTCTCCCTTCATCTACAACAATAGAATCATAGAGTTGGAAGAGACCACATGGGCCATCCGGTTCAACCCCTTGCCATGCAGGAAAAGCACAAAGTACTCCTGACAAATGGCCATCCAGCCTCTGTTTAAAAGCTTCCAAGGAAGGAGCATCTACCACACTCCGAGGCAGAGTTCCACTGCTAAACGGCTCTTCACAGTCAGGAAGTTCTGTAATTTGAAACCATTGCTCCAAATCCTAGTTTTCAGGGCAGCAAAGAACAAGCCTGCTCCCCGGCTGTCATGTCTCCTCTCATCCTTCTCTTCTGCAGGCTAAACATACCCAGCTCTTTAAGACTCTCCTCATAGGGCATGGTCCCCAGATCTTTGATGATTTTAGTTGCCCTCATCTGGACACCTTCCAGCTGGAATCTTTTCACACAGCACAAATTTCAGCAGCAACTCCAGTTCTGCAGCAGCTTTGCTACGGAGCCTGCTGGCTACATTAGAGAAGTACTTCCAGGGTGGCTCCATGGCAAAATTGCTGTCACTGGAGTTGCCACTGAAAAAAGCTGGTGGCAGCAACATGAGAGGCTTCCCGTGGTTACATTGGCCTCTACGGGGCAAGCCAGCCGGAGGACATTTTCCTCCATGTGATAAGGTTGGGGGGGGGGGGAGAGCCTGGATGGTGTGGGGCGTGGGGTTACAGGTTCCCATTCCCCTGAATGTGTATTGCCAGAATTGCCACGATCCATGGTGATTCCAGTGGCATGCCTGAAGAGGTCCTTTGTCAATCTCTCTTTTAAACTGTAGTGCCCAGAATTGGACATAGTGAGGTCTGACCAAAGCAGAACTGAGAGGCAGAATAGTGTCTTCAATCTAGGCATTAGACTCCTTTTGATGCAGCCTAAATTCCCATTGGCTTTTTAGCTGCTGCATCACACTGTTGATTCATATTCAACTTGTTGTCCACAAAGACTCTAAGATCTTTCTCGCATAGACTGTTGTTGTGCCAGGTGTATACATGAGCGTATACAAGGGGTGCATCTCCATGAGGCCTGCACAACTTGGCCCATGTAAAAAAAACTTCTGTGGGCTACCCCTCCCTCCCTTCCTTTCTGCCTGGCTGACCAGCTTTCATGGGCAGCAGGGAAGCTCTTTGTGGGCCACATTTATTTATAGTACAGTAGAACCCCGGTACTCCGAGTTAAACGGGCGGACCTCTACTCGGTCAACCGAATAACTTGGAATACCAGGCAGGACGGAGGCTGGATCAGGAGGCACTGCAAATGCCTCCCGATCCAGCCCTCGTCCCAGCCGCGGGGAGGCCTCTCCGTGGGGACGGAGGCTGGATCGGGAGGTGCTGCAAACGCCTCCTGATCCATCCCTCGTCCCAGCCGCGGGGAGGCCTCTCCGTGTGGGCGAAGGCTGGATCGGGAGGCGCTTGCAGCACCTCCCGATCCAGCCTCCGTCCCCACGGAGAGGCCTCCCCGCAGTTGGGAGCACCCGCGGAACGAAGGGGCTCTCCCTCCCTTTGACTGAGGCTTGGAGCCAGGGAAGCAACTCCTGCTTCCCTGGCTTCAAGCCTCCGCCAAAGGGAGAAATCCCCTTCCTTCAACCGGTGTTTGGAGAAAACATCGGCTGAAGGAAGGGGCTCTCCCTCCCTTTGACCGAGGCTTGGAGCCAGGGAAGCAACTCCTGCTTCCCTGGCTCCAAGCCTCCGCCAAAGGGAGAAAGCCCCTTCGCTCGGTGGGTGGGCAAAAGCCCTCCCCGTTCACCCACCCACCTGCCCGCCCGTGCCTCGGCTCCTTCGTTACGCCAGGGCCGGCAACACCGATGCCCGATGTGGCGAAAGAGTCGGACGTGCGTGTTGCTAGGTAGATAGCAAGCTACCTAGCAACACGCACGGGGCGCTCGCCCCTTGGGAGGTGCCCCCTGCGTGTTGCTAGGTATCTTACTATCTACCTAGCAACACGCAGGGGCCGCCTCCCAAGGGGTGAGCGCCCTGTGTATGTTGCTAGGTAGCTTGCTATCTACCTAGCAACACGCACGCCAGTGGGCCGCAAAGGCACTCCCCGTTCACCTGCTCGGATTACACGGAGGCTCGAACGAGCGGGGTTTTACTGTATTTATATTCCGCCCTTCTCACCTTGAAGGGGACTCAGGGCGGATCACATTATATACATATAGGGCAAACATTCAATGCCCATATACACTTAAAACCGAGACAGACGCAGAGGCAATTTAACCTTCTCCTGAGGGGATGTTCGATTCTGGCCACAGGGGGGAGCAGCTGCTTCATCATCCACTGTGATGACACTTCCTCATTCCAACGTCATAAATTAGTTAAATTTGCCTCCCCACTTTATAAGTGGTACCTTATTTCCTACTTGATAGATGCAACTATCTTTCGAGTTGCTAGGTCAGCAACAAGCAGGGGCTATTTTTTATTTTTTAATTGACGGGTGCTCACCCCGCCATGGGCTGGCCTCAAACTCATGACCTCATGGTCAGAGTGATTTATTGCAGCAGGCTGCTCGCCAGCCTGCACCACAGCCCGGCCCCACATTCAGTCTGTGAGCCATATGTTGTGCAAGCCTATGCTACACTGTAGAATTAATGCAGTTTGACACTTGCTTTGACTGCCATAGCTCAGTGCTGTAGAATCTAGGAACTGTAGTTTTAGAAGGTCTTTAACTTTCTCTACCAAGGAGTTCTTGTGCCTCAACAAACTACAACTCCACAATTCCATGGCAGTGAAAGCGGCTTCCAAATGTTTAATTCTATAGTTTTGATGCAGCCAAGGACTAGAGGAACATATAACTAAATATGCCAGAAGGGGAGCTTTTATTGAAATTTAAGCTGAGGACAAAAGTTGGAGGAGGAGAAACTGGGGCATTTTAAAAGCAGCCGAAAAAGTAGGATGACACTATTAGTTGGGAGGGTCTCTGCCAAATTGGAGGGTATGTTTCACATTTACAGCAACATTTCTCCCTTCAGGATACCCTTTAATTTATTTCCTTAAAGTTTTTTTTTTAAAAGTGAGAGCAGCCTGACCTCTGATTGTCTGCATGGGGGCTATTGTGATGGAGGGTTCGTGTGCCCTCTTGGTTCTATTCAAAGGGGCTGTCAACTCTTCACATTTGCTGAGTTAGGAGTTCAGGATCCCTGGGAAAATGAAAAACCGTGAATAAAGAGATTGCTATTTATTTTTTACCTATTTAAGGAACAACTCTATGATCCGGCACAACTCCAGCACAATTCTATGATCAACTTCTTCTGGAAGCTGGCCATAGAATCGCATTGGAGGACCTGTGCGTGGATCTGTTTTTCAAAATGGGCTCTGGCTGTTTTGGCCCTTTTGGTCAGTTGTAACGGCCACCACCATTTCTTTTTGGCCGCAACAGACCACGTGGCTGCCCAAAACGGCTGCCTTCAGTTTCGTTTGGCTACACATGGAGTGCAGAGAGGGAGATAGCCGCTCGCACATGGGTTTCCCTGAGAGGCTGTGAGCCCTTCTGTCTGCCCGAGCCCATTAGAAAAAGAAAGCCACTCAAGTGCTCCATGTTCTATCTCACTGCCTTTGTTGCTCTTAGGATCTTTCTTTTGGACTCAATTCCAGTCTTTTCCTTTGGCAATTTCATTTATCGTATGGCCTGTGAAAAAGCATTTGGAGGAGGGTTGTTTAAATATTGGGTTGGTTTACTTAAGGGATAGGAGCCCCGGTGGTAAAGTGTGTTAAAGCACTGAGCTGCTGAACTTGCGGACCAAAAGGTGCCAGGTTCAAATCCCGGGAGCGGAATGAGCACCCGCTGTTAGCCCCAGCTCCTGCCAACCTAGCAGTTTGAAAACATGCAAATGTAAGTAGATCAATAGGTACCGCTCCAGAGGGAAGGTAACGGCGCTCCATGCAGTCATGCCAGCCACATGACCTTGGATGTGTATACAGACAATGCCAGCTCTTCAGCTTAGAAATGGAGATGCGCACCAACCCCTAGAGTCAGACATAACTGGACTTAACATCAGGGGAAACCTTTACCTTTACCTTACTTAAGGGAAGGGATAGCCTGATGCCCTTGAGTCCCCACAGGCAGAATTCAAATCCTCCCCAGGTCTAGTTGAAGGATATTAGAGGAAAGGATCCCAAAAAAGTGGTTTTTTAAGCCTGGTGCCTTAACCCAGATCTAGCTTAAGGGGATTAGAGGACAGGACTCCAGAAACAGTAGTTTGTTAAGCCTGATGCCTTAACCTAGGGCTAGCTGAAATAAATTAAATGAAACGATGCCAGAAATAGTGGTTTATTAAGCCTGATTCCTAGAGACAACCTTTTAATCAAATCTGTGAATAATAGAATTTGCAAATGTGGAGGAATTACTGTATTTAGTATATTTACAGGGGGTCTGTGTATATCTGTGTGTTTTGTATGGGGGAGGAACTTCTTGCAACCCACAGGTACTGCTGGTAGGGTTCCCCACTCAGCCAGCCAGGTTCTCCTGCTGTTTTCTGTGATCTGTGATCAGTTGCCAGAGATAAAAGCCTATTTAAAAATTGGGAGCTACTGCATGGAACAGAGGTCTGGGTTGCAGTCGGGAAGCCATTGCATGGACAAGAGGGTACTACTGAGATTAGTCTTCCTGCCTCACCAAACAAACATTGAGGCAGCGGTCCATACCTGGGACAACTGAGTGCTGTGGGCCAGCAAAAGAGAGTAACTGGGCTTTTTTGTTGACTTTTCTGGATTGATATATGGAAAATGTGTTGTCCGATGATGATACAAGAAGGGTTTTCTAGCTCGTCTTTGCTCAAAAGGGTAGAGCTGGTGTTGCAACACAGACTCCTTAAAGCGGCAGACCAGACGTTAGTAAAAATACAGTTTATTAGTTCACAACCAAAAGGAGCCCAAAAACAAACTCAAAAGGCTCAGAACACTTAATCTTCAGTGTGAAACACAGAATTCCCAGCAATCAACACAAAACCCCAGACCCTGGAAAATAACCCGGATTAAACCGGAGTATAATCCGGTTTAAAAACAAACTTAGTAAAACAACAAAGAAGGCACTCCAATTCCCAGCAGGACATCAGCAGGCAGCAATAGATGACCAGCAGGGCCCTGAAGACGTCTGCCGAAGTCACCCAAACACAGTGTCGACATCGTTGAGTCCAATCCGGGTCAGAGAAGGAGAAGTCAGAAATACGAAATCCGGGTCAGAGAAGGAGAAGTCAGCAATACAAAATCCAATCCAGGTCATACACAGAGCCAAAGCGTAGAATGCAGCACGGCAAGTTTACAGAAGTCTTCCCAAAGCACGTCTTCCCAAACAGCTCACAAGGACACACGAACACCCAACAACACTTTGCCGACTGCCAAGGTGATCCATTTCCCAAACCCACTTTTATTCACAAATCATCCTCAGAACTAGAATCAGCCAACACCCTGCTAGCACCTGCAGCCTGTTGCCTCAATTCCTCCTCAGAGCTAGAATCAGACAACGCCCCACCAGACCGCCTTTCAGCTGAAGCCCCTTGCCAATCCCTCCACCCAGTCCATCTTTTATCCAAATCCATAATTCCCCAAGACCTAGCTGTATCCCACTGTGCCAACCCTCGAACATGTTGCTACTTGTGGGTTCTCTAAAGATGTCCTGGATCTCCTGCACCTTAGTCCAGTCCATTACCTCATCCTCTGAACTTGTCATCCCATCCTCCTGATTCTCAACCCCATCATCCCCCTCAAAGCCCTCAAATGAGTCATCATCAGTAGGCTCCATAAGTATTTCCCGGATCTGCTTCCTTTGTTGCTCCTCATCGGAGTCTTGCTCACGAGTAGACTTTCTTCCTCTTCTAGTGCACCTAGTAGTATCATTACTCAAAGACTGCATCACAACAGGTGGCACCAGCTTTACGTTATCATCTTGTGATGTGATAGCTGACCTCTTGGCTGCTCTGCTGTAGGTTCAAAGATCAGTTTGATGACCATGCCAGTCTTCCTGGTATAGCTGTGAAAGTCATCAAACCACTACGCTGAGGCTGAAAGACAAAGCTACAGAGAGCCAGCACAGTGAAGTGATTTGACTAAGACTCTGGAGACCGTGGTTTGAATCCCTGCTTGGCCATGGAAGCCTCCTGGCTCATCTTGGGCAAGTCACACTCTCTCAGCCTTAGAGGAAAGCAAAGACAAACCTTTCTGAATACATTTAGCCAGGAAAACCTAATTATAGGGTCACCTTAGGATCACCATAGTCTGAAATAACTGGAAGGCTCACAACAACAAATAGAGATCAGCTAGGTTATACATGGGTCTGGAGGTTCAAGTGCGTGCCAAAGAGGAGCATAGCTGAGTCTGCTATGGGGAAAAAAGAATCAGAGACAAACAAATCTTTCTTATCAGCTTGCTAATCTATATGCCCTGCTGAATAATATGCATCTGGGACAGAGCTTGGAAAGGCGACTTTCATTTAGATTCCTTATTCCAGAATCCCCCAGCCCCTATGGCCACCCCTCCTGCTGTCTGGGACTATTAATCCTCAAAATAATGTTTCTAATCTAGGGTCAGCCTATAACTTTGCACAAATCAAATACAAAGTTCAAAACGAGATACTTAACACTTCCTTTTCTAGACTACCTCTTGCAGCATTGATGAGAGATCTCTCCTTTCACATTTCATCACAACACCTGAGCATTCCCCATATGATGAGATGTGAATGAGCACCTTACTTTGATAGGATGGGGAGAAATGCCAAGGGAAGGAACACTGGCACAGAAGGGCAGAAAAATGAATTATACAAGGAAAAGCTTGGGGAGAACTGGTGTAACTTTCCACATTATGACTTCCAGCCCCCATCAGCTCCAGCCAGCATAGGCAAGGGAAGGGGATTATGAGAGTTATCATCCAAAACTAGCTGGAAGTCCAGATAGTGCTTATCCCTACATTAAGCAAGTCTAGTCCAGTATCCTTTTTTAAAATGGAGCCAACCAGAGCGCTGTGGTAACCCTAAAGGAAAGGACTTGCACTCAGTAGTTCTCCCTTACCCTTCCACATGTTCACTGATAGACCGCCTCTGAACCTGGAGGCTTCATTAGCACAGCCTGGTAAATAGCACTTAACTCCTTCAAGATTAATTCTAATCCCCTTTAAAGTGATCTAAATCAGTGACTGTCATCACAGCCTAGTAGAAGCGAACACAGAGTTAATTACATAGTATACAAAGTGCTTTCTATTGTCTTTCCTGGGTGTACTGCATAGAATCATAGAGTTGGACTAGACCACACAGGCCATCCAATCCAATCCTTTGCCATGCCGTTGGACTTTACTGGGAATGCGGATTGACTGGAATAGAGGACCTTGTATTATTCAATTTCTGTCCAGAAACATACTTTCTCTCTTTTCACTTTCTTTGCTGTCATGTCAGTCTTTGATTAAACCTTTTTACTAAACAGAAAAGCTTCAAAGGTTTTAATGTACTTTAGATCCCACTGTATTGTCCTACTCACATCATTTTACATTGTCTTCCTTTTGAAATCCATATTTTCCTGTCACAGAAAACCTTTGAAGAAGGATAAAATGTCACACAATTCCATCTAATTGTAAGCACTATAACTCTGCTTTTGGAAAGTCTTTCTCTTTAGAGAGTATACTACAGACGTCTGGTCATTTTGCCTGATTTTTGGTTTTTCCACCACTTCTAGTGATTTTTTTTTTGATTGGATGATTCAGCATGCAAATCAGAGCTTTTGAAACTGTGTGTCAGAACACAGTAGTATGTCAGCTGCAGTGTGTAGGTGTGTTGTGTGAACATAATGAGAAATGACAATCCTGGAAATGTATGTTGTTATCATACCAGAAGTCATATATTTTTAAATATATATGTTGTAGAACAGCCACCAGAGGCTGATGGTTTAACTGATGATTTAGAGAGGATTGTAAGCTTTCCTGTGGCACAAAGTGATGGGCCCTCAAGTCTGGGAAATGATGGTTCTGTCTGTGAGAAAACTGGCTTGGAAAGTGCAGGACGTCAAGGTCGTTCAGGGAAGTCAGAAGTAGCAACAGCAGATAAGTATTCGAGTGAAGAGTTAAGTGATAAGGTACCAATGAGAACCCACCTGCAGCTACAGAGATCAACAAAAGTCTTCATTTACAAATCAGAACCAAAAATAGACTGGGAAAGAGATTCACAGGAAACAGAATGATTTCATGCGTGTCTATTAAACAACATCATTTACCTTAAGGTCATTTCAGGCAACGCTGCGTAAGAGTGAGAAGCTAAGCCTGAGTTCTCTAGTTCCTGGTTCAAGTCAAGCTCTGATTTTGGATTTAATATATCCTGGAAATGTTCTGTGTTCCTGTTCATGTACTCCTGTTCAAGTGTTAGTACAGTAGAGTCTCACTTATCCAAGACTCGCTTATCCAAGGTTCTGGATTATCCAATGCATTTTTGTAGTCAATGTTTTCAATATATTGTGATATTTTGGTGCTAAATTCGTAAATACAGTAATTACAACATAACATTACTGCGTATTGAACTACTTTTTCTGTCAAATTTGTTGTATAACATGATATTTTGGTGCTTAATTTGTAAAATCATAACCTAATTTGATGTTTAATAGGCTTTCCTTAATCCCTCCTTATTATCCAAGATATTCGCTTATCCAAGGTTCTGCCAGCCCATTTAGCTTGAATAAGTGAGACTCTACTTATACCTTCATGATTGTGGATTTATGCTGTATTTGTGTTTCTTGGCTGTTTTTGGACTTTGCCACCTCTGGAACTTTATGAGACATTTGGATTATTGTTTGGTTATCACCTCTTGCTAAACCTTTTTGGATTGTATATCTTCCTTTCTTATTCCTGATTTTTATGTTTTTTTATATCATTTTAACAACGAACTGGACTCTTGTGTGGTGCAGTGGCCATAAGTGTTTCTAGGCATGGGGTGTAACAATATAAATGAAAGATTTTTATGAAATATGTTGCGTCCCCATACATTTTGTTATTACAATTTATGTAAGTATCTGTATCTCTTATAAGGTGTTGGTTAACTTCTGGTTTGCTAGTAAAACTGAATTACTGAATCACGAAATGATGCATGTCAAAAGACGGGTTACCAATATAAAATGTGGGAAAGCTCTGATAGTACTCCAAATTCATCTGAACCATACATTTTGAATGTGAAAGTGTTAACAAGACTCCACACTATATTTTCAGGCCTGTCTCTGAAAATTTTTTCATGCTTCTTCCATTTATACCCCCAAAAACTCTGAATATTCTGTGCCTAAAAAGATCATATGACATTCATAAGGTTGCCATTAATGCTCACACAACTTGAAGGCATACAAACTTGTTAGTGTTTGGCCCCTTCTACACTGCTAGATATTCCAGGCTATCAAAGCAGAAAATCCACATTATCTGGCTTGAACTGGATTATCTCAGACTACATAGCCTTATAACCCAGTTCAAAGCAGATAATGTGGATTTTATACAGCTGTGTAGAAGGGGCCTTTGGTAAAGTTACTTTGGAGGACTAAGACTAATGTCCTCATTCCACAAGAGGGGGAGGGAAAGCGAGTGGAATCGTCTTCTTTGTTTGGTGTTCCATGATGTCTTTAAAGAAGACGGAGAATTTGTTCAACCCATCACACAGGACCACCTCTTTCTAGCTTGACCATTTCAAGGATGCCAGCACACTTTTGAAAACACGTCTTTCTATGAGATCATCCTCTTTGAACTCCTACTCTCAATGAGAGTGACATGCTTTTTAAAACACCTATTTCCATGGGACCCACACCATCTTTAAAGCACTAATAGAGACAGAAGGAGCATTAGCAGATTACTCACATGGAAATGTCACACGGAAATATCACAAAGTAATTGGACAAATCCACCACTTCCCATCACAAGGAAAAATACCAATTTTTAAGTGTTTCTGTGTGCAGGGAGAGGAGTGGAATTGATTTTAACTAATATTTCAGATTCTACCATTTCTACGTTCTATGGAGACGAGTCCCACGAGCAACCACTGGAAGCAGTCCTGCGTTGTTTGATGGGCTCCTTGGTTTTCTGTCTTTGACGTGTTTAGAAATGGAGGAAAAACTTCTGTCTAATGAGGCCCGAAGAATATTCCCACCAGACATGGTCAATGGTCATGTTGCCTGAGAGTATCAATCTCTCTTTCTCTCCCTCTTTCTCCAGTTTTGCAAGCAAATTCAGTAGATTTTGATAAATGCTGTCTTATTATATCACACCAGCAGTGCTACATTGAGATATAGTTAGTGTCATGGTTACTCTTGCCCTGTTCATGACTTTTTGCTTCAATGTTTCTCTCTCTTTCACTCACACACAAACATACATACATACTTCCACCTTCCTTTTCCCTTGCTCTTTATTTCTGTCTTTTCAAAAAGAGCTCTTGTGAGGGAAGAAAAACAGTTCCAGTAAAGGGCTTCAAGGGCCACTCAAGGCTTGGGGTACCTTAGGACAGAGGCATTCCTAGGGAAGCATCCATTTAATTAATTAGAAATAGAATTGATTAACTTTGCACCAGACTTTGCTGTTGTGTGCCTTCAAGTTGTTTCCAACTTATGACAACTCTAAAGTAACCTTATCACGTGGTTTACTTGACAAGATTTATTTGGAGGGGGCTTGCTTGTGTCTGGGGCCCCTGGTGGCACAGTGTGTTAAAGCGCTGAACTGCTGAACTTGCGGACCAAAAAGTCCCAGGTTCAAATCCCTAGAGCGGAAAGAGCCCCCACTGTTAGCCCCAGCTCCTGCCAATCTAGCAGTTTGAAAACATGCAAATGTGAGTAGATCAATAGGTACCACTCCAGTGGGAAGGTCATGCCGGCCACATGACCTTGGAAGTGTCTATGGATAATGCCGGCTCTTCGGCTTAGAAAAGGAGATGAGCACCAACCCCCAGAGTCGGTTACGACTGGACTTAATGTCAGGGGAAAACCTTTACCTTTACCTTTACCTGCTTTTGTCTCCCTCTGAGCCTGAGAGAGTGTGACTTGCCCAAGGACATCCAGTAGATTCCCATGGCCAAGCAGGAATCTCCACTAGAGCTGAAAGAATATGCTAAGAGCATGCATCCCATCTGAAATCCTGTGGCTGCCTCCTGTAGAATTTTCTTTGCCTATTCTTTCCATTCTAGTGTGATACTAGCTGTCAAACAAGTACAGCATGCTGGCTCTTATACATAGCAATGAAGTAACTCTAAAGTGGTGCAATTCTTAATAATTTTAAAGGCAACCTCCACTGATTTGGGGGACTGGGGGGCAGTCAAAGATGTTCATTGCTACTATTTCAACCATCATCAACAGTCTCAAAGTTATGTGATCTACCTATGTTCATTATTTTGATTTATGTAATGTTCAACTGTAAGCCTGCCTCTGTGCTTTCTCCTTTCCCCATTGTCTTAAGGGTACAAGGGAATTAACTGTGTCCAGCTGTCGTCACACAGGGATATCCCATAGCTGTGCTTCTCGCACCACAGGGCTTGTGCCACATGGCAGGGAAGTTGTTAGGCGGAAATAATTAAACTGAAGCTATTGCAAGCAGGCTTTGTTTCAACACAATGGGCAATAAAACGCCCAGTCTCCCTCATATTGTCACCTGCCCTCTCCCATTCTGATACAGCAGGAAGTGGAATGCCATGTTATTTGAGCCAGGGCACACCATTTTCCTGTTTGTTGAGACAATTGAACCCATCCTTGCAACCATATAACTGCTACATAGCTGGTTCACATCACAGATGTAGTTCGATGAGTAATAATTACATACGGTCTGCTGATCGGATCCCTTAAATCTACCTTATAGCCAGCAGCCACAGTGAGCGATGGAGATCTATTGTGCTGGCAATTAGGATGCAGTAGGACGATCTCCTCTGTCCCTCATCCCCTGTGGTCTCTGGGACAACAATGACCAGTAAAAGGGGTCTTGTTTCTGATTTATCCACTAGAAATCACTAATAGGAGGAGATATTCTTGGACCAAAAGTTCTTCATATCAATAGGGTCTACTGTCATTTCACATATCTATACAAAATCCAGTAATGTATTCCCCACTGAATACATATTGTATGTATTCAAGCTTTTTACTTCCTTCTTACTTGCAAATGTCACTTATTGTTTCTCTTTCTTTGTTTTCCTTTGTCTCTGAAAAAGCATCCCTGCAGCTTCAACTCCAATAATGGCTGCTAGCCTTATCTCTAACATGGCAGCGTACCTTTACAGGCTCTTCTTGCTAAGTTTAGGTCAACTCCTTTTGTCTGTCTCCTTTCCTATTCTAAAATTGATTTTCTGAGACAATATGCATACATTTTCTTGGTTTTGCTTTACAGAGCATCTAGATCAGTGGTTCTCAACCGGTGGGTAAACTGGCTGGGATTTCCGGGAGTTGTAGGCCAAAACACTTGGGGACCTACGGGTTGAGAACCACTGATCTAGAGTAATTTATTTTTCTACCAGAAGCTCAAATTGCAATAGCCTTATTGCTTTCTGCTTAAGATAGAAACCAAATATTCCTACACCTAGCTCATGTGTTATCAGATGGAGGACAGATATCATCATCATCATCATCATCATCATCATCATTTAATTACTTATTAATCGCCCTCCATCCAAGATGCTCTAGGCAATTTACAAGCTAAATTGTAAAGGATAAAAATACATACATACAAATATTGATAAAATTAACATAGATCAAAAGCTCTAGTAAAAAGCCAGGTCTTAAGTGCTAGGGTAAAAGGCCCTAACTCACGCATGGCTCTCATATAGGACGGCAAGGCATTCCATAAGGCAGGGGCAGAAATAGAAAAAGCTCTGCGTCTGGTCCTTTCCAAGTGCACTTCTCTAGGACCCGGTACATAAAGTAAGTCGCGTTGGGATGGTCGTTGTGACCTCCGATGATGGGAGGTCACAATATCAAATATATCAAATACAAGACTTCAACTTCCCCACCCATCACCAGCCATTGATGGAGGGATGTAATGCGAGTGAGGAAACTGTCAGCTTTTCAAATACTGTGCTGTTTGAGGACAATGGGAGTTACAGTGTTCATGAGCGATCACTCGTGGCTGGGTATGGTTGTCTTCCAAAGGTACAGCCTTGGTGCTGTACCTCCAGCTAGAGCGCTCAAGGGCCAGGGATTCCCAGTTCATGCTGTTTATACCAGGTTTTTAAAGGTTAGCTTTAAGTCCATGTTTAAATCTCTTTTGCTGTCCACTGATAATCTGTTTTTTCTGTTCTTAAACTGAGAGAAAAGTAACTGCTTTATGAGACTGTGATCATGCATTCAGACAATCTGGCCAGTCCAGTGAAGTTGATGACAGAAACGTATCACTCTTATGCTGGCAGACTTTGCTTCTTCTCGAATGCTAACATTTGTCTGTCTGTCTTCCCAAAAGATTCACAGGATTTTTTTTGAAGGCAACACTGATGGAATCTTTCCAGTAGTTGGATGAGACATTTGTAGATGGCCCATGTTTCACAGGCATACAATAGAGTTGGAAGAATACTAGTTTTATAAACAAACATCTTGGTATCCCTATGAATATCCTGATCCTCAAACACTCTCTGCTTCATTTTAAAAATGTTGCACTTGCAGAGCTCTGGCAGTGTTGCAAATCAAATCAAATCAAAAATCTTTATTACGTTCATAGACCAGCATACTGATAATGTTGCATTTTGGCGTCAATTGCAACTTTTGGGGAGAAGTCAACATTTTCCTGCATGTTTAAAGTGCCTGGTAGGTCTTGCTCTGAATGACTGCATTATCAGTAGCATACTGGAGTTCTGTAATGTAAGTTGTTATCTTACTTTTGGCTTTCAGCCTGCTGAGGTTAATGAGTTTGCCATCAGTCCGATAAGTGATTTCCACACCAGTGGGAAGTTTCCCGTCAACAATGTGTAGAATCATAGTGATGAAAATAAAAATAAGGTTGGGACAATAAAATTATTTGACACCTGATTCCGTCTTAGATGGGTCACTTTGGGAGCCATTGCTGTCCAAGACTATTGCCATCATGTCTCCATGGAGGAACCTCAGAATGTTTACAAATTTATCAGGGCATCTGATTTTCAAGAGGATGGCCCAGAGTGCATTACGATTCATGGTGTCAAAGGCCTTTGCAAGGTCAGTGAATGCCTATACAAAAGCTGATATAGTTCCTTGTATTTTTCTCGGAGCTGTGAAGATCATATTCACTGTTCCTCTGAAGGGGTGGAAGCCAATCTGGGATTCAGGGATGGTGAAATAGGTAGAAGGTGGTTTGCAATTATTATTGTGAGGATTTTTCCAGTTGAGGTTAAAGGAGAGATACCTCGAAAGTTTTGATAGTCTGTTCTTTCTCTCTCTCTTTTTTTTTTTTTTTTTGAAAAAGGTGATGATGTCTGCTTGGATATTCTCTATCATCCACATTTTTTTCACTGAGCTTGTGGAGTTTTGCCAGCTTGTGCCCTTCTTCTTTAAAGATTTCAACATGGATCCCATCAGGTCCACAAGCTTTTTTAATTTTTTAGTTGTTGATGACTTTAGCAACTTCCTCCAAGGCAGGCAGCACTGCAAGCTCATCCCTGGTTTGTTGTTGTGGGATTTGCAAAAGAATCTCTTCGCCCACATTGGAATTGTGGTTAAGGAGGTTTTGAAAATGCTCTTTCCAACATAGTGCAAATGATTTTTTTTTTGTTCTTTAGAAGGTCAGTTCCATCTGATGAATGTAGATCAGGCATGGGCAAACTTTGGCCCGCCAGGTGTTTTGGACTCAACTTCCACAATTCCTAACAGCCAGTAAGCTGGCTAGGATTACTGGGAGTTGAAGTACAAAACACCTGAAAGGCCAAAGTTTGCCCATGCTTGATCTAGAGGGTATATACTATTATTTCTTGGATCATAAATTATCTTTGTGGTTTTCAAAAAATTCCCATGCATCATGGACATCTACAAAGTGTTAGATTTCTTTTTTTTCACCAGATGTTCTTAAGTTTTCTAGTTCTTATTTGGACCTCAGCTTTTGCACTAGCATATATATTTTTCTTTGTGATACAATTGACGTCTCTATGTCATATTTGGAAGGCGTTCCTTTTCAAAATCCCAAATGGAAGTCACCATAGCTTCATGTTGAGGTTGAGACACCAGAGAGTGTGCTTAGGTCTTCTGGAAGAGCTGGGTTAGAAAACCCGTTTAGCCATGGATCTTCCCTTTCCTTTGTGTGTTATGAATTTTGAGGATCTCTCTTTCCTTTCCCATCTTGTGAGTGCATTGGTTTTTCCTTTCCTTCTCATCTTGGAATCTGGGTTTTTTCCTTTCCTTCCCATCTTGGGAGTCTGTGGCTAAGAAAACACCAAATTGTTTGAAAATAATTGTACGATTTATTATCAGTAAAGATTTTATTTGTATTTTATATGTTTGGGGTTTTGTATACATTTTTCAAACAAAACTGGGCTGTGAACTGAAAAGGTTTAAGACGCTTTGGTAAAGACGGCTCTTGAAGAGCTGGCGTGTTCATTTTACACCTTATCTTTCTTCCTTGGAGTCTATGTTTGGGAGCAATCTTGATGACACTGTGAATCGTATTAATGTATGGTCTGTCCAGCAGTTATCAGTGCTTATCATAGTTCTTGTGCAAAGTACATTATGGCAACCTGTAGCATGTATATATGGTCTAAGGGCGCATCCAGACAGCTCACAAAAAGCGCGAGCTCCCACGTTTTTACTTGGGGCAGCCAAACAACGCCTCAGGTAAAAGCAAATTAATTCGGCAAAAAGCAGGAAAACCCTGCTTTGTGCTGAATTAATTAGGTACTGGATTAGACCCAAAAATTCCTGAAAGACCCAGGCCTAATCCAGTATGGCCATTGTCTGGACTGCCCGCTCAGAAGTTCTTGGACTTCTGAGGGGGTAGTCCACACAGCTTTTTTTGTGTTTTCCAGGCTCCATGAGTCCAGAAAACCCAGAGGGCTGTAACCCCCTCCCCAACCCCCCTAGAAAAGTCTTAAAAACTGAACATTACTTACTTGGCCACTGTTACCCTGCTGCCAGCCCTCTCCTAGTGCCATATCTTTGTGCCAGGAGAGGGTGGCAGCAGGGTATTGGGGGCCGAGTAAGTAATTTTTAATTTTTAAGGCTTTTCTGGGGATTTTTTGCTGCTGGGTTGTTGTATGTTTTCCAGGCTGTATGGTCATGTTCCAGAAGTATTCTCTCCTCATGTTTTGCCCACATCTATAGCAGGCATCCTCAGAGGTTGTGAGGTATGGAGAAACTAAGCAAGGAAGGTTTATATATCTGTGGAAGTTCCTGGGAGGGGGAAAGAACTCTTGTCTGCCATACAGCTTGGAAAACATACAACAACTCTGTGATCCCGGCCATGAAAGCCTTCAACAACACATTTTTTGCTGCTGTTTGGCTGCCCTGCTGGAAGGTCCAGCAGGGCATCTGGACACCCCCTTCCCACTGAAGAAAGCTCAGTGTTTTCTGCCAGTGTGGGGAAAGAAGTCTGTCCAGACTAGGATTTTTTAAACCTGAATTGGACCGGACTTTTCCCCTGTGTGGAACTGGTTTAAGATGTGCCAATGCAATGTAACATATAGGGAGAGCCCCAGCTAGGGATAACTGTATTGGAATTATAAGGGCGTGGAATTGTTACAGAAGGGAGGTAAAAATCTAGTTGCAGGGGTACTTTTTTGGGTGACACCCTAAAGCGAAAGCTATGCTATGGGATGGAGCCATTGGCAATTGGTTGCAATACACTAAAGGGTGACAGTGCCAAGGTCAAGAAGCATGCCATGTCCCTTTTGTGGCCATTAGATGTTAAAGTGATCAAACAATAGAATTGGAGCCTTTTGCAGGCACATCAGAAGTGTTTCAATTTTGAAAAAAAATCCTCTGCTAAAGAACTTACCATGATCTGTGGCAGATTTACAGTTTTGCTGATAAACTCCTAGTAATAGTTGTCTTCTGATCTGCTAAGAAGAAGCTTAGCTTTAAAATTTGGGGTAGTTTTCCCACTCCTTCCCCTTGTACTGATTCCTGTTTTTTATCCCCTTGCTAAGTCTTGTGCCAGGAACTTTGGCTCTGCCCAAGTTCATGTTACTATTTATACCTGGTGTGAGTGTCCCACTGGACAGTTTTGATAAATTACCTTGCCTTATAACATGAGATCTATTGTAAGGCAGCAGATTTGGGCTGCTTGCTTGTTTCAGGGTTTAACAACCTCGCTGCGAGTGGGAGTGTGGAGAGTGACAATGAGGGTCAGGAGGCCAGGGAGGGGCTCCAAAAAGCCCAGAAAAGCTACGTGCAGAGACTGGACTCAGGGGCATGGTGCTAAAGGCCTGGATGGGCTGCCCATTTGGAGAGAACAGGATGAATCTGCTGCCACTTGCTTCCTATCTTCTCCCTCCCCATTCCCTCTCTATAACAGGCAGCAGACTTTCCTCAGCTAAAAAGTCTCCAGCAGCCAGCAACGGAGGAACTCTTTTGAACTGATAAAGAGCCCATTGTGTCTCTCTCTTAGGGTCACATTTCTCCAAATGCAATTTGAGCCTTGACCAACCAAAAAAAAAAAAACAGGGAAGGGAGAAAGTGCAGAGTGAAACGGAGCATTGTGGGCCAAGGCAGTTTTCAGGATTATGGAAAGGGCAAAAGAGAGATGGAAGAGAAAGGTGTGGAAAGGTATATCTCTGTCGTCAACACTTCAGCAAATTCTGTTTTGTTTGGCATTATTCTGGGACATTAGTTATCAAATGTAGACACACTGATGATATTCACCAAGTCATCACAAACTTCATATATATCCGCCCTGAGTCCCCTTTGGGAGATAGGGCGGAATACAAATAAAGTTTATTATTTTATTATATATGTTTTCCAAATCCTTTTCTTTTATAGCATAAGGTGATGAAAATGTACTTGTTCCATTGGATTATAATAGAAGTAAGCAAGTAACTCTCTCTCTCTCTCTCTGTATGTCTATGGTATGTTCCCCAAAATGTATACTTCACTTAACAGCAAATAATAGCTGTAATAATTATTTGAAGACTAAGTAAATGTATTTACTGTCAGCCATCCCTATCCACAGATTCAATAATAATAATAATAATAAGAAGAAGAAGAAGAAGAAGAAGAAGAAGAAGAAGGTTTGGATCATTGATGTTGCCATCCCAGGTGACAGTTGCATTGACGAAAAACGACAGGAAAAATTCAGCCGCTATCAGGACCTCAAGATTGAACTTCAAAGACTCTGGCAGAAACCAGTGCAGGTGGTCCCGGTGGTGATGGGCACATTGGGTGCCGTGCCAAAAGATCTCAGCCGGCATTTGGAAACAATAGACATTGACAAAATTACGATCTGCCAACTGCAAAAGGCCACCCTACTGGGATCTGCACGCATCATCCGAAAATACATCACACAGTCCTAGACACTTGGGAAGTGTTTGACTTGTGATTTTGTGATACGAAATCCAGCATATCTTTCTTGTTTGCTGTGTCATAATAAAATAATAACTTGTTTTTGTATGCCGCCTCCATCTCCCCAAGGGGACTCGGAGAGGCTCACATAGGGACAAGCCCAACCATCAAACATCATAAAAACAGTTTAAAACATATAACATCATGATTAAAACAGACCAACCAACTATAATTTAAAACAGTTTAAAATTACAAAACCATAAGACATAAAACAATGTTAATCAATCATCAGTGAGACATCGACAAATCCAGCTAAACATGAGTAGGTAACTGTCACAGCTCACTAAAATTGGAGCTGATTAATAAACTGCATGAGAAAAATAAAATGTATAGGATGGACAAACTGGGCGGGGAAAATGATCTTGAGGTGGAGAACAATAGTAAGGTGCCAGAACAGAGTACAAATCTAATTAGGAGCTGATTATTAGGACTTGGCTAAGCAAATGCACAGTGGAACAGCCATGTTTTTAATTCTTTGAGGAAGATAGAGAGGGTAGGTGCTAAACTAATCTCCCTGGGGAGGGAATTCCAGAGCCGGGGAGCCACCACAGAGAAGGCCCTCTCCCGCGTCCCCACCAATCGCACTTGCGAAGGGGGAGGAAGTGAGAAAAGATTCTCTCCTGAAGATCTTAGAGATCGCACAGGTTCGTAGGAAAACATGCGATCACTAATGTTCAGGTGGAATATTTTTTCATGTAGTTTGAAGCCATTGTCCACCCCGCGACACAGCAGTCTCCCTGCCTGAGCTAGCGTGGTGTTGGGTTCCCAGCGCCTGTTGGTGCTGGGCGACTTCAACATTCACGCTGAGACCACCTTGACAGGTGCAGCTCAGGAATTCATGGCCGCCATGACGACCATGGGTCTGTCCCAAATAATATCGGGTCCCACTCATCAAGCTGGACATACACTCGACCTGGTTTTTGTTGCGGGCGACAGTTTGGTCGGAGTGGAAGAGCAAATTATTCTTCCATTGTCATGGTCCGACCACTATCTGATCAGTTTAAGACTAACCGTCTCTTCCAACCTCCGCAGGGGTGGTGGACCAATTAAGATGGTCCGCCCCAGGAGACTTATGGATCCTGAGAGATTCCTGAGGTCTCTTGGGGATCTGTCTACCATGGAAGCTGACGATCCTGTCGATGCCCTGGTCACTCGTTATAATGGCGAGTTGTCCAGGGCAATAGACACGATCGCTCCTGAGCGTCCCCTCTCGCTGCGTGGAGTTGCCCCAGTTCCCTGGTTTACTGGGGAGCTGGCGGAGATGAAACGTGCAAGAAGGAGACTAGAGTGCCGCTGGCGGACAACTCGTGACGTATCTGACCGAGCACGGTCTAGAGCCGCTATTAGGGCCTATTCCGCGGCATTGCGGGCAGCCAGGAAAGTTTTCTCGACTGCCCGCATCGCGTCTGCAACAAATAGATCTTCAGAGTTGTTTCGAGTTGTTGGGGAGCTCCTCCACCCTCCTCAGGTCGGGGGAGCACCCGACATCTCGTCAACTCGGTGTAGCAAGTTCGCTCACCATTTTGCAGACAAAGTCGCTCAGATTCGTTCCGACTTAGACGCCAGCCTTGATGCATTGCCAGGTGAGGTAACCGAGGCATCTGTCTGTTCGATCTTGTGGGATTCGTTTCGGCTTGTGCAGCCTGATGATGTGGACAAGATTCTTGGAGCGGTGAGGGCGACCACCTGTGCCCTTGACCCTTGCCCATCTTGGCTCTTAAAACAAGCCAGTGGAGGGCTAGTTGATTGGTTTGTGAGAATAATCAATGCCTCTTTGGAGCAGGGCATATTTCCATCTGGCCTAAAACAAGCTGTGGTGAGGCCTGTTTTGAAGAAAGCCTCCTTGGATCCGGCTAACCTCAGTAACTACAGACCAATCTCTAACCTTCCATTCTTGGGCAAGGTCTTGGAGCGGGTGGTTGCTTCCCAGCTCCAGGGATTCTTGGAAGATACGGATTTTCTGGACCAATCGCAGTCTGGTTTCAGACCTGGCTACAGTACCGAGACGGCTTTGGTCGCCTTGGTGGATGACCTCCGCAGAGAGCTGGACAGGGGGGGTGTGACCCTGCTGGTTCTCTTGGACATCTCAGAGGCTTTCGATACCATCGACCATGGTATCCTTCTGGGACGTCTCTCCGGGATGGGCATTGGGGGTACTGTTCTGCAGTGGCTCCAGTCCTTCCTAGAGGGCCGTTCCCAGTTGGTGAAGCTGGGGGACACCTGCTCGGACCCCTGGCCATTGACCTGTGGGGTCCCGCAAGGTTCCATTTTGTCCCCCATGCTTTTTAATATCTACATGAAACCGCTGGGTGAGGTCATCCGGAGTTTTGGAGTGCGGTGCCATCTCTACGCGGATGACACCCAACTCTACTACTCCTTTCCACCTAATTCCAAGGAAGCCCCTCGGATACTGGACCAGTGTCTGGCCGCTGTATTGGCCTGGATGAGGGCGAACAAGCTGAAGCTCAATCCTGACAAGACAGAGGTCCTCCAGGTCAGTCGTACGTCTGATCAGGGTATTGGGTGGCAACCTGTGCTTGACGGGGTTGCACTCCCCCTGAAGGCGCAGGTCCGCAGCTTGGGGGTCCTCCTGGACTCTGCGCTGACACTTGAGGCCCAGGTGTCGGCCGTGGCTGGGAGGGCCTTTGCACAACTAAAACTTGTGCGCCAGCTGCGACCATACCTCGAGAAGTCAGATCTGACCATGGTGGTCCATGCCTTAGTTACCTCTAGACTGGATTACTGCAATGCGCTCTACGTGGGGCTGCCTTTGAAGACGGCTCGGAAACTACAACTAGTACAACGATCGGCAGCCAGGTTTCTAACTGGGGCAGATTACAGGGCGTGCTCAACGCCGCTGTTTAAAGAGCTCCACTGGCTGCCATTTATTTTCCGAGCCCAATTCAAGGTGCAGGTTATCACCTACAAAGCCCTAAACGGTTTGGGACCCACCTACCTTCGAGACCGCATTTCCCCCTATGAACCCGCACGACCTCTTCGCTCGTCGGGGGAGGCCCTCCTCTCGCTTCCACCAACTTCGCAGTTGCGGTTGGTGGGGACGAGGGAGAGGGCCTTCTCCGCCGTGGCCCCCCGGCTGTGGAACTCGCTCCCCAGGGAGATTAGGCAGGCCCCTACCCTACTTTCTTTCAGGAAGAGCCTGAAAACTTGGCTATTCCAGAAGGCCTTCGTTGACTGATCCTTGTGGGATCATGTTATTTACCTATTAAGCAGTAGACCCTCTGGATTGTTTTTAGGATTCATTCAGCACTTTAAGTATTACACCTGCTGTATAATTATCCCTCCCTGATAACTTGATATTGCTTTGCACCTTGGCCTGGATCTTTTGACCCAAATCGGGATTTTAATATTATTGTGTATATTGACTTTTATGACTGTTTTTAATCATGTTGAAGTTTTACTGCTCGGTTTAATGTTTTATCTGATTTGTGCTGTCGTGTCTGGGCATGGCCCCATGTAAGCCGCCCCGAGTCCCTCCGGGGAGATGGGGCGGGATATAAGAATAAAATTATTATTATTATTATTATTGTTCTGCATCCTAGTCTCAAGGGCAGCAGAAAACAAGCTTTCTCCCTCCTTCCTATGACTTACCCTCATGTATTTATACACGTCCATCATATCACCTCATCTTTAAGGAGGATTAAGCATCCTTGTCCCCAGTCATCTTGTTCTTGTAAAACTAAACACAGGGGATCTATCATTCTTTTATTTTATGAGAGATACCTGTTCTTTCAGGCAGACCAAATAAGACCCTTTGAAATACCCTCAGAGCTGGATCATACTCCAGACATGCCTCTTCATCATTTGATGAGGTCGATCCTCCATGATGTTTCAGAGAGAGGTTGCTACACATCTGACACCACAGACAGAACATCTGCATCATCCACTGTCACATCCAGACAATGCTTTTTAATGGGTTCAGTCAACATATTCCAGCTGTTGGTCATCAAATGTGCAATCATAAGCAAGTCTGTCACTTGCAAGTTGATGCCGATTGCACGTTGATGCTTATTATTTCCATAACATTGTGCATCTGTGCCCCCCCCCCCCCCAAGGCCATTTGCCCTCATTCTAACCATTAATGTAACAACCCATACTGTCTATGGGTTTGTCTGATGAAACAATTTTTCTTTGGCACTGCATTTACTTGGTTTGCATTTTTCCTGCAGTGAGCCTGTAAATGCCACACATACCACACAAATCGTAATGAGATTGCCATAACCAGGTTCACATTTCCCCAAGTGAAATTACCTTGCTATTAGATGGTGATCCCTGTTTCAAATCCCTTGCACTATTTGTGACCACACAGCTGTGGCTGCTCTACTCTCCCATCATGCATGTGAATATATGTACTTTCTGTTAAGTGAGAGTATGCTAACACTGACGTCATGATATGTTCACACAACCATCTTATAAAAACAAAGTTTAAAAACCTGTGAAAGAAGAACTTCCTTCCCACCAACTCATTCCTTTCTTCAACTAGACAACAAAGTGATGCCACTGCATTGCAAGCAACTTGCCAGAAACATGATGTGTGAAGATCACGGCTGCTATGAGGTGAATACACTTTTTTGTCCATGTAGTCAAGCTCTGTTTCTTAGGGCCCTTCAAGACAAGCCCTATACCCCAGGATCTGATCCCAGGTTTTCTGCTTTAAACTGGATTATATGAGTTCGCACTGCCAGATAATCTGGGATAAACAGAAAACCTGAGATCAGATCCTGGGATATAGGGCCTGTCTGAAAGGGCCCTTTATAAGTCTTGAGGTGGCTATAAAAAAGCACTCAATGTGATGAGGTCCTATGTGTGTGCCAAACTCAGGCTTGGCTTGATGCTCCCCCAGGGACCATGGCAGTCTATTTTGGCCTCTGTCGCGTGTTTGGGATGGTTTCCTGTCTACAAGACAATAGTGCTGGGAGGGAGGGTGGGAGGGAGGGTAGGGGGACATGAAGACGACACCCAAGTGCAAGCCTGCCACACACACACCCTCCGTCCCATCACCCTGGCAGTCTGCAAGCTGCCAGCTGGCCCACCGCCAAGGCTAATCCTCGGAGGCCCATCCAAAACACAGGAACCCATCCGGGAGTGATCCTCTCCACAAACAATGGGAGACTGAGGGGGAGCTCTCCCTGCGGTGGAATTAAGGCTAACAGGACGTGCCGAGCCAGCAGGCCAGGCAGCCAGCCGCCGAGATAAGACGCCACTGGGAACAATAGAAGGAATTGGAAGGCTGCAGCCTGGACTGAGCACCACCCAAACTGTGAAGAATGGGCTTTGGGGATGGAGACTTAGCTGGCTGCCACAGGCAGACTTTAAGGGGTGATGCGGCTGGCTGAAGGTTGCTGTAGGTAAAGGTAATGCAGCTGGTTAGGGGTTGCTAAAAGCAGCGAATAATTATTTACTTCTGGTGAGTAAGTGGTGAGTGATACCTGTGGTAGAGGTAGGGGTCTTACAACAACAACAACAACAACAACAACAACAACAACAACAACAACAACAACACCAGGTGACAGTCGAATTGATGAAAAACAACAGGAAAAACTCAGCCGTTATCAGGGCTTAAAGATTGAACTGCAAAGGCTCTGGCATAAACCAGTACGGGTGGTCCTGGTGGTAATTGGCACACTGGGTGCCGTGCCAAAAGATCTCATTTGGAAACAATAAACATTGACAAAATCACAATCTGTCAACTGCAAAAGGCCACCTTACAGGGATCTGCATACATCATCCAAAAATACACTTGGGAAGTGTTTGACTGTGGCGCAGGCTGGAGAGCAAGCCAGCTGCAACCGGCTGCAATGAATCACTCTGACTAGGAGGGCATGAGTTCGAGGTCCGCTCAGAGCCTATGTTTGTCTTGTCTTTGTTCTGTGTTAAAAGGCATTGAATGTTTGCCTATATGTGTAATGTGATCCGCCCTGAGTCCCCTTCGGGGTGAGAAGGGCGGAATATAAATGCTGTCAATAAATAAATAAATAAATTGACTTGTGATTTTGTAATACAAAATCCAGCATACCGTATATATCTCGTTTGCTGTGTCATATAATCTTTGTGTCAATAACAACAACAACAACAACAACAACAACAACAACAACAACTTTATTTTTATACCCCACCACCATCTCCCTGAAGGGACTTGGGGTGACTTACAAGCAGGCCCAGGCCCAGGACATACAACAAAATTCACTGACTAAAACAATTAAAAACATAATGACATAACGGTCAATTAAAACAGCAAAATATAAAACCACAGTACAGTTAATCATATTAACAAAACTCAACAAACCAGCAACCAGGAATACGATGGGAATGATCAGATTAGAGAGGACTGGGCATGGACTTGTACAAAAAGCAGACTGTAGGGCCAATGCGAGGGGTAAAGTGCTGAATACAGCCTTTTCAGTGAACTAGGGCTGGGCATTACAGTACAGCAAGCACTCGGAAAACAGGTAATTCTCCTGATATCTGAAGCTCACTTGCATCTGAGGGCCAATCTACCCCGAGTCTGAGGCTGGATCTACACTGCCATATAATCAATCTTCTGAATCCATATTATCTGCTTTAAACTGGATTATATGACAGTGTAGACTCTTATAATCCAGTTCAAATCAGATAATCTGGATTCAGAAATGGGATTATATGGCAGTGTAGATGGGGCCTGGGTTTGCAAACTCTGTACGTGTGAGATTACATAAATCAGCCTTGGATTCACAGATTCCCCACATGCCTCATATTTCCATGAACTGTCCTGTTTTTGGCTGAACCCTCTGCCTTCCCACTTTTTCATTTCTTGTAAAACTGCTCAGTTCCTCACTCCCATCCCCCACACACCTCCCCCCTTTGTCCTTAGTTTATGTCAAATCATGCAAATTGACAACCTTATCAAACATGCTGACAGAATCGCCCATCCAGGGGCATTGGGAACCCACCACTCTGACGCCCCACAATGCCCGATTAATCCGATTCATCCGAGTCCCCATCCCACTGGGGGAAGTGTTTGCTGCCTGGCCTCCACCTATTAATCCAAGGCAACATGGGAAGCTTCCCATGTTGCCACTGTGGAGGCATGTGCTGGTCCGCCTTCAATTTTACAGCAGAGCCCCACCCAAAATTGCAGTATGTCATGGGATGGGAGCCAGTGGGCTCTGTTGTAAAAAGATAGATGAACCGGTGTGTGTTGCTGAATTCGCCTCTGTCTGATTAAGTCTCTAGTTTAAATAGCAAACTAGAGGTGAGGCAGCAGTGAATTGTTTCTCTTTCCAGCAGGCTCGGGCAAAAGCAAACTGCTTCAATATTTATTGCATGAGATGCAATATATATGAGATGCTCCTAGCTTGTGTGTTCTTCATTATTTACAATTCCTGTTTTCTTCACAATGTAATGTTATTTGGCCACACTTGTGTATTTTCTTCTGTGTTGTACATAAGAACCAGGCCACTGATCCAGACCAAGAAACCAGTCATGCTGCTATCTACTTTCATGCTGCTAGTCCAGTCATGCTGCTATCTACTTTCTCTATTAACAGTATTGCATTAATAATCATTGGTGTATTTATTTGTATTATTATACTTCACAGATGGGAAGGCTCTCATGACGGCATATTACGTATTATTTAAATTTGTGTATATATGTGTCTTCAAGTCATTTGTTGACTTGTAGAGACTCGATGAATTTCAGTGGTTTTTCTTAGGTAAGGGGTGCTCCAAATTGGTTTTAAATTATCTACCTTAATTTTAAAAGACAAAACATAGCTCATGAATTTAAAATCTAAGAAGAATACCGGTAAGACAGAATTCTTAGGGAAAAGAGAATACAGAAGTGTAAAAAAACAAAAACAAAAAAAAAGCAAGGGCCTAAATTCTTAATGTGAAGGTTTCTCATCTTAACAAAACAGCTTCTAGAGAGATGCAAAAAGCTGATGGAGTTGGCTTCTGTGGATGGCTAGCTTTCTTTCTTCCTCTCTTCCTCAGGTGATGGAATGGCTGCTGGACGAGAACTAGAAAGAGATAAATCCCAGTAGAGTTGGTTTCTGTCATATCTCTCTCCATTGCTTTTAGTACCCAGCCTCCATACACCCAGCCTCTGAGTGTATGGAGGATCCCTTCCAAGTTATCATGGCTAACCTTTTTGATTTTATTATTTTTCTTTCTGAAGGTACTGCTGCATTGTAAGACAGTGAGTCTGATAACCTAATTATGTGCATTTTAAAAAGTATCTTTCTATTTCATTAACTGGGAAGAACTGTCAAGAAGTTGGTGTGAGCAGACACTGTTGGTGTAAGAAAGTTTTCACATGCAGACTGTATGTAGAAAGACATTCCTCATATACAGAGTCACAACTAGATTCATCCAGGTCTCTTGCTGCAGAAATCCATGTATGAAAAACAGAAATGGAAGAATAAATATCAGTGTATTAGAAAAATATCTAAAACCAACCCGAGGCTAAGAAAAATGTACAATTGCATTTCATCACTCTGCATTTTGGTGCCACCTGTGAAAAGATACATCAGCATTTTCTAACTCTCCAACTTTCTCCCTGCCCTATAGAGTTGTATCCATTTCATATCTTTTCATATCTTTCAATGTTTTACAGGAGACAACTGACACACATGTGGCCGGGCAACATAACATCTTTACTAATGACTTAGATGAAGGCACGATCATCAAGTTTGCAGACGACACAAAACTGGGAGGGATAGCTAACACTCCAGAAGACAGGAGCAGAATTCAAAACGATCTTGACAGACTAGAGAGATGGGCCAAAATTAACAAAATGAAGTTCAACAGGGACAAATGCAAGATACTTCACTTCGGCAGAAAAAATGGAAATCAAAGATACAGAATGGGGGACGCCTGGCTTGACAGCAGTGTGCGCGAAAAAGACCTTGGAGTCCTCGTGGACAAAAAGTTAAACATGAGCCAACAATGTGATGCGGCTGCTAAAAAAGCCAATGGGATTCTGGCCTGCATCAATAGGGGAATAGCGTCTAGATCCAGGGAAGTTATGCTCCCCCTCTCATAGAATCATAGAATCATAGAATCATAGAATAGTAGAGTTGGAAGAGACCTCAAGGGCCATCTAGTCCAACCCCCCGCTAAGAAGCAGGAAATCGCATTCAAAGCACCCCCGACAGATGGCCATCCAGCCTCTGCTTAAAAGCCTCCAAAGAAGGAGCCTCCACCACGGCCCGGGGGAGAGAGTTCCACTGCCGAACAGCCCTCACAGTGAGGAAGTTCTTCCTGATGTTCAGGTGGAATCTCCTTTCCTGTAGTTTGAAGCCATTGTTCCGTGTCCTAGTCTGCAGGGCAGCAGAAAATAAGCTTGCTCCCTCCTCCCTATGACTTCCCCTCACATATTTGTACATGGCTATCATGTCTCCTCTCAGCCTTCTCTTCTGCAGGCTAAACATGCCCAGCTCTTTAAGCCTCTCCTCATAGGGCTTGTTCTCCAGACCCTAGAACGTCTAGATCCAGGGAGCATGACTTCCCTGGATCTAGACGTTATTCCCTCTATTCTGCCTTGGTCAGACCACACCTGGAATACTGTGTCCAATTTTGGGCACCGCAGTTGAAGGGAGATGTTGACAAGCTGGAAAGCGTCCAGAGGAGGGCGACTAAAATGATTAAGGGTCTGGAGAACAAGCCCTATGAGGAGAGGCTTAAAGAGCTGGGCATGTTTAGCCTGCAGAAGAGAAGGCTGAGAGGAGACATGATAGCCATGTACAAATATGTGAAGGGAAGTCATAGGGAGGAGGGAGCAAGCTTGTTTTCTGCTGCCCTGCAGACTAGGACACGGAACAATGGCTTCAAACTACAGGAAAGGAGATTCCACCTGAACATCAGGAAGAACTTCCTCACTGTGAGGGCTGTTCGACAGTGGAACTCTCTCCCCGGGGCCGTGGTGGAGGCTCCTTCCTTGGAGGCTTTAAAGCAGAGGCTGGATGGCCATCTGTCGGGGGTGCTTTGAATGCGATTTCCTGCTTCTTAGCAGGGGGTTGGACTAGATGGCCCATGTGGTCTCTTCCAACTCTACTATTCTATGATTCTATGATTCTATGAAAGGGGGAAATGGAAAAGAGAGAAAGAAAATGGATCATTTGAAAGGAAGCTGAAAAAGCGGGATGACAGAGGAATAACGGGGACAGTCCCTGCCAAATCGGGACAGCTGGTAGGTATGCCATTTTGTGACTCTGATCTTTTTGTATTTGAATTTATTTCCATGTACCAAAATGTGGTGGAGAAAAATTTTTCAGACCCCCCTTTGCTGCTGCATTTCATATGATGGGAGAAGTCATATCATTTTCATTAGTGCTTGTTGTCCTTTGCCTATTTCCCTTGTCTGGGAGTGTGGCCGAACTTGGCTTACCTATCAATGTCTTAGCAAGTCTGACTGTTTTGTTTTTTGTGGGACTTAAAAAACACTCAGCCACATCTTCAGAATTCCTTGCAGCCCCCTCCTCAGTTTTTTGCTACTTACTCTGATGAAGAATTCCGGAGAACTCAGAACCTTGCACAGCATTGTGGAATTGTATGCCTTAAAGCAGGCATGGACAAAATTTGGCCCTCCAGGTGTTTTGGACTTCAGCTCCCACAATTCCTAACAGCCTACTGGGTAGGAACTGTGGGAGTTGAAGTCCAAAATGCCTGGAGGGCCAAAGTTTGCCCATGCCTGCCCAAAAGGCACGAGATCCCATCTGATTTTGGAAGTCAAGTATGATCAGCCCTAGTTAGTACTTGAATGAAAGGCTGCCAATGAATGCCAGATGAGGTAGGCTATATTTCAGAGGAAGGAACTAGCCAAACCACCTCTGAATATTTCTTGTCTAACTCACAGGGTTGCCATAAACTGACAGGCCATTTGAAGGCACACACACTTTTGGTTCTAAGCACATTGTAGCCCGATTGTGGATTTTGGATGTTGATTTAATTGATTGCCATAGATCTAGCTTCATAATAAAAATAATAAGACAAACATTTGGAAATGCATGCGTAATTTTGATCCTTCAAAATGTCCATGCCACATAGGTCACATAGTTGCTGATGATCATGGGAGAAGGAGAGACAATATCAAATCGCGGTGAGATGCAATAAATATGAGATGCTCCTTTAATACTCAAAACAGTGGCCATCATCACCACTGTTACCACAATTCTTGTAAAAAGCCTTATAGGGAATATAAGAGCTTGCAAGTCTGATGGCGCCGCTGGCTGACGCCATTGAGCTGCTTTGTCTGGTCCTTTCCTGGCTGCTTGGTGACTTACCAAACCGCTGTGTGCCCTCAGCTTACACCCAAGGAAATAATAGTTTCTCTGTTTGGTGTAGTGGAGCTGAGAATAAAAGAGAGATGAAAAGAACAAGAAACCTGGGGATAGCCTTTTGCTGATCTGGGACTCTGGGCTGCCCAAAGAAGCATTTATTTTGTTTGCAGCTCTTGGCCCAAGATGTGGTTTCAATGAGAAGGTTCTGTGTATAGAAAAGGGATTTTCTCCAGCGCAGGTTATGCAAAGGCCAGGCTAGCCTGTAGGAAACAAAACAACTTTGAGGGGGTCAGTGTGAGGACTTGGGTTGAACACGCTGCCAAGTGAACTAGGTTCAAGACTTTTTGATAAGTTCTGAATCTCAGAGTATAAACAAAAGCCAAAATTTCTCAAACAGAAGGAACGAAAGAAAGAAAGATCTTTCTTCATTTTTTACACTTTATAGCACATGTTTGAAGTCACTTTTCATAGGTTGCGTATCCTATATCCTTTCATTTTTACCAAACCGTTAGACTCAGAATAAGGGATTCAAGTGTAATCCACATTATCTGCTTTGAACTGGATGAGTCTACATTGCCATAAAATCTAGTTCAATGTAGATAATCTGTACTTGCAATTGGCCCTTCCTTTTTTCCACCTAGAAAAGATGCATGAGAAGGTCGGCACAGAGTAAATGTTCGGTTAGCAAGGAATAGCTCAGATTGTGGCAGAATTACTCTTTTGGGCAACAACTTCCAGAATCCCAAATTTATATAGCTCCACAGGAATTATGGGGGTTGAAATTCAAAAAAATGAAAAAGGAACAAAAGATCATTTTACATTGCCATATATTCCAGATTATGAAAGCAGATAATCTACGTTATCTGCTTTGAACTGGACTATATGAGTCTACACTGTCATAGAATCCAGTTCAAAGCAGATAATTTGGATTTTATATGGCAGTGTAGAAGGGGCCCAAACTAAGGGCCCAAATAATCTAATGACCCTGTCTGATTTGGAAGCTAAACTGGTCACCCTTGGTTAGTACTTTGATGGGAGACTAGCAGCAGATCCCAGGTGCTGCGGGCTATGCATATATGCCTTGAAGTCGCCTATCATAAATTGTTGGCAGGCGACTTGAAAACAAACACACACATGCATACATTGTTCAAACTAGGGAGGTTCTCTGGCAACAGCAGAGATGGCAAAGCATCTCCAAGGGGCCAGGGGATGCTGATTCAGAGAGGGCACGGACTCTGGCGGCCTCCTTGGCGCTTTGCTGCCCTGCATTTGACACCTCGCTTGGCCCTGGGCTTCCTCCCTCTTCCTGCCCAGACCCCATCCTGCTTCCCGGAGGGAGGAGAATCCCAGCGACCCACGAGACACGATTGGCCAGGAAAAGCAAGCACAGGCAGGAATAAAAGGTAACTGGGAGCATCCTGCCTGAACTGTTCTGAACCGACTGCCTTGCTGAGAGCCCTCTCACCATGAGCAGCAGTTTGGCCTTGTACCGTGGCATCTACACTGAGGAACGTTTCCAGCAGGTCTATGGAGTGGCTGCCACCCCAGAACCAGAGGGCCGTTTGGCAGAGATGCTGAAGGGCAAGCTGAGCCGGGGCTGTCAATGCTCCCGGGCAGCTGCCTGGTGCTTGTTCCAGAGGAGGCTTCCGATTGCCAGCTGGCTGCCCAAGTACCAGCCTAAGAAGTGTCTCCTGGGGGACCTGGTGGCAGGGCTGACTGTGGGCATTGTACACATCCCACAAGGTGAGTCAGTGAGCGGGCATGAGGGTCTGCCTCGACCCTAGAAGGCACAGCATCAATTGCATCCTAAAAGACTGAAGAAGAACACGGCCTGGAGAGGGCTGCTCTTTCTCAAACATACAGGATTAACAGTGAGGGCTCTTCTTCCACACTGGAAGTATTTTTGACTGAACATAGGTGCCATACTTGTTTCTGGACTTTCCCCTGCTTCCCAGGAAGCAGAATGGGGTCCTTACCATAGCTTTCTTACCTTTCTATGTTTTTAATACCACTTTTACTTAAAACTAATCTGGTTTTAAGTACCTACTTTTTGCTTCTCTCCGGCAACATCTTCAGAGTGTTGTTCAAGGCTTTCATAGCCGGAATCATAGGGTTGTTGTGTGTTTTCCAGGCTGTATGGCCATGTTCCAGAAGTATTCTCTCCTGATGTTTCGCCCACATCTATGGCAGGCATCCTCAGAGGTTGTGAGGTATATCTCACAACCTCTGAGGATGCCTGCCATAGATGTGGGCGAAACGTCAGGAGAGAATACTTCTGGAACATGGCCATACAGCCCGGAAAACACACAAAACCCCCAACATCTTCAGAGTTTCTCTCCAGTTTAATTGCCAGGATTCATTGCTATAGAAGCAATTTTAAACTTCTCTGCCAAAGATTGTTGGTACCTCACCAAACTAGATGTTGTTGTTGTTGTTGTTGTTGTTGTTGTGTGCCTTCAGATCATCCCTAAAGTGACCACAGGGTTTTCTTGGCAAAATGTATTCAGAACTTTTCTATATTGAATATTGCCTCTTCTACAGAGCTCCAAACTTTGCTGTGCCCAAACCCACCTACATGAGATTTTGATTTCAGCCTCCTGTAGACTGACATCCACCTTTTGATATTGTTTCCATCTAAGTTTTATTTGATCTTTCTCTCTCACACACACACACACACTTCTTTGCTCACCTGTAATTCTGTTCTGCACACCACCAACTTCCCACTTCTTCCCTGTTTCCCTGCGGCTTTGATCAGATTCCGAGTTTTTAAAAAATATTCTAGAGATAGCTTTCTAAGGCTGCAATCTGTTGCACACTTACCTGAAAGCATTGGGCACAGAGGAATGTCCATTATAAGTAAATACACAAAGTGCTTCTCAAGTGCTCACCTTGCTTCATGAATTACTCTCTCCCCTTTCTGTGGCTCTGTCGCACATTCGCTGGAGCAGGACACGAATTCAGCTGTGTGGCAGAATTAAAACAAAACAAACCTGAGCAGCTCCTGGATGTGTTTCCACTCCGGAGAGCCCAGACTGGAATCATGCCATGCCTGCTCCTTTTAAGGTGGCATTTTGCATGTGAGTGTAGGGATGGCATGACATGCAACAATGGATTGCTTGCTTTCTGTATCCACAATTTGATGGGAGACATCTGAGACGGTAGTTTAAGAGCTTGAAAGTGCTCATATGGGGGATTTTTCTGTACTCTAATCCCACCATTGGATACCAATCTATGGGTGCCTCTACACTGTAGAGTTAATACAGTTTGACACCACTTGAATTACCATGGCTCAATGCTATGTAATCCTGGGAGTTGTTTAATTTTCTAAGGTCTTTAGCCTTTTCTGCCAAAGAGTGCTACTGCCTCACCAAATTCCAACTCCCGAGATTCTATAGCATTGAGCAATGGCAATTAAAATGGTGTCAAACGGCATTAATTCTACAGTGTAGTGTCAGTCCCTTCAGAGCCTGATTTTATGTTGATACCTCATTTGGCTCCCACCCCAAGCTGCTCTTAAGACACGTGTTAGTCTGTTGCAACAGACACAGCACTATATCTAGAGGCACCTTAACAAAAGTATTTTCTGTTTGTTGTCAAACCTGTGTTCATGGACTTCACCAGTTTCATTGCAACATGGGGTGTGATATGATGATGATGATGATGATGGTGATGATGATGATGATAATATAATCAAAGTATGGATTGTCAATGTTGCAATCCCAGGTGATATCAGAATTGATGAGAAGCAACTGGAAAAACCGACACAATATGAGGATTTAAAGATCAAACTGCAAAGACTCTGCCACAAGCCAGTAAAGGTGGTCGTAGTGGTGATCGGCACACTGGGTGCAGTGCTTAAAGACCTTGGCCAATACTTAAAAACAATTGGCGCTGACAAAATTACCATCTGTCAGCTGCAAAAAGCTGCGTTACTTGCATTATTTACCGATACGTCACATAGTCCTAGATACCTGGGAAGTGTCTGATGTGTGATCCAACACAAGAGCCAGCACAGTGATCTTGTTTGCTGTGTATTAATATTGTTGTGTATAAAATAATAATAATAATAATAATAATAATAATAATAATAATAATAATAATAATAATAATTTTATTGCCTGCTTCACCCTGCAGCTCGAGGTGGGATATAACATCATTAAAACAAGAGGTAAAATACCATTAAAAGACATACAACAAAATACACAGTTAAAATATAAGTTAAAATCCACTAATGAAGTGCAGATTAAAATACTTAAATATTAAAATACTGCATCTGATGAGACAGACTCTATTCAGTGAAAGTTTATGCTACAAAAATCATTATTATGATACAGAAATCTTTTCGAGGGCATCATGATTGTATTATTACTTGTAATTCCAGAGTTCAGAAATACATCAGCAGCAAAATGAGGCACAGGTCCTTGAGGTGCTTATAAGATACACTTTGTATGCATTGGAGTATGGGGTACATGACTTCAAAGTTAGTAAAAGTAACAGTTTCCCTTGACATTAAGTCTAGTTGTTTCTAAGCCAAAGAGCCGGCGCTGACCATAGATACCTCCAAGGTCATGTGGCCGGCATGACTGCATGGAGCACCATTACCTTCCCACTGGAGCAGTACCTATTGATCTACTCACATTTGCATGTTTTCAAACTACTAAGTTGTCAGAAGCTGGGGCTAACAGCGGGAGCTCACCCCGCTCTCGGGATTCGAACCGCCGACCTTTCGGCCAGCAAGTTCAGCAGCTCAGCAGTTTAACCTGCTGCACCATGAGGGGCTCTACAAAGTTCAAAGTTACCTAGACACTTTGTTCTAGCTACTGAGCAGTGATAATCTGGATGGGTCAGCATAGTCAGATGTCTGTTTGATTTCTTTTTGCCACCTGGAACAAACTCATCATCTTTTCTGTGATGGTGTCTCCCTCTCCACCTTTCTCTGAGTCAGTTGCCTCCTTGCCCCTTTTAGGACTAATTGGCACATAGTGTATAACTGTTAACAATCTCACCAAGAGCAGTCCAGAGTTTAAGGTTTTGACTTGGATTTGGAATAATCTTGATCTAGTAGCCCTAATTTTCTGCTTGTTCTTCTTTCTCTAGGAATGGCCTTTGCTCTCCTGACCTCAGTAGCACCCGTTTATGGACTCTACACCTCGTTCTTCCCTGCTTTGCTGTACATGCTTTTTGGTACTGGGCGTCATGTCTCCACAGGTACGTAGGCTACAAGATGAAGCCAGAATTGCAATAGCCATCCTCAGACTTGGGGTTCACCATTCTTGCACTCTTGGATATCATACTCTACCATACAATCACAACGTATTGCAGGTTGAGCCTCCCTTGTTCAAAATGCTTGAGGCCAGGAGTATTTGCATGTATGTACATAATGAGATATCTTGAGACGGGACCCAAGTCTAAACATGAAATTCATTCATGCTTTATACATAGTAGGTTTGTGCATTTGTATGGAATTGCTATCCATTTCTGTATGTTCCATTCGTATGGCCCCATTTTCATTTTTGGGCACTGCTCCTGAAAATGGGTGCCTATACAAATGGGTGTTTCAGAAAAGGCTCAAAAAAACTCTGGATATTTTCATGCCTGCCAAAACAGTGCGCAAACACGAATGAAATGGATGAAACAGTAACCGAGCCCATGTCTAATAGACAGTTTATATACATGGCTTGAAGGTAATTTTATACACAATGTTTTTTTTAATAATTCTGTGCATGAAACAAAGTTATAAACATCACTAAGCTAAGATTCTGGAACATTGGACTAAATGTTTAATCACATTGCATGTCCAAGATCAAATCCAACTGTTACCATGAACTACTAAAAGAAGTTTAAAATTGGTTTTTTAAAAAAATATGCTGCCTGGGAGTCTGGTGGAGTCTTGTTCTTTGAAGGCTTTTAACAAGCGTCTGGCTGGCCATCTTTCAGAAGTGCTTTGATTGTGTATTCCTGCATAGCAGGAAGCTGGACTGGAATGCCCTTGTGGTCCCTTTGAATTCTATGATTCTGCTATCACCATGACACATCCATTTAGGGGTCGGTGAGCAGATGGTACCATCTTCTGCTGGTTATCCTTGCCATGTTTCCACAGCCACTGCCTCTTCCAAAAAAAAATTAAGAGAAAAAGACAGAACTGTTGGCCTTTGAAGCTCCCGTGGTCCTTGTTTCTCAGCCTGTCCCATGCCCATCTATCCAAATCCCTGGGAGATGTTTAATTTCTTGGAATGTTAAGAAAGGTGGAAAATAGAAATGGGGACACTGTGTGCGATGTAGCAGACACAACATGTTTATGAATGGGTGTTAGGATGGCAAGCCCAGAGCTTGGCCAAAAGCTTCCAAATCCCCTGGCAACAAGGACCATGATGGCTGGGGGATTCTGAGAGTTGTAGTCCCAAAATGTCAATCTTCTGCATGTGCATAGTACTACTCAGATTCGTTCTTTTCTCGCTTGTCCCCTTACGCAGGTACCTTTGCCGTGGTCAGCCTAATGACTGGTTCAGTGGTGGAGCGTTTGGTTCCTGTGTCCCTGCCATCCAATGGCACAGTCCCTAATGAAGTTGCTTTGCTGGAGGGGCAACGCATTGGGGTGGCTGCAGCCATGGCTTTCCTTGTAGGACTCCTCATGGTAAGTGTGCAGATTTTTCTAGAACTTGATAGGGATGTGCAGTTCCAAAAGACTAAAATATAAGGTGATACTCACAAGGGAAGATGTTTAGCATAATGGAATGGTTTTATTTATTTATTTATTTATTTCTCACATTTATATCCCGCCCTTCCCACTCGAAGGGACTCAGGGCAGCTTACAATAGTGGCAACAATTAGATGCCCATACAAATCAATATAAAAACAGCGTATAAAACAGTTAAAACTATTAAAATACATTATGAATTACAAAATATACAATTCGAACACAAAATCAGATCCGTTCATCCTCATGGAATGGTTGTCACAGTGTGATTTTTCATTCAGCCATAAGACGAAATAGTGAAGTATACTTCTGGACATGGAAGCTCCGTTAATGTTGCCTAATCCTTTTGAAAAGCCATCTGGGTATCTGAGCATCACCACATTCAGTGGCCATTGATCCCTTACATTCATGTCTGATGAACTATTTTTGTGTTTATGTTCTGTAGCATACTAGACCTAAAGATATCAGAGTCAGTGTTTCTTAAATTTGGTGCCACCTTCAGCAATTCTGCAGATCTTTAAAATGTCACATTTCCATGCCTACTTCCACCATCATATGGACAAGAAACCTGATTTTTTAAGAAATAAAATCTTTGATTAATCTGAATTGTGCAATTGGCTTTACAAGCTATAGCTTTTGTTTTGTTTGAGGGCTATAAGGATGTGTCTACACAGCCATATAACGCAGTTTCAGAATGCAAATTAACTGCATTGAACTGGATTATATGACAGTGTAGATCCAGCCTTTGTTGCTTCTGGTCCTGACATTTTCTCCTGCTTCATTCCCAGATTGCGATGTTTACGCTCCGCCTGGGCTTCCTCTCCACCTACCTCTCAGAGCCCGTGGTCAAGGCCTTTACTAGCGGTGCTGCTTTGCATGTAGTAGTATCTCAGCTCCAGAGCCTGCTAGGGCTGCCTTTGCCACGACCTGATGGTTGTTTTGCCATCTTCCAGGTATTTGGATCAGTGCTTATGACTCTGATGGAACCAGAAATATATATTTAGGGGTAGAATGCCTTTCTTATCCCACTCTAACTGATCCTAGATTAATATATTCTACATAGTGTATGTGGGATAGCATAACAATAATACTATGTTACAAAATTTGAAAATGTTTCTGTTCTTGGTTTGAAAGTGTTATTCCTGTTTAATTGTGTGGTACTTACTTTGAAAGCTATTATTATACTCTAGAAACTTTGTTTCTGTGGCTGCCACAAACTATGTTGAATTGGTTGAGACTCTATAAGTACAAACACAAGTGAAATAACACTTTGTAAAAAAAAATTGAAAAAAATTCTGTTCCTGGTTTGAAAGTGCTATTTCATGTTTACTTGTGTGGTACCTACTTAGAAAGTCTCTGTTATACTCCAGAAATTTATTTTTGTGGCTGCCACAAACTAAAAGAACTGCTTTTAAACATTTTAAATACATGAGATTATATTAGTCTACATGTTAATGTCCGATAATCTGGATTTTATCTGGATTTTAGCATGTGACTTGAAGGCATGTACATATACAAGGTTTTAATGCTTCCGGCCTTTTATTGTTCATTTAACTTTTTTCAAACCGTTGAATCATTCCACTTGCTTTACATTTTTTTATCTGTTTGCTGCCCTGACATACTGTAAGAAAAGGGAAGGATTTGTTGCTGTGTTCCTTTTAAGTTATTCAAACTTATGGCAACACTAAGCCAAACCTCTCACGGGTTTTCTTGGCAAGATTTGTTCAGAGCACGTTTTCCACTGCCTTCCTTGTAGTCTGAGAGTGTGACATGTGGGTTTCCAGTTTTGAGTGTGGATTTGGATTCTGGTCTCCGAAGTAGTACTGCAGTGCTTGAACAACTACACTATGCTGGCTGCCCAAAAAGGACAGGCTGAAAGCATTTGAACAAATAATAAATAAATAATCCAAGGAGTACTGGACGTTTATACATTTGTTTTTTCTCCTAGATACTGGCATCTGTTGTGGAAGCCTTGCCTTTAACCAACATTGCTGAACTACTTATCTCCGGTCTTTGCTTGGCTGTGCTGGTGCCCATAAAAGAGATCAACAACCGCTTCCGTAGCCGGATGTGGGTCCCCATCCCAGGAGAAATCATCATGGTGGGTGTGAATTCTTAAATAAGAGAAATTGTTGCCTTCTCCGACTGTGTCCTCCACCTCCTCCTTTTCCACTGCCACCATTGGCGTAGCCACCAATTTGTTGGCATTCTGTCCGTCTCTCCAGATTAGGCTCAAGGTGGTGAACAATTTTAAAAGAACAATGCAATTAAACACATACAAAAAGTGAACTGTAAAATAACTCAGCCGTTATCAGGACCTCAAGATTGAACTGCAAAGGCTCTGACATAAACCAGTACAGGTGGTCCCGGTGGTAATCGGCACACTGGGTGCCATGCCAAAAGATCTCAGCCAGCATTTGGAAATAATAAACATTGACAAAATTACGATCTGTCAACTGTAAAAGGCCACCTTACTGGGATCTGCGTGCATCATCTGAAAATACATCACACAGTCCTAAACGCTTGGAAAGTGTTCGACTTGTGATTTTGTGATACAAAATCCAGCATATATATCTCGTTTGCTGTGTCATACTATGTCTTTGTGTCAATAATAATAACAACTTTATTTATATCCCACCACCATCTCCCAAAAGGGACTTGATTACTACTTGTTCTGGTTGATATTGAAAAGTTCCCTATAGCAATTTAACTGACCCTTCGCTCTTGTAAGATTGTGAGACAAATATTTGAAAAATGTCAATATTCCCTCACAATGAATCTGGGAGATTCAGCAACCCACTCGGGCTTGTAGGAAGCCGTAACTATCATAAAAGCTTCCAAAAGGTGGTAGTGGGATGGCTGGGTCTTTTTCAAGATTATATGGCCTTCACTTTTGTTTTTGTCTTGGCATTCTTGATAGGTACTGCTGGCCACCGGGATCTGCTTCGCTTCCTCTTTAAATACTCATTATAAAGTGCAGATTGTTGGACACCTCCCAGCAGGGTAGGAGCCCCTTTCTCCCTCTGTTTTCCCATCCTTCATGCCAACTGAGGGCACAGTCGCTACCCATTGTGTTACCCGGGGAATGGAAGGGCAGTTTCCTTCTTTGGCCTTGGAATAACATGGATGTTGACTTGGGATGGCTCATGGGTTGGGGAAGGGAAAAGCTCGGTCCCTCCTGTCACTCAGTGATTCCCATTCCCCTGTTCTTTCGTGCAGGTTCCCACAGCCCCAGCTCCCAGCCCTGCATCTGCTGCCCCAAGTGCTGGGTGACACAGTGGCCCTCACTTTCGTGGCCTACGCCATCTCAGTGTCCCTAGCCATGATCTACGCTGAGAAGCACCACTATATCATTGACCCCAATCAGGTGTGTGTCCAGCCTGGAGCGCTAGGGTCTTCTCAGGGTGGGCAGAAAGAACCTGGGTGCTGCTGGCCAAGGATCATTTGCCCCAATACCACCTCCACATTGCCTGTCGAGCCTGCTTCCCTTTCCTTGCAGCCAGCTTTCCCCTGAGCTCCCCTCTCCTGTATCTGATCTTATGCAATAGAAATCCAGCCTCCACACTTGGGAGTATAACCTTACCACCCAGAGAGGTATGAGCTTTAGTTTACTTGCTAGTTTGGGTTTGTGTCACCAAAAAATAAGTTAAAAACAAGAGCCATACATCTATGGGTCTTCCATAATGGGCTGCCATTTATCAGAAACTGAGCAAAGGGGGGCTGAGCAACACAAGATACAGGGGTGGAGCAGCTCCTTGATTCTTGCGCTGTTTTCATTGGGCTCTTGCTCCGCAGCTCAACTGGGAAATTTCAGGGCTGCAAGTCACTCTAGAAATTTCCATAGTTGCTGTTATTGTTCATTGCTTCATGCACCACTGTTCTTTCAGCTCTGCTTGAAGTATTGTGAGAGCTTTTTGATGTTGCCTTTCTCCTCTCTTTACTAATCTCTCAGCAAGTTCCTTCCCTCACCTGATGCCCTCGTAGTGCATTTTGCCTGCCACCAAGTTAGCTATATGGTTGTAGTTCAACACATCTAGCTAGGAGCCCCTGATGGCGCAGTCGATTAAATCCTTGTGCCAGCAAGACTGCTGACTTAAAGGCTGGGTTGCTGACCTAAAGGTTGCTGGTTCAAATCCAACCTGGGGAGAGTGCGGATGAGTTCCCTCTATCAGCTCCAGCTCCATGTGGGGACATGAGAGAAGCCTCCCACAAGAATGGTAAAAACATCAAAACATTTGGGTGTCCCCTGGGCAACGGCCAAATCCACAAGATGGGGTGAGCTCCCATATGTCAGCTCTAGCTTGTGAGCACATGAGATAAGCCTCCCAGCAGGATGGTAACACATCCGGGCATCCCCTGGGCAACATCTCTGTAGACAGCCAATTCTCTCATACCAGTAGTGACTTGCAGTTTCTCAAGTCTCTCCTGATACAAAAACCCCCAAATCTAGCTTGATAAAAGTGGTAAGGATTGTCTACAGACACTAGGGGTCTCAGAGCTCATCTACACAGTACCTAAAACACAGAATTTCCTGTTAAAAAGGGACGGTGACTACATGACAGAGCTAAATGCACACTGATTTGCTACAACAGCCGAATAATACAGGATAAAAAGATTCCCTTTTATCCCTATTCCAGCCAAAAATGTGCATATCCGCATCTCTGTATATCCTTGCGCTTGGCAAAAACATGTGATTTCCTTCCCTCGCCCCTGTGGAGACTGCTCCAGAACTTGTCAGCTTTTAAAATGCCTGAAACAACTGATCAGCTGATTGGGCCATGAAATGGACACACAGCTGGTTTAAAGGAAGTGGGAATGGAGAGAAATTAGAACTCTCTGAAATACCTCAGTGATTCCAGCCATGTGAGCCTTTGACAGTACATTCTGTGAAGAAGTTATGGGGATAAGAGAGCCAGTGTGTTGTGTAATTTCAATATTAGACTACAGTTTTGGAGACCAGGGTTTGAATCACCATCTGGCCATGAAAACTACTGAATGGCCTTGGCCAATTCACACACTCTCAACCTCAGAAGAAGACAAAATGACACATCCTCTGAACAAATCTTGCCAGGAAAACATTACAGGGTTACTAAAGGGTGTCATGAGCCAAAAATAACTTAAAGGCACACAACAGAAACAATAGTTTATGGGGATGCCTGTGAGTGCACAAAGCTGTTACTAACAGGTGTTTTGCAATATCCCATGAGAATGAACTACTCATGCAGGCTCAGGTTGGGCATACTTCCCCTGCTTCCTTCCTTGCTCTAGTTCTGCTCTCATCCCCACCTCCTCTTGTGTCAAAGCAGTTTCAGATTCAGATATTCCACCATTCTTTTATGGGTTTCTTCTTACTTGCTTCTGTTCTCCCACAGGAACTCCTGGCCCATGGCCTTTCAAACCTGGTCTCCTCCCTATTCACCTGTTTCCCCAGTTCAGCCACACTGGCTACAACCAACATCTTGGAAAGTGCTGGTGGACACACGCAGGTACAAGGCTTAAATCAGCCCTACCATTGGGTAGAATGAGGAAGTTTCCCTAGACTGCTAATGCTGGGGTATATGGGTATTGGCTACAAGGGACCAGAGTAGTGATTCTCAACCTGTGGGTCCTCAGGTGTTTTGGCCTACAACTCGCAGAAATCCCAACCAGTTTACCAGCTGTTAGGATTTCTGGGCTAAACCATCTGGGGACCCACAGGTTGAGAACCACTGGACTAGAGGAAGGAGGTGTCTTTGATAGGTGTCTTGTCCTACAGTCCCCTAAGCGAGTCCATTGTCTTAAGGCATTGAAGAAAATGCTATCGTATCACAACTAGGGAAAGTAAATGCAATCAACCATCCAATTTGGGTTTATATCTATGAAAGTGGTGGGACATCATTTGATCTTTTTACAACAAAATGTCTCAGAAGTAGAAAACATTAGGCGTCTGCGGTGCTTTAGTTACAGCTACAAGGCGTAGAGCCTTTTCGACCTATGCTCCAATTCTGTGGAACTCATTGCCTCTATATGTTAGAGCAATGTCAGAGTTGTGACCTTTTGTAAAAGTGCTCAAGACTTGGCTGTTTGGTTATGCATTTAGGTAAATCAGATCTAATTTGCCAAATAGTCACTGTTGAATGTTTTTATATTGTGGAGTGATATTTTAAATTGTAAGTCGCTCGGAGCACTCTGGTGGAGAGCGACTAATTAAGAAATAAAGTGAAGTGAAGATGAAGAAGTGAAGCATGCCTTTCCTTCTGCCATCTTGGCATGTTTGTTTTGGCTCCGCAGGATGGAGAGGGCAAAAGGGCCAGGTAGGATGGAAAGAAAAGGACACCTAAGGCAGTGAACCATTTATTTTATTAATTGTGTCAGAAGCAAACCTAGGTTACAGTTGTAATATATTTAAAAACAGAAAGTTAAAAACTTGGCATTATTCTATATGTCCTTTGACCAGCGGCTGGTCACTTGGAGTGCCTCTGGTGTTGCTATAAGAAGGTCCTCCATTGTAATAGGTGCATTGTAACAGGTGACTCAAAGAAAGAGTTGGCCTAGGACTGGATTTGAGATTTGATTAGCAAGAGGAGCTTATTTGGATAAGGAAAGACAACTTTCACAAAGAGTTTGCACAAAGAGACACATGTAGGCAAAGCATCAGCACCTGGAATTTGTTGGCCATGCAGCTGTTAAAGGCACAGGAGCTCATCTAGAAGATGACCAGTTGGCAAACTGAGCTGGAGGTTCACAGTCTTGGAGAAATGTGAAATGTGTTGTCAGCTTTTGATGGACAGTGGCTGTTCTTTTTTAACTGGCAGAAATCAAGAGGCATGAAAGTGGTGAACCTGTATGTGTCAACTCTATAGATGACGCTGTGATCTAGGCAAGATATAGTTGTATGAAGGGCTGTGCTGCATTTATGCACAGATATGTTTTGATATCATGATAATAATACCTAGATAAGGCACAGTTATTTAACAGCTCCACAGATGTCTGGACTTCTATTTTTTAAAAAGTAATTTATACAGAGGTAAACACATCGAATGCTTCTAATATTGTAGAATTAAGCTGTTTGACACCACTTTAACTGCCTTAACATAATGCTATGGAATCCTAGGTGCTGATGTTTTACAAGGTTTTTTGCCAGGTGGTTTTTTGCCACACAGCTGAATAAAATCACACATTTTCTGCTTTGAACTAGAATATGTGGCAGTGTGGACTCAGATAACTCGGTTCAAATCACATTTTGTGGGATTTTCTGCCTTGATATTCTGGGATATCTGTCTTTGTGGAAGGACCCTCAGATACCCAATTCAAAGCAGACATTGTAGGATTTCCTGTCTTGATATTCTGGGTTATATGGCTGTGTGGAAGGGCCCTTAAGGCTCTTCCACACAGACATATAACCCAAAACTGCCATAACACAGTGCTATGGAATCCTAGGTGCTGATGTTTTACAAGATTTTTTGCCAGGTAGGCTGGAAAGTTTAAGTCCCCTTCCACACAGCTAAATAAAATCACACATTTTCTGCTTTGAACTGGAATATATGGCAGTGTGGACTCAGATAACCCAATTCAAAGCAGATATTGTGGGATTTTCTGCTTTGATATTCTGGGTTTTATGGCTGTGTGGAAGGGCCCTAAGGTAGAGTGCTGGTGCATCACCAAACTACAAATCCTAGGATCCGATAGTATTAAGCCATGGCAGACAAACTGTATTAATTCTGCATAGTTGGTATGAGATTTTTTTTTTTACCTATGGTGCAGCAGAATGGTGAGAATACATAATGCTATTTAATTCCTTCTGGGCCTAATGTCCTTTCTGTCAACATTGACTAATCAACCTCCTTTGTCCACAGCTTTCCGGTCTTTTTACTAGTGCTATTGTCCTGATTGTCCTGATGTGGATTGGCCCACTTTTCTACTACTTGCCCAAGGTAAACTAGACAGAAGGATGGGGATAGATATTATACAACAGGGCAATTTGTTATTCCCGTCAATCTCGAACAAAGAATAATGTTATGTGTTTGCGCTTTGACTGATTTGATCCACCAAGGTAATTAATTGTTTGCAGATTTCTAGTTTCTTTGGTGGACAATGTTGACTTTTTCTTATTTTTTGAATAAGGCCCAGTTTTGGAGGTGAACCAAGATGTCCTGTCCCCTTGCTATGGAATCTTAGAACTTCTAGTTTGATGAGACACCAGGAACCTTTGGCAGAGAAGGCTCAAGATCTTGTAAAACTACAACTCTTGGGACTCTAGAGCACTGAGCCGGGGCAGTTAAAGTGGTGCCAAACAGTGGAGAATTACCCTGAGCCCTCTTCTACACTGCCCTATATCCCAGGATCTGATTCCAGATTAGCTTCTTTAAACTGGATGGTATGACTCTCCACTGCCAGTTAATCTGAGATAAGAAGATAATATGGGATCAGATTCTGGGATATAAGTGCTTGTGGAAGAAGCCCCAGAGATCATTGGTAACATATGTCTTCGTAGACTAGGACTGTATCCACACTGCAAAATGTATATCCATTTTGGTACCTTATAGCAACCATGGCTTCGTGCTATGAAATTCTAGGACTTGTAGTTTTGTGAGATATTTATCCTGCTCTGTCAGAAAGCTCTTGTGCCAAAGAAACTACACACTCCAGAATTCAATCGAATAAAGCTTTGACAGTTAAAGTGGTGTCAAATTGATATACAGTAGAGTCTTACTTATCCAACGTTCTGGATTATCCAACGCATTTTTGTAGTCAATGTTTTCAATACATCATGATATTTTGGTGCTAAATTAATAAATAAAGTAATTACTAGATAGCATTACTGCGTATCGAACTACCTTTTCTGTCAAATTCATTGTATAACATGATGTTTTGGTGCTTAATTTGTAAAATCATAACCTAATTTGATGTTTAATAGGCTTTTCCTTAATCCCTCCTTATTATCCAACATTTTCGCTTATCCAATGGTCTGCCGGCCCGTTTATGTTGGATAAGTGAGACTCTACTGTAATTCCACAGTGTGGAATGTCTCTACTTTCTCAGATGTTTCCTCTAATTTGTTGTATTCCTTGTAAATTGTGAGCTAGCACAATTTTATGAGAAGGGGGTGGGAATAATCAGGATGAAAATCGTATTTAACACACACACACCTCTCTCTAGCCACCCATTGACTTTTTCAGAGGCCTTTGAATAATTCCAAATATCTGAATAGGAAGCAATTACAGCAGTGGTTCCCAAACTGGGGTTCCCAGATGTTTTTGGCCTTCAACTGGTAAACTTGCAGAGATTTCTGGGAGCTATAGGCCAAAGCATCTGGGGACCCCAGGTTGAGAACCATTGAATTATAGGATCAGAAACAATGAGAATACTCTTAATTGAGACAGTGGAACAAGTTGTGAGATGCTCACAAAGTAATCACATACTTTTCCCAGTTCAGTCTTGTCCCAAGTTAGACATGATGGGTTTAGGTTGACCTAACTGTGCATATCCTGGGATGGTGAAAAGACATTTTTTATATGAAGTAACCCTAGACAGTAAGACCTGTGACTCCTAATACCATTTCTCAACAATTGGTTTAGAGCAGTGATTCTCAGCCTGGGTTCCCCAGATGTTTTTGGCCTTCAACTCCCAGAAATCCTAACAGCTGGTAAACTGGCTGGGATTTCTGAGAGCTGTAAGCCAAAACATCTGGGGACTCCAGATTGGGAACCACTGGTTTAGAGTGCCTTTTTTGGCATGTGCTTGAAAGTGCAAGTTTGAAATTATCTCTTCTGATATGCATGTATGTAATGTGCCACTTTTTTCTGTTGTGTAAAATATGGCAAAGTCCACTTGTAATCACACCTGTATTGGCTTTTGTATTTCTAGTGTGTCCTGGCTTGTATTAATGTCACTAGTCTTCGGCAGATGTTTCTCCAGTTCCAAGATCTACCTGAGCTATGGAGGATCAGCCGCATTGACTTTGTAAGCATTTGAGATTGAACCGATTTATGATGTAGTTGTCAAAAATAAAGCTCTGTATATATTACCTGCCTACAGGGCCGGTTGTTACTAGGCGGCCGCGGACGCGGCCGCCTCGGGCGCTGGCTGCTAGGGGCGCTGTCGAGGCGTCGACAGCGACCCGTAGCGCCACCGACGCCTCCGGTGTTGGCGCGGGCCCGCGGGGCTTCAATCCCCGCGCCCACGCCAAACCGCGACAAGGACCTAGGCCATTTTGCCCTTAGTAACAAACTAAGGGCAAAAATGGCCTATCTGTGCTGTGCGCATGCGCACAGCCAGCTAAGCCATTTTTGCCCTTAGTTTGTTACTAAGGGCAAAATGGCCTAGGTGTGCTGTGCGCACGCGCACAGCACACCTAGGCCATTCGGGCCTTACTTCCTGGTCGCGGCCGGCGATCGCCCGGGCGATCGCCGGCCGCGACCAGGAAGTAAGGCCCGAATGGGCTATCTGCGCTGTGCCCGTGCGCACAGCGCAGATAGCCCATTCGGGCCTTACTTCCTGGTCGCGGCCGGCGATCGCCCGGGCGATCGCTGGCCGCGACCAGGAAGTAAGGCCCGAATGGGCTATCTGCGCTGTGCCCGTGCGCACAGCGCAGATAGCCCATTCGGGCCTTACTTCCTGGTCGCGGCCGGCGATCGCCCGGGCGATCGCCGGCCGCGACCAGGAAGTAAGGCCCGAATGGCCTAGGTGTGCTGTGCGCGTGCGCACAGCACACCTAGGCCATTTTGCCCTTAGTAACAAACTAAGGGCAAAAATGGCCTATCTGTGCTGTGCGCATGCGCACAGCCAGATAAGCCATTTTTGCCCTTAGTTTGTTACTAAGGGCAAAATGGCCTAGGTGTGCTGTGCGCACGCGCACAGCACACCTAGGCCATTCGGGCCTTACTTCCTGGTCGCGGCCAGGGCACGCTGGGCGGGGGGCGGGGCCAACTCTGGCCCCGCCCCCCGCACTATTCGCCCTGGCCCCGCCTCCCACACAGCGTGGGAGGCGGGGCCAGGGCACGCTGGGCGGGGCCAGGGCGTGGGAGGCGGGGCCGGTGGCGGGGGCGCTTTTTAGCACCCCCGCTTAACATTTAAAAATCTCTCCGGCCGGCCCTGCCTGCCTATCAAAGATGTTTATGAGACAACTGTTACAACTAGATCACTCCCCTTTGATGTATCATAGGGACGAGGAATCTTCCTACTTGTAGATGTTGAGAATCCACTTTTCTCATCATACTTTACTACTGATCAGACTGGGTAGGTTCGATGGGAATTGATTTTGATCTCAAGAGCATCTACACTATAGAATATATGCAATTAGATATCACTTTAATTGCTGAATGCCATGGAATTATGGAGGCTGTGATTTGGTGAAGCACCAGTACCCTTTGGCAGAGAAGACAGTTAATGTGATCTCAACCTGCATTAATTCTATAGTGTAATGTACCATAAGTTTGAAGTTCCCCCATAAACAATTTTTCTTATGTCTGTCATTAAACTCTTGTGAAGGAGTTTGTTCCTTATCCACTGTGCCAAGAATCTTTTGGAGATTTCCTGGTGGCACTGTTTTTTTTCATATGGTAGGATTTTACACAGCAGATTTTGAAGATCGTAAACATCAGTGGTTTTCAACCTGTGGGTCCCCAGATGTTTTGGCTTTCAACTTCAAGAAATCCTAACAGATGGTAAACAGGCTGGGATTTCTGGGAGCTGTAGGCCAAAAACATATGGGGACCCCAGGTTGAGAACCACTGATCTACATGATTCATCAGAACCTCTTAGGCAAAAGTCAAGCAGAAAGTCAAAGCCAGTACTGTATACTTCCATATTATTATGGAAATCCAAGTCTGGAGAGGTTATTTTTTTGAACTATGAATCTGAAATTTTCACCCTGTTGGCTAGGGGATTCTGGGAGTAGTTGTCCACTATTTCCAAGGTCAAAACTGATAAATCAAGAGACTGGGGGGGGGGGGGGGTGTCACCATGCTCTCCTGGCAGCACATCCGATTTCTGGGACTGCTTGTGATTCTGTCTTTTTTCATCCATCACAGGCTGTCTGGGTGGTCACGTGGCTCTCTGTGGTTGTACTCAGTGTGGACCTCGGCCTGGCAGTGGGGATTGTATTCTCCATGATGACTGTAGTTTGCCGCACGCAGAGGTATGGGCAGCACACTTCTCCCTTTCTCTTACTTTACCTGTTCCTTTTGCTTTTTAATTGGACACGATTTATACTTCCTGGCTGCCAACTATGGTCTTCCCAGACCCTTTCAAACCCTTTGAATGCTTCTGGATATGCTTGTATGTCAATGCTGAAGACCAAGGACTTAGTCTTGCCATAACAGTTTCACTGTGAAAGCCATTCACAATGGGCTTTTCAGGCTAATGTGGAAATATAAGTTGTGTCAGTATTGCAGTTAGCCAAGTCCTGAGAGCTCATCTAAATTGATACAAGAGATTGTCAAACAATGGGACCTAGTGTATTTTAGATCTGATCCTATGACCACTTTTCTTGAACTATTGGAAAGGTGGGGCAGAAATAACATTCAAGTCTTAAATACCAGAATGTATTCTATTTTACAAGGCCAATACTCCCAGATTTTTTGGCCAACGCATCCCCTAGCAAAGTTGTCACCATCATTGCTGAGAAGAAGCCTAGGGCAGTGGTTCTTAACCTGTGGTCCCCAGATGTTTTTGGCCTACAACTCCCAGAAATCCCGGCCAGTTTATCAGCTGTTAGAATTTCTGGGAATTGAAGGCCAAAAACATCTGGGGACCCTAGGTTGAGAACCACTGGCCTAGGGCTTGTTGGGTATTAGTAAATTCTGCCTAGGCTAATGCCAATGTCTCTGTGGTGTCACTTCCTCAATCTTACAGGGCCGAATGCTCAGTGCTGGGCAGGGCAGCTGACACAGAGATCTATAAGCCTGTCAAGTACAACAGCAAGGTAAGAGTGGTGGGGACTTGGAAACATATATGCACAGCTCAAGAAGCAGCCCTTACAGACAGCACAAATCTTTGGTGATAAAATCTGGAGGTGCTGACATTCCTTAGGACTAGAGTGCTCACTGGCTGAGCACGCACAAAGTTTGGAAAAACAACAATACAACTTCTAGTTATAAGTGTCCACCTCTCTTCTACTGTCTTATCCCTTTAATCGCAGAACCACTCATTTTAAAGTAAGCCCTAGTGAACTCAGTGGGTGATTCATCTGAATAGGATTGTTTATGTTTATGATTGTACCATCAGTGTTCGAGCATGTAGTAGAGGTGGAAGAGATATGGATAACCAGCTGATATTGGACTCCATCATTTATCAGATATGATGGGAGTGATAGTTTGGCAACATTTGATTCCCTATCATTAGCCTATAGGTTTGAAATATGGTGGGTTTTTTTAATTAATCAGTGGCAAAAAAACGTGAATATTTACAGTAGATTTCTATCATCTTTCTTTCCCCTCCCAAACCATGTAAATTTCCCTGAACATATAGTTAGAATGCAAAGTCAACATTACAGATACATAACTTAGAGTCCCTCATTCATCACTGATCAGTATTTGGGACCCTACATATTCACAATCATGGCAATAGTGTAAAGCAGTGGTTCTCAATACAGTAGAGTCTCACTTATCCAAGCTAAACGGGCTGGCAGAAGCTTGGATAAGCGAATATCTAGGATAATGAGGGATTAAGGAAAAGCCTATTAAACATCAAATTAGGTTATGATTTTTCAAATTAAGCATCAAAACATCATGTTATACAACAAATTTGACAGAAAAAGTAGTTCAATACACAGTAATGTTATGTTGTAATTACTGTATTTACGAATTTAGCACCAAAATATCATGATATATTGAAAACTACAAAAATGGGTTGGATAATCCAGAAGTTTGGATAAGCGAGGCTTGGATAAGTGAGACTCTACTGTATTTTCTTCACCATGGACCCCTTTTTAAATACCAGTTGTAGCCATGGACCTTAAGACTTATCTCAAGATTTAAGACACTAGACTGCATCGAATAATTATTTCAATTTTCTCATGAAGGTCCTTTAAATTTAGAGAGAAGGGGATATAAGTTAAACTGTTAATGTACACCTATTACACAGTAATATCATATTTTGATTTTGTAAGGGATTGGAGAAGCCACTGGTCCTGCCATGCTAAGCATCTGCCACTGTTCGTTATGAAGATCTGTTCTCCTGTCAATTAGGACCTAGCAAACTGTCATTTCCACCCCCCTCCTACAAGCAGTTCTGGTACAAGATGGAATTGTGACTGAGATCCTGATTCTGATGGTTGCATCAGAAATTGATGGTGGCAAGAAAGGTGGAAATGTCAGTCTAGTGCATCTTGATCAACCGGAGAACAGACCTCAGCTGCTTGCAGTGGCTGCTATCCAGTAAAACATGATTGGGGGCAGGGGGTAATGCCAGAAGACACTACTTAATGAAATATACTTATCGTAATAAAAAGGTAAAGGTTTTCCCCTGACGTTAAGTCCAGTCGTGACCGACTCTGGGGGTTGGTGCTCATCTCCATTTCTAAGCCAAAGAGCCAGCATTGTCCGTAGACACCTCCAAGGTCATGTGGCCAGCATGACTGCATGGAGCGCCGTTACCTTCCCGCTGGAGCGGTACCTATTGATCTACTCACATTTGCATGTTTTCGAACTGCTAGGTTGTCAGGAGCTGGGGCTAATAGTGGGCGCTCATTCCGCTCCCGGGATTTGAACCTGGCACCTTTTGGTCTGCGAGTTCAGCAGCTCAGCGTTTTAACACACTTCGCCACCAGGGGCTGATCTCAAATCTCAACCTTTTTAAAAAATACTTTTTATTTAGGATTCCTTAGTAATAAGTCAGACAATTGTATAGGCAGGAGGAAGGGAGGAAAGAAAGTCAACCAGCAACCTGATTGGGGGACTATGGAAGTTATAGTTAGTTATTGTTAACTTCCATAGTTATTGTCTTCCATGGTCTCAGCCTTGACAACTGGTTAAGGCTAAAGTGAGGCACCACAAGCTCACTGATCCACCTGTACTCTTTATCTATCTCATTCCTGTTTTTCAGTGCTTTGAGGTTCCAGGTGTCAAAATTTTAAGTTACCAAGCCCCCATTTATTATGGCAATCGCAATTTCTTTCGTGATGCTCTAAGTCAACTTGTGGGACTGGAAGACATCATGAAGCATGAGGACCAAGATCTAGACCATAGGATTAAGATGGACATCAGCACTGTGGTATGTTTTTGATTTTAAGGGTTGAAATGGTGTAGTGTGGGAGAATATATGGAGTGATGTGCGGGGTTGAATTCAAATGCACCCAGTTCCTCTTATTGTTCATCACAGTTCTTTGGTAGATCCGACCATATGGTAGAATGGTTTTAGAAAGCAGCTGCCAGCCAGAACTGTAATGAGATCATTTGTCATTTGGGATGTTTTGGACTTCAGCTCCCAGAGGCCCCAGCCAGAATGGTCAATGATAAGCAGCTATGGGTTTTGTTGTCCAAAACATCTAGTACATCTACTGTATCTGGATATAAGCAAGAAACAATGAACGACAGATTTTTCCCCCTTCACTGTCTCTTCAGTGTAAGATCTCCTCACCTCAATGTATAGTCAAATGGAAAACATATATTTAAAAACCACACACATAGCTCATTTTAACCTCTAACCTTTCTAATGAAATAACCAACAATTTGCCTGTTATTTGAGCAGAGACCATAAACTTCCATACTGCTGGAGGACTTAGAGATTATTAGAGAAAACTTCTCCAGGTATTTGTAAGTCCTCCAGCACGATTCTGTGGCCAGTTTCAGGCAAAATGTGATCACAGAATCACACTGGAAGATACAGAGATTCCAAGGGAAAGTGTTACAGTAGAGTCTCACTTATCCAAGCTAAACAGGCCGGCACAGGCCTGTAGCCAGGATTTTGTTTCGGGAGGGGCTGGGATTTTGGTTGGAGGGGGGGCTGAGTCTGAGCAGGAGAGGGTCTACCCTAGCAAACCTTTTGTATTGTTATCCCAATACCCCCATGCATATGGGATATATTGAGCATGGTGATCAGATCATGATATGAATAAACATAACAATTTAAATAATAAATGTAAGGCCTTCTCGCGGACCACCCTGGGAATTTCGGGGGGGGGGGGCTTGGGCCGGCAGAAGCATGGATAAGCAAATATCTTGAATAATAAGGAGGGATTAAGGAAAAGCCTATTAAACATCAAATTAGGTTATGATTTTACAAATTAAGCACCAAAACATCATGTTATACAACAAATTTGACAGAAAAAGTAGTTCAATATGCAGTAATGTTACGTTGTAATTACTGTATTTACGAATTTAGCACCAAAATATCACGATATATTGAAAACATTGACTTCAAAAATGCCTTGGATAATCCAGAGGCTTGGATAAGTGAGACTCTACTGTATTTCAGGATTTTAAAAACTGCATTTTAAAAATTTGTGTTTTCCCCTCTATTGTGGGGAAAAGCTTGTGTAAATGGAGAGCCTACAGCTATACCCTTTTTTGTTGGTTGTTTTTAACATCCACTGTACAACTGGCAAATTTAACAACTAATAATAGTTATGAGTTATGGGCACTGCTGACTTGGAGGCCTGGTTTTACAAAGACAGCACTTCCATACTGCGCATATGGTCTTTCCACCACTAAGATCATTTCTGGAACTTTTGGTTGTTTCTGTTGTTTATCCCGGTGTGTTTCTTGGACACACAGCACGTCACATTTCTTATCTCGGCACAGTTCATAAAGCAGCTATTCTTTGGCAGCTGACATGCTTTCAATGTTAACTGAGATTATTATAGTTATGATATCGAACATTGTCAATTATAGACTCTAAACCCATGGAGTCCAATGTTTGGTCCACTAGGTGTTTAGGACTCCAACAGAAGCCCTGTTCAACTTGCCCAATGGTCAGGAATTCTGGGAGTTGAAGTCCAGAACATCTGGAGGACCAAAATTTGGACACCACTGCTCTAAAAAACGAAATAGTTAATCAAACATTGATAGCTCAATGAATGAGAGGCCTCCAAGGAACATTATATATGTTGGGTTGTTGTATGTTTTCCGGGCTGTATGGCCATGTTCCAGAAGTATTCTCTCCTGACGTTTCACCCACATCTATGGCAGGCATCCTCAGAGGTTGTGAGGTAACCTCTGAGGATGCCTGCCATAGATGTGGGCAAAACGTCAGGAGAGAATACTTCTGGAACATGGCCATACAGCCCAGAAAACATACAACAACCCTGTGATCCCGGCCATGAAAGCCTTTGACAACACATTATATATGTTGTTAGAAGTTCGACTGTTTAACCTTGCCATTGGTCCCTAATGAGTTAAAAATGAACTGAACTTGGGGATTTTTTATTTAAAAAATGAAGAAAAAGATGAAAAACCCCTGATGTTCCCAATGTTGTTGGAGTACAACTCTCATGAGCTCTAGTTAGCATATGCAATGGTGAAGGACATTGGTTGCTGCAGTCCATCTCCACCTGTAAATCCTCCAGCATTTGTGTCAGCCCTTGTGCTAAATCAGTGATTCTCAACCTGTGGATGTTTTCAGATGTTTTGACCTTCAACTGCCAGAAATCCTAACAGCTGGTGAACTGGCTGGGATTTCTGGGAGTTGTAGCACCTGGGGACCCACAGGTTGAGAACCACTGTGATAATGATCATCCAGGTGCATAGGAATATCCTTTGATGATGTGGCGCAAATGCATTTCAAATAAATAAATGAAAAACAAACCCAGTGTTGGAGATTTTACTCTGTCTCTGCTTAAGAACCTTGTTTTCTTCCCCTATTCTATGTCGCCACTAATGTTTTGAATTTACCTCCTAGGAGAGCAGTGTCTCTGTTTTGGACCAAAAGAAAAGCACAGGTAAACAAAGATTAATTTCCTTCTGGTTCCTGGGATTTTTTTTCTTGGTGAACATGCAATCTGAACTGTGAAATGGTTAAATTTTCATTTCCTGAATTTTCCAGAGAGTAATACATTCTAGACAGAACATTATCCCTCCATGTGATGATGATCATGTAATTTTCTGAACATTATTTCTGAGTTCAGTACCACTAGCCAGTGACCAATAGCTAAGTCCTTTCCTGCATTGGGCTGAACCATATTTGTGCATGAGTTTGAGATGAGAGTTTTACATTTAGCTTTTCTCTGCCCTGGTTGGGGAATTGAGTGTTTCTGAGCATGTGAAATAATCAAGTGTCCTTGGTGCCACTGTATAGTTTGGACTGATCCCTGGTGTGTCTTGTTTGCTCTTTCAGGCATGGCAGTACAGGCTGTGATTCTTGACTGCAGTGGAGTGTCTTTTGTTGATTCGGCTGGAGCCCGGCTCCTTATTCAGGTGTGCCAAATGGCGAGGGTGTGCACACGTGTTTTCAAAGGGTTGGGAGTGAGGATGATGGCAAATGTACAGTTAAAAAGAGCATATGTGTTGTCAAAGGCTTTCATGGCCGGGATCACAGGGTTGTTTTATGTTTTCCGGGTTGTATGGCCATGTTCCAGAAATATTCTCTCCTGACGTTTCGCCCACATCTATGGCAGGCATCCTCAGAGGTTGTGAGGTATGGAGAAACTAAGAAACTATATTAACCTTAGTTTCTCCATACTTCACAACCTCTGAGGATGCCTGCCATAGATGTGGGCGAAACGTCAGGAGAGAATACTTCTAGAACATGGCCATACAGCCCGGAAAACATACAACAAAAAAGAGCATATCCTGGCCACAACCACAATGCCTAAACTCCGGATAGGGGAAGTACACCTAGTGATCAATGCAGGATGATGGTCACACTGGGAGTCAAGGCTCTTCTGGACTATTGGACCAGTTCTTAAACATGCTTCTGGAATGAGCTTCATGTATTCCAAGTAGACTGGAACGTACTTAGTCCTAATCTTTTTTTATACTGGTTTTAAACCACTTCATTGGATGTGTTGCAATAGCAGATTCCCAGATTACCTTAGTGTTTACACCTTATTTTATTTTTTTGGTTATTTAATATTTAATGTTTATTTTACATAAGTGATATTTGTCTTTACTGTTCTAATGTAGCACAAATCCTATGTAAAATCATACTACGTATTTTTGACATTAATATTGAAATCTGAAATATATACAGAAAGTATATGGAGCTCCATGTTACCCCCCTTTTAATTAGCAGAAGAACTTCAGCAGATATTATCATGGTGGGAGAAGTGATCACTGATGATAATGGAGCAGTCCTGAGGTTGACCAAATAACCCCTGTTGTGATTGTGTTTTCTGCATTAGCAGAGCCACCTCAGCTTCCATCTGGTTCACATGTGGTTTCCCATTTATCCAGGTCCATATCTACTTAGTTTTACCAAAAGAACTCCCTGATTTGTTGTTGAATAGCTGAGCTGGGATGTCTCTCTCGGGGAGAAAAATGTGTGCTTCCCTGATTGCTTGGAATGAAAAACAGGATCAGTAAAAGCATGCCAGCATGAAATACATGTATTCTGTCCCGTTGTGCAAAAATTCTATCTGTTCACTAGAAGAATGCAGTACCTTGAGGATGTTGGTAAACCAGGGCTGTTGTTCCAGGGAACTCATTGAGACTATTTGGGGTTTACTCAAGTATCCTCGTACGTGCCCTTGCCTTGCAGGTGTGTGCAGAATGCCAGAAAGCTGGGGTGCAGATGCATTTGGCAGCCTGTAATGGTGAGTGATTTAAGAGATGCTGTCAGACTTCCTTGCCTGTTAAGTGATGCTGTTCTTTTTATGACTACATGCTTCTGTAAACTCTAGAGGAGGAAAGTGTGTGTTCAGATAGTGTCATTAAATTACACTGTGTATTAAGTTACACTGTGTACTAACTTACACTATTTAACATTATTTTTGTTCCTGGGTTATAAATGTCATTTTCTAATTGGTTCTATAATAAAAACATGGAAAAGGTTTATTAAATTACAAAAACTTTGTTTTTGTGGGAATCCTGCAGCACATTTTGCTATAGTTTTTCAATGAATATCTCTTAGAGCAGGGGTCCTCAAACTTTTTAAGCAGAGGGCTGGTCCACAATCCTTCAGACTGTTGAGGGGCCGAATTATCATTTGAAAAAAAAATCCAACAAATTCCTATGCACACTGCAAATGTCTTATTTGTAATGCAAAACAACAACAACGAAAGAACAATACAATATTTAAAAATGAAAACAATTTTAATCAACATAAGCCTATCAGGATTTCAATGGGAAGTGTGGGCCTGCTTCTAGCCAATGAAATAGTCAAGTTAATTAGGATTGTTGTTGTTGTTGTTGTGTGCCTTCATATCAGACTTTGGGCGAGCCTAAGTCAAAAATTATTTATTTATTCATTTACTACATTTATTTACTACATTTATATCCCACCCTTCTCACCCCGAAGGGGACTCGGAGCAGCTGTATATACATACAATATATTATATTATTAGCATAGCACAATATTAGCATTATATATCATCATATTGAACTATACCACTATACTGTAATATTATATGTAATATATAACACATATTTAATATTATTATATGGTATTATTAGTTTTATATTGTATAACATGATAATATTATTATCAATATTATATGTATATACAATATATTATATTATTAAAACTGATATAAAAATATTATATTATAAAACTGAGGGCAGGGGCCAGGTAAATGACTTTGGAGGGCGGCATCCGGCCCCCGGGCCTTAGTTTGGGGACCCCTGTCTTAGAGCCTCAACCAATTCAACATGGTTTGTGGCAGCCACAAAAACAAAGTTTCTGGAATATAACAGTGACTTCCTAAGTAGATGGGAGCCCTGGTGGCAAAATGTGTTAAAGCGCTGAGCTGCTGAACTTGCAGACTGAAAGGTTGCAGGTTCAGATCCCGGGAGCGGAGTGAGCGCCTGCTGTTAGCGCCAGCTTCTGCCAAACTAGCAGTTCGAAAACATGCAAATATGAGTAGATTAATAGGTACCGCTCCAGCGGGAAGGTAACGGCACTCCATGCAGTCATGTCAGCCACATGACCTTGGAGGTGTCTATGGACAACTGCGGCTCTTCGGCTTAAAAATGGAGATGAGCACTGTGAAGACTTGATGTGATGACAGGGATGGAATCTTTTTGGATCCCACCACTGCCACCAAAATGTGAAGGATTCACCTTCTACCTCTACGTGTTCCACTTTTCTATATTATCACTGCCACCACCTTTGAAAGATGCTTTGCTCAAATAATAAGCAACATTTGAAGAAACAGTAACTTGTTTATTTATAGCACAAAGCTTGATGGTTGCAAGAATGTTATAACTTGCGGTGAACGATGTTACTTCTGTACAGTAAGTGTTGCAAGATTTCTCAATAGTTTCACTGAGCTTAGTATGATATCAGCTTTATATTACTTGTTTCTTTCAGTTAGGAATACTGTCCTTCTTGAACTTAGTTGATCTGTACCCGATCAAACTTGGACTGGGGAGCTCAACTGGTCAACCCTAGCCCTCCTTGACTTAGGGATATAGCCTCAGCTCTTTAGTTATTCCTACTAAAGGCTCAGCAACCTCAATTTTAGCCCTTCTCCGCTAAAACTCTCTAGCTGCTCAACTTCCTCCCACAATCTCTTTTTTCCGATCACACTCCTTTCTCACTGAACAGAACCAACTGCTCTGCTCAACCGACAAACTCCAACTGCCAAATTCCAACTGCTAAATTTTGAATTCTAAGGCTTCCACCAGCAAGGTGAAGCCACGCCCCTTTTCCTAGCCATGCCTTAGAGGCTCCCAGCTTCTGTATAAGAATAGCTGAAATATATAACCTTAAACAGTCAACCTAAACATAGCAATCATGAATAAAACACAATGATCATGACATCTTTACAAGCACCAACCCGCAGAGTCAGACATTACTGGACTTAACGTCAGGGGAAAACCTTTACCTTTACTTTCTAAGTAGATACCACACAATTAATTAGGAAATGGCACTTACAAACTATGAACAGAAAAACGTTATTTTTCACTTCTGTATGTTACTTATGCAAAGGGATCTCCATGGCCTTTTGATGACTGGCACAGACCCAACGTCATCATAGACATCCCTGTAGCCAAACACAGAACGACAAAGCCCATCACCTGAGACCCCAGAAACTGCAAAGCATTACATGGTTGTTGTGTCAAATGGTTCTAAACTTGTGGGTCCCCAGAGGTTTTGGCTTTCAACTCCCAGAAATCCTAACATCTGGCAAACTGGCTGGGATTTCTGGCAGTTGTAGGCCAAAACACCTGGGGACCCACAGGTTGAGAACCAATGAACTATAGGGACACTACTAGATCCCTTCCCAATACATTCTCCTTTGGCCACTAAAGGGCTGCAAAAGCTTGTCCCTGCAGAAGGAAGGCTATTCCTCTGAGAGGGAGATTATCTTAGTTCCACTAAAGCAGAACTTCATTATATGTCTGCCATGCTCTTTTCTGTGAATGTATCATCTCTGTTGTCACAGCCCTGCTCTGAATTTTCCTTCTCCCCATCTCTGTATAGTTTCTTTATACAAAACTAAAAGATGGGCAATATATGATTCACCACAAATCTGTTTTTAGAGGCCTGCAAAGATCCCCTTGACATTATTTTCCCTGCTCCCTCCCTGCAAAGAGGAGGATGCATTTCCTGGAAGTTTCCTGGAAGGACTTCAGTTTTTAAATAGCCTGCAGGGCTCACTCACACTGTTTAATATTTAAAAGAAACTGTTTTCAAATACAGCAGAGTCTCACTTATTCAACATTCGCTTCTCCAACATTCTGGATTATCCAACGCAATCTGCCTTTTAGTATTAAATGTCTTTGAAGTCAATCTTTTCAGTACATATATATATACAGTAGAGTCTTACTTATCCAACACTCGCTTATCCAACGTTCTGGATTATCCAACGCATTTTTGTAGTCAATGTTTTCAATAAATCGTGACATTTTGGTGCTAAATTCGTAAATACAATAATTACTACATAGCTTTACTGTGTATTGAACTACATTTTCTGTCAAATTTGTTGTATAACATGATGTTTTGGTGCTTAATTTGTAAAATCATAACCTAATTTGTTTAATAGGCTTCTCCTTAATCTCTCCTTATTATCCAACACATTCGCTTATCCAACTTCTGCCGGCCCGTTTGTGTAGGATAAGTGAGACTCTACTGTATATTGTACTGTGTTTTAAGAACACATATAAAACAAATGCTGCAATAGTATAAAAAACAGAGAATCAAAATAAAGCCTCCAGGAAAAAAAAAACTAAACCCCCAAAACAGTCACAACTCCCCCCTCCCAAAATCTTACCCAAACTAAGCAAATTAAAAATTGACTTCACAATCAGTCATCAGTTTAAAAACCATAATAAACATTTCTGAGACTGAGAATGATTTTGAAATGGGTCCCATCACATGATGTTTGCCCCATCCTGTCAGTATTTCGTCGGAACCAGTCTGCAAAACATCTCAGAAATGGATTATTTGCAGATGGAATTCTAATAGTGTTTTTTGAAATACTATGGATTATTCCATTGCTAAAGCACTGTTTTTTGTGTGTGATAGGAAAACCTGTATGAATCCCTTCAGCAATGATAGTTTTCAAAAGGCCATAGAGTGACATAGGGGTGTTTTGAATGGATTTGGAGGAGCCAGCTTTCCATGGTGTGATGAGTCAAAGCGCAGTACAGTAGTCTCACTTATCCAACATAAACGGGCTGGCAGAACATTGGATAAGTGAATATGTTGGATAATAAGGAGGGATTAAGGAAAAGCCTATTAAACATCAAATTAGGTTATGATTTTACAAATTAAGCACCAAAACATCATGTTATACAACAAATTTGACAGAAAAAGTAGTTCAATATGCAGTAATGCTATGTAGTAATTACTGTATTTACGAATTTAGAACCAAAATATCACGATGTTTTGAAAATATTGACTACAAAAATGCGTTGGATAATCCAGAACGTTGGATAAATGAGACTCTACTGTATTTTGAAATCATAAGAATTGTAATAAGCAGGTGTGATGAGGAGAGTATGCATCCCATCTCAATACAGTATGCATCCAGTCCTAAAAAATATGGGAAGCATACTGATATAAATGGATTATATATTCCAGTGTGATAAGGTCCTTGGAGTTGAGTTGCCTTCCTTTTCCCCCTTTCTTGTTTCCATCTAGCCAACATTCTACAGACTTTGAGCTTTTGTGGCCTGATGCATCACCTTCCCCCACAGCAGATTTTTGTCACTGTCCACGATGCTGCTTCATATCTCCAGCAGACAATGGTAAGTAGTTGAGGGTGTGGATGGAAAACAGGAAGGTGGAACACTTAAGTCTTCCACCTTCCATCATTTTATATGCAACCACTGTATCTCCAGTTTCTCACCACCACCACAAGCATTATATTTTTTTCCGGAGGATAATTGGTCTCTTGATCATTTTGATGGCTCTTTTCTGCAGCTTTGCCAATGGTATACTACCTTAATTCAGCTATGCTGACTAAGCTTGTTCCACTGTGTCCCAAGAGTTGCTGCCTCAAAGATAACGGCATTCTTTTCATGGCAGTTTTATTATAGGTTGTTTTCCACCCCATCTCGATAATGTTCATCTCTTTTGAGAGAATGCTCTCTGTTTTCTCTAATTCTGCATTAACAGGTCTTTTGCCAGATAGTAGTAAAAAAAACCCTTTCTGAATTCTCTCTCTCTCTCTCTCTCTCTCTCTCTATATATATATATATATATATATATATATATATATACAGTAGAGTCTCACTTATCCAACGTTCTGGATTATCCAATGCATTTTTGTAGTCAATGTTTTCAATACATCGTGATATTTTGCTGCTAAATTCATAAATACAGTAATTACAACATTGCATTACTGCATATTGAACTACTTTTCTGTCAAATTTGTTGTATAATATGATGTTTTGGTGCTTCATTTGTAAAATCATAACCTAATTTGATGTTTAATAGGTTTTTCCTTAATGCCTCCTTATTATCCAATATATTCGCTCATCCAACATTCTGCCGGCCCATTTATGTTGGATAAGTGAGACTCTACTGTGTGTGTGTGTGTATACACACACACACACACACACACACACACACATACATACATATGACAGATTTTGTGATTTATTTGCAGTCTTGCACGTTGATTCTATGCCTGTGTAGACCAAGATTTGAAATACAATACGACCGCAATATCTGTAGGACTGTTATCTGCTTTTTCATTTATACATGTCTAACAAAACATGACCTCTTTAAGCATTTCCCAGGTCTTCCAGCATGACACTTTCATATTCTTGGGCAATAGCATTCATTATTATCTATGGTTTGTGTATCCACACATTGATCCTGTTTGGGTATGAACTAGAGCAGTGGTTCTCAACCTGGGTCCCCAGATGTTTTTGGCCTTCAACTCCCAGAAATCCTAACAGCTAGAGAGTTTTCAGTCTCTTTTCCTGAATAGAAAGACCAGAGCATAAATCTATACTGTTAGGTTAGGTACTTGTTTATTCTAAGGGAGCGGATTATAGAACCTAGAAGATTATCATCCATTGGGTTTGATCGCTTTGTTCATGACATATGATAGCTCAAGAAGCCTTACAACAATCTTGTGAAATGGAGCGCTCTTGTTGTGATACTATTGCAATCATGTGACAGAAAGACCTGTGGATAGCAAGGACTGAGGGGTGAATGTGGGATGGGGAGGGACAAAGCCCTGATGTCCATTAGCTCAGAAACTAATGGATACCTGCATTTGGTTTCTCCTTAGGGAAATGTGGAACAGAAGGATCCAACCATCTGGGTGTAACCATCTTCTCCCAAAGATCAAGGAATGTATAAACCAACCTGTGTGTACCAGGACATGGACTATCTGAAATTACAAAGACATGTTAAAGGCAGCTGGCTGCCATGAAAAGCGAGGCTCTGCCTACTACTGGAAGTCTGGCTTGTCAGGAACAGCCTCATGGAGAAGGAGGCAATGAGGATGAGATGAGCACAGCCCTCACTCAACAACTGCTCTTCCCAAGAGCGACATGGCTAGCAGTACCTCGAATTAGCTCGCTGCTATACTAGTAGAGGGAGGGTCTTGTTTTGCACTCCCTCCTATCCTAGCATTTTTCTTTCAACACCATCAAAACAGAAAAAAGCAAGATTATTTTTTAAACAAAATGTTTTATTCCCTTCCTTCAAGTGCTTTCTTTACAGAACAAAAATGTCTTGCACAAAACAGAAAAACAATTAAAAGCAAAAGGGAAGGGACAGAGCCATTTCCAGCCCATACAACTGGGGAATGGTGTGGGGGAAGATGTGAGGCACATTCACATTACACAATTATGATTCCAGTTTAACTACCATGATGCCATCTAGCTAAAGTGGGATCATAATGTTATAACTATGCAGTGTGAATGGGATCCTGGTGAGGACTCATAGTATCTGCAGTGTACCCCACTCCTAGTCTCTCTTGCAGGAAGCAAGAGTGACTAGGAGAAGAGAGACTTTAGGTTTGCGAAGTACCTATTGCAAACAGAATGGGATGCTCTTAACCAGCATGGCCTTTAAATTCCAAGATCTGGAGATGAAAATGCCTTTGGCCCATGCATTCCTTTGTTGTGATCTGAGGAAGTCCCTTGCTGACCATTGACCAAGATATTTACACTGCCAGTTAGACAGGAGGCACCGCTGCAGGCAGCCTTAGTGAGAGCCAAGAATGAAGATGGGACTCACTTTCTACGCAGTCTCCCTCGGCCTGAAGAGCTTCTATCTGCTGTTTTAGATCTCTGTCCTTCCCAGGAATACCCAAAGAGTATTAACAACAGAGCTGGAACTCATATCATATTCAGCATGCTCTAGCCCTAGTAATTATTTAAATAACATTGTTATCAAGAGACATTTGGAAGTATAGATCCTTCTTGCTGAGGTTGGGGAAGAGAGTCGCTTCCGTCCAAGGTCTGTACTTTCAGCCATCACACTTACATCTCACTGAAAGCCAGGGAATGGGACAAGAAGTAGTTTATATTGTCAACAGGAGTTTAGAAATGTTTTGTATTTTTGGATTACAAACCACAGAACCCTAGAAGGTGTTTTTAATTAATAAAAAAAACCAAACAAACTTCCCAAGCTCTGGTCAACCAATTCAAGTAGCAGTATTTTTTTTCAAGATAGTAGGATGCAGGTAAAGAGCAGCATATTTAAATGGCTCAGTGAACATACCACCTATACTAAGTAAAAATAACAGGACACGGGTGAAACTCATCATGATAACATGAGCTTAGTCTTTGCAGATGGGGACTCTCATGATCCCTAACTACTTGTCAATTAGGTTTGATAAGAATGATAGGCCCAAATCTCCAAAGGGAATCAGTTCAGAGAAAGCTCTGAATATGTGCATTTTTGCCTTCAGCTATGTTAATGTTTCTCTGTTAGTTTGAAGTAAAATATTGGAACCAAACATGAGGGAAAAACAAACCTACTCAGCCCTGTTTTGCAAATATTCCCAACCACCACCAATTGTAGAAAAAGCAGCAATGAAGGTTGCAGGTTTGAAACCAAGAAGGCAAAGAAAGGAGGGTTTTGGGATATGGGGAAACACTTGGCGAATGGATTTCGTTGGAAATAATAAAAATACAGTTTCTTGTTGACAGTCTTTGTACTTCAGCATATAAAAAAATTGCTTCATTAGAAAAGAAACTGATCTGACCATCCACAAACACATAAGTCACTCCTGGGAAGTGCATTAACTTTACAGTGTGCTTGATAGCGCTGGCCCTGACCCCAACTGCAATGTACATCTCAAGGCTTCCCTCTGGTGGCAATTTTCCATCACTTTAGTCTTTGGCACTTTAAAATCTCCAAGGATGGCAACCGCTTGCGGAGGAAGGAGCTGAAGGGAATGGGACACAGATGCAAAGAATTGGCACAAAAAGTTGTGGCACCGGAGAAACCCCCATGGTCCAGGCACTGTCTCCTTCCAATCATGTCTCCACTCAATTCAATTAAGCAGAAACAGCAGATGCTTGGGTTGTGTTGGCAGATTTCTTGATACACCACGGGTACGCATGGGTGGCAGAAGCAGGACAGGGAGAGGCCAGACATTTCTTTCAACCGGAGTAGAAAAATGGACATTCCCAGGGCTTCATGGGGCCAGGCACCATTATCACTTCCCATCTAGGATTTCTGAGTTCAAAATATGTCAAACAAATGCAAGTGTAGGCAGCAGTACCTGTTCCACTAAAAACAGTAACACAGTAGTGCAAGCTCAGAAACAAAACAGTGCAGTTTTTCCATCCCACCTGGAAAAAGTGTTTTGGGTTTGTTTTTCTCACAGCAAGAGTGGTTACCCATTTCTGAAACCACTCTTTAGGCCTAAGGATGCCAAGACCTCCCTGAGCTCTGGGGATTTGGCTAGTTGACAGGGAAGACAGATTGCCCAGGGCTGTGGCCAGGTGCCAGAGTAGGCTGCCTGAGATCAGTAGGCCTGATGGCCTGAGGATTTAGCCAGTAGTCAGGGGCTGGGCCAGATGCCCCAAACGGAATACTAGTTGCCCGTCATGCATTTGAAACGGTTCTTAAAGTAGAAGAGCCTTTGCTTCACGTTGATGCTGTCGTCGCTTGAGTTGGGATAGCGGAATTTGGCATACTGCTTCTCGCTCTCTGTCTTCAGCCAGGGCAGCTTGATCTTGGACGCATGGTCCACCACCACGTCAGAGCAGGAGCCCACATGCAGAATGCCAAGGCCATCAATAAAGAACTCTGTGGGATTAAAAAGAATCAAGAAATGTAGCAGGATTGATATAGTATTAGTCAAGAAAACCTCATTTGTCTACATTAGTGGTGGGCAAAATGCAGCCCATGCATGGCATGCCACACTTCAAACACATAAATATGATTCACGGGACACACGAGAAGCCCCTCATACGTTTCGGACAGCTTTTGAGATAATTTTTCACCCCAAACAGCCACAAATCTCCCCTTCTAACTCCTCAACATAGGAAAAATGGCAGCCAGAAATGGCACAATGTCACTTCAGGTATGATGAAACACACTGCTGCCAACCAAAAGGCAGATTCAGGGAGGAAAGAAGTCCCTAGACATAGTTGCTGTTGGCTACCCCTTGGCTACATGAATTTTTTGGATGTTCCTCTTGTTTTCTTGTTGATCCTGAGACAAATTGTTATATGATAGCTCACAAAGTGAACAAAAACAACAAACATCAAACATTTCACATCTCATTTCAGACAATGACAAGAATTCTTCTCTCACCCTGGACTTTCCACAGATATATATAAACCTTCCTTGCTTAGTTTCTCCATACCTCACAACCTCTGAGGATGCCTGCCATAGATGTGGGCAAAACGTCAGAAGAGAATACTTCTAGAACATGGCCATACAGCCCGGAAAACATACAACAACCCCGCTAGAATTCAGGTTGGGAAATCCATAAAGGTACATTTCCCTTACATGAGCAGATCTGATTTTTCAGGCACTGTAGGGATTGGTCTCCCCTTTTTGTGCAGCACCCAAATCCCTCTTTCTAGCTTACGTTTTGAGCCCTGAAACAACTTCATTCAGGGATTTCATACTTCAGCAAAAACATGTAGGATCAGCAAAGCATCTGTTAACTCTCTCCCATGCTGGGTATACAAGGATTGCAGATGTGCTCAGAGCACCTTGAGACCCTCAGTTACCATTCCTTTGCACCTAACTATGGAATTGGGTTGGAAGACAAAACTTTTCGGATCCTGCCTGCTCACTCTGAAACTTATGAGTGGCTTCAGGGCTTTAAAGTGCATTTATGAGGACAGTATATGGGTCGGCATATGACATTCTGTATATGCTGAGGAGGTGTTGAGTTGGCCAAGGTCAGTACCAGAGCTTGAAAAACACATATTTTGATAACAAATCCCCAAATTCATTAATAAACATGGTTACTGGGGATTCTGGAAGTTACAGTTCAAAAATTAATTCTCCTAACTGTACCTGAAATTAGTGCATCTCAAGCTATCTGACCTGGGGGACCCACAATTATTTCATCCCCAATGATGCGCCAGATTCAAGAACTATGTTTGTACCAATTGGAAACCTCCTGGAAACAATCCAAGAACTTGCAGCCAACAGGTCAAGGACTGGAACTAGTCCAGGGACCACCACTTTACAATACTGCCATCTTGAAGCCTTCCCTGTGCCTACAGAATCACAAAACATCACCATTTGTACTGTTCTTTCCATTCCATTTCCTTTGCTTATTTTATGAGAAAAGAGTAAGTGCCAACACAAGGCATACATTGAGAATGGTCAGACTTATTTCATGTGAGTTTGTAGTCAACTATCCTGTTGTCATCACTCACCAAGGTGGGCAACCCGGCTGAGACGAGGATCGAACCCAACCTGCAGCATCTTCTCTGTGCGTGCCAGGAAGAAGTTGACTACACCGTCAGTAACCACACAATCAGGGAAGCCTTCGATGACATGGTGGTAGCCTTGGCGGGTTCTTAGGCAGTCGCCGTCATCGTCACCAGGCTGCACACTGATCTGCTGTCGGTATGTGGTGGTGTAACCAGTGATCTCCCGCACTGCTCCACCCACCTGCCAGACACAGGGTAAAATATTTGGGATGGACAGGGAAAAAAGCACAAAGCAGGATTAGGGTGTTCACACCAAATAACATACAGGAAAACCAACTTGTATTCAATTTCATCATTCTGAAGCTGACAAAAGCTTGAATTGGGAATTTAGAATTGAGCAATGCTAGATCCCCAAACACTCTTGGGGGCAAATATGATCTAGGAGCCCACAAGTAACAGTCTTCATTGGTACAGATATAAGATTTACTTCAGAATTGCCATCTTTCTCTTTGTGTGTGTCTTCAAGTTGCCTGTTGGTTTGTGGCGATCCCTTGAATTTCGTAGGATTTTCATAGACAAGGAATTTTCAGAAGTGGTTTTACCCAGTTCTTCTCTCTGAAATATAGCCCACAAGACCTGGTAATCATTGGTAGTCTCCCATCCAAGTATGAATCAGCACTGACCCTGTAGTTTTCAAGATCAGATGGGATCTGGTGCCTTTAGAGTACTTTTGGACCTTTCAGCCATATACTAAGCCCATCTAATGGAGCATTATGTCTCTCTGCAGTAGCCAGGCATGTGTCCTACTACTACTTTGAGGGTTAGAAATGACAATTTCCACCATTGTCCTTAACATGTGATATTTAGATCTTGTTACAGAACCTGGAACTGTCTGAATCACAGTTTTATTGTTTAAACTGGATTTACATTTCAGAATTACTGTATTTCATCGCATAGCAATCACACCTTACATCTCTTTTTTTTGGTGGATGAAAAAATGATGTGCGACTATTATGTGGTGAAAAACAATCCAGCTATGGGACATCACTTGGCTTGCACCTTACTCAGCCAATTGAAACTGGAAAGGGGGTGGGCAAGCTATGGGGCTTTACTTGGCTATGATTATTATGTGGTGGTAATTATTATGCAATGAAATATGAAAGTAGAAATGGCACTCAGGGTCCTAGGAATCAACTTCAGCTTAGTCTGAAGTTCTTCCTATCTGACTCTCTTTGCACACTTCTGATCAGGAACACATATTTCCCAGAGTGCAGCATATAACCCAGCCCATGTCTCAACCATGACTGACAGGTTTTTAATCTCTTGTTGCCACTCTGGACTGTGTCACTAGCCTCCAAGAAGTTCAGCTGGAAAGATGTCTGCTTGTTTCCTTGGGCAGAGGAAATGTTCTAGAGTCAGGAAGGGAGGACACTCACCAGATCCAGGGATGTTTTCTCAAGAACGTCTACCAGCTTCTCCACTTTAGTGCGAGGTGTGAAAATGAAATCGTCATCTGCCCACAAAACGTATTTGGTGGTCACTTGGGATATAGCAAGGTTCCTGCCAGCAAACCAGCCCTAGGAAGAAGGAATCCAATAAAAGAGCTTCTGTAAATGCCAGTTGGAGGCACTGCCCAGTAACTCCTATAACAAAACAAAACCAACACCCCTCCCAAACCCAAGCGCTGTAGTGATCTCATTTAACTATGATGCACTGAATATCATAAATTCATCACTTTCAATTCCATCAATTAACATTTTACTTCTTTATCACATTCCTGCACCCCTTCCACCAACACATAGGCCCCTAGTAGAGCTTGGACAACAGTATTTTGGATTGTATTCTTATAATCCCTCAGTCAACATGCTGGTCAAAGGATTTTGGAAACTGTAGTCCCTGTGATTAGCAACTCCACACTCTCTCTGTATTGGCAACCCATTATCAGGTAGTTCTTTTAGAGGTCTAGATTTGACTCTTGAGACTTCCGCTCTTGTTCCTTATACTGCTTCTGACCAACTATGACATATGTCCAACCAGAGTTCTGTTTCAGCCTATCCTTGGTTCTCAACATTCATACATTCATATAGATTAGAATAATATATAACAATGCATTGAAATGGACAATGGGTACCTAATATGTAATAATACAATTTTAACTCATTCTGCTATCATTGATTTTAAATCATAACAATAGGATAATTCCCAACATAAATGCACAGGGTAGCTTTGCATCTTAAAGAGGTGTTCCTTGCCCATGTCAAGAGTTTACCAAGAGAATGTTTCTTTCAGGCCCTAATGCAAAGACAGTGAATGTTTCACCCTCTGATTGCTGTTGGATTCTAACCTCTATCAACTTCAACCAACACAATAGAGAATGTAGTTCAATGCCATCTAGAGCAGAGGTTCTCAACCTGGGGTCCCCAGATGTTTTTGGCCTTCAACTCACAGAAATCTGAACAGCTGGTAAACTGGCTGGGATTTCTGGGAGTTGTAGGCCAAAAACATCTGGGGACCCAGGTTGAGAACCACTGATTTAGAGGAACATAGCTTCCTCAACCCTACCCTATCACAACATAAACCAAGAAATTGAGTAGACCATTTAGGAAGGCCTAGAGACTGCCCACCTTGCCAAAGGGCATGAAGTATTGTTCAATGTGGGGGCCCTGCACATGTTCGGTGTCTTGGCTGTCATCGGCGATGATGATGGTCACCGTGGGGTAAAATTTACGGATACTGTTGATCAGCGCTCGCAACTTGTCATAGCGCAAGAAAGTCTTGGTTGCTATGGTGACCAGCGCACTGATGTTATATTCTACTGGCGAGAAAAATACAGACGAGGTTAGCAAAGTTCTGCTTTCAGAAGGAGACGATCACAAGGCTTCAGAGAAGGCCATGATAAAAGTGGATACAGAAATGGGCATTCATCACAGCATAGAATTTTTAGGTAACAAGAACAGCCTGGGCAAGATTGATTTGATTTAGAAGAATGAGATCCTGTCCTCCTACATGTTTCCAAGTCTCATCTTGATGCTAAGAGGACAACAGCAAGACTACTGCCACAGAGCAAGAGTAGTCCAAGCAGTGACCTCTGGACAGTTTATCACATCCACTTTTTTGGTTTCCAGCCAACATTACACTAGATCCCAATAATTCCCTTATTGCTACTTGGGGGTTTTTTTTGTCCATAAGCATTTGCCTTGACAAATATTCACACAATGATTTATGATTTGAATATATTAGCTTGCTATTAAACCTTCAGATTAGCTTATAGGGTTTAAATGACAAAAGTAGAACTCTCAAATCATTAGAATTGATGAAACTAGGAGAACAATCTATCATAAACTTTCACCAAAGTATTAAAAAAAAACATTGAAATTCAGATGCAAATTCATGGCTGCTGCTTATTACACATTACATGGCAAACTAACTAGCACTCTCAAGCACTGGGAATTAGCTCAGTTTTCTCCCCTATCCTGACACAGCAAAATACGTTTTTTAAATCAAGAGTTTTTCCCATGGTGTGAGATGACACTAGAAAGCTTGTTCTAGAGTCAGGGTACTTTCCTTTTTGACTTCATGGAGAAGAGTCTCCTGGAAGTTCACTCATTCCCTTAAAGTTCTTCAGCTCTTTAGGAAAGTGGGGAACACATATTGATGCTGACACATACACAACTAGCTTCCTTCCACCTGTTGTATTCAACACATGAATCTGTACCCAGAAATACAGTCACATGCTCCTTGGTAGCTAATAAGCACCAAACAGGATATATTCAGGCAAAACAGTTGCCATTCACACCGTTTTCTACTCAGTTTGGCTTTAGGCATCAGCTTTCCTCATGTCTTTGTCCCCAACAATCATCCCTAAAAATGGACTTGTCATCTCATCACCATACCCATAAGTTTTGCATTTCTATGGCTATTCATATATACAATCTATCTATAAAGATCTGTTCTTAGGCATTTCACTCCACACATCCAAGGAAGTGGACTAGGGGGCAATCTACACTGTAGATTTAATGGAGTTTGACATCACTTAGAATAATAGAATCATAGAGACCACATGGACCAACCAGTCCAGCCCCCTGTCATGCAAAAGAAGCAAACTACCCCTGACAGATGGCCATCCAGCCTCTGTTTAAAACCTACAGGGAAGGATCTTCCATCACACTCTGAGGCAGAGAGTTCCACTGTTGAACAGCTCTTATAGTCAGGAAGTTCTTCCTAATGTTCAGGTGGAATGTCTTTTCCTGTAATTTGAACCTTTTGCTTCAAGTCCTAGTCTCCAGGGCAGCAGAAAACAAGCCTGCTCCCTCTTCCTCATGACACTCCTTTCAACCTTCTCTTCTCCAGGCTAAACCTGCCCAGCTCATTTTAATTGCCTCCTCTGGACACTTTCCAGCTTATCAAACTTGAACTGCCACGGCTCAATCCAATGGAATCCAGGGAGTTGTAGTTACAGAAGATCTTTAGCCTTCTCTGCCAAAGAGTGCTGCAACTCCCATGATTCCACAATATGGAGCCATGACAGTTAAAGTGAGGCCAAACTGCATTAGTTCTACAATGTAACAAAAGCTTACGCTACTAACTTGATCCTCTGAGTTAGTCTCTAAGGTGCTACAAGATCCCCTGACATACAAATGCAGTTATAGTTTGAGAGTGGGAACTGGAGATGGCTCTTGTATCTTTAATGCCCATGGAGAAGAGGTAATTACAGCAGGTATTTATTACGTGGTTGTATGAAAAGCAACACCTGCTGAAATTTATGCAGCCATGTCCAAAGTCTGGCCCAATTGCAGCCCCTGTTCAAATTTCCACTGGACCTCTCTCTGCAGGCCTCCCTCCCTCCCTTTCTTGACCACAATCAAAGCCCTCCTGACAGATGACCATGCCACTTCTGCTGAATAACCTCCAGAGAAGGAGACTCCACCAGACTGAGGCAGCATATGCCATTTTCTGAAATGACTTGAAGGCACACAACAATAATCCTAATTAACTTGATTCTCTCACTAGCCAAAAGCAGGCCCACACTTCCCATTGAAAGACTGGTATGTTTACATTGGTTACAATTGTTCTTCATTTTATATATTGTATTGTTCCTTCATATATATTTTTTGCACTACAAATAAGACATATGCAGCGTGCATAGCAGTGGTTCCCAACCTTTGGGCCTCCAGCTGTTTTGGACTTTAGCTCCCACAGTTCCTAACAACTAGTAAGCTAGCTGGGATTTCTGAGAGCTTAAGTCCAAAATACCCAGAGGCCCAAAGATTGAGAACCACTGGTGTATAGGAATGTGTTCATGTTCATTTTCAAATTATAGTCTGGCCCCTCAACAGGTTTGAGACCAGGAGCGGTTCAACCGCAAGGCAAATTAGGCAGTTGCCGAAGGCACCATCCTCTATGGGGTGCAGTTGAGGCTGGAAGATGGTGCCTTCAGCAACCGGTGAGGCACCTCCGCCCAGGCGTGGCCTCCTTGGGAAGGTGTCTTTGGCAGGGCCTTCAGGCGCAGGCCAGGATCGCTTCCCTGTCCTTAAAGAGAAAACTACAGAGTGCAACTACAGCATCTTTCTGTAATGTGGTGCTCATGTCAACCACTAGAGAGCAAGAGAGACTCTGAAAAGGTGCTCCACAAAGCACAATGCTTGCTATAATTCACAGTGACTCATATCACAACAGAAATGATGCTGTAGATATTTTTCACCAGTCCTTAGGATGCAATGATTCTTAAACACTGATCCTTGCTGGGAGGAAGGGAGCTCCCTGCACATGATCAGGTGAATGCCTGCTTCAGATCTTCTACAGAAGACACAGCCAAAAGACTTCAAAACTCAGACCCTCCCTTTCCCCACAAATTCTGTCCATGTTGTGCTCACCTCCACTGTTCTCTCCACTGGAGGATCCTGGGTTGTAGAGCCTGGGGGTAGGCGCATGGCGGATGCGGATTATGAAAGTCGCATGATGCTCATCGGTAGAAAACTGCACTGAAAAACAGAGGAAGAGGCAGACCACCAGTTTAGGGCTACCTTCACTTACTTAAAAAGAAAGGCCACACCACACCACTATATAGGTTTCTGGGCAGGAGACAGAGTTCTCCACTATTCATACCTACTTGGATTATAAGAGTATAATTCCCAGACTTGTTAGAGAACGACAAAAAGTTTTCATCCACACAGTCTAGGAACATATCCATTGCAGATATGAGGGTCGTACTATATGCCCTCATTCTCATCACCCTCTTGCCTCCGCAATACGGGAACAATGGAACAACAACAACAACAAACCTTTATTTATATACCACTCCATCTCCTCGAGAGGACTCAAGGCGGTTTCCAACATGTGTGCAAAAAACAGCTAATAGTCAAAACAACATATAGCAGCATGAACAGAACAAACATAATAAAAACAACATCATAAGACAACAGTAAAAAAAACAGTTCAATTAAAATGGACACAGAGTTCCAACAAGGCTACTTCACAGGGGTATTGCAAGGATTATGGAAATAATGTATATAAAATATTTGGATACTTGACAGGAACTGGGTACTATTACATGACAAAGGAAAGGATGTCTTCCTGGAGAAGTCAATGCCTGTACGTTGCAGTTGTGGAAATAGTGCAAGAAGACCCAATTAAAAACTGCCAGGATTGTAATTCACACACAGTAGAGTGACATTTGGAACACAATAGTGATTTCATTTGGATGTTTTGCTAGTATTTTTGGAACTGTTCCTAGAACACCTATTACTTCTAGAAACCAGATAAAAAGAAAAAAAATATAATGGGGACTGAGAAAGACAACTATTTTTGATGGTAGAGATGGCAATCCCTGGTACAATAGAATTCGGGGGGAAAGGGATTTTGCAGTGTTTGTTAATGTTTTGGTTATTTTCAAGTGCCTCCTTTATTTTCTAAAAACAATATTATTACTTTCTTATTGTGTCAAACCTACAAAATTCATATTAGCAACTTGCTCTTTTACTGCTAAGAGAATAAACACAAATACTGAACTGTACTGCAAACATTAGAATGGAAATTCTGTTTGCCTTTGACAGAAAGCAGACCTTAAAGCAGTGGTTCTCAACCTGTGGGTCCTCAGATGTTTTGGCCTATAACTCCCAGAAATACCAGCCAGTTGAAGGCCAAATCATCTGGGGACCCACAGGTTGAGAACCACTGGCTTAAAGCATGGGTTTGGGTGTTTGAGGAGGAAACTGATATGTGCAAAGGTTACTTTTCAGAGTAGTTTTGTCTTTCAGGCTGCAAACAATTTCATATCCATTTTACTAGGAGTAAACTCTAATAAATTCAGTGGCATATACTTCTGAGAAGATATGTGATGTGCAAAGACTGTACTGTTGACTTTTTTCTTTTTTAAGGAAGTCACTTACATGAAAATTAAGGTACATGTCTTAGTTACATCCCATCTGGATTACTGTAACGTGCTCTACGTGAGGCTGCCTCTGAAGAGTGCTTGGAAACTTTTGAAAGAGCTGCAGCCAGGTTGCTGCCCCGGTTGCAACAGCTTCACTGGTTGCCAGTCTGTTTCCGGGCACAATTCAAAGTTGTGGTTATGACTTTTAAAGCCCTAGACAGCTCTGGCCCAGGCTGTTTGGCTGATCGTGTCTCCTTGTACAAACCTGCCCGGGCCCTGAGATCTTCAGGAGAGGTCCTTCTCTCAGTCCCACCTCCATCTCAAGGCTTTGTGTTCCTAATCTACATAGTGTTCCTAATCTACATAATGATAACCAGGCGGACAACTGTATATTTCCAAAAGGCCATTCATAGCAAGCCTGAGAGGAGAGGCAGAACCACTCAAGAGAAACTGCTATAGCTGCTGGAAAATAGGAAGAAATTTAATCCACAGCATGAGGCATGGCATGATCCCTGCCCTCTTATCTTGGCAAAGCACTCTCGTGAGAGGAGGAAGAGGACGGCTTGGCACCAGAGCCCTGGAGATTGCCTCGTTTCATGTGATAGGAGCCACTCGAAAGCAGGGGAGCCTCCCCCGTCCTTGGCAAGCATTTTTGTCCAGTAAGAAGGACAGGCATGCTTTGATAACAAAGGGTTTTTGTTTTTCAGGGACAGCAGTGCTTTTAGAGAAACACACATACACACATACTCCTCAGAAGTTAGCACTTTGGCCCAGAAAGACAGACCCATAAACTCATAAAAATTCAACATAAATCAGTTGGGAAAGGCAGTTAGCATTGCCTTCTTGTCCTGGATACCATTCAGTGATGCCTCATTCTTCTCATCCAATCCTCCAGATGCAATGGATGAAAATTCCCACTGCCCCCAGCCAGGACCTTGTCATCAGGTTTCTGTAGAAACAAGTCCCCATGATGTAATCTGAGACTGACTTGCTTGGGAAACGCACTTTTTGCAGTGACACCTTGCTGGCTTTGGGCTTTATATTTCACTTCTTCTGGGTCACCCTGAAAGGGCCTCTTTGCTTTAGTCAACACGGCATTGCTAAGTCCCACTCCTACTGACAACTCAGTCATTCAACCAACCAAGGAGCACTTGAAAAAAAAAACAGCCAGCACAGATCCCAGATAATGGGCTCATTTCCATAGTTATTCCAGAAAAGTTGGGTGTTTTCTGAAGTGCTTTCTATTGGACTATAATATCCACTATCTCAACAAGTGAGGATGATGGAATGCATAGCCCAATAATTTAAGCAAGAGCCACGCTTTGGAAGGCTGTTTGGTGACTACTACAAGCAGTCCCCAAATTACAAACAAAATAGGTTCTGTAGGTTTGTTTTTAAGCTGAATTTGTATATAAATCGTAACAGCTACATTTTTAAGTGTAACACCAACTGCATGTATGTATGTGTGTGTATATGTATGTATGTATATACACACACAGTATATACACACACACACACAAACACACATATATGTGTGTGTGTGTGTATACACACACACACACACACAGAGGAGCCCCCGATGGTGCAGTGAGTTAAACCGCTGAGCTGCTGAACTTACTGACAAAAAGGTCGGCAGTTTGAATCTGGGGAGTGGGGTTAGATCCTGTTGTTAGCCCCAGCTTCTGCCAAACTAGCAGTTCAAAAACATGGAAATGTGAGTAGATCAATAGGTATCGCTCCAGCAGGAAGGTAACAGCACTCCATGCAGTCATGCTGGACACTTGACCTTGGAGGTGTCTATGTACAGTGCCAGCTCTTCGGCTTAGTTTTTGTGTGTGTGTATGTGTCAGGAGCGACTTGAGAAACTGCAAGTTGCTTCTGGTGTGAGATAATTGGCTGTCTGTAAGGACGTTGCCCAAGGGATGCCCAGATGTTTTGATGTTTTTACCATCCTTGTGGGAGGCTTCTCTCATGTCCCCGCATGGAGCTGGAGCTGATAGAGGGAACTCTCCCTGGGTTGGATTCGAACCTGGCAGCCTTCAGGTCAGTAACCCAACCTTCAAGTCACTACGCCACCGGGGGTTCAGCTTAGAAATGGAGATGAGCAACACCCCTCTGAGTCGGACACGATTAGACTTCATGTCAGGGGAAAACCTTTACCTATATATACACACACCGTATATATTTGCATACATATACCTATATACATATATGAGTTTTGGATAGCATAGGGAAGTGCTAACACCCCTGTGGTGTTTGTTTTGCTGTCTGGCCCCCGTGTAGAAGATTTCAACTCACTTTCTGTCCCTGTGATAATGGATTTTGAAAAATGTGGCTTGTTGTGGAAACAAGGATTGGTGAGAAACCTTCAGTTGAGACACCTTTTCCCCATGAAAACTCTTTTAGGAGATCATTTCCCCTCCTGGGGGTAGCTTTCTGTCACTTCCTGTTGTCTCACCCCTGTTCTTAACTGTGAATTGGTTGTAAGTCGGATGTTTGTAACTCGGTGACTGCCTGTATACCGTTTCCCTGCCTGGCTAATGGTTTGTTTTCTCTTCATTCACAGTAGCTATTTATATGTTTCAACTGTTTATCCTGATCTAGCCGAGGCCCTCAGGATGATAACTGTCCCATTAAAAATAGCAGCAAACATTCAATAACAGAGAATAGAGCACATATTTAGACAAGATGTTAACATAGCTGAACTTACAAGAAACAGTTATTATATAAAGACTGCAAAACATAAAGACTATAAAAAGAGCCATGCTGGATCTGATCAAAGGTAGTTCTAGCCCACATTTTATTAACCCAGCAGGCATTTCTGCACTTTGCGTCTCAGTGTTGTATTCTGGAATTTTTAGTTATTTGTTATTTTTATTTCTGTACCTAGCCTAAAATGGCCTATGCAAGGGGAAAAGTGAAAGGAAACTACAACATGGTCATATCAGGCTGCAAAACTTCTATAAACCAAGGGACCTGGTAAAAAGGAGGTAATATTCAAAGACATCTTTGCAGATGTGTTTCTCAATAAAAAGGTCATAAAGAAATCCTTTAAGATTTAGAAAAAGAAATGTCTAGCATAAGCATTCATGGACACTTGCTTCTTGCCATTAAAAGGTAAAGGCTTTCCCCTGACATTAAGTCTAGTCATACCCAACTCTGGGGGTTGGTGCTCATCTCCATTTCTAAGCCAAAGAGCTAGCATTGTCCGTAGACACCTCAAGGTCATGTGGCCGGCATGACTGCATGGAGCGGTCATGCCATTACCTTCCTGCCGGAGCCATACGTTTTACCTTCCCCACTGAGGTGGTACCTATTGATCTACTCGCATTGTATGCTTTCAAAGTGCTAGGTTGGCAAAGTTAGGGCTAAGTCGGGAGCTCACCCTGCTCCCTGGATTCGAACTGCTGACCTTTCAGTCAGCAAGTTCAGCACCTCAGTGGTTTAACACACTGCGCCATTAGGAGCTCTTGCCATTATTCAACCTGAAATCCACAGATAGCTCAGCAGGTTGAATCGCTAGCTGCAGGAAATCTGCTGACCAGGGGATTGGCAGTTCAAAGCCACATGTTGGAGTGAGCTCCCGATTGTTATCCTTAACTTCTGCCAACCTAGAAGTTCGAAAATATGCAATGTGAGTAGATCAATAAGTACTGCCTCGGTGGAAAGTAAAAGGACACCCCATGTAGACATGCTGGCAAAACACGATCGGAGGTGTCTATGGACAACAAGCTCCTCAGCATGGAAAATGGAACAAGAGAACCTCCTTATGGATAGAGTTGAGCATTGCCTCCAGACGCCAGAGATGAAAAAGGAGAAGGCCTTTACCTTTGTCTGTGTGTGTGTATTGTATGTTGTTGTTGTGTAAAAAGCATTGAATGATTGCCTTATATGTGTACTGCAGTGGTTCTCAACTTGTGGGTCCCCAGATATTTTGGCCTTCAACTCCCAGAAATCCTAACAGCTGGTAAATTGGCTGGGATTTCTGGGAGTTGTAGGCCAAAACACCTGAGGACCCACAGGTTGAGAACCACTGGTGTACTGTAATCCACTCTGACTCCCTTCAGGGAGATAAAGCGAAATGTAAATAAAGTGTATTATTATTATTATTATTATTATTATTATTATTATTATTATTATTATTATTATGTTCAGACTAAAAATTTCATGCTCTCAATTATTCTCAATTACATTTTAATTTAATTTAATTTTATCCCACCTTTCTCCCACTATAGGGACACAAGGGGTCTTAAAGAGGCCAAAGGATTCTTTTACATATTTGTATGGTAAAAAGGCAATTGGTATGAAAATCAAAAGGATTACAGTACCTCAGTTGAAATACCTGGTGTTTAGTCAACATAGCAGAGGTCTACTATTGAGCACTTAATACAGTGCAAATATCTTTAGGAAGCTTTTATATGCTAAGACTGTGACTAACTGTAAAGTAGTGATCCAGAACTAAACCAATGTATTAGTGAGATATGCCTGTATATCATTTGCTTGGGAAGAAAAACTAGAGGATATGAACACACCCATGTCTTGTCTCTGTGTTTCCAAGAAGCATTGGGTCAGCTGCTGGATGAACACTGTGATTAACACAACACTCCCGTTGTGTTAATCACACCACTGCTGGAACCTCAATCTGTGAAGACTGTGTGTTGACCGGCCGTGCACCGACCTCCACACATTAAAAAAATCACGCAGAGGCGTCTTCCAAGAAATGGAGGACCATCATCCTCTAACTACGAGGGATCGCCTAAATAAGTAAGTAAGAAGAAAATGCTGGATTAGATATGCCTTTGATCAGATCCAGCCTGTGTTATGTTTTTAAATAAATAATCCCACTATGCAACCTCAGACATACAAACTGGAAATTATTAACAGAAAGTCATTCCAGAAAAGAGAAGAATGTATACACAAGAGGGTTTTAAGATTCTTAAGGGGCACTCAATGTAGCTTCATATCAACTAACACAACAAAATTGGTGTGGTATGCTAATATTATTATTCACAGTATCATGTGAACAAGCCCTATTAACATTGGCTGGAATCCTGTACGGTAGATATATATTCGTAACCATCATGGTTAAAGTGCAATGTACTAAATCGCAGCCCAGTCTCCCCAGTCCACACTTTCTAAGGACGTTATCCCACAGTGGGTGGGAGGAGTGTCATATATCCTTGGCAATATGTCCTGTTGCATCAGAAGAAAGCAAACGGTATCATTTCTCGGATCCCATGACATGTTGTTCTTTCTTCCCTTTTCTCCCGAAACCATTAATTTTGATATTTATCTCACAACAGAGTGCAGTTCCCACCCATTCCATTAAAAAAACCTTGAGAAAAGAACTTGGGGATACTAGACTTTCCCTTCTAATCCTGCTACTCTCGAGGAGACAAGAGGCATTGATCTGCACACATACAGCCCTTCTCTGGGCTCCTCTCCTTCCTCCCAACCTCTCTAACCGTAATGCAATTTCAAAAGCCAAGATTACTATGAGAACTGACAGAAAAACAAAGGGATGTTATTTTGAAATTTTTGTAATATTTATGATTTATTTATTTATTTATTTTTTAAATTACCATGCCAGGCTCATAAACAGGATTTTGGGAGAGAAATGTCAACACTTGATAGGAGACCACCTATGGGATTGCACCTTACTCCACATCACTAAGTGATTCATCATGGGTAAATTTGACAGATCCTATCCCAAGTGTTTCCCCCCGTTTTCCCCAGTTGTGTAGCAATTCCTGAGCTTGGAAAACCATATCTGTCTGTGCCCCCCCTCTCCCTAGGTTCCAGACACTTTCAGAAACACTTTTCTGATGAGACATGAAGGACACAGGGAGTACCGTATATACTCGAAGATAAGCCGAGTTTTTCAGCCCTTATTTATGAGCTGAAAAAGCCTCCCCCGGCTTATATTTGGGTCAAGGTCAAGCCAGCAGCGGAGCCTGGAGGCCACAGTATGTTTTCTTTTCCAAAACCTCCCTCCTCTGCTTCTCCTCCCAGGCTGGTTATCTTATATTTTTTTGAGAGAGACACAGAGAAGAAGCAAATGTTTTCAAAAGCGAAAGGAGTGTGAGAGAAACCCTTGCAAGCCAGATTGCATGGGCAGAAGGGGAAGAAAAAAAAGATATTCTTGCAAATTTGCACGATTCATTACTATTATTATTACTACTCCTACTACTACTACTACTATTGCAAGAACATTTGAGTCCAAAGGGAGGGAAGGAGGGAAAAGAGAGCAACAGAAGGTGTGTATTTCTTTTTATTCCTAAGGAAACAAAAATGAGGTGGTGTTTTTTTGGGAGGGGGAGAGAAGTTTTAAAAAACCTTCGGGCTGTATGGCCATGTTCCAGAAGCTTTCTCTCCTGCCGTTTCACCCACATCTGAGGTAGGCATCCTCAGAGGTTGTGAGAATACCTGCCACAGGTGTGGGCAAAACGTCAGGACAGAAAGCTCCTGGAACATGGCCATACAGCCGAAAGACTCACAGCAACCCAGTAATTCCGGCCATGAAAGCCTTCGACAATAAAATTTCTGATATACCCTAGTCTGTCTTATGAGATCTCTGCTCTAGCCCCGATAGGGAAAGCAGTGGTTGCCTTCAGACCACACCCACCTGTATCCGCTGTGTTGGGATGGAAGAGCGTGTTGGTGTAGGTGACGAATTGCATTTGTCGGTTGAGATTGTCCAGCTGGGATGCCAACATGGCGAGGTGCATCCCACCTTCTCCTTCCACCTTGACACTATCGACTTCTGCAGCCACATCAAAGGTTCCCATTGTTGCTGTCAAGTTCACCTGTCAGAGGAGGGGTTTAAAAAAAAAAAAGGTACTGACAACATCAAGGACTAATGAGCCGGTATGCAATTCTAGAACCTATTTTATCAACTGACTGGATAGGAAGGAAATGGGAGGCAAATTTAACTAATTTACGACATTGAAATGAGGAAGTGCCATCACAGTGGATGATGAAGCAGCTGCTCCCCCCTGTGGCCAGAATCGAACATTCCCTCAGGAAAAGGTTAAATTGCATCTGCGTCTGTCTCTGTCTTGGTTCTATGTGTATATGGGCATTGAATGTTTGTCCTATATGTATATAATGTGATCCGCCCTGAGTCCCCTTCGGGGTGAGAAGGGCCGAATATAAATACTGTAAATAATAAATAATAATAAATGGGACCTTTTCAAAATTCATTTGTAGATCACAGATTGCCAGAGTAAGGGGTATGCCTAGGAGTAAACCCACCACCCCAAAATGGATTCTGGTACATAAAACAAATATGGATATTTAGTACAAAACTGGTTTCCTCCTCCCACCAGCCCCACTGCCCTGCTAATACCAATTAATGCATTTCTACAAAACGTGGCTTTTTGTGGCCAAAGAGCTCAATTACATACACCTGTACACAACATAGCACCCAAACTATTTGTGGCTTTATACAGTGGCTTTTTATCAGAGATCTCCCAAAGAGAGAATACCTACTGGCTATTTGTTAGAGACACAAGGCCAGTTTCTGCATTCAGCAGAATTCAGCTGTAAATCACTTTCTTACAGAATTAAGAGGTAAGCAAACACTTGCGCCATTTCAAGCCATTGGAGGGAGTTTATACATTTGAATGCTCTGTTCTCCTGTCTGTAATGTTAACCACCTGCATGTAGCAAAATGGAACATATGGAAAGGAGGACACAGAACTCCTCTCTCTCTCTCTCTCCGATGATTATATGCAAAGTCTGAAAACAGAATGGCAAATGGCACTCCCTTGTAAAGCCAAAGTATCCAAGGCACCCTGCCTCTACATAGTCCCATTATTTTTGCATCCTATGGCCAGAATTAGCATCCTAGGCCCTTTGGGGACAATCAAAACAGCTGCCTGATTTGTCTAACTCACCCTGATACCCAGCACAGGGAGCTCTCCATCCCTGGGAGAAGTATGTAATCACACAAATTTCATCTGCAGACTAAAGGAGTGCCATTCATAAAGTGACCATTGATTAAAAATAAATGGATGTTAGCAACTAACAAAGCAGAAACACAGCCAACTTGTATTCTCTGCCCTCAGACTTCTGTGCCCCAGAGTTAACTTACCCGGTACAACGTTCTTTCGGCTGCCTGTAAGCTCAGGCCTGAGGAACACAAAGGCACAAGTAGTTAGTGGGTCTTTACTATCTGTGGTGACACTGTGAGGAGGCACACTTACTCCAATAACTGCACCCTCCTCTGCCCCCACTACCCCTGGCCACTTTAGTTGGTCACCACCTTGGCAACAGAAAAGTGCACACATGAGGGGAGAAGAGTTCAACAGGGACAAATGCAAGATATTCCACTTTGACAAAAAAATAAATAAATACAAAGATACAGAATGGGGGACACCTGGCTCGACAGCAGTACGTGTAAAAAATATCTTGGAGTCCTCGTGGACAACAAGTTAAACATGAGCCAACAACGTGATGCAGCAGCTAAAAAAGCCAATGGGATTTTGGCCTGCATCAATAGGAGTAAGGTGTCTAGATCCAGGGAAGTCATGCTACCCCTCTATTCTGCCTTGGTCAGGCCACACCTGGAATACCGTGTCCAATTCTGGGCACCACAACTGAAGGGAAATGTTGACAAGCTGGAATGTGTCCAGAGGAGGGTGATTAAAATGATCAGGAGAACAAGCCCTATGGGGAGCGGCTTAAAGAGCTGGGCATGTTTAGCCTGCAGAAGAGAAGGGTGAGGGGAGATATGATGAGGGTCATATATAAATATGTGAGGGGAAGTCATAGGGAGGAGGGAGCAAGCTTGTTTTCTGCTGCCCTGGAAACTAGGCTGCGGAACAACGGCTTCAAACTTCAGGAAAGGAGATCCACTTGAACATTAGGAAAAACTTCCTCACTGTGAGAGCTGTTCGGCAGTGGAACTCTCTGCCCTAGAGTGTGGTGGAGGCTCCTTCTTTGGAGGCTTTTAAGCAGAGGCTGGATGGCCATCTGTTGGGGTTGCTTTGAATGCTATTTTCCTGCTTCTTGGCAGGCGGTTGGACTGGATGGCCCATGAGGTCTCTTCCAACACTATGATTCTAAGAAACTCACCTGGGATGAGAATGGTCTGGAGGGGACGGACCTCCACTCCCTGAGCTGGATACTCCAGAGGTGAGTTGGCTCGAACAATGAGGACCTGATCAGCTGGGGACTGTGACCTGGGAATGAGATGAAGGAAGAAAACTCTGGGAGATTAGTGCTTGGTTTTGAAAAGGGGCTCCCAGGCATATAAGAAATATGTACTTGGAAAGATCTGGCAAGCACCAAGGATTCGCCCCCACCCAGTTCAAGATTCTGCCTGCCAAGCATATCCTTCTCTGATCAGGTGAAGGCAACAGGTTGTTTGCCTGTATGACTTTACTTGCAGCTAATGCTGTCCATAGACAGAATGCTAAAATCTAAATATTCAACAGATTATCTTGGAACAAGTCCCACTGCATTTGCATTAAAGACCATCCCTGATTTATCTCTGATTTATAAACTACTCATCATTAAGAATGGGCAAGAAATAAGAGAAATCTACCCCTAGGAAGGAACATTCACTTCTGGAAGAGTTATTATGGGGGAAAGGTGTTTCCACTGAAGCCTTTTTACCAATCCTTGTTTCCACAACAAGTCAAATTTTTCCAAATGCAATTATCCCAGGGACACCAAGTTGGGTGAAATCTTCTGAACAGGGACACAGACTGCAAAACAAACACCACACAGGTGTTAACCCTTCCCTTTGCTATACAAAGTTAAAGAATATATATATTTGCTGGAGTTACACTTATAAACTTACTTGTTCCAACTTACATACACATTCAACTTAACAACAAACCTGCAGAACCTATCTTGTTCATAACTCGGGGACTGTCTATACTTCTAGAGCAGTGGTTCTCAACTTGGGGTCCCCAGATGGTTTTGGCCTTCAACCCCCAGAAATCCTAACAGCTGGTAAACTGGATGGGATTTCTGGAACTTGTAGGCCAAAAACATCTGGGGAACCCAGGTTGAGAACCACTGGTCTAGAGCAAGCACAAGTGTGCTGTTCACCTGTAGAAATATGGGAGTTGCTCCCTATCTTTTATAATAATTTTAATTAAGTATTTATTTTTAAAGGCATTTTAATTAAAATTGTCAACAATTCTTATGCACACATAAACACAAACAAACTTAAACAACAATTACATATCAAATTACACAACATATATCTCTAATTACATATAAGCCAAAACTACAAACAAATATACATAATTTGATTTTGAAAGTGGATTTCTTGCTTCCTTTTTTTCAGTTTCTCTATAATTTGGTATTTTTCCTTCTACCTTATATATAATTTAAGTAATTAAGCATTTTCTAATACATGAAAAGAGCCAAAACACAAAAGTAAACAAGAAAGAAAACGTAGTAAGAAAACAACCAGAACAAGAAAAAATAAAAAATACAACTTTTCTAACACAGGTTAGACATAACGATATAAAGTAACTTCTCCCATTATGATTGCCATTCCATAATTCTACTGCTTTGCAAAATCTGCTAATTATCAAAATCAACAAGTTACCATATTATTCCCCTTTCCTTGCAAAATGCTGGATAAAGTTCCCAATGTGTTTCCAGTGACCTTTCTTTAATCAATGTTGTTAATTGTCCATTTCATCTAAGTCCTTCAGGTTAAGTAATACTGTTTTATTTTTATAATTCTAAGCATAGAATAAACTTGTTGCAGTGATCATGTGTTGTAAACATTTTTTATTTGCTGCATTTTTTTCTGATCTGTTTTCAGCTGCAATCCCCATCAACACCAGCTAACATGGCTAATAGGAATTAAAGTCAAAAACATTTGGAGGGCAACAGGTTGGAAAAACCTGCTCTACAATATCCTTTTTGAGGCACTATATAGCCATCTCAAAGGATAGCATGACAAAGTGAATTACAGTACCCATTTAATAGATCTGGGGAAGTTTGGGTTCATATCTCAAGCCATTAGAACAGGCATGGGCAAACTTTGTCCCTCCAGGTGTTTTGGACATTTCTAACAAACCTCAAAAATCAATGAGAACATAACCTGCATTGAAAATTTTGGAAAAGAATGAATAGGAGGATCTTTTCCCCTTTTCTATTGTGGTTAGTTAAGACCTCAGAGTCAAACGGGGTCAATTAAACAGAAGAATTGCTCATGGGGCAGGAAGGCATCTGTTATCACCTTCTGGAGCTAGGAGAAAAAGCTTGAAAAGGTGTGAATTTAAAGGAGATTGCTCTTTGTATTTCTAGTATACTTGATATAACAAAGGTTTCTTTTTTGCAAAGCTGGAAAGAACATGAAATGTCTGAGGTGGAACAATGCATGCTACCTATCTTTGGCTAAGGATACTGTATCTGAAAGGACAAAGAATGGCAGGCCTGTGCCATAGTAATTCAATGTATTATTAAGACATAACCAACAGACCATATAGTGGTGCAACAAAGGTTTTGTAATTACAATGCATGAAATCTCAAGGTACAGTTGGGAAAGACCACTTGCCATAAGTCTGTACAAATATGTGAGGGGAAGTCTTAGGAAAGAGGGAGCAAACTTGTTTTTTGCTGCCCTGGAGACCAGGATAGGTAACAATGACATCAGACTTTGGGAAAGGAAATTCTACCTGAACATTAGGAAGAAAATATTAACTGTGAGAGCTGTTCAGCACTAGAACTCTCTGTGGTAGAGACTCCTTCTTTGGAGGCTTTTAAGCAGAGGCTGGATGGCCATCTGTTGGGGGTGCTTTGAATGCAATTTTCTTGCTTCTTGGCAGGGGGTTGGACTGGATGTCCCATGAGGCCTCTTCCAACTCTATTATTCTATGACTTGGATGGATGCTGGCACTTGGTGCAGAACCATGGAGCAAGAGTGGGAATTCTGCAGCCCTCCAAATGGTGTGGACTGCAAATCCCACTTTCTTACCCTTGGCCATGGAATTGCTATTTAATGTCATTAGGAAGGCCACATAGGTCCCACCTCTGGTGTAGATGGTAATGAGCTAGGTAAACCAGGGGTCTGGCTCAGTATCAGGCAACCCTCTGTGCAAAAGCATAGAGTGTATCAAGAACACACAAGGACCTGACATTATCTCCATATGATAGAAAAACGGATCTTTTGCCATTCCTTCCAGTGAGGAAAAGGCTAGATTACAATCAGATTTTAAAAATCAAAAATTAGAGGGAAAGTGGCACATACATTGCAAACGTTTAAAGCAGGAAAATGCCCCATTCCAGAAAGACACTTAGATCTAGAAGGGACTGGTTATTTAAATCTTTAATACCACTAACATAAACACAACCATTTCTCTGGGATGTGCTAGAGCAGGGGTCTCCAAACTTTTTAAACAGGGGGCCAGTTCACGATCCTTTGGACCATTGGAGGGCCGGACTATAGTTGGCCACCGAGCAACAACAACAACAACAACAAAGAGTGTTGGAAGAGACCCTTTTGGCCATAGAGTCCAATCCCCTTCTGCCTTTGTGCACCAAAAGCACAAACAAAGCACCCCTGACAGATGGCCACCCAGCCTCAATGTTAATAATAACAATAATAATAATAATAATAATAATAATAATAATAATAAAGGGTTGGAAGAGACCCACTCCTAGGGCCATTTAGTCCAACCCCCTTCTGCCTTTGTGCACCAAAAGCACAAGCAAAGCACCCCTGACAGATGGCCACCCAGCCTCAATGTTGTTGTTAATAATAATAATAATAATAATAATAATAATAATAATAATAATAATAATAATATAAAGAGGGTTGGAAGAGACCGCTTGGGCCATTTAGTCCAATCCCCTTCTGCCCTTGTGCACCAAAAGCACAAGCAAAGCACCCCTGACAGATGACCACCCGGCCTCAATGTTGATAATAATAATAATAATAATAATAATAATAATAATAATAATAATAATAATAATAATAATAATAAGAGTTGGAAGAGAAGAAGAGACCCCTTGGGTCATTTAGCCCAACCCCCTTCTGCCCTTGTGCCGTGGGGGCCGGATAAATGGCTTTGATGGGCCGCATCTGGCCCCCGGGCCTTAGTTTGGGGACCCCTGTGCTAGAGCATTGGTTCCCAACCTTTTTTGACTAGGGACCACTTGACCAGGGACCACTCTCCAACATTAGTACCAAAAGGGTTACGAATCAGTTTTTGATCAATTTTATATTCAATTTGGTTATCTGGGGTGCAGATTCAGAAAAATTGCATTGGATAGACCACATCAGATCTAACTTCTGATACAGAACATATGCCATCCAGTAGTTGCTGTCTGCTCATCCACAGAAAACCATATTTAATAATCTAGAGCTGATGTGGTCTATCCGATGCAATTTTCTGAATCAGCACCCCAAATAACCCCAAGAACTGCCCTAAAACTGAAGACACCAAAGAGCCCCCTGTGTTCCAGGCACCATATGGAATGGCTCCACTCTGGGGGAGGGAGGAGGAGGAGAAGCAGCAGTCAGGAGGCTTTCTGCTGCACCTTTTGTGGGTAGTCAGCCTCTCCCCTCCCGACATCCCCGTTGCATCCGCGCTATAAGAGGGTTTCGCAGGACCAGTCATTCTTGTAGCAATGGTGTAGTAACTGTGAGGCTGCAGATCATATTTTAGTTCTTGGGGACCACTGCTGGTCCACAGAACTGTTCTAGATTGTTGATCCAAAAACTCATGCCAGGTATATGTTTCTATAGGATGACAATAACATATGCACTTCTGAATCAAATCATATTAAATACTTTCTTTTGGATTAATGTGCCATGCCCGTTTTTTATATGGCAGCAAGGCGTGATAGCAAGCAGAAAACAAGCTAATTCAATTTCATATTAAATGAGCCATGAATAACATCTTTCCTTCCACCTACCTGCCATTTAGATTTGAAGTATCTTTGCTGCACACCCTTCTGCCCCGCCTTTTACCTCCAAGTGAATTCTTTTCAAACTTTCAAAAGTTTGCAAGAATGCCTCCTCCTTTAACCAGACAAAATCTGCCTTGTTTCACAATACCCTAGGAAAGTGGTCCTCAACCTGTGAGTCACCAGATGTTTTGGTCTACAACTCTCAGAAATCCCAGCCAGTTTATCAGCTATTAGGGTTTCTGGGAGTTGAAAGCCAAAACATCTGGGGACCCACAGGTTGAGAACCACTGCCCTAGGATGTCATTTAGCTGATTGGTTTTAATATAACTTTCAGAGAGCTAGCAGGCAGATCCAAAAACAATAGGTAAATAATATATCTCATATATCTATCTATCTATCTATCTATCTATCTATCTATCTATCTATCTATCTATCTATCTATCTCCTGCCTTCTTGTCTGCATGGAAACAGGAAAGGTGCACAGCTTTGTTACAGAGCACATCCAGAAGACCCCATATTTGGTTAGAACTGTGAATATCTCTGTTTCAGTACCATTGCATTTGACCCAGATCCTATCCCCATTGTCTTCTTGGTTTTGTCACTGGCTGTTCTGGTTGTAAATGATGGGAGTTGGAGTCCAACGAGTCTGCAGAGCCCATACATAAAATAAATTATATAATGGATTCCTTGTGAACAATTCACACAAAACTTCATCTAGAAAACTACCATTTTTCTCCTGGGTTCTCTGTGAGTTGAATCAACAATTGATTTGGCGAGGTTAGTTGTGAGACAAATCCAAGACATTAATAGTCAGCAAGTTCTATTAATGGAACTTGCTCTAGGAATAGCTGCCGACTGACTAGACAAATATCTAAACAAAATGCAACTCCAGCCTATTCTGGGACCCTCAATGGCAGTTCGATCAGCAAGTGATGTTTTTCACAGCACAATATAAGCATTGTTGTTACCTATGAATACACTAAGCTACTAGTGAAGGCAGAGTTATGACAACTAATGGAAGAATTGGCCAAGGTACGCTTACAGCTATTTATTTTCAAAACCTTTGAACACTGGAAATTGTGGCTGTCAGCTTGGGCACCAGAATGGACTCCAGAAAACATCTTGTGCTGGTTCTTAAATGGGACTGTCAGCTCTCTGTGAGTTGCTGAGCTTGAATCTGGGAAGAACTGTAAGAGCTGTGCCCAGATTACTTAACTGAATGAATGAATGGTTTATGAATGATGTATTGTACCAGCCTTAGGCCATGACATCGAATAACATGCAACCTTTAAAGTACAGTAAGTACTTTCCAATATAAACATTAAACTTATTCTATATTTACTGTTCTCAGAAGCAGTGACATGATAACAATAATAATGTCTGATTTGTATCATCCCAAGCTTTCTCCATTTCCATTTCTAGTTTCTGCTGTGGACTTTCCTAATTTAGCTTGCATTTTTGGGCTGCGACTGCAAATGTGGCAACCTTTAATGTTATATTTTTGGAATAATCCGCTAACAAGTCACAGATAAATGCTGACTGTTGCTGACCCTCTTCCAAAAGGGCTCCCAGAAGATAGTTTCTAGGGTCATTAGACAAAGGGCAATGTAGCTGATAGTGTATTAAATCTTCTCTTTTCCCTGACCCACAAATACAAAGTCATTGGGCATGAGGGATCCCTCTGTATCATCCCTCTAGCCAGCCTGATGGCATTGCTTGGAAGCGAAGGGATGTAAAAGTTTTTCTAAGGGCTATAGACGTTAAGTCATGAAGATATTGTTGACAATATTGGTCACTCTTTAGTAGAGAGTACCAAGTAGTGAAACTCTGCTACAAGTGTCTGACAGATGCATCCATTTCAAATATTTTACTTAATTGAGTAACACAATTAACCACCACAGAGAAGCATTTTTAGGAAAATGGTGACAAGAAAAAAAAGGCTTTTTTGGTAGCAGCATCCTCATTATGGGAGCACCTTGAACAAGCAGTATTTACTGGTTTTGATGGAAGATATCAGCTACGTGATATTTTGAATAATATCCCAAGGATTGTTTACAGTCTGACTGATGAGCCATGTTACTCAGTTTTGCTTTGTCAGTATTGCCATTGATTGAGAAGTGAGCTAGAGGAGCCAACATTTAGAATTTGCCTGAATTCATAAATAAACAAATGGGATCTGGAACCAAGACTGAAGATATTTTATGGAGCCTCTAGTTTTAAAGCATTGCTGAGCTGTTGAATTATTTTAATTCCTAAGCTTCAATAGTCCATTGCGGTTCTTTGTAGTTTGGGGATGAGGCCAGTGAGCTGATGAGTCAGCGCCAGTTTTTAGTCCATACCTGGAAATAACTACCCACAATGTTGAACACTATTCCTCAAATAGGTTTGGCATCCTGGATAGATCCTTTGAAGGCTGGATTCACCCCTGCCCCTTCCAAGGACACAATCAACTATCAAAAATAGTCAGAGCTATACACGCTCTGTAGTAAGTTCTATATTATTGTGGTGAAGATGAGGTCTACAGCCTGTATTTTGTACACAAGCCAGACAAACTGATACATTTTTTTAGTTTATTCTGCTTAGGGGAAAGACTCATGGCCAAACTCAGTGAATGTTCACTCGAACTCCAAATCAGCCTCCTTCTTCTCTGCAGTTCTGACTTCTGTGGCTGTGCTATGTGTACAAAGAGAACATCTATCTTGGAACTCACCTCTGTCGGTAACTACGGTATTCCTGTTCTCGTTTGCTGTTGATTTTGGGAAGTTCAGAAGGCTTAAAGGCATTTGCAAATTCTATGGAATAGACATGACCAAACAGCTGTTTCTGGAATGGGAGGTTGATACTCGGCTCAACCTCACACTTGCAGGAGTTCTTGGGAAGGAGTCTGTGAAGAGACAAGCCCAGGTCATTAAGTTTACCAGAAGGATCTTCAGCACTGGCTATATGTCTAATTAATTTAATTTAATCAATTTCATTAATTTAAGATATAGCAAATACATACTGCTCTGCAAAAGACATAAGTCCGTAAATCAGTATACTTTCAAAAATAATGAAATGTGTGTCATAAAGAATCTAGATATTGTTTACATTATAACAGTGGTTCTCAGCCTGTGGGTCACCAGATGTTTTGGCCTTCGACTCCCAGAAACCCTAACAGCTGGTAAACTGGCTGGGATTTCTGGGAGTTGTAGGCCAAAACATCTGGGGACCTACAGGTTGAGAACCACTACATAATACGATGCCTCTTGTCAAAGATCCAGTCTTACATACATGCATGTGCATTACTCTCAAGATGCATCCATCTACCATCGTTCAGATAAGTAGCTTCTCAGTGGAGAGAGAACTGTAACTAGAAGATTTCTAATGTAGAGATGGTCAGAAGGTTAAAAGAACCAGCATAGTGCAGTAGTTCAAAAGTTAGATCAGGACTCTGGGAGACCAGGAATTGAATTCCTGTTCACCCATGAAAACCCATAGGGTAACCTTTGGGAGGCTGTATCCTCTCATCTTCAGAGGAAGGCAATGGCTGCCCCTCGATGGGAATTTTGCCAAGAAAATGGCAAGAGAGGTTACCACAACATGGAACTGGCTTGAAGGGACACAGAAACAAATAATATCTGTGAATTTCCTGGAAAAGAGAAACAAGGATTTCTGACTTCTAACAACAGAATTAAAAAAGAGAGTGAAATAGGCAGGCATAGATACATCCAGCCTAGACATGTTTCTGAAAGAAAAAAAGAAGAAGAAAGCTTAGGATAGGAATGCATTTTTGTGCATTAGGAATTTCAGTCCTAATCAGAGCTTGGGCTTAATAAAGATAAAGGTTTTCCCTGATATTAAGTCTCGTCATATCCAACTCTGAGGGTTGGTGTTCATCTCCATTTCTAAGCCGGAGAGCCGGTGTTGTCCGCAGACACCTCCAAGGTCATGTGGCCAGCATGACTGCATGGAGTACCATTACCTTCCCACCAGAGCAGTACCTATTGATCTAATCACATTTGCATGTTTTCGAACTGCTAGCTCACCCTGCTCTCTGGATTCAAACTGCCAACCTTTCAGTCACTAAGCTCAGCAGCTCAGCTAATCTTGGGTTTTGAATGATTTAATATTATGTCTTTGACATGAGACTTCAATGGGTAGATCTCAGGGTTCTAGTGTTTTAAATAAAATATCTCCAAAAGCATACTTTAACCTGCTGTAGCATAAACAAAATTTTAAAAACCTCCATGTTCAATGTTTCCCAAAGACAAATAGGAACCACATTCCATCAACAATGGCTACTATTAACCCAGGGACTGATCTCCTGGTACTCAGGAGAGCAGTGGACAAGATAGGGGACAGGCTCCTTACTCCAGAATCTCCTCCTTTATCCGAAAAGCAATGTGGGCATATTTCTTCTCCGGTACCAAGAGGTGGCTATTCAACAGCTGTTCCGGCATCCGGGCAGACCCACGTCTCAGGTCCACTGTGGTATAGGGCTTTGGTGACCACACATGAAGGTAGAGGAATGCTAGGGATGCCGTCAGCACCGTCAGTGCACACAAGGACTTTTGGACTGGACGCATCCTGGAGGAGCAGGAAGAAGGGGGAAGTGGGAGACAGAGGGAAGCAGAAAGGAATATTAGAATGGAGATAACACCCATTCACCCAACAGCGAAAAAAGAATTTTCAATCTCAATAGGTGACTCTCAGCTTAACCACTCCATCAAGCTGAAGAACAAAAGCAGAGAGAAAAAAACAGGGTGATTGGAGTCATCACAGCTAGTATAATTTTTCTAAGCAATCATGTGTGATTCAGTTCTCCCTGTTGTAACACAAACTATTTTGAGATTGTTTGGTCTTGAACGGGCAATTCAGGTCCATTCACCTTATAATAGGTTTGATACAGGTGGAAATTCAAAATCCTAGAACTGGGTTGCTGAAACAATCAATATGCTTGCATTTTAAAAAAATCTTTTTGGTGAGTGGCCCCAGGTACAAAACTAACTATACTAAAAATTTAGCACTACACATTGTAAGCAAAGTTGCAATTTATGTGGACATGAGTGACAGCCACAATCAGTTTCCTCCCCAGCTAGGTATGAGTAACTTCTAGCTTTCCAGCTATTGAACTATAACTCCCATAATCTCTTTCCACTTAATGTACTGGCTAGGGATAATGGAGGTTTCAGTCCAACAACCTCAAGGACACAAGATGCAGAGAGACAGGCATGTCTGGTATTCGCCACAGTGCTGACACCAGTTCTTTGTCCAAAAGGCTACTACTTTGTCATGGATAATTGGCCTTAAAAGAACACATATGCTTCAGTAATTCATTGCTATTCATGGACCTGAGTCACCATTTTCACTAATAATAATAATAATAATAATAATAATAATAATAATAATAATAACAACAACTTTATTTTTATACCCCACCTCTATCTCCCCAAAGGGGACTCAGGGCGGCTTACATGGGGCCAAGCCCGAATAAAAACAATAGCAATATAAAACACAACAATAGACAAAGAACATGCACAATTATAAAAATTTAAACATTAGCCAATAAAAACAAATGACAAGAACTAATAAAAACATGGATTAAAATGGAGAGGTTGTAAAGGTGCACCATATAAATATTGTAAACACGAGGTGACTGATAAAGTGCTGCAAATTCTTGGAAGTGCAAATTGGGATGGGAATAGATCCTGTGTCTATATCAAGTTGACATAGGTTAAAAAGTGCAAACCGGTACAAGAATGGTCACAGATACAGATTGCTATGGGGGTGAGCAATCTTTATCTAAATGCCTGAGTAAAGAGCCAGGTTTTCAAACTCTTTCTGAATGCTACCAGGGTGGGGACTTTCCTGATTTCCCTGGGGAGCGAGTTCCAGAGCCGGGGGGCCACCACGGAGAAGGCCCTCTCTCTCGTCCCCACCAACCGCACTTGTGACGGAGGTGGGAGCGCGAGGAGGGCCTCCCCCGACGACTAAAGACTTCATTTATGAAAAAAGCAAAAAGGGGAATAGGAAAATGGATATTAAAAGATCGTGGAAAACATTGCACACATTCTTAAGAGTAATTCATAGAATCATAGAATCAGAGAGTTGGAAGAGACTTCGTGGGCCATCCAGTCCAACTCCCTGCCAAGAAGCAGGGAAATTGCATTCAAAGCACCCGTCAGATGGCCATCCAGCCTCTACTTAAAATCCTCCAAAGAAGGAGCCTCTACCACAGAGGGTTCTACTCCTGAACAGCTCTCACAGTTAGTACGTTCTTCCTAATGTCCGGGTGGAATCTCCTTTCCTGTAGTTTGAAGCCATTGTTCCACATCCTGGTCTCCAGGGCGGCAGAAAACAAGTTTGCTCCCTCCTCCCTATGACTTCCCCTCACATATCTATATATATTTGTTCAGTCTTATGACAAGTAGTCTTTCCCAACCTCACCTTAAGATTCCATGCACTGTATGCAAAACCTTTGTTGTACCACTTTATGGTCTATTTGTTTATGTCTTAATAATACATTGAATTCTGTCTACAAACAGCATTAGCTGCACGTGAAATCATACAGGCAACCAACCTGTTGCCTTCACTTGTTCAGAGAAGGATATGTTTGGCAGGCAGAATCTTGAATTGGGTGGGGACGAATCCTTGATGCTTGCCAGATCTTCCCAAGTATGTATTTCTTAAATGCCGGAAACCACTTTTCAAAACCAGGCACTAGTCTCCCAGAGCTTTCTTTCTTCACCTCATTCCTAGGCCGCAATCCCCAACTGACCATGCCCTTATCATTCGAGCCAACTCACCTCTGGAGTATCCCACTCAGGGAGTGGAGGTCCGTCCCCTCCAGACTATTCTCATTCCAGAATCATAGAATCATAGAACTGGAAGAGACCTCACAGGCCATTCAGTCCAACCCCCTGCCAAGCATGAAAATGGCATTCAGAGCACCCCCAACAGATGGCCAGTCAGCCAGCCTCTGCTTAAAATCGTTCAAAGAAGGAGCCTCCACCACACTCTGTGGTAGAGAGTTCCACTGCTGAACAGCTCTCAAAGTTAGGAAATTTTTCTTAATGTTCAGGTGGAATCTCCTTTGCTGTAGTTTAAAGCCATTGCTCCACGTCCTAGTCTCCGGGGCAGCAAAAAAACAAGCTTGCCACCCCCCCCCCTCCCTATGACTTCCCCTCACACATTTATACATGGCTATCATGTTTCCTCTTAGCCTTCTCTTCTCTTTCAAGTTGGAAGTCAATTTAGGGAGACTCCATACATTTCACTGGATTTTCTTAAGCAACGAATAAGGTATGCTTCCACCCCTAATCTTCTGCAAATGAGCTAACTAACCCTCACCCACCCAGCCCCCTTTCAACCCCTTCAAATCTGCCTTGCTTACCTGCCTCCAGTACAGAAAGCTCTGCTTCTTCTCCTTCTGGGCTATCAGTGAGCTGTCGCAAAACTACCCTGAAGACACTATTGTTAACAACGCATGTGAGTTACACCGGGAAAGACACTCGTGTTACAATCAAGGAAGTCTTGTTTGAGTCTGGAGAACATTTCCCTCCATACACCCACACACTTGTGCAATGAGTAAAGAAAATTACACAGATGCTGGTAGAAAAATGCACAAGGCAAAGGAATAATAATATGGAATTTATACCCTAAAAGGTGCTCAGAGCAGCATACAAATTGTTAATTTGACAATTCTCTGATTGCAATCTAAATAAGACATGATCCACAAAGACATTCGCGGAGTACCCATATGCTGACAGATGATTTAAAAGAACATGACACACACTTGAATGTTGAAGAAAACAGTTTGCTTAAACATACAAAATGTGGTATGTTCCTATGTAGTGAATTCAAGTTAAGCTCTGATGGGCCTTGACATGTTCTGCTGATCTAATAACAGCCACAACACTACAAAGAGCTGAAAGGCGTAGTCAACTGCATGTCACTTTGCTTCAGGCTAGCTGGATTACACATGGAGAGTCTGTTCTTTCCTTCTGACCTTTCTCAGTTATTACGTTTGCCATTAATGTAAATTCAGTTTATCTTGTAACAAGCTTGCAGTGCAGTGGTTCTCAACTTGTAGGTCCCCAGGTGTTTTGGCCTACAACTTCCAGAAATCCCAGCCAGTTTACCAGCTGTTAGGATTTCTGGGAGTTGAAGGCCAAAACATCTGGGGACCCACAGGTTGAGAACCACTGTTGTAATGCATGCCTTGGTTTTGATATGAGTACACCATGTCATACATCATCACTCATTTTTTCACTGCCCTCTTTCCTGCTTGTGTTTATTTTCTAAAGGCATGAAGAGCCAAAAGAGGAAGCCCTTCTCTGTGTCTCCATTGTGAAGACTTGAATCTCCTGCAAGGATGACGCCAGCAGGACTGCTAGTGGCTTCCACATCAGTGGCACAGCAATTCTATGGCAAGTTTTAGTCAAAAGTTTTAAGGAGCTGTACAAGGGACCTAATCTTGAGTTCAATACTTAGGGCCTTTGCAACACTTGATAACCCAGAATATCAAGTCAGATAATCCACAATATCTGTTTTGAACTGGGTTATCTGAGTCCACACTGCCACACTGTCTGGAAGGGGCCTTAGATAGCAGTTTTAAAGTCTGGGCTAAATCCCGGAGTTGATTCATCACTTGTCAAGGTCAGACACGAGCCAATGGATGGAAATACAGTTTATTGTATAAACAACTCAAAAAAGCTCATAAAACAAACACAGGAGCTTGCAACACTGAAACTTCAGTGTGAAAAAGACATTTAAACTGAAAAAACTCCAGAGATATAATCCAGATTAAAACAAAACTGCTTATATTCAGCTCAAAATTGCAGGATAATTTGGAGAAGGCAAAACAAACTGCGGGCCGAATTCCCAAGGGTCCAAAATAAACAGAATCCCAACTGGGTTACAAAATGGAGTTTTAAGGTTCAAAACAAACAGTGTCCCAAACCGGGCCAAACTTTGCCACCAGAAGCAGCGCAAACAAACTGGTGCCAAAAACAAAGCAACGAAGGGCAAAGAGTTACTGCAGGGTCAGAAGCCAAGCCAGTGACCAGTAACGGAGTGTAACTGCAGAACCAGGAGTCAAACTGGAATTGGAAGCAGAGCGTTACTTCAGGGCCAGGAACGAAGCCAACGGTCGGTAACGGAGAGTAACTGCAGAACCAGGAGTCAAACTGGAATTGGGAGCGGAGCGTTACTTCAGGGTCAGGAACGAAGCCAACGGTCGGTAACGGAGAGTAACTGCAGAACCAGGAGTCAAACTGGAATTGGGAGCGGAGCGTTACTTCAGGGTCAGGAACGAAGCCAACGGTCGGTAACAGAGAGTAGTTACAGGGTTGAGAATGAGGCCAAGCAGGAATAGGGAGCGAAGAGTAATGCCAAAACGATGTCCAGTCCAAGGTCCAAGATGAGAAGTCGTCACAGCAAAGTTCTTGTCAATGGGTTGACACAAGGAGCCAAAACGACGGAGGCAAACTAATGCAGACAGTAATCACAATGCAGCCTAAAGAAAACCCACACAGTTCCAGGCCCCGTTGTAGAAGTAACGCAGAATAAACTTATGTCGGTTGCACAGTCCCAAGCCAGTCTTCAGGAACACGAACACGAAACCCAATGGCGCCCAACAACCACCTTGCCACACGCAAGGGTCGAATGGCCAAATGCCCTCAATTTATTTACAACTCGTCTTCAGAACTCGAGCTGGGCACCGCCCTTCCCACAGGTTGCTCCCATTCCTCATCCGAGCTGGAACCGTCCTGCCGACGCCCAGACCTACTCGCAGCTGTGGAACTATCCACACTCCTCCAATTAGACCACCTTGGGTCTGATCCTGAAGGACCCCATGTTTACTCAGCGTCCCCACTACCAGTGAGCCCAGTCTCCCCATCACAACCCTCTGGAGCGCGTGTCCACTCCATGTCATCCTCTTCTGCCCGTACCACATCCCCAATGTCCATTTCAAGCCCCTCATCCCCTTCAAAACCCTCAAATGAATCCTCATCTGTTGATTCCTCAAATATCTCTCTAATCCTCTTTCTCTGTAACTCCTCAAATGAGTCTTGCTCCCGAGGAGTCTTTATTTTCTTTCTGCTACTATCAGTAGTATCATTGACCCCAGAAGGCTCATTCACAACATCACTTCGTTGACAAGAAAGCCACTATTGGACCATGCATAGGAACTTTTTGATCAGCAAGATGTCACCAGCCTCTGGCCCCACACACATCAGGAATACTGGTTTCCTTTTGCTTTAGTGGCAGTCATCAACACTAACATAGCAACAAAACATGACTGTGAGCTATCCCTATTGTAATGCAAAGTATTTTAACACTATCCAGATTTCAATGGGAAATTAAGATCCATTCGCTTTATAAAAGACTTGCTCCAGGTAGAGAAGAAAATTTCTAGACCTTGGAAACTGAAATTATCAAACTCTGTACTGGAAACAAATACCAGAGACATGGAAGGAGGCCAGAATTATTTTAATCCCCAAAGAAAATCAAGAGGAAAAACTGGTTCACAATTACAGACCTATCTCATTGCTAAATATAAATGATAAAATATTTACATCAATGTTGGCAAATAGATTAAAATCAACACTGAGCAATTGGATCAAATCTGATCAAGCAGGCTTTCTACCTGGAAGGCAAATTAAAGATAACACAAGGATAATTTTAAATATAATTAAACACATTCAAAATGCAAAACTTTAAAAGGGGCCCCTTTTATTATTGGATGCTGAAAAGGCCTTTGACAGATTAAACTGGGATTTTATCATTGAACTACTAAAGAACCTAAGATATGGGGGAAATTTCATTAATGGAATACAAGCCATATATACAGAACAAAGAGCCAAAATTAAAATTAATGGAGATATGACCTAAATGTTTCCAATACAGAGAGGTGTGAGACAGGGATGCCCCCTCTCACCCTTATTATTCATACTTGCAATAGAAATCCAAGCAAGAAATCTACGTCAGGATGTAGACCTGATAGGTATAAAAGTGAAAAATCAAAAATAAAATAAAGTTATTTGCGAATGAAATTACTTTAATGTCAGAAGACCCACTGAAGGAATTTCCCAAGATGATATGACTGGTCAATCAATTTGGATTAGTTGCGGGTCTTTCAATCAATCTGCACAAAACAAAAATATCAGCGACAAAGTTAAACAATAAAGAAAAAGAAGAACTAAGCCAAGAAACAGGAATTAAAATAGCTCTCCAATATATCCAACTGGGCATGTTTAGCTTGCAGAAGAGAAGGCTAAGAGGAGCCATGATAGCCATGTACAAATATGTGAGGGGAAGTCATAGGGAGGAGGGAGTAAGCTTTTTTTCTGCTGCCCTGCAGACTAGGACTCGGAACAATGGCTTCAAACTACAGGAAAGGAGATTCCACCTGAACATCAGGAAGAACTTCCTCACAGTAAGGGCTGTTCGGCAGTGGAACTCTCTGCCCCAGACTGTGGTGAAGGCTCCTTCTTTGGAGACTTTTAAGCAGAGGCTGGATGGCCATCTGTCGGGAGTGCTTTGAATGCGATTTCCTGCTTCTTGGCAGGGGGTTGGACTGGATGGCCCATGAGGTCTCTTCCAACTCTACTATTCTATGATTCTATGATTCTAGAATAAAGATGAAAAATCTACAAGATACTAAACAAAGAGGAGGAATGGCTCTCCCAAACCTAAAATTAAGCAGCTATATTGAATTGGCTAAAAGAATGGATCCATCTTGACAATCATAGTCTTATAACTCTCGAAGGAGATGATTTAAAATTTGGTTTACATGCATACTTAATTTATGGAAAAGTGGCAGAAGATTCAAACTTTAACAAACACCCAATTAGGAAAACCCTGATGAATATTTGGAACAAATATAAAAAAATTACACAAAAATGTCACAATGGACCTCGATACAGGAAGCTTTCAAACAAAGTGGAAATTCCAAGGATAGTAAAAGATGTCCAACATATGCGGAAATACTCAAGAAAACACAAGGTAACCTCCAGCTGAAAACAATGATAGCAATAAACCAACAGGGCTATAACATGAACTGGTTTGAATATGCACAAATACACCAACAATATCAAAAAGATGTGCAGATGGGATTTGAAGAAGAAAAGACAGATTTTGACAAGATACATAAATCAAGAAATAAACAACTATCTAAGCTCTACAATCTCCTATTAAAATTACACACAGAAGATGAATATATCAAGAAATGTATGGTAAAATGGGCCAAAAACATTGGCCGCTCAATCAGCTTAGACAAATGGGAATACTTCTGGAAAGTAAAAATAAAAATTTTCAAAAGCTATTCCCTTCTGGAAAATGTCTGCAAAATGTTTTATCAGTCCTATATGACACCTGTTAAATTAGCCAAAATGCAGCCACAATTTAAAAAACACTTGTTGGAAATGTAAGCAAGCAACAGAATCATTTTTCCATATGTGGGGGTCTTGCAGGAAGGCAAAAAAAACTTTTGGATTGAGATCCATAAAACTACTGAAAAAATATTAAAGCTAAAAATTCCTATGCACCCAGAAATATTCCTACTGCTGAAGTCAAACGATAAACTCTTCACCTTGATGATAATTGCTGTAAAAATCGTTTATGTACGAGCCTGGAAATTGGAGGAAACACCGGAAATTGAGGAATGGGTCGTGAAAGTGGTGGAGGTGGCTGAGATGGACATTCTGACAGGATATCTCCAGTCAAAAGACCCTTCGGAGTTTAGGAAAGACTGGGAACCCTTCAAAAGGTTTTTTAAAGGAAAGACTATTTCAACGTGGGGGGGGGGGGGTTCAAGTTTGACTATTACAAAATCACATTGTTTAACTTCCTTCTGAAGAATGTCAAGACGAAGCATCCTTTGGAACTATTTGATGTGACTTTCTTTTCTATTGTATATGTATTATGGTAGAACTTTGGAGATGTGAACGTTAAGTTTGTATTCAGAAAATGAATTATGTGTGGTTGTCAAGGAAGGGGAAGGAAAGGGAAAAAAGAAGAGGGAAAGGAAAAAATATTTAAAGATAAAGAAATAGGTAATGCTATTTGGACAAGCTGGAATGTTATAAAATTAGAAATAAGTGATTCCTGAAAAGGTTAAATATGTTGAAATAATGTTAATGAAACATTTGATGACGATTTTATACATCTTTCAATTTATACAAATTGGGTTTTTATAGCTATGGTGTATGTAAAATAGTCAAAAAGCTCAAACCACAAGAAAATCTTTCATTGCCCGTTCCCATTCTTATGGGTGTTTTTTATTAATGTGATATCATGATATGTTTAAACATATTCTGAGATTTTCTTGATCATGAAGATATATTCCCTGCCTCGCAAGAAGTTTCTTTTTTTAAAAAAAAATTACAGTAGGATATCTGCATATGACATTGGGGGGGGGGGGGGAGAGAGAGAGAGAGAGAGAGAAGTAGCTGGTGGATTTTTTTTTTGAAAATGTTTTCAATTCAAGTGAATTGTAAAGAATGTTACTTTGCACAAGTCGCCATTTGAATACAGATCTAGACAAGTTTCATTATTTTTGAATGTATATTTTCTGATTGTATATTAGATTGTTTGTGTCAAATAATTAATAAATTCAAAAAAAGAAAAAAAAGAAAAGTCCAATGGATGCATTTCACCCCATTTAATTCTGTGAAATCTCACTGCTAAATTCTTAAGAAGCCTCAGAACATATTCTTCTCTTTCTTTGCAGTTCTATAGAGATTTTTCAATTTTTGTAACATGGGGATGAACCCATCTTTTCATCTCAGAAAGTATTCAAAGCAGTATATGACATATACTTCATAAAAATAATGTGTAGTTTAATGGCTTTCAGACCCTTGCATCAGCTACTATTATTGTTTTTGTCTGTACAAAACAATAATAGTACAGTATATTAACTGTATGGATGAATCCCCCAAAGACGTTTCATGCCTAACCATCTTCCAATAGATCAGACATTCCAGTCTATCCTTGTAATGTCTGATTTGATAAATAATGATCCCAAAGGTAGATTGCAATTTGCAGTTTGCAGGGCATTATTTGTAGCAAGCAGTTTAACTAGCTTTGGTTTTGTAATTAAAACAGGCTACCCTTTTATTTCAAAAATCCTTTAGCCATTCCGGAGGAGGATCTAAAAGCTCTGTGACTGAGGGGAAAAAATATTGCTAACTGCATTAAAAAAACTTTGGTAAATCACGATGGGAGCGTATCACAGTACAAGCCTCCAAAACTGTAACATTACACACTGCAAGTCGAGTTCCAATTTATGTGGACACAACTGATTCTCAGGCCCCTTCTACACTGCCATATGTCCCAGGATCTGATCCCAGATTATCTGCTTTAAACTGAATAATATGAGTCTACACTGCCAGATAATCTGGGATAAACAGATAATCTGGAATCAGATCCTGGGATATAGGAGCAGTGTGGAATGGGCCTCGGAGTTTCCTCCCAACACATTTACAGCAGAGGGAGAAGTTACGTCCTCTCTTCTCTGACAGTGTCAGAGGACAGCATCCCAATTGGGATTCTTTGAACACAATCATGGACTTCTTTCCATCTGGATAATGGCTGGTGGACTATCAAGAGAAGACATTGGGACCCTGCCTACCAACAGAAAAAAGCCAACCAAAGACAAAAATAATAATAATAAATTTAAAGGTTTAAAAATAGCATTTTCTTTCATTCTTTAATTGAGGTTTTTGACTTTCACAGGGATCCTGTGCTACTCGCCCCAGCAAGTGCGGAGAGATGAAAGGAATGCTTTTAGGTTCTCTGGTGCCTCTACTCAGGGATCTTTGGCATGAGTTTGACTGGCAAAGCTAATTTCCTGTGATAATATTGAAGTGCTTTTGCATATATTCCAAAAGATAAACTATGCCATGAAACAGCCTCAGTGCCCAAGTACCAGTGGATTTGCATCCAGAAGTTTCACTTGATCTGGCAAACAAACAACATACAACCCCAAACAAACATTGCATTGCTGAGGCACCTTCTGGAAAAGGAATGGCCTGATGCAAGCTACACCCAGCAGATCTGGCAAGCAAAAGACAGTCAACCAAACACAATAGATAGCCCAAACTAGAACCACCGAATAATTGGGACGTACGTAGGTGCTGGCTTACCACTTGGAATCCAGATAAGCATCTAGATCTAGAAGAACCCAATACGTACTGTTCCTAATATTATTCCCAGGATATTCCCAAGGTATTTCTTGATTATAGAACATTCTCAGGGATATTTTGAAAACCTCAGGCTCAGTTTCCAATACTTGCAGGTAGGGCTGGGAAAGATCTCTATCTGAAACCCTAGAGAGTCCCTGCCAAAGACACTACATGCATCTGATATCTTGTCTGATTTCATAAGGTAAGCATGGTCAGATCTTATCAGTACTTTTATCAGGAAACTATCAATGAATACAAAGCAAGAAAGGCATCCCACCTGAAATCCTCAGTGCCAATCAGGGTTTGCAACTAGGTTTAGATGGGTCGCAGGTTCGACTCCGGGGAGCAGAGTGAGCACCCACTGTTAGCCCCAGCTTCTGCCAACCTAGCAGTTTAAAAACATGCAAATGTGAGTAGATCAATAGGTACTGCTCCGGCAGGAAGGTAACGCCGCTCCATGCAGTCATGCCTGCACGTGACCTTGGGGGTGTCTATGGACAACGCCGGCTCTTCAGCTTAGAAATGGAAATGAGCACCAACCTCCAGAGTCGGGCATGACTGGACTTAATGTCAGGGAAAAACCTTTAACTTTTCATGGCAAGAAGCAAGTGTCTATGAATGCTTATGCTAGACATTTCTTTTTCTCAGTCTTAAAGATGCCAAATGATTTCTTTATGACCTTTTTATTGAGGAACACAACTGCAAAAATGTCTTTGAATATTACCTCCTTTTTATCAGGTCCCTTGGTTTATAGAAGTTTTGCAGCCAGATGTGACCATGTTGTAGTTTCCTTTCACTTTTTCACCTGCATGGGCCAGTCGGACACGACTGGACTTAATGTCAGGGGAAAACCTTTACCTTTACCTTAGATGGAGCAGTGAAATCACCCATCCGTAAAATATAACTTTTACTATTTTTATGTTCACATCCATTCTGGAGCAAACCCAAGAGAAGTTTTCTCCTCATATTAATCGTGGAGGTGGAAAAAGAATGTGATTGTTGTGAGGAAGACATAGAGGCTTACATCTCTCCACCTTCCCAACTGATAAGATGAGCAAAACTTTAGGTTTCCTCTCTGGTGAAGCTCTATGATATACTCCAGCATATCACAGACAAAAGCTGTCATATAGTGTGGCTGAGATGGCAAAAGTTAGGAATGAAGAAGAATGCGCCAACTATGGGAGGCTGCAGCGGATTGCTTTAGATTGAGTCTACTGGGAAAAGCAAAATTTGTCACCTTTTCAAGGTAAAGGTGCAGCTAGCACACAAGCTGTGTGAAGGCCCTCCTGGCCAATGCAGACACCTGGGCCTCCAGGACGACCCCCAGACTGCGAACCTGCACCTTCAGGTTTGCAGTCCCTCCCTTTACTGAATTAACAATTTGAATTCGGTTTGCAGCAATTGAAGTAACCTGGGGACAAAGAGGGTTGGGCTGGGTCTCAGGCCTCTTCTACACTGCCATATATTCAAATCAGATTATCTTCTTACAGAATTAGCTTACTGTTTTTCTTTGAAATACGGTAAATATTCAAAAAACATTTACCCCACTTATGCCTCAGTTAATGTAATTTTATTGGTATCTATTTTTATTTTGAAATTTACCAGTAGCTGCTGTATTTCTCACCCTCGGCTTATACTTGAGTCAATAAGTTTTCCCAGTTTTTGTGGTAAAATTAGGTGCCTCGGCTTATATTCGGGTCGGCTTATACTCAAGTATATATCGTATATGAGTCTACATGGCCATATAATCTAGTTCAAAGCAGATAATCTGGATTTTATACATCAGTGTAGAAGGGGCCTCATTTGTATTCTCTTCAGCTCTGTAATTCCAAGGAAAGGAGAGGAAGACAAATAATAATAATAATAATAATAATAATAATAATAATAATAATAATAATGAGTATGATTCTTTATTTGCATTCCGTCCTATCTCCCCGATGAACTTAGGGCAGATTTCAGCAAACATTTAATGCCTAGAAAGAACAAACACAAATCAGGAGAAAAGCAAAATTCCTTCTCCTCCCCTCCTCTCCCATCTGCTGAGTTATCAAAGCGCATACTACAATTGAACTCTGAAATCAGTTTGTAGCAATGAAGTAAATCAAGGACAAAGGGGAGGAGAGTGAAACTGGGACATTGAAAAAGCAGCTAAAAAGAGAGGTTTGACAGACAGAGGATAAATTGGGTCTCTCCCTGCCAAATTGGGATAGTTGAAAGATATACAAATCCAGAGGAGGCAGTAATGCCAGCTGAAAAGTGCTATCATTGTGAAGTGTGAAAGGGACCTTTGGTCTTAAAATGAATGCCACAGGACTTTGGCCAGGTGCTGTACTCTTGTGGCAATCATTTTATAAATGAGCTGGGCAAATTCATAGAGCTGAGCAACAAAAATGTGACAACGAATACCAGAAGGCTAAGATGCAAAACAAGTTTGACAGGTTGGAACTTTTGGCTAAAACCAACCAATTAAAACCGAGAAAAAATTATACAATCTTACATTGGAAAAACACACATCAAACAAACAAGCCAGCAAAACCCAAAACACAAGTAGGCTTGTCCGATCGATGGAAAAAATGTTTCAATTCTCGTTTCTAAAGCAGGGGGTGCCGGCGCTTCGATATAGAAAGTATTTCCGAATTTTTCACCCAAAAATTTCGGATATTTCCGAAAATTTGTAATGATTCTTAATGTTCCTAAAATGGCGGACGCGCATGCACAATCGCCCCCAAAAAAAGGAAACCGGGGGGACTTTTACAGGGCTCTCCCGCCCTCATTTCTTGAGCTATCCTCATCAAATTTGGTACCGTGGGAGATCACATTCAACACTCTTTGCTCAACAAATTGCAGAACGTTTCCTGTCTCCTATGATTTTTGGCGAATTTTCATAACTTTTTATAATACACTATTTTTCAATATTTGAAGAAACCTGTTCCTGGTTTGAAAGTCTTATTTCCTGTTCATTTGGGTTCTTATCACTGTAAAAGTCCCTCTTCTACTTGTGTAGACTTTGGATTAGAAACGCAGCACACGCCAAGCAATGCCTTGGCAGGAGTGCCCACGTCCTTTGGAAACTAGAAATTGCTGTGGACCCTCTATTGAATCAAATCAATGTCTGACTTTGTGATTGCAGAAATAAAACTCAGCCGAAGGCTTAGGAATAGAAATGGAGCGTGAGGGAAGCAATGCCTTGGCAGGAGTGCCCACGTCCTTTGGAAACTATAAATTGCCTAATGCCTCTTTTCAAGCAAGGACTCTTTGCCAGATCCCACAAGCCCCAAGCCAATGCAATATTTATTACCCAAAAAATATACACAATCTCAAACCAGCAACAAAAGCCCCAACTCTTACCAGACCCAAACCCCTCTGTCTCACTACAGCCAGAACTTCACCCTCTCTCCCTCAATGCAGGTGGCTTGTTTGCTTGCGCAGCGCACCCTCTCTGCTCGGTAACCCAGCCCCAGAATGGCTCGCCAGGGCTAGGGAGGGGGCTTTTATGGAGCTCTTCCACGTGCACGCAGAGGACGCTAGCCCCCACCTTTCCATCCATTGTGGAAGTGTCTGATTGGCCTGGGAGCAGCAGCCATTTTAGGCTGCGCTAGGCTCCCATTCAAGGTAGGTTGCAGAAACAAAAAATCTTTTAAAAAATATTTTATATATTTTAAAAAAAATTTTGGAGGGGGGGGGGAAATTTAACGAAACATTAAGACACGGTTAGAGAATGGGCCAACGATGGTTCAAATTACATTGCCAGTTGCGCCCAGGGACAATGTCTCAAAACTCGATTCAAAAAGCGAGAACAATCCGAAATAATTCCGATATAAGAATCATAACGAATTTTTGGACAACCCTACTAAGTAGAGAGTAGACCTGGTTTGGAAGCAAGCACAGTTTGGAAATAACAGATTTCAAATTATGTAGTCACCTTTAGTGAATGACTTTTTCTATGCCTGCCATAGATGTGGGCGAAACATCAGGAGAGAATGCTTCTGGAACATGGCCATACAGCTAGGAAAACTCATAGCAACCCAGACCTTTTCTTGGTAATAATGGGAAAGAATACCCACCTGGATTTCACAGATAAAAACCAGGGCATGCTGTGGCCAAGCCACATCAGAGTGTGATAAAGAGGGGGAAAGTTATTAATGAGAAAGAGCACTTGAGCTAGAAGAGATTTGCAGCCACTTGCTTTTGTCCAACTTTCTGGGGAGGGCAAGATTCCACCTACACCACTTTACTCCCCTCCTCCCTGCTGAGATGAATGCACTTTGTGGACTTTAAATGTAGTTTGGAGCAACTGAAGTAAGTTGAAGTCAAAGGAAGAAAGAGGTTTGAAAAAAGAGAAGTCGAGACATTTCAAAATAGTCATAATGTGGGATGGCAGAGGATTCATGGGAGTGTCCCTGCCAAATCAAAACAGTTGCAGGGCATTGCAGAGCCAACATGGTATTCTCAAAAATAATTACAGTAGAGTCTCGCTTATCCAAGCTAAACGGGCCGGCAGAACCTTGGATAAGCGAATATCTTGGATAATAAGGAGGGATGAAGGAAAAGCCTATTAAACATTAAATTAGGTTATGATTTTACAAATTAAGCACCAAAACATCATGTTTTACAACAAATTTGACAGAAGAAGCAGTTCAATACGCAGTAATGTTATGTTGTAATTACTGTATTTACGAATTTAGCTCCAAAATATCACGATATATTGAAAACATTGACTACAAAAATGGCTTGGATAATCCAGAAACTTGGATAAGCGAGGCTTGGATGAGTGAGACTCTACTGTACTTGAGAAATGTGTGCACTAGATTTGGTAAGACATATCCAAGAAACTGGAAACAATGAGTAATATTTTGGGGTGTGGTGTCACCAGTATTTATTTATTTATTTATTTACAGTATTTATATTCCACCCTTCTCACCCCGAAGGGGACTCAGGGCGGATTACAATGAACACATATATGGCAAACATTCAATGCCAACAGACAAACAACATTCAGTTTTTTAGACAGACACAGAGGCATTTTTAACATCTTTCCAGCTTCACGATTCCGGCCACAGGGGGAGCTGTTGCTTCACCGTCCATTGGTGGCTGTTCTTCCTCATTCTTTTCCTCGTGAGCAGTTTTATGGTGTTGTAGATTAGTTAAATTAGCCTCCCGCATAAAGCGTACCTAAATTTTCCCTACTTGACAGATGCAACTGTCTTTCGGGGCTGCTAGGTCAACAGCAAGCCGGGGCTATTTTTTTATTTATTTTATTTTATTTTTTATGGTCGGAGGCTTAACCCGACCCGGGCTTCGAACTCATGACCTCTCGGTCAGTAGTGATTTATAGCAGCTGGTTACTAGCCAGCTGCGCCACAGCCCGGCCTGGTGGTATCTGAATTGATTATCTGGATTATATGGCAGTTGCTAATATGCAACTCTATCTAAAAGCACATGATATTACTAATGAAGCAATAACTGCTGTCAGTTGGATGAGGGCCAACTAATTGATACTTAATCTAGACAAGACATGTGTTCCCAGTCAGTCAAAACACAGACCAGGGAATGAGCTTGTCACCTGTGCTGGATGAAGTTACCCTCCCCCTGAAATCTCAAGTCCACAGCTTGAGTGCTCTGGATTCAACTCAGCCTGGATGCCTAGGTTTCAGGAGTGGCTAGAAGGGCATCTGCATAGCTAAAACTCATGTACTAGCTGTGCCCGTTCCTCGAGACATCACATCTGGCCACAGTCACACATGCCTTGATCACATCCTGGTTGGACTATGGTAACGCTCCGCGATTGCCTTTGGAAACTGTTCAGACTATAGGTCCAGAATGCTGTAGCTAGAATGCTAGCTGGGGCTAGCTACCAGAATCATATGATAAAACTCCCTTGCTTTTTTTCGTATCATGAGCGACTTGAGAAACTGCATGTCGCTTCTGGTGTGAGAGAATTGGCCATCTGCAAGGACATTGCCCAGGGGACATCCTGATGTTTTTGATGATTTTACCATCCCTTGTGGGAGGCTTCTCTCATGTCCCCGCATGGAGCTGGAGCTGATAGAGGAAGCTCATCCACACTCTCCCCGGGTTGGAGTTGAACCGGCAAACTTCAGGTCAGCAACCCAACCTTCAAGTCATCAGTCTATGATCGAGGTGACCACCCCCCCCCCAGGACTTTGTAAAAGATAGTTCAAAAATCAAGACTTTATGTTCTATATTCCATATATTTATAGTAGAAGGTGATTGAGACTTTTTACTGGAGTTTACTGTGACTCTCTGCACAAAAGGTGTTTGACCTTTTAGCCTGAGGCAAGAGATAACAACTTCATGAATTGTAAAATCATGCTGCTAAAACTCCACTTTTATGAATTTCCATGCTGGGTTCTCCAGATGTTATGAACTTTGTTCTTATCAAATATTTTCAATTGTTTATATCATTCATGATTCCCCTTTATGCAATGTAACTCACTTTTATGGATTCTCCCTTATTTCCATGAAATCTATCTATCTGCCTATATGTATTTGTACTCTTTGGGATCCCCGGAAAATATGTATTTTTCCCAGCATGGTTTATATTCCAACTTTATTTTATTTTTCATTTTATTTCATATAATTGTCAAATCATGAAATCAAATAGGAAATATTTTGAACTCAACCTGAACCCCAGAACTTATCCCATTTCCTATGACCCAGGCTTCCTTTCCCAAAAACAAAAGGATAATCTGCCACCGCTAAATCCAATCAAATTCAAATTGCATGGACAATATAGGGCTTGAGTCGCCGAATTCGGAGTTTGCTGACCTAAAGGTGATTCGCCCCAAGGCAAACATTGTCATATCTCACCCAAAGGAAAAACCAGGACACCTCAGGAAGGCGCCCTGCAGAGCCTGTCAATATGGCTCATCACCACCCATCTTTGCTTCCATCTCTGACACCCCAAGGCATATCTAAAATCTGTATACGTGACAGAAACCCGGACACTCTTGATTGCTGCCATTAATAAATTAAGCACCCTTTAGAAATCGGTCTAGCAGGACTTAATCCGCTAGTTCCTGTCCCGTCACCTCATTGTTTCGATAACTCCCGCCTTCTCTTTCCTGATTGGCCCGAGTAGAGACAAAAGGCAGCTTCCTATTGGGCCAACGGAGCAAGGCGGGAAACGAAAGCCCGCCTCGTTCAACCTTCTAGCCTATCAACGATCAGATGGGCGGGGAAGCAGGGCGGGAAATTCAAAGGGTTGTCAGACTGAAATTTTGTATAAGTATGGCTTTATTTTGATTGTATGGTACCCTAGTAGACCGAATGATCGCTACTAGAGTCCTCTTCAGCTGAATTGCTCAATAAAGACTCCTTGGCGGATTTTCCTTCAACTTTGGCGGACCTTCTTCATTTCGGCTTCAGGTTGTATTGCGGCTCGTAATTCTCCTTTTGGCTTCGCCAAGGTCCGTTCTCTCAGGACCGGATCGGGTCTCTCCTTAAGGGCCCGATCCCCTAAAACGCAGTCGACAACAAGTCCTGACAACACAAGGGTTTAACCCACTGCGCCACCTTGCTAAAAATGCTGCTCTGGCTATTGGTTTGTTTCCCAGGACAATTCAAAATGCTAGTCATGACTTACCAAGCCATATACGGTTTAGGTACACACCATCGAAAAGCCTATGTCTCCTTATATTAATGTCCCAGACCCCTAAGATCTACAGGGAAAGGCTTTGTCAGGGTCCCCCCCACCATCACAGGCTTATTTGGTGAAGACATGAGATAAAGTAATCTTCAGTGGCTGCACCCACCACTGAGAACTCCCTTTCATGGGAGGCTAGTCTAGATACCTCCTTGCTTTCCTTTTGATGGCAGGTGAAGATACTTTTCCCCCCAAAAAGAGTTTAATGTACAGGCAGTCCCTGAGTTACAAATGACTCATAGTTATGAATGGGGGTGAGACAACAGGAAGTGAGAGAAATCTAACTCCAGGAAGTAAAATTCACTCCTGAAAGAGTTATTATCATGGGGAAAAGGTATCTCCACTGAAGCTTTAGGACCAATCCCTGTTTCCATAAGAAGAGATCTTTTTTCAAAATCCAATTCTCACAGGGACAGAAAGTGAGGTGAAATCTTCTGAACAGGGGTATAGACAGCAAAACAAAGAGCACAGGGTGTTAATTAATCAGGAATTACAGGAATATCATATGTTATGGATTGGAGTAGAGGGCAATATACGTCTCGATATGATGCCTCCTGAACTTGTATATATACTGTAGTGGTTTTTCTTAATCTGTTTATCCTATCATGTTTATATTATTGATGTACTCTTCTTGTTGTTTATGTGATTTTAATATGTTGTAAGCTGCTTTGGGTCCCATGAGGGAAAAAAACAGGATGTACATAAAGATATTATTATTATTATTATTATTATTATTATTATTATTATTATTATTATTGACACAACGATACAGTACGACACAGCAAAAAAGATAGACATGCTGGATTTTGTATCACAAAATCACAAGTTGAACACTTCCCAAGCATTTAGGACTGTGTGATGTATTTTCGGATGATGCGCACAGATTCCAGTAGGGTGGCATTTTGCAGTTGACAGATTGTAATTTTGTCAATGTTTATTGTTTCTTTTGGCATGGCACCCAATGTGCCGATCACCACTGGGACCACCTGTACTGGTTTCTGCCAGAGTCCTGATAGCGGCTGAATTTTTCCTGTTGTTTTTCATCAATTCGACTGTCACCTGGTATGGCGATATCAATAATCCAAAGCTTTTTCTTTTCTACAACTGTGATGTCTGGTGTGTTGTGTTCCAGAACTTTGTCAGTCTGGATTCAAAAGCCCCACAGTATCTTTGTGTGTTCATTTTCCACAACTTTTGCAGGTTTGTGATAGGTGCCACCTTGTCGTGGTGGGAGGGGGTGCTTAACTGCTCCGAGGACGCTGAGAGCTGTGCTGGCGGTAGTGTAACTACCGGCAGGTCCAACCAAGCCAGAGAGGCCTCAGCTGAGGAGTGGAACCAAGAGCACCTAACCCATTAGCATTATGGACAAACAAACCAAAATGAAGTCTATACTGGCTTGGTCATCACCCAGGATAAAAAGGACCGCGGTGGATGCTGCCAATTCTGGATATCCATCGACAAGTGGGCTACAGAATCAAAATACAAATGAACAGCCACAGAAGTGGCAGAAATATACAATGCCAGAAAACTGCACTATTATTATTATTATTATTATTATTATTATTATTATTATTATTATTATTATTATTATATGACACAGCAAACAAGATAGATATGCTGGATTTCGTTTCACAAAATCACAAGTCGAACACTTCCCAATTGTCTAGGACTGTGTGATGTATTTTCGGATGATGAACGCAGATCCCAGCAGGGTGGCCTTTTGCAGTTGGCAGATTGTAATTTTGTCAATGTCTATTGTTTCCAAATGCTGACAGATCTTTTGACACAGCACCCAATGTGCTGATCACCACCGAGACCACCTGCACTGGTTTCTGCCAGAGTCTTTGAAGTTCAATCTTGAGGTCCTGATAGCGGCTGAGTTTTTCCTGTTGTTTTTTGTCAATGCGACTGTCACCTGGGATGGCGACATCAATGGTCCAAACCTTTTTCTTTTCCACAACTGTGATGTCTGGTGTGTTGTGTTCCAGAACTTTGTCAGTCTGGATTTGGAAGTCCCACAGTATCTTTGCGTGTTCATTTTCCAATACTTTTGCAGGCTTGTGATCCCACCAGTTCTTTACTGCAGGGAGGTGGTACTTGAGGCATAAGTTCCAATGAATCATTTGGGCCACATAGTTGTGCCTCTGTTTGTAGTCTGTCTGTGCGATTTCCTTACAGCAGCTGAGGATATGATCAATGGTTTCATCGGTTTCCTTGCACAGTCTGCATTTTGGGTCATCAGCTGATTTTTCGATCTTGGCCTTAATTGCATTTGTTCTGATGGCTTGCTTCTGGGCTGCAAGGATCAGGCCTTCTGACTCCTTCTTCAGGGTCCCATTCGTGAGCCATAGCCAGGTCTTCTACTTATCAGCTTTTCCCTCAAGGAACTTTCCATGCAATGTTTTGTTGTGCCAGCTGTCAGCAAACATCATCATCATCATCATCATCATCATTATTAACCCTTTATCTAGGAGAAAGGCAGCATAGACATTAAATAAAGTAAAATCTAAATGAATGAATGAATAAAAACATTGAATATTTGAGAGTGATAGAGATTTTTTTCTATTTGGAAATTAAGACAGAAAATTTTAGCTAAAAGAGCTGTAAAATGTAAAAGGTAAAATGAGCATTATTCCTTTTTTACTTAGGGAAACTAGTCATTTAGCACAGTCCACTTTTTCTAGCCAGAAGGTGAAGGCAAAACAGAGTAGTGAGATCTGGCATCCCAACTACTAGGAAGGAAGGAGGAAGCTATATAAATAAAACAATTCCTGGGAAATACTGGCAAAGTGCAAAAAAACAATAAAAAATCAATAAAGACTTGCAAACTGTAACATGCAGACGGTTGATTGGCTGCATGGGGATTTGCATACAGTTCTTTCCTCTTGTATGGAAATGACTCAACAAAACGAGAGAGTTTCTTTGTACTGTCATCTCCTGCCTGGAGATGATCCTGAAAACTGGAATTTGAGATCTGAGCACTCTTTTTGTGTGTCCTCACAATGTTGTATAAGATCTGATCATAGCCAACACTGATGACCTGGTAAATGGAGTGGAAGTGGTGGGATCCTTAGGTGGGAATGACTACGTGCTCCTAGAATTTGTGATACAGAGGGAAAGGGGAAATTTATAGACTCATATAATCCAGTTCAAATCAGATAATGTGGATTATCTGATTTGATAATATGGATTATATGGTAGTGTAGAGGGGGCCTAAGAGAAGTCTAGATTTTAGGAGAGCTGACTTCAGGAAATTTAGGGAAATACTGAGCATGATTCTGTGGATATGAATACTAAAAGAGAAGAGTTAATGATGGATGGGAGTGTCTCAAAAATGAGATACTGAAGGCATAACTGCAAACAGTGCCTAGTTGACACTGTTTGCAACTGTGCCTAAAGAAGCCTGAATGAATGTTCAAAGAACTTTTAAACTGATGTGTACAAGAAGTGGAAAGAGAGGGAGATTACCAAAGAGGAATTTGAACAAATAACCAACATATGTAGGGAAAGAATCCAAAAGGCTAAGCACAAAAGCTCAAGCTTGCCAAAGAGATTAAAAACAATAATATTGGTTCTTTGGTTATGTCAGTTAGAAAAGGGAAGAACAAGGAAACAGCAGGGGCTCTGCATGGAAAAGGTGGTGAAAGGCTAACAGGGGATAGGGAAAAAGCAGAACTGCTTAACACCTTCTTTGCCTCAGTCTTTTCCCAAAAGGAAATCAGTGTTCAAGCTGAGTAATATAGAGCAAACGAGGCACTAGGGGAAATGCAACCCAAAATACCTCCCAAGTAGCAGCAATACCCAACTAATCTAAACAAACTGAAGTATCCACGGCCAGATGAATATAGAGGGAACTAGCAGAAGTCATTTCAGAACCACTGGTAATAATCTTTGAGAATTCTTATGTGTCTAGTGCTGTAGGTAGGGCCAGATACCACTTGGGACAGCCCCATGGTTGCCATGGTGGACATGAAGCCCTCAGCTGCTCCCGACAGGATGGTCTCTGCATGGATGTTGAAGTCTCCCAGCACAATGAGCTGTTGGGACTCCAACGCCAGGCCCGAGACCATCCCGGCTGGCTCAGGCAGGGAGACTGCAGTGCAACGGGGTGATTTGTTTATCCCAATTGCATTAGATGCAGGTTCCACTTCCCTTTTGAAAACTGTTGGTTTAGGGTCATACGCCAATCTATGCCTGCCTATTTGTAAGGAACACATATGTACCTCAAATTCACCAAAGTATTTCCCAAAACATACTGATGACATTCTTTCCGGAGATTAGGGAAAGAGGACTAAGGGGACTAAGGTGTTTTCAGGCAACACACCAACCTGAAGCTGGGGCAATCCATGTTCATTTTCTAGACAATGTTGTGCAATAGCCCTACTTTTTGTCAGAGGTCCACCATGAGATACATCTACACATGAACAGTTTCCACCTGGAACACTACCTTCACTGAAACAACACCTTCACTATTAACCACGCTATCCAAAGTCATAGTCTGGGCCTTTCCAATAGTCATTGCACAAAGTTCCATATTTATCTATTGCACAATTTTTTCAAAGGCTTGATTAAAAAGCCACATTTTCACTTTCTTACAGAAGGTCAGGAGGGAGGGGGCTGATCTAATGTCACTGGGAAGGGAATTCCACAGCTGAGGGGCCACCACTGAGAAGGCCCCGCCAGTCATGCCTCAGAAAGAGGTGGGACTGAGCGCAGGGCCGCCCCAGATAATCTTAAACTCCAAGATGGTCCATAGGGGGAGATCCATTCGGACAGGTAAGCGGAGCCGGAGCCATTTAAGGCTTTTTAGGCTAAAGCCAGCACTTTGAATTGTTAAGGGGAAGTCTGTTCCTGTTGGTTCTCCTGGACCTTTCAGCAGCCTTTGATACCGTTGTCCACAGTATCCTTCTGGGACGCCTCGTGGATATGGGGCTCGGAGATATTGCTTTGCAGTGGCTCCTGTCCTTCCTAGAGGGTCGTTCCCAGAAGGTGTTGCTGAGGGACATCTGCTCAGCCCCACAACCATTGTCCTGTGGGGGCCCACCCCATGTTGTTTCACATCTACATGTAGCCATTGAGAGATATCTGGAGTTTTGGAGTAGGGTGTCATCTGTACGCAGATGATGTCCAGCTCTCACTCCTTCCTACCTGTTACTAAGGAAGCTATTCAGATCCTGAACTGGTGCTTGGCAGCTGTGTCAGACTGGATGAGGGTGAACAAATTGAAATTGAATCCAGACAAGATAGAAGTTCTCCTGGTCAGTCACAAGGCCGAACAGGGCATAGGGTTACAGCCTGTGTTGGATGGGGTTACACTCCCACTGAAGATGCAGGTTCGCAACTTGGGGGTTCCCGTGGACTCATCGCCAAACATGGAACCCAGGTTTCGGCAGTGGCCAAGGGAGCTTTCACACAATTAAAACTTGTGCACCTGTGACGGCGCGAGTGGCGCCATCTATATGTTGAACTGTAAGTTGCAAGATTTGAATTGTTGTATCATTCCTGATTTTGCCTTTACCCTGTAAATGCAGTTGGATTGATTGGTTATTTATAGCTGTCAATCAATGTTGTTTGCACCAGTTATATTGCTTCCTCAGCTCAATTGTTTGACTCCACCTCTTCCTGGAGTAGGACAGTGTTTCCTTTTTTCTTTCCACCATCAAGCTTTCTGCCAGATGGACGTGAGAGAGAGACTTGGCACTAAAAGCCCTTGATTAAGTTACCTCTCAGCACCAATTCTGAGGTTCTTACCCTTGAGACTTATGCTTCATGTTCAGGGCTAACCTGGACGACGTTGAGGAGTCTCAAGCACCTTCAAATCAGTTCTTTGGCACCAAAGGAAGACTGTGTCTTCAAACATAGGCCATTTGGACCGAGGCTGAGGATTGCTCCTGCACTCACAGCCATTGAGAAAGAGGGACATGGAAAAGCTTCTCAGCTGCAGAGCTCCTTGGACTTAAGACAACCAAAGACTGTAATGTATAATTTCCTTTACCCCTTTGAAACTTCCAGCTTATTGCCTTAAAGAGATAACCTTTTGTGAACAATAAAACCAGTTATCTACAGTGTTTTGGTCCTTGGGAGTTCCAGTTTCCCTAAAGGAGGGCAAGAAGCAATCCCCTGGGGAAAGATGTCATGTCCATGCCTCTTTCGCTAAGAGTTATAGCCCCAGGTGCGACAGCACAGCAACAGCTGTGCCCACATCTTGTGAACTCTGACTTGGTCACAGTAGTCCATGCACTTGTTACACCCCGTATAGATTATTATAACGTGCTCTATGTGGGGTTGCCTTTGAAGACTATTTGGAAGCTTCCATTGGTCCAATGGGTGGCAGCCAGATTGAGCACCAGAGTGGTGTACAGGGAGTACACAACTCCTCTGTCACGCCAGCTCCACTGGCTGCCAGTCTGCTACCGAGCACAATTCAAAGTGCTGGCTTTAGCCTATAAAGCCCTAAACAGTTCCAGCCCAGCTTACCTGTCCGAACATATCTTTCCTTATGAACCACCTCGAAGATTAAGATAATATGGGGAGGCTCTGCTCTCTGTCCCGCCTGCTTCGCAAGTGCGACTGGTGGGGATGAGAGACAGGGCCTTCTTGGTGGTGGCCCCTTGGCTGTGGAGCTCCCTCCCTAGCCCCCTCCCTCCTAACCTGCAGAAGGAAAGTAAAAACCTGGCTCTGGGATCAGACCTTTGGATAATAGCGCAGTGCAGTAATAGATGTGGAATATGTGCAATGACTATGGAACAGTTTTAGACTACGATTTCTGGATGGTGTGATTTTAATTTAATGCATTTTTTTAAAATGTTAATATGTATTTTTATTTCAAATATTCCAAGATTATGTTTTATATGTTTTTTTAAGGCATCGAATAATTGCCATATATAAGCCACCTTGAGTCCCCTTCGGGGTAGAGAAAGGCGGAGTATAAATAGGATAAATAAATAAAAATACTCAGTAGCAGATTGGCAGCCAGTGGAACTGATGCAACAGGGGGGTTGTATGCTCCATATGAACCGCACCGGTGAACAATCTGGCTGCCACCCATTGGACCATTTGAAGCTTCCAAACAGTCTTCAAAGGCAACCCCATGTAGAACGTATTGCAGGAGTCTATACTACTGTGGCCAAGTCTGACTTCCCAAAGTTCGAGGATAACTGGCGCGCAAGTTTTAATTGTGTGAAAGCTCCCCTCGCCACCAAAACCTAGGGTTCCAGGCAGAGGCGGTTCAACCACCAGGCCAACTAGGCAGTTGCCTGTGGTGCCATCTTGTTGGGGGCACCATCGAGGCAACTTCTGTTTCCTGCGGCCTGCCTCCGCAAGGTATTGAACTGCTTTTTCTGTTGATTTGTTGTAAAACATGATGTTTTAGTGCTTAATTTGTAAAATCTTAATGTAATTTGATGTTTAATAGGCTTTTCCTGAATCCCTCATTATCAAACATTTTCGCTTATCCAACACTTTTATTTTTCAGTGATTGGTTTGGGGGGGGGGGGGCGCCAAAATTCTGTTCGCCTACACTTGAAAAATACCTAGGGCCCGGCTCTGGTTCCAGGCACAGCAGTGAGTCCAGGAGAACCCCCAAGCTGCAAACCTGCATCTTCAGGGGGAGTGTAACCCCATTCAATACAGCTGTAACCCAGGGAAAACCTTTACCCTTACCTCTGTATGCTAGCATTGTAAAGATTTACACATTTTGCTTGCATTTGCTGCAACAGATCCACACAGGTACCACTCTGGAAAGTGATTAACATTTGCATGGAGTTATTATGGAGTTAATGCATGGCTATTCGACTCCAGTGCCATCCTGTGTGTGTTTGTACATCCACAAATACAGACATGATCCCTGCTAGCTAAAAACACTTTAAATATTGCATGAACAGATCATAGTTCAAGAAAATGTATAGGCTACAATAGATCTGCTAGCATTTAAAAGTACCCTAGAAACCCTTACCTTCATCTTAAAAGCCAACCAGCAGACAGAAGTTTTTGGCTGGCTAAATTTCTAACAACATTGCAATTATTTAAAAAAAATCTCAATATTGTAAAAGCAGTACATTCACAGCTCACCATGTTGCCATCCCAGCTGCCTCCGAGAGAGTGAAGAACTGGAAATATCCACTGGACTTTATTCCATTCTCCAGGGCCATTCCCTTTCCTTTGTATGCACCCTGTCTTGTTTAGATTGCAAGCCTGAGGGCAGGAACTATCACATTAACAAAGAGCCTTTGTTGCTGAAGAGCAGGATGTAAATATTCGAAATAAAATAAAATCAAAAAACTGGGTTGGCCTTCTTATCTAGGAGAGGCTACCCTATCCCTTGGGCATGGCCAGAGTAGAAACTGAGGCCAGCCACGTGCTGGGAATTATACTTTCTGACCTCCTCCCACAACATGACTATTACAGGAAGCCAAGGACGCACAGGCACAACACAGTTAACAAAGACTCTGAGAAATAAGCTCCTTTTTATTTTTCAATATTGAGATTTTTTTTAGTAATTGCAGTGTTTCTCAATATTGAGATTTTTTTAGTAATTGCAATGTTGTTACAAATTTAGCCAGCCAACAACAACACTTTATTTATAAACCGCCCCTCTCCCTGAGGGAATTCAGGGTGGTTTCCAATGAGTAACAAAAATGGCAAACATTTAATGCCTTAAACAGACAAACAAGTCAAGTCAAGAACAATGAATAAAATAATCTCAACATAACTTATAAAGGATAAGGTAAAGGTTTCCCTTGACATTGTCTAGTCGTGTCCAACTATGGGGGTTAGTGTTCATCTCCATTTCTAAGCCGAAGAGCTGGTATTGTCCGTAGACACCTCCTTTGTTATCTGGCCAGCATGACTACATGGAGCGCTGCTACCTTCAGCTAGAGAAGCTACTGATCTACTCACGTTTGCATGTTTTTGAACTTCTAGATTGGCAGGAGCTGGGGGTAACAGCAGGAGCTCACCTCACTCCCCAGATTCAAACCGCTGACCTTTCAATCAGCAAATTCAGCAGTTCAGCAGTTTAAGCCACTGTACCACCAACCAAAAATTAGTCGAGGATAAAACTAACTGAACATAATATAACACCGGAACTCAAACCAATTAAAACACAATACATTAAAAGCATTAGATAGTTTATAGGTCTTGACCACCCAGACACCCTTTTCCTCCTCATTTTCTGTCCAGCTATGTTTTTTTTTTTACACAACATCAATATTATGAAGACAGAGGAGGCAAGCTGGTGAAACAAACTTTTAGTGTTGCTTTGCTAAACTGCATCTGCATTAAGCGATGCAATAAAATTTCATGTGGGAAATGGTGTGATTTTATGTGTTGTTTGAGGCTTTCATGGCCAGAATCACTGGGTTGCTGTGAGTTTTTGGGGGCTGTGTGGTCATGTTCCAGCAGCATTCTCTCCTAATGTTTCGCTTGCATCTGTGGCTGGCATCTTCAGAACCTCTGAAAATGATAGCCACAGATGCAAGTGAAAAATTAGGAGAGAATGCTGCTGGAATAGGGCCATATAGCCTAAAAACTCACAGCAACCCAGAGTCATTTTACTTTAGCTTAACCCACATGTGTATATGCATACATGTATTTGAAGTTTGGCCATTAAAATGAAAACCATAAGCAAATTGGAGGTTGGTGAAAGAAGAACATCACTCCTAGATGCATTGTGGAAGAAGCTTTCAAATGGCCACTAGAAGATTTGAAGTATTTTTGCTGACTTATGCAAGGCTGACCTGACTTGAATAAAAAGTGTGTCGAAGTATGATGATCTATTATTTCCAGTGAGCACTCGGTGGCACAGCGGATTAAACCGCTGAGCTGCTGAACTTGCTGACTGAAAGGTCGGCAGTTCTAATCTGGGGAGTGGGGTGAGCTCCCACTGTTAGACCCAGCGTCTGCCAAATCTAGCAGTTTGAAAACATGCAAATGTGAGTTGATCAATAGGTACCGCTCTGGCGGGAAGATAACGATGCTCCATGCAGTCATGCTGGCCACATTACCTTGGAGGTGTCTATGGACAATGCCGACCAGAGATGAGCACCAACCGCCAGGGTTGGACACAACCAGGCTTAATGTCAGAGGAAAATCTTTACCTTTACTATTTCTGGTAGTGTTAAGGAACCTCTCATTTTTCTTTCCATGGATGTTAATTGGGCCACTGGTGCCACATTGTTTATCACAGTAACAGAAGTAATGCCCAGGAACATACCTACTTTGCTAACTGAAGTATTAGATAAAGGAAGCCATAATGCCAGTCTTTAATAATAATAATACAGTAGAGTCTCACTAATCCAAGCCTCACTTATCCAAGCCTCTGGATAATCCAAGCCATTTTTGTAGTCAATGTTTTCAATATATCGTGATATTTTGGTGCTAAATTCGTAAATACAGTAATGACAACATAACATTACTGCGTATTGAACTACTTTTTCTGTCAAATTTGTTGTATAACATGATGTTTTGTAAAATCATAACCTAATTTGATGTTTAATAGGCTTTTTCTTAATCTCTCCTTATTATCCAAGATATTCGCTTATCCAAGCTTCTGCCGGCCCGTTTAGCTTGGATAAGTGAGACTCTACTGTAGTTATCTTATTGCTCTAAACCACAGTCTCCCCAGGTTTGGGCACAACAGATAATATTGCATCTTAGGGAACCATGGGGTTTGTAGTTTTGTAAAGCCATAAAGCTCTCTGAAAGAGAATTCTAGATATCCTTTGAAACTACACATCCCAGGGATCCTAAAGATTGACTCATGATAGTTGAAATGGTATAAAAAAATTATACTTGTGTAGTGTAAAACAAGCTACTGATTGTGAAACATGGACCATCTACAGACGTCACACTCAACTCCTGGAGCGATTCCATCAGCATTGCCTCTGAAAAGTCCTGCATGTTTCTTGGGAAGACGGGCAGACAGATGTCAGTGTGCTGAAAGAAGCAAAGACCACCAGCACTGAAGCTATGCTCCTACGCCATCAACTCTACTGGACTGGCCACGTTGTCCGAATGCCCAATCACTGTCTCCCAAAGCAGTTACTATACTCCCAACTCAAGAATGGAAAACGGAATATTGCTGGACAGGGAAAGAGATTTAAAGATGGGCTTAAAGCCAACCTTAACAACTGTGGCATAGAACTGGGAAGCCCTGGCCCTTGAGCGCTCTAGCTGGAAGTCAGCTGTGATCAGTAGTGCTGTGGAATTTGAAGAGCATGAATAAAGGGCAAAAGGGAGAAACGTGCCAAAAGGAAGGTACATCAAGTCAACCTTGATTGGGACCACCTTCCACCTGGAAACCGATGCCCTCATTGTGGAAGAACGCAAGGGTCAATAGGGATTAACAGTCACTTATGTACCCACTGCCAGGACACTACACCTGGAAGACAACCATACTCGGACAACAAGGAATCTCTTAAGTAAGTAAATAACTGAATGCATCTTTAAACCTGTAACATTGATGCAGACCAAAAACAACATCTGCAATTCAATATCTGCAACATCTGTCCCATTTCCCTTCTATTTTGACAGCAAGTAGGACAAGTGTGTATTAATTTCATAGAATTTGAGAGTTGGAAGGGGCTTCATGGACCAACTTCCTACTCAATACAGTATCTCTATCTTAAGCCTTCTCAGCAGAAAGCTGTCCTGCCTTTTTAAAGACATCCAGAGAAAGAGACTCCATCCCCTCTTTAGGCAATTGTTTTTCTGAACCATCAAGATGTTTCTTCTTAAGGAGGCACGGCTTGGTGCAAGCCAAATTGGCTGCTTAGCTTTCTTGCTCTGGGAAACATCCAACATATTTCGTATTTTAGTTTCAAACAGTGGATGCTGCTTTGTTTACCCTTTTTGGGGAAGTATCCAAACAGCATCTGGAAATGTTTACTGAAGTTTAACTAGCTATTTCCCACATAGACTACACTGACAATGAACTCTCTTCACAGAAATAACAGCACCACAACCCGGGGGGGTGTCCTAAAATGAACTATCATTTACTTGAGCTCTTGGGGGGGGGGGGGGAATGATATTTTAGATCTTCAATTTAGCAAACATGGGGCCAGCATTTCCAAAATAGAAACCATAGTATCAGAAGTGTTTGGTTTAAGCTTAAAGGATGAACACTTCCTCAGAGCCACATGAGATTAGTTGGATAACCAAGAAAATAGGAGCTTCAGGCTAAACCTACGCTTTTGCAGACTACCTGAGGGGTGAGAGAATAATGTAATTGTTGCTAAATTGTAGCCTGGCTTACACAAATGTTCTTGGATCCAAGGCTGACCAATGAAAAAATGGAGTACAGACATAGATTGCCAATTGCAAAGCTCATGTCATGACTGCAAGACAGAGCAAGAGATGTTATTGTGCAATTTGGAAGATATTCCTATAACATGCACATTTTTAGAATGCTTAAATGTTTTGCCTATTCTACAGTATGGGAATGTGGACATACAAGTAGACCAGGACATCTCCACGAAGATTCTTAAGTACAGTAGAGTCTCACTTATCCAAGCTAAACGGGTCGGCAGAACCTTGGATAAGCGAATATCTTGGATAATAAGGAGGGATTAAGGAAAAGCCTATTAAACATCAAATTAGGTTATGATTTTACAAATTAAGCACCAAAACATCATGTTATACAACAAATTTGACAGAAAAAGTAGTTCAATACGCAGTAATGTTTTGTTGTAATTACTGTATTTACAAATTTAGCACCAAAATATTATGATATATTGAAAACATTGACTACAAAAATGCCTTGGATAATCCAGAACCTTGAGTAAGAGAGTCTTGGATAAGTGAGACTCTACTGTATTGTAAAGAATTATGTGTGTTCAATGACCAACATCTTAAAAATGTTATTGGCTAATAATAGGAATTTCTATTAAAAATTATCACTCATAAAGACTGGAAAAACTTGAAAGTATTTTCTGTACCTCAGATAATAGTGATACATGCTAGAGATATTCCACCTCTTAGAAGAGTTTCAGGAGATGTTAGTAAGCAAAACCCACAAGAAAAGTGACATTGAGGCAGGGCCATAGCCAGAAAAAAGTTTTGAGGGGAGGGGGTTGAACCTTTTTTTTAGCGAATCATGAGTAATTCCATAACACAAAATAATTTAGAAATCAAGTTCCATTGTTGAGTGTCACTTCACTGGACACTCAACGCAGATAAACTTCAGTGGACACTGATGGGGATTGGTGAATCAGTTAAAATGCATGAGTAAACAAGGTGCTTTTAAAAAAAACATGAATTCTTTTGGGGGGTGAACTCCTACCCCTCCCCCTTTGGCTACAGCCCTGCATTGAGGTATTATCATAGAATCATAGAATCATAGAATAGTAGAGTTGGAAGAGACCAAATGGGCCATCCAGTCCAACCCCCTGCTAAGAAGCAGGAAATCGCATTCAAAGCACCCCCGACAGATGGCCATCCAGCCTCTGTTTAAAAGCCTCCAAAGAAGGAGCCTCTACCATGGCCCGGGGGAGAGAGTTCCACTGCCGAACAGCCCTCACAGTGAGGAAGTTCTTCCTGATGTTCAGGTGGAATCTCCTTTCCCTGTAGTTTGAAGCCATTGTTCCGTGTCCTAGTCTGCAGGGCAGCAGAAAACAAGCTTGCCCCCTCCTCCCTATGACTTCCCTTCACGTATTTGTACATGGCTATCATGTCTCCTCTCAGCCTTCTCTTCTGCAGGCTAAACATGCCCAGCTCTTTAAGCCGCTCCTCATAGGGCTTGTTCTCCAGACCCTTAATCATTTTAGTCGCCCTCCTCTGGACGCTTTCCAGCTTGTCAACATCTCCCTTCAACTGCGGTGCCCAGAATTGAACACAGTATTCCAGGTGTGGTCTGACCAAGGCAGAATAGAGGGGTAGCATGACTTCCCTGGATCTAGACGCTGTTCCCCTATTGATGCAGGCCAGAATCCCGTTGGCTTTTTTAGCTGCCGCATCACATTGTTGGCTCATGTTTAACTTGTTGTCCACGAGGACTCCAAGGTCTTTTTCGCACACACTGCTGTCAAGCCAGGCGTCCCCCATTCTGTATCTTTGATTTCCATTTTTTCTGCCGAAGTGAAGTATCTTGCATTTGTCCCTGTTGAACTTCATTTTGTTAGTTTCGGCCCATCTCTCTAGTCTGTCAAGATCGTTTTGAATTCTGCTCCTGTCTTCTGGAGTGTTAGCTATCCCTCCCAGTTTTGTGTCGTCTGCAAACTTGATGATCGTGCCTTCTAACCCTTCGTCTAAGTCGTTAATAACGATGTTGAACAGAACCGGGCCCAGGACGGAGCCCTGCGGCACTCCACTTGTCACTTCTTTCCATGATGAAGACGACGCATTGGTGAGCACCCTTTGGGTTCGTTCGCTTAGCCAATTACAGATCCACCTAACTGTAGTTTTGTCTAGCCCACATTTTACTAGTTTGTTTGCCAGAAGGTCGTGGGGGACTTTGTCGAAGGCCTTACTGAAATCCAGGTACGCTACATCCACAGCATTCCCTGTATCGACCCAACTCATAACTCTATCGAAAAAAGAGATCCGATTAGTCTGGCATGACTTGTTTTTGGTAAATCCGTGTAGACTATTAGCAATGACCGCATTTGTTTCTAAGTGTTCGCAGACCACTTCCTTAATGATCTTTTCCAGAATCTTGCCTGGTATTGATGTGAGGCTGACCGGACGGTAATTGTTTGGGTCGTTCTTTTTTCCCTTCTTGAAGATAGGGACCACATTCGCCCTCCTCCAATCTGCTAGGACTTCTCCCGTTCTCCAAGAACTCTCGAAGATAATTGCCAGTGGTTCTGAAATAACTTCCGCTAGTTCCTTCAATACTCTTGGATGTAGCTGATCTGGCCCTGGGGACTTGAATTCGTTTAGAGCGGCCAGGTGTTCCTGGACAACTTGTTTCCCTATTTGGGGTTGGATTTCCCCCAATCCTTCGTCCATTCCATGTTGCTGAGGTTGAAGATGGCTTTCTTTTTGTGAGAAGACTGAGGCAAAGAAGGCATTAAGCAGTTCTGCCTTTTCCCTATCCCCTGTCGCCATCACCCCATCTTCTCCTTGCAGTGGCCCTATCGCCTCCTTTTTCTTCCTTTTTCTACCAACATAAGCAAAAAAGCCTTTTTTGTTGTTTTTTATGTCCCTGGCAAGCCTGAGCTCATTTTGCGCTTTAGCCTTGCGAACCTTTTCCCTACAGGTGTTGGCTATACGTTTGAATTCTTCTTTGGTGATTTCTCCCCTTTTCCACTTCTTGTGTATGTCACTTTTGAGCTTTAGCTCAGTTAGAAGTTCTTTGGACATCCATTCTGGCTTCCTTGCACTTGTCTTATTTTTCTTCTTTGTTGGCACTGTTTGCATTTGCGCCTTGAGTATTTCACTTTTGAAAAACTCCCATCCATCCTTAACTCCCTTGTTTTTTAATATTGGCGTCCATGGAATGCCGCTCAGTAATTCCTTCATTTTTTGGAAGTCAGCTCTCTTAAAGTCCAGAATGCGTGTTTAACTTGAATTCCCTATACATTCTCCATTCCTCATTATATGTTAGTGGGAGCTGTGGTGGCACAATGGATTAAACCCTTGTGCCAGCTGAACTGCTGACCTGAAGTCTGGGTTGCTGACCTGAGGGTTGCCGGTTCGAATCCGCAAGATGGGGTGAGATCCTGTCTGTCAACTCTAGCTTACAGTGACATGAGAGAAGCCTCCCAGCGATCACATCCGGGCTTCCCCAATGCAACATCTTTGTAGATGGCTAATTCTCTCACACCAGAAGCGACTTGCAGTATGTTCTCAAGTTGCTTCTGACACAATAAAAAATTATGTTGGTTTTAGTACTGCTTCCAGAGGACGCAGCCATAGAGGGGTCTTTGGCTCCAGCCCTTCCTAGTAACTTTTCCATGATGCTAGAAGCTAGCTCTTATCGGGTGCCTATTAAAGTCTTTGTTAGCCTTATCTTTCCCATACCATAAGTAGGCATGCCAATCAAATCTTAGATTATGCCCCTCTAGGTGGGAGCCTCCGGTGGCTCAGTGTGTTAAAGCACTGAGCTGCTGAACTTGCAGACCGAAAGGTCCCAGGTTCAAATCAGGGAAGCAGAGTGAGCGCCCGCTGTTAATCTCCAGCTTCTGCCAACCTAGCAGTTTGAAAACATGCAAATGTGAGTAGATCAATAGGTACCACTCCGGTGGGAAGGTAACGGCGTTCCATGCAGTCATGCCGGTCACATGACCTTGGAGGTGTCTACGGACAACGCCGGCTCTTTGGCTTAGAAATGGAGATGAACACCAACTCCCAGAGTCGGACACGACTGGACTTAATGTCAGGGGATGCCTTTACCTTTACTAGGTTGAGTAAAGCACAATTTCCCAACTTTATCCAGTTCTTTAACTAACTAAAGCCTACGGCTTCATAATAATATCTAAGATCTAGAAGCGCTACTCCCCCTCTATCTTTGGCATCTATCAGATTTCTATATGCAATTCTAGCCTTTTTTCATTCCATATACCTTTGACCATATCCTATCTCTATTCATCAAAGACCTTAACTTCAAAAATTGTAAATTTTGAAATAAAACAGCATTTTTGGTAGAATCATCATTTTTACATCATTGTTCAGGAAATAGCAACCTGTAATGAAAGGACCAATGCATTGACATTTCTGGCCCATGTGTTCGAATATCAGCAAGCAAGCCAATGCCTAAATCAAGAAGTATCTTCCTAAGATCTACAGAAATACTCACAGGAACACCTCAGCAAGCAAGAGTCCAAAAGTGGCAGGTCAAATCCTGGAACCTCAATCAGTGGCTGATACAAGGTGAGAACTCCTGGGCACACAGAAGGCTGGGCGACTTGGAAGGTGCTGAACAGACTACACTCTGGCACCACAAGATGCAGAGCCAACCTTAAGAAATGGGGCTACAAAGCAGAGTCCATGACATGTGAGTGTGGAGAAGAGCAAACTGCAGACCACTTACTACAATGCAACCTGAGCCCTGCCACATGCACAATGGAGAACCTTCTTACAGTGACACCAGACACACTACAAGTGGCCAGCTTCTGATCAAAGGAAGTTTAGTATAATGCCTAGTTTTTAACTTTGTTTGTGGTTTTTCTATACATTATAACCATATTCTCAATTTGCTTCTGACATGATAAATAAATCAATCATTTTTAGCGCTACTATTCTCTCCCCAACCAGGATCCTTTGCCATCTTTCCAGATCTTTTTTGACCTCCTTCCATGCCTTCCAATAGTTGTCTTGAATTAGATTATTGTTTTTATTAGTTATCCATACTCCTAGGTACTTAACTTTCCTTGTGACCTTACATGCTGATAAGTTCTCCAGCTTATCGATATTGTTTTTTGAGAGGTTTTTTTGGGGGAAAGGAAAATGGAAATTAAAAGGGAGAGAAGATCTAAAGATAAAGTACTGGTTTAGGTATTATCAACTACAGGATATATTTAGGAAAAAAATTAAAATTGGGTTCCCCAAAAATAAATTGGAGCTGGAGAACATTTTAGAGAAGAAAATAAAGGATTAATCTCCAGGTTATACAATTTTTTTCTAGTAGAGGATAACCTGGAAGATAACCAAACAAAAACAGTAATGTTCTCCTGGGCTAGAGATCTAGGGAAAAACAGAGATTTGGAAAAAACCAAAATTATGGCAACCAGACTGATTGATAACTGGCAAATAGAGGACGTGCTCTTTCAATGCACATTCTACAGAGACCTCAGAACTAATCTCATTACACCGTGGCTTCTAAAATATCCAGGGCGCACTGAAAAATATTTCTCCACACTACAATTAACTTACAGTGTTGCTAAGTTTTCTGCTGCAGCAATTAAAATTAGACGGATGATGGTCGACCTCACAAGACAACACCCACTCGGGAATGTAGCTAGAGCAACTAGTTACAACTGAAATGCTACTAGACTTGTAATGCAGCCCTCCCGTCTCCTTTACTGCCCCTCCCCAGTGCTTTGACCCCTCCTATCCGTCTCCCCGCCCCTCGGTTCCATACCTGCTACATTAATCTGTCTTTTTAAACTGTGATTTCAAATTGTTTTCTAATCAGTTCTTTTAGAACTGCTAAATAGGGAACTGCATTTCCCCTTCCCAGGGCATTTGTGCCCCACTTTGTGTGGGTCATGGACCGTAATAAAGATTGAGAATAGAGGGAGAAAACGTGGAGGCAGTGACAGATTTTACATTTCTAGGTGCGAAGATTACTGCAGCTGCAGACTGCAGCCAGGAAATCAGAAGATGTTTACTTCTTGGGAGGAGAGCAATGACCAATCTCGATAAAATAGTGAAGAGTAGAGACATCACACTGGCAACAAAGGTCTGCATAGTTAAAGCAATGGTATCCCCTTAGTAACCTATGGATGTGAGAACTGGACCATAAGGAAGTCTGAGCGAAGGAAGATAGACACTTTGAACTGTGGTGTTGGAAGGAAATTCTGAGAGTGCCTTGGACTGCAAGAAGATACATATTTTATTTTCCCCAGTCCCACCATCTCCCCATTCCCACCCATGAACCACCAACCATGATTTCCAGCACCTCGCCATATGGAACTAGTATCTAACAAAACTCTATCATTATCATTGTTGTTGTTTATTTGTTCAGTTGCTTCTGACCTTTTGTGACTTCATGGACCAGCCCATGCCATGGCCACCCCTAGCTCCTTCAAGATCAAGGCAGTCACTTCAAGGATACCATCCATCCATCTTGCCCTTGGTCGGACCCTCTTCCTTTTTCCTTCCATTTTCCCCAGCATCATTATCTTCTCCAAGCTTTCCTGTCTTCTCATTATGTGGCCAAAGTACTTCATCTTTGCCTCTAATATCCTTCCCTCCAGTGAGCAGCCGGGCATTATTTCCTGGAGCATGGACTGGTTGGGTATCTCAGTTGTTGAATTTTGAAGACTGTACTTTTTTTTCTTCATATAACACAATAAAGTTTGTACACAAAAAAGAAAAAAAAAGAAAAATGACATTGAGGGATATGACCCCAGATGGAAACCTGCTTTAATAAAAAAAGAAGGGGAAGAATGTCTAATTGCAACTGCTTTATTACTCCTATATTGGGCAATCCTGATAATGATTAAATTGACAGATTTAATTCAGTTCCCTTAACCATTCCCTGAGGGTAGATATCTAGTACGTCTGAAAATAGGATCCCCAATAACTGTGAAGGTCATCTTAGCAGCCAAGGTGTCCACAACTTGTTCCTACTCTGCTTTTATACAGTTGTTCTGCATCAAAGTAAAAAAAAAATCCAAGTATTAAGTGATGTGGTGTCTTATTTATTTATTGCATTTATATGCCGTTTTTCTCACCTTTGGAGACTCAAAGCGGTACACAACATAATCTATGGTAAAATTCAATGCCTCATATGTATAAAACATCACGTATCAAATCAACAACATATAACAATAGATTAAAACAATTAAAAATATAAAACTATAACAACAGTCACAGACCTAACATAAAACCTTTAGACCTTGCATCTTATTCCTCTTATCCATTTCCCAGGGTGAAACTGTGAGTAGGTATCAGAGGGAGTTACTGGGAATATCCTATCAACTCTTGGTGGCATGCATAGAAATAGCCCTACACTGTCAGACGCTAAATAATTTGTCCATGCATTCTTGGTTGAACACTGTCTAACCAATTGGTCTGGCCATGAAATGTTTCCACAGTGTAAAGTTCTGGAAAGAAAAGAACATTTTGAACAAATATATTTATTTAATTATAAGGAAGCCTCTCTGCAGAGTTCTCCGCCCTCCCTTACGAGTCTTTGGAGAAACAACCCTTTCAAACGAGAAAGTTCCTAGCTATTGTACAAGATCATCAGGTGATACTGACGATTAAAAAAGAAGTTCCATCCAATATTCTATCAAAATTAACTCTCCTTAATGTCTAGATCTACTCCTTGGCAAATACAAAGGTTCAAGTTACCCATTTAATGTTTAATACCAAATGTGGGGAGAGCTGGATGGGATTTCAGGACTTGGACCTGTATCTCAGGGCCTGGACCAATGTTTCAGATTGAGGAATGATAAGTGAGACTGTGTGTTGAAAGGAGTGTTGTGTATTTTCATGTGTCAGAATGTGTGCGTTTATTTCAATTTGTTTGTAACTCTGATTGATGCTTAACATATGGCTTCAGCTCCTTTTAATGTCACAAGGCCAACATGCTGAAATCACAACATCCTTAAATCTCAAATCCTGGCTCTGAAATCTCAAGGCCTTGGTTATTCCCCTTGGATTCTATCCTTTAGACTGCTCCACCATTTTATATCCCTGTTCCCTTTATTCGTATGCCTCTCTCTCCCGAGTTTTTAATTAAGTGTTCATGTGGCCCGCCCTGTTTTTTACTGTTTTCTCTGATTTGTGCTGTAATGTATATGATTATTTTTGCACTGTTATATTGTGTTATGATATGTTGTTTTATTTTGTTATATTGTATGGTGTCTGGGCATGGCCCCATGTAAGCCGCCCCGAGTCCCCGTTGGGGAGATGGTGGCGGGGTATAAATAAAGTATTATTATTATTATTATTATTATTATTATTATTATTATTATTATTATTATTATTATATTATCGTGACCTGGCAACCCTAGCTGTGGTCAGAAGGGTTACAGTGTGAACCTCTCCACTGCAATGCTTTACAAAGACAAAATAAATAAAAAAAACCAATCATGACTCATTTTTAAGATTTGCAGTGGCTGGCTTCTGCAAGAGGTCAGTGAATCATGAACAGCAGAAACAGAACAGACAATGCAAACAACTGCAAAACCCACACATTATAAAATCTCCCAAAGTACATAAAGTTACACATGCTTGCTCAATGTCTGTAATTCATACAGATCACAGCTTTACTTGGCACAAGCTCTAGACAGCTCTGGTACTGATGTCCGAAGCGCCAGCATTCAAATTGATATGAACCCGCAGCGGAGAGTTCCGCAGATCCATCACCAAAGGAACAGAGCGGGACCGCAGCAGACTATTATTAAAGGATCTTTTTTTCTTCACTTTCCCCTTCCCTGAACTATGTAACAAATCCCCCCAATAAAAGTAGCATACATTTTATAACAGTAGCACTCTCTATCTGGTTATTTTGTGTCTTTCCCTGACTCCTTCTTTTGCACGCAATCCTCCCCCTCCCTCTCTCTCTAACCCGTCCGTCCTTTAAACTCTGGCTGAGGCTCCTCCGCCATAGGTTAATACGGCGGACGATACAAATTGGCTCATATCTTTATCAAAATTACCCCTAGCACGCTCTTCTTTTAGTTCTAACCCTTCCTAAGGCTCCTGACCCAAGGACCACCAGCGGAACCAAAATCGGTCCAGTTCTCGGCACCTCATCAGCTGACTGTCAAACGGAACCGACTGCTCTTTCCAAGCCAGACTGCTCTTTTCCAGCCTTATCCCGGACTTTCCTCTCCCCGCGACCCGCGGGATGGTTTTAAGAGATCACTGGTCCTTTTCTGTGAACTGTGGATGGGGGATCGCTCTCCCGCTGGGGAGACATAGTTCTCCAAGGACCTTCACCCTCTCTACAGCTGCCAGGAGGGTGCCTGGATGGGCGCCCTCCACGTTTCATTCACACCTTCATAATTTTATGAATGAGAAGAACACTCTTCCCCAAACCTACCCCTGAACTTATGAAATCCTATACTTCCAAAGACTGCAACTCACATGTACCTCTTCCCCATGCTATTTCTATGAATTCCTTCCACCACAGATGAACTCTTTTCCCAATGTATCCGTGAATTTTCATATTCTATGAACCTGGACACCCTCATGAATCACTGTTATATGAATTTCTAATCGTTGGGCTAACTTCATGAATTGTAAAATCATGCTGCTAAAACTCCACTTTTATGAATTTCCATGCTGGGTTCTCCAGATGTTATGAACTTCGTTCTTATCAAATATTTTCAATTGTTTATACCATTCATGATTCCCCTTTATGCAATGTAACTCACTTTTATGAATTCTCCCTTATTTCCATGAAATCTATCTATCTGCCTATATGTATTTGTACTCTTTGGGATCCCCGGGAAATATGTATTTTTCCCAGCATGGTTTATATTCCAACTTTATTTTATTTTTCATTTTATTTCATATAATTGTCAAGTCATGAAATCAAATAGGAAATATTTTGAACTCAACCTGAACCCCAGAACTTATCCCATTTCCTATGACCCAGGCTTCCTTTCCCAAAAACAAAAGGATAATCTGCCCCCGCTAAACCCAATCAAATTCAAATTGCATGGACAATATAGGGCTTGAGTCGCCGAATTCGGAGTGTTGACCTAAAGGTGATTCGCCCCAAGGCAAACATTGTCATATCTCACCCAAAGGAAAATCCAGGACACCTCAGGAAGGCGCCCTGCAGAGCCTGTCAATATGGCTCATCATCACCCATCTTTGCTTCCACCTCTGACACCCCAAGGCATATCTAAAATCTGTATACGTGACAGAAACCCGGACACCCTTGATTGCTGCCATTAATAAATTTAGCACCCTTTAGAAATCGGTCTAGCAGGACTTAATCCGACAGTTCCTGCCCTGTCACCTCATTGTTTCAATAACTCCCGCCTTCTCTTTTCTGATTGGCCCGAGTAAAGACAAAAGGCAGCTTCCTATTGGGCCAACGGAGCAAGGCGGGAAACGAAAGCCCGCCTCGTTCAACCTTCTAGCCTATCAACGATCAGATGGGCGGGGGAGCAGGGCGGAAAATTCAAAGGGCTGTCAGACTGAAATTTTGTATAAATATGGCTTTATTTTGATTGTATGGTACCCTAGTAGACCGAATGATCGCTACTAGAGTCCTCTTCAGCTGAATTGCTCAATAAAGACTCCTTGGCGGATTTTCCTTCAACTTTGGCGGACCTTCTTCATTTCGGCTTCAGGTTGTATTGCGGCTCGTAATTCTCCTTTTGGCTTCGCCAAGGTCCGTTCTCTCAGGACCGGATCGGGTCTCTCCTTAAGGGCCCGATCCCCTAAAACGCGGTCGACAACAGTACCAAAATTGTTGTTTTGCACCGAGTCCTGCTACTGCCACGCTTCCAGCCTGAGAGTCCCAGATCAGATCTGACAACACCCTGATATTTCACAACCCCTTTTGTGCAACAGGCGAAAACCCCAAAGCAAGCACCTTTGCTCTTTGAGTGAATTTGGCCATTGCGCTTAAGAGAGGAAATGAGTGTATGTTTATTATTAACTACCTCCACCCTGCCTTTTACCTCAATAGTTACATTGCACTCCAGTTCAGCCTCAGCTTCACTCATTGTCAGATTTCATCCACAGTCATCCTTCCACATTCACTTGGGTTAGACAGACACAAGAGCTCAATGAGAATGAAAAACCACTCTTTCTCTCTCTTGCTCTCTTTTTTCTTTTTGTCTGAAAGAACATTTTTTAGTACTTTCAAGATCTTCCAGCATGACTCTGTGATCAATTTTCACTGAAAATTGGCCACAGAATCGCATTAGAGAACCTAGAGCGTTCAAAAGAGGCATTTTCTCAAGAATTCTCCAGCATGACTTGAGGAAACTGACCATACGGTTGCTCTTAAGTAAGCTTAGGTAGGAGGAATGATGAGAAAGTGAGACATTTTAAAAGTAGCTGGAAAAGTGGAGTGACAGAGAATTAATCAGGACAGTTGAAAGTTATGGAAAAGCAAAACATGATCATTTAGTACACTTCTGGTTCATAATTCCTAATGGTGTTCAGTAATGCAGAGCCCTTGGTGGTCCAGTTTTGTATGATCTTTTCAGGGTGACAGCACTCCGTGTTTTGGACTTTGAATCCTTAGAATCTATGCATCCATTCAGAAAGTACATCGGTGATCCGGTCCCTGAAGTTATTGACATTGCCCTCAGGTTAAATGGTGCTTTTGGCAATAAGCTCAGCATGTGTTGCTGTTTATTTGCTCAGCCTTCATTCATCTTGTGGAGATGAATGAAGGAATCCTTCCCTTGGGTTGAAGAGATGAGAAAAGATTTCGTCTAGAGAAATGTATGATCTAAATTCCTGACAGAGGGATTCAACGACAACTACGCTTTATTACGGTCCATGACCAGCACAAAGGGATTCATTCGATCACCCTTTAAGAGGCTGTACTAAGTCTGTCATAAGAAGATATGATTCACGAGAAAAGACAATAATAATAATAATAATAATAAAACTTTATTTATATACCGCCCTATCTCCCGGATGGGACTCAGGGTGGTTTACAGTCATAAAAGCAACACAAACATTACATAACAACATAATACACATTATTAAACAAAGTAAAATAATACAATTATAACAATAAATCACACTTACATGACCAGATCAAGGGGACGGGAACCATAAACCCAATATATTAAAATGTATCATTTTAGGCTAGGGAAATCTTGTGTAATATATTCAGGCTCAGAAATCGGCGGTAGTCCAATATAATTACTCAAAAACCTGCCGACACCACCAGGTCTTCAGTTCCTTACGGAAATTGGATAATGTAGGGGATTGCCTGATCTCTTTTGGCAATGCATTCCAGAGCTGGGGGGCCACTGCCGAGAAGGCTCGTTCCCTCGTCCCCACCAGCCGCACTTGAGACGGTGGTGGGAGCGCGAGAAGAGCCTCCCCGGAAGATTTCAAGGTCCGCACTGGCTCATAGGAGGCGATGCGAGCACGGAGATAGGTAGGGCACAAGCCGTATAGGGCTTTATAGGTCAAAACCTGCACCTTGAATTGGGCCCGGCAGTTTATTGGCTTGGAAAAGTAGAAAGCAATAAGAAGAGAAGAAAAACACATTCCAGATGGAAGCCACAGCCCTGAGTCTAAGACTTGAGCAGGGCTGTTGGCCTTTCATTCATGGGATCACCATAAATTAAGATCAGCTTGATGGCAATTCACAAGAAGGTGTGGCAGCGAGGAAAGGAAATATGATGTGAAGCTTAGATTACAGAAATCTGTCCTAACCTGTTCCCTGGCACCAACCATTTCCCCTTTCCCAGGAATGGATTCCATAATCGACTCATGTTGGACAATATACTGATATGGAATACAATGGACACTAGCGCCAGAGGCGTTAGACTTATTTGCTGAAGATACATGACACAATTATCAAGATAATAAAACCCATGGGACCAAATGGCTTCTCTTTGTTCATCCTAAAGCTGGGACATGGTAATCAACTCGGGAAACTATGTGTTGTTTGTCCCACTGTTTGTCCTACCCCGTCAGCCATTGGAGAGAAGAAATCTGCACTGGAAGCGGATAACGTTTTCTGATTGGTTGGCGGGCACCACAGTCCTGCCTCAGAGAGGGAATCCTCCCAGTTGGTGTGACGTCAGAGACCAATCAGCATGAAGCCGAGCCCAGCTGGGTGTGAGCGAGAAAAACAAATGACCTTACTATATAAAAATGTCTGTTTTATTTGTATCAAGCTTTTTTTTCATGTCAGGAGCAACTTGAGTCGCGTCTGGAGTGAGAGAATTGGCAGTCTGCAAGGACGTTGCCCAGGGGACGCCCTGATGTTTTGATGTTTTTACCATCCTTGTGGGAGGCTTCTCTCATGTCCCCGTATGGAGCTGGAGCTGATAGAGGGAGCTCATCCGCGCTCTCCCCATGTGGGATTCGAACCTGGCAGCTTTCAGGTCAGCAACCCAACCTTCAAGTCACAAGGCTTTCGTCCACTAGGCCACCGGTGGCTCCTCTGTATCAAGCATGTCAGCTTCTCATCCTAATATGGGACTTGAAAAGTTTTTGGGAAACAGAGTTACAAATTACAGAACAAGATATGAGACAAGTGGTAGAGACAATAGGGATTACAAGGAATACAAAAGTAAGAGAAATGAGGAGAAAAATATTACGTAAATGGTATGGTACAGCCTGTCAATTAGCGTATTATTATAAAAAGGGGAGCAGTTAGTGCTGGCATTGATGTCAACAGGAAGGGTGGTTTATGCACATGATATGGGAATGCAAACAGGTACAATACTTCTGGCAGACTATACAAAATGTGTCAAACCAAATATTAGGAACTGATTGGCTTATAACAAAAGAAATGGCAGTCTTAGTACAAAGAGAGGGAATGGGAAATTATGGGGAAATAAAGGAAGCAATAATTGAGTACACACAAGCGGTGATAGTATTGGGATGGAAAGACAAATCAAAGTGCACAGTAAATAAATGGTATCAGTATATGGTGGACCAAATGGAATTCGAAATTATGGATGTAATATTAAATGATTCAAATAATAATAATAATAATAATAATAATAATAACTTTATTTTTATACCCCGCCCCATCTCCCCGAAGGGACTCGGGGCGGCTTACATGGGGCCTAGCCCGATAAAACAATCAAATATCAATGATACAACAATAAAACAATTATACCAATAAAACCTTAATTATCAGTAAAACAATCGATAAAATCGACATGAAACATACAATATTAAAACAGGAAACTAATTCATAAAAATAGAAATGTGAAGGAAGTTGAAGGAGAAGTTGAAGAAAGTTGAAGGAAGATGGAACTGGATCAAGAATTATATTATGAATAAGTCTAGAGATCAGCCATAAGAAATAGGATACAAATGTTATACAGTATGTAAATCAAGAAGGAGTGTCTCAAACAGGATTATATGTAAAAGAAAATAATCCTCGTAGTGGTAGTGGGAACTGTAAATGTTGTGTATGTGTATGTCCTAAGATAAAAATATATATTTAAAAAGATTTAAATATATTTACCTTTTTTAAAAAAGCATGTCAGCTTCTTTGAGTGGTGTACTTCTGTCTGGCATCCCTTCTGACCAGATTGAATGAAATACCTCAGTGGCTTCTGCTTCAACTGGTGAGATTTCTTTGACTGGGGAACATTGAGTTTTAGCTTTAAGTCTTGCCAAACATGAATCCACAGGTGGCCCACTGCTAGTACATGTTATCTGCTCGATCTCGGTATCCGGCATTGAGTTTCGCTATCTGTGGTGTGGCTCCCACTATCTGTGACCTCTTCAAATTGCTCGATTTCAACATTACCATAAGAAAAGAAAATTCATCAAAGGGTTCTTTTTCTCATTGCCTGAAACAGGACATAAGCTCCTTTCCCTCATCATAATACATGTGTGAATCAATAAATTTATGCCACTATTGTTGGTTAACAACTATACATCTACAGAATATGTGCAGCTGTTTTTGTCCCTGATCAAAAATGGGCGAACTGACACGTGGAAAAGCCTGTCCCTAAAGAGTCAAAATAATATGAGATTTTGAAGTTTTGGATGTTGTGACTTTTTTTTTGGTAAAAAAAATTGCCTTGAAAGAATGGACAAAAATTATTGTGGTAGAGATAGAGATGATAGAGATAATGATAGCAGTAGAGATGCTAGGGAGAAATACTGGCGATAAGAGATAGGGATGACAGAGGTAGTATAGGCGCAAGATGGAAAATTAATAGGAAAGTTAATATTTCAAATGCTTGCCTGCATTCATATGTAGAACTCTGCTAATAAAATGTCTTAATTTTCAACTTTTCGCCAGCATAGTAACATACAGTAAAAAGCATGTTTTCTTTTAGAGTAAGAAAACCTCAAGAATTCTAGTCAATGTATGATGCAAAAAAGGAACTACAGGTTAGCTTTGCAGGTTTTGAACATTGTGCTTTTGAACAGTTGTGAGTTTTGCTTTTTGGAGGAAAGCTTCAGTTTGAAAAGTTAGAGCTGGAAGGATAGAAACAAGGTTATCTCTGGTCAAAAGATGTTAGCCAATAATTGAGTCAGGAGTTGCGTCTTCTCTCCATTTTAACATGCTGGCAAATGGATTCTCATGGGCAGCCAACAGAAGTGTTCATTTGACATGGAATGGCTTCCGTGGGACTCCAATTTGATAGAAGGTCAAAACAGAGAGAAGACTGAGAGATAGAAATGTTAGAGACAGAAATGGAAGATAGACATAATAGAGTGATATGATAAAGGTAGAATCATAGAATCAGAGTTGGAAGAGACCTCACGGGTCATCCAGTCCAACCCCCTGCCAAGATGCAGGAAAATTGCAATCAAAGCACCCCCAACAGATGGCCATTGAGCCTCTGCTTAAAAGCCTCCAAAGAAGGAGCCTCCACCACACTCTGGGGCAGAGAGTTCCACCGCTGAACAGCTCTCACAGTGAGGAAGTTCTTCCTAATGTTGAGGTGGAATTTCCTTTCCTGTAGTTTGAAGCCATTGTCCCACATCCTGGTCTCCAGGGCAGCAGAAAACAAGCTTGATCCCTCCTCCCTATGACTTCCCCTCACATAATAATGCATATTTGTACAGTCTTATGACAAGTAGTCTTTCCCAACTTCCCAATTGCAAAGTTTCTCTTTTTCATATAAAAAGAAAATAAATGAAAGCGGTATGGCTGGAGACTACACTTTCCCGGGTAATAGATCAGAAAGTGAAGGATTTGTCTAGAAATTGATAGATTTCATCACATTTGGTGGCAGTCAATAAAACGGAAAGGCATTAAATGCTACGGTAAGAAGACGATTCCCCCCACTTTTTGTCCCTAATGGGATGAAGTCCTAAGTCATTTCTGACTCATGGAGACTCTTAGGTAAGCCTATTTATTATTTATTTATTTTACAGTATTTGTTCAGAGTGGGTTTGTCTTGGCCTTTCCCAATATCACCCAGTTCAGGGGTCCCCAAACTAAGGCCCGGGGGCCGGATGCAGCCCTCCAAGGTCATTTACCTGGCCCCCGCCATCAGTTTTATAATATATGTTTATATCACTTTTAATAATATATTGTATATACATATACTATTGATAATAATATTATGTTATACAATATAATACTAATAATACCACCATATAATAAAATTATTTAATTAATATTATATAATACTATAGTGGTATAGTTCAATATAGTAATATGTAGTGCTAATATTGTGCTATGCTAATATAACATATTGTATGTACATACAGCTGCTCTGCGTCCCCTTCGGGGTGAGAAGGGTGGGATATAAATGTAGTAAATAAATGCAGTAAATAAATAATTTTAGATTTAGGCTCGCCCAAAGTCTAAAATGACTTGAAGGCACACAACAATGACAACAATCCTAATTAACTTGACTATCTCATTGGCCAGGAGCAGGCCCACACTTTCCATTGAAATCCTGATAGGTTTATGTTGGCTAAAATTGTTTTCATTTTTAAATATTGTATTGTTCTTTTGTTGTTGATGATGTTACATTACAAATAAGACATGTGCAGTATGCATAGGAATTTGTATTTTTTTTTTTCAAATGATAATTCGGCCCCTCAACAGTCTGAAGGATTGTGGAATGGCCCTCTGCTTCAAAAGTTTGAGGACCCCTGACCCAGTTGGTTTCATGGCTTAGTGGGAATTCAAACCTCAGTATTCCAGTCCCACTCAGGTCACTACATCACACAGATCCTCCACTTCATCATACCTTCGATAGCGGCTCTCGGCAGCACCCCGGTTTGCCGGACTCTTCCAGCAGCTCTCTACACTTAACTATTTACACACATATAAACATACTCAGCATGGGGATCATATATTTGCCAACTGAAATAATGCACCTGATGAAGCGAGATGCTAACCACAAAAGCTTGCACCAAATAAAACTTGTCTTTCAGGTTCCATAAGACACTTTGTCATCTTTGGACCCAGTCCCAGATTCCTCCCCTATTGCATGTATCTTGGAGGAGGAAGGGGAGAGAAAGGTGTTCAAGTAAGAGAAGTTGCCTCATAGGCTCCATAGTTGCCTCATGGGATGCAGGTGGTCGGCTATCAGGACAGAGCCAGAGCTTAAAAATAATGCAGGTTGAAGGTAGATTTTGTGAACTCACAATAGAACAGCAGAAGTTAGTAATCTGGCCAATGGAATCTGTAGTCTTAAAAAAGTGGCTGTCCAGGAGTTTCAATGTGATAAATTTGCACCCAGTTTGTTTCAAAATCAGTTTCATTCTTTGATAGCCTTCTAGGGAAACATAAAAATATATCTAAATAGTTTTCAAAATGTAAAAAGAACACTTTTATCAGATGTTAAGCATTTTAAAATATCTGACACACCAGTACTTTAGAAGACCAGCAAAAAGGATGTCATCACTAGACCATGCTTGCTGCTTTACTGAAAAATGTACCCATTCAACATTTTTGAAAATATAAAATTGTCCCTTCTTATAAATCTTGTTGTTGTAAAAGGTACACTGAATTCATAGTCATTACAGAAGCCCCCAGAGGTGCAGTGGGTTGAACCCTTATGCTAGCAGGACAAAAACAACAGTTACTTGCTTATTACACATTTCAGCTGCCTATCAAACTGAATCCTTATTTCTCCTTTCCTGGCTTGGGAATTTGGGTGACCTAGCCTTCTAGACCTCAAATGTCTGCAAGTGTACATGAAGATTTAAATTACATGCAGAAGTAACTATAGTTTTTAGATTACAGTACGGCCTAACTTACAAAAAAGTAATTCCTATTACAATGCACATAAAACTGGGCTTAGTTCTCGCTACAGAGATCTGAAAACAGTCACTGAAATACTGTTGTCAAAACCTGTGTTAAGTCCTTCTGGAGTTGAACAATGTGAGTTTTAAAAGTCAAAGCATGAGAGGTCTCACAGCTTGAGAGGTCTCACAGCCAACTTTTTGCAGTTTTTCTTTTCCTTCCCTTGAGAAGGATAATTCTGAAATGGTACAGAAGAAACATGTGTTCTCCAGCTGCTGTTGAGCTGCAGAATTAGACTTCATTTCAGAGCTGTTTGGGAGGGTATGTACACTCCACCAAATTATTTTCAATCTCATGGGGGAAGAAAGTCCCCTTCTGACAGAAGCCTGTCTTGGAGATTCAAGTCAACCAGAAACATTACTCCTGGGAAAGTATGTAATTTTCAGAAAACCCTTCCCCCAGAAAGGCTGTTACAGGAAGACGGGTGGCATGCCCTTTGGTATTTCAGCTAAATAAACCACCTACTGTCACCAACTGCTCTCTTCCTCTGTTCCAAGGATCTCAAAAAACAGCCAGAAAATAATCTCTGGATGGAGCCAAGTTCCCTCAAATCAAGCTAACCAGCCTTCCTTAGAAGTCAGCAACTGGCAGCTTAAGAGGTTTATCTCTCATTCAGTTCTTGTCCGTCTAAACTCTAACTCGAAACCACCATCACCACCCATGGTTTTTATCCTTGTCTTTTAATGTGTACATTTAAATAATTTAATGTAATTCCACCCATGGCCGAATCGTATTGCAACTATCTCTTTTTTGTAATGGGTTATTGATGTGTGTTTTATCTGTCCTTGTTGTCATGGTTTAAGCTTCCTTTTGCGGGAGGCAAAGAAGAATACAAATGAATAACAAGTAATGCATTCCTTGGCTATTTGACAAGAAATCTTGACCTAGTAGGTTCCCAAGGTAGAAGCCAAAGACATGGAAAGGGAATGGAATGGTGTTGAAAGAAGGTACAGTAGAGTCTCACTTATCCAACATAAATGGACCGGCAGAATGTTAGATAAGCGAATATGTTGGATAATAAGGAGGCATTAAGGAAAAGCCTATTAAACATCAAATTACATTATGATTTTACAAATTAAGCACCAAAACATCATGTTATACAACAAATTTGGAAAAAAAGTAGTTCAATACACAGTAATGCTATGCAGTAATTACTGTATTTACGAATTTAGCACCAAAATATCATGATGTATTGAAAACATTGACTACAAAAATGCGTTGGATAATCCAGAACCTTGGATAAGCGAGTGTTGGATAAGTGAGACTCTACTGTATCTAAAACAGGTGAGCGGTAAGCCAAACCTTTGCCTGAGTCATGGAGAGTCAGTTGGTCAGTTGCACTCATATGTTTTCTCCTTAAGTTCAGAATACAGCCCCTTCAAAAAAGAAAGTTAGTCCAGCTTCCGATCCCCGCAATTGGGAATTATTATTATTATTATTATTATTATTATTATTAATGCTTTATTTGTAGCCCATCCTATCTCCCCAGGGGGACTCAGAGCGGCTCACAACATAATATGCCAGTATAAAACAAGAAAAATATAAAAGCACACAATACATTATATAGTGAAATTAAAACAAGCAAGATTAAAAATTATCCTTAGATAAACATCATTTAAACATTTAAAGCCAGTTAAAGTAGGTGCCAAATGTGTTTTCTTTTCATTCCATTTGTCGCTGTTGCAAGCTAAATTCCTGCTCATCGTTATATGCCTGAGAGCATAGAAATGTTTTTAATTTCTTTTTAAATGTGAATAAGGAGGGGGCCATTTTGATCTTCTTGGGGAGGGCATTCCAAAATTGAAAGGCTGCCACTGAGAAGATCCCCCCCTCTCGTTTCCACCAGCTATGCTTGAGACGGAGGTGGGACCGAGAGTAGGGCCTCCTTGGCAGGTTTGTATAAGGTTTTCTAGATAGGCTAGAATAATAAATGAAGGGAGTGCCTCTTGCTAAAACTTAAGTCAGATCCAGCTGCAGGATTAGTCAGTTTCTGTACATCAGAATAGGAGCAAGAGGGGCATATTATTATTATTATTATTATTATTACTATTACTATTATTATTAATTTTTATCCCACTTTTCTCCCATGGGAGGGACTCAAAGTGGCGTACAGTGAATTAAAACAGAATTTAAATAAAATACACATTCAACAAGACATAATAAAACAGCTAACACAAATATCCAATTACCTAAATCATAAAAAATAAATTAATAACTTACAACATATACCATTAAAAATCCCCTAACTTCAGGCCACTGAGATTATTCATCAAACTGGTTATCTAAGATCCTAAAAGATAAATTAATACCCAAAGTGGAAGAATGGATAAAAAGAATATGGGATATAATGAATATGGACTACCTAACGTTCCTGCTATCAACAACACAAAATAAGCCAAAAAAAAGTTTAGATTGGACACCAGTAAAGGACTGGATAAAGAAAGAAAAAGTTAGAATATTGTTATAAAGCCCTTAACACGAAGGAGAAGTGTCAACTGTCGACACAAAAAAAATGAATGATAGCAACAACATAAATAATACAAATAGTTACGACAACTTTATAGAGAAGAATGGAAGTCAAGAATCGACAAGGACCCTGACCCCCCTGCCCTTATTACCCCTTTCCCCCTCACTTTCTACCACCCCCCTCCCTACCCCCCCATCCTTTCTCCCCCCCCCATACTTTCCTAACCCACTAAAGTGGATTTTATTGTTATTTTCAAAATTTAATAAAAATTAAAATTTTTAAAAAAGAGACTCCATTTTCATTAGGCCGTGTCACATTGCCAGGTCCAATATAGCATTTAAGATAGTGGTTCCCAACCTGTGGTCCATGGACCACCAGTGGTCCGCAAGAACTAAAATATGGTCCGTGGCCCCACCGTTACTACGCCATTACAACGAGAGTGGTCTTGCAGAATCCTCTTATAGTGCTGGGGCAATAAGGATGTCAGGAGGGGAGAGGGTGACTACCCACAAAAGGCACAACAACAAGCCTCCTCCAGCTCTAGAGTATTAAATATGGTTTTCTGTGGCCGTGCTGATGGCGACTACTGGATGGCATATGTTCTGTAACAGAAACTAGAGCTGATGTAATCTATCTAATGCAATTTTCTGAATCAGCACCCTAAATAACCAAATTGAATCTAAAGTTGACCAAAAATTGATTCGTAACCCTTTTGGTATTAATGCTGGAGAGTGGTCCCTGGTCAAAGTGATCCCTGGTCAAAAAAAGGTTGGGAACCACTGATTTAATTGTTAGATATTGTTGTTGTTTATTCATTCTGTCGCTTCTGACTCTTTGTGACCTCATGGACCAGCCCATGCCAGAGCTTTCTGTCAGCCATGGCTTCCCCCAGCTCATTCAAGGTCAAACCAGTTACTTCAAGGATACCATCCATCCATCTTGCCCATGGTTGGCCCCTGTTCCTTTTTCCTTCCATTTTCCCCAGCATCATTATCTTCTCCAAGCTTTCCTGTCTTCTCATTATGTGGACAAGGTACTTCATCTTTGCCTCTAATATCCTTCCCTCCAGTGAGCAGTTGGGCAATATTTCCTGAAGTATGAACTAGTTTGATCTTCTTGCGGTCCAAGGCACTCTCAGAATTTTCCTCCAACTGGTAGTTTACCTATTATAAATCATCTGAAAGGGCCTGGCTCCACAAAAAGGTCTTAATTTGAGATCAAAAGACTAGCAAGGAGGGGGCAATCGCACCTCTCTAGTAAGGGAATTCCAGAGCTGTGGGGCCACCATCAAGATGGCCCTCTCTCTTGATCCCCCAAGCTCACTCATTGAGATTTGGATGTCCAGTAGGTTCTCTGTACACTTGGATTCAACCATCCACGGCTTAAAAATATTATTTAAAAATGGTCCAAAAACAAACAAAAACAAAGGAAAAAGAAGGAAGAGGGAAGAGGAATGGTCCGCAGTCACATGGCTACATCCCATCTCACTGATGTGGATAGAACATAACAGAATACAGACAGAAACAAGACAACCATACAGAACATCTGTTACAATTAATTTCATCCCACAGTGCATCTACACTGTAGAAATAATGCAGATATCACTTTAACTGTCATAATTCAATGATTTGGAATCATAGTTGTCTAAGTCTTTTCGCTTTCTGCGCCAAAGAGTGGCAACACCTCCACAAGCTACAACTCTCAGGATTCCATCATATTGAGATATGGTAATTAAAGTGGTGCCAAACTGCATTACTTCCACAGTGTAGTTGCACCCCTTCAAAATAAATGATAGGGTGATACTGGGAGTATCATATTGGGGGGGGGGGGGAAACATGCCTTGAAAAAGCTAAAACCGTGGAACTCTTCATGATAGGAGAGAGAAATGAAGAAATGATACCCTGCCATGTTAGAGTGCAGTGTTAGAAAGCAGAAGAAGCCTGCCACATAGTTTATTCAGCTTGTTTGTACTATATTCAGATCGCCACATATTCAGCTATCTGACTAAACTTGCCTAGCAACATTTCCCCAATAGCTATATAAAGAATACGTGGAAATAAGGAAGAAAACTAGTCAGACAAGACTAGACAACAGGCATATATGACAAATAAGAGAGACGTGGACAACAGGGAGATGTGACACATAGATAACACATAGATGTGACACATAGATGTGACACATATATAACAAACAGGGATGAACTGGTCAAGGGGTACACGTGGACAATGTATGGACAGAGATAGGGAACCAATCAGATAATGCCTGCACACTGTATGGGACCAATGGTTGTAGAGATCAATGTATGGGGATAAGAAAAGAAAATGTTTAAAAAGGTCACCTATTGCCACATTGGGCACGGCAATCTTTTGAAGCCCACTCCGGTGGTATGATTGGCCGTCTTCTCACTGATCAGTCAGAATAAAGAAGCCTTGTCTATGGACAATACCGGCTCTTTGGCTTAGAAATGGAGATGAGCATCAACCCACAGAATCGGACTAGACTAGATTTAATGTCAAGGGAAAACTTTACCTTTACTAACTTTCCTATATCTCTGTAACCGTAACCAAATGTAAAACGAGCCCTTGATATCTGTTGGGGTTTGGTTTAAGACCTTGATGGAGACCGAAATCTGTGAATGCTCAAGTCCCATTATATACAATGGCATAGTAAAATAGTGCCCCTGTATAACACTGTAATGTTTGTTTTGGAATATTTTCAAGCTATGGATGGTTGAATTTGCAAATGCAAAATTCCTTGATACAGAAGGTTGCCTGGTCTTGAGAGTATCATTATAAGGCTGTGTCAAAGCCAAGAAACAGAAAAGGCAAGAAACTTGTAATATATACATGTGAACTTCTTACACATTTAAATAATTAGGAGAAAACTGGACTGGTAAACAAAGCATGGGAGCTTCAGAACTAGGAAGACTCTGAGAAAGAATTCACTTTTGTGGTCAAACCACAAAGTCGATGTGTTGGAACAGCTAATATTTGCAAATATTTGTACTGCAACTAAAAGATTGCACATACCTAAATGTGCAAATTAGTCTAGATATCTTTATCAGTCAAGATATTACAAAAATCTGTATTTAGACATGGTAGAGAAAATTATATACCCTAAAGGCATCGGATCCAGTGTGTTGATGTGTTCTCTTTGGCAAGTGATGAATCAGCCCCTTTCAGAAGAAATTTGTGAGCTGACCTAGCAAGCAAGTCAGTTGTTGCCTTCACTCCCCAGCAATTCCAGATAGGAATAGAAAGGATTTCCATCTGAAACCCTGGAAGATGCTGCCTGTTAATGTAGGTCAGGATGGGCAGAATACTGTCCTGAGGCTGAATGTGGGTCTCAAAGCTCTTTTACAGTTGTCAGCCCTTCCCAAGACAGGGGTTCTCAACCTCTGGTATGGGGCTTTTCAAAGTCCCAACCTGAAGAGCAAATAACGAAGGATTCAAGGGGCTGAAGTCCTAGACATATGGAGGACCAATAGTTGAGATCACTGGTCCAAAGGCCAATATGGAATTATCTTGGACTAACTTGATTTTAAACCTTGATTTTGCCATTTTATATGCAGAGCATCACTTTACTATGCCATTGTATATAATAGAACTAGAACAGGAGTTGTCCAACTCATTGTCATCAAGGGCCACATCAGCTTTCCGTTTGCCTTCAAAGGCCTGTTTGTAATAGTAAGCCTGTATCAATGTAATTATATACATGTTCTCTGCTATTAAAAGCTGAATGGGCCACATAAAATCATGTGGCAGGCCCAATTTGGCCCATGGGCCTTGCATTTAACACATAAACTGGAGCATTTATAGATTTTGGTCTACACTGAGCATCCTGGACCCAGTAACACTTCTCAATAAACATGCCCAAGACTGCCCTGTATTGTTGTCTTAAGAGTGATTTAGTTACATATAACATTCATGTAAAGGTCTTTTATTTCTTATACATTTGAAGAATCATGGGATATATACACCATTGTTATTCTGGGTTTACTAGTGGTGATAAGTTGTCATACATATTTAGACTGAAGCAGAAATTACAAACTCCTCTAGAGTTTTTTTGGGGGGGAAACTCATTCATCATCATAGTCTATGTTGTACAAGGTTTGCTGTGACATGTGATTCAATGACATGGGGGGGGGTTGTTTTCACTCTCATCTTAGATTATCAAATCCCAGGAAGTGCCTTTTTGTGATTTCTAGGTGCATATGCTGTAACTGGCTCATTTTACAAGTTGTAAATATATAATAGTTAGTTATATTTATTTTTTTATTGCAAATATTACTAAATCAATTTTCATTTGCACATATCCCAACTTAACACAATGTTCTAGACACACCGCCCTAACCATATTACCATTGTCCATTTACAAGACATGTCATAAGCAACCGTAGACATTTAATATGCAGCCTGCCATTTTCTAGACATATAAAGGTGTTTTTATTAGATAAGAGGTACACTTCCCATAAAAACTTGAATGCAGTAACCTAAAGGCACCAGATCATGCCTGATATTGAAAGGGAAACAGGATCAAACCTGGTTAGTACTTAGATGGGAATCTGTTAAAATAACAATACATTTACCCGTAACCACACCCACAATATATGTATACATATATACACAGTCTCCAGTTCAAAGAAGGGCAAAAGGTACATGGAATAAGCTTCCACAGAAATATTCTCAATTGAACAAAGACAGACCTGTATGCATAATTTGAAGCTGTGTCTTGACTTTAACCTTGTATCACAGAGGGTGTTTCCTCCATGGGAAGACCTACACCCAACTCCCCTGCCTGCATGACCTCTGAACCATGCACAGAGCCTCTTAAGTAGGAAGACATGCCTTTATTTTAAGGTCACAGAGCCCTCAGTTATGGGAAATGGCTGCAGCACAAGCTTCAGTAAGTGGTTTCAGGATACAGGATTCGATAGGATTCTAGTAAAGGGATGAGGAACCCAAGCAGGTCTAGGCTGGGAGTTTTAGTGACTCAAGGAGTAAGCAAGACCGAAAACAAGAACAAGAAGACATAAAAGGGGTTTCATTGAAACTACCCAAGTCCACGGCTTACCTGATCAACTTGTTTTGCCTTCCCATTGGTAGAAAGCATATTCTCATCTCTGTCCAGGTTTCTCTGAAGTTCCACCCCTCTTGGATGTCCTGCCAAAAAGTCCTCAGTCCAGGAGTTGCTCAGGTCTTTTCCTGCAGCTCCCACAAACAAATGCAGGTCTAAAGAAGGCACTTGCACCTTTTCTCCTCTCCGGCAGCACCTGACTCTCAATTCCCTATCCACTGTTCATTTGTTGGCCTTTTCGCCCCTCCTCATTGCAGAGGCTTTATCTGAGCCCGGCAGATGTTTTTGCTTTCCTCTTGAGATCAATTTGCCGGGAAGAGGCAAGGCAATGCCTATGGGGAGACTTACTTTTCTATCCCATCCAAACATCGATTTGACATTTTGGCTAAAAAAACTGAGGACTCACCACATAAAGAAAGCAAAAATTGCAAGGACACCACAGATAAAGTCCTGGGAGTGTCTGGCCATCCTTCCTTGTTTGCAGAAGTGGGACTAACATGACCTACTCTACTTTCCAGGAAAGAGTGATCATAATTATAGTAAAAGTTTATATTTAACCCATCCTCTCTCCCTGAAGAGACTCAGGGTAGCTGGGGATCCGAAGCAATTGTGAACATGTATATTATTATTGTTATTACTATAACTACTTTATTTATACCCTGCCTTTCCCTCCAAGGGGACTCGGGGCAGCTAACACTCACACACTTTAATCAATTTAAAACAAAGCAAATACAAAAATTAAAAAACAATTACATGGTACTATGTGTCTGGTTAAAAACTGCACTCAATTGTACACCTTCCGAGTGCTCATAGGTGGTGCGCACTTTGTTTTAGAAATGTACCCAGCAGTTTTCCATCACAAATTTAACCATCTATGGCTTTAAAATATGCTCCAAAATCCCCAAAAGCAAACATTGCTTTTGCTGTTATATTAGATGCTATTTACTAAAATGCTTGGAAGACAGCTAACTTTTATTTCATTGATATGGTTTCTCTATATAATAATAATAATGGTAATAATAATAACACTTTATTTCTAGATTACCCTCTCTCCCCGAAGGGTGGTTTAAAGGTAAAAGTTTTCTCCTGACATGAAGTCTAGTCGTGTCCGACTCTGGGGGTTGGTGCTCATCTCCATTTCTAAGCCGAAAAGTCAGCATTGTCCATAGACAACTCCAAGGCCATGTGGCCGGCATGACTGCATGGAGCGCCGCTACCTTCCCACTGGAGCGGTACCTATTGATCTACTCACATTTGTATGTTTTTGAACTGCTGGGTTGGCAGAAACAATCCAGTAAGATATAATAAACTAAAACATGAGTGAGTAAACATTATAGCATATACCCTAAAAGCAATTAAGATGCAATTACATTAAAAATTGCCAACACTCTAATGGTTCCAATTATGTTCTTACTTCTCGTGTCTTGCGCTGTTTTGGCCAGCATTCCCTTTTCATATATACTAAATCCGTCTGTGCTTTTTCCAAGTGTGTTTATCTTGTTCTTTCCTTTTAGCTATTGCTTTAAGATAACTTTGCTTATCCTTCTCTCTTACATATTTCCTTTCCAGTTCCTGGATTTCTAATTCTAATTTCCTTCTCTCTGCTTCTTGCCTTCTTCTAAGATTACATGCCTCTTCTATACAAAGGCCTCTCGATACTGCTTTGCATCATGTCCCACACTGTTGCTTTTTGTCATTAATTTTTTTTCTAGTTCTTTGGCTATGTTTTACACTATCTTATTATTCTCTAATATCGCATTTCCAACCTTGCAGTTCTTATATGTTTTGAACCACCAAAACTGGGCTCTACAGGCCAATGGATACTCTACCATAGACATCAGAAGAGCTGCAAGGCCAAGAACAAGCCATGAGAGTAAAGACAAAGATCCACCCAAAGGAAAAGTGCTCTTGCCATACATCAAAGCAAGAACAGACCACACAGGGAAGCTGATGGAGAAACACAAACTACAAACTATCTACAGACTCACCAAGAAAATTCAACAAATGCTACGTTCAGCAAAGGACAAGAGGGATCCTCTCACCTCTGTAGGAGTCTACTGTATACTGTACCATGTAGCGGTGGACAAGTCTACATAGGGACCACCAAATGCAAAATTGCCCAGACGTGAATCAAGGAGCATGAAGGGCACTGCAGACTAATTCGGCCAGGAAGATCGGCCATGGCAGTGCACTTGGTAAACCAACCTGGACACAGCATATTATCTGAGAACACAGAAATGCTGGACCACTCTAATAGCTACCATGTCAGACTGGACAGGGAGGCCATTGAAGTCCACAAGCATATGGATGATTTCAAAAGAAGGGAGGAGGCATGAAGATGAACAGAATCTGGCTACCAGTATTGAAGGACTCTAAAATCAGGACGGTAAGTGAAGAGCACCATTCAGAAAGCGGAAGAATTCTGGGCATGTCAATCGGGGCCAGCTAACACCTCCAAACAAAGGATTCCCTCAGAAAGTAAGCAGCCAGACCTTGAAGCTAAAAAGGTATACAATGCCAATTGCAACATTCACACCTGCCTCAAACAGACAAGAGTTCCTTCTCCCACCCTGAACTTTCCACAGATATATAAACCTCATTTACCTAGTTTCCAACAGACCTCACAACCTCTGAGGATGCCTGCCATAGATATGGGTGAAACGTCAGGAAAGAATGCTTCTGGAACATGGCCATACAGCCCGGAAAACTCACAGCAATGCAGTAATCCTTTATTTGGAGATCCAAGCTTATTAATGCGTGTTCCTGACAAATGCCATTCTACACTCCCAACCAGTAAGAAAAAGGGTGTGTGTGTGAAATGAAGAATAAATTAGGCCAATGTCATCAACAAAGCATGTGCCACAAAAGATTGATCAGCCAGTCCATTCATGTTTATTTCCTTTCCTCCTTCTGATTAGCAGACCTGAAATGACAGCGAAGGAGGGGTGCCAGCTGACCATATAGGGAGAGAATGCATTCAAAGGAAATGCCTGATGTCACGTTTCCAATGCTTAGCAGGCTTCGCCCAGAGTTTAGCTCTCATTGAGGGAACAAATCCCCTCCTCAGGTGAGCTGCCTCCAAAGTAAGAGAGAACTAATGAGGGTGAAACAAATTACATCTGCCCAACAGGAATGTGCAGGCACAGAATGAAAGCATTGCCATGGTAAATGAGCAAGTGATGGAGCAGTTGGGGTGGGCAGAATCGCATCTACTATGAGAGCTCCAGATGACATGAAGCAGGCTGGCAAGGATGTTTACCTCCCAATTATTGAACAACAGAAGCAACAACAAAATTATTGCTGCTAGTTTTTTAAGCAGATGCTAACTGCTCATCTGTCGGGAGTGTTTTCATTGTGTGTTCCTGCATGGCCTAATGGGGTTGGATTGGATGGCCCTTGTGGTTTTTTCCCAGCCCTATGATTCTAAATTATCCAGCTAAATTATCCAAAACAAATCTTGACTGGAGAGACTGCAAGACTGGTTCAGTAAAATTGATCCATGCACTCAAAACTAAACGGAACGATTTTTATTGATCAGCCAATTTGCCTTATTGAAACACACAATATAAACACAACGTATGTACAGTATACATCTAGTCCAAGTAAAAATATAAATGTACATGTACAGAGAGAAAAAGTGAGGGCCATAGAATTATAGAGTTGGAAGAGACTTTGTGGGTCATTCAATCCAACTCCCTGTCAAGAAGCCGGAAAATCGTATTCAAAGCACCCCCGACAGATGGCCATCTAACCTCTGCTTGAAAGACTCTAAAGAAGGAACCTCCATTACACTCCAGGACAGAGAGTTCCACTGCTGAACAGCTCTCACAGTTAGAAAGTTCTTCCTAATGTTCAGGTGGAATTTCTTTTCCTGAAGTTTAAAGTCATTGTTCCATATCCTAGTTTCCAGGGCAGCAGAAAACAAGCTTGCTCCCTCCTCCTTATGACTTCCTCTCACATATTTATACATGGCTATCATCATGTTTCCTCTCAGCCTTCTCTTCTGTAGGCTAAACATTTCCAGTTCTTTAAGCCGCTCCTCACAGGGCTTGTTCTCCAGACCCTTGATCATTTTAGTCGCCCTCCTCTGGACACATTCCAGCTTGTCAACATCTCCCCTAAATTACAGTGCCCAGAATTGGACACAGTATTTCAGGGTGCCCAACTTGTAACCAAATATATCTTAATCTTTACATCAAGATTAATGTAAATATACTTTACATAAAATGTCCTCGTCCTCCTTACACTATATACCAATCTAATCAATATACTCTAACCTCCTGTTAGATTTTTGTATGTGTCAGGAGTGACTTGATAAACTGCAAGTTGCTTCTGGTGTGAGAGAATTGGCCGTCTGCAAAGACGTTGCCCAGGGAACGCCTGAATGTTTGATGTTTTGCTATCCTTGTGGGAGACTTCTCTCATGTCCCCGCATGGGGAGCTAGAGCTGAAAGACAGGAGCTCACCTTGACCCCTGGATTCGAATCGCCAACCTTTTGGTCAGTAGTCCTGCCGGCACAAGGGTTTAACCCATTGCACTACCAGAGGCTCCTCCTTTTAGATGCTTTATAGAGATAAAGGGCAACTTTTGTTGATAAAACGGGCTTATTTATTAATCGTGTCAGAAGCAAATTGAGACTACCGTTATAATGTATAAAAAAACCCACAAACAAAGTTAAAATTTGGCATTATACTAAATGTTCTTTGACCAGTAGCTGGCCACTTGGAGTACCTCTGGTGTCGCTGTAAGAAAGTCCTCCATTGTGCATGTGTCAGGGCTGAGGCTGCATTGTAGTAAGTGGTCTGGGGTTTGCTGTTCTCTATACTCGCATATCATGGCCTCCACTTCGTAGCCCCATTTCTTAATGTTCGCTCTGCATCTCGTGGTGCCAGAGTGCAATCTGTTCAGCGCCTTCTATGCGGCCAAAACCACAGTTTTACTAGCTGGTTATAACCCCGTTTTAATCATTCCTAATTAAAACAGGCTTATAACCAGCTAGCAAAAATGTGTTTTTTCCTGCTTTATCCCAGCTCATTTTATTACAAATAAAAGGCCATAAATGTGTCTTTTCCTTTCTTTTTCCTGCACTCAGTCCATGTCTTTAGTACTAGGCTATGAGTGGGTAAGTGCCACCAGTGATTTAAAGATCTTTCTCCTTTTGTTGTTGTGGTGAAAAAAAGCAAAGTAGAATCTACAAGATGGGGTCTATAGATCCAATCTAATCTTGGAAGCTGAGCAAAGTCAGCTGGAAACCACTAATGAGCATCAGGTTATATTTCAGAGGCAAAAATTAACAAAACTACCTCTGAGTATTTCTGTACTTGCAAAAAAAAACCCATATGAAATTCAGGAGGGGGGAATACATCAACAGGTGACAAAAAGGCACTTAGACAAGCATAGGCTCTTCAGATCTAATGGTAACATCTACATGGTAAAATGAATGAAGTTTGACACCACTTTAACTGCCATGGCTCAGTGCTATGGAATCATGGGTTTTATATGTTGGTGCTCTTTTGCAGAGAAAGGCTAAAGATCTTGTGAAACTACAACTCCCATGATTCCATAGCATTGAGCCATGGCAATTAAAGTGATGTCAAACCACATTATTTTGACAATATAGAAGCACCTGTATTCAAATCTCATCTTGGCCATGAAGCCTTCCCAAAGTACAAACACATAGTATAACAATATACCTGACATTGTATATCCATAAGCATGTTCATCCATAAGCATGAACTTAAGATGTGAAAAAGATATTTGCAACCAAATCCTAAGATTTTTGCCTTATGTTGCCTGCAGAGATTAATCTTTCCATTTAGAAGCAAGCTTTACAGCATTCACCACACTGGGATTTCCTTATTATCAAACATGCTCCAAATCATGTTTCATTACACCCATATCACTGGACTGTGATCCACATACACTGAGCCAGCAACTAAAGCCCCTTTCACACAGTGGAATAAAATCCCACATTATCTGCTTTGAAGTGGAATATATGGCCGTGTGGACTCAGATAACCCAGTTCAAAGCATAAATTGTGGGATTTTCTGCCTTGATATTCTGGGATATAGGGCTGTGTGGAAGGGCCCTAAGTGTCCATCCATACTATACAACTCTAGCACTCTGAGATCACTTTAACTGCCATGACTGTATCCTGCAGAATCCCAGGATTTATAGTTTTACAAGTCACTGGAACTCTCTGGTGGAGAACGCCCCCATGGCCATCAAAGTGGTATCAAATGACTACCATTGCGTAGTGTGAAAGGCCACTGGGTTTACCATTTCTCAAAGTAAATACATTGTTCTGGGCTATCTAGGGCACACATGAAATGCACTTTCACATCGTTTTCACCACCATGGCTCAACTGCAATGGAATTATGGGAGTCGGAGTGAAGCCAAGGAGTGCTGGTGCTTCACCAAACAACAAATTCCAGAGTCCCATAGCATTGAGCCACGGCAGTTTAAGTGGGGTTAAACTGCATTCATTCTACAGTATAAATGCACAGTATAAATTCAGTCTTACTTAGCCCATGTTATCATGGGGAGGCATTAGATCTTTACAAACAAAAACTGACAAAACAAAACCTACATCTGCCTAGACTGCAGTAGAAAGGCTACAAATCAAACCTAGTACCAGACATTTCTTATTTCACAGAGAGATGCATTTTAATTTTTATGTCACAAAACAAACAAACAATGGCCATAAAATCTTTCCAGAACTTCCTTTGCATCCAAGGGCCCTTCCACACAGCCATATAACCCAGAATTTTAAGACAGAAAATCCAATAATATCTGCTTTGAATTGGGTTATCTGAGGCCCCTTCCACATAGGTGAGTAAAATCCCACAATATCTGCTTTGAACAGGAATATATGGCAGTGGACTCAGATAACCAAGTTCAAAGCAGATATTGTGGGTTATACTGCCTTGATGTTTTGGGTTATATGTCTGTGTGGAAGAGCCCTGAGGGCCCTTCCACACAGCCATATAACCCAGAATTTCAAGACAGAAAATCCAATAATATCTGCTTTGAATTGGGTTATCTGAGGCCCCTTCCACATAGGTAAGTAAAATCCCACAATATCTGCTTTGAACAGGAATATATAGCAGTGTGGACTCAAATAACGCAGTTCAAAGCAGATATTGTGGGTTATACTGCCTTGATGTTTTGGGTTATATGTCTGTGTGGAAGAGCACTGAGGGCCCTTCCACACAGCCAGAATATCAAGACAGGAAATCCCACAATGTCTGCTTTGAATTGGGTATATCAGGGTCCTTCCACACAGTCATATATCCCAGAATATCAAGGCAATAAATCCCACAAAATGTGATTTGAACTGGGTTATCTGAGTCCACACTGCCATATATTCTAGTTTAAAGCAGATAATGTGGGATTTTATTCATCTGTGTAGAAGGGGCATGAGTCCACACTGCCATATATTCCAGTTCCAATCAGATATTGTTTGATTTCCTGCCTTGATACGTTGGGTTATATGGTTGTGTGGAAGGGTCCAGGATTCCATATCTGTTCCATTCGGACCAAGCCTTGACCTGGGAGGCTGATTCAGAGCACATCTGCCCTGTAGAATTAATGCAGTTTGACACCACTTTAACTGCCATGGCTCAGGGCCCTTCCACACAGCCATATACAGTAGAGTCTCACTTATCCAACACTTGCTTATGCAATGTTCTGGATTATCCAATGCATTTTTGTAGTCAATGTTTTCAATATATCGTGATATTTTGGTGCTAAATTCGTAAATACAGTAATTACTACATAGCATTACTGCATACTGATCTACTCTTTCTGTCAAATTTGTTGTATAACATGATGTTTTGGTGCTTAATTTGTAAAATCATAACCTAATTTGATGTTTAATAGGCTTTTCCTTAATCCCTCCTTATTATCCAACATATTCACTTATCCAACATTCTGCCGGCCCGTTTATGTTGGATAAGTGAGACTCTACTGTAATCAAAAATATCAAGGCAGAATAACCAGAATATCTGCTTTGAACTGGAATATCTGAGTCCACACTGCCATATATCCCAGATCAAAACAGATAATGTGGGATTTTATTCAGCTGTGTGGAAGGGGCCCTGGTAAAACTACAGCTCTTGCGATTCCACAGCATTGAGCCATGGCCACGGGAGTGGTGTCAAACCAAACGGCATGAATTCTACAGTGTGAATGCATCCTCAGACCGTGAACATGGCAATGGTTGCCCACATCTTGCCTGCCTGCTGCTGATACAGGGAACATGGCTGCACCTTGGGCCCTCTTTGCCCGGTTGGTGGCCCGTCATGCCATTATTTGGTTCTCTGTGGGCTCAGTCCCAGACATAAAGGAAAGGAGGAGGAGAGGGTGCAGTGATGCTTCTTAAAGGGAAGATCCCTCCAGCATCCCTGAGCCAAGGCAGGAGCATTAGGCAAAGGCATTAACCCTTTGCTCCCCTTCCAAGCAGCCTCTAGGGAGAGAATAAAGCCGAGGAGATCTCATTATTTTTCCCCCTGGAAACACTGCTAGGAGGAGAAAAGAAACAAAGGAAGTGTCTGAATCGAGGCCTCTTCTTCTCCTTTCCACAAGAATCCTCCACCCGCATTGGTACCAATCTTTCCCTATCATTTTGGCACCTGTCATTCTGCATCATGGATCTGGTGGGTTGTGTCTCCACCCCAATCGGCCATGAACAAAAGAAAGGCAACAATCCCCCACCCCAATCCTGAATGGCAGAGCAAATGGAGGTAGAAGGAAGGACTATACCTTGCTCCGGAGGAGGAGAGAAGCTCCCCATTCAACATTGCACCATCTTCCTTCACCAGCGCCAGGGACTCCTCGGTGCCATTGTCACATCTTGGTGCCTGGATGGATCTCCTGCCAGCTCCCTGCTCCCCCCCTCCTGGCGTTTGGCTTCTCCCCCTTTACATAAAGCGAAGGATGCTCCAGGATCTATAAGCCAAAGGCATCCCTAAGGAGAGCAGGGAGGAGGGACCCCAGCCTGCGCGCTATTATAGGGTCTAGACTAGAGGGAAAAAATATATAATTGGCTCTGCTCTGCCCCTAGTGGCCAAATCCAGAAGAGCATGCTGAGAGGTGTGCGGCGGAGGGCGGTGATTGCCTTTTCCTGTCAAGATTCGGAATATACCATCTCTGCGGGAAAAAAGGGGGGGCGGTCCATTGTCTGAAGCGCAGCCCATCAAAGGGTTAGTCTCTCTGTCGCAACGTTCTCCCCTCCCTTCCGACAATGCTGATGATTGCCTACCCTCCAACCGTTTGGCTAGGGGTGCACCTACATTGTAAACATTGCTGCAATTTGACACCACTTTAACTGTCATGGCCCCATGCTATTGAATCATGGGCGTTGTAGTTCTATAAAGCTTTGGTCCTTATCTAGCAAATTGGACTGGTGCTTTCTTCAGTAGATTACAAATCCCAGTATTCCATAGCATTGAAGGTGCATTCTACACTATAAGAGTGATTCCCTTTGTCACTGCTGTCCTGGCTCAATGTTATAGAATCATGGGACTTGTAGTTTTGCAAGTTCTTTATGCTCCTGCTTTGTCACCAAACTCCCATGACCCCATAGCCTTGAGACAGAGCAGCTAAAGTGGTGTCAAACTGAATTAAGTTTATAGTGTAGAAGAGAGATGTCAAATGGATTTTCATCAAGGGCCTCCGGTGGCCTAGGGGATAAAAGCCTTGTGACTTGAAGGTTGGGTTGCTGACCTGAAGGCTGCCAGGTTCGAATCCCACCCGGGGAGAGCGCGGATAAGCTCCCTCTATCAGCTCCAGCTCCATGTGGGGACATGAGAGAAGCCTCCCACAAGGATGGTAAAACATCAAAACATCCGGGCGTCCCCTGGGCAACGTCCTTGCAGATGGCCAATTCTCTCACTCCAGAAGCAACTCCGGTTGCTCCTGACACAGAAAAAATAAAAAGGGCCACATCAGCCTTTTGGTTACCTTCAAAGGGCCATTGAAGCCATGGATGGAGAATCTGTGGATACAGAAGACCAACTATGATTATTTTACACAGGTTTTTTTGTGTGTCAGGAGCAACTTGAGAAACTGCAAGTCGCTTCTGGTGTGAGAGAATTGGCCATCTGCAAGGATGTTGCCCAGAGGACACCTGGATGTTTTTGATGTTTCTATTATTCTTGTGAGGTCAGCTGTGACCAGCAGTGCTGTAGAGTTTGAAGAGGCACGAATAAAGGGCTTAAGGGAGAAACGTGCCAAGAGGAAGGCCCGTCAAGCCAACCCTGACTGGGACCACCTTTCACCTGGAAACCGATGTCCTCACTGCGGTAGAACATGCAGATCAAGAATAGGTCTCTTCAGCCACCTAAGAACCCACCCTCAAGACCCCACAACTGGAAGACCATCATCCTCGAACTATGAGGGATCGCCTAAGTGAAATGAAGTGAAGTGATTCTTGTGAGAGACTTTTCTCATGTCCCCACATGGAGCTGGAGCTGATAGAGGAAGCTCCTCCACGCTCTCTTCAGGTTGGATTCGAACTGGCAACCTTCAGGTCAGCAACTCAACCTTCAAGTCATCAGTCCTACTAGCACAAGCGGACATTTTACACAGTGGTCGGTGCTCTTTAGTTTTTACCTAGTTCATGTTCATCAAATGACAACTCACATCACTTTTGATTATCTGTCAAGCAAACTGGATAATGGAAATTGCAACCCAGCAGTGAAATAAAGCAATTTGAACCAGCTGCGGTGCATAGTGAGGTCTGGGCCACAGATAGCAAAACCCGGAGCGCAGATATCGAGTTCTGTTAAGTGGATACCAGCACTGGCAACGGGCCGCCTGTGGATCTGTGTGCCTGGCGAGATGAAGAAAATAATCATCATCATCATTTTATTTTTAAACCTCGCCCCATCTCCCCGAAGGGACTCAGGGCGGCTTACATGGGGCCAAACCCGAACATCAACAATATAAAAACAAAGCAATAAACAAATGAATAAACAGCAACGATAAAACAGGTCATAAAAATCACATACAAAACTATAATGATAAAATCTTGGGTTGGCTCCAAAAGGAACTGGGCCAAAAGTGCAAGAAGTTAACCCAGTGCTCCCCAATCAAGAAATCTCACCAAGTTGAAGAAGAAGCCACTGAGGCATTTTATTTCTGATCCAGTTGAAGTGATGTCCAACTGAATTAATTGTATAATGTAGATGCATCCATGTAAGTAAATATGGTATATTGTTATCCCAACTTGCTCTTAAGAGCATCCTGATGTGCAGAAGAGAAGAGACAATGGAACGAATGGTAAACTGAAGGCAAAATAAACCACCAGTTATAATTGCTTGGTCCAAAAAAGTAATTTTGTTGCTATTGTAGTTACAGTTTCAAAAGTAATATTCCATTTTCCCATATGGAAAAGTAAATGGTTACTTTTAGTGGTTTGAAAAACAAAAACTGAATGTTTCATTCAGAAGCAGGAAGCACATCACATACCAGCCCTTGGTCCATGGGATGTTTCTTTCTCACTAATTAGGCCTCTTCTATACTGCCATATAATCCAGTTCAAAGCAGATAATATGGATTTTATATGGCAGTGTAGAAGGAGCCTTAGAGAGGCTTCCCTCCCTTATAAATACATCCTAAAAGTTATATTGCAAGAGGAATGAAGTTATCTTTTAGTTAGTATTGCACTGTTTCTAACCTTTTTTTAACGAGAAAAAGAAATGTATTTCAATTACATTCAGCTTCCTACACGCGCTGGGGTTTGGGATTAGTACATATTATATAGGATTGGCTGATGTGCCCCTTCAACTTGTTTCTGACTTATCAATGCCCCTCAAGCAGACCTATCATTGAGTTTTCCTGGCAAGATTTGTTCAGAAGGAGCTTCCTGTTGCTTTTCTCTGAGGCTGAGAGAATGTGACTTGCTCTTTGGTTGAGCAGAAATTTAGACCCTAATCTGTAGAGTTCTGGTCCAATCTCCAAGCCAGCATACACTGCTGACTCTCATAGTATTTACTACATTAGAATATTAATACTGAAAGGAGCCGCAGTGACACAGTGGGTTAAACCCTTATGCCACCTGAACTGCTGACCTGAAGGTTGGGTTGCTGACCTGAAGGTTGCTGGTTTGAATCTGCGAGACGGGGTGAGTCTGTCAACTCTAGCTTGCAAAAACATGAGAGAAGCCTCCTAGCTAACACATCTGGGTGTCCCTTGGGCAACGTCTCTGTAGATGGCAAATTCTTGTGCACCAGAAGCAACTTGCAGTATGTTCTCAAGTCACTTCTGAAATGATTAAAAATTGTTATGTATTCAGCTACTGTAGTTTAGTGAGCATATTCAGTTGGTCATGCTGAAAAATACAACAAAATACAAAATCCACAAATCAGTGCTACCTTCATCGGCCAATGGATGGTCAATAAAGATATAATCATGTTTTGTAGATATTGTTGTGTAGTGGTTAGACTATAGAACTGCAGTTTATGAAATCCATGGTCCAGATCTTACTGAAGTATGAAATTCATGGCCGACTGTGGAACTGTCACTCACTGGGTGTATCTACACTGTAAAATTAACACAGTTTGACACTATTTCAACTGCCATAGCTCAATGCTATGGAATCCTAGAATTTGTAATTTGGTGAACCACCAGCCTTTTTTGGCAGAGTAGGCGAAAGACCTTGTGAAATTGTTATCAAGCCAAAGTAAAAAAACAAAAAACAAACCCAAAATCTTGAAGATTTATATTTCACCAAGGGCTCAGATATAAATATATGATTTTTCCTTTTTTGATAAGACCCTTTCCAGACTTGCGCAAGTTCAAAGCATCAGAAGATCAAGGCTGAACCAATAGCAACTATAAACCCCTAAATATCATATCTAACCCTTTAGTAAATTGTATCTATTTTTCATGACTTTTGTATAATTTGTATCTTTCTGTGTACTATATCTATTTCTTTTATATAAAATGTATACACTTCTTTACCAAAATGTAACTAAATAAGCCAGAGAGAGTAATTTTTTTCTTAACCTTGCTGAGTAATTTCCTAAGAACAAGAAGGTTGGGCAAAGCCCTCCAGCTGTTTCTTAGCCAGACTTCCCTATCAGCCCAGATAAAACCAAACCTGCTTGTATAGTTATATAGTTCACTTGAAGCTGAGAGATTGCTGTCTGCAGAAACAGAGGCTCAGAGTGTGTGCATTTGTTAAACCTCTTTATTGATGGCCAAACCCTTGTGTCATGGAACCAAGTCCCAGGGCTGAATTTCCAAGCCCTGGACTTGGAGTCATAACATAAATAATTCTGGATGTCTCATGGAGCACCTGGCAGAAGAAGATAGAAGAGCCTGGGAACTCGGGGTTGAAAGTATAAACAATTATAATTGGTAGAATGTGTGGGAATAATAGTAATGTGATACAGGGGGTGGGATTTAGTGATGATATTTACGTGTGGTGTGACGTTACGACAGAGGTGATAAAAATGATTGTATGTAAACATTAGGTCATTCCCGACTTTTCCAAAGTCATGTATTCTTCAATAAAGATTGGGTTTGAGAGCAGCAATCTTTGACCTGCGTTCAGACTGGTCCTTTGAAGTGAGCCTGACACCTTGATTATCCAAGATCAGCATCTTTGTCCCTTGAGTCTTGTACCTTTGTTTCCTAAGATCCATATTTTTGTTTGACACAGAACTGGACATGTGAGCTAATCAAAAGCCCATCAGCATATCTTTACTATTTGTTTTCCCCAGACAACAAATCATAATAAATCTCTGTGGCTTGTCTTCAACCTGGTGAGTTTGTTTCTTTGTCCTGGCCTATCTAGTTTAGCATATGCTCGCCTGGCATGGATCCTCTTATCCATGGTCCTAATTAACCACTACAAAATTACAACTCCCACGATTCCACAGCATTGAGTCATGACAGTTAGTGTGGTGTCAAGCTGCATTTATTCTACAGTATGGACACATCCCTGTCAGTGTAGCCTACCTCACATGGCAGTTGTATGAACTGGAGAAGAGGAGAGCCCAATGTGCCATATTTTACTCTACCTTGATCTCAATTGAAGAAAAGTGAGGTATACCTGTACCAAATAAATAAAAATAAATATGGTGATTGGGAAAATCACCTGTCTACACTGGGGGGAAAGGTGGAGTGAAGCGGCTTGGCTGCTGCTAGGTGACATATATATGAGGAAAAGGGATGGAGGAAGGTGAGTGAGAGAAAGAAAGTTGTAGTCTGAGTGTTGGACTAAGGACCCTTCCACACATCCCTATATCCCAGAATATCAAGGCAGAAAATCCCACAATATCTGCTTTGAACTGGGTTATCTGAGTTCATATTCAGATAATGTGGGATTTTCTGCCTTGATATTCTAGGATAAAGGGCTGTGTGGAAGGGCTCTAAGGTAGTGGGAGGCCAAGGTTTGAATCCTTGCTTGGCCATGGGAATCTTATGGGAGATCTTGGGCAGGTCAGAATAACTCAGCATTATGGGAAGGCAAAGGCAAATCTGGAGAAGCCAAAATATTTTTAAAGCAGTGGTAAAATCGGGATGATAAAAACATCACTAGCGATATCTCTATCAAGTTGGAATAGTTGGAAGGTATGAGAAGTTACTACTGTAATTACTCCCCAAAATATTTTGCTGCCTGAAACAAAGGGCTAGAACAGTGGTTCTCAACCTGGGGCCCCCAGATGTTTATGGCCTACAACTCCCAGAAATCCCAGCCAGTTTACCAGCTGTTAGGATTTCTAGGTGTTGAAGGCCAAAAACATCTGATTAAGAACCACTGGGCTAGAAGGTGTTACTTAGCATCACACCTTTTAACTACAATTCCATAACTGGCCTTGTCATCTACACTGGCTGGATTATCTTACAAGACAAAAAGAATGTTGTGTGTCATGTGCAGTTCTTCTACCCAGAATGAAAATATTTTCTGGAGACAGGGGGGCTGTATCTTCTGTCCCATCTCCTTAAGCTTAACATTTGCTACTTTGGCCATCATCGCAGGGCCCTTCCACACAGCCATATAACCTGAATATTGTTAGGGATTCCTCTTCTTCAGAAGAGGAAGGGGAGCAGGAAAGTGTTCATGAATCTGAGGGTGAGTTGGAATCTGAGGAGGAAATTTTGCAAGTACCCACATTTCAGGAGAGGCGAAAGGAAACAGAGATGTTGTTCAGCTAGAATACCTGCCAAAAATGCAGCTAAGTAATTAGGAACTACCCTAGCAGCTGTGAGGGGACTCAGGGCTATGAAGCAAAAGCAGGTGCAGCCAGCTCTTGCTGGTAACAAACTAACTCTTTGCTCCCCTTGTGCCTGCTTCAAGTCTGCATCTGGGAAACTGCTCCTAAGGATTTACTGCTGTTTCTTTGTCTGAAGTAAGACTGCTATTTGATTTGGGAATTTAACAGAGACTAAGAACTGCGTTTACCATAAGACTTCCTTGCTTCCTTTTGCATTATTCCACTGGGTGTGCTGTACTTTAGGTTTTGCTGAAGTAAAGCAGTTTTCATTTACTTACCACAGTGTTTTAAGGCTGTTCTTGAAAGACAAAACAGGACAAATATCAAGGCAGAAAATCCCATGATATCGGCTTTAACTGGATTATCTGAGTCCACACTGACAGATAATCCAGTTCAAAGTTGATTTTATACAGTTGTGTGGAAGAGGCCTCAGTCTGCTTAATGGTAGGGCTGCCCATCTACACACTACAGATTATGATGAGCCCCAAGTTCTTGGATGTCTTGTTCCTGTAGTGATGGTATGGATCAATGAACCCCTCTCTCCCAAATGTGAACCAAGGGTATATCCACACTGTAGAATTAATGTAGTTTCACACCATTATACCTACCCTGGCCCAATGCTATGCAGTCATGGGAGTTGTTGTTTTACCAGATTTTTAGTATTTTTTGCCAAAGAGAGATCACAGTTAAAGTGATGTCAAATTGCATTATATTGACCCCAAGTTTACAGCTCCATTGGGACAGACAATGAGCATGCATTAACTAACCTTTTCCCACACACAGAACCTCAGGGGATAGTCCAGGTATGGGCAAATTTCGGTCTTTCAGAAGAGCCACAAGGGTTATCTAAATATTATCTGATTTCATCCTGGGAATGTTTCCTCATCTACAGTATTGTGCCAGAACCCTTTTGTGAGATCGCCATTGTATATGCCAAACATCTTTTTGTCTATCCGATTGGCATCCATTATATTAACTGGTTGAAATATCTAAACACATTTCAGCTAATTATTTCTTGCCACTCCATATTCCTTTCCACTCATACCCCTTTCCTGGGTGGATTTATGAATGAACAGACATCTTCTAAATAATCCAATGACAGTTTATTAAATTTCATTCCATGACTGGAACCAAGCAGCAATGATGACAGACAGAGCCCCAGACCAACCAGGGAGCGGATCATAACCAGCAACATTTTGGACAAATCAAAGGCTAACACAGCAACATGCCTTTGTTTTGAAGAGCTGTCAAAGTGCTGCCATTGGGACCTTCCACACTGCCCTTTATCTCAGGATCTGATCTCAGATTATCTGCTTTAAACTGGAATATATGAGTCCTCACTGTCAGATAACTGGGATAAACAGATAATCTGAGATCTGATTCTGAGATAAAGAGGCAGTGTGGAAGGGCCCATTATGTCTGTATGTTTACATTGAGGTATATTAGTTCTTTGGAGTGCAGACTCCATTGACATTCTCCTTGACCAAGGAAAACAAATGCCTCTGATTTTGCTTTTGACTCATCTGTGTATCATCTGGCTTTCTGGAAGTTTCATACTCTGGGCCCCGAACCCATGGTTTTAGTAGAGCTGAAATCACACAACAAACCCCTTCCGTAAAACGTTACTCCCCAAGCACCTCCATCTAGTCTGGAATTGCATCTCAGTTAATCTCATTTAGAGTGCGTCTACAATATATAATTATGCAGTTCAACTAGACTTTGACTACTATGGAATCCCAGGAGTTGTGGTTGGCTTTCTCTACCAAGCCACACGAAACCACAAGTCCCAGCATCCATAGCAAATTGCATTAATTCTACCACATAGATACATCCCCAGTCTATTAACACAACTAATCACCTTGAACTCCCATTGCATGTTCAGCAGTTGTGACTTTCGAAATGCTGATCTGTCACAAAGAAATTGGAACAAGGTTTCTGTGTCTTATCATGTCCCTTAATCTGAGCCAGACATGGTCTGATCCATTTTCCCAGCCTTTAATTGCCTTAAGTAAAATAACTCTAATGGTCAGGCTTTTTACAATTGCCAGTAACTAGCCGGGATTGAAGGATTTGTGCACTTAAGCTCAGATAATATCCTTTCCCCTGCCTGTCTATAAAAATACAGCAATGTCTAAGCAAGGAATAGGGTGTCCATACAAATGCAGGCCTTCTGCTCCACCACACAAACCCTAGCTGCAGCAGCTATTATAGTGCTATATACCAGGAGCTCAGAAGAACAGTATGTACCACTTTAATAGGACACAATGCTTTCCATTCTTTCTAACACAGGACTCCTGATGAAGCCACTCTGTGCTGGGGGCTGATCAGGGGGTGGAAGGCTTTTAGTTTGCGACTCAGTACAATGCCTGATTCACAACAGCCAGTAAGTGACTCTTTTTTAGCTCTGAAAAGGGAGGAGGCTTGAAACCTCAAGTGAATTGTCCAAAGATCTCTACAGGATTTGAAAGTACATCTTTCCCAGATGATGCTGGACATCCAATCATGGCTCAGTCTGCATGAAAGAAGTGCTAGAACACTAACAGACACCTGCCCTGGGGAGGAGGTTTAATTGGCTTAACGTTGTTGTGTAAATTCAAGTCATTTCTGAATTAAGACGGTTTATCATTGGATTTTCTCAAGGTAACCCAATGGTTTTCCAAAGCCAAGCGGAGAATCAAATCCTAGTCTCCAGAGTCATAGCCCAACACTCAAACCACTACACCACATTGCTAAATTGGTACTTGAAGAAAAAGAAGTAAAAGTTGAGACCGTAGTATTTGAGGGATCTCTTTTCCATACAAACCAAACAAAGCTCTTCACACCTCAGAAAATTATTTTTTGATGTATAGTTAGCTACCAGAACCGTGCACCCAGAAATACGTTTCACCAATATCCCTCTCTTCCTTTCCTTTGCACTCCGGCAATAACTTATTATTAAGAATTAATATTTGTAATTTTAGTCAATTTTCCTATAGTAGAGAACATACCCAGTCTGGTTCAACCTGGAAACCCAGCTGCTGGTAGAGCAGGATTGGGGTAATCTGAAAACAGACACTGAACCTGCCATTGAGGCTTTGCTAGATGGCATAACTTAAGGCTTTTTCTATTTGAAGTTTAGGGAAGCTGCCAGGGTGGGGTTGTGAACAGCAAATCAGAAGTGTTGATTAGGGAAGACCAAAGAGGAATCAAAATTCAAGGTTTCAACCAGAAAATAGGACGAGAAAACAAACCAGGACATGGGGCCAAAGAACATAATGAGAGATGAATTGAGACAGAGTTTGTTCATCAGGCAGGATTCAGATGGTCAAGGAAATTGTTCCATATACTTTTTTTCCAGATATAGTTGTCAGGTTGGTCAGACAGAACCATTCTGTTGTTACCATCATTAGGCAGAATGAGTTGGACAAATGTTTAAGGAGGTGGATACTGATGGCTGCAGAATACAAAGGGATGTGTGTATCCCATTACCTGCTCTTTATAATCTAAGCCTGGGGTCCTCAAACTTTTAGAGCAGATCCTTCAGACTGTTGGAGGGCTATAGTTTGAAGAAAAAAAACATGAATTCATATGCACACTGCACATATCATATTTGTAGTGCAAAAACCATGAAAGAACAATACATCACTGGAATCACTGGGTTGCTGTGAGTTTTTCAGGCTGTATGGCTATGTTTCAGAAGCATTCTCTCCTGACATTTCATCTGCATCAGTGGCAGGCATCCTCAGAGGTTGTGCGATATATTGGAAACTAGCAAGTGAGGTTTATATATCTGTGGAAGGTCCAAGGTGGGAGAAAGAACTCTTGTCTGTTGGAGGAAATGTGAATGTTGCAATTAATCACCTAATTAGCATTTAATGGCCTTGCCATATTTTGTTCATTTTCATGGCAGCGCCCAAAAACGAATCAAGGAACATGAAAGGCACTGCAGGCTAACTCAACCAGAGAAGTAAGCCATAGCAGAGCACTTGATGAACCAATCTGAACACAGCATATTATTTGACAACACAAAAATGCTGGACCACTCTGACAACTACCATGTCAGATTACACAAAGAAGCCATTGAAATCCACAAGCATGTGGACAATTTCAACAGACAGGAGGAAACCATGAAAATGAACTAAATATGGCTGCCAGTATTTAAAAGAACTCTAAAATCAGGACAGCAAATAAAGTATAACACTCTGAAAAGAGAGGAATTCCAGGCAGGAATCAATCAGGGCCAACTAACACTTCTGAACAGAGGATTCCCCGAGGCAGGAAGAAGCCAAGCCTTGAAGCTGGCAAGGTCATTAATGCTAATCAAGGTGATTCACACTGGCCTCCAACAGACAGGAGTCCTTTCTCCCACCCTGGACCTTCCACAGATATATAAACCCCACTTGCCTAGTTTCCAATAGACCTCACAACCTCTGAGGATGCCTGCCATAGATGTGGGTGAAATATCAGGAGAGAATTCTTCTGGAACATGGCCATACAGCCCGGAAAACACACAACAACCCAAATCAACAAGTCTCATAGAATCATAGACTCCTCGTATTTTTCCTTCTCACTAGAACTGTTTGAAATTGTCCATCCAATCTCACTTTTCAGAAACTCTCATCCATTATGAATGCTTTTCTCGTTTAATATTCCTGATTTTGGGATCACACACAGTTTTTCCCTAAGTTTACTGAGGACAGCTTTCCTAAAGTCTAAAATGCATGTCTGACTATGCCTGGCTTTCCCTTTCCACTGTATAACAAACTCCCTCCCTGCAAAGGAATCTGGCAATTCTACAAATTAACCATGTTGTCAGTGTTGGTTAGGATCAGATCTAAAATAGATGGTCTTCCACCTTCTGAGTAATGACATTTTCTGCAAGACAAGTGAGGAATTTATTGGACCTGAGATTCTTGGCTTATTTTCCAACAAATATCAAGAAAGTTCCAATCACCCGTTACTACTCAAAAGTTGCCACTTGAAGCAACATTTTACAACACTTAGGCATAGTTCTGCTTCTGTAGAGAAGTTGCTACAATTATGGTAGTTTAGAAACAGATACCCAGGTGGAAGAGACAGAACCTTATTCAACCCAGGGGGAAAAAATGTGCCATAAGTATTTTTCACCAGAAATGAGAGCTAATTAACAGATAAAATCTCACAAAAGCAAAGCATTGGAATTACCTTCTCTTCAGTAATTCAAAAATAGAAATAGTGTGCTAATTTATGGTTTACAGTCACAAATAGAACACAATGATAATAGTTCATTGTTTTTAAGTAGGATATTGTGTATTTTTGTGGATTGTTGAGGAAAACTGGATTTGAATCCCAAGAAATGACAAAGCAGCATTTAAGTCTTACATGTGAGACTGTGCGGATTAAAAGAAAGTGGTGTATCATCACAGATAGGCTTTTTATTTCCATCAGTGTTGGTTAATATCAATTAATATGTTTGCCACACAGAAGTATTGCTTTTTATGCAGTCACTGCCTAATGGGTATGATAATGCCTCCTCCAACCTGGCCCCAGACAAAAACATAGAAAGACAACATTTTGTACCTGAAGAGGAGTGCTTAGAATCTCAAGGAATTTGTAAAGGATGAAAAGAGAAGGGAATCAACTGAGGCCCGTTCCACACAGCTGAATAAAATCCCACATTTTCTGCTTTAAACTGGAATGTATGGCAGTGTGGACTCAGGGCCCTTCTACACAGCCATATAACTCAGAATATCAAGAAAAATCCTATAATATTTGCTCTGAACTGGGTTATCTGAGTCCACACTGCCATATATCCCAGTTCAAAGCAGATATTGTGGGATTTCCTGCCCTGGTATTCTGAGTTAAATGGCTGGGTGGAAGCGTACTGAGGAAAAGGGATCTAATAAGGAGTAGTGGAACAAAACAAGATAGCAGTGAATCCCTGGTATAGCTGACAGTTTAGGGAAGGTGTCACATATGCCATAAGTCTGTGTTTATTGAAACTACACAGAGAATCTAATAATAAGGTGTGCTTTAGGCTCCTTCTACACAGTTGTATAAAATCCAGAATATCTGCTTTGAACTGGATTATATGGCAGTGTAGACTCAGACAGTCTAGTTCAAAGAAGATAATGTGGATTATCTGACTTGATATTCTGGATTATATGGCAGTGTAGAAGGGGCTCAAGTCAATTCTGGATGAAATTGGTAGTAGCTGGTGGGTCCTATGAAAACAGGCCAGTTAATTTTCTTTGGGCTTTAGTAGGGACTAGGCTTGATCGATCCATGAAAAATTTGATTCTAAACTCGTTTCAAAACTAGAGGGGGGCAGCTTTTCGTTTCTGATGGTATTTCCGAATTTGGCCCCCAAAAAATTTCAAAATTAACGAAAATTCGTTATTTTCTAAATTAATACGTTAATGGCGGACGCGCATGCGCAATTCCCAAAAACAGCACAGAGGGAGAGGACTTTACAGGACTCTCCCACCCTCATTTTTTGAGTGATCTTCTTCAAACTTGGTACAGTGGTAGAACACATTTAACACTGATAGCTCACCAAAATTTGGAACGTTCCCCTTATCCTCTGATTTTTGGAGAATTTTCATAGCTTTTATAATAAACCATTTTTTAATAATTGCAGAAATCTGTTCCTGGTTTGAAAGTCTTATTTCCTGTTAAATTGGGTTGTCTTTACTGTGAAAGTCATTGTTCTACTTCAGAAACTTTGTTTTTGTGGCTGAAACTTTGTTAAATTGGTGTGTGTGTGATATATATTGTGTGTATATATATATGTATATATATATATATATATATATATATATATATATATATATATATAGTCCCTGCTTGTGTGTGTGTGTGTGTGTGTGTGTGTGTGTGTAGGTAAAGGTAAAGGTATCCCTTGACGTTAAGTTCAGTCATGTCTGACTCTGGGGGTTGGTGCTCATCTCCATTTCTAAGCCCAAGAGCCAGTGTTGTCCATAGACACCTCCAAGGTCATGTGGCCGGCATGACTACATGGAGTGCCATTACCTTCCCAGAAACACCCAGAAAATGGGAATTCCAGACAGGAAACAATCAGGGCCAGCTAATACCTCCCAACAAAGGATTCCCCCAGGTAGGAAGCAGCCAGGCTTTGAAGCTGCAATGCTATTCAATGCTAATTAAGGTGACCAATTGCAACATTCACACTTGCCTCCCACAGACAAGAGTTCTTTCTCCCACCCTGGACCTTCCACAGATATATAAACCCCACTTGCCTAGCTTCGCACAGACGTCAAAACCTCTATGTCTGCCACAGATGTGGGTGAAACGTCAGGAGAGAATGCTTCTGGCACATGGCCATAGAGCCCGGAATACATACCACAACAGTGTGATCCCGGCCATGAAAGCTTTCGACAACACAACCACAGTATCCATTCAAGTTCATGTAGCGTGGTATGGACTGGAGACCTGTATTGGGGGGAGGGAGGGTGCGAATCTGGGCCCCTGGGAGCAGCCGAGGACGGGCCTGGCCCACACCCCCTCGCATCCCGGGCCTCTTCCTCCTCACCGCCGGGCCCCTCTCTGTCTCTCCAGGCCTGAGCTGAGGCGTGGCGGCGGCGGCGGTGGCCATTTCCCCCCTCCGTCTTCCTCCTCCTCCTCGGCCTCCTTCCCCCTCGCCCCCTCCCATTGGCTGAGCCTCCCATTGGCTGAGGGGCAAAAGGAAAGGAGTTTGGGTGATTTGCAAAAGCTTTTTTTTCTTAACGAACAAAACGAAGAAATAAGAAAAAACGGCCTCTCGCGATTCGAAACCGCGATATCCAGACGTGTGGACAACCAAGGTTCTATATTGCTTCAAAACAAACGAAAATAACGAATTAATAACGGGTAACGGGAAAATCGAATTATTTGAGCTAGCCTAGTAGGGACTATAAAAGAATCTATCCAAGGTGCTGAATCCAATCACTTCAAAATAAATTCAGCATCTTGGTATCCCATTTAAAGTTTAAGCCAAACAACCAAAGGGGCTCATTACTCCACAATATCAATGCCACCAGCTGTCAGTGTGCCATTGGAGCAAATTATAAGTATTTAATTGCCAAATAAAATTAAAATTAAATAACAAAAAATACCCAGCTCTGTTCAACAAGAATTACTGAACAGATTTTTTTTCTTATGGATCTCTTATTTCATATGCCTTAACTGTTATGAAACACCATAAACAGTAATAGCTATACTAATAGCAGTAGCATCTTGCCTCATCATAAGGAGACAACCAGCATGAGAGAGACAACAAATATCACTAAAGTCATGACTCAAAAGAGCCATGGAATGAAGAATGTGATGTGGTTAGGATCTCTGGGTTGAAAGTCCACCACAATTATAATACAGGACTAGCATATTAATGTTACCTTGCCTTGAATGTCATTCATATATATATATATATATATATATATATATATATATATATATCTTATTATTGAGTAGTCCATTTCTAAAATTTATCTGAGTGTAGAAACAGACTGGTTATAGAACTGTATTAGTTACATTTAAAAAATATTAAAGCCACATAAAAGGAGCAACAAGAATCACTCAGTGCATTTTCTATTTATTATGTAGTCTAACTTTAAAAGATAAAGGTTTCCCCTGACGTTACGTCCAGTCATGTCTGACTCTGGGGGTTGGTGCTCATCTCCATTTCTAAGCCGAAGAGCGTTGTCCGTAGACACCTCCAAGGTCATGTGGCCGGCATGACTGCATGGAGCGCCATTACCTTCCCACCGGAGCGGTACCTATTGATTTACTCTCATTGGCATGTTTTCGAACTACTAGGTTGGCAGAAGCTGGAGCAACAGCGGGCGCTCACTCCGCTCCCAGGATTTGAACCTGGGACCTTTCGGTCTGCAAGTTCAGCAGCTCAGTGCTTTAACACACTTCGCTGCTGGGGCTAACTTTAGAAATCCAAAAAAAGTAGTTTGTATTCATATATGGTAGTGAGCCTTCAAGTTATTTCTTATTTATGGTGACCCTGAGATAAAACTGTCACAGGCTTTTCTTGGCAAGATTTGTTCAGAGGGGGTTTGCCACTGTTTCCTTCTGAAGTTGAGAGGCTGTGACTTGACCAAGGCAAGTCATCCAGTGGGTTCCCATGACTGAGCATTGAGTTGAACCGTAATCTCTCCTTGCCCAATGCTCAGATGACTACACCACACTGGCTCTCTTATATTTGTATGTAGCTTATATGTATTCAGCATTAGTAGCTTGTACTAATCTTGTTTTGTGTTGCCTTATGATTGCAATAGTCATGGAATAATCAAGAAGTGATCTCAGGGTCATCCTTACATAAATAATTACAGAGTGACCATAACCTGTTAGAGAAAATGCATGTTCCTTTCATCAAAATGATGCAAACTGTTCCATTGCCCGCAGCAGAAGTAAAGCACCCACCCGTACAATGTGAACAGACAGACAGCTGCTCAGCTCCACCATGTGCACCAGAGAGGAAGGTATTCCCCTAACACAGCAAGAGACAGCAATGTAGGTGGCTCCTCCCAACCTGGTCCCTGAAGTGGAGGAGGAGGAGGAATGCCTCCTTCCCATTAGAAGTCTCCTCAACATGCAGCTGACTTTTTCTTGGATTCCTGGTTCCCTGGATTTTTCAAAGCTAAGAGACTATGCAGTCATATCGGCCACATGACCTTGGAGGTATCTACAGACAACGCTGGCTCTTTGGCTTAGAAATGGAGATGAGCACCAACCCCCAGAGTTGGACACGACTGGACTTAACGTCAGGGAAAACCTTTACCTTTACTAAGAGACTATGGGAGGTATGGCCAGGAAAATCCCCTGTCACTTCTTCCAGAATGCCTTGGAGCCAGGCAGTCAAGAAATAGCCAGCTTTATATAAAGCTGCCACCTTGTGGTGGGTAGCAGCAACCCTCTCTTTTCCTTTTCCTATAACAGTAGAAAATGACTGGCTTCATTTTCTTCCTCTACTTTCCCATATATCAAACCAGCACTTTGAATTATGTCCAGCAGCCAGTGGAGTTGGGTTTTCCCTGTAGCAAACAAGCAAACTGGCTGAAGCTTTGTGGACTAGCTGAAGTTTCCAAACATTCTTCAAAGGCAACCCCATGTCGAGCGTGTCACAATAGCCCAGCTGGGATGTAAGCAAGTCCTGTGTCACTATGGCATCTGAAGGAGTGAGTGCAGCTGGCAAGCAAGCATTAAATGTACAAATGCACTCCTGGCCATCACTGGAACCTGAGCTTCCAGGTTCAGGGTTGAAGCCAGGAGTACGCCCAAGACGTGGACCTTCCTTTTCAGGGGGAATATAACTCCATCCAACACAAGGTGAATCCATATTCCCTGATCTACATTTTAACTGACCAGGAGTGGCTTTGTCTTGGCTGGATTCAGTTTCAATTTGTTCACATTCATCCTGGTATTGTACGTAAAAGGAACGAATTTGGGACCAAAACAGTTTCCTTGACTTGTGATAGAAAGGAGTAGTAGAAGTTGGGTGCCATCTGCATACTGTTGACACCAAACCCCAAGCGATAAGCAACCTCCCATGTTTCGTGTATTTATTAAATAGCATGGAGGACAAAAGTGAGTCTGAAGGATCCCACAGGCCAATGGCCAGCACCATGTCTCCACTATAATTCTGCCATGTTTTAACAATACATTGACCACTCCCTTTACTTGCTTTTTTAAACTAAGCCAAGAAGGCAAAGTTTCTAACACACATATGGTGGTTCATATCTCTTCAAGAAATCTGTCTACATTCTTGGATGGCACAAACTGAAAAGCAATCATAATCATTGGACAAGTTAGAATCAAAGTTACAGCCACTGCATCCATATCAATGATAGTGTCAAAGTCAAAGGGGATCCAAGCAATTTCATCTGCAAAATGCCAGATAAATTATCCATAGCAAACTGTTTATGTTCTATGAGTTGGTTTCTTGGAGATCTTTTATTCAGAGTATTCCCCATAGAGTCACAGAATAACAGAGTTGGAAGAGACCACATGGACCATCTAATCCAACCCCCTGCCATGCAGGAAAGGCACAATCAAAGTATCCCTGACAGATGGCCATACAGACTCTGCTTAAAAGCTTCCAAGGAAGGAGCTTCCACCACACTCTGAATCATAGAGTTGGAAGACACCTCGTGGACTATCCAGTCCAATCCCTTGCCAAGAAGCAGGAAAATCACATTAAAGCACCCCTAACAGATGGCCATCCAGCCTCTGTTTAAAAGTTCATCCTAATTTTCAGGTTGAATCTCCTTTCCTGTAATTTGAACCCATTGCTCCCAGTCCTAGTTTCCAGGGCAGCAGAAAACAAACCTGCTCCCTCTTCTGTATGACACCCTTTCAAATATTTAAACATGGTGATCATGTCTCCTCTCAGTCCTCTATTCTGCAGGCTAAACATCCCCATCATTTAAAGCCACTCCTCATAGGGCATGGTCTCTAGACCTTTGACCATTTGGACAAGTTCCAGCTTGCCAATATCTCTCTTGAATTTTTGTGCCCAGAATTGGACACAGCATTCCAGGTGAGGTGTAACCAAAGCAGAATACAAAGGCACCATGACTTCCATCACACTGTTGACTCATGTTGAACTTGTTGTCCATGACAACTCCAAGATCTTTTTCACATGGACTTTTGTCAAGCCAGGCATCACCCATTTTGTATCATGTGAAAAAGACCTTGGAGTCCTCGTGGACAGCAAGTTAAACATGTGATGTGGCGGTGAAAAAAGTCAATGGGATTTTGGCTTGCATAAATAGGGGTATGGCGTCTAGATCCAGGGAAGTCATGCTACCCCTCTTATTCTGCCTTGGCCAGGCCACATCTGGAATACTGTGTCCAATGGGAACAAATGTGGAACAAAAAATTAAAATATACATATGCAATGGATTTGAAAGAGAATTGGATAAAAATGTTCCACAGATGGTATACTACACCGAAACAATTAGCTAAAATGTATAAAACAGTTCTGATAAGTGCTGGAAATGTAAAGAACAAGTTGGCTCCTTCTATCACATGTGGTGGACTTGCAAAGAAGCAACAAAGTTTTGGATGAAGATTCATGAAGAATCACAAAAGATTTTAAAAATAACATTTATAAGAAAACCAGAGTATTATCTATTAGGATTTACAGATTTAGACTTACAATTGACGGAACAAGAAGACAAACTTTTTACTTATATTGTGACTTCTGCTAGAATTGTTTTTGCTAGAGAATGGAAACAGGAATCAGTCCCATCAATTGAGGAGTGGGTGGAGAAGATAAGAGAAATAAAGGATATGGACGAATTGACTTTTTTGTTGAAGAAAAATACAGGCAAGATAATGAAAAGAACGAACTGGGACGATCTTCAGGACTATCTGGATAATTTGAGAAAATGAAGATTAAAAGAGGCAGTCAGTGGTGACATCTTTGAATGTCTGGGAATCCTTGTTGATGGGTGGCAGGATGAAATGGAAGTGTCAATATGGGATAATCTTTTTGCAGAGAAAATAAAATAACGTATTAACTGTGGATTTTGATAATTAGTAGGCTTGGTTTAATAGAAGAATTGTACAAATTGTTTGGTTGGAGAAGTTTTCAAATACTAAGACTTATTAAAAGGGTAGTAACTTAAGGATCACTCAAAAGATCTTCCTTGGGTGAAAAAACCCCACAGTCTTTATTCCAACTGGAGAAACGGAGTCAAGTAGCCTTGAAAAAGCTCCTGCCATGAACAAAGGGAAGTCCTTCCTTTTACAGTATCTCTTTCATAAGTTTGATTTCTCACAAGTTTCATTTCATGTTTTCATGATAAGAAAAGCCATTATAATAGGTGCATATTCAGACCATTCCCTTATATGGAAAATCCATAACTGTTGCTAAGGCAGACAGCTGGGTTACATGTAACATTGTGCAAAGCAGGAAAAAACAGGAAGCAATAAATTTCAAAGAAACCTGGCTCCTTTCTGTCCCAGTTCTCCTGGTTGGGGGGGGGGGGGGGTCCTCTTTATTTCATGACTAGCTTGGGTACCCAGAGTTGATCAGGTTATTTGAAAAAGTCAATTTTTAATGGTACAAAATGCATAAGATTGTGGGTGAACTACAACTAACATCATGTCAGGTTAACCCTGAAAAAAAGCCATCAATATTTAAAGTTTGTTATGTTGGGCAGGTTTGCTCTGGATGCATCATTGGTGGTGTTCAGTGTGCTCTCTGGCTGTAGGGTAAACTACAACTCGCACTATAGTGAGTCAGTCCCCTCAAACCCCTCCACTAGGTTGAAATAGTCATGGGGGTTCTTCATGCCAAGTTTGGGCCAGGTCCATCATCTGTGGAGATCACAGTTTCCCTGGTTGTGAGTGAACTACAACTCCCAGAAAAGAAGGTCAGTTTTCCCCAAACCCCTCCAGTAATCAAATTCAGCATATCAAGTATGTGTGCTACGTTTGGTCCAGATCCATCGGTTTTTTGGTTTCACGGTGTCTCTGGATGTAGGTGAACTACAACCCCCCCCCCCCCAAAAAAAAATCAAGGTGAATTTTCCCCAAAGACCTTCAGTATTTTTTGCTGGTCATGGGAGCTCATATGCTAAGTTTGGTCCAATTCCATCTTTGGTGGAGTTCAGAGAACTCATTGATTGCAGGTGATCTATAAATCCCAGTACCTACAACTCCAACATGTTCAGGCCAATTCCCCTCAAAACCCAACAGTATTCAAATGTGGACATATCAGGTATGCATGCCAACTTTGGTCCAGATCCATCAAGTGTGCTCTGTATGTAGATGAACTGCAACTCCTATAAATCCCTCCAAAGATCTTCAGTATTGTTTTGTTGGTCATGGGGACTCTGTGTACCAAGTTAGTTCCAGGTCATTGGTGGAGTTCAGAGTGCTTCTATATTTCTGTGAACTATACACCCCAGTACCTACAACTCCTATAAATCATGGTGAATTCTCTCCAAATCTCTCTAGTATGTTCAGTTGCTGATCAATTCCTCTGTTTATTGTGTGCCAAAGAAAAGAACAGGAAAGGATAAAAGTAGGCTGAATGATAATCTGATTAAAAGAGAAGAGGATATTACAAAAATTAAACAAATGACGAAAGAATATTTCAAATTTAATAACATACAGGAGACCAGCCCATTAATCATATGGGATGCCTATAAAGCGGTGGCCAGAGGGTTTTTTATCCAGCAAAAGAAGCTAAAATCGAAAATCAGAAATGAGAATTTAAAACAAATACAAAGCCAGATAGAAATAAAAGAAAAAGCTCTAAAAGCCAATCCTGGAAATAACAAAATAAAACAACAATTAGGAATTTTATTAAATCGGAAAAAAAATCTCGAACTAGATAACATAGCAAATCAGGTAAAATGGGCAAAACAATATACATTCGAAAACGCTAACAAACCCGGGAAGTGGTTAGCTAGAATGTTAAGGAAAAAAAGAAATAGCCAGCAAGTATTAAAAATAAATTCGCATAGTGTATATTGATGAGGAGATAAAGGAAGAATTCAAAAATTATTATAAGCAACTGTATGAAAAGGAACAGATTAGACAAGAGGAAATTGTGGAATATTTATGTAAGCAAAAACTGCAAAAGATAACAGATGAACAAAGATTTGATTTAAATAGAGAAATAACGGCTGAAGAAGTGAAATTGGCAATAAAGGACTTAGAAGCAAATAAAGCGCCAGGACTGGATGGCTTTATATCAGGGTTTTATAAAATTGAACAGGAAGAGATTATCACACATCTAGCTAAAATAATGAACTTGGCTTTAACAGAAAGTATTATTCCAAATACCTGGAGGGAAGCAGAGATAATAATGATACACAAAGAGGGGAAAGACCATAGTGACGTCAAAAATTACCGTCCTATTTCATTATTAAATTCGGATTACAAAATTTTTACAAAGATTCTAGCAAAAAGACTATCAAATTTCTTAAACACATGGATTGCAGATGATCAATCTGGTTTTCTACCAAATCGCAGTACAAAAGATAATATTAGAATTATAATTGATGCAATTGAATATTATGAGCAAAACCATCAAAAAGCAGTTGGCTTTCTCGCACTGGACGCAGAGAAAGCTTTCGATCAATTGAATTGGGACTTTGTAAAATCACTACTAATAGAATTAGATATGGGTGCTCAATTTCTAAATAGTATAAATGCCATATATAATCAACAAAAAGCTATAATTAGAGTGAATGAGCAAACAACTGAAAATTTCGAAATTAATAGAGGTGCTAGGCAAGGATGCCCACTTTCGCCCCTTATTTTTATTCTGGCACTAGAAATTTTATTGAGATCAATTAGGGAAGATGAAAAGTTAGTAGGAATAAAAATTGAGAAGCAGGAAACAAAGGTCCGAGCATTTGCGGACGACGTAATCTGCATAATAGAAAACCCCAAGGATAACATTAAGTTCTGGCTAAATAAAATTGAAGAATTTGGTAAATTAGCTGGATTCAAAATTAATAAAGATAAATCGGCAATTTTGACAAAGAATATGACACAACAGGACCAGGAAATATTAAAGAATCAAACGGGACTCCAATTAGCCAGTAAAATTAAATATTTAGGCATTTGGATTGCAACAAAGAATAATCGACTATTGGAGCTTAATTATATAAGAAAATGGAAAGAAATAAAAAAAGATTTGGAGGAATGGAAAAATTTAAGGATATCTCTTCTTGGCAGAATTGCCACAATTAAAATGACAGTCCTCCTGAAGATGCTCTACCTGTTTAGAAACATTCCTATAATAAGAAATAATCAATTATTTAAAAACTGGTATAAGGATATGAGCAAGTTCATATGGAATAATAAAAAGCCTAGGATTAAACAAACGACGATGTCAACCCCCAAAGCAAGAGGTGGGTTAGACCTGCCAGACCTTAAATTATATCATGAGGCCTGCGCATTGGAATGGATTAGAGATTGGGTTAATCTAAAGAAAGTGAAAATTTTATCATTAGAAGGTTATAACTTAAGAAGGGGATGGCATGGATATTTGTGGCGAGATAAATACAAAATAGAAAGAAATTTTGGCAACCATTTTATCAGATCGGCTTTAATAAGAACATGGATTAAGTATAAAAGATTCCTTCATGAAAAGACACCACTCTGGTTTTCGCCATTAGAAGCGAACCAAAGAAGAGAACTAGGTTGGTCCTCCTGGCCAACCTATAAAGAGGTCCTAAATTGGTCAAATACAAGGGAAGGTCAACCAGAGATTAAGAAATTAGAAGAAATTCAAATTAACTATAAGAACGTGTCATGGCTTCATTACTATCAATTAAAAGAGAGCTTTAATACAGATAAAAAAGTGGGATTCAACCTAAAAAATGAGTTTTGGGATATAGTACTACAAAGAAATAAAAAGGTAATAACCATTTTATATAATAAATTAGTGGAGTGGGCCACGGAAAAAGAAGTGATAAAAGAATCGATGTTAAAATGGTCAAGAGACCTAGATAGACCAATTCTAATAAATGAGTGGGAGGAGATATGAAATAAAAAAATCAAGTATTGCCGGGCTACAGACCTTAAAGAAAATTGGATTAAAACAGTTCACAGGTGGTACTTGACGCCTAAAAAAATTGCGTTAATGTATAAAAATACAGATAATAAATGCTGGAGATGTAGAGAACAGGTTGGGTCATACATTCACATGTGGTGGAGTTGTAAAATAGTTAAAAAATTCTGGACAACAATTAACATGGAATGTAGGAAAATTTTAAAAATTAATTTGGAATGCAAGCCGGACCACTATTTATTGGGATTATATAACATTCACGAAAACGAGAATAAAGTAGAAGCAAAAAATAAAGAGAATTTAGATAAAATTTATACTTATTTAATCACGGCAGCGAGATTAGTAATTGCCAAACACTGGAAAAGCTCAGCAATACCAACTAGAGAGATGTGGCTAGACAAAGTAATGGACATCAAAAATATGGATAAGCTAACATTTTTGATAAAAAAAAATACAGGAGGAATAATGAAAGAAACGGACTGGTCTTACTTTGAAGAATACATAGAAGAAGAGTTGAGAAGATAAACCAAGTAAGAAGACGAACAGAAGATAGCGGAGCGGAAGTCTACCCCCCCCCCCAATCCCACCTAGGGCTACTTTCCTACCCCAAATCCCACCTATTCCTATGGACTGACCCCTCCCCATACCACCACCCCCTACCCATCCCCATACTTACCCTGTAACCCCCTCCCTTTTTCTTATTCCTTAAGTTGATAATTGTTTAAAAAATCTACAATAAAAATTATTTTAAAAAAAAGGAAAGGATAAAAGTAGAGGCAGTGGGAGGCATCATGCGAATTCCATACCAATGGAGAAAGTAAGATGTCTGTGGTGAAGGAAATATAAAATCTGGAAGGAAATTGTCCTCAAATGAAAGCTTTCACTGGGGTGGTGGGCAGTATGACATTTGTGGAGGACATATGGTGAATTAATACAAGATGTTTATGAGTAAACAAGATATGTTATTTTCAACTAAAGAAGACTTTATATTTTATCGTTGTGCTTGGGAATATCACTTGTTCAAAGAGTTGACTTCTAACAAGGTCATGCTTTATTGACTAGTGGTTTCCACATATAATAATAATCATTTTATTTTTGTACCCTGCCTCCATCTTCCCAAAGAGACTCAGGGCAGCTTACATGGGGACGAGCCCAGTCAGCATAGTTAAAATATAAAATATGAACATACTAAGTACACACATGGTACATAGAAGAGCATAAACAATAATATAAACGATAACATGTTGATGGGGATTCACATTTGCCAATGGATACAATATCATTTTTCCTTTTCAATAAGGTTATGATTGCCATTTATTTCCAAAAGGTTATTGCCCCAGAGAGTGGGTGAAATAATTCCCATTAGTCATTCGCCTTCTTTGCCAAAAGAGGGCTGGTGCTTTACCAAACTACAACATCGATGATGTTATAGAAGTCAGCCACTAAAGATCAAACAGCGTCAAACTATGATGCCTTCCACACAGCTGAATAAAATTCCACATTATCTACTTTGAGCTGGAATATATGGCAGTGTGGATTCAGACAATACAGTTCAAAACAGATATTGTGGGATTTTCTGCCTTGAAATTCTGGGTTATAGGACTGTGTGGAAGGGCCCTGGGTTATCTGAGACCACACTGCCGTATATTCCAGTTCAGAACAGATATTGTGGGATTTTCTGCCTTGAAATTCTGGGTTATATGACTGTGTGGAAGGGCCCTGGGTTATCTGAGTCCGCACTGCTATATATTCCAGTTCAGAACAGATACTGTGGGATTTTCTGCCTTGATATTCTGGGCTATAGGACTGTGTGGAAGGGCCCTGGGTTATCTGAGTCCGCACTGCTATATATTCCAGTTCAGAACAGATACTGTGGGATTTTCTGCCTTGATATTCTGGGCTATAGGACTGTGTGGAAGGGCCCTGGGTTATCTGAGTCCGCACTGCTATATATTCCAGTTCAGAACAGATATTGTGGGATTTTCTGCCTTGATATTCTGGGCTATAGGACTGTGTGGAAGGGCCCCACATTAATTCTGTAGCATAGGCGCACTCGCCTTCTTCAACCTCCCAATCGCGCAGCCGCTTGCCATTCTGATTGGCTGCGTCGATTGTCTGAGCTTCAGCCAATCGGTTTCCACCAGGTTTTTTTAGACGCGGCTTGTGCAAGCGCTCGCTCCTCCGATTGGCCGCCGGAGTGAGCCAATCGCGATTTACCAGGTTTTTCCCTCACCGAAAAAGCCTCACTCTCCCCGCCCCTTGGAATCAGCCAATGGTAAGCGACCTTCGCGAAAATTGACATCTCGTCGGGACCATACTATTTCCAGGAACAGAATGCGAAGGCAGGGCGGAAGTCACCGTTGCCTAGGAAGAGCAGAAACAGGCGGAGGAGGTGGCCGTGCGGAGAAGATGGCGGCGCGGTGCCTGCTTTCGAGGTTTTGGGGCCCGCTGCTGCTCTGGGCGGCGACGCTGGGCGGCGGAGAGGCGCTGGGCTCCTTGAACCTGCTGGAGCTCAGCGAGCTGAAATACGGCATTGAGATCGGGGCCGAGCCAGTGTTGGCTGGGCAGGTAGGCCCCCTGGATGGGGAAGAGAGGGAGGGAAGTGTCAGCCACACTGGAGCATTAACGTAGTTTGGCAACACTTGAACAGCCATGGCTCAGTGCTATAGAATCCTAGGGTTTGTAGTTTCACAAGGTGTTTAAGCCCTCTCTGCTAAAAGAGCGCTGTTACCTCCCCAAACTCCCAACTCCCAGGATTCCATGGCACTGAGCCAGGACAGTTCAATGTAGGGTCAAAACTGCAATAGTTCTACAGTGCAGATGCACCCCTAGAAGTGTCCTGAATTTCAGTTTTTGGAATACATGCAAAGGACCAAATCTAAACACAAAAGTTCATTTACACTTTATGCCCATAGGCTGAAGGTAATGTTATACACAACATTTTAAATAATTTGGGGGTACAAAGTAAGTCTTGTGGACATTGAACTGAAAGCTGAAAGGTGCCACTATCCCAGACTGGATCTACACTGCCATATAATCCAGTTGCTTTGAACTGGATTATATGAGGCTTTTCCACACAGCTGTGTAAAATCCACATAGAACTGGATTATATGGCAGTGTAGATGGGACCTCAGCCATTGGAAGTTTTGGAGGACAGTAGACTCCCAGTTGACTGGAATTCAAGCAACCAGAACTCTCAGGCAACCAGCAACAAAAAAATTGAAGAAACAATACTTTAATTTAAAAAAATCTGATTGTGTAATACAGTATAGTAAAACTGTGTTACGTTGAAATTGTCATAGAGTTGGAAAAGACCACATGGGCTACCTAGTCTAACCCCCTGCCATGCAGGAAAAGCACAATCAATCCACTCCTGCCAGATTACCATCCAGCCTTTGTTTTAAAGCCTCCACCACACTCAGGGCCCTTCCGCACAGCTCTATATCTCAGAATATCAAGGCAGAAAATCCCACAATATCTGCTTTGAACTGAGTCCACACTCAGATAATGTGGGATTTTCTGCCTTGATATGTAATGTAATGTAAACTTTTATTACGGTCAATGACCAGCTCATATCAAGGGCACCCAGTCCCGTACATCCCTATGAAATCCGAGAGGTTATATACTTCAAAATTAATAAAACTCCTATAAAACTAAATAATTAACAAAATTTTAAATCTAGGCTAAAAACTTCAATATTAATATAAACCATTATAAAATTGAATCATTGACAAAATTTAAAATCTAGGCTGAAGATCATATACCAGTACCATTAAGACCCAACTCAACCCACAGGATCATCCAGGGGGAGTCTAAAGGGAGTGGATGGCACTGGGGGGGGGGGGGGGGAATACCCATAACTGTAAATAACAACCTATAACTATAAATAGTAGTCTATATCTGCTTTCCCAACTCTATTCTATAGATGATACTTAGTTCTTTTGGCTCTCAATCATCAACTGCCGGATTTTAATTGCAGCCGTGCAGAACTTGGCGACATTATACGTCACAGCTGAGATGGTATCTGAGAGCAATAAGGTTATGTAAAATTGTCCAGAACGTCCTGGGTATTTAGTTGTCCATGGCATGATGAGATGTGTTCGAATGTCTCTATAAAACAGGCATTGCAGAAGTACATGCTCCTATATCTGGGCCCTCAGAGGCACAGTTGAAAAGTGACGTTGAAAAGTATATAGAGTGAGGCCTTGGTATCCATTGGGGTTGGGTTCTGGGCTCCTCCGTGTATATCAAAGTCCTGAATGCTCAAGTTCCATTATATATAATGGTGTAGTAATTGCCATTTGCTTTTAATTACTGTACATATCAATATAGGTCAGTACAGAGTTTATGGTATGGTATAGTATGGGCTATATAGTATTAGCTAGGCTAGGTTTTAATAGTGATGCTAAGCAATCAGAAACTACATTTAACTGGCATTAACCCATGCCCTGTGAGGAGCATCTTAAAGAACTGGGTATGTTTAGTCTGCAGAAGAGAAGGTTGAAGGGAGACATGAGAGCCATGTAGAAATATGTGAATGGGCATCATAAGGAAGAGGGAGTAGGCTTGTTTTATGCTGCCCTGGAAACTAGAACTCGGAGCAATGGGTTCCAATTACAGGAAAGAAGATTCCCCCTGAACATTAGGGAGAACTTTCTTATTGTTAGGGCTGTTGAGCAGTGAAACTCTCTGCCTCGGAATCTGGTGGAAGCTCTTTCCTTGGAAGCTTTTAAACAGAGGCTCGATGACCATCTGTCAGGGGTACTTTGCGCTTTTCCTGCATTGCAGGCGATTGGACTAGATGGCCCATGTGGTCTCTTCCAACTCCATTATTCTGTGATTCTATGCCCTGATTCTATTCATTATTCTATGATTCTATTCCCTGAGTGTCAGTTAACTGAGAGTCTGCTTTATTTTAGATTCAGAGATAAGGGGTGTCTATCTTATTGTGTATGTCAATATGTGTGTTTATAGAATTTTTGCAATATTTGTGTGTTTTGCCTGTTCTGTGACCTGCCTTGAATAAAAAATAAAATTATTATTATTGCCCCAAGAACAGTGGAGAGTTTTGTGGTACTTGAATCAAACTGTGGTGTGGTTTAATATCCATGTCTGTGCTATGGATGCTGCTTTCTAAATTTCAAGTGGCTGAGAAGAGAACATCCATTGTGAAGTTTGTTTCCTAAAGGTACCAGATCCCCCAAAATTGTAAATAAGTTATAGGTGGCAGCACATTGTTGGCTCGGAGGAGAATATTACGCATGGATCAAAATGTATCAAATCACTTCAGTACAGGGCTTGGAAAATGGCATTTTGTAGCAAAAGAATACATATCCTCAGCATGGGTTTTTTTCCCGATTCCTGTAAAAATTGTTCAGATGGATTTGGTACCTTTTGGAAACCAACTCCACATTTGCACAGGAAGTACATGGGTTTTAGGAGATGTCAAGAATATTGTTGTGTCTTAGGATATGCTCAGTAACTGCCTGAGAGGAAAGTGTGTATCAGTAGGAGGAAGTCTTGAGCCCTGTAATCTTATTCAAAATATTTTCATAAAACCAGCCCTTGGGATCCACTGGGGTTGCGTTCCAAGCTTTTCCATGGATATCAAAGTCCGTGGATGCTTAAGTCCCATGATATAATGGTGTAGTAAAGCGGTGTCCCTTATATAAAATGGCAAAATCAAGGATTGATTGTTGGATGCTGTGGATGGCAGAATCCTTGGATGCAGGATCTGTGGATACAGAGGGTCCACTGTAATATCTCTTTAGAATATTTCTACCTCTATCTTCAGCCCCAGAGACTTTCAGAATGGTTTACAAATTGTACATTTAACAATTCATGTCCTTAGGCTTACTATCTAAATAAGACAACACAAGGAAAGGGGAATGACAGTGGAGGAAGAGATTAAATCTAGCAGATCTGGCCTCTGCTTCTCTCTTTCCAAGGACAGGATAGTGGCAGTTGGGATGGAAGGAGGAGGATTTTTAAAGATTACATGGAGGTTTCTGCAGGACAAGTATGGATTTTTATTACTAAAAGATATATTGCACTGCTTCCACTTCTTCCCCTCCTTCAAACCCTACTTCAGACGACAGTGTTTAGGCATTACTTTAATCCTCACTCTCACAAAGATTGCATGTGGAAGGTATCAAGTTCAAACTCAGTGTATCTTAAGATATTATTTGGAAGGAAAATGTCTCTGTTTAAGGCCTTAGAAAAGTAATACCAGTGGAGTTATACTACAGTAGATTAGTTTGCATCATGTAAAGTGTCAATTCTTTCTAACTTACATGTCATATAGCAGAGACCCATGTTCCCTTTCTGTGTTATTTATTTACTTCTGCCTGAATCCTATGTAATCAAACCACAGTGATCCATATTGAGTGCAGTTTGACAGCCCTATCACCTTCAGAAACAGATTTTTAACTACCTTGTTCCAGAAGCAGATGTTGCCTTCTCAAACAGTGATTATTATTGTGCTTTGATACAGATGGAAGTGATAAATGGTATAAATTATTGTATAAAGGATGTAGAAGATATAAGATTGGATATAAGATTTGAGTCAGATCAACTATGTGAAATATTTTGTGAGATAGAGATTTTTGTACTACAGATTTACAATACACTAGCTTTGCCCGGCCACACGTTGCTGTGGCTCATGGGAATCATTTGTTGGCCAGGTGGAATAGCAGTGAATAGCCTTGCAGCCTTAAAGCCTGGCTGTTTCTGGAGTAGATGAAGTAGCACCCTCAATCAAAGAGCCGCTTTGAAGCCTGGCTACTTCCTTAGTAGGGGAATCCTTGTTTGGCCAGCTTGAACTGCACTGAATAGTCTTGCAGCTTAAAAGCCTGGCTACTTTCTACATAGGGCATCCTTGCTAGGCCAGGTTGAATGGGATGGAGTAGCCTCTTGGCCTCAGAGCTTGGGGGTTTTCTGTCTAGGGGAAATCTTGGTTGGCCAGGTTGAATAGCACTGAATAGCCTTGCTGCTTGCAAGCCTGGCTGCTTTCTACCTTGTGGAATCCTTGGTTGGCCAGTTTGAATAGCAATTAATAGTCTCAGTGTGGCAGGTATGAATGCTGCAATTAGCCACCTTGATTAGCATTTAATGGCCTTGCAGCTTCAAAGCCTGTTTGCTTTTTGCCTGGGATAATCCTTTGTTGGGAAGTGTTAGCTGGCCCTGATTGTTTCCTTTCTGGAATTCCCAATTTCCTTGCTTTCAGAGTGTTGCTCTTTATTTACTGTCCTGGTTTTAGAGATTATATTGTTCTGTATTATTATACCACAGTAATTATTTCATATTACAGTAGAGTCTCACTTATCCAACATTCGCTTATCCAGTGTTCTGGATTATCCAACGCAGTCGGCCTTTTAGTAGTCAATGTTTTTGTAGTCAATGTTTTCAATACATTGTGATGTTTTAGTACTAAATTCGTAAATACAGTAATTACTACATAGCATTACTGCACATTGAACTACTTTTTCTGTCAACTTTGTTGTATAACATGATGTTTTGGTGCTTAATTTGTAAAATCATAATGTAATTATATGAGGCTCCTTCTACACAGCTGTATAAAATGCACACTGAAGTGGATTATATGGCAGTGTGGACTCAAGATAATCCAGTTCAAAGCAGATAATATAAGGTTATAAATGGGTAATATATCTGTGTGGAAGGGCCTTGAGTCTACACTGCCATGTAATCCAGTTCAAATCAGATAATCTGTATTTTATAGGCAGTGTGGAAGAGGCCTGATTGAAGCAGCCCCGGGTACCATTAAATGGCTGAGTGGGTTGCTAGAAGACAAAGTGGGTGAAGCTTAGCCTTCTAACTGGCAACAATGGGGAAAAAACTATTATTCCTCTCCCTCTAATTAGAACTTTATTTTTCTTGTTTTTTTGATGTCTAAACACAGCGGGAATGACCATATCTTTTGTGGCCATGTTTCTTGAGTTTTGGGTGTTTAGTTTCGCTATTTACTTTAAGGCAGAAATGGTCAGAACATTTTTATATATATAGATTATTATGGTGGAAGGAAAGACATGTATAATGGACGGAAAATGTCAAGCTGCAAGTGGAGAAATGCAGCCTTTCGTATATGGAATTTTCAAATAGCAAATATAACACAGGCTTCAATAAAGGAACATGTACCTTATTTGGTAAAATCATGGGAAAAAGCCAAACCAGTGGGTTGATGTGAGTTTTTCAGGCTGTATGACTATATTCTAGTAGCATTGTGTGAGTGAATGAAAACTTGATATCAAGAATTGTGTAGTGAAAACAGAGCAATAAATGTTACATGTAAAATGTTTGAAATCCAGATCTGGTGTCCTGGAAGCATTTTTCAGATCTATAGTCTTGGGTAAACATCTTCAGTTTCCATTCTTCTCTCGAGCATAAGAACAAACTGTTTTTGGTTACATTGTTACTTGCATAACATGAAATACTGCTGGTATAATATATGCTATGCTAGTGAAACTTTCTGTCAGAGTGATTCAGTTGGATCTGTTTTTGATGGTAAGCGTTCTGAGTGCAGAGCTTGCTTATTTTTTTATCTATGGCATTCATTCATTGAGGGGCAGTGCACAATGGTGAAGCTATAAGAAGCATGCTAAGCTGGTGTTTCTCATAGGGTAATAAGGATGAGATTTGTAAAGAAATGTCACAGCAGGCTGTTGTTGGCTTCATTATAGTACTTGGCAACATATCACTTTTCCTCATTATCCTTTATATATAGATCAGTCTGCTTCCAGCAGAGGCAATGTTGTGTTGACAGAGATATATTAGAACTGATCTAGGGCAAGCACTACTAAGGGAAAAGCTTCTGAAAACTCAGTGTGTTATATCTTCCTGAAGCTTTATTGGGGTGGGGATCTGCATTGGATTTTGCGAGAATAGTGCTGAACTAACTTGGTAAATGATCAGCATTCATAAAATAAAACTGATCATGTTGCTATCTATTAACATGTCCCAGAAATTATAATGACCTAGTTCACTGCAGGTGGAGCTGGGAATATAATTGACTTCCTTTACAGGAGAGTTGGGATAGATATATTTATGCCAGATCAATGTAGTTAATTTGCATCTCCCTTCATTCTAGATCTGTGGTTCTCAACCTGTGAGTTCCCAGGTGTTTTGGCCTACAACTCCCAGAAATCCCAGCCGGCTGTTAGGATTTCTGGGAGTTGAAGGCCAAACTGTCTGGGGAACCACAAATTGAGAACCACTGTTCTAGATGTATAGTACCTCATAGCTGCAGGACCAAGCTTACTTCCATGATGGATCAAAATGGAACTTTTGTGATCTTGGTGTATAATAATGGTGTCAAAATTGCTGTGTATTATGGTAAAATGCTTTTAGACATATTGGCTGTGGAGTAAAATACAATAAAATCCACAAACAGCAATCCCTTTATTATGCGGACCCCAAAGTGTGGAATACATTGTGCTAGTTGTTAGAGCTTCCCTGACTTCATCATCAGGCAGTGATGTTAGAAAATTGTACACAAGAAAAAATGGTAATGATGGTAAAGTCACAGGACTATATCCTGTATGAGATATTATCAATTAATATGGTATTAAGGAATTTCAGTGCACGCAGAGGCCACTGCTCTTTGTTGAAGGTAGAAAATCCCAAAGAGTTCAGCCTAAATCCATAGATTCCCTCTTGTTTAAGACTCCCCTGTTATGGCTAAATTTGGTATCTTGAAATCCAGGAAACAATCAAAAATGCCACAAAAATGTTAATAAAGCCAAATCACAACTGCATTAGTATAATGAAGTTTGTCCTTTTTTTTAAAGTGCAGAGTACATTAGATTGTAACCCTATATATGAAGTGGGTTGGTTGAACTGGAAGTCCGTGAGCGAAAGAGATGCAAAATAGCAGTGATTTGATCACTTGAAGCAAACTAAAAATCAATTATAAACATTTCAAACAAGGGTTTCAGTGTGGCAACCATGCAATAGTATCTGAGAAATCATGGGAAGGTTATCAGACTAAAACTCATTTGTCAGTAGCTATGAAAAAAGAAACTGTGTTCTAGTTACTCATAAACATCCATTATATTTAATGATGCATATTGCATAATAATGTTTCCTGGAGGGCAGCCATGTAAGGAAAAAAAAACAGTCTTGTGGCATCAATGGCTATTAACTTCTGTAAAGCATAGGTTTTTAACTCAGCCCACTTCATCAGATTCGTGGATCTTTACAAAACTTTGTGATTATTACATAATGCTTGAATTCATAGGAATTATAAAGGAAGTGCTGTACAAACATCCATATATTGTTCATACTGTTAAATTCTTTAAAGGTATTCAAACAGGTGAATGGTTGCTCTTAAATTTCTCTCTTGGATCATCCAGGAATAGCACGATCAACATGAATAAATGTCACCAGTCATCTTTTTAAATTTAGACAAATCTCTTTAAAATTCATACCTAATTACATGTAATATTAATCTTAACAATTCAACCAATACGACTAACATTCAATTATTTTAATTTCAGCTTTCATCACACAATACCCCCATTTGTCCCTTTCAATTTATAAATTGATCTTACTTTATTTCAACCATTTATTTCTATATCTTACTGTATTTCCTCCTTCATTCCTAATATTCTTATTTCACCAATCCATCCACTACACAGAGAAAAAAAGTATTTATTTTTATTTTTGATTCTGCCAGACTTGTTTCAATTTTTTCATGGTCTCTTTGACAGTGTCTGACAAAAGTCAAAGAGCAACAACAATCATCCAAGTTCTAATTTCCATTTTCAGATTCCCATCAAGACTGCTTGACTGCTGCTTCATTTGCCACAGCCCATATTCTTCCCCTCATCAAACAATCTTTATCTATATATAAGAGAGAAAATATGTTTGTATGTATTTTCCAAGATGACTCCCACATCCAGAGATCCATGTGACTTCTGCAAATACGGATTTGAACAAAAGTTGGCATACAACCCCCTCCTCCATGACAACAGATTTGGGAGGATGTGTATGTGTGTTGACCCAGGATAATGGGAATTGCAGTTCACGGTACATCCAGGGTGAAATTGCAGAGTGCACTATGAACCCCACCAATGATGCATCTGGACCAAACTTGGCACACAGACCCCTCATAACCAACTTAAATACTACTGGGGTTTGGATGGGGGTGGACCCGAGACGCTGGGAGTTGTAGTTCACCCACTTCCAGAGACCATTGTGAACCCCACAGATGATGGATCTGGACCAAACATGGCACACATACCCCTCTTGACCAACTTTAACTGTTGGCAGAGTTTGGGAAAGGGGTGGACTAGAGATAATGGGATTGACAGTTTACCCATATTCTTATTCATTTTCTGATGAGACTATTCATAAAATCCAAAAACAAACAATGACTTTTTCTAATAAATATTGCTACATATTACCTAACCTGGGCATCAACAGGGACTTAAGTTATTCTGTATATAAAAATCAAACTCTGTCAGTGCATACAGCTGTCTGTCTGCACTATAAAGGCTTTTGCTAGGATGAAGTGGTTTTCTGTGATGTCACTAGAGATGAAAGATTACATGTATATTAGGGGAAGCAAGGACGGAAGGAAAGAGTCACAAAGATAGCCATGTTGCGATGAAGACATTTTGGGGTAGGCCCTCTCAGAGCTGGAGATGGAAGAAAGGGGAGGGGGAGGAAAGAGAAGGGAAAGAAAGAAAAAGAGGGGGGTAAGGGACAGAAGGGGGGAGGAAAGAAAACAAAGGAGAGAAAATAAAAGGGGAAAGGTATGAGAGGAGGGAAAATGAAAGAAGGAATGAAAGCAGGGGAGCAGTAGCCCCTCCTACACAGGGACAGTGCCAGGTATGTACAACACAAGCCCGAAATCCTTGGCCTGACCTTGGCAAGTGGACTTTAATGACTCTGTGTTTACAACTTCAGCAAGAGTTGCATCATCCTACGTGAAGCTTGCACCATCTAAACTTTATATGACCCAGGGGAAATTGAAGATTTACTTGAGGTGGCTTTAGGTGCTTTTGCTGCCTTGTGGATTGAAAAGAGCCGCCCTAGGTCTGAGAAAACCAAACGGCTCTTTCTGCTCATTTTCTTCTTGGGTTCTGGCCATACTTTGGAGAACAGACAACTGAGTTACAAAGGGGTTGCCCTTTTACAAGATGACAAAGTTGCTTCTCTAATAGTGAATTCACAGTTTTGCATAGCTAGAAAAATTGGGAAGTAGCAGCATTTGAATATTTACAATGTTTTTTCAGATCACTTGTAGGAAAAAGAAGAAACATTTGTAGGAGCGAGAGATTTCCCTTTAAATCAATTGGCTTCTTCCGTTATGGAATGATGCCACCTTTGTTTGTAAAGGGGTGCTTTGGTCTTGAAGGATAAGCCAACATGCTTCCACATTGGGAGAAAACTGTAATATAAATCAATAAAATTAAATTGAATTTAAAAACAAATAGTGCTTTATGTTTTGCACCACTTTTTAAGTCAAGAACAAGTTTTAATCCAATTTGATCAGTCAAATGCATTTCTAAAGTATGGACATGTCTACTGCTGCTTTGGATGTACCTTTTCTGCAGAATTGAGGTACTAATCACCCCAACCAGTCAATTTATGAAGTCTAAATCCAATTTGCTTTAGTTTTACACGTGCTGCTTTTTTCTTTTGAATTATGATTTCTTCCTTTTCTTCTTCATATTATTTACTAGCATTTGATTCAAATGTTCAGTATGCTGTTGTACCAATAATTCTGGATCCACTCGTGGCTTTGGCTGCTGGGTGTAAAGAAGAGGGGAAAAGACCAAAAGGGTAATAAAATGAGGCTGTAATTCAGAAACAGTGAGGCAGGCAAAAGGGACTGGAACACTGCTGTAAATTGTCACAAGATAATCACTTTTCCCTCCATTCCCTCCATCACATTATAAACAAAATAATTTTTGAGAGGTAGAAAAAAGATGGCTGTGTGCTTGCACACAGGCTGCTTATTTTGCTTAAATTGTTACTAATGAAAAACGATGAAGCAATGAAGCTTTCCACTGTGTTCCTTGTTAGTGACATATTGCTTCTCCACAGAGAGATTAAAACAAAAACAACAGCCCAGTTAAATAGCTTTTTCTAAGCTAGTAATTTAATTAAAATTGTCTTTCAGACTTGCAGTGTTCCAGTGGCTTTTAAGGGGAAGAATACTGTATTCGAAACTGTAGTCCTATGTACTATTGGACTGTAATTCTTGTCATACTCTCACCATAAGCCATAGCAGTTTAGTTTGGGGGGATTCGTTGGATGCTGCTGGCTAGCATTCCAAGGACTGAGTATAAACAATGTGAAATGATGGCTTTCAGGTGACAGATCCTGGTATCTTAGGGTGCATCTCCACTGTAGAACTAATGCAGTTTGACACCACTTCAGCTGTCATGGCTCAATGCTATGGAATTGTGGGATTTGTGGTTTGGTTAGGCCAAAGGTTTTTGAAACTGCGACTCCAGCATCCCTTAGCATTGAGTCACAGCAGTTAAACTGATGTCATACTGTATTAATTCTGCAGTGACATGCACCCTTAATTTAGGTTCATAAATTGCCATTCACCACATCATTGCTATAGGTAAGCCCAAATATCATATGACTTTTCATGTAAATTCAGTGGGATTTATATTCAAATGAGCTCATCCAGGATTGCTATCATCTTTATATGGCCTTGCCTGGGGGAATTCTTTAGGTCTGTTTCTAAAGGAAAGAGTGGTATGTGGGAGTTGATCATTTTTCAGGAATTCATTTGAATGTTTGACACGCAGCTGCTGTAAACAAGGAGAGAGAGATGCTTGGGCTGCATATGCATGTAGATCTCTGAATGATTTGCAGTTAATTAGCAAGATCCTCCAATTCCCAGTTAACTAGAGCACTAAACAACTCTGTCTTACCTGAAATGAAGGAGTCAGGAATGGATTTCTCTGTGGAAAAACTATGTGCTCTGTTCAGTTCTGACATTTCAAACAAATCCTTAAGCTTAGCATTCTTGAATGCACTGATTTTTGTTCTGGTTGGTGGATTTTGAAATGTTTATTTTTTAAATAAATAAAAACAAATTAACTCTCACATGCCTGACGTTTTATTGGAGTCTAGGTAGCTGCTTCCTTCTTTATGTAAGACGGAAGTGGCACTCCAGTTCTACTGGACTGGTAATGCACTAGCTTCTGACAGCTTAACTCTCGGTGCTGGCAGCATAAATGAGGATGTCCTAAAGGACTTTTTTTCTAGACCATGTGCTATATGTCCTGGGCTTTCTTTGTGGCATATCAGGAATCCTGTGATGGATAGAGCAGTTAGGCTAAGTCGGTTGTCCCAAAGGGTCTCTTAGGGTCTGGCACCACTTTTTTCTTGGACTTCAGGTGTTGCTGAGCAACTCTGGGAGCCCATGTACAGTTTTTACAATGTATTGTACAATTTTATATATGTGTTTTATTGTAAGCCGCCCTAAGTCTCCTATTGGGTGAGAAGGGCGGGATATAAATATTGCAATAAATAAATAAATAAAAATTGCTGAAGAAAAAAACCCCATGTGCTACCACCAACCACAGAGTAAGGTCTTAGGGGGATTCTGTAAAGTGTTTTTCTAGTACTACTTCAGCCATAGATTACTATCACCAATACACTAAGTGTATAGCTCTGCAATGTTAGGCTGCTCAAAAGTAATTTCCATGGAATTCACTTGGGCAGACTCTGAGGAGAGTAGCTATATATTGGCAGTATAGGCCAGCTGTAAGTCAAAAAGGGTTTATGAATGGTGCTACATTTATTGTGGAAATAAAAAGAATATTAGAGTTCTTGTGCAGGATTCAGTGGGGCATTTTTACAGGCTCTTCCATGCCTCCTGCTTCCCATCATGTGCCATAAAAACCTTCTCACAAAGACTGGGAGACTCTCCCCAGTAGGTTTTTGGTGACATGGAGAGGTCCAGGGAGGAGTATACGTGGGGAAAGTGCGAATGCTATTAAAGTGCCATCTTAATAGCTTTAATTCAGGTGTGTGGTTAAATTTTAGTGTGAGCTGAGTATGTGTATGTTTGGGCAGAAGTACTGTAATTTTGCAGAAGTGCTAAAAAGCCATTGAACGCATTAATGAGCACAGGCCTCAGCTTCCTGAGAATCTCAACTTCCGAAGCAAGAAAAAGGAACAGTTTAAGCAAATGCTACTAAAATAAAACCATCCTTTTGAGTAAATCTTCCGGTCTTTTAAGCTGCAAACACATACCTTTGCAAATATAACAGAGTTTAATCTATCCTAGGAGAACTTAAAAGAAGAATTTACTCCCTCTACTTTCTCCATTGCAGTGTCACTTTTGGCCTTTTTGAAAGTCCGGGGAAGGAAATGGCAGGGGCAACCGACCCGTTCTCCATGGAATATCCCACATCTTATCCACAAGTCATATCAAAATCCATAACTTTGACCCCACAATCTACCCTCAACTAATACATGAGGCCAACTTATACATGAGAATATCAAGTAGACAATATAAGGCACTTACATCAATTACTCAGATCACAGAGCTCTGCTTGTTGAAGGGCTAGGATACCTTTTAAAGGATGTGTCTAGGCACCTTATTCCAAAGCTTAGAAAGCTTTTTGTTTACATGAAAACCTGCTAGGCAGCAAGCAAGTTTTCGTGGCTCTGCTTCTTCCTAGTTCAAGAATCCGTACAGTCCTCAAGGTTACTTAACATTGTTATATAGACTGTCTCTGCAGTAGATGTGGTGATAACATAGCTCTTCTGCATTTAGGAATAGGTACCTACTTACTCCATTGCTGTCAACTAGCTGCTTACACATTGTGGCTGACAGCTTTCCATCCCTAAAGGGCTGCAAAAATAAAGTCCATCTCCTCTCTTTTGTGTTTAATCAATTTTCAAAAGGAAGTGATGGAATGCATGAAAGGGTTTGTGGATTTTTGCCAAATTATTTGTCAGGCATGCTTTTCTGTAAGTAGATTAAAGCTGCTTCCAAAATTTGATTTGCTATTGGAGTGGCTGGGCAGTTTGAACTGAGCACAAGGTGACCTCATTTTAGTGCGGGCCTTCCAGTTTTCTTGTGTACTCATTGCTGACCATGTATTTAATCTTGAAGGACCCAATAACAAATGGCATTATTCTTCCATTGATGTAAATATGTGTTATTCCTGTGTGAATATATATGTTATTAAGATCCAATCTGGAAACCTTGTCATCCTCAATTTCTCCAAATACCTAGAGGTTCACCTTTATATTCAAAGTCACAGATAATTCATATTCTGGATACACACAGAACCAGTATTTCACAAGAGAATGAGTGAAATATTCATTATCCTGGTGTGGGAACCTCTATTCCTACTATGTATTTTAAAGGTAGTCTACATTTCCTCTCACGCAAATTGAAGAACTTTTGACTGTCCTGGTGTTTTGGGGCCCTTCCAGACAGGCCGTATATCCCAAGTTCCGATCCCAGGTTTTCTGCTTTAAACTGGATTATATGAGTCCACATTGCAAGATAATCTGGGATAAACAGAAAACCTGGGATTGGATCCTGGGATATAGAGCCTGTCTGGAAGGGTCCTTAGAATACAGTTACTGTTATCATTGACTATGGTGGATGGGATTCCAGTACCCCCACCCCTTTCTGAACCTTTGAAGGATATCAAGAAAACAGCACACTATCTTTACCATCACTTTACAGAAATTGATTTGTAAAGAAAATAGGAGGGCCGGTACAGTGAGGGCTCACTTCATTGTTTGTGTGTTTGCATTGCACAGTAGGCAGGGGCATACCTATAGCAGTTCATGAGCTTTGGTCTGTGTGTGTGTGTATGTTTTCATGTCAGAAGTGACTTGAGAAACTTCAGCTCTCTTCTGGTGTGAGAGACTTGGCCATATACAAGGATGTTGCCCAGGGGATGCCTGGATGTTTTACCATCCTGTGAGAGGCTTCTCTCATGTCCCCGCATGTGAAGTTGGAGCTGACAGACGGGAGCTCCTCCGCTCCCCAATTCAAACCACCGACCTTTCGGTCAGCAGTCCTGCCAGCACAAGGGTTTAACCCCTTGTGCCACGGGGGTTCCAAAGCTTTGGTGTGGTGCTGGATGGAGATGTCTGCCACATGAAAGGGCAGATCTGAAATGTGCCTTTGCTATGGGCCTTCAGAGGAACTATATTGACTTCCATAGAGGCAAACAGGCAAGCTGTTGAATTTGCAGGCATCCCTCTTCCATCTACAGAATAAATGAGTGTATAGAAAATAGAAGAAAGTAGATTCACATGATAGATTCACAATATAACTTCTGTAATGCTGCCAAATTTTCCTTAGGGAAAAAAACAAATAGCAAATCCTCTCCCATTCTAATCACAGTGTCAGAAGCTGTAGCTGATGATAAGTATTCCTTTTTACAAAGTCTTTTTATGCCTGTCCAGTATCACCTATTTCCTCATCCTCTGTCAAGCTAATACATTTTAGCAAAATTGGCATTGGGAACAGTGAAGGAAGGCTGGGAAAACAGATTTTCAGTTTCAGGTTTTCTCGTATTTACCTTATTTTAACCCACCTTTCTCCTGATATAGGGACTCAGGTTGCAGCAGCATATCTGCAGTAAACAATGCAGTGATGCTTTAGGGGGTTAAAATAGGATTTACTCTAGCCAATCCTACTGTAGCCATGTGTGCCTGCCCACAATAGGGAAAGTAAATAGCAGCCCTCTCTAGCATTCCTTATTGAGTAAGCATCAAATGCAAAAAGGGGAGAAAAGATTAAGCTATCATACATAGAAAGTGGCAAAACCAATATAGATATTGTACAAAGATTAAGAAAATTATGTTCATGGTTAAAGATAAAGATATATAAGAAAATGTGGTAGGTGTTTGGGGAAGTGGGGGGGGGGGGAGAGGAAAAAATTTGAAAAGGATAACTTTGCAAAAGAGATGAATAGATAATATAAAAATGCTCCATTACTTACAACATTTATATGCAATAGCTCACAGATTGTGTTATTATATACTTAATAAAAATATTTTTAAAAGATTAAGCTGTCATACCATCTCAGTATGTTTTTTAAAACATAGATCCATATTCTTGGCCACCAAAGTAGAAATGGAGGCTGGTGAAAGGGAAAAAAAGTCCCTAGATGTATTTTGGTGAAAGCTTTCAAGTGGTCTCTAGAAGGCTGAAGATGTTTTTTCTTACCTGACCTGATTGTTTCATTTCATTGGTGAATATTGTTAGTTTGGGGCAAAATGTATTGAGCTATTCTTTTTTGGGGATGAGGGAACCTACCAAAATTTTTGTTAAAGCAGTCATTCTCGAGAATGGTTCCTTAACTGAAATATGCCTATATTCTCTTCATTTTCATTTAAATTTTCACCAACCGTTCCCTTGCTTCTATTTTGTCAGAGTAAATCAGCTGATGTGGTGACCATCTCCTCAAAATACAAGCAAAAATATGAGTGCCGGCTGCCTGCTGCAGCTGTGAAGATACATCAGGACAAAGAGGAAGATCCACAGAGCTATACTGGCTTGGGAATCTCAGAACTGCTGAAGCCAATGGAAGCTGCCCCTTGCCTTATCAAGGTACTTTTACACTGGGATTTAAAGGAAGGGGCCGTTGGAAGTGGAGGTGCAACCAAGAAAAGTGGTGGGTGTCACACCCAAGAACTTTGTAAACCAATCTTCTCTGAGGTGGTTTTCCCCACAGAGCTCCCAGAGGCATATAAAAAGACAGTGCCAGATAAGCAAAGTATGTACTCATTTCAGTAATTGTCAGAAGGGCTCAGTAATTGTCATAAGAGGCCAATCACTACCCTTCCCATTTCACAACTGTGGGGATTGAGGTTGAGAGACTGGCTTCAGCAGAGTAGCCCTGAAGCTTTATGGAGCCCCAGAGCAGGTATGATGTTGGCGAGCCCTGCAGAGGTCTCCCTATGAAACATGTGAAAGGTCAACAGTATGGCAAGGTTTGGGAAAGGGAAATTGGTATACATGGGACCTCTTGTTTTATATAAGCCAAGGCTGCAGAATTTGGATGGTAGTCTTTCAGGAGAGGTCTAATTCAAGAGGCAGTTTATCCAGGTTTTGCTTCAGTGAAATATTCTGGACCTTAACCCTTCTCCTTTTCCTCTCAGACTAAGGACTGGTGGACCTACGAGTTTTGCTACGGGAAGCACATCCAGCAATATCACATGGAAGGTACTTTCTTCTCCTTTGTCACTTGATTGCCCGCTTACCTGCCTGGTCTAGATTTAAGTTAAACTGGAGACATCCCAAATGCTAAGTTCTGGAAGGTTTGAGAAAGCTAAAACAAAGTCATTCTGTACAGAATGTGTGGCTACTCTAGGAACTAGACAATTTCATATAGAATAGTGCTGTTAATGGTTGCTAGTTATGAGAAAGTTATATGTAACATCAAGTATTGGAGTTGAAACTTGATAGCAGTTGCTGAGAAGGATGTTGCTGTCACTCATGTTGGCTTCCCAAATGTATATGTTTGATCATTCTGGAAACACAGTGCTGGACTAGATAGATCTGAGCAAACATAACTTTTATCATGTTCTTCCCAATGGCCGCAAATAACATTATGTAACACGATTTTCGTTCCTGGGTTATAAATGTCATTTCCTAATTGGTTCTATCATAAAAACATGGAAAAAAGTTTATTAAACTGAAAAAAACTTTGTTTTTCTTCAGCATGGTCTCTGTGAAAGACACACCTGTGGTATTTTCTGCGTCCATGCAGCAAATCGCACAGGTGCGAATTTCACAGATGACCACTCAAAGAACCATGGTTACAGGTAAACAACCTTACTTTGCGGTACATCCTGCAGCACATTATGTTATAGTTTTTCAATGAATATCTCCTATAGTCTCAACCAATTCAACATAGTTTGTGGTAGCTACAAAAACAAAGTTTCTGATGTATGACAACTACTTTCAAAGTAAGTACTCTACAATTAAACAGGAAATAACACTTTTCAAAAGAACATTTTTCAGATTTTGTTACATAGTGTAATCATTGCCACAGCGTCATTGATTACAAATCCTTTACCATACATATTTATGAATGTGTGACAAGCCAGAGTTTCTTGCCTCCCTTTTTACAAATGTCTCTGGGCGACTTAGATAGCCACAATACTCCATAATCCAAATGACTTCAGAATTACACTTCCGTACCTCTGCTCCCTCATCTCTGTCACACGCTATGTGATTCTTGCTTATATACTGTAGAAATTGCCTGGAGGTTAGATGACCACTTCCTCACAGGTTATTAAAGTAAGGTATTTGATTTATCAGTCTATGAACTTGCATAGACATGATCTGCCTTATTATTTTTTGTAGTTAGCAAAGAGGCAAGATCAGCTTATATCAACACCTCCAGAATCACAAGGACATCATATGATGTGACTCCAATAAATAAGCAAATAAATAGTAGCCAAAGGCAAGAGGAGACAAATTTCTCACCACTTTGCTGTGATGCAAATCTTTACTAGCAGAACCATATTTCTATGATCTTGGGTTGCAATTTCTGTACACTGGCCTTATGTAGTCTGGTGCCTTTCAGTTTGATCGACTGCAACTTCCATAATTTGTAGCCAACATGGCCTGAACTTCAAATGCTCCCTGAGACATTGGCTGCTTAGAGGTTGTCATGTTGATTGGAGATAATAGAGGCTGTAGGTCTCCATATTAAGAGGGCTCCAGGATAGGGAAGGCTAATCTACAGTACATTTACTCGACACTCTTAGTTTAAAAAAAAGGTAAATTCCCATATTGTAGATCTTGACCAGTACTGTCAAATTATAATAGCTTTCAAAGTGATGACTTCTGCAGATAATCATAGCAAACAAGAAAGGTCTTCCTCATTTTTACCTGGCATAAATACGGCTTTTCTTCGCCAAGCTATTCATGAAGTGGGAATGAGAATTAATCAACCGGCATTTCATTTTGTGTCAGTGCACAAAATTAAAATACATCCCGTAGTGCTATAATTTCACCCACCCAAGTCCCTAACTTAAGACCACAGATTTGATGCCTGTAGAAATAGACCATTTATCGTAATTTTGTTCATATTTGGGATCATGGTTTCCTTGGGGAGATTGTAATGGGAGAGCTTATTTAGGCCTCCATTTCTTTTGAACAATTGCTTCAGAGATGTGCTTAAAATATAGCTTTTGGTATTGTTCCCAGGCCATTGATGTGTGTGCGTGTGTGTAAATATAGTTGCAATGGTGACTTGAATTTTGATCCTGGTGTGCAGCTCATTCTGGTTTCTTTGGCCTATGGTCTATGCTAGTTTTCCCTACCACAGTACCATCAAAAGCATAACAAAACAACAGGGTCTTACGGGATTACACATCTATACACAAAATAAAAGTGAAATTATGTATGTGTGTATGTGGCTGGGATGTCTACTTGCACAGACAAGCTCCTGCCTCCACAAACAGCTATAGATCCAACTACTCAGGAGACACAATTGGCTTTCCCTTCAATGGCATTGAAAGTTATAGTGAGCACCATGAACATGTACCCTGCCAATGTCCTCCACAAAAACCATACTGCCCAAGTAAAGGCTTTTATGTGGGGACAATTTCATTCTAGATTTTCTGTTTCCTCCACCACAGACATCCCAGTGTTTCTTACTCTTTCCATTGGTGTGGAATTTGCATAACCCCTCCCAGGGCTATACCCAGAGTGGGGGTTTAAGGGTTCAACCCCCCCCCCCCCAAAGGGTTCAACACCTCCCCTCCAAAACCTGGTTGACTCATGAATTTTAATTGGTTAACCAATTTATGAGTAAAACTTGACACATTTCGGGGAGGGGGGTTGAACTTTTAAAAAAAACCCCTCTGGTTACGGCCCTGACCCTGCCCACTGCATTTCCTTTAACCCTTTCCTATTCTTTTCTATGGCACACAGCAAACTGAGGAATTTATCAGCAACTGAACATATTAGAAAGGTTTGGGGAGATTTCACCATGATTTATAGGAGTTGTAGGTACTGAGTTGTATAGTTCACCGGTAATCTAAGAGCACTCTGAACTCTACCAACGATGGACCTGGAACTAACTTGGTACACAGAACCCCCATGACCAACAAAAAATACTGGAGGTCTTCGGACGGATTTATAGGAGTTGTAGTTTACCTACATCCAGAGAGCACTATGAACCCAAACAATGATGGATCTAGACCAAACTTGGCATGCATACCCAATATGCCCAAATTTGAATGCTGGTGGGTTTCGAGGGGAAATTGCCTGAACATTTTGGAGTTGTAGGTACTGGGATTTATAGTTCTCCTGCAATCAATGAGCCCTCAACTCCACCAAAGATGGAATTGGTCCAAACTTGGCACACAGAGCCTCCATGACCAGAAAATATAGTGGAGGTATTTCGGGGAAATTCACCTTGATTTGGGGGAGCTGTAGTATACCTACATCCAGAGAGCACTGTGAACCCAAACACCAATGGATCTGGACCAAACATGGCACATATACCTAATATGCCAAAATTTGATTACTAGAGGGATTTGGGGGGAACTGACCTTCCTTTCTGGGAGTTGTAGTTCACCCACAACCAGAGAAACCTTGACCCCCACCAATGATGGATCTGGACCAAACTTGGCACACAGAACCACCATGACTAACTCAACCTACTGGAGGAGTTTGAAGGAACTGGCTCACCATAGTGGGAGTTGTAGCTTACCCTACAGCCAGAAAGCACACTGAACCTCATCGATGATGCATCTAGAGCAAACTTACCCAACGTAACAAACTTTAAATACTGATGGAGTTTTTCAGGGTTAACCTGGCATTCACCCACAATCATTTGTTTTTTGTACAATTAAAAATCAATTTTTTTCAAATAACCCGGACAAAGCCGGGTACCCATGCTAGTGACTATAATTTCTAATATATTATTTATAATAAGTATGTAAGAAATTCATTCTGGCCTGAGCTTTTGTGAATCCAATCTGCTTCATTGGGAGCAAGACCTTGTCTCCTAGGTTACTGACAGGCCATTAATGCCTTCCCATTTGTTGTTTCCCCAGAATCTGAAATCAAGGGTGATATCCTGTACCTTGGATATTACCAGTCTGCATTTGACTGGGACAATGAAACTGCAAAGGTGAGTGTTCTGCAGGCTGTAAGTTCTTTGAGCCTGGAGGTTTCTTTTTGGGAGCAACAGAAGAAGCTACAGAAGAGATAGCTTCCTTTCCCTCCTTCCAACTGCAGTGCTTGTATTTGAGAAATTTCAGGAAGTAGGTTTTTTACAAGTGTTTTCTTCTGCATCATAAACAGACAGCAGTGAAAACTATTCCAATGTTTACATACTATTGTCTTCCATTGGGTTCTTGCTTCTTTTTCCTTCTCTTCCTGCTATTACTGTAATATCAAACTGTTCTTCCAGTCCAGGGCTTAAAGTGATTTATAAAAGTTAAAATTGCTATAGGTAAAAAAAGCCCACATCGTGCAAAAAGTCAAAATGTTAATTTTTATGAATATGGCAATTAAATAGAAAAAGAAAAACTATGAAAACTATTCAACATATTCTCCCCCCGGCCCCTGCCCAGCATTTGGCTTCCAAAAACCTCCCAAAACATAAATGTATTCACCAGCATTCAGAACACACACTTATAAAACCTTTTGTGCCCCTTGCTTAGTGGAAATGTTTTTAGCATATTTAAATGCTATTATATATTTGAATATATATTTGGACTTTAAATTTCATTTTAACTGGCTTATTTACATTGGCTGAAATGTTAAAGATGCTTTTCTAAATGAGTTGTACTGATGTTTGCAGTGTAACCCTATTGGGGAAGGCCACCATCTTAGAAGGAGATTCAGAAATATATTTAAATAAAATCTCCTGTTACAGTGACCTGCTTTGGAGTACAATGGGGCACAGAGAACTTCCCTTCTGTGTTTTTTTTTTTTTTTTTGACTTGTCTTGTTCAGGCTAGGAAATATATTGAACAAATGTGGCTATGGAGGACCTCACCCAGAGCTTTCTCTTCTGCATTGGTTTGAAGGCTCTTTAAAGAAAAGGTCAAAGTGACCATAGAGACTAAATTTCCTGCTCTCTTAATGACCTTGGTCAGACTTTTAGCTTTCTCACGTGACAAAGCGGGGACCTCAGGTCTCTTTTTTCCTTTCAACCTCATTGAAAGTTGTTTCTTTCTTGGATATTTCCAGGGTGCTCCTGGTGGTGGTGACATTTGTTCCCATGTTATGCTAGAGATAAACTGCAGCTATTGCCTGTATCTAGGATAATAAGTGAATTTATCTGTGGTGTCTGCTTAAAAAGGGGCTTTCTAATTAGAGGAAATTGAGGGAGACACTGTGATAATTTCAATTCCCTCTTCTTTTCCATTACAGGCTTCTAAGCAACACAAACTGAAGCGTTATCACAGCCAGACCTATGTAAATGGTTCCAAGTGTAACCTGAATGGGAAGCCCAGGGAGGCTGAAGTCAGGGTAAGGAAGGGGCCTTTCTGGCTCCTTGAGAGCATCTCCTCTATCATCAGCTGCGATGGAAAGGTAGTTGGTCTTTGTTCTTGCAGAACAATAGAAATGGGAAGCATCTCTTCTGCTTGTACTTCTGTAGTTTTAACTGCATGTGAAACCTTCATCAGTCTAAGACTCCCTTTCATCCTGGTAAACTCAACTGGATATTATACATCATCCTTTTGGAGAGAGGCACTTCCCACTCAACCCCAGCTCATAAATAACTATCCAAGGGCTTTTAACAAGGCTGTTAACAGATTTCAAAGTTATTACTGTTAGTTGCCAGGGCTACCATTTGTGGAGGTGGAAGGCAGGATGTGACTATAATCAAAGCTTTTCCACATCCTTGTTCCAGTTCCTGTGTGAGGAAGGTGCAGGTGACTACATTGCCCGTGTAGATGAACCTCAGTCCTGCTCCTACGTGCTGACCGTCCACACCACCCGCATCTGCCATCACCCATTCCTGCGGCCTCCATCAACCGCCACCCCTCAGACCATCCGCTGCCATCCAGCTTTGAGCCCAGCTGAGTATGTAGAATATGTCAAGGCTCAAGTGTGTGAGTATCTCAGTGTCATCTTGTCTTAGGACGCATGTGTCAAATTCCAGACGCACGGGTGAATACGGCTACCATGTCATTTTATGTGACCCTCCAGATGATTAACAACAACTCTTGTATTCTTCATCATTAGACATCATAACAACAGTGAATGGGAGTTGTGATACTGTAACACCTGGAAGGTGGTTGTTTGTTGTGTTGGGTCAAGATATCAGGGTTTGAATTTAGATGCAAGGCTTGAAGATATGATGTCTGACATTAAAATGTCCTTCAATCTTTCCCCAATCTTAGAACCACAGTGCTGTTGAGTTGCAATTCCCATTATCCCCAATCCGCATGGCAGACAATAAAAATGATGGGAGTTGGGTTTGGGAACCTAAACTGGGCAAACGCTAAAGAGCACCAATCTATATATATATATAAAATGGTAAATGGACTTTTTACCTAGAAGTAGGCAACGAAACTACATGACCCAGAGCCACGAAACTTGGCAACACAACCCGCTGTCCTTGCCCCTAGGTTCCAACAACAAAAAGAAAAGAAAAGAAAAATCAAGTCCTAATTAGAGGGAGAGGAATTTATTCAATTGCTGCCAGTTAGAAGGCTAAGCTTTGCCTACTTGGTCTCCTAGCAACCCACTCACCCCAGGACCTCTTCAACCAGGCTTCTTCCCCACTGCCTATAAAATACAGATTATCTGATTTGTACTGAATTATATGGCAGTGTAGACTCAAGGCCCTTCCACACAGCTATTTAACCCATTTATAATCTTATATTATCTGCTTTGAACTGGATTACCTTGAGTCCACACTGCCATATAATCCACTTCAGTGTGCATTTTATACAGCTATGTGGAATGGGCCTCATATAATCCAGTTCTAAGCAGATAATATAAGATTATAAATATACAGTAAAGTCTCACTTATCACACATAAACAGGCTGGCAGAATGTTGGATAAGCAAATACGTTGGATAATAAGAAGGGATTCAGGAAAAGCCTATTAAACATCAAATTAGGTAATGATTTTACAAATTAAGCACCAAAACATCATGTTATACAACAAATTTGACAGAAAAAGTAATTCTATGTGTAATAATGCTATGTAGTAATTACTGTATTTACAAATTTAGCACCAAAATATCACAATGAATTTAAAACATTGACTACAAAAACACTGACTACTAAAAGGACGACTGCGTTGGATAATCCAGAACATTGGATAAGGAAATGTTGAATAAGTGAAATTCTACTGCAATATGAAATAATTACTGTGGTAGAATAATACAGAACAATATAATCTCTAAAACCAGGACAGTAAATAAAGAGCAACACTCTGAAAGCGGGGAAATTGGGAATTCCAGAAAGGAACCTGAGAAGGGAGAGAAGCAGTGTGTATTACCCAAGTCATTATTATTACTATTGTTGTTGTTGTTGTTGTTGTGTTGCTGTGAACCGTGAAAATGAACACAATCTGGCCCCAAGTATTCAAAAACACTAAAATCAGAATATATAAAAATTACTGTGGTATAAGAAAACAGAACAATACAATCTCTAAAATCAGAACACTAAATAAAGAACACTCTGAAAACAGGGGAATTCCAGACAGGAAACAGCCAGACCCAGCTAACACCTCCCAACAAAGTATTCCCATCACCAAAGTCTGGCAAATCCTGTTTTCTGAGGACCACAGACTTTTTTTAAAAAAATATGTGCGCTCAACCACTGGGTACTTCTTCATCTACACTGACAGTAGAAGCACATAAAATATCGCAAAGAACAACACTCTGAAAACAATTGAACTCCAGGCAGGAAACAATCAGGGCCAGCTAACACCTCCCAACAAAAAATTCACTCATGGAGGAAACATCCAGGCTTTAAAGCTGCAAGGCCATTACATCCTAATCATTTTTCCTAATTGCAGCATTCATACTTGCCTCCAACAGTAAAAAAAAAAATCAGAAATATTGTATATTCACAACCTTTAGGAAATAATATCCCCTGATGGCACAGCATGTTAAAGTGCTGAGCTGCTGAACTTCTGGACCGAAAGGCCGCAGGTTTGAATTGGGGAAGCGGAGAGAGCCCCCACTGTTAACCCCAGCTTCTGCCAACCCAGAAGTTCAAAAACATGCAAATGTGAGTGCATGAATAGGTACTGCTCCATGCAGTCATCCCACATGACCTTGGAGGAGTCTACGGACAATGCTGGCTCTTCGGCTCAGAAATGGAGATGAGCACCAACCCCCAGAGTCAGACATGACTGTACTTAATGTCAGGAGAAAACCTTTACCCTTTACCTTAACTACCACCAATTCCTCAATACTTTATTTCCCATACCACCATACTTCGCCACAGCAACGCGTGGCCGGGCACAGCTAGTAGCTATGTAAAAAAGTATAGTTGGCCCTCTGTATCCATGGATTCAGCAGCCCTTTGAAGGCAACCATAAGGCTGATGTGACCCTTAATGAAAATGAGTTTGACACTCCTGTCTTAGGGTTACAGCCCTTGTGTTTCTCCTTAGGATTGTCCTACAAGAGGAATATAGCATTGTTCAAGAGGGATAACAACCAAGATATCTGATCTCAAACATAAAATTGTCATAAGATAGATGTTGGCAACACTGGTAGGCCCAAGGCTAGTTCACCCCCATCCCTGCTGCCCCACTGGATCCACATTGCATCCTTTTAAAGGGACCTATGGCATAGACATCTCAGAGATGAGATCAGATTACTATGCCTACAGTGAAGCCATGGATTCCTATTTCCTTCAGGTTTTTGCACTTGCATGAAATTTCCATTTCTGTGTCCTCATTTGCCCTCTCTGTGTAGTAAAAGCCAAGCAGCACCAAAATAATGATCTTGATAGTTACCCCTGACTCCCAAAGGACTTTGGACTTCTTGTTTATTACTCACAGTGATCAAGAGTGTGTGGGGCAGTGGTATATAATAGCATTTCTTTATTTCAATTTCTGCAGCTGACACAAAGCGCAAAGTGGAGGAGATCTCTGAAGAGCTGAACACATTAGGCACACGACTGTGGAATGAGCCAGACCGTAACTCTGCTGTTCAGGATGCAGATGGAAATGGTAGAGCATCATTGCCCTTGGCAACTTTGTGCTTTCTGTACTACAGCTCCTGTCAGCCCCAATATGGCCAGTGATGAGGGCTGGTGGGAATTGTAGCCCAAACCGTTTGGCAGTTGGAAAGGCTAAAACAGGATCACAAAGATGTTTCTGAAATAAGAGAAAATGGAAATAAAATATTAATAGTGTGGTAAGGATCTTTAAGTTGGATTAATTGTCTAGAAAGCAGGTAACTACATAATATATAACAAGCTGCCAGACCCTTTTGTGGAAATGACTGGTAGTAGTAAAGATTCAGGCTCCTTTAATGGAGTTTGTGCAGGGAAATATGCAAGCATCATTAAAATCATATACTGGAAAAATATACTTGCTGCTTTCAAACATATATATCTAATACACTGTCAGGTTCCCTAACTTATAACTAACTACATTTCACAGCTCAACCAAAAAATATCTTGGTGTCTTGGCTTTTAGGCCTGTTCCTGGGGATATTTGGGGTGCTGATTCAAAATATTACCTTTGATAGTCCACATCAGCTCTAGTTTCTTAGATATGGTTATCATGGTTTTCTATAGGAGAGCAGATGATGATTGGTAGGTAACATAAATTGTGTATCAAAATCTAGAGCTGATAGGGGAAATTTGGTGCCATTTCTGAAATCAGCAGGTCAACTATTTGTTAGCAGACTAACATTTGAGGCACCAAATGTACGGACGGTATGTTGGCCAGTGTTTCAGGCATCAGGGCTCCAGGTGGCTTTACTTACTTCCATCTTTCTCACAATAAAAAAGAGGGAAGAAGTACATGAGTCAATGTGTGATCACAAAAACCAAGGAGTTGTTGGTGTCAGAGGGGACCAGCTGCCTAGTCGTATCCCTCATAAATGTCTATGCATTGTTTTCCACACAATCTGGTTGGGAAACCATGTTTTGTTGTGACAAAAACGTAAACAATTTTCCTTGACTAAATATTACAAAATAAATGAACAGCTGTTGTGCAACGCTCTGGTACGACAGTCTCCTAATCCATGGTGGCTGGTGGCAACATGATGGATAAATCTGCACTGGGTTTACTCAAAATTTGAAAGGAGTTATTCTCAAGGTGCCGAGCTTATATTGACAGCAGGATTCAAAGCTGTGGATAGTTCTTTTACATTTCAAACTAAAACATAGAGGAGGTTCACTGCCCTACTGGCACGGAAGCCATCATTTATCCTCAGCACCAGATGGCCAGATGCATGCCGAGCTAAAATGAGCTTTAATGGTAGCTCGTATTTACAGCTAGAGGGCTGAGGTGCTTCTCATCACTGGAAATTCTGCTCAAGTCAGTTGACTTTGAGATATGTGGCAGTTCTGCAAAATGCTGTGAATAAGTCCTGTTGCTTCCTCTCAACTCATACTGTTTTGTGTTGTTGTTACTGGTTTGTTCGATGACCCTAGCTCCTTCTCCCCCTCCTGAGACTAAACAAGACGATGACACCAATTTCTGGGAGGGAGTAATGCGTGGAGATGGGAAAGCATCCCAGATGCCAAAAGACACAAAGGTAATACTTAATTGTAACCGTTGCTTCCATCTTCCCCAGAGGCCTCTCTTATCCATACATCTGAAATACTCCAAAAACTGAAACTTTTTGTTGCCTAAATACAACAAAATTTGACAGGTATTCAGCTGTTTCATATTGAAAAAAATAGCCATTTTTCAAAACCAGAAGTGCACTTCCAATCACTTCCTTTTTTTTCTTTTGTTTTCTTCCTCCAGGCTCTCCTGGTGTTTTTTACTTCAACTCCCACCTAACAGCCAATAAGCTGGCTGGGATTTTTGGGAGTTGAGTCCAAAACACCTGGAGGACCTAAATTTGCCCATGCCTGTGCTAACATATGCCACAGCATGGAGTATCTAAATATATCTGTTAAAAGTTTAGTATGACTGAAGGGTTAAATGCATCTGTATTTTGTGTATAGCATGTGCAGCACCAAAGAAAATGTGGAAAATCAATCCTTCTGGTGGAACGACTAGCAGGGCTCAAGGGCTTGTGCATTGCAGAAAGGGTTCACCATTTAATCCCACTATGATATGGCTCCTGTGGATAGTACTCCAACCCATTCCTCTTATGATCTCTTTTGCAGGAGGAAGAATCAATCCTAAACACAGAAGAAAGTCATCTGGCAGGTAAATTGCAATGGTCTAAAGCAGTGTTTCTCAATCTACTCCTCCAGGTGTCCTGGACTTCAGCTCCTACAATTCTTAACAGCTGGTAAATTGGTAGGGATTTCTGGGAGCTAAAGTCCAAAACACCCAGAGGTGCAGAGTTTGAGAAACACTGGTCTAAAGAGTACGAGATAAAAGGATGTTATTGGGAAAGTTACATGAATCCTCCTTTACCTCCAGTGGCAATGCTGCTGAAAATCTCCAACTAGGCAGAGGATAGGAAGAGTCAGAGTGGGTGTAAAAAGATATTTATTCATTGTGTTACTATCCTTAGGACCAGAATGAAAAGCTTATATGTATAAAATTGTGGTCCTGTGCATGAAAGATGACATAAAATTCAGCACACTGGGCACCCCCAGAGTATACATGTATAGTCTAATTTTAAAGCAAGTTTCTGATCCTTTAGGCAGTGGAAAGACACATGTATGGGTAATGCCTGGTGAAAGTTCAAATGTTTAATGGAAGATCAAGCCCTTATTGGTAAGAAATGTGATATATTTTATGCAGAGAAAATTTCACAGGACTTTACACGCTTCCGAATTCAGCTCTGTGTTTATTAGCTTACGTCTATTAGTCTGAACTCCTGCCAGCCACATGTCTCCAAAAGAATATAATACATGTTGCTTGGATCTTTCTAGATTTCAAGAAAAAAATACACTTTAAAATTATCCGGAATCCTGGAGATCTGGTTCAGTTCATTCACGATTTGAAGGAGAGCGCCAGGAAGGTAAGATTTTATGACAAAACATTCCATCTGAAGATGGGCTGAGGCTCAGGGTTTCCGCTGAATAAATGAGGTGCACATCTTCATAGCTTCTTATTCCCACCCTGATAAAGCAATAATAAAAATGTGTGCAAATACAGCTGATTTTTAATGCAAGTTCTTATGAGCACAAGCCCTGTTTTTTGACTCCCCATTACCTTCTAGATCAGAGCTGGGCAAAATCAAGCCCTCTAGATGTAATTGGATTTATATATTTATTTACTATTATTTATATACCACCTTTCTTACCCCTGTGGGGGACTCAAGGCGGTTTACAACATATTAATGGCGAAAATTCAATGCCAACATACATATAATAGAAACATTGTAATAACTGAACACTGACATATACCTATAAATTAAAATAATTAAAACCATTAAAAAATAGGCATAAACAACATTTAAACATTAAGACAAAGCATTAAAAACATCCTAATATAAATATCCTAATATAAATATAAAAGGTGGTGAGAATATACAGAAGATAGGAGGGATAAAAATATAGAAGATAGCTTTGATGGTGTGGTGAATGAATTAGAAACAGACATCCTGAGGAGTGAGGTTGAATGGGCCTTAAGAAGCATTGCTAACACCAAGGCAGCAGGAGACGATGGGATCCCAGCTGAACTGTTAAAAATCTTGAAAGATGATGCTATCAAGGTGATGCATGCCATATGCCAGCAAATATGGAAAACACAAGAATGGCCATCAGATTGGAAAAAATCAATTTACATCCCCATACCAAAAAAGGGAACTGCTAAAGAATGTTCAAACTTCCGTACAGTGACACTTATTTCCCATGCCAGTAAGGTAATGCTCAAGATCCTGCAAGGCAGACTTCAGCAATACATGGAGTTAGAGCTGCCAAATGTCCAAGCTGGGTTCAGAAAAGGCAGAGGAATGAGAGACCAAATTGCCAATATCCGCTGGAAGCCAGGGAGTTTCAGAAAAACATCTACTTCTGCTTTATTGACTACTCTAAAACCTTCGACTGTGTGGACCATAACAAACTGTGGCATGTACTTGGTGGTATGGGGATACCAAGTCACCTTGTCTGTCTCCTGAGAAATCTGTATAAAGACCAAGTAGCCACAGTAAGAACAGACCACGGAACAACAGACTGGTTCAAGATTGGGAAAGGAGTACGGCAGGGCTGTATACTATCGCCCTACCTATTCAACTTGTATGCAGAACACATCATGCAACGTGCGGGTCTTGACGAATCCAAGGATGGAGTTAAAATTTCTGGAAGAAACATTAACAACCTTAGGTATGCAGATGATACCACTCTGATGGCTGAAAGTGAGGAAGAGCTGAGGAGCCTTATCACCAAGGTGAAAGAAGAAAGTGCAAAAGCTGGGTTGCAGTTAAATGTCAAGAAAACCAAAATCATGGCAACCAGACCGATTGACAACTGGCAAATAGAGGGAGAAAACGTGGAGGCAGTGACAGACTTTATATTTCTAGGTGCAAAGATCACTGCAGATGCAGACTGCAGCCAGGAAATCAGAAGACGTTTACTTCTTGGGAGGAGAACAATGGCCAACCTCTATAAAATACTGAAAAGGAAAGACATCACACTGGCAACGATGGTCCGCATAGTCAAAGCAATGGTATTCCCCATAGTAACCTATGGATGCGAGAGCTTGACTATAAGGAAGGCTGAGCGAAGGAAGATAGACGCTTTTGAACTTTGGTGCTGGAGGAAAATCCTGAGAGTGCCTTGGACGGCAAGAAGATCCAACCAGTCCATCATCCAGGAAATAATGCCCAACTGCTCACTGGAGGGAAGGATATTAGAGGCAAAGTTGAAGTATTTTGGTCACATCATGAGAAGACAGGAAAGCTTGGAGAAGATCATGATGCTGGGGAAAATGGAAGGAAAAAGGAAGAGAGGACAACCAAGGACGAGATGGATGGACGGTATCCTTGAAGTGACTGGCTCGACCTTGAAGGAACTGAGGGCGGTGATGGCCGACAGGGAGCTCTGGCGTGGACTGGTCCATGAGGTCACAAAGAGTCGAAAACGACTGAACAAGTGAGACGACGACGACGAATATAAATATTAAAATCATATCATCCAATTATCGTGCACTATGGCCATTCAGATTGTCATGGCACATAGGTAAAGGTAAAGGTTTTTCCCTTACATTAAGTCTAGTTGTGTCTGACTTGGGCGGTTGGTGCTCATCTCCATTTCTAAGCCGAAGGGCCGATATTGTCCATAGACACCTTCAAGGTCATGTGGCCGGCATGACTGCATGAAGCGCTGTTACCTTCCCGCCGGAGCGGTACCTATTGATCTCCCATATGCATGTTTTCAAACTGCTAGATTGGCAGAAGCTGGGGCTAACACCAGGAGCTCATCCAACTCCCTGGATTCGAACCACTGACCTTTCGGTCAGCAAATTCAGCAACTCTGGTTTAATCCACTGGTCCACCAGGAGCTCCGTAATTGCACATATCTCCTAATTATTCTTTGCACTGCATTACTGATCAAAGGCTTGGTCCCACACCACGTCTTTGTTTTCTTCCTTCCCTTGATCTTAATCAAATTTACCAATGCTGAAGAGTAATGGGAATCTCAGTTGATAATGTCTATGGGTATTGCCTTCCTTGTCTTAGACTGGTCTGTGTAATCTGTGTGGAACATCCTATAAAAAGGTATGTTTTGGATCGCACTTCCGGAACAGTTTGGGCCTTCGGTATTAGTATGGTTGTTGTCATATTGCTTTAAAATCTCCTTCAATTGAGGCTTTTAAACAAAGGTTGGATAACCATCTCTCTGGGGTGTTTAGCTGTGAGTTTCTGGGTTAGCCCAGATGGTCCTGGGGGTGCCTTGCTACTCTGCTTGGTTTGTGCCCCGTCTTTCTCCTGCCAAGGCAAGATACGGATGAAAACACATTCTGTGTCTGACTTAGATCATCCAGACTTCACCTTACCTTTCAGTTTCTGAGTTGCCATTTCTTCCTCCAGAATAAGGAGAAGACTAGTGAATCAGAAGCAAGTGCACAAGATACCTCACCCAAAAAAGAGCCAAAAGGAGAAAGGGAGAAGCCTAATGAAGGAGCCCAGGAAGAGGAGGAGGAGGATGAAGAAGAACTGCTGGGGAAGTTCGAGAAGGAGCTGGAAGACATCCTGCTACAAAAATCTGAAATGGCCGAACTAAAGGAAGAGGTGAAATCTGAGATGGAGAAGGAGTTTGATCACATCATTAATGAGGTAAAGATCTGTGAAGACAGATATGGGAAAGAGTTTTAAAAAATACAAAACACATTGCCCAGAATCCCATAGAGGTCATGCTACTTAAGGGATTCTAGGAGTTACATTCTCAAAAAATATGTACAATCTCTGTGTGGCTTCTTTTCTTTCCCTTCTATGCTGGATTCTTGAAAACAACGAAGTAGATATGGAGCCAATATTTGATGTTGCTTTTCTTTTAGTTATTATTTGCACACCCAGTGCCTTATATATGAGAAGAGGCTAAAACATTTCAGTATTCTTTTGATTAAGCAAAAAGGGTGAAAGGAGGAGAGAGACAAAACTGATCTACAAAAAGGATGAAGAGGAAAGGAAATCTGATTTTGTTCTATGAAATTGATAGTGATTGGTTCAGAATTGAGAATATGGTGTAGTATTTCACATAATATGCAAAAGGTTCTTGTAGCACCTTTGAGACTGAGGGATGGAAATTGGTAGCTTTTGCAGACATTTTCCTCGGATGAATGGGATGAGGAGTGGACTTTTCACTTCATGCATCTACTTAAGTCTATGAAAACATACACTATCAACATCTTTTTCTCAATTAGTATCAAAGGTGCTACAAGATCCCTTTGCGGACTGATATTCCAGACTAATCCAAATACGTATTTCAATCTTCTTCATACAATACATGGATTATATGAAGTAATGCCTCCAGATATATAATCCTGCCTGTACACTGAACTGTGTGTCATAGATCATGGCATTAAAATCTGTTATGTTTGGTGTAGAAAAGAAGATTGTGTTCTTGGTGGTAACCCCAACAAAGATATTTTCTTCCTATCCATGTGCCCTTTTTGTGCAGGTACTTAGACATGCCATAAAAGGCTTTCTGTATAAAGCCGCCTTCTTTTGAAGTTGTCCTTAGCTTAAGTTTTTCCATTGTGGTAGGAACTGAGCGAGTCTCAGTTTGTTTCTCCAAAAATCTTAGCTTGTTTTTTTTTTTTTGTCCTCCGACTATAAACTTAACAGGTGAAAGATGAGCTAGAAACAGAAGGCCTGAAAGGAGAGTTTGATCGAAAACAAGCCTCTAAGTCTTTGGCATCAACCCTCAACAAGCTTATTGACAAGCTGGATTCAGGCAAAGCCCCAAATAAAGGAGATAAAGAGCAAGAGCAGAAACCAGAAGAAGATGAAGAGGAGGAGGAAACACCACTGGATGGAGGAGATTCTGCTAAAGAAGATGCAGCCAGGGCAGCCAGTGGTATGTTTTCTTATAGATGGTGTAGAGTTCATTGTTTTGAGTATTGATACAGATGAGGATAGTATGTTTGTTTGGTGTAGAGATTTTGATTGACAAGCTAAACTTTGGGTATATCACACACTCTCAGCTTCAGAGGAAGCCAATAGCAAATCTTCTCTGAATCAATGTTGCCAAGAAAGCTCTGAGATAGGGCCACAGTAAGTTGGGGATGACATCAACAGTTTGAGGATCTGTCTGCAATAGCCAGCAGGAGGCACTATTTTGCTGTGAACTTTAAGGATTTTGCTTTAAAGATTCACTTGCTAATTCGATCAAACAAGAAAAGATGAACAAGACTTGTTCTAAATAACTGCTACTGACCAGCAAATGACATAGCTAGAAAATACCTAGGAAGACTTAGGGATGGAGCATACCTATGATCTTATATGGAGCTTGATCTTAGGGTTATTATTACCTGTCTTTACACATGTTCCTAAAGTTCTCGCAGGAAAATGGATTGGGAGATTGCTAAAGATACTTAGGGTAGTAACAAATATTTGGGTACATGTCTTGTGATATAACTAGCAAAATTTCAATGTGTCTTGGTGGTGGGGCAAGGATTCTTCTGAGACAGATTTGCTGATTACTTAAATATTTATAAGAACTGTGTTCTTCCTTCTCCCTACTCTTGATCAAGAATACACTTTGGGGAAACTTTTTTGGTTATGAAATCTGTTGCTGGGGAAAAGTCTCTTCGTAGTGAAATTTGTCAACTCCCTGGGATTAATAAATCTGCTGCTTCTGCTGCTGTCGCTACTTGGTCATTTTGTCACTACCAACCACGTAAACAGCTGGGCCTCATAATCAAACATCTCAACTTTTACCTTTGAATGTTTTATTTCTTTATGGTATTTATATCCCTCCCTTCTCACCCCAAAGGGGACTCAGAGCAGCCTTACAATAGGCAATAATTCAATGCCAAAAAAATAAACCAATTTTCATCAATTTCCTTTCACACAAGCATTATGGAATGATTGTCAGATGTCTGAGTAGGCACTACAGAAGTGTAAGCAGGGTCTTTCCCCCTTTCCAACGTAATGATCCTATGGGTCTTAGCATGACCATGAATGTTTTACTGAAAGGACAAAATATCTTCTTATTGGTTCCCTCTCTTCAGGCCCCATACAGTATCTTTTTAACATAATAAATAAAACCCAACAGAGTTTTCTCTCACCAAGCCAAACATTTCCCCAGAAGTTCAAAATAAATACATCAAAGTGAAGATTTCTCCTTATGTCTAGTCTTTGGATCAAATTCTGGTTAAATCTGATAAATTAATGAAACATAAAACACAAGCCCACACAACAAAAATTTCCACAGTTGATTACAGGTGCAAAGTGGAAGCTCACTTTCATTATATGAAAGTTCATAGCCTTAGCCAAATGTGACCTATTGCTATATTAAGATATTAGGAAGCGTTGCTACTGGCTAATTTGGCAGCTTGTCCCTTATTACTCAAGCAAAAAGGTTAATTGTTCCACATAATAGGGTGCTGTTATACCAGTGGTTCTCAACCTGTGGTTCCCAGATGTTTTGGCCTACAACTCCCAGAAATCCCAGCCAGTTTACCAGCTGTTATGATTTCTGGGAGTTGAAGGCCAATGGGTTGAAGGGACCCATGGGTTAAGAACCACTGTTATACAGTAATAAGGGGAAGAAAGAGAACATGCTGTTTATAACATTTGAATTAATAGGCAGGAAATGACAGGGAAAGGATGAAAGCATGGTATCTCATCACTTTCTAACTGCTTATTTTGAAGTTTTCCATTTATTCTGGCTAATGTGTGTATGTCGCAAATAAAAAAATGTTGTTCTTGCTTATTTTGCACACTACTTCCTCTTAGCCATAGGGAAGGCTCTGCACTGAAACTTTTATTTCCTTGTTCAGCTCTCCAACTTTGCTTCTGAAATACTCTTCCAGCACTATCCAAACATTTTCTAGTCTTAAGGGCTAGAGATGTGTTCTTGGGTTTTGAAGCTTAGGGACTCAGGGTTTTGAAGTTAAGGCCCCTGGTTATTATTTCCTGCACAAGCCCCTTCCCCAGCTGAATGTGGCCCACTAGTCTAAAACTGCATTCTGCCTGCTGCTGGGCAGTCATAAGCAGGAGCCAGAACCTGGAGAATAGTGGTGGATAACAGTGTACAGCTAGTGGGCTATATTCAGTTTGGGTGGATCAGAAGCAAAGCTGATGTGGCTCATTGGCTGATCACTACACCTTTCTGGGTCTTCTTGCCTTCCTTTTCCTCTGCTGTCCAGGGCTCTTCTGCTTTTGCAAGGGTGCTTTGAAGGCCTTAATATTGTGCTCAAAATGCCTTGGTACAAATGTTGTTGTCCTAGATCTCATTGGCATAAGAGAGGCTCTCATTCTTTAGGTAGCCCTTGCGAGCAGATCCAGCCAGCTTGTGCTTCAACTTTCCTCCCGCAAATGCCAATTCATTGATACGCCCTTGTCCCCTTTCTGTCTCAGATGGCAACGCGGACGGGCGCGTGAAAGTCAGGGTCACTAAAGTCAAGCCAGGTAGCGCTCGACAGAAGGAGCTGCGAGTCCAAGAGATGAGCAGGGACAACCCGCAGCTGCGCCACATAGAGAGTGTGGTTAAGGACCTGTTGGAGAAGGAAGGCCTGAAGGCAGAAGGTAATGCAGCCATGCCACTTGGGCAGGGAGGGCAATAGGTATTGCTCGGAGCCTTTGCTGGGCTAGGTGCCATAGGCAGAGTTCAGGCAGGGACGCAAGGTCACCAGAGGATTCCCATTGCAAACTTGCAAAATGGAGTCATGGGCTACCCTGATCCTGAGCTGATAATCTCAAGACATTATCTGATTAATGATCTTCCGAGAAGGTTTTTGAGGCCATGATTGCCAGCATTCAATTTGGAGGCCATAGCTCACTGGGAGATCATTTGTGATTTTCACACACACACTTTCTTGTTCCACCTGTGAAACTCAAACTGAATAGGATTTTTGGAACCTGAAAAAGAGCTCTGCCTGGAGATCATGGAAGGCTCCAGGCTTAGTGGAAGAAGATGTTACATATTCAATGCCAAGATCTCACATATTAAATGTCAGGATGCCTGCTTACTACATAAAATGTATTTGTTTAGGGAAATACAGAATGGGCAAATAATGTTTTTTAAAGGGTGATCAGAGTAACCATTGCTGGCAACTCCTTGACATACATATTCATCTTGAAATTTAAAAGAAAAGCGAAAAAAAACTTAACCAGATGTGTTGAGTCATGCTGTCCTTTAAGGGACTAATATTGAAATAGGGGATTAAGACTTGATGTTTAAAATGAATTTTCAGAAAACAGTAGATCCAGGTAAGAAATACAGGAAACAACATATCTTTTTCAGGAAATATCCTTGACCTCTAAGGTAGGGAAAAATAGATGATTTGTAAGAGAAATTGATTTTGAAAGGTGCCTTTAGATTATGTACATAGATTTTTAAAAAAAATAGCATATGTGATCCTCAACCAATATTTTTCGAAATTGGAATATCAAAATAAGGTGCTCAGAGAAATCTATAAATACTATGAGATTTGGACTGCACTGAATAATCCATTCTCTGGGTTGTTGTATGTCTTTCGGGCTGTGTGGCCATGTTCCAGAAGCATTCTCTCCTGACGTTTCGCCCACATCTATCAGAGGTTGTGAGGTATGGATAAACTAAGTAAGGGAAGGAAAGAATATATATATCTGTGTAGAGTTCCTGCTCACCCATCTACTGCATCTAAATTAGATATATATTGGGCAAGGCCTGATTTACTTAATTTTGAATTCTTATTAGATTGCATTCAAGTGAGTAGCAAATTCATGCCGAGTCTCAGAATTCTTGACTATCAGTGGTTTGTCCTTCTACAGGGGGAGGGGGTGTCCATCACAAAGACAATGACTATTTTGTTGTAATTTATTGAAGAGCTATATTTTTTATATCTTATACAGTTTTAATTGTTTGACTGTATGCTCTATGATACCTGACGGTTTGATTTATATTCCAAGGCAACGTCTTTTGTTTAATTTACATGTATAATTGTCTTAATGTTGAATTGATGGCATTGAATGTTTGCCAATTTTATGTTTTATATTGGAAGCCGCCCTCGGTCTCTTCGGGGAGAGAGGTTAAAATATTATTATTATTATTATTATTATTATTATTATTATTATTATTTTATTATGACACAACAAACAAGATAGATATGCTGGATTTCATATCACAAAATCACAAGTCCAACACTTCCCAAGTGTCTAGGACTGTGTGATATATTTTCGGATGATGCGCGCAGATCCCAGCAGGGTAGCCTTTTGCAGTTGGCAGATCGTAATTTTGTCAATGTCTATTGTTTCCAAATACCGGCTGAGATCTCGGAATGGTTAAGCCCCCCCACCACGTCAAGGTGGCACCTGCGGAGGGGATTATTATTATTATTATTATTATTATTATTATTATTATTATTATTATATTGTATGACACAACAAACAAGATAGATATGCTGGATTTCGTATCACAAAATCATAAGTCGAACACTTCCCAAGTGTCTAGGACTGTGTGATGTATTTTCGGATGATGCGCGCAGATCCCAGTAAGGAGGCCTTTTGCAGTTGTTGTTGTTGTTGTTGTTGTTATTATTATTATTATTATTATTATTATTATTATTATTATTATATTTTGGGTATAAGTCTGCTGAGAAGGAGGAATGTTGCGGCAGGCTTTGCATCAGAATCCAAAACATATTTGTCCCCAACAAGCCTGAAGATTAAGCCCTTCCACTACGTCAATCTAAAGCTAACATCAAAACTAAAGACTAGTGAAATTGCCACATCCTGGCCAATGTGAATGAGCAGAGCTGACACTATCCATCATTTCCTTCCCAACTGTATGATTGCTCTCTTAGTTATATTTGGCTGGGCTTTTGGCTTATTTGACTCTTCCTCTTGAAAGTATAAACGCTGGCAAGTCCAGTGTTTGTTTTGTTGAAGGGCATAACTGCATATGTGTGCATGCACATCCATTCTGTCCCATTCAGCCACGAGGGGGAAGGGGGACGTCCAGCCTGGTTTCAGATGACTCAGCTCAGTCACTTCTCCTTTTCAGCCTCTTTTAGTATTAAGAACTACAGACAGTTTAATTCTAGGGAGTCCACATGCTTTCTCACATTTAACCATTTGCATGTGATTCCTCGTGTTCAGAAGAGGAGAAAAAGGACAAGTAACATGAAAGCCTCCAGGACTTACCTTCGCTTAGCCTAGAGCAGTGGTTCCCAACCTTTGAGCCTCCACGTGTTTTTGACTTTACCTCCCAGAAATCCCTGCCAGTTTACTAGCTGTTAGGAACTGTGGGAGCTGAAGTTCAAAACACCTGGAGGCCCAAAGGTTGGGAACCACTTTCCTGGAGTCATGTTGACCTTTTTGTTCTCCAGTTGAAAGAGCTATCAAACTGCCCTTCTGACCTCACTTTCCCCCACTGTTTTGGGATTTGAGGGCCACAGAGTTGAGTGGTCTGTCAAAATGTCCCAGTTTCTCATCTCCCTCAATGATAGCCATAGTGTATGTGTCACCCAGCCTTGTCATAGTTAGCAGCTATCTGCTCATTCTACTCTTAATGGATAATTGTCTTTTAATGTGTGGGGAAACATTGAACTCAACGGTGACATATTCAATTTCTAATTGAAGTGATATGCTTAGGAGATCCAAGGAGAAAATCTTGGGAAGAATTACTTTTTGAACTACATTTCCAAAAATCCCTTGCATTGGCTGAGTTGTAGTTATCCCCCGCTTTTTTTCAAGTTCTGATGTAAGATGATGCTTGGTTTGAACTTACATGAATTGACTTTGTAAGCCTCTGCATGTATCTTTGCTGCTACTTGGAGCCAGAGTCCCTCTTATCTCTTGCCATTGCTTCTCTTTTTAAAGAAGAACATAATTCTTTATTGGCTTTGAATAAGCAAAAGATCCTTACTATGTTCATATACCTTCATAGGCCACTTTCATAAATGTGAATTGTTAAGCTAAGCATTTCTTAACTTTAGTGTATTCCAAATGTTTTAAACTTCCATGCCCATCAACCTCAGCCAGCATAGTCACTCATGAAGACTGCTGAGAGTTGCTGCTAAGCAATACCTAGAAGGCATCAGGTTGAAGATGGCTGCTCAAATGTTTGTGGAGGGCTGCCTAATGATTGTTTTGTTTCCTGTGTAACTGATAGGTAAAATTGAAATCAAGATAGTGACGACAGGTGGCTTGGGGGATGACGATGACACTCACTGGCTGTCAGAAGAGGACACCAAGAACCTCAAGGATATTTTCTTCAACATTTTGGTGAGGACCAAGATACGACATATTCTCCTCTTACCTTAGGGTTGGGGGCAATAATGTTCATGTGCTTGTTTTTCTTGGCAGCGGTGGCCTTTTTTCAAAGGAAGATGAACAGTACCTAAATTGATGAATTTTGAAGATCAGGCATCCTCGAACTGCAGCCCTCCAGCTGTTTGGGCCTCCGACTCCCAGAATTTCTGACCATTGAACAAGCTGGCTAGGACTTCTGGGAGCTGGAGGCCAAAACAGCTAGAGGTCCTCAGATTGAGAATGCCTGCCTTAGCGATTGTTTGGGGAATACAGAGCCGATTCTCACAATTGAATCCCTCAGAGCAGTGAGGGTATGTGACCCAACAATATCTGGAGAATCTCAGTCACAATTAATTTTATGTATGGTTTGTTGGAATGAGTGTCAATTGTGTAACTCGCATTCCTTTCAACAAGTTCCTGAACAGAATTGTTTTCCAGTGAAATGTGAGCAGCAGCACTTCCCTGCATTCTTGTGTCTTTACAGGAAGGGGTGAGAGGCATTGGGAGTGTTGAAGGCTTGCCATTTTGCTTTTCCCTATAATTTCTTGGGTTCACAGTGGTTCCTAGAGTTCATCATTTTCTGGACACATAGGTGCTGGTGGTGGTAGATTTCTCATGGTCTTGTTCTTCCTCCCATAGATCCAGGGTACAGAGGAAGCTCACAAGGAACAGCGGCGCCAGCGTCAGCTGGAAGACAACTACCGTTTTGTGTGGAGACGCAACCAGGAGGATCTACCAACTACTGGTGGCACGGATTCAGATGAATTGGATTTCTGAACCTCACTGGTCAATAGGACTTTGCCAACCATGGCTGCTCCCAAGGAGGATCGATAATTTTCCACAGTGATCAGAATTCCACTTGAATGCTCACAAAGCAAGCAGCCAGTTCAAGGGGCATCTTGGCTCTCAGGTGCAAAATATCTTCTTTAGACTGACAGTTGTCATGCCAAGTTTTGCTAAGGCATCTTCACCACCTTTCTTCATCATGTCACAAAGATGTCTGTCGGCTGTCTCCAATAGTACTGTGGCCTTTTTTCAGAGCCTAAACTTTTGTGCCCTCCAGTGCCGAGCTATTGGCTGCATCCTCCAGCTCCCAGCCAGCTATGCTTGGCTGGAAGAGGAGAAAAGCCAGGGTGCCCCCTGCCCCAGTGGAAGTTAAGGGCAGATCCAATTCTCCTAACCTGAGACTGTTAATCCCCACCCTGCTCCAGAGTCCCTACCAAAAAGCTCTTCAATTCAGTGAATGGTGAAATCAGGGTAAAGAACCTTTGTTTCTTAATGCCTTGTATATTTGGATAAATTCTTACCTCTTCACCCCACCCCACCCTGGTCTGGTTTGTGTAAATGGTGTCACCTGTGTGCCTTGAAATGTCAAACTGAAAGGAGAGGACTAGTATCGTTATTTTGTTTAGGCCTCTTCTCAAATCCTCTCCCCTTTTTGGCTTTCTGTCTGAAAGTTCATGAATTGAGCACAAATAAGCTCCATGTTGTACTGGCATTCTTTGTGACCAACTTCTCTGATGCTGCTCCAAGGTCATGTGTAAGCTGGTGGTTTGAGCTCTCAAGCCCAGCAAAGAGAATGCAGAATGATGTGGAAGAAAGGTATTGTGTACTGCTTTCCCTTGTTACATTGTTTCATCTCTGCTAGGGCTCTAGGAATAGAACATGAACTGAGTAAAAAAAAAATAGTCCAGCCTCTTCAAAGGAGCCCTACAGACAGGGGTAGCTGTTCCTTCTGTGAAAACTCAAGCCACAAACCTGGCTGGAAACTCTTTCAGTAAGATGATGAATCCAGGTCAAACACAGAACAATCAAAACTACTTAATGGGTGACTGGAAAGAAGGAATTGCTCCCCCAGGAAAGAGGTGAGGCTGGAAGAATCCAGCCATCTCTCTTGGCACATCAAGGACTATTCACAACTTCTCTTTTCTATCAATAAATCCAGATCACCCAAGCCTTGAATTTGGAAATTTGTTTTCTTGGTTGTTTCAGGGAAAAGACTTCTGAGCAGGGCAATGAATCATCTATGTATTGAAAAATCTTGTTCTGACCCACTTAATAGTGTTCATGAATGCAAATTTTTTGGAACATTTAACTACAATACATTTAAAATAAGCAATACTGTTCTGTACTGCAGGGTTATCACATTCAGAAACGCTGACACAGTGAAGAAAAGCAGGAGGAGCTTCCTTGCTGAGTGAAACTTTATAATTGCATGGACTGTGAAAAGACCTTCACATATAGTCGCATAATCTTGATAAACGTAATAGAATTCACATTGAAGAGAATGATGGTAATGAATGCGATTTCCTGCTTCTTGGCAGGGGGTTGGACTGGATGTCCCATGAGGTCTCTTCCAACTCTACTATTCTATGATTCTATGAAGCCATATCTGCTCTGAGCCCAGTGCTTGTTTGACAGCTTATTTTCTGCCTCTCAGGCCAATGTTGGATATTGGATTCACCACTGTTCATGTTGGCTAGGGCTGGTAGAAGTTGTTGTCAAGCGTTCACAATGTGCTCATCTAGTTACCTGCAATCCTTTCCATTATAACTGGGTGAGAATCATTCTTGCCTCTTCATATTGATAACAGTAATTCCAGACCTCCTTTACCAGCACAGTCAATGGTAAGTAATGCTAGAAATGGCATTTCAGCAATATTTGGAGGACCACATCACCCCTCTCTCCTTGTACTAGATGAAAAGGAGTAGTAATTCTTCAGACGTTCCCTGACCTTCCTTGCTTCTTTTGAAACAAAGCATCCAGTGACTCTGATCTTCAAATGCTCACTGCCTTCTTTGCGGCTGAGAAATTCAGATGATGAACAGGAAACTGTTAATTTGTGTTTTAACCTTTACTCCTTCAAAAGAGTATATGTGGTCCAGTATATACATGAAATGTGGGGGCTGCATGAATAAGTAGGCAGAATACAGGCTCATTCAATAATAATGCTGTTTCAGCTGGCAAAGGTTGCATGTCCATTTGTTGTGTGCCTTCAAATCATTTCTGACTCATGGCGACCCTATCACTCGGGCTGAGAATGTGCGACTTTTCCAGGGTTACCAGTGGATTCTCATGGCCAAACAGATTTGAATCCTGGTCTCCAGAATCATAGTCCAACCCTCAAATCACTATGCCATGAATATCAATTTGTGTCTGCTAATGTTTTAAACCTTTTCTATACAATCATCAAAGCTGAAGTAGTACCAAGTTCTTTTTAACTTTGCCAAGCAAATATAGAAAAATATGGAAGTTGTGAATACACATACACAATCAATCATTGCTTATTTTCATGTATGTTCAACTTCTCAATTGCAATCTATTGCTTGCTCTGCCTCTTAGCCCTTGGGCAGAGCAAGCATTGCCAGAAGGAGGACATTTGGGACTAGAAGGAGAAGCTCCTCTGAGAACATTGCAATCTCATTTGAAATTTGGTGTGTGTCTTAAAACTGATATTCAGATTTTTCCAGAGGTTGTGAAACAGGATGACAAAACATTGAAGAAATCTTGCTCACTATTTATGGAAATTCAAAGAAAGGAATATATGAGGGAAGAAAGGAAAGAAGAAAAAAGCTGGAAGCCAGTTTTCTGGGAATACCTGAACTAAATTGCTTAAAGAGGATTCGAGACGGCTCCTGTATTGGTGTTGGGATCGGCATATTGTTCATATTGCTGTGTGCTATATTGAAGGTGTTGGGATCAGCATATTGTTCATATTGCTGTGTGCTATATTGAAGGTGTTGCCATTTCCTATTATTTCTACATATTGCACTATATGTCTGGTACTACCACTTTTTTGCAGCAAAAAAAAAATCAAAATATTGCCTTTTAAGGATCTCAGTGTACACTGTTGTTGCAGTGCCCTTTCTCTTCATTATTCCTGCCCGCATTGCAACTTGGTCCAGTGCAGAATTGCTAGAGCCTCCAGATGGCGTAGTGGACTAAGTGACTTGAAGGTTGGGTTGCTGACCTGAAAGCTGCCAGGTTTGAATCCCACCCGGGGAGAGTGTGGATGAGCTCCCTCTATCAGCTCCAGTTCCATGCGGGGACATGAGAGAAGCCTCCCACAAGGATGGTAAAAACATTTTTAAAAATCCGGGCGTCCCCTGCAGACGGTCAATTCTCTCACTCCAGAAGCGACTCGAGTTGCTCCTGACATGAAAAAAAGTGCAGAATTGCTTGTAAATCATTAGCATAGGCTCCAAGGAAGAGTTGAAGGAGGAAGCCGAGAACCGTTTAGATTCCATTTTTAACTGGGATAAAGTACTGTTGTTTAGAAATCCTGTGTTTACCCAGAAATTCATTATCATAATCTTCCTCAATTCAGTTCTTTCTACATGCATCAGGTTCTTTGTAGCCTAGCAATTCTGGATTACACCAGAATGGGGAAGGCTTATCCATGCCATTGCTGAGAAATGAATAATAATCCCACCCCATCCCCAAGTGTTTCCCCGAGATCTTCCATAGCAGAAATGCTGGGGAACAGACATTCTTCCTGATCTTATTAGACTGCAATTGCCATCATTGTTGACCATTGGATATGCTGTCTAGAGTAGAGATTTAAGTTTTAGTTGCACCTGGACAACCACAAGTGGCCTGACCCAACGTTAATTAGAGCAACAGCCTGGAAGTCCAAGAAGTTGGCACTTGCTTCCCAATTTCTTAAGAGTTTCTTGACTCATTCTGATCCATCCACCTGTTTTGTGATTCTCAGAAAGTGCAGGACAAAAAGGCGGTACTGTATGTGTGCCTCCTTCAAATGCCCTTGCTACAATAGTCCTCATCCCTGGGGGTTTTACTGGCTTCCAGTTCCACCATTTGCTGTAACTCTGTGTTGTTAGTCCACTGAATCTGATTGTTTTTCTCCTCTATTAGATTTTTCTGGTACACTGTGTCTTGAACTGTTTCCGTGTGATCATAACCACCAGACTTGAATGTCTATTTGAAGTTGGCTGGCTGGGACTAAAGTAGGGATTCTCTTGATAATAGTACACATTCTTCTGCTCAAACGTCTTCCCCCTTGAACTATCCAGAATGATGTTGGAGTCTCCTGGGTTGTAGTATGAATCTCCAACGTTCATTTTTAGACTAACTTAGGAAGAGTGGTTTAGTACTTCATGTCTACTGGGTATACTCTAGATCTTTTTTTCCCGCCAGGATGAGATGATACTGATCTGGGTGGGGAGGGATTTTCCAGTTTCACCTCTAGAGCACATAATGTCTTTCCAGCTGCAAAGGGTTTTGAATAAGAAAGATGACCAAGATCCATTTCCATCTGGCTTCAGGAAAGCAATGAGACAGATATGGCCTCTGTTGGATAACTTATGTTGGGAACAGAATGGGAAGAATATTTCCTTCCAGTACAATCATTCTGTGCCATCTGAGATAGAGCTCGAGGTCACTGTTTTCTTCTGATTCTTCTTGGAAGAGCAAACTCTGGAATATTGGTGCTGGAATATTCCATTTTGTCTCTTTGGCATTTGGCACAGCCCTCTGACTTGCTCTCTGCGTTGCTCAACATGTATGTGAAACCACTCAGAGAGCATGGGTGCTGCTTGGAGTTTTGGGGACATGACCCAACTATATTTTTCCCGAACACCTAATTCCATGGTAGCCATTTCCAATTTAAATTGGTGTTTGTTGTCCCTACTGGACTGAATGAGGGCAAACAAACTAAAATTAAATTGAAATGAGACATGGAGAACAGGGATTCAAATTGTGTTGATGATATTACACTCCCACTGAAATCTTTGCAGCTTAGTTATATTCCTGGACTGAGATCTGAATCTGTTTGCCTGGTTTTGGTGGTGGCCAGGAATGCCTTTGCTAGTGCACTGACTGTGCCATTTACTGGAAATTTCTGACCTGCCCAAAGTGATATATGGCTTAGTTTCCATTTGGATTACGTATAATGTGTTCTATGACGAGCTGCCTTTGAAAAGTATTCAGAAAGTTCACCTTGCTTAAAGAGATAGCAACCAGATTGTTAACTGTGATGCGCAACAGGGAACATAGAACTTGTTGCTGTTGCTCCATTGGCTACTGTTCTGTTTCTGGTCACAATCCCAACCACTGGTTGTGACATAGTTTGGTTCCAGACTGTCTGAAGGGCCACATCTTCCTATTTGAACTTGTTTGTGCTATGTAATAGCTTCAGGGGAGACTGTCCTTAGTCTTACCACCTTTACAGGAGACGGTCTTGTCAGTGGCTGCTTCAGGGTTTTTGAACTCAGGATAAGGTGGTTCTCAGCTTCCATTAAGAAGTGGAAGTTTTTAGGCTTTTAAAAACTGCAAGGGCTTTAAATATTATGTAATTTACAGATTCTGTGGATTTAATTCTATGGACATTTGAATTGCAGTGTAGCAATAACTTTTTCTTTATGTTCACTTGAGCCTTTGTATGTATTTTTTTAACTGTATTCTAGTTAAATACAGTGAAAAGCACCTAAGCTGCTTGAATTTGGTCTGGGCCTCCTATCAAATGATAGATAACTGGGTGCAGCACCACTAGCCAGACCTCCACAGACGACTTTGAGGCTTTCTAAATTAACTGTGGGCTACTATTAATTAGTTGTGTCTATAGATTAAATGCAGCTTGTGACCTATTTTATTTATTTACAGCATTTATATTCCGCCCTTCTCACCCCGAAGGGGACTCACACATTGCACACATAAAGGCAAACATTCAATGCCATGACATAGAACAGAGACAGAGACAAGACGCAGGCACCGGGCTGGCCTCAAACGCATGACCTAGCTGTAACATTGCTGTAATCGGTAGCTGTGGATGGTGCCAAGAAGGAGATTGTCATTGTTCAAAATAATCATGTTCTGTTTGCTCTGCCTGAGTTGAGTTTACAGATCAATAAACCTGATAGCCAGTGTGAAACCCTATTCCATATCCTTGTATGTTTGTTTGGCTTTGTTCATGCACTGACGGAAATGACGGTGTCCATTTCTTAGATGCCAGTCCTTTATGGCTGGCTAAAGACAGCAGGGGCAACGCAAACACGCTCAGAGTCTAGTATCCTCACACTTGACCACTCTTCTGAAGTGGCCAGGTCATGCAGACTACCTGGATGCTGCTAGAAAGACCATAGCACCTAGAGATTCCTAGAGAACACTTTAATCAAATTTGTGTATAATCAAATTTGAAACAGGCAAACTGCAAATGTGGAGTAATGACTGTATGTTTTTTTTTTAAAAAAAAACTCCTTCTCACCATCTTCCTGTCATTTCTTGGGCATTTCATCTTTCTTTGCTTGTTTGTGTTGGTTGGGCAATTCTTATTTTAATTATGTTGTTAAAATAATTCTGGCACTTTTTCATGTTCATATTTGCTCTGTTTCTAGCTACTTCCTGATTATGATTTTTTTCTCTTTACTTCCCTCTTTAAAAATGAATAAAATGACTGTGCAATTCTCTTTCTCCCTCTCTCTCTGAAGTTGGGTTGTCTTCCCCCTGCACTTGCAATATCAGGCACATTTTTACTAAGTTTGACAGTTGTAGCATGAGCTGAGAAGGTTGTATTCTGTCAGTGTTGCAAGGTTCAGTATACCTTCACTTGTTTTAAGTAGCAGTGGTGTGTTCTTACAAGCAGTATCCTAGTCATGTTGCAAAATAACAACCACAACAACAACAACAACAACAACAACAACAACAACATTATTTTTGTATCCCACCTCCATCTCCCTGAAGGGACTCAGGATGTCTAACATAGGACCAAGCCCAGATAATTACAACAAAATAACAAAATAAAATACATAATACACATCATCAACAGGTAAAATACATCAAGGTAAAAACACAAGTATACAACAATAATATAGTAAAGTACTAAAATAGTAACAATAGCATAATAAAACACAATTAAAATCAGAACAAGAATTAACGAGAACAAACTGGGCCAAAGTGCAAGAAGTGTATATGGTAACCCGATAGGTGAGGAAGATAGATAAAATGCTACATTTAATGGGAGACCTGGGGTGGGATAGACAATTAAATTATTTCCAAACTAATGGAACAGAATAAAGGGCAACATATCGTGATTATCATTGAGACTGAACCTATCATGGGGATTCATTACTCATTCTCCAAAAGCACACTGGAAAAGCCAAGGTTTTAAACTTCCTAAAGGTTACCAGGGTGGGGGCTTATCTAATCTCCCTGGGGAGCGAGTTCTAGGGCTGAGGGGCCACCATGGAGAAGGCCCTCTCACTCATCCCCACAAGCCACACTTGTGACAGAGGCAGGAGTGAGAGAAGGGCCTCCCCAAAAATTAAAGAGATCACGCAGGTTCATAGGGGGAAATGCGATTATGAAGTTAGGCGGGCCCCGAACTGTTCAGGGCTTTGTAGGTGATAACCTGCACCTTGAATTGGGACTGGAAAATGAACGGCAGCCAATGGAGTTCCTTAAACAGGGGAGTTGGCCGCTCCCTGCAATTTGCTCTGGTTAATAGTCTGGCTGCCAATCGCTGGACCAATTGTGTAGCTCTTAAGTATGTGGTTCTTTTGGGGGGGGGGGTGTTAAAAAGTGAAGGAAGACACACAACTTTTCTACCAGTATAGAAACAAATGTGAACACACCCACATCTCTAGACCAATAAGACACTATTTCAAGTATATGCTTAACTAATTCTTAGGTTTTGCTTATGCATATTTTGATCAAGTGTGAATATGCTGTGGAAATTCCAGAGTTTAATATTACATAGTAAAGCTAAAGGTTTCCCCTTGACATTAAGTCTAGATGTGTCCAACTCGGGGGGCTGGTGCTCATCTCCATTTCTAAGCTGAAGAGACGGCATTGGGCATTGTCTGTAGACACCTCCAAGGTCATGTGGCCGGCATGACTGAATGGAGCGCAGTTACCTTCCGGAGCAATACCTATTGATTTAATCACATTTGCAAGTTTTTGAACTGCTAGGTTGGCAGAAGCTGGGGATAACAGCGGGAGGTCACCCTGTTCCCTGGATTCGAACTGCCAACCTTTTGGTCAGCAGGTTCAGCAGCTCAGCGGTTTAACCCACTGTGCCACCAGGGACGCATAGATTTGGAAGAGACAAGGGCCATCCAGCCTAACCCCTGTTCCTGGAACTTTCTGGAGGCTGTAAAAATTGTCCACAGGATTTAAAATATGGCCTTGAAACAGGTTAGACAAGTATGGCCTGTGTACAGATGGTCATCTTTCTACCCCTGGAATCTGGGGGCTGCAGAAAGAAACGGACAGAAATGCCAAGAGGTGCTCCTTTGGTCTTCAAAATCCATGAACCTATCCCTCTGTAAATTCTTAACTATTTGCTTCAGCCTTGAATTTACTTCTTCCAACATGGACAAATTAAGTTGCTCAAAGGACACATTACATCATGACCTGTTTGCAGGTCACTGTTCTCCCCTTAAGGCAGAGAGAAGCCCACTTTTGCATGGAGAGAAATTTCCTAAAACCCCTAGCAGCCCATGGTGCCCTGCTATTGCACTCCCTCCAACGTTTTACAGATGAAAATTGGGGCCCATGTGGCTAAGCCACATGGGAGTGTGGTCAAGATTACGAAAGTTATCAATTAGAACCTAAAAGACTGCAAAAATTTGCTTTTGCTTGAACCTACTGGTAAAGGAAAAATTCTGCCTCCTCTCCTGAGTTTTCTACTGAGTTCATTACTTTGAACTCAGTTTGCAGCAACTAAGGATAAAGGGGTGAATGTGGGAGGAGGCGGAGGAATTTGGTACATTTAAAGAGCAACTGAAAAGCTATGGGACTGCAGAGGATTAATCCCTTCCAAATTAGGACTGTTGAAGGCATGGAGAAAGTGTCTGCACAGTTCTCTTCCCCATAGATTTATCTGGTCTTGAGGCACAAACTTGTACTCCTGTGTTGACTGAGATGTACTTGAGGCACATCGCAGCTGACAGTGCTTTCATGGGTGGGGTTGCTGAGCATGTCTTCACCAGACATCTCATTTAAGTCAGCATTGCAGGAAGCTTTTGCAAGATAATTCACTATGGCCTTACCCAGCTGCTCTGGATTAACTTGCTCAGGTGAGTTGAAATCTACCTTTGTAAGCATGGCTGGGTCCCCTCTGCTACTTTCCCCATATAAAATGATAGCACTATGATTCCACTTGAAAACTGTCGTGGCATCCTGACATTCATAGCTCGAACAGAAACGAGAATGTGTAAATGGTTCTAAGATGCCAATAATCCCAAGATTCCATCGCATCCAGCAAGGCATGGCACGGCACTGTTGTCCCCTCTGCAACAACTGTTGAGAGTTCCTCCCACTATCACTAGTTGCCATTCTCATGGTCACTGAGTGGGACGGAGGCAGCCAGCAAGACACTGCTACATTGTGTCTTCTGTGTTACATATAATGATCCGAGGAAGTCCTCAGTGGCAGAACAGGTAGATTATATGGTCTATGCTACAATAGTTGTGACAGTGGACGACAGCTGCAACAGATAAGAGGCCACCAATTGTCATATCCATGCCATTGAATTAGAACTTCTTTTTGTGAAGACTGTGTGTTGGTCGCTGTGTATTGATCTCCACACATAAAACAAATTCACGCACAGGTGCCTTCCAAGCAAATCAAAACCAACAATGTCCCATGGCACTCAACGAGCGGCAACAGAAGCAGGGCTGTGAAATCTGGAAGCCCCTAGCTGCAGACTGGCCCATGGCAGTGGATATGGACTCAGTTGTTCCCATCACCAAGACTTATCTTTGGAAGACAATCATATGAATGATCACTTATGATATGATGATAAAGCAGAATCCTTGTGATATAGTTGTGTAGTGTGAAAGAGTCTCTGATGTCTAGAAGATTTCCCAAACAGTTAATACCTCCCAAACAGAGGATGCCTCTAGGCAACAAAGGCCAGGCTACCTCCATGCAGATACCCTCACTGATTGACTTTGCAGATTTGTGGCTATTCAATGATGTTCAAGCTTGCTAATTGCAACATTCACACTTCCTTTAAGGGTTCTTTCTCCCACCCCATGCTTGCCCGAAAATAAGACACTGTCTTATATTTATTTTTTCCTCACTATGCCTTATTTTCAGGGGATGTCTTATTTTTACGTATGGTACAACAATCTGCATTTATGGGATGATCTCTCTGGGCTCAGTAGCAGACTGCTTGCTGAAGCTTTCTCCCATCCCCTGGTGTTGCTGGTCAGTGCTGGGGAGCAGCAGCTTTACTGGTGTTTGTGGGGTGTGAGAGAGACCCACAGACTGTTTCTGGTTGGTGCCGGGGGAGAGAGACCCACAGTGCGGAGTCAAACGGCAGCCACGGCTTTACTTCTTTCCCCTGAGGACACACAATACCTAAAGCAGAGAATCCTTCTCCTCACTTCACTGAGGAAACCTTTGCTTTCATTTTCTATGTCTCTTCTATGCCTCAGCTTGCAGTGCGCACAGAACAACAGGGACCTGATGGGGGATCCGACATTGTACGCTTCATAGCCACAGCTATCGCTATGCCTTATTTTCGGGGTAAGGCTTATATTGCACAAGTGCTTAGAAGTCTTGCTACAGCTTATTTTATGAGTACGTCTTATTTTTGATGAAACATGCATTCCACAGATACACTCCACTTGCTTCACTGCCAACAGAACCTCTGAAGATGCCAGCCACACATGCAGGTGAAACATCAAGAGAGAATGGTACTGGAACCAGAGCCGGTCCAACGATGAGGTGAATTAAGCGGTCGCTTCGGGCACAAAACATACGGGGGCGCAGTTGAGACTGCTTTTTCTGTTGATTTGTTGTAAACATTATGTTTTGGTGCTTAATTTGTAAAATCTTAATGTAATTTGATGTTTAATAGGCTTTTCCTTAATCCCTCCTTATTATCCAATATTTTCCCTTATCCAATGCTTTTATTTTTTTAGTGATTGGTTGGGGGGGGGGGGGCAAATTTTGTTCACCTACACTTGAAAAATACCTAGGGCCGGCTCTGACTGGAACATATCCACACAGCCTGAAAAACTCACAATGACCCAGTGATTCCAGCAATGAAAGCCTTCAACAACACAAATTTCCCTGTCTTTCAAAGTTTCTTTATGTGTGCCTGCAAATTCTGACTCAGTGATCCCCACCCCCCTCAGCTTCTTACGCACACATAACTCATAATTTCATATTCTGAAATACAGGACTATTAAGAAAAACAGTGGTGGGAACCCTTACAACCTCTTTAAAAGACAAACTTCTTTTAGATGCCGGGAGAGGCCATTTCTTTCTTTCTAGCCACAGAAAGCATGGCCTGGAGAGAGGCCAAGGGTCACAAAATAGACTTTCCGGTTTGAAGATGACTCACTAGGTATCATTGTTAGCCATCAAGAGCTGTTCTGCTGCTATATGTATTTTTCATAAAGATTTTGCTTCCTCATGCAATCTTTTTATGGGGCAGAACTAGAGGGTACAATCTTATGTTTCCTAGTTAACATCTGCCATTTAAAATCATCTTATTGGGCTGTAAGAGATATAGTATTGACAAACTATTTTACAAGACCAAAGGAGCAAACATTCACAAAAGCTGTGCTTAAAGCTAAAATATCTAGATAATCCTGTTCCACCCAAAAGGCATATGGTAGTGCTGAAAGGTATTTAAAAAGGTGAAAAGAGCACTGGCGCATGCCATGATCAGTGAAGGATTATTGGAGGGGGGGAATGACTCATCTTCCTTATGGACAAAGGCCAAAATTTTCCAGGTGACAGAGAAAGGAAAAAAGGAGAACCTGGTAAGAGATATGCTGCCAGTGCAATGTTCCTGCATGATTACTTCATATATTTACACTTTAATGTTTGCATTCGAATACAAGATTCTGGTTCCATTGGGTGGTCTATGTAAGTTTATCTTTCCTTAGCCTGAAATCTTTCAGCAGTATGATCCAAAGGCTAATGCTGGCATAGGATAATGAGAATTTTAATCCAGCTCACTTGAAGGGGAACATTGTGACACCTCTACTAGATTGCATTTATTTATCATGTCAAAAGCAAATTGGGGGTACAGTTATAGGTAGGGCTCAGGCTGCATTGTAGTAGGTGGCCTGTGGTTTGCTCTTCTCCACAGATATCTTTTAAATATGCTATGACATATTTCCTGGTTAATTGAGCAAGATATCTCTGTGATGCTTTCAACTTTTTTGGAGGGGAGGCTGGACAAAGGAGAAATGATGTCCAAGATAAGAGATGGATGAAAGGTGAAGGAAGATGGTAAGCATAGCTAGGAAAAGTAGGTGTACGCAAGAACAAGAAATTGAAAGAAAAAGGAGACAAAAATAGCCAGGTGGTGCAATGGGTTAAATCCTTTTGCCGGCAGGACTGATGACTTGAAGGTTGGGTTGCTTACCTGAAGGTTGCAGGTTTGAATTCAATCCAGGGAGAGCTGGGATGAGCTCCCTCTTATCAGCTCCAGCTCCATGAGGGGACATGAGAGAAGCCTCCCACAAGGATGGTAAAAACATCAGAACATTTGGGTGTCCCCTGGGCAACGTCCCTGCAGACAGCCAACTATTTCACACCAGAAGCGACTTGCAGTTTCTCTAGTCACTAGACTAGATGAGAGAGAAAAAAAGAGAGGAGGAAAGAAGAGATTTAGCCATATCCTGTCACATCCTGTCAAAAAATTGGCAAGTTTTTCAGATTTGGCAGAGGTCACTTTTTCTGGAAAATTTCATCATTTTCCAAACCCGGCGGGTCAGAAAAATGAAAATTTGGCAAGTTTTTCAGATTTGACAGAGGTCACTTTTTCTGGAAAATTTCATCATTTTCCAAACCCGGCGGGTCAGAAAAATGAAAATTTGGCAAGTTTTTCAGATTTGGCAGAGGTCATGTTTTCTGGAAAATTTCATCATTTTCCAAACCCGGCGGGTCAGAAAAATGAAAATTTGGCAAGTTTTTCAGATTTGGCAGAGGTCACTTTTTCTGGAAAATTTGAGGATTTTCCATACCCGGCGGGTCAGAAAAATGAAAATTTGGCAAGTTTTTCAGATTTGGCAGAGGTCACTTTCTCTGGAAAATTTCATCATTTTCCAAACCCGGCGGGTCAGAAAAATGAAAATTTGGCAAGTTTTTCAGATTTGGCAGAGGTCACGTTTTCTGGAAAATTTCATCATTTTCCAAACCCGGCGGGTCAGAAAAATGAAAATTTGGCAAGTTTTTCAGATTTGGCAGAGGTCACTTTTTCTGGAAAATTTGAGGATTTTCCATACCCGGCAAGTCAGAAAAATGAAAATTTGGCAAGTTTTTCAGATTTGGCAGAGGTCACTTTTTCTGGAATATTTCATCATTTTCCAAACCCGGCGGGTCAGAAAAATGAAAATTTGGCAAGTTTTTCAGATTTGGCAGAGGTCACTTTTTCTGGAAAATGTCATCATTTTCCAAACCCGGCGGGTCAGAAAAATGAAAATTTGGCAAGTTTTTCAGATTTGGCAGAGGTCACTTTTTCTGGAAAATTTCATCATTTTCCAAACCCGGCGGGTCAGAAAAATCAAAATTTGACAAGTTTTTCAGATTTGGCAGAGGTCACTTTTTCTGGAAAATTTCATCATTTTCCAAACCCGGCGGGTCAGAAAAATCAAAATTTGGCAAGTTTTTCAGATTTGGCCGAGGTCACTTTTTCTGGAAAATTTCATCATTTTCCAAACCCGGCGGGTCAGAAAAATGAAAATTTGGCAAGTTTTTCAGATTTGGCAGAGGTCACTTTTTCTCGAAAATTTCATCATTTTCCAAACCCGGCGGGTCAGAAAAATGAAAATTTGGCAAGTTTTTCAGATTTGGCAGAGGTCACTTTTTCTGGAAAATTTCATCATTTTCCAAACCCGGCGGGTCAGAAAAATGAAAATTTGGCAAGTTTTTCAGATTTGGCAGAGGTCACTTTTTCTGGAAAATTTGAGGATTTTCCAAACCCGGAGGGTCAGAAAAATGAAAATTTGGCAAGTTTTTCAGATTTGGCAGAGGTCACTTTTTCTGGAAAATTTGAGGATTTTCCAAACCCGGCGGGTCAGAAAAATGAAAATTTGGCAAGTTTTTCAGATTTGGCAGAGGTCACTTTTTCTGGAAAATTTCATCATTTTCCAAACCCGGCGGGTCAGAAAAATGAAAATCTGGCAAGTTTTTCAGATTTGGCAGAGGTCACTTTTTCTGGAAAAATTCATCATTTTCCAAACCCAGCGGGTCAGACAAACCAAAATTTGGCAAGTTTTTCAGATTTGGCAGAGGTCACTTTTTCTGGAAAATTTCATCATTTTCCAAACCCGGCAGGTCAGAAAAATCAAAATTTGGCAAGTTTTTCAGATTTGGCAGAGGTCACTTTTTCTGGAAAATTTCATCATTTTACAAACCCGGCGGGTCAGAAAAATGAAAATTTGGCAAGTTTTTCAGATTTGGCAGAGGTCACTTTTTCTGGAAAATGTCATCATTTTCCAAACCCGGCGGGTCAGAAAAATGAAAATTTGGCAAGTTTTTCAGATTTGGCAGAGGTCACTTTTTCTGGAAAATTTCATCATTTTCCAAACCCGGCGGGTCAGAAAAATGAAAATTTGGCAAGTTTTTCAGATTTGGCCGAGGTCACTTTTTCTGGAAAATTTCATCATTTTCCAAACCCGGCGGGTCAGAAAAATGAAAATTTGGCAAGTTTTTCAGATTTGGCAGAGGTCATGTTTTCTGGAAAATTTCATCATTTTCCAAACCCGGCGGGTCAGAAAAATGAAAATTTGGCAAGTTTTTCAGATTTGGCAGAGGTCACTTTTTCTGGAAAATTTGAGGATTTTCCAAACCCGGAGGGTCAGAAAAATGAAAATTTGGCAAGTTTTTCAGATTTGGCCGAGGTCACTTTTTCTGGAAAATTTCATCATTTTCCAAACCCGGCGGGTCAGAAAAATGAAAATTTGGCAAGTTTTTCAGATTTGGCAGAGGTCATGTTTTCTGGAAAATTTCATCATTTTCCAAAC